>NC_091767.1:98846414-100096414 GCF_029378745.1 Bos indicus
GCACATCTACTGAAATGCTCACCGGCTGAAAACCCAGACTGACCCAGAAGTAGAGGCCTCCCCGGGCCTACGGTGGATGCTGATTTAGCACCAGCCTTTAACTCGCGCCTTCCCGGGTCCCCCCACAGCCCCTGCCACACGGGCCCCGCTCACCTCGGTGTTGGTGACCAGCATTTCCCGGAACACGTACGCGATGGTGCAGTCCTCTGACTGACAGCGGATGTGAAAGCTGCCGTGTTCCATGACATCAGGGGGATCAGGCCAGTACTGGTGACATTTGGTCTGCAAGGGAATCGCAGGGCAGGAGTTAGGCTGGGCTATGGGGGTGCTCGTGAGTGGTTAACCGGACAGACGGGTCGGACACTGGGCTACAACTCTCTCACTCGTACTAAATGCTCTGAGAGCTGCTGGCGGGGAAAGAAACACGGGAGAGGCCGCTCTGCCCTGCATCTGTGCTGTACTGTTCAGGAGGAAGGGCACGGTCAGCCTGCCAGGCGCCAGGCCACAGCTCTCACCCCTGCTGGAGCTCCAGGAGGAACGCACTGACTCTTTCCTCATCACCAGGTCCAACTGCTGGAAGGGCAGGAGAGCCTCAGACAGACGTGAGAGGCCTTGACTTAGGAGCGACCTCTGCTCCCCACCCTCCCCCACTGCAAGGCCTCTGCCCCTTCCCTGCTCTCAACTCCCCCTTTTACCTCATCCGTCCTTCATCGTCCACTCCTTACCCCCTTGAGGAGGAAGGCCTCGAGGCACGGCCGCTAAGAGTGTACATTTGAGAGCCAGACAGAACTCCATTAGGATTATTCTCTCCTCCTCTGTGAGCCCCGTGACCTCAAACCTGCTACTACTTAACCTCTCTGACTTCCGCATTCTTCACCTGAAAGACAGGACGGCACCTGTTTCCCAGATGGTGACAGAGGCTGGAGGTGATGGTGTGCAGTGCCCGGCTCACTGCGGGGAAGGCGGGGACAGTCAGCGGCCGCCGCCATCACTGTTGTTACAGTCCCGTGAGCGCTTTCACAGACGACTCATACGGAGCCGATGCTCAGCAGACGGCAGAGGAGGAACCCGGGCTCAGTGGGACTCAGTGAGTCCTCCCACAGGAGGACTGCCCCCTGCCCCCACCCCTCTCCCCAGTCTCTTCTTCCCCCTACCAAACCCTAGGGCTTCCCTGATAGCTTGGCTGGTAAACAATCTGCCTGCAATGTAAGAGACTTTGGTTCGATTCCTGGGTCAGGAAGATCCAGTGGAGAGGTATTAGAAACTTCCCTGGTGGCTAAAACAGTAAAGAATTTGCCTGCAATGTGGTAGACCTGGGTTCGATCCCTGGGTTGGGAAGATCCCCTGGAGAGGGGAACAGCTATGGACTCCAGTATCCTGGCCTGGAGAATCCCATGGACAGCACAGCCTGGTGGGCTACAGTCCACGGGGTCGCAAAGAGTCGGACACAACTGACGGACTTTTCACTTTCACTTCCTAAATTCTGCATCCTCTTCCTAGCAGTCTCGCTCCTGCCTCTGGCCTCAAAGCAAAGTTCAAGGTCAAGCTGCCTGTCCCATCATCGATCCATCAGTCAAATTCTGACTCATTCAAAAAAATTTTTTTTCTCTCCAAGCCTACAGCTGCATCGACTTGGGTAAAAATTATGCTTACTTAAAGTGAAGAGGGGGTATAAACCCCCAGATGCACAAAAATTTGAAAGAGCTTTCCTATTTTTATTTTCAAACATCACACTCAATGTTTGGAATTAAAGCATGCTGCTGGGAAGGTGGAGCTAAGAATATACTTGTAAATGTTAAACCTGAGGGTTTTGGTTCTTGACCACTTCCCAACTCCTCTCAGACACAAAGGAAAGCTGTCTGTAGAACCCGAGGCAGAGTGGATGCCCACCAGGTCTGTGCCCACCTCCTCCTCTGCACAAGGGGTTTGGCTCTCTGCTGCAAGCTTCCTGGTGTCCTGCCCACAGGACAGCTGATGGGAAGCTTCTGTCTGAAATGATGAGCCCATTCAGGGCTGAACCACAAATATCTCTATTTCTAGAGACTCCCAGTGAATCTGACCAGAACGGGACTCTCTTTACCTCTCAATCAAATCTAGATTTTAGGTTGATTTGGATCTCAAAGCATTTGGGGGTGTAGAAGAAAGAGCAAGAAGTTTGTGGATATTCTGAATTTCCCTCCTGGTTATTAAGTTCCACTAACTGACTGTGCCATCCTGGCCAAGATACTTCACTGTTTTGACCTCCAGTTTCTCCATGAATGCTGCTGCTATGGGAAGGGATGATGCTAATGACTATTTTTTTTTTTGGCTGTGCCTTGAGGCTTGTGGGATATTAGTTCCTTGACCAGGGATTGAACGCATGCCTTCTGCAGTGGGAAGCATGGATTCCTAACCACTGGACCGCCAGGGAAGTCTCTAATACCTATTTTCTTTTGATCGGTATATGCTAAGCACTAAATGGTGCTTTTTATGGACATTATTTTATCTGGGCCTCAAAACAACCATATGAGGTGGATAATGTCACTGCCTCTGTTTTGCATAAGAGTAAACTGAGGCTCAGAGACAGAATCTGCTTGTGTCCTGTCCTACAGATAGGAAGTGGGGCACACGTAGATGTGTGTTTCAATGGAAAGACCATTCTTTATAGCTCTGTTTCCTCTTGGAGGAAACAATGGACCTGAAGAGAGAACACAATGGAAAACGTTTTGGGTGGGAATAAAAGGAGAGGGCAATGAAAGCGAGCCTGTGGTGGGAGTGCCTCCCAGACCCTCAGCCTCTGGGGGAGGCTCCGTGCAGTTGACGTGAGAGCAGTACAGAGCGGAGAGGAAGATGCCACCAGCCACGTGCCCACCGGGAGGCCGCTCAGCTAAACGCAGAACAGGGGAAAAAGCAAATGGGACACGCTGAGAGCCTCATCTCTCAGGAAAGCAGGGGACAGAGCTGCTGGCCCGGGAGGACTGGCTCCTAATCGGGAGGAACTCAGGGACAGTGGTGGTGACCCGATGAGGGACCTCGGGACAAAAGGCTCAGGTCAGCTGAGAGTCTGTAACAGGAGAGGCAGGAAACACATAGTAGCCTGGATTTGAGAAGAACAGGCTTCCAGCCACCCATAAACAACAGAAGTCAGTTCCTGGGGCCAGAGATGGCGAATGGAATGCTCTGACTCACGGGAGATGCAGATCTCTAACTCAGGAACCTGAAGGAACCAGCCGGAAGGGGTTCGATTAGGAAGAAAGGGCTGGAAAACAAACACCCCACCCCACCCCCCGCCCCCACCCAGCCCCGGGTCACAAGGAGACCTCGGAGGAGCTCAGGTTCAGAGCGGACTCCAATCAGGACAGAGCAGGAGGGGCAGGACTCTCGAGAGCAGCTGGAGGAAGTGAGGCCTCCTGGATGAAAGAAAGGGCCTTTTCTCCCATGCTGGCGTGGGCAGAAGGAAGGGAAGAAGGGGCTGCCATCAGGGCAGATGATCTGTCACCAGCCACGCCTGCTGGAGCTCCCTTGACTCCATGGAGAACAATGGCCTTGCAGCTGGGAAGGGCCGAGACAACTGAGAAGGGGAAAGAGCGGCCCAACACAGGTGAGGAGAAAGCGCCCGGCTGCCCTGTGGGTTCAGGTCTTGGCTCTGAGGAAGTGCACCATCGCTGAAGACCTCCTGAGCTTGGGCAGCGGCACCTCCACGGGTAGTTTCTGAGAAAACCTGGAGTGTTCAGCTCCCCTCCCCCCACTGCCAGAGTCACAGAACAGACATGCACACACAGCACAGTTTCATATGGGGAGATTCTGGCGACAGCAAGGCATAAACATGATGTCTTGTATCTATAAAATGCCAGAATGGCCCAGATTAAGGCCTGCAGTGTGGGATTTGGTAGGAGGTTAGGAGTATTAAACAAATTTCCCTGGTGGCTCAGACGGTAAAGCATCTGCCTACAATCCGGGAGACCCAGGTTCGATCCCTGGGTAGGGAAGATCCCCTGGAGAAGGCAACGGCAACCCACTTCAGTACTCTCTCCTGGAAAATGCCATGGATGGAGGAACCTGGTGAGCTACAGGCCGTGGGGTCACAAAGAGCTGGACTCAACTGAGTGACTTCACTTCACACTTCACTAGGAGTATTAAACTGCATAGACCCACATGGTGGGAACCTGTTTTTTTCCATGTGTGCCATGAAGAGTGTCTCAATTTGGACCTAGGATAGCTTTAATATTATCACCTTAATACTTTAATTCTCTTTTTAGGAAACAGCAAGCAAGGGTGTGGGCAAGCAGGCCTCGGGTTAAGAGCCTGGAAGGTAAGAATATTTATTTAGACTTTAATAATATTGTCTTGTGGAGAAGGAAATGGCAACCCACTCCAGTATTCTTGCCTGGAAAAGTCCATGGACAGAGGAGCCTGGCTGGCTGCAGTCCATGGGGTTACATGACTGAGCATGTGTGCATGAGGGTGGAGGGTCATGGGTTGGTAGCAATAAACTGGTAGAACTAAAAAAAAAAAAAAAATATATATATATATATATATATATATATATTGTCTTGTGGCTTTTGCATTTTTACACATACCCCCCTTTTATGGCAAATGATATTGGGCTTCCATTTAAGACATATCTTTCAAAGCAAATTTTTTAAAGCAAGGAAAGGTGAGCCAATGTGAAGAAAAATAATAATACTGCAGTAAAAGCTGAAACTCCAGTACTTTGGCCACCTCATGCAAAGAGTTGGCTCATTGGAAAAGACTCTGATGCTGGCAGGGATTGGGGGCAGGAGGAGAAGGGGACGACAGAGGATACGATGGCTGGATGGCATCACCAACTCGATGGACGTGAGTCTGAGTGAACTCCGGGAGTTGGTGATGGACAGGGAAGCCTGGCGTGCTGCGATTCATGGAGTCGCAAAGAGTTGGACACGACTGAGTGACTGAACTGAACTGAAAATATATGTAGTCCCAGCAACAATTAAGGTGGTACCCAAACTACTGTTACTGTTAGCCAACATCTGTATGGTATTTATTGTGTGCCAAGTACTCTTCCAAGAAGGCTGACTGCATTAACTCATTCAATTGCCTCACAAATGCACAATGTGGACATGCATGCTCAGTTGCTTCAGTCCTGTATGATTCTTTGCAACCCCGCGGACTGTAGCCCGCCAGACTCTTATGTCCATAGGCTTCTCCAGGCAAGAATACTGGAGTGGGTTGCTATGCCCTCCTCCAGGGGATCTTCCCGACTCAGGGATCGAACCTGCGTCTCGTGCCTCCTGCATTGGCAGGCAGGTTCTTTACCACTAGCGCCACCTGGGAAGCCTCCTGAATACACAACAGGTGTCATTCGCATTCCATGTCACGCAGAGGCTCTGCCAGTTCCCGAAACCGCACAGGTAGGGAGTGACAGAGCAGGAGTATGAACTCAGGAAGCGTGGCCCTGGCGTCTGCCCTCTTACTCAGGACGCCAGAGAACAAGACAGGTGCAGGTGATCCAGAAACACAGAGAGCGCAGATAGGACTGCGAGCCAGCTGGCATTCCTGGAGTTCAAAAAAGGTCCCAGTAACTTCACTGCCTTTCCAAAACAAGATCAGAAAATCACACACAAGCACACATAAACAGAATATCAACAAAAATTAAAAACAGGCAAAAAGCAAGACTCCCAGACAAAGGGATGCCACAGACCTGCCGCCTTGTGATTCCAGCAAAGCCTCTGCGAGTTCTCACAGTAACTAGGTAAACCAGATGCAGGCACGGCCAAGGGCTGGAAGCGGAGCTGGGAGAGGCGGCGACTGCTCCCCGAAGAGTGTCTGCAACGCCCCTGACTCACAGCGTTCTAGGAGGAGCTTCTGGTTGTCTCTTGAGGGCCTTTATATTTTTAAACAGTGATTTATGTGGAGAGATTCTGATCAACACTATGAGTGAGAAGAAGCCGAGAGTGAGGGCCGAGGTGAACGATGACAGATGGGAAGCCCGAGGAGCGTGAAGGCACACAAAAGGCCAGATCTGATGGCAAATCCTCCCAGGGATGATAACGACGGACACACACACAGAGCTAATGTTTGCCAGACACCTGTGACAGACAGCTCTCTAAGCTTTCCGTATATATTGTCTCTGTCTCCACAAACCCTCTGAGACGGCACTACTATCTACAGCTTACGTACAGGGAAGCTGAGGGTCAGACAGGTCAAGTATTTATAACTTGCTCCAGAAGAACCTGTTCTGAGCCCACAGAGTCTGGCTCCAGAGCCCCACCGACATGCCTCAGTGTAGGTCTCAGGAGTCAAGTGCATGAGTACAAAATGGGGAGACTGATTCCACAGCAACACTGAGACAAAGACCAGACAATTTCTGCTGACCACCCACTTAATGGCAGTCCAAGGCTATCTTCAGATATCTGAAAGGGCATTGCATGCAAGAGAAGGGCCACTTACTACTGTGTCTTCCAGGCAAGAGAAGCTGGTGGGGTGGGGTTCAAAGCGCTGTGGATTTCAGTTCATTAGGAAGAGGGATTTTTTTTTTTTTTGAAAATCAGAGCTGAATAACCCACGGATGGACCCTGGAAGTGTTTTAGCCAAGGTGGGGAGCCATCAGCCTGGGACAGCCTAGGTGAACCCACAAGGCTCTCCAGAATTAGCAGGAATCCTGATTTTGCTCTTTGGGGTGAGAGTGTAGACTGATCTCCTCACACGTACGATCCATTCCAATTCTATACTCTTGACTTCTGGCACAGATCTGTCTGGCATTCTGAACTATATACTGAGGACAGGCCTGGGAGGAAGTGGCACACAGATCCCTTAAATATTAATTTATATTTGATTTTTGAATGTTTCCAGATGAACATTTCATCATGAAGATATCTAGATGCAGACAGAAGTTAGAGAACTCATGCTACGCAGCACTCCTTGCACACTGACTTCAGTTACATGATCAGCGATCTGTTCCTGTGAAACACACATGTCAGGCTGAACATGGCATGCTGCCATTGCTCTCCTAATTAAGCCCTTCTTAGCTTTTTTTTTTTTTTTTGCATCAGGTTTTGCTGTAACACAAGCAGAGACTGACAGAGGTAATTTCTTCTACTTTGTATTCCATTGTGAACCTGGCCCTTACACTGCTCTTCTGAGGATCAGCACATGTCCTGGGTGGGTGAGATCACAGCTAACCCAGGAGTTCTGGGGCAGGTGAGGCAAGGGGAAGCGCCTTCCAGCTTGCTGTAACAGATTCAAGGCAGGAATGGAAGGGGCTGTCTGATTACTGCTTAGCTCGGAAAGGCCAGCAAGTGGGAAGGAGAAGGGCTGAGTTTCTCATCCCTGGAGCTGTCCATCAGGAGCTGTGTACAGATTCACGGGTCACAAAGGGGGCTGAACTGGGTGACATTTCAGTAAGGCCTTTTCCAGCTCTGAAGTTCGAGTTCCAGCAGAGAACAGAGTGACGCACGCCTGTCTGGACGTCAAGCCACTTACCCGGCCTCGCTCGGTGAGAGTCGTCAACATGACGATGAGTGATAACTTCTGGTCCCAGACCACTTGCCAGAACTGCGCACAGGTATGTGGCAGGGGTCCCTGAGCGGCAATGTACTTGTTCATAAGGTGAGCAGCAGGAATTTCCATCTGGCAGGAGATGGTTCAGGCATTAGAATCTGTTACTGCCACAAGGTGGACAGGGAACTGCAGCTCACACACTTTGAGCTGGTGACTGTCAGCACACCAGAAGAACAGTTCTACCAAGTGTTTGGCCAATAAGAATAATCAAAGAAAAAGCTACTTTAGAAAATGCTTCAAAGGTGTTTGACAATAATGCTAGCTACTCAAGATAAAACTATGTGAAATTCAATAGGTGATAATCAGAAGTGGACCTACAAGATGAAAACAGTTTAAATGACCTTCTCTGCTGTATCCTAAATATAATCAATATTGGGAATCTGCATTTTCAGCAACGCATGCCAATCCTTATGCCCACAACTTTTCCTATGCAGGGTTTTCTATCAAAATATTTTCTTTGAAGCATAAACCACATAGGCTTATGCCACCAACTACTGATACACTTTGCTTTCTGCATGGCTGCCAATGTCTGTGCCACTCAGTTGATCAATTTTTCTCCCCAGCTTCACTGAGGTATAAATGACAAATAAAAAAGGTATATATTTAAGGTATACAACATGATGGTTTGATATACATATACACTGTGAAATGATTATCAGAGTCAAGTTCCTGAACACATCACCACCTCACAATAGGTACTGTCCAAACTGATAAATGTTAAAATGTTAAAACAAGTGCAACTGTCATCCCTTTCCTACCCTGCTCTGCTTTTACTTCTAAACTAAGTCTTTTCTTTTTTTTAAATTTTTAAGTATTTATTTGGCTGGGTCTGGTCTTAGTGATGGCATGCAGGATCTAGAGTGTGTGGGCTTATTAGCTGGCATGTGGGATCCTGCTTTCCCGACCAGAGGTTGAACCCACATCCCCTGTATTGGAAGCCAGACTCTCAACCACTAAACCACCAGCAAAGTCCCTAAACTGTTTTCTGTAAAAGAACACTCAGAACTGGCTGAGCTTTGGAACAGCACAGTGATTCACTCATTCTTAGGTGGGGATAGTAAATGGAGGTGCCTAATTCATGGCTTGGTTGGTGCTTGGTTAATGGCTTTCTCAGCCCTGGTCTTAGCCACTCTCCACCCGAGTGCATGGTCTTACCGCCCCGACCATTTCAGTGCTCTAATCACAGGACACCAGAAATGCTGAAAGTGAGGGTCAATGAATCTCACAGATGCTTTGGAATGAGTAGAATCACTGATCAGACCCATTCTTGCTGGTAGTTACTGACATCATGCTATAATCTGAGAATTTGAGAAGTCCTGTTTATTTAGATCAGATAAACAGTGAGCTGAGGGCCAAATTTAAATGCTGCACTGCGAGCTAACAGTATTTTTTTGATATTTTTGCATGGTTGCATTTGAAATGGTATATATAAGTACCTAATTAATATTCTCAATTTTGTCCCTTGGCTTGCAGAGACCAAAATATTTACGGTGTAGCCCTCTACAGAAATAGTGTGCTGAGCCCTGGTTTAGATGAAGAGGCTGAGGTTCAGAGAGGCTAAGTTGCCCAAGATGCATTTTCAGAGTGAAATGAATACTTTCCCCACCACAAGTTGAAATTGTTGACGTTTTGTTTTGGGGCTATGGTGGTTTTATTTGTAGTAATCAGATGGGGAGGAAAAAGACAAAAAGTTACAAATGTACCAATGGCCAAACAAAACACCTAAAGGTCAGCAGTTGAGGACAGAAGGCTGAGTTTTGGTCTCCTCTGCTGTTAGCTTTACGACTTTTCAGATGATTTCATCTCTGAACCTTAGTGTCATTCTCCGTATAATGAGACTGTCCTGCCTTCCCTCAATGGCTGCTGTGGTGCTGAGACAAGACCGTGAATAGCAAAGCAGTTCACCGACTGCAAAGCACCGCGCATGTCGCTGTCACGCTTGTTACAACGATTAATGTGCTTTTTCTCATGATCTGGAATTCTAACTTACGTTCACATAACTCGCATTAATGTAATCTTCGTTTCCCTGCAACAATACCCGGGTGGTGTCATCTGTGGAGGAGAAAGAAATTTACTGATTATTCGGAGTGTTATTTTTACCACCCCAAGTAAACAAGGGTTCAGTTCCCAGCCCATCTGCAGCCCTTGCCTCATTAGCATAAACACTATTCCCCAACTGTTCTGAGTTTGAAATGGCTGCAATAAAGACGGTGGTGTTTACAGACACACTGAGAGTCGTTCCAGAATACCAGACAATCTGTTTTAAAAAGGGAAACATTATCTCAGTGTGTGTGGGGGGAGGAGGCATTCATGCCAGATACTCACAAGGCAGAACATCTTTATATCGGTTTTTGTCTAGATTTTGAGGCAGCTTTGCAAACGTGATGGCCAAACCAGGCTTCTTTCTATAGAGTTGCTATATGACAAACAGGGAAGTGAAAAAAAAAAAAAATTGGAAAAAACAGCTATGAAGAGTGTGAAAACATACTCTAACAGTAAAGTTTATCATTCACAGCAGCCAAATCTTAACATTTAATAGTGGTTTTATATATTGAGAAAAATCTTCCCAGTAAGAAATTCTATAATCCCATGAGAAACTGACTAAATTCTTCAATATATATGGATTTTTTTTAAACATGAGACTCTTGGGGGAAAAAAGTCATAGGAAGGAGTGTGAGTCACAGATAATGGATCACAGTAAGTAAAACTTCATCTTCATGACAATTATTTGACAAGAGCTAAAAGCGAGCAGAGGAAAAAAGAAAAGAGTTCTGACTAAAAATTAAATAGAAATCATTTACATTAGTCTAAAAACATTTACCTCCAATTTAATGGAGTGAACCACGTTCTTTGCCAAGAACAAGAGCATTTTCATTCATCATTTGAGAAGTATACCTCCACAGTAAAAACATTTATTTCAATACATAGTAAACTTCAATTAAGTATTCCTTTAAAGAGGTATTACCCTATGCATGCAATCACTAGCAAAAATTGTTAAAACCCTCACTGCATATCTAGAAGCACATATTAGACACATTTGTACTGTACCTGATGTCATGTCAACAACAGCTCTAGGAAAGGTATTTAATAGTGTTCTTATTTTGCAAGCAAGAGGCACAGATGAAAAGCTTGGCTCAAGATTACAAACGAGAGGCTGAACTCAGATCTGACTCTAATGCTTGAGCTTTTCTCTTTGAAAAAGAAAGATAGCGCTAAGTCGTGTCTGACTCTTGCAACCCTATGGACTGTAGCCTGCAGGCTCCTCTGTCCATGGAATTTTCCAGGAAAGAACACTGGAGTGGGTTGCCATTTCCTTCTCCAGGGGATCTTCCTGATCCAGGGATGGAACCCGAATCTTGTCTCCTGCATTAGCAGATGGGCTCTTTACTAGCTGGGCCACCAGGGAAGCCCCAAGACACATCTATTCCTTCTCAAAGTTTCCTCCTGCCCTTTTGAGTTCTCTTTTCTATACAACTGTATCTGCCACTTCAAACTAGAGTGTGAAACAATATTCACCAGTGGTTTTTGTTAACTTTGTGGGAATTCTCAAGGTTTTTTTTTTTTTAGTGTTGGAAGTGATTTTTTGCAGAAAATTTGAAAAATTCAGACTAATATAAACAAAAAACCTGAGATATCCCTTTTCATCTATTTTATCTGTTTTTTATGCACACATGTATACAAATGTATGTAATCATATGTGTAACTACACATAACACACAGATACATTATTTTTTTAGAAACAAAAAACGAGACAACATATATTAGCACTTCCTATATTATGTTCTATGGAACCCAAGTATTCTGGAAAAAACTATACTAGGTGGTGCTTAGAATAAGTTTCAAGGTCAAGGAAATTTAGGTAATACTGTAAGTCATCTTATATTCTATGAATCTCTAGCATGGCAAGACCTGCAGTGCATACGCTTATTTAATTCTGATTAGAGCACTTCTCAAGCTAACTTGGCCATGGAGGATCTCACGTCTCACAAGAAGTGTTCTGGGAACTATCACCATAATTTTGAAGGCTGTTTCTCCTACTTATTATATAATGTCTAGTTTCCTGTGTCATTTAAATACTTGAAATATTCTCTATATACATGATTTCAGCTAGCTCAACAATCTATAAGTTTTCAAAGTTTAACTTTTATTCCACTTCTTGATTAAACTGTTTTCCATTTTTTACTATTAAATATTCCCAGGAACAGAATTACTGAATTAAAGCATATTTTTGAGGAGATATGTATGTATATAGTGGAGTTGTCCTATAGGGGAACATGAGAATGGTTAGTTTGCCAAATTGCAGCCAGCATCATCAATTAAAATGTGCTTGCAATGTGAATAGAGAGGCAGAACAATGTCTCTCCCTGTATATTTTTGCATATTTTGTAGTTTTTATTTTATAAACCAGCTTTTGTTGGTCTGTTTCTTCTTTTTCTCCGATTAGTTCTTTTACTAAACAAACAAACTGCACAGCAGACAATTAGCAGAGAGATTTTTGGTAATGATAATTATGTCTGATACATTTACCAAATGTTCAGAATTTCCGGTATTTCCCTAAGTTCAAGTATTAATCATCTTTACAATTTCAGCTCCTAACAATCAAGTAGCCACTGAGCAACTTCTTAGATGTCTATGAGCTTTAATGTGCTCTCCAGGCTCCTTCTAGAAATACATTCGTGATTTATTAGAAGTTTTGGTTTGATTCCGGGAGAAGGAGAATATCTGAGTCAGTCAATTCCCCTAAATGTCATTTTGGTTCTAACTAACTTCATAGAAGTGAAATCTAATTAAGTGAATATAATCAGTAATGCTAACCTGGGGGCAGGAAGTTTTTCTTTTCCAAGTAACAAATATGTAAATGTAATCAACTTGAGATGGTTTAGTGGAAAAGCATAGATCTAGCAAAGGGCTTTAACTGCAACAAGTTTATGAAGTATCTCAGGAGTAAGTGCTGATAAGATTATAGAGTATTAAAGCAAAATAAAAAAATAAAGTACTATAGAACTATCTGTAAAACTTTAAATGTGCACACCCTGGGCTTTACTTGACAGAAGTGCATAAAGACACATATCAAAGAAATTTATCTGCATCAAAATATTTTCTTATTAGTAGAAAACTGGAAACAGCCCAAATATTTCCTAATAGGGAGAACTGTCGACTTAAATTATGATACAGTCATACCACAAATTATGTGCAAGTAATAGAATCGGTTTCAGTTCAGTTGCTCAGTCGTGTCCGACTCTTTGCGACCCCATGAATTGCAGCACGCCAGGCCTCCCTGTCCATCACCAACTCCCGGAGTTCACTCAGGCTCACGTCCATTGAGTCAGTGATGCCATCCAGCCATCTCATCCTCTGTCGTCCCCTTCTCCTCCTGCCCCCAATCCCTCCCAGCATCAGAGTCTTTTCCAATGAGTCAACTCTTTGCATGAGGTGGCCAAAGTATTGGAGTTTCAGCTTTAGCATCAGTCCTTCCAAAGAACACCCAGGGCTGATCTCCTTTAGGATGGACTGGTTGGATCTCCTTGCAGTCCAAGGGACTCTCAAGAGTCTTCTCCAACACCACAGTTCAAAAGCATGAATTCTTCAGCTCTCAGCCTTCTTCACAGTCCAACTCTCACTTCCATACATGACCCCAGGAAAAACCATAGCCTTGACTAGACGGACCTTTGTTGGCAAAGGAATGTCTCTGCTTTTGAATATGCTATCTAGGTTGGTCATAACTTTCCTTCCAAGGAGTAAGCGTCTTTTAATTTCATGGCTGCAGTCACCATCTGCAGTGATTTTTAAGATGGACTAAAAGTACAGATTCAAAAGGATATCCACTCATGTATTTAAGTGAAAAATGCAAGTGGCAGAACAACACAGTGATGATCCCATTTCTATACACAGCAGCATATGTACAATGAGTGTACAATGTGTGTATGTGCACTTACATACACGTGTGTATAAAATATATTTCCATGAGCAACAGAACAAGTACGCACGGATACACATCAAATTATTATTTGTAAATTATAACAGAAAGAAATTAAAGGAGATTTCTGAATTGCTTGAATTATTACAATGTGAATTTTTAAAAATTCAAATAAAATAATAAAAAGAGCTACAACAAAAGAAATTTATATATAAAACTAAAAAATTTTTTACAAAAAATTGGGTGAGTAAAGCTAAGTTTTGTTTTTTTTTGGGGGGGGGGCGGCTTTAGAAGGATTGACAACACACTCATTTTTATGCCTGCCTTGCCAAGGTTAATACTGAATGTTCTTCCCACTGGATTGCTTCAGTCCTATTCACACACTTAGTTTCTGAAGGAGTTAGCAGTTGGTTTTCAAGTTCTTTTAATTTACTGACTCTTCTCCAGACTTTGTAAGTTGTGTGGCAGGCTGGGTGTGAACACACCGCCCAGAGGAAGAGTGGTCCAGACTGGACAGTGATGTGTTAGAAACACAGGTATGGCTTTCTGGAAGAATCAGGGATGGGAGAAAATGAGCTGAAGACTATTAGGCAGAACTCGAGACACGGCTCTTTCAAGAACTACTTGTTGGAAAGACACAGTTTGTTTTGTTCATTCTTGGGCTAAAGGTATGCGAAGCAGGCAAGAACTGCCAGTCGTTAAGATCCCCTCAATTCTGCCCTAGAATGAGAGCAATCAGGAGGCTGAGGAAGGTCATAGGCAGGGAGGGTTGTAAGACCACTTAGTTTTATTAAAATCTTAATTTTTATGTCCTCAAGTGCTTTGTTCTCATCACTGCTACTGCTACTGCTAAGTCACTTCAATCGTGTCTGACTCTGTGCGACCCCAGAGACGGCAGCCCACCAGGCTCCCGTCCCTGGGATTCTCCAGGCAAGAACACCGGAGTGGGTTGCCTTTCCTTCTCCAATGCATGAAAGTGAAAAGTGAAAGTGAAATCGCTATCAGAGTGTAATTCTATGTGTTAGCTGCTCAGTCATGTCTGACTCTTTGCAATCCCATGGACTGTAGCCCGCCAGGCTCCTCTGTCCATGGAATTCTCCAGGCAAGAGTACTGTGGTGGATTACCATTCCCTTCTCCAGGGCTCTTCCTGACCCAGGGATCAAAGCTGAGGATCCTGCACTGCAGGCAGATTCTTTACCATGTGAGCCACCAGGGTCTAGCTCTGAGTAGCTGTGAAACCAAGGGTGAATTATAAGAAGATCAGCTGAGAGGGTTTGCTCTGGGACAGCTGTATTTCAAGTAGAGCTTTAAATACAGTATCACTGGGTCTGGCCTTCAAAGACAGAAAACTGAACACTGGGAGCTGGAGCAGACCAGCATGGTTTGCGTGGGCTGGATAAGATATCAGTTTTCCAGTTTAAACATTTCTCCTTTGAAAAGATCATCTCAAAGCAGAGAGAGAGGACATCAGGAGACGACACTGATCTCCTCGGACTTCTGGTCCAACCAAAGATATGAAACCTGCTCACACCCCTCAGATAAAGGCCTTGGACACCCACTTGGCTCCAACCAGCACATGCTGGCAAGGCTGGGCACAGTGGAAGCAAGCACCCCATCAACTGTACCACCAGACCAAGAGGGAATTCCTATTGGAATTCCTGAAGGCTGACAACTCAAGGAGGAGGAAGAAAAAAAGAAAAGACCAAAAAGTGAAGGGAGTTGAAGGGACAATGGGCAAGGAGAGCAAACGGTGGAAAGAGACTCCCTTTCATGCCCTTGGCGATGACCCACGGTCCAATGCAGGGCAAAGACTTTCAAGACAGTCATATACTGTGCTTTCTGTACCAAGCACTAAACTGCGGTCTCCATGAAAGCAGGCAACTTGCTTGTTCCATTAAAGCCCTAGGCCAGCGTGGTCAATAAAAATGTGTAGTGAGGCAGAATGATGGGATCTGCTGGTCTGAACAACAGAGCAGGATAAGAGGTGGCTTAGAAGCAGGTAACTAGGCTAAGAGTAGCCCCTTTTCATGAAGGCCTTGAGAGGTTATTCTCCACTTTGCAGACATAAGAACAATTCCCCGCTCATCAACAGCTCACCCACATTGGGGACTTTCATCTTTCCTGTACCTGACCCAGTCAGAGCGCCAGGACACTGCCTTGGGGGGACTCAAGAATCTCTCCCTACCTTCCTATACAGGTTTGCCGAAATGAACTGACACTGTGGCTGGCAATCTGGGGACTTTTGAGAGTGCTACTTCAGATCCCAGTCCCAAATACAGGTCCCAGTGCTAGCAGACTCAAGCATTCTTATAAGATTCTTATTCTTTCACAGGGAAATCCTTGGCAATGAGCTGGGGTGGCAACCGCTTTAAATGGGTCCCTGGCATTTGAAAGGTAAAGGCTACACATGTGTTCATTCCAAAGCCCCCAGTCTGCTCCTTGTATTCCATAGATGTTATACTTGATAACGTTTGCCTTTCCTAAAACAAAAATCTGAAAAATCAAAAAAAAGCTTTTTGGTGTGAGCGTCAATCTTGAAGGTACTCCTACATATGTTAAGTCTTCAGCTGTTTTTGTCCTTCCAAATCAACTTTACAATGATCATAGCAACCAGTAAGTAGTAAGTCACGTGCTTTGACAGTAATGGATGTTTCTTCTAACGGATGATGTAGGAGCAGGTTCAGGAAAAACAGTGGTCAGAAGAGATAAAAAGATGGCATCTGGTTTTGGTAAATAGGGAAGATGCTGAGGTGGGAGGGGCAGGGGTCTCCAAGCCTGGCATGACCTTTGATGGAGCTCTGTAGACACTCCTCCAACTCATCAGTCCTGGGAGGCGAGAGGACAGATGTTGCTCGTTTTCTATTAATTGCATCCCACAAATCTCCAAAGAGGTTGCACGGCCACTGGGTGAGGATGGGCACGAGGGACCTCCGTGTGCTGGGAAGTTGGTTCTCAAAGGACAGTTCGCATCACCACTTAGCTCTTATCCAGGGTTGACTGTACTGAATGCATTCCCCCTCCCTTGCCTACACAGAAAGCTCAACTCGGGAAAAAGCATGAAATGAGCCACAGGTTACTCAGGAAGGAATGACCCTGGGGCAGGGCCAATGAGTTCCTTAGAGGAGAGCGTCCTGGAGGTGGTAACGGATTTGGGCCTTGTGAACCCCAAGTCTGGGCTCCTTTACGTGAGAGACAGAGGAATGCCGTACCTCGGCCGAACACAGCATTGAGGCAGTTTGAGGCTGGTGATCAACGCTGGCAAATGGGTCACGAGGAATGGCTCACACTGTGTGGCTCCTGAAGACAAGAGCTCCCATTGGAGGCTGGGTGGAGAACTGGGTCACACCTGGTGAGTTCTGACAATAGGCTTTCAACACAGATGCTAATCCCAGCTCTATCTCTGACGGGCAGGGTGGCACTGGGAGAGTCCTGCAGCCACTGAGCCTTGTTCTTGCCACTTACAAAAGGAGTGATTTGAATAATTCTGCCCCTATCTGTCTCACAGAACTGCTGAGAGAGTCAACTGGGACGACACATGTGAGACGCACTTGGTGGATTCCAAAGTGCTATAGAAACGCTAATTATTAAGTGTGATTTTACTACAGCTGGAACCAAATGCTTTCTGGAACACATTTGTAATTGTTTACTGAAAGCCACAGGAGGGACAGGGGAATTCCATTAATGAAAAATGCTTCCAAGCAAGCTGTTCTGAAAACCAGCCTGTTATCATCGCAAAAGGGATTCCATCCACAGCCGAGATCCCCCAGGGCAGGTCCTCTGTGCCGGGGAGAGGGTGGCTTGGGCCCCTGCTAGGAACCAGGCCCTGCCTCTTGCTCTCAGACACAGCCTCCAACAGTCAAGCTGCCACCTGCCGAAGGCACTGGAAGAGCAGAAGGTGGGGAAACAGAATAGCCAAGACTCTGGAGTCAGACAGCGCTGGGTTCCACTTCTTGTATGGATGGGGCCAGTTCTTTAGACTTTATTTATAAATGGTAATAGTTGTTACTTTTTATTGCACTCTGACCATGTGGCAGACAACACATTAAGTATTTATCTCCTCTTAACCCTTACAACTAGCCCATGACAGTTTCAGGTGAACATTGAAGGGACTCAGGCATACATATACATGTTTCCATTCTCCCCCAAACTCCCCTCCCATCCAGGCTGCCACATAACCTTGAGCAGAGTTCCATGTGCTATTCAGTAGGTCCTTGTTGGTTATCCCTTTTAGACATGGCAGCGTGTACCTGTCCATTCCAAACGGCTGAGTCCCTTCACTGTTCACCTGAAACTATCACAACACTGTTAATCGGCTCTTCCTCAAGAAAACAACCAGCCATGAAATACCCAATTTACAGATGGGGAAGTAGAGGCCACAGAGGTTAAGGGTCATGCCTGAGGTCACACAGGAAGCAAGTGGTAGAGTCAGGATTTAAAGTCTTCTCAACTCCACGTGGCTGGACGGCATTTCAGATCTTTCTTAGCTCTGATGTCATGCTATTCTAACAACTCTCATGTGGAAACAGCAGTTATATAAGGAGATTCCCAGGGGGCTCAGTGGTACTGTGAATCTGCCTGCCCACGCAGGAACACTGGTTTGGTCCCTGGGTCAGGAAGATTCTCTGGAAGAGGAAATGGCAACCCACTCTAGTATTCCTGCCTGGGATATCCCACGGACAGAGGAGCCTGGCGGGTTACAGTCCATGGGGGTCGCAGAGTCAGACACAACTGAGCAATTGAGCACACGTGCATATAACTACATGAAGGTTCTATAGTTGTTAAGAGAACAAGTTGAGTTGAGCCTGCCTGGGTTCCAATCAGGCTGTGCCATTTACTGTGAGAGAACCTCTCCAAGACTCTGATCCTTCATTTATACAAATCTGTATACAATAGTGATAATGACAGCACATACACGGGCTACTGGGAGAGGATGTCTATAACGCCCTTGGCACATGGTAAAGGCACATTCAGGGCACCTTTTGCCTTCCTCTGGTATTCCCCTCCTTCGGCAGTTGTGTAAGACATCTTCCCCCACCTAGAGCAGTGGTTGCTGAGTTTCACAGTCTAGGATTCCTTAGTGGGCAATGTGGAGAGACTTAAAGTCCGGGCTCCATGGATCCCACCAGCTCCATCAAAGAGCAGCTCTGCTGTTATTTGTTCCACATTTCGGAGTGTGGAAAAAATTAATTTATTTAAAAAGAGGGTTTTCCTACTTAATTTCTAGGAAATGTTTTGATTAAATGAATGAAATGTGTACATACAAGAAAAAAAAAATTCTATGTTCTCCATTTCTTATTTCTTCTGTAGTCCAATTATAGGCTCTAAAGGCAGGACTTAGGTGGGACAGTGGTTCTGGTATGATCTTTACTCTCCCATCCTCAGGATCAGCTTGTGCATCAAAGCCTCCTGGTGAACTTATTAAGAACCAGTACCCAGGTGCCCTCCCAGTACGGCTGATTTGAGTAGCTGTGGGCTGAGGCTGTTTAACAGTCTCCTCAGGTGATATCCGGTGGCTCAGACGGTAAAGTGTCTGCCTACAATGCGGGAGACCTGGGTTCGATCCCTGGGCCGGGAAGATCTCCTGGAGAAGGAAATGGCAACCCACTCCAGTACTCTTGCCTGGAAAATCCCATGGACAGAGGAGCCTGGTAGGCTATAGTCCATGGGGTCGCAAAGAGTGGGACACGACTAAGCGACTTCACTTCACAGGTGATATCCACACAGGTGGTCAGGGTGTCACCCTGTGGGAAATACTATTCAAAACCACAGGGAGGCAGGCGGATACTTCTTGCTAAAGCATTTTTTTAATCTTCCTAATGAATTTCAATGAACATTACTGCTCAAGGAAAACCTCTTAGGGGAGTCTCACACGGAAAACACGAAGGGGGGAAGGGATTTTCTGGAGCACCGTTGAAGACCAGGCGCCATCTTTTTCCTCACCGAGAGCCCACAGCGCCTCCTTGTGGGCAGTCTGATCAAAGAGACCTGGTTCAGCCTGGGCGAAGAGCTTCCATCACCTGGAGACGTCTCCCAGGATTCTTGAGTGCCGGTCACCCCAGGGAGGATTGTTTGCCTACCTGACTGAGCCTATGAGCTTAGTCTGCGACCATCCTGGGATACCCTCCCCTCCACACTTAATCCTATCCACCCTCTATTAATACTACATCTTATCCTAGAGGGCCTCCTGGAAACCTCTCACCTCCAGTTCTTACAGAACATACATTCTGTGGAATGAAACCTTGGTCTTCAGCTGCTTCTGGGACTCATGATACATTCCCACCAATATACCAAAATTAAGACTGTAAGCTTCTTGGGGCCAGAAATCCCCCTTCTCCTTCCCTGAATGTGTTCCTGATCTAGCATCTGGCACATGATAAATATCTAATACACACTCGCTGGATGAATGAACGGACGACTCCAAAGTGCCATTCCCCTTTGACGTTTCCTTCCAATTCCCTGCTGATAGAATAAAACTGATATGTTCTGGCTTTCAAGTGCTCCTTGTTTTAAGTGTTTTAATACATGTTTAAAGCTGAGTCGCTTTGCCGTGCACATGAAACTATTACAACTATTAATTGGCTAAACTTCAATATAAAATTAAAAGTTAAAAAAAAATCAGACACATCACCCCCCACCCCCACCCAAAAACCTGAGTTTTAGTGTTTAAAATGTATGTCTCAGTTTTGAGGTTTTTTCAGTGCAAAAAGTCTACAATTTTTTTTTCTCTTAAAAGTCTTAAGCCTACCTGGCCTCCTGCAGGCCACTGGAAAAAAGTTTTTATCTTTGTATTAATAGATATTTAGTATATATTCATCAATTCTATCTTGAAATGCTGGACTGGAAGAAGCACAAGCTGGAATCAAGATTGCCGGGAGAAATATCAATAACCTCAGATATGCAGATGACACCACCCTATGGCAGAAAGTGAAGAGGAACTAAAAAGCCTCTTGATGAAAGTTAAAGTGGAGAGTGAAAAAGTTGGCTTAAAGCTCAACATTCAGAAAACGAAGATCATGGCATCCAGTCCCATCATTTCATGGGAAATAGATGGGGAAACAGTGGAAACAGTGTCAGACTTTATTTTTTGGGGCTCCAAAATCACTGCAGATGGTGACTGCAGCCATGAAATTAAAAGACGCTTACTCCTTGGAAGGAAAGTTATGACCAACCTAGATAGCATATTTCAAAAGCAGAGACATTACTTTGCCAACAAAGGTTCGTCTAGTTAAGGCTATGGTTTTTCCTGTGGTCATGTATGGATGTGAGAGTTGGACTGTGAAGAAGGCTGAGCGTCGAAGAATTGGTGCTTTTGAACTGTGGTGTTGGAGAAGACTCTTGAGAGTCCCTTGGACTGCAAGGAGATCCAACCAGTCCATTCTGAAGGAGATCAGCCCTGGGTGTTCTTTGGAAGGAACGATGCTAAAGCTGAAACTCTAGTACTTTGGCCACTTCATGCGAAGAGTTGACTCATTGGAAAAGACTGTGATGCTGGGAGGGATTAGGGGCAAGAGGAGAAGGGGACAACAGAGGATGAGATGGCTGGATGGCATCACTGACTCGAAGGATGTGAGTCTGAGTGAACTCTGGGAGTTGGTGATGGACAGGGAGGCCTGGCATGCTGCAATTCATGGGGTCGCAAAGAATGGGACACGACTGAGCGACTGAACTGAACTGAATCTTACTATTCCTACCCTTTTATCCTGATTTCAACTTATTTTTTGTCTATGTTATCTGTCAAGGCTGTTAAGTTCAACATTCCCTACTGATTTTTTGGGTAGGGTCAATTCACCTTTCACTTGTGGGTTTTACTTTCTACTGTTATTAAATACACATTGCTCTAATAATGTATTTTATTTACATTCTTTTCCCCTGTTATAAAATAAACCTCTCTCTCACTCAAAACTGTGCTTTGCATCTTTCTTGTTTGATATTCACATTACTTATGCTTTCCTAAATCAATATGCAATCATAAACATTTGACAAATTCCCTAGTTTTGCTTCTGTGACTCTTCCCTTTATATGGCTTTCCAATAAACAATGCAGTGCAGACTTCGGCTTTTGAATCTGACCTGAGACTTTGCTAATTTATGAATCCAGACTGTGTATGCTGTCATTAATCATGATCAACTGTCTTCCATCGGCCTGTTTTATGCTTTCTCTGTTCGCTTCTGTTATCTTTAACTGCATGAACTACTCTGTCTTCTCCCACTTTGAAAAAATGTGGAAAATAAATACGTTCTATTTATATTCTGTTAGTGGTCAGTAAAACTGACTTGAAAACCGAGCCTCCTTGAGTCCTACTTTATTTTGCAGTCTCTGTGTGTGCCTTTGTCAACAGCCTCAATCCCATGAGCAGAGGTGTCTCCTGGGGAGGGAAGACAGGGTCTGACTTTGATCCCCACTCGTGTCCCCGAGGTTCTGGGGGACTTGAGAAACCCAGCCCCTGCGCCCTCATGGGATGGTTTCAAGTGCTCCAAATTACAGCGTGCCTGGTGGGGTCAGGGCCTGGCTCCTCCGTCAGCCCTCTGCACTCGCCCACGCTGCCTCTCCACCACCTTCGACTGTGAGTGTTCTGAGCTTTTGTGTTGGCAGCTAAACATGCTCAGAGTCCCACCTCCTCAGTTTCTGACACATTTCTCCATGACTACTGATCGTTACTAGAACAGGAAGGGGAGTCAGAGTTCAGGGATGGGCCATGGCCCCCAGCCACACCGCCCCGGCTTTCTCCCGGAGGCCCTGAGCCCCTCAGGGTCCCTCGATGAGTCTGGCCGACTGGTGATGACTTGGGCAGCCCACCGAGACCCCAGGGGTCTCTTACCTCAAACTGGATCAGCACCGTCCCACTTTCGAGGCCCTTCTTTAGCTGCTCCATGGACCCCTCCAGCGTGTCCCCCGTCTCTGGACACACGGGGAAGATGGCCTCAGGGAAGAGCTGGTTCAGTTCATCTTCAGATTTGATATCGGCAAACGAATGGACGGCTGCAGTGGACAAGAAAGGGTGAGTCAGGGTTGCCCAGCCATGCGCGGGGGATCGGTTTCCTCCCCCTCAAATTACACTTGTGACACCTGAATGCAGACGGTTTAAAACATCTTATTAAATGATTAAGCACATGGTAATCATTTTCACCAAAGATACTACTTCCCGTTGAATGATTCAATATGTGCTAATTATACAAAATGACATACTAATTTTTCTGGTTAGCCTTAAATGATGGTGTTTAGGACTCAAGAGGTTTTTGTCAGAGGTAAGAGGAAGGGAACACATGTCATTGAAGAGAACACACCTTCTCCCTTTGCTTTCTCCAACCTGATTATTCCCTTACCCATGCTATTCTTTCCTTCTCAGGTTCCTTTCATTAGTGCCCTTCAAACAGGCATTTTCCCAGGAAGCTGGTATGGGGTCTGGCGCTGCCCACACCCCTGTCCCACAGAGCTTGGTCAGTTCATCTCTAACTCAAGGCTCTTGTTAGGTGGGAGGCTCTGGAGTAGACATCTCTTAGCTTCTTCTTCAGAATTCTCCCTTCACGTTAGACTTAATATGGGTAAAAACCAACAGAGCACCTCTTCCTCCCCACCATGCACACCACTTCCCCAGCCTCACGTGCCTCTTTCTGTCCACCATCACTTCAAACTTTGGGATCATCTCTGAATGGCCCCTTTCAACCCAGAAAGAGAAGTCACTCCCTTACTCCAGAGCCTTCAGTGACTCTCTACTGTCTTCAAGGTAAAAGAGAAGAAACAACTTTTATATCTTGCCACACAGTTGAACTGAATCCTCACAGCGCTGACCAGTATTCCCACCTTATTTAGTTATTTATTCCCACTTTACAGGCTCACAGGAAAAAGAGTTGTCCAAGGTGACCCAGCCTGCCAGGGTGGGACCCGGGGATTCAGTCTACACGTCTGACCCCAAAGGGCACATTAGTTTCATTGATCACAGAAGCTCAGATTCTTTACTGATTTTCATGGGTTCTGTAACTCTCTCTGTTACTACTATTTTTTTATTTAAATGTTTATTTTAAAAATGAACTTATCATGACAGCTATAGAAAATCAGCGGCACTGCTCCTGCAACTCCACTAGTCTACAAACATCTCTGTTCCTCACCTCAAACAGGTGCCAGCCCCTTGCCATGGGTCGGTGGAGGATGCCCACCCAGGGCCTGGCCAGAGCGCTCAGAGGCCACTTCCCCTCCCCCTCCCCCAAGGCCCCGCCCCTTATCAGCCAGCTGGCACTTCACGTGATGGACAGGCTTGCTTCCAGTTGCTGGGTTCCTTCCTTCTCTACCATCACATGGCCTTATGGGACTCACAGCAACTTACTTAACCTCTCTGTGACTGTTATCCTTGTTCGGGGATAAGAATACCAACCTTATGAGATCATCGTAAGAATGGAAGAGGATAATTACGCAAAGCAACTAACACCATGCGGGCACGTCACTCAAGCTGCACAGACATCGGCCACTGTCACTAGTGACACCTACTGTGTGCCCAGGGTGGAGCTGGGTTTGGTGGAGATGGGTGGTGGGAGGAGCTGGGTTGGGGGCTGGAGAGATTCGGGAGGACCTCACGGAGGAGGTGGGATGAGCGCTGGCACTGGGAGTTTTAGTGGGAACAAAGACGGCGGGTATGTGGGGGGTGTGGGCTGTGCCGATGACTATGAGTCCAGACGGAGATGCAGGGCCAGGGCCCGAGGCATGTGCTTCATTTACCTTCAGTGTCTGAAAGCTGGGAAGGAGGATTTGAGGACTGGGCTTCCTGCTTTATAACAACAACACTAATAGTAGCCGTAGTCAACAGAGGATGCCCTTCCGACACCCACCCAGAACCGGGCAGCATCTCTGATGCTTTCCAGTATGAGCCTCATTGTATCTTCACAGGGATCCCGGGAGGTAGCGACTATGTCATCCTCATTTTACATTAGAGGAAACTGAAACATAGATTGGGTAAGAAATCTGCTCAAGGTCCCGGAACCCAGGAGGAGGCAGAGTTAGAACAGCCTTGAGGCAGCCAGGCTCAGGCCCCATTCTGCTAAAGCCTCTCCAACGAAACCAAATGCACATGAATGAAATATAACCCGATCCTTTGAGAAAGGGTTGAAAATGCAAATGAAGGCAGAGGCAGGCAGCTAAGAGGGGTGTGTGGAGGGGGGCTAAGACAGACCCAAGGAACAGGGGACAGGAGTGTCATGTCTTGTATTGAAAGTGGGGGTGGGGGGTGCTGCCTACCTGCAGAGGACTGGTCATGAGGGATGCGGCCCTGTGGGGCCACATCTCCACATTTTCAAGTGAGAAGTCAGCCAGCGGGTTGTTTCCCATCGGGGGAAAGTTCTTGATTTTCCGATGCTGGCTACGAGCACAACATCTCGAAACCAAGGAACGGGCCCAAGAAGGCCCTCTTCGCTAAGGCTCCTCTCCCTCGGGGGCTGTTACCTTTCCTCCTGATCACCAGGGCCAGCTCCCGCGTGTGCGACTCCCGGCTGGCTTTGATGAACATCACCACTTGGTCATGAGTGTGTTCTGAGATGTCCCGGCCGTTGATTAGCACGATTTGATCCCCTTCGTTCAGCTTAGGAATGCAGGTGTCTGCCTGCACGCAGGGGAAGAGAGAGTTTCTTTCGTTACCATAACATAATCCTCAAGAGGAGAACCTGGTGCTTTCTGAGCCTGGACACTGGAGACTGCGACCAAGTTCTGCTTTTCTCCCCCTGGCATTACCGCCTTTATTTTTATTACAGCCACTGCTATGTTGACATGGTAGCTAGTGGTGGGATTTTAAAGAAGTGCTACTCAGAACCTACATTACGAATGAAAACATTTCAGAATAAAGTGAAAAAGAGTACTGAGGCCATTTCTCTATGGCAGCCAAGCTTCACTTATTACTGTAATGTCAGCATGACTCTAATACCTCTATCTTCTGTTTTTCTAGATGTTTTGTTAGAAAATAATTTGTCAGCTAAAAGCAAGTATATAGGTATCTTGTGATGGAGAAAGCCTTTGCAAGCATAACCCCCAAGGCACAAACCGTTATGGACAAGAAGCCGTGCAACTGATTGATAGGCTTCTTAATTCATAGAGGCCATAAGCAGTAAGAAAATGTAAAGCACAAGCTTAAAGACAACTTAAGAGTAAAACCCCCAAATGGGTCCCTTTCTTAGGAGGTACAGGGACTCTTTGGTGCTCAATGCTTAAAAAAAAACAAATCATCTCCTAGATGCCTAGAGGCCCAAGACCCACGAGCCCACTTAGAGCTTGTAGAATAGTGAACTCTATGCCCCAGTTGCCTTCCTGTGAGCAGGACTCCTACACTTTAATGTGCCTCCCAGCCACCTGGGGATCTGGTTAAAAATGCAGATTCTGGTCCAGATGGTCTGGGGTGGGGGTACGAGAATCTGCATTTCTAGTAAGCTTCCCAAGGGATGCTGGTGCTGCAGCCTCGGGGGTCACACTGAGCAGCAAGCTTCTGGAAAATGCTTTCTTCCTATCTCTATGCATGCGCTGACACACACTCTATGCTGCCAGTAAAAAAGAAACAGGACACAGAAATAGAAATCTGTTCCATTTACGGGAAAACGGATTTGGGAAATTACAAAATACATGTACTTACAGGTGACTCTGGGTTTATCCTTGACACCACGAGAGGCATTTTTTGATCCACTCCTCCCTGTAAACGTATACATTAAAAACCACTTGAGTTGTTCACAGCACCAAAGACATGCAGGTATCTCTGACACAAAGGGAGGGCTCAACTTTGACTTAAATGTATTCTACTCCCAAGGGCTGGTACCTTTTAGAATGATAAGGTTCCAGAGGCTATGGGTCTAGTGGGTCAACCAGAAGGCCACTCAGAAGCCTCCCAGTGCCATCCCCACCATCCATGGACTAAAGATGCATTCTGAAGCAGGCTCCTTTCAAAAAATGCAAACATCCTCAGGAAAAAGACTCTAAAAGCCCAGCCCATAAGCACTGCTGGGAGAGGCGCTTACGCTGGAGGGGAGGAGCTGTGTAAAGGTCCCAGACTGTGAGGGCTTCTGACCTCTGAGAACTGGCTGTCAGCGGGGCTGCTGGGCTATCAGAAAGGAGTGTTTGATGGCAGTTGCGGGGTGCGCAGCGAAGATCACCTGCCCTCACTCTGCTCTAAAGCTGATAAACCTTTTCTGGGAAGGGCCAGATATTACTTTTTGTGGCTTGTGGGACAGAGGGCACTCTAGCACCTCTGCCATTGAAATGCCAAAGGAGACATAAACCATTTGTAAATGAATGGGGTGTCTGTGTTCCAATAAAACTTTATTTGTAAGAACAGATGGGATTGGGCCTGTGGGTCATAGTTTGCAGAGCCGGCCTAGAGGGAAACAGAGGAGGTTATGGCCCTGCACCTGAATCCCTGTTCTCTCTTAGCAGTGCTGAGGGGTTCCCATCTCTCCGAGCCTTGTGTTCAGTCAGTCGTGTCCAACTCTTTGCGACTCCATGGACTGATGCTAGCCAGGCTCCTCTATCCATGGGATTCTCCAGGCAGGAGTACTGGAGTGGGTTGCCATTTCGTCCTACAGGGGATCTTCCTGATCCAGGAATTGAACCTGCATCTCTTGCATCTCCTGCATTGGCAGGCGGATTCTTTACCACTAGCACCGCCTGGGAAGCCCCTTAGTGTGCATCTATAAAATGTTTCAAAATACCAACTTCACCACTTAATAAAAGGACTCAATAAGGGGATATGAACAATCCCCTTTATATCCTCAATAAGGGGATATAAACAAGTACATAGAGTAGGCACTTGGTATGAGGCAACTCCTATGGCCCCATTGAAAAGCTCCCAATTCTGAAGGCCAAGCCAATTTTCCTACACAGCCTTAGGTCTATGGCACATTTGTAATGGAAGTTTAAAAGTCATCTAAAGAATGCTTCAGAGCATCACACGTCCTTATAAATTACACACAATGTACCTTTAGATTAAATCCAAATTTCCCATCTTCATCTGGCGTGATGCGGATCAAGACTAAGTAGCCGTCACCATCATTCTGGAAAATGTCAGAAAATCGTCAATTACGTTACTTCTTTCTCCAATGATTGGTGATAACCTAATTCCTTTGAGTCCTAACCACTTAACTGCCCAAGAGGCAGCCCCACACAGGAAGCCCGGCTGGCTTGGCCCGCTTTGGCCACAGCACCTGAGCCCCGCCCCCCCACCTTGTCACAGTAGTACTGGCTGGAGTCCTCGGCGGAGCCCCCTTTGGTCACCCTGTGGAAGTCCTCTAGGAACTGCTGGTCGACGCCATCTGGGGAGCAGGAGCCTGGAGCATTTGAAGATGGAGACACAGAACTGGATGACTTCTGGGTCAGGCAGCTTTGTGCTGGGCTGTTCTCGGATATACTCCTTCATCGTGGGGGAGGAGGAGATATTTTAATAACTGGATTAATATTTTATCAGAGCACACAATACTGACTGCTGGAGCCTGGCATCTCATGGCTGTCACCAATCCTTAGAACTTTTAGAGGGGCTCTGAAGGTCAAGCCCAGGGCTCGTGCACACCCAGAGTCTACTGGCTGCCCACACCCCCAGCTGGCCTCAATAGCATCAGCTTTTAGTTTTGGGGTAAAGGGGAAGGAGGGCAGGGCAGTACCAAGAACTGCTGACAACTCAGCAGCTTTAGAAGGGTAACAAGGGACCTGTGCCCAGCTACTCTGGTGCTTAATTATTTAAGCTCACTCAGATGTGTGGGTCTCCACTGTTGAAAGTTTTTCCTTCCATCTCATTCCTGCTCATAACTGTGCTTCACAGGACAGTTTGCTACCCAGAGGAAATGGGACTGACTCTGCACATTCAGGACAATTTATATCAATCCGAGTTTACATTATTCACCTGTGACATCCACTCATCGCTTCTGCTGAGATCATAGGTTTTATTTTTCTCTAATACAGGTCCTTCTGTACCTTGGAGCTGCACAGTCCAATATGGCAGCCACCAGTCACAAGTGGCTATTTAAAGAAGTGAAGATTAGAAAATTCCTCAGCTGTGCCAGTCACATTTCAAAAATGCCCAACAGCCACATGTGGCTAGAAGCTCCTGCACTGGACAAGACCAGTCACAGAAGACTTCCACCACTGCAGGAAGTTCTACTGGATGATGCTGTCTTTGAGAAGTGTCAAAGACCTCTAGGGTCATCTGTTTCATTCCCATGTCACAGATGAAGAAACCGGTTAAGAGGCACTGAGTAACTTGCCCCAGGTCACACAGCTTTCTCCTCACCCGCCGGGAGTCTGATGAACATGAGTCCCTGAGCACCTCTCCCCTCTCCCAGCCACCGGATCTGCTCCTAAGACCATCCTCCCCAACCTCTCAGGGCTGCAAGGATGAACACTGCGTAGCGCACACAACTCCTCTGCATCATGCACACCCACACTAGACTCCTTCCAGGGCCACAGATTGAGCAAAAGATGCCTTCAAAACACCTACAGAATATGGGGCTGTCCTCACGTTGCACAGACTCCTGCACATTCTGACCTCACTTCAGGTTAGTGATGGGAAAGGTGAGCAGACAAAGACAGTGAGACAGACAGACAACAGTCACTGCTGCCTCTTACTAAACCTGTATTTCAGGTCCTTTTCCAGGGTTTTTTTTTCCATTAATGGAGTACCTCTCTGTTTCCCAGAAAGTTTAAATTAGCTTACTTTAAATATAAAATCTGTATTGTTTTACTCATATAAAGTGATTCACAATCACAATTCATCTGAATACAAAATTTCGGTGACAGAGTAGTGTAGAAATAGAGGTATTTGCAAGAGAAGAGCTTGAACTTAAGGTGCTCAAATTGCCGGTTAAGGGGTATTATGGATGGGAAAGCATTTCAGAGCGAGGAGATTTTGGACTTAAAGCTGTGTACTAGTGGGATGTTTTCAGGCTGAAAATAAATGACTTTAGTTAACAGGAAACTAAAAAAAAAAATTCTCCTCAAGTAGGCAACTTTTCTGTTTTCATGTTTCTAAGAACACCTCCTAGTGGCAAAAAGGGAGACATGACGCTACTAAACAAGATAAAACCCAAAGGATTCAGGAAACGCTATTTCCAGCTAGGCGTGGAACTGAACCTCTAACATGAAGCTGCCGACAGCATTCATACTTCAAGTATTTGGAAGAATCTGGAGATGAGAGTGATGGAAACGGTGACGACATGCAAACAGAAGAGCAAGGCGACACAGCAGAAGAGGTCAGGCTTCTCAGTAAAGTGTGATTATTTTTGTATTCATCATATCTAACTTCTAAATTCTGAATTTTGAAATATGTCATATAGAATTTAGATGACATTCTATAAGGTTTTAAAGTATTTTTCTTTTTCAGTATAATGGTCTATCCAAAACAACCCACGGTACTAAAAATAACATATTCAAAGTCATTATGTCCCCAATCCTATTTTCTAAGTATGGGCGGAGATGTTACTTTTAGATGGTAATTTATTAAACATGACAATATTCTTTTTGGCTGAGCCACCACGTACAGACGTTCCCTGCAGGCTGCAGTAACATTCGGCTCAGCGGGGAAGATGGACAGACAGATGGCGAGGAGGACATCAAATGATGAGACGCAACCAGAAGGTGGCAGCTGGACGCAGCACAGGGATGCCACGAGTGAGAACCCCAGGCTGAGCAGCCATCCTCCCCTCTTGGGGCAGGACGTGAGGTGTGACTGACCGAGAGACAAGGGGGTCCACCGAGGCTTAGAGGGCAACTGTGAAAGGGGCCGAGAAAGGCAGGGAGAGAGACCGGCAGCAAGCGGTTTGTCCCAGAGTCAGGAGAAGGGGCAGCCAGAGCAGTTGGGGAAGGACTGGCCACCCCCAGCTCCCGGAGGAGAAAGGGGCAGAGACAGACAGACGGACTGACCGGCAGACAAACGGGTGCTCGCCCTCAGAAGCCGATGCTTCAGAACTGTAAACGCAGTAGGCATCGGAAACAAAAGCCAGGACAGAGTTCATTTCTCTGAAGAGAAGCAAGGTTAAAGAAAAAGTTAAAATGGCAAGATTTACCACGTGATATTTTCTATACCACTCTTTCCTAAACTTTAGGAAATTCCAAAGACCACCCCCCACCGCCCCCAAACCTGTCAGCCAAGCCAAGCTGTGCTCCCACCAAGGGTTTCACAGTTCTCACTGGGGGCGCCTGAGAGGAGGCGCTGGCTCTGGTGGGTGACAGAAGTGGGAGCTGTTCCGCATGGCATTTCTCTCCCAAGTCTATGGGCTTCTCAAGCTTGGGAGAGACCCTAGTCCTCTGTCTGTTCCTCCCCAAGGGCACTTAACACGTAGCCAACTCATCCAAATGGATCCTGATGTAAGGTGCACTGAGTAACAGAAAGTGTCTCCGTAGTTCGGGTGTTTGTGATGTGGAGACACTGTTTTATTTCTGCAATACACGCCAAGGGCCCAAGATCAAAACTTCACGTAAGAAGTAGCAGAGGTGGCGGAGGGAAAACGGGTCAGAAATGCTGCTTTCTGAGCTCTGTCTCATCACTGATGGAGTCACAGGTCATCCATCGTCCCCAGGCTGCCCCCTGGTCATTGTGATACCTCAATAACAAGAAAGCACTGGGTATATTTTGGTCAGTTTGTGCTTGAATTTTCTGAGAATTTCTCACCCACATACACCCTGCAGCAGCACCTACCACAGAGAACTGCTAACGGAGGACAGTTAACCAAAACCTGTCGCAGTAAATCTGTGTGAGTCCTTGGTGTGCAGATCAGACGCTGTGTCTCATGTGATGTGCGGACCTGCCAGGAAGTGGCAGAGGAGACACCCATTATGAAAACTTGGGAGCTTGTCTGGGCATTACCCAAGGGCTGCATCCGGTTTCATGTGACCATGTGTCTGTCTGTCCATCTATCCACATAGTCATTGTATATCTAAGTGCCAGATATCATGCCAGGTCTGGGGGAAGGAGAGGTGAACAGGGTACTATTTCTGCTCTCCAAGAGCTCACTATCTGTTTTAAGGTACAGCGATAAGTCAAATATTATCATCACACTCTAAGGGAGATGCTCAGATGTCTGGGGAGGCCAGGAGAGACTCCACAGAAGAGGGGGCAGAGACAAACTAGTAGCAGTTTAGACAGGTAGTCAGGAGGGAAGAAGAAAGTATTTTAGATAAAACTCTAATTTAAAAAAAAGCAAATCTGCAGCATTTGCAGAGGCATGAAACTTTGAAAAAGCACAGAAAAGAAAAGTAGGGGAGTGATGTGCTCGGGATTGAATTTCAGGAAGATAAGCCTATTACCCTTGTTGAAACTCCAATACTTTGGCCATCTGATGCGAAGAGCTGACTCATTTGAAAAGACCCTGATGCTGGGAAAGACTGAGGGCAGGAGGAGAAGGGGACAACAGAGGATGAGATGATTGGATAGCATCACCAACTCAATGGACATGAGTTTGGGTAAACTCCAGAAGTTGGTGACAGACAGGGAAGCCTGGCATGCTGCAGTCCATGGGGTTGCAAAGAGTTGGACACGACTGAGCAACTGAACTGAGCCCTTGTTAAGGATGGTCTGGAAGGAGGAGGAGAGACCAAAGACAGGAGGATACTTAGAACACTGCTGCAAGCATCCCTTTGAGAGATGATGGCAGTTATACATGGGCAAGGCGATGGGGAGGATGGTGAAGGGGTCCATGTCAAGAGATGTTTGCAGGAGAGAAACTACGGGTGAGGAACTGGATGATGCAGGAGCAAGAGAAGTTGTTGAGGATGCTTGACGTTCCAACAGGTACCAAGAGGGTGGTTCTTGAACACGGCCTCACCAAGACACAGGAGCAGCCGCAGGCTGGACAGAAGATGATGAGTTGAGGCTGGGCCAGGCTGGGTTTAAAGTAGTCATCAGATGTCCACATGCAAGCGGCCTGAGACCAAGAGAAGGGCAGGCAAGGTGCAGGGAAAATGAAAACAAAACTCCTGAGAAACCCTGTCACTGGCTGGTCTCCTGCGGGGAGACACAGTCTGGAAACCAGGCTGTCCAAGACAGCAGGCTGCCCCATGGCAGGAGAGCTGCCCGTCACTGGCTGGGTGACCAGGTGACAGGGCAGAGGGAATTCCTACCCCTGGTGATGCAGCTGAAGAAGGGGATACCTAGAGTTCCTTCCAATGCACAGAAGCTATTTTAAAACATTTTAAAAAACAGTGGTGAAATACACATGAAGTTTACCATCTTAACCATTTTCAATACACTTCACGCTACAGATCAGTGTATTCACATGGCTGTACGTACAGAAGTTTGGAAATAAAAGCCGACAGCTGCCCTGTGTCCCCAGAACAAGGCAGGCTCTGGAGAAGGAAATGAGAAAATGGCCAAGACATCATGGGGGCTGAAAAGTTCTTCAAACACAACCCTCATCTGCCCTCAAAGTTGTTTTCCTCCAGCTTTCTGCTCCGCAAAGTCGTTCTCTCCTCTGGGGCACTCCCCCTCCTTTTTTTTTTTTTTTAATTTCTTCCCTGGGTGGCAGGTTGTTTTTGTTTTTGGTAACTTCTTTCTCTGCAGATTCTGGCCTTGGCTCTGAAGCAAGGCAAGGAACACAGAATGGCTGAGGGGTAACAAGAGGACCGCCTGCTCGGGCACAAAGCAAACTGCCAAGGACTCGTAACTATAATCATAAACTTTGCCGCGCTGCTATAAATACGCCACAAACCACAGTGACTCATCTGCGAGGACAATGTTCAGAGAGTCGGAGCTATGCCTCTGGGTTGAGAGCCAAAGTTGAATCACTCTCTTCTTCCTTTCTCTCCTTCTTCCTCTTGTTTACATGGGTACAGAACACTGCACGTCATCCTTCTTTCAAAAGGAACTCTCCTTGCTGTCTGTATTCATCTGATATCTCTGACAGGATATTTCTTCTTGCCTCTTAACACGCCAATTTGCTATATAAAACATGTTCAATGCTTCTTAAACATTTTGCAAATACTGCAGCCGACCCTGGGAGTCCGTGGATTCAGCTAATTGTGGATCAAATTAAATCCAGAGTTATGAAGGATCAGGGCTTCCCTGGTGGCTCAGGGAATCCTGAGAGAATTTGCTTGCAATGCAGGAAACCTGGATTCTATCCCTAGGCTGGGAAGATCCCCTGGAAGGGGGAATGGCTACTGACTCCAGTATTCTTGCCTGGAGAATTCCATGGACAGAGGAGCCTGGCAGGCTACAGTCCACGGGGTCACAAAGCGTAGAACATGACTGAGCGACTAACACTAACACACATGAAGGACCAACCATACTTCACCATTTTACGAGAGATTTGGGTGTCCATGGATATTGTACCTTTGAGGGTCCTAGAATCAATCCCCCTGAGGTACTTTGGGATGACTGTACTCACTGAAAAGACCACCACAGTTTTTTCACCAAGTACAGACCAGCCTTCCCTTCCTGCTTTGGGCAATGGAGGACCAATGGAGGCCTGCTGCCTCTGAAAGCTCAGCAGAAGGTGGCTTCCTGCCAGTGGGACGGGATCCCCTACCTATGTGACGTGCTAGGGGCTGAACTTGTTTCAACTGTTCATCCCACTTGCAAAGTATAGCTGCTAACTGGACTCGGTGAGCTGTCTACTGTGGCTCACCTGGCAAAGCCATGGCGAGGTAGGCTGCCTCTGAATCACCATTATTTGCTACTTTTAATGGTTCACTGCAAAATAGTGTCCCAGGATGATACACCTTCCTAGGTCTCACAAAGGAGTTTCAGGAAGAATTGATGGGTGAGCAGGGCCAGGAATTACTTAAACCAAACAGGGCTTGAGGAAGTCAATTTTCAATGGAGTTTTAATAAACTTAAATTCAAACAGCCACGTGTGTGTGGCTGTCCTGGCCTGTGAAGGTCTGGATGCTCTGTAATTCCATGGTGGGGTCACAGACCGCACTTAGGAAGATCTGAGGTAGGACCTGTAATCAGGCTTCTCAGAAACCGCTGTTTTCCTAAACTCTCTTCTCCTTTCATCAAACGGACTGAGCCCCACAGTGTGCTGATGAAGGTTGATAATGTGCTATTTGCTCAGGTGGCCTGAGGTCCCTGAAAGCAAAGACTTGTCTACTTCACCTTCACGTTCCCTCAAGGAGCAGCCAAGGGTATAGAAAGTGCACTCAGGACTCAGCAACGAGTAGAGCCCTTTAAGACGTCCACGTACCCACAATGAGCAGAGGACATCCATGTACTCGTGGACAGAATCCATCTCTTGTCCACCTGCCACCCTGGAAGTGTGCTATATCTGTGTCGTCCCATTTGGTAGCCTCTATCTACATGTTGGAGATCCAACCAGTCCATTCTGAAGGAGATCAGCCCTGGGATTTCTTTGGAAGGAATGATGCTAAAGCTGAAACTCCAGTACTTTGGCCACCTCATGCGAAGAGTTGACTCATTGGAAAAGACTCTGATGCTGGGAGGGATTGGGGGCAGGAGGAGAAGGGGACAACAGAGGATGAGATGGCTGGATGGCATCACTGACTCGATGGACGTGAGTCTGAGTGAACTCCGGGAGTTGGTGATGGACAGGGAGGCCTGGCATGCTGTGATTCATGGGGTCGCAGGGAGTCGGACACGACTGAGCGACTGATCTGATCTGATCTGATCTACATGTGGTCCAGAGCACTCGAGATGATGTTTGTGTGACTGAGGAACTGAACTTACATTTTATTTTACATTCAATAATTTCAATCTGAATAACCACACGTGACTAGAGGCTACTGTACTGGACAGTGCAATTCCATGATGGGACTGCAAACCACAACAGGGGGGTCTGACACGGAGGAAGGTGTGACTGGGCATCTCAGAGCCCTCAGTCAGCTCCTAAACCTCTTCCTCCCTTCACCAAAGCGACATAGCCCCTGACAGGCTCATACTGGCTCAAGTCATGCTCGCTTGGGCTCCTGCCTTGTGGGACATGCACAACCACTGTGCCCCACAGAGGAACTCACACCCTTCCACTGTAGCCTCAACGGCGCTGTAAATTGGAGCAAGAGATAGCGATCATTTCAACAGAAGCATCATCCAAGCTCAGGTCACAAGGAAATAATGACCAGAGGATTATTCAGCCAGAGGTGTTAAGAACACAGATAAGCTGGAAACCATGTTTGCTGCGGTCAGCGACAAGAGAGAGAGAGCAATCTCACACTTAAGTGTGAAGTGAGATCCGTGATTCACCTGTGATGCCGAGAGAATGGTCAGGATGCAGTTAAGGCTTTAATCCTAGGAGTTAGAGTGGTAAAAATTTACAGATTAACCGAAGTGCGTTCTTTTAATCCTCTGCTGTCAGGGGAGGCATCGTATGTTTCTACATTTTGGGCACAGCATGGGGCTAAACAGAATGGATACCCAGTGACCATGGTTGACTTCCTAAAAAAAAAAAAATGATCCATGCCCATCACACTTTGTCATTTATGATCTGTGTCTTGTTCCCTTCAAAAAATGATTTGAGAGAGCTTACTCTAAAATGTGCAGACATGGTAGAACAGTGAATTCATTAAGACCAGAGAAAAAATAAGACTCATTAATAAGACAGAGAAGAAAGCTTAAGGACTATGTCAGAAATCTGGGCTCTGCAAAGCTAATGCAACAGAGTCTGACATGCAGCTCTGAGCTCCTTGCTAGTCAAGCGAACAGGGAACAAGTAAATCAGATATTATCTTACTGAATAATAAAAGGACTCAAGGCAGTATTTTAGGAGAGACATATTTTTTCCTGATCTTGAAATGTGAAGGGAGTTTGTCACAAAAGAAAAAAAAAGGACTATGGGGACATAAAAGAATTTGATGCAAACTGTCCTTGACAAAAATTTAACAAAGAAAATCCGAGATGCTGAGATGTTCTCTGCGCGTGTTTTTTTTTTCCTTTATTCTAAATATTCATTAAAAACCAAAGCGAACAAATGCCCTGAGGACAGACTGTGGATCTGAGAAGGTTTTCTGTGGGCAGAGAGAAATGAGCACACTTTCAAGGGTGGGGAATCTTGCAGCGGACGAAGGCTGACAATCTAGAGACATACTGCTCTAGTCAACATGCCCTCAACCTCTGGTGTATGGAATGGTTTAAACTGAGTTTTGCTCATCAACTGGAGAAAACACCATTCAGGAGAGCTAACGGGTGTGTGGACGGTAGGTTGCTGTCACTGACAAAAAAGCAGGGCGAGCTAATGACCCCAGGCACACAGCTCTTGGGGGAAGGGAGTGGACTGATGTTCTCAGCCTGGCAGAGAGCACCCAGGGAGCTGGCTGCTGGCTCTAGCCTCTGCCTCCTCTTAAATGGCCATGGGACCTGTGCAAATTCCTCAACAGCCCCAACCAAGGGACACAGGAAAGATAGGAGCACAAGTTTCTTACTCTCGGTGCGGGCTTCGGTTCTGAGAGACCTCGGAATCACTGTCTTTAGGGGACAGGGAGCCCTTGTAGGTGTAGAACACATCTTCGGTCTCAGTGATGTATGTCATCTCGTTGGCAAGGTTGTCTGCAGAAGAGTGCCGTGGCTTTCGGATCTCGTGCCGGAGCCGAGGACTTCGCCTGGTGGGGAAAGGTGCAGAGCGAAGCGCTGAAAGCAGATTCTACTTCAGGGTTCTATCAGACATCAGTGATCTAACCTCTGTGCCCTGACCGTCCCAAGGGTGGCTTTGCTGATGCTGCTGGAATTTAAGAGCTGGTTAATCGCCTTACTATACCAGAATCCAACCAGGGGCTTCGTGGTCCCAGAGACTCTGAGCCCAGTGGTACGGCCCCTCAACTTTATAAACCGGCAGATGAGACTGGTTTGTGCCCTTTGGGAAGCTGTTGAGTGTTGGTTTAGAGGGAGTTATTCTTCCAAGAGCACTTAAGGTAGGTCTCAATGCATAAGGAGGCCAAATTGGCTGCTCATCAGACAATTTTTCTGATTCATTTGTACAGTATAAATAGAAGGTTCAGAAGCTAAAGTAAGGTGTTTTTTGGGGGCAAAATTTGAACCTTCTTCCAACTATATCCCCTAATGTCAATTTCACTTGATCCAAGATAAAATGTTTGCTTTTCAAAATAGATCTACGTGGCATTGAAAGTGAAAGTGCTAGTTCAGTCGTGTCCACCTCCTTGCAACCGCATGGACTGTATTAGCGCCGCTCTGTCCTTCCAATAGCAGCAGTAGCAGTGAGGCAAGTCACTCTACCTCTCTGAGCCTCAGCTGTACCCATCTGGCTCCTGACAATGAAGCAAATGAGGCAATGTTCTCAGGATGCCTGGGGTGACACCTGGGGCAGCACCGAGGCACTAGCGGCTCCTGTGATCGGCAGCTCTAGGCGGCTGAACTTTCTTAAATTTCATTGTCCTTGCTTTTTCATCTTGCCCCTCCTTTTTGACCACTTCTCCTTGGGGCTGTCAGGGCCTCCACTTTTGCAATCCCTTTGGGCCTGGAGGATCAATACACGGTGCCCAAAGCTGAGCAGAAAGGCTCATGACTCCTCTGGAGAGGACCTATAAATAGCAGTGAGAGCCAAAGCCCGCTGTTTTCCTGACTGTTGTCCTGGCCTCTGCTGCTAAGAGACTTGCAGACAAATTAAGCTGCTACTTTATGGAACACATGGACCACTATAGGATGAGTGCTACATTTCAGGAACCAAGAATCCATCTACTCGGTCATGTTATAACTTTCCACCACTAAACACCATCACCATTCCTGCCCAGAGGATCTGGCCCCAGCGGAGTCTCCTTTCCCAGCAGTCCTGCACAGCCACTCCCTTTCTGCCTGCCTGGTAGAATGTTTCTTAGTCTTGGTAGATCACTCCTTAAGAATTTATAGGTGCACCCTATCAGGAAATGAACAGAAAGCCATAATCCTATTTTAGGGCAGAGTTGAGCCAAGGTTTCCAGCTTGGTTCCCCCCTCCCCCCATAAGATCTGGCTGTTTTGGAGGCATTTAAAAAATGGCCTGATGTCTCTAAGGAACATTATACTAACAATAACAACAATAATAATAAAATAATAAAAATAACTAACAATAACAACAATTCTACCTGATCCTTTCTGTATAGCTTACAAAGCACTTGTACATTGTTAGTTCATTCAACCCCTTTACAGATGGAAAGATTGAGACCAAAGAGATAAACAAATTTGTTAATGAACAGAAGAGCCAAAATCTGAGTCCAGGCTTCCAGCTGCAAGCCCAGTGCCCTTACCCACTTCACCAAACTGCCAATTCCCTCCTTTTAAGCCAAGTCCATCAACTTAGAAGTTGGCAGGCTACTTTCCAATGAGCATTTGCTACTGTTGCTGAGAGTCACACATCCTCTGTCAGTTGTATTACATACCTTTACCATGTTTTCTCAAAGTTTATTTTGTTTGCTATTAATGGGAAACATGAGATTAAATAAAAGTTAAACATGCTTCTTTATCACAGAACTTCTCAAAACCTGAATATACTAATGCATACTACAATTTCAAGAGGAGCACTTCAGTAGGCTGCAGTGCTCCAATTTATTTAGACCAAATAACTTTTTAAAAAAGAACATCCCAGGGACTTGCCGAGTGGTCTGGTGGTGGGGTGCAGGTTTGATTCCTGGCTGGGGAACTAAGATCCCACATGCCTTACGGCCAAAAAAACCCAAAACATAAAACAGTAGCAACGTTGTAACAAGTTTGAAAGACTTAAAAAAGTATATATATATATATATATATATATATATATAAAAAAATAACATCCAAACATCATACACTAAAAAAAATGTCTAGCTATACTTGTGCATCTCATAAAAATAGTTACTTCTGCAATAGTCAAATATGCAAATATAAACTCTCATCATAGACCATCTATAGTTAGGTTTTTATTTTTACTTAGTTTTTAAGAGAAATAAAGTGTTTACTGGTGGACAGCACCAAAAACAGAAAGACATACCAGTTGGGAGTAATAGGTGGAGACCGGGACGGTAGACTCTTGGTTTCTAAATGTTCCACCGATAAAGATCTCTGCATGGCTGGGTTCCACACCATCCCTCCAATCACCTTTTTGCAATACTGGTTATTTACAGACCTGAAAAACCAGACGCAGGTTCACTTTTTACACTGACATGTTCAACGAGATGGAAGTGATAGCCTAAACGAAACGAACAGTCTGCACACGCTCCCTGCCTGACGCAGGGCCAGTTAACGCTTTGGTGACCCCGGCCAAGGTTCCCGGGAGTGGAGGCACCTGGGCCAGAGATTCCTTTCTGGGCCGGCTTTCCCTGACGTTATTTCTTTGGGTGAAAAAATATTTTCTTGTCCTTACTACTGCAAGCAACAAAACTGCTTTCAGAACATAACCACACCTTACCAGATGAGGAGGAATTTCAGGATTAATGTTGGAACACCGTTCAAGGAACTTGAAGGAATTCTCACTTTTACTCACACTGGCATGAATACAAACATTCACCATCCTTCCCGGGGTTCTCTGTCATTCGAGCTGGCAGCAGCTGTCACCGTAAGTCACTCAGAACTCTTTAAGAGCAGACCTGAGAAAATATGCTTAGACAGCACAGTTTTGGGCTGTGTTCTTTGAATGTGCCACCCTAAAGGTTACTTTTGGATTTCATTTATACCTGCGTAATTTAAATCTCAGCTCTCTAGACCCCTCAGAGTATGAATTATTTGAGAGGATGGAGTTGGAAACTAGTTTCCGGAAGACTCAGTCTGGAGCTTCTAAATTTTAAATGATATTTTAATACCTTAAAACATTTGACACATTTCCTTGCAGCCTAAAGCCAGCAAGCCAACAAAAATTATGACAAAAAACCTCAAAAGAACATAGGTGACGTGAAGCACACCCTCTGGAATATCAATGTCCTGATTTTCAGTGAGAAATATGGCTGTCACCCTGATCAAAATCTCACAGCAGCATCACCAGGAGAATCTACACCAGAAACCCAGTTATCGTTGATTGAGAGCACAGCATCACAATAGTGGGAGCAAGCCCGATGAGTCAAAGGTTGAATGCAGCAGTTCCCCAAAGTATGCGTCACAGGTTATTAATAGGTACTCTTTGGAAAAAGAAGTGTTCCATTGTCCTATAAGCCTGGAAAATACCAAACAAGTTTCTTTCATGTAGAAGCTTTCAGAGGCCCAACATGCGCATGTGTAATTGTATCTCTAGTGGTTGGGCAAATCATGTAACTTAAGCCTCAGTTTCTCCATCTGTGAAACAGAGATAATAAGGGATGAGATTTGCCAGTATGCTGAAGCTGGGATTGGTGGTCAAGAACTGCTGACCTATGGCCACCAAGTCACCCTCCATATCCCAAGTGACCCACAGCTGCAGATTAAAGGGGGGTGCGGGGGACAAGTTCTCTGACTCTTCCACCCAGAATGGCCTGTGACTGCTTTGACCAAGATTAACTGTGCCAGATCTAGGCCTAGCCTTTAAGATGACCAGCTGCTTCTGCCTTAGACTCTTGCAGTCCTGAGCCTCCGCGTAAGAAGGCCAACTATCCCGGGAGAGGCCCTGAGAACACACAGAGAGGATGGGGGTCCGGATGAGTATAGCCTTTTGATAGTTCTGTCAAGGCACCAGGTGTGGAGAGGTGGTCCTGGACCCTCAGCCTAGCCCAGCCCAGCCACCAGCCTCATCTCACCAAGAAACCCCAATCCACACACTGCATGCAGTAGAAGAACCATCCAGTCACGCACACCCTTCCTGAAAACATGACCCACAAGGTCTTGAGATATAACAGGATGATGACTGCTCTAAGCCACCAAAATAGGAGTGGTTTTATCTGTCACAATGGATAACCAAAAAAAAAAAAAAAACCATCCTCCGTGTTGGCCACACTTTATAGAAGAAGAAATTGAAGAAGCAAATTAAATTAAAACTGATATAGATCAGATTTGAAGCCAGGTTTCTTAGTAACAGAGTCCAAGCTTTCAGTTGCTCTCAATGCCACTTCTCAGCTCGCCGAGAGGATTAAGTCCAACCAAAGTAAATGCTACACTCCAGCAAATTATACTCATAGAAATAGTTTCTGCAGGTATAAAAATACTGAATGGTTTTATAAGCCAAAACCTTGAAAAATATATTTGTTCTTGGTTCATCAGAAACAGAGAGAGAGCATTTAGCACCATAAATACTATCAATGATATCAACAGACATTTACCACTTATTCAATCTAGAATGCTACTGATTGCCAATATAGTAGGAAAGTCACTGAAATGGTCAAATGGTCTGATACAGTCCCATGTATCTGATAATGGCTCAGATAGGGGCACCATTTTTAGTAACAGCCACATCAAAATCCCATGGATGGAGGAGCCGGGTAGACTGTAGTCCACGGGGTCGCTAGGAGTCGGACACGACTCTGTAACTTTCAAGTAGACACCTGAGCGGCTTCACTTTCACTTTTCACTTTCATGCACTGGAGAAGGAAATGGCAACCCACTCCAGTGTTCTTGCCTGGAGAATCCCAGGGACGGGGGAGCCTGGTGGGCTGCCGTCTCTGGGGTCGCAGAGAGTCGGACACGACTGAAGCGACTTAGCATTAGTGGCAGCAGCATCAAAGAAAAAAAAAATCACAAAAATAAATTTTCCAACCAAACACTTTAAATAATTTGACAGGCAATTTTTGCTACATCTTTTATTTAGAAGGCAGGATAAAAACATATACAAAAATATACACTGCATGGTTAGTTTAGACAATATACTATAAACTAAAAAATTTCAATTTATAGATTTATTTTACTGTATTAATCATTAGGTATTTTGAATATCATTCCTATGACTAACAGCATACATGGAACTGCCATATTTAAAAAAGAGTTAAACAACATATGTGTGAGGAGCAAAGTAAGCGCTCAGTAATCGTCAACTGCAATTACTGTTGTTACTACCATGTGACTGTTGTTTGTTGTGTATGTCAGTCAGCTGACTCTGGAAATCTTTACTTGTGCTTATTCTGCTGCTGCTGCTGCTGCTGCTAAGTCGCTTCAGTCGTGTCCAACTCTGTGCGACCCCATAGACGGCAGCCCACCAGGCTCCCCCATCCCTGGGATTCTCCAGGCAAGAACACTGGAGTGGGTTGCCATTTCCTTCTCCAATGCATGAAAGTGAAAAGTGAAAGTGAAGCCGCTCAGTTGTGTCCGACTCTTTGCGACCTCATGGACTGCAGCCTTCCAGGCTCCTCCGTCCATGGGATTTTCCAGGCAAGAGTACTGGAGTGGGGTGCCGTTGCCTTCTCCGTGTGCTCATTCACTCATTCATTATCACAGAGCATCTTATGGAGTTAACGTTCAGTGGGAGAGGCTCTCTTAATGCCACCAAGATGACCATGAGTCACTGCCGTGTGCTTTCATTGGGGAGTCGTTGCAAATGTGGGTGTTTGGGAGCTCTGAGTAATACAGAGTTGAGGAGGCAGAAGCAAGCAACAGGAATAGAAGTACCTGAGTGTGTGTGGAAGGAGACATCGCTGCTTGTCCCTGCAGAGACTTTCATCTGAGGTTCTAATATCCACCAGCAGCTCTGGCCCCAGGACGTGGGGGCCTCCCGGGAAAGATCTCTTTCCCGGAGGATATCTGCTCCCCAGGGGTTACTAGGTCAGGTTTACATTTCAGGCTAGTGTGGAGACTGCCTCCAGAGAATACTCACTTTTTGGGGTTCCTGGAGCCCAGAGACCAGTATTGAGACAGAACATTCTTTTCCTGAGGTAGCAGCTTCTTTGCCTGGAAGAATGTATGGTGCTCGACACAGGACTTCCACAAGTTTTTGCAAGATCGGTAATTTAACATGTTGAAGGCCACTATATGCTCCCTGGATTCCGTCTGGGAGAAAAAGCACAGTAGAGATTTCAACTGCATAGCTGGAGAAGTAGGGTCTCGAACACTTTATGCCCACATGTGTGGTAATCCGGGAAGAAACAACAGACAGTGGAAAACTGGCTTCAAAATTCCTTAGGCCACAAAACAGGGTTCTAAGAATATTCAACAGCAGGAGTTGTTAACCATCTTTATGAATGTGGTAAAAAAAAAAAAAAGATGACCAGCGTCAAACTCTCTATCACACTCTGTGGTCTTTTATGAATGCTTTCGTTTCACATCTGTCTACCTTTCTAGGTTGGATATATTTGGAATAATCGAATAAAGGCTGCCTGATACAATCCTTTTTAAAATTTAGCTCTGGGAAAAAAATCTCTCCCCTGAAGAAATAATCTTTCACCTGTCAAATGACAGGACTCATAACGCTTTGGATCTCTCTATTCGCTTTCCACAAAGCGAGTTAAATCTAGTGCTCACTCAAAATCATCATTTTGGTCATTTGCTCAATTTCCCTCCTACTTGAATTCAGGCTTTCTGTTCTCATGTTAAATTACCATCGTGAGCATTTTTCTGGTACCCTGCATCTTGCATATGCAGCTCAGGACTGCACAGATTCTAGTCCTTAGTAGACTCAGATTCTAGTCCTTATTTGCTCTGAGCTTTAGTGTTCTCATTCCTAAGAGTTCACTGTGGTGTGGAGCCATTTTAAGCACACACTGTCTTTGGAAAATTGGGAAGTGGTGTAGTGACGGTAAGTGAGAAATATGCAGCCTAACAAACAAGACAGAGGGTGGCGTCATGGTAAGAGCTGGCAGCTCAGATTCATAAAGACTGGCTAAAATTCCAGCTCTTCCACCTTGCTAGTTATGGATTCCCTCACCTCTAAGTCACTCTTCTCCAAGTGGAAAAGCAAGCTGAATTATGTGGAGGGCTGTGGATTCCTCCTATGAGACATACACCCAAGGCCACCATGCATTTTAAACACATCAAGGGCAGAAACTGACCTTGCTGACTTTCACTGCTATCTCTGTGGTGGGCTTGGCCAGGGGCTTTGACCAATGGCACCTCTACCTAAATCAGATGATTCCCTGAGAAGTGGGCATTGCTGTGTTCCAGCAAACAACATAACTCCGACTAGGGGAGGTTAAGTAACCCGCTCAGCTGGGCAAGTGGAAGAGCTAGGGCCTGAACCCCACATCTCTGGCTCCAAAGCAAGCGACTTCCCCAGCCAGATAAGCAGAGTGAATTACACAGAGAACCACGGGGCCCTCTGGATCCCAATGCCTACTTTCTTTCCACTGCTTGCTGAGCTCTCTCTCCCCTGTTACATGTACGACAAACGCCTTCACCTACCGAAGGGCTAAGAGCTGAAGTGGCTGACAGCAAAAGAACCAAAGCAAGCAGAGGTTTAACTCACCTGTTTTTGTCGCTGATGTATAAAGAATTTTTTCCTTTTGAAAGAAATTTTTAGAATGTTCACCCTGCCAAAAAAAAATAAAACATGACACAAAAAAAGCACATCAGGGAGCAGCCGGGTTGCAGCTGACGCCTCATGGTGATGGCCAGGGGCTCTCGGCTTCCTAGACTTCGCTCCAGCGTAGAAAGGATGGCGGCCCCACGGCCCCGGCCAAACACCAAGTAGCTGACCGAAGCTGAGCGTCACATCGCGGCCACTGGATTATGATGTAGCTCTGAAATAACAAGGACCGTGGGCAAGGCGCTCCCTTTGCTGTCAGCTGTTCTATGACGCTGCAGCTTTACGGGAGCTGGTGTGTACCTGGGCAAGACAGCTGAGGGCAGTGTGGAGCAGTGGGAGGAGCACAGACGGACCTAGACCCACGGCCCAGCTGCTTTGCAACTTAAAAGCCACTTAACAGCCATGGGTCGACTAGCCTCTTGTCTGCAGAGTAACACAATTAGAGCCACCACGAACTGAGCCTTTTTTATGCACCACGTCCTCTACTTCAAGCTTTATGGCAGCCCCTCTACTAAGCCTTGCAACAGTCCAAATCGTTATAACCAATTTCAGATGAGGAAAATAAGGCTGGGAGATATCCCGTAAGCGCTCAAGATCATTCATCCAGAGATGCTTGAAGCCAGGATGGGAGCATGTACTCTTAATTCCTCCAGCAGAGAGCCTCTGGAACAATGGGGACAGCACGATCTTTCTCAGATTTGTGATGATTCGAGTCTTTTGTGTCTCCTCAGGTTTTAGACCAGAATTGGGCACAAAGCTTCAATTAATAACTCAGGAACTGCACAGAGAATACAACTCCTGCTCAGAGGAAGTTCTCTGGATTCTGGCTCATGTGCCGCCCAGGAAGGATTCCTTAACACCAAAACCTGCCTTGTGCTGTTTTTATCCATGTTTCACAGGGTATACCAAACCATAGGGTGACCAAGGGGGAAGGGGATCTCCAGTAATAACCAGAAGAATTTTCCCAAGTACAGAATCTGGATGAATTGTAGAGGTAAGAGGTAAAAACTTGGGAGAAAGTCTCTGTCCCTTCTTTAGAAGTAAAAGTTTAAAATTAGAGGTACCATTACTTTTGTTCAGCATATTTTTAAAGCATGATTCAGAGAATAATTAGAACTGGTTTGCACTTACCAAGGATAGAAACTTGTGCAAATATATTTTCGGTACACAGCAATGCCCGCAGAAGCAATTCCAATCATTAGATCTAAATTGTGCAGATCCTGTAAAATAGGAAGACCTCAGATTCACAGTGTTACTGTCATGCTTATGGCCTCTGGTAACTCAAGCACCCACGCTTTTATAAATAGCACTAAGTATAAGCTCCAAAAGGAAAATTACAGAAAACAGGCAAAAATCTCCTCTTAACAGATAAACTTAAGATCTAAGTACTTAGCACCAAATTCTCCTAAAGTGAAAATATATTGCCTGACAGCAATACCTGGGTCCTGCCAGTTTACAAAGTTATTAGGCAAGCTTACTCATTCCACAGAATCAGAGAAATGAACATCTGCCTTTATACTTTCAATAATTAGTATCAGACACCGTATTAAAAACAGAAAAGCCTCGTCCCCCACACTGCTTTAAACAAATCTCAACTCCCATCACTGCAAAGGCTTTAGCTGAAGTGAAGCACTGCTGATTCTAAACCCAATGAAGAAATAAAATATGGCTTTTAGATCCAATACATTCAACATTTTTAAGAGCCTATGTGCTAGGCATTGTTGTAGACAATTAAGATGACAAAGATACAGTGACAAAAGCTGTTTTAAATCTGTTAAAAAACAAGTAATGAAAATTTTAAAATAAAACAGTTCCAGCACGGGGAATTCCCTGGCAGTCCAGTGGTTAAGACTCAGCTTCCACTGCTGGGAACCTGGGTCTGATCCCTGGTTGGGGAACTGAGATCGTGCATGCTGTGCAGCATAGCCAAGGAACAAAACGAACCAAAGGAAAACAGTTCCTCCCCCTAAATCATCAATATTCTCTTTACCCACTCGGATACTCATAATTTTATTTTTGATGTGGACCATTTTTTTAAAAGTCTTTATTGAATGTGCTAAAATATTGCTTCTGTTTTTAAGGTTTGGTTCTTTGGCCCCAAGGAGTGTGAGATCTTAGCTTCCTGACCAGGGATTGAGCCTGTATTCCCTACACTGGAAGGTGAATAACTGGGCCACTGGACCACCAGGGAAGTCCCTCTTCATTTTTAAGAAGGAGCAGAGTTACCAGTGAGTGTGAACCTTAGGTCTGTCACTTACTAGCTATGTTGGTTTGGGCTACTGAGCCTCAATTTTTCCTTTTGTGCAATAAAGATTATCGAATCCACCTCTAAGAGTTTTATCGGGTTGAACTTAGAGAATGTAAGAACGTAGAACAGGGCCTGGCATGCGCTAGGTATAATAAACATTCATCTCCTTAGCCTCTCAAGGGACAGTAGGATGAACCGCTTATGAACGGTGACATGCATGTGGGGAGCTGGAGAAACTGCTCAAAGCAAATGCTGCTGACACATGGGGCATCCAGAGAGTAACTACGACTGGGCCCCCAGCTGAAATCACACGCAGAAAGCAACACCAAACTGCAAGCTGAAAACCACGGTGGCATCGAAACATGATACTTGGAATCGGAATACATGGAAATATGAGGCAGGTGGGAGAGGAAATTAGCAAACAAAATAAAAATCGAGTGCAGAATAAAGCAATAAATGAATGCTTTGGATGCGCCAGTGACATGGGTCTCAAATCTCCTGGTTGGATGGTGCTCCCATCTGCACCACACCCACAGCAGAGAGGGCAGGTACTGTTGTCTAAATTCAGGCCCATCTCCACCTCCCAGCTCGTGGAGCAGGACTGTGTGACTAGTCCTGGCTAATGAGCTATGATCAGAAGTGATGCATCTGGAACAATGGCTACTATGGACTAGGTATTCAGTTACTATTTGTTTTCTTTGGATATGATGTAGTCCAATTACAGGTAGAAAATGTAAAGTTGCCAATTAGACTGAAAGACGAACTCCCCAGGTCAGTAGATGCCCAATAAGCTACTGGAAAAGAGAGGAGAAATAACTCCAGAAAGAATGAAGAGGTGGAGCCAAAGCAAAAATAACGTCCAGTTGTGGATGTGACTGGTGATGCAAATAAAGTTCAATGCAGTAAAGAGCAATATTGCAAAGGAATCTGCCATATCAGGTCCATGAATCAAGGCAAATGGGAAGTGGTCAAACAGGAGATGACAAGAGTGAACGTCAACATTCTAGGAATCGGCGAACTAAGATGGACTGGAATGGGTGAATTGAACTCAGATGACCATTATATCTACTACTGCGGGCAGGAATCCCTTCAAAGAAATGGAGTAGCCCTCATAGTCATCAAAAGAGTCAAAATGCAGTACTTTTGGGCAATCTCAAAAATGACAGAATGATATCTGTTTGTTTCCAAGGCAAACCATTCATTATCACAGTAATCCAAGTCTATGCCCCAACCAGTAATGCTGAACAAGCTGAAGTTGAATGGTTCTATGAAGACCTACAAGACCTTTTAGAACTAACACCCAAAAAATATGTCCTTTCCATTCATTACAGGGGACTGGAATGCAAAAGTAGGAAGTCAAGAGATACCTGGAGTAACAGGCAAATTTGGCCTTGGAGTACAGAATGAAGCAGGGCAAAGGCTAATAGAGTTCTGCTAAGAGAACGCACTGGTCACAGCAAACACCCTCTTCCAACAACACAAGAGAAGACTCTACACATGGACATCACTGGATCGTAAATATCGAAATCAGATTGATTATATTCTTTGCAGCTGAAGATGGAGAAGCTCTATACAGTTAGCAAAAACAAGACCAGGAGATGACTGTGGCTCAGATCATGAACTCCTTATTGCCAAATTCAGACTTAAATTGAAGAAAGTAGAGAAAACCACTAGACCATTCAGGTATGACCTAAATCAAATCCCTTACAACTATACAGTGGAAGTGAGCAACAGATTCAAGGGATTAGATCTGATAGTCAGAATGCCTGAAGAACTTTGGAGGAGGTTTGTGACATTGTACAGGAGGCAGAGATCAAGACCATCCCCCCAAAAAAGAAATGCAAAAAGGCAAAATCATTGTCTGAGGAGGCCTTACAAATAGCTGAGAAAAGAAGAGAAGCTAAAGGCAAAGGAGAAAAGGAAAGATATACCCATTTGCATGCAGAGTTCCAAAGAACAGCAAGGAGAGATAAGAAAATCTTCCTCAGTGATCAATGCAAAGAAACAGAGAAAAAAATAGAATGGGAAAGACCAGAGATCTCTTTAAGAGAATTAGAGATACCAAGGGAACATTTCATGCAAAGATGGGTACAATTAAGGACAGAAATGGTATGAACCTAACAGAAACAGAAGATATTAAGAAGAGGTGGCACGAATACACAGAAGAACAATACAAAAAATATTTTTATGACCCAGATAACCACGATGGTGTGATCACTCACCTAGAGCCAGACATCCTGGAATGCCAAGTCAAGCAGGCCTTAGGAAGCATCACTATGAACAAAGTTAGTTGAGGTGATGGAATTCCAGTTGAGCTATTTCAAATCCTAAAAGATGATGCTGTTAAAATGCTGCACTCAATAATGCCAGCAAATTTGGAAAACTCAGCAGTAGCCATATGACTGGAAAAGGTCAGTTTTCATTCCAATCCCAAAGAATGCTCAAACTACTGAATGACTGCACTCATCTCACACGCTAGTAAAGTAATGCTCAAAATTCTCCAAGCCAGGCTTCAATAGTATGTGAACCACGAACTTCCAGATGTTCAAACTGGGTTTAGAAAAGGCAGAAGAATCAGAGATCAAATTGCCAACACCTGCTGGATCATAGTAAAAGCAAGAGAGCTCCAGAAAAACATCTACTTCTGCTTTATTGATTATGCCAAAGCCTTTGACTGTGTAGATCATGACAAATGGAAAATTCTGAAAGAGATGGGAATACCAGACTACCTTACCTGTCTCCTGAGAAATCTGTATGCAGGTCAAGAACCAACAGTTAAAACTGGACATGGAACAACAGACTGGCTCCAAATTGGGAAAGGAGCATGTCAAGGCTGTATACTGTCACCCTGCTTATTTAACTTATTATATGCAGAGTACATCATGCAAAATGCCAGGTGGGATGAAGCACAAACTGGAATCAAGACTGCCGAGAAATATCAATAACCTCAGATATGCAGATGACACCACACTTATGGCAGAAAGTGAAGAAGAATTAAAGAGTCTTTTGATGAAAGTGAAAGAGGAGAGTGAAAAATCTGGCTTAAAATTCAACATTCAAAAATCTAAGATCATGGCATCTGGTCCCATCACTCCATGGCAAATAGATGGGGAAACAGTGGAAACAGTGACAGACTATTTTCTTGGGCTCCCAAATCACTGCAGATGGTGACTGCAGCCAAGAAATTAAAAGACACTTGCTCCTTGGAAGAAAAACTATGACCAACCTAGACAGCATGTTAAAAAGCAGAGACATTACTTTGCCAGCAAAGGTCCATCTAGTCAAGGCTATGGTTTTTTCAGTGGTCATGTATGGGTATGAGAGTTGGACTATAAAGAAAGCTAAGTGCCAAAGAATTGATGCTTTTGAACTGTGGTATTGGAGAAGACTCTTGAGAGTCCCTTGGACTGCAAGGAGATCCAACCAGTCCATCCTAAAGGAGATCAGTCCAAAACATTCATTGGAAGGACTGATGCTGAAGCTGAAACTCCAATACTTTCGCCACCTGATGCAAAGAACTGATTCATTTGAAAAGATCTGATGCTGGGAAAGATTGAGGGCAGGAGGAGAAGGGGATGACAGAGGATGAGATGGTTGGATGGCATCACGGACTCAATGGACATGGGTTTGAGTAAACTCCAGGAGTTGGTGACGGACAGGGAGGCCTGGTGTGCTGCACTCCATGCAGTCACAAAGAGTCAGACACGACTGAACTGAACTGATCATCATAATAAAAATTATCATATTTGAGTACATAATAGGCTGTAACTTGAACAGCACTAAGATTAAACAGTAGAAACCTTGGCTCATTAAAGAGCCACTTGGAAAATGGAAATCTATACATTTTTCACCTCTTTAACCATGAGATGGTCTTATAAAAATTACTTGTTTCTAGCCCACATCACCCTCCAAGAGTAAAAAGTCTTCACGTACAAAGGAAAAGATGAAAAAAACAAGTGGATAGTGGATAAATAACCAGCAAAACTTAATATTATTTTATAAACTTTTCAGATACCTTAAAAAAAAGATCTTTTTAATTTGAAACTGGAAAAGTTTCAAAGCAGCTTTCAGATGTTCAGAAATTAAAATTGAAAAAAGTTTTGAATTACAACATGCCAAAGGTACCTACCCTACCACTGTGCAGCTCCACTCCATAGAAGTCGAGAGTCCGAGCTATGTTGATAAAGCAAGATTCTGCTTCCGATTGCTTTAGCCCACTACAGAGGCAGAGGGAATACACAGCGTTTATCCAACAAACTGAACATTAACCCCAAATTTTAAAGCTAATAAAAATCTAAAAAAATTGGTATCATTACTATAAGGTGATTAAATGCCTTACACTGTTAATCTTAAACAACTAAACCCCCAAAGCTACTAAACCAAGTTTTTTTTTTCTTGTCCACTGAATATGACTTCATTTAGCCCTCATGTTCCTATATTAAATAACACCTCTCATTTAGTGGGTTCTCAACATCCAGAGACAAAGACTGTCACCTTCTGCAATCCCCACCCCACTTTTTCCAAGTTGCTAAACGAGCACATGCTCTTTAGGTCTTTTGGCCTTTATCTATCCTTTTAGCAGCAGCTTCAAACTTCCAAACGTCACTGTACTATTTTAGGATGCTGGCTCCTGCATGGGCAGCGATTCTGGGAGAGGATTGGCAGTGCCTCTTTGAAGGGACACTGGTTGCTTAGGCCTTTGTTTTTTAAGGCCTTCCTGAGAATGTGAGGCCCCTTGAAACCTGGCCTTCTGGGTCAGAGCGGCCCTTATTTGACTCGGACTGAATGGAGCCACTGCAGCTTGAAGAGAAAGGAGGCAAGGGAAGAGGAGGCCAGAGTAGGGTGACTTTGCTGGAATGGAGGCTTGGCCCAAGGCAGCTACAGACGGCTGGTGCTCCCCTCTGGAAGGAAGGCGGATTCACCAACTGAACCAGGGCTGGGATTTACCCAGCCTACGGCACATGGGTCCACCTGCCTGCCTGTCTATTCAACACCACTTAAGGGAACGGTCCATTTCATTAAATGTAGGAAACCATTCAAAAGTTTGTTTGGTAGAGTCAACGTGTGGGGCAGCCAAATTTACAACGGGCATCTCCTTCAGGAATTAATAGATTTCAATGACATCCTGAAAGAGAACACAGCAAGTCATCCAGAATTCGCATAGGATTTCCTACTTTATAGAAATGGTAGTTATGCCAAATATATCTGTCACCATAAGAGCTCAAGGTTCACAAACCTCCCACCTCTTGAAAGAGCATCCACAAGCAAAAGCCAGAGAAGACGACATCAAACCCAAGGGTATGCGAGGTCTGACAGCACTGACCTGAGTACCTAAAGTAGGTCACCTGCCCCTCCTCACCTGTGCTGCTCATGTAGAGACTCCACCTTCGCTAAGAAGTCCTCGTTCTGATCCGGTATGAACTGACTATCAGAGAGATAGCCCGGAAGATGAACGGAAGAATCGTAGTCTCCAAAATGAGCTATCAAGACAAAATGAGGGGAAGAGCACCTTTTCAGTGTGGTCTGTATTTATAAGCACCTACAACATCACAAGAAAAAAAATTCATCGGAAATACTCTCTGCTATTAATATCAATGTCTCCCATCCCAGAAGGAAAGGAGATGAGCGAGGTGGTTGCTTAAGTGAATTTCATCCCCAATTTGCAAAGTCAGATGCAAGGGTATTTCCTTTACGTTCACGTGGTCTGGCTCACCCTCGACTGCCATCACACAGAAGGACTGCTCTTTGAGACCTGGGCTGTGATGAAGGGATCTGTGTTCTCCTTTCACTGTGCCTTGAGGGCTGGGAGTGGCTCACATTCATCTCTTGAGCCTTGCACTGAGGCATGGCACACAGTAGGTACTTGGGTGCTTGGAACTGACCTGCACAGAGGCTACTGCGAAGTTCAGCTTTGCAAGAGGAAAAGGGCAGACTTGGTCATGGGTGGAGCACAGGCCAGGAAGGCCAGCTAAATGTGGCTAAGCTGTGGCCAGGAGTGTCAGGGCTGTACTATGTAAGCACAAGTGTGGCCTACAGGTGAGTCTTTTCATGGTGAAGTATATGACAGTGCATTTACAGGAAGTAATTTAGATGCCCTTAGGCAGGGTCCCCAATGAAGAAAGCTTGAGGAAGCCTTAGAATCAGCTCATCCGAATTCTGAGTCTTGAAGGAAAAGAAATCTGAGGTCCAGAGACAAAAGAGGACCTACCCCCATCACAGAGCCATTTTTCAGCAGTCAAGGCCAGAACCCAGCTAGAGTTCCCACCATTCCACCAGCCTGCCTGCCAGGCCTATGAGCTGCTGCTGGCCATTTGCAGATGACAGTGGTCATGTCCCCAGAGGGAAGCCAAACACTGCAAATGGCTTTCCTGAGGTCAAACAACTCAAGGCAGAGTCCTATTAAATTGAATGCTGCATGTTACATCAGCTCATGAAGATCTTAGAGCTTGACTTGGTCATCCATCATGTTAACGAATAGTCCTAACCCCTGTGCCTTTCTGCAAACACAAAGCAAGTTTCTCTCTTTAGTCACGTCACTGACAAATATCTGTACTTAATATAAAACCAAAGAACTCCCTCTAGGGGGTTCTGTGAGAGTCAAAGGCCATTATATAAAAATACGTATTTTCAACACCTTCATTCTTTGACCCTCACAGACCCTTGAAATCTTAGTTGGCTACTCTGCAATGCCCTGTGCTAACCACTAGGGGGAAACAAAGTTAAACCAGTCTTTGGAAACCGTCTGCAAAGCACAGGGCAGTTTCCACATTGAATTTAATGACCAATGACATCACCTCACTAGACGCTCTTGATAACCTAGTGACAGGCATTGCTTTTATCCCCATTAAACAGACAAAGGAATTGAGACTCAAGGAAGGAACCTGCCCACTGCTGCCCAGGCTGGTAACTTGGAGCCTAGATGCTGACCACAGTCCATCCTCTTTATCTACTTACTGTACCACATGCCCGAAACTCCAGAGCAACACACTTTTCTATTTGTGGGGAAGCAACACATAAGAAAGCTAACTAGAGCAAAAAGAAAAGGAAATAAGCGCTTATGTGGGAAATACCTTGTCTGTTAAGTCCCATGCATTCTTCTGGCTGATATTTTGTATTCTGCGGGACAGAAGGTGTCTCAGGTACTCAAATGTATGGCGTGTCAAGCTTTCCTGTTGGGAAAGCCCTTGACTTGCTATTCATCATAGTCCGACTTGATCTTGGAGGCTCTTCTTAGGGGCCGTCACAAGGAAGCTTTCCCACACTACGCCCCCCTGTACCTTCTATTCCCCCCGCCAAGGAGGACAGAGCAAGCGCCTCCCCCGTGTGCATCCTCACTGCCAGCATCAGCTGCTCCATCTCTGTCTCCCACCGGCTGCAGACCCCTTGCAGAGAGCAGTCATGCTCTCTCTGTGCAACTCGGGGATAGTGCAGAACCACACATGGCAGAGGCTCAGAGACCATTATAGAACAGATATGTGATTTTCAAAAACTTCGTTCTCTGACCCTCACAGATTCTTGGCAGGCCCCCAGCAATTTTTCACCATCAAGTCCTTTCAGATTCTTTATCCACAGATCACTTTACTTTTTATCTGGTCAGAACATGTGCTTTTGGTTGGCATCGCTGACCACTGGTAGGCTTGTCTTCATGTCAGATGTCTCTCTGGGACAATCTGGCAAAGTGTATCAGATAAAATTTAGGCTTGCTCTTTGATCAAGCAATTTCATATCTAAGAATTAACCTTACAGAAATATATGCACAGAAGTGTAAGAAAATGTATGTAGGTATATACACTTGAGGGTGGAGGAATAAGAAACCTCTACTTAAAACTGCTCATCTGACAACTTATGATATTATTAGCATGACAGTCATGCTCAAATTTGCATTGCAGCTAGTTTAGACTTTTTAAGTGCTCATAACTTTCTTTAGTCCCTACTCTATTGGTTCTTTGTAGAGGAAAACCTGACTGCTGAAACTTAGGAATTTTATTTGGGATTCTAAATTTGGCCACTGGAAAAAGACCCTGATGCTGGCAAAGATGAAAGGCAGAAAGAGAAGGGGGTGACAAGAGTATGAGGTGGTTGGACAGCATCACCAATTCAATGGACGTGAGCGTGAGCAAACTCTAGGAGACAGTGAAGGGCAGAGGAGCTTGGCCTGCTGCAGTCCACGAGGTCGCAGTCAGACATGACTCAGCAACTAAACGACAACAACAAATAGTTTGTTTACCATAGGCTGTTCCCTTTTAAGTTTTTTTTTGATGTGGGCTATTTTTTAAAGTCCTTATCGAAGCTGTTACAATACTGCTTCTGTTATGTTCTGGGTTTTTGGCCATGGGGCATGTGGGATCTTAGCTTCTCGACCAGGGATCAAACCCACAACTTCTCCATGGGAAGGCAAAAGTCTTAACCAAAGGACTACCAGGGAAGTCCGCAATAGGCTGTTCCTTAGACAGTTTTCTGCTGGGCAGAAAATAAAGTATAGTACAAGTTAAACATTGTAATATTTGCCATCAGCCAGGCACTATTTTAAGAGTTTTACGTCTATTTCATTTTTGCTATGACCCTATAATTAGATACTGTTATCATCCCTATCCGACAGATAAAGCTGAGACCCAAAGAGGCTCAAAGTCAGGTAGGTGTAAGTGGAAGACCCGAGGCCCAGGTAGTGTGGCTTCAGCCTGTGCTTTCACTGACTCAGTTAACAGCGATGGTCCAACTCTAGAGTTTCTAGTTATCACCTTCCCAGGTGATACATGAACTGAATAGGCCTATTCCAAGTTGTCCTAATCACCATCATCACCTCCATCTTACAGGTGAGAAAACAGAGACTCAGCAAGGTAACACTACATTAGAAGCAGATGGAGGGCCAGGGTTAAATGGAGTTTGCATAAAAAACTAAGTCCTTCCTAGTGCTCCTGCCCTTCAAACCTGAAGCTCTAGCTCTGGGTACCAAATTCACTCTGAGATATGGGAAAAAACCTCTCCTCAGCAGACCAGCCTGGCAGAGATGGAGCCCACTGGGTCTAGTGACCACTAAGAACACAGGTTGGCTGGTGTCATTTCCCACATGGACGGGACAAGGCCAGGTCTGTTTCAGCGGTACTGAAGGCAGAGGGGATCTTTCATCCACCCAGGCTCACCCCCGTGCCACCTCTTCCATGTCTCCCACTGGGGAGAAGGAGATGCAGGCTATGTGGGGAGATGACTGAATAAGAGGATTCTTCCTTCAGCTTAAACAGGCCTTGATGGAAAATTCCACCTGGACTTTCCATCCCACATGGCAGCCACTAACCACATGTGGCTAGCAAGCACTTGACATGTGGCTGGTGCGAACTGAGATGTGCTGGGACTGTAAAACCTGGAATGGTTTCAAAGACCTACTGTGAAAAAAAAAAGGAAAATACCTTTACTGTTTTTACATGGAATACGTATTAAAATAATATTCTGAATCTACTGAGCTAAGTACATTAATATGATCCATTTCATTTTACTTTAATATGGCTACCAGAAAGCTTAAAACTACATGTGCAGTTCCCATTATATTTCTATTCTACTGTGCTGCTCCAGGCTTATCACCCATCACTCTACTGAAACTAAAAATAAAATTCCTAAGATGCCAGCAGTGTTTCTGAGCAGTACCCAGCAAGTGCTGGGAGTGACCTCCAGCAATTTCTGAACCTATCTGGGTCTTAGTTTCCACATCTATACGAAGTGACTGGTGGCAGCATTTGCCCCACTGGGATTTGTTACAGAGTCAAATCTGATTGTGACTGAAGCCTTTGGAAACTGACTGAAGCCACTGGAAAATGTAATGTGGGATAGGATTCTCCTGTCTTCTCGGCTCCCCTGGGAGAAAACCTCATTTTCCCCAACCAAACATCCCTGAACCACAGGACAGTGTAAGTGAGGAAGAAGACTGGGACCATCCGGACAGCCAGAGATGCTGCCCAACAGGATTCCTGGGGAAGGGAGGAAGCGACTCGGTCAAAGAGGAGAGGCCAGAGAGTTTCATAATATACTGGTCAGAGCAAGCTGTCCATCCACGAAACACTTGTTTGTGACTTACATTGTACTGCATAGGATGCTAGAACCACCGCTGAGTTAAGAGGGCAGGTTAACCTGTCAGGAGAAAAACACATTAGGAAAGTTACCAGAACCCACCACAGCCCGAAACAGCAATTGATCATGGGTAGCACGTGCCTTTTTCTTGGATTAATCATTTAAAAACATCACGAATGATAACAAAGAATTTCAGGATCCTCAAACAGTAAAGATAAATGTAACACACTGAAGAGTTTTTGAAATTAAGAGAGAATTTTCCCATGTTTAAAATCATTCATTATTAATACAAATACCATGAGGCTAAAGGTCTGATGTTGGCCAGGGTTTGGCTGGTCAAGAAAGGTCAGGCTCACATCACTAAGACGAAAAGAGTACTCTTAGGTCAATGGGCAGGCAGCCTTTGTCTCTTTCTGGTAAAGACATGAGACCTCTCCTAGGACTAACTGAATTCCTGAGTTCTGTTAACTCTCATTACCTGCTTTCCAAAAGGGTCACATCCTTTCAGAAGGGAAAAACAGAAACGTATTCTGAATTTTAAAACTCCTGTGAGTTTTCAATTGTTTGATTAGTTACTATGATTTAAGACTCCTAAATCTGTTCACCCTCCTGAAACTCCCCACCTAGAGGCAATGGTCAGCCGCACCTCAGTCTTCCTACGTCCATCAGAAATCCACAAACCCAAGCTGGACATGTCTTCCTTCCTTCCTCCTGAGCTCAGTGCCCTCCCAAACACCGTCTGGGTCAAAAACTCTGTCTCTGTCTCTGTCATATTCCGAACCATCTGGTGGCTCCCTTCTCTCCATTCAACCTCGGATTTCAGTCTGCCTAGGAGCTCATTCAGCAGATCTGGGCCAGGGATCACTGCCAGGTAGAGCAACACATGAATGGCAGCAAGGGTGAGGGCTTGTAGGGTTGGGTGGGTGGGGGGGACACAGAGTTTAAAAGCATTCCGCCCAGCAACCCCGTGGGAAGTGGAGAAAACGTGCAGTTTCCATGGCAGCCCGTGAAGTTCCCAAGATATGAGTCACCCCCACCTCTCTGACTAATCTGGCTGGCTCACCAGGGTTCCCCTCCTGGCCTGCTGTGCTGTGCGCTGGTCCTGAAGCAGAATATGAATATGGAGGTAGCCCTGAGGGGGCCACCATCTTTCAAGTAACCATGCATTCCTGCTAGAACTTCTAAATGCAGATACATCTAGGGATACTTGCTATCTATTCAATCATCTGGAGACTCAGCCCATGGGGAGAGCAAAGGTCAGCATTCACTCTCCCACCAAGATGGGCTTCAGTGAAGTCAAAGCTGGTGTCCTTGCTACAGGAAGAGCCTGTGAATGGGATTTGGGGAACAGCTTAGGAACAACCCTATGAGTAAGTCAGAAAGAACATTTCCAAAGGATGGCGTAAATTATAACAAACTAAAGAACACCATGTTCTTCGACAGATTCCTCTCTTTCTCAGTAAGTTTCAGGGTCTCCATCTGTCAGACAAGATCGCCTATTTCAGCAGGAAGGAGAGGATGAACAAACCCTTCTGAGCCCAGGAGAAACGCTAACCAGCTCCACCGACTCTGTCAAGAGATCCACGGTTCCTAAGGGCCAGATGCCACCCTGACCCCACACCCCTCGCCCCCGAGATGGGGGCCGCCTGCAGGCCTCACAAGGTGCCGGGGGTCTAAGCCAGGACGTGGCCCTCAATAGGTTTCTCCCATTGAAAATGCAGATATCCAACTTCCAACACTTGGAGAGCCAGACTGGAAGCTCCTGAGCGTAGGGGTGGGGGGCCCAGCCCCATCTGACCACACAGTCAGTGCCCGTCTTGTAACAGGTGCTCACAAAACGTGTGGGGAAAACATGGCGGTGTGCACACAAGAGAGACAACCGTGTCTGCTGCCACAGAGGGCAGCCTGGACCCAGGGCAGGGGTGACCATTTCAGCTGAGAGGTCCCCTGAAACACGAGGCTGCCGCAGGCAAGGGTGGGCACCGGGTTACAGGAGGGGTCCTCTCTCTCTCCCTGTGTTCTCTCATAAGCAGGGGGTCTCCAACTGGGACTGTGCGGGTAGGGCGGTGTCCTCACTGCCCAGTGAGATTTATTAAACTGGTAAGAACAGACACTACGCTTGATCTTAGCCAAGAGGCCGAGAAGTGATTTATCTCCTCGTGTCCTATTTATTGTGCTACAGAAGGGACTTGTTCCTCCCTCAAATGGGAGGATGAGCCAAATTACAGAACCGGTCTAGGGCCCCTAGGCCATCAAGTTCTGGCGATCCTTTCTTTGAGGGATCTCTTGCTTCTAACCATCCCTCCTGCCCCACACTCCTTGCCCCCTATTCTCTGGCCTGGATGCCTTTTAACAGCTCTCTCAAGAGCTGCACCTTCCCTCCCACCTAGACGGAAGCTCCTCAGCCTCTTCCAGCCTTCCCTGTAGACGCTGCTCCTGCCAGATCCCTCCTGCTTAAACACCCTTGACAGCGCTGCTCTGCCTGCTGGATACAGGACGCACACCTACGCGTGATAGGAAGAGCTCGCCCTCTCTCTTCTCTCTTAAGCCCCCCGCATGTGGTCTCCAACTAGGACTGTGGGGCATGGGGTGCTGTCCTCTCTGCCCAGGAGATCTGATTCCTCATGTCTCCACCAGCCCCCAAGCCCCAGCTCATCACAGCGGTCCACACTTCACAAAGCTCAAACACCGGCGGCGTCTTTTCCTAACACCTACGGCGGCTGTGCTCTCCACTCCGCATACTGGTCCCAGCTGCTTCACGGGCTCCTGTCTCGTTTCTCCAGTGAGACCACAAGCTCCCACTTGGCAGCCCAGAGGGGGCTTCCGAAGACCCTCCTCAGTAGAAGGAAAGAGGAAGTGGGAAGGACAGGAGCAAAACACGGCTGTTCCCACCCGTTTACCTGCTGCAGTGTCTCTGGTAAGTCAAGAAAAACTCTGAATGCTGGAGGTGGCGGCTCAGGGACCACTGACTTGGAGTCCCCCTCCCCTTCCTGAGCTGCTCAGATACTCTGCAGCCATGGAGACGGTCCTCATACGCAAGAACTGCTGAAGCATGGCTGAAGCTCCAGTCTTCCAGCAAAGCTTCCCAGAGAGAAAAAGAGTCACTTCTGGGTACTAAGGGGCTCGGAGGGGACCTAATTGGGCCTGATGTGCCTTCCTGGATGAAGCTCATTTCATGTTCAGGGTCTCTCCCTCCCTCTCTCTACAGTTTCTCAGGTCTTTACCAGAAAGATAACTGCCTTCTATAATAAAACTGAAACAAACAAAATGAGGTTTATCGGTTCTCAGCTTCCTAAGTCCAGACCTAGCCAGAAACAGATGTCTCAAGCAGGATGCTGCTTTCAACATCCGATTGCTGTTTACATTTAATATTGTTACCAGAAATGCACGCTCATTAGATTAAAACCAGGAATTTCAGTAGTCTAGGGCAACTGATGGAAAAAGAAGATGAAAAATTCTCATTACCTTCCTTCACAAATATCCATCTTCAGTTGTAAGAAATACAAATGCCTATGAAATAATTGATCTCATTAATTCATAATACACAAGGGAAAACATGCAAAAAAAAAATGACAGATGAGTGAAGGACAAGACCTACACATTTGAAAAACAAAACACAAAAAAACATATTTTTGTTTCAAGTATCAGATGCTGTTCCCGTACATTGCAAAGCTGCCTGTTTCCATCACAGTGGTTCATGTGGCTGCCTTAGTCTCAATGGGCCAGGGGGTGATTTCCAGCCAGCCTCTTGCCAGCCCCGCATGCAAATGCTGTCTTAGGGATGGACAGAGTAAGAGGAGCCCACCAATGACTGGCTGGTGCCGCTGCCAGTGGGCGCCCCCGCCCTGGACCTTCCCAGTCAAACCTGGGGTATCTGAGAGCACCAGTACCCACAGGCAGCCCCACACACCAAGGGGCTGCCGTTCTGCACACAGCATTTGCACACCCACGTTCCGCTGTGTGAAGTTACCGAGAGGAGGAGGGTCTATGCAGACACCTCCTTGGCTGGAGTGCAAACACCCAGCTGGGCTTTTTCCTGTGTCCCAGGAACTGTTGGTGCCTGAGCAAAAGCACAGACATCAGCCGACTCCAGGCTGCCAGGCCTCCAGGCTGAATTCTGCGCATGTCTGTGAGCTCCCAGCACTGCTGCTTTGAAACCTGGGACTTGATCTGCGGACAGAACCTGGTAAGCTCTTGGTAAGTCACAGGCGCCTCCATCCAGGGAGTGGAGGGCATCGACAATGCCGTGCAGGCCAGGAAGAGCCCTGGAGCGCGTTATATTTAGGGACACGGCACACATGTGACACTTGGCCGCTGTCCCCACTCTTTTTTAAAGCCTGGATTCACTTGGGATACAGATTCCAGTGTCTGGCCAAGGTGACAAAAGGGAAACTTCTTGAAATCTAATACAGAGGCAGTAGAAGTGTTCAGGGGGCAGGAGAGAGAGAGAGAATTTTGGCAGTTTAAACAAATCAGTCTCAATAGTCCTAATTTCGATGTTTAAAGGTCAAGGCGCCAGTGTTTTGAGATGTGAATGTTTCACATGGTGTTACAACCTTGTATTTGCACAGTTCTGGGCTGTGTGTGGTATTTCACAACTTACGGATTCATTTCAACCTCCTTGGACTGCAAGGAGATCCAACCAGTCCTTCCTAAAGGCGATCAGTCCTGAGTGTTCATTGGAAGGACTGATGCTGAAGCTGAAACTCCAATACTTTGGCCACCTGATGTGAAGAGCTGATTCATTTGCAAAGACCCTGATGCTGGGAAAGATTAAAGGCAGGAGGAGAAGGGGACGACAGAGGATGAGATGGTTGGATAGCATCACTGACTCAATGGACATGAGTTTGGGTAAATTCCAGGAGTTGGTGATGGACAGGGAGGCCTGGCATGCTGCCGTCCATGGGGTTGCAGAGTCGAACACGACTGAGCAACTGAACTGAACTGAAGGACTCTGAAGTGGGTACCACTACCTCCATTTTTTACTGATGAGGACACGGATGTTCAGATGGGTGACGTGGGCTCAGTGATGTCTTATTTCAACCTGGACACTCGTGTTATGAAAAAAAAAATCTGGCTCTATTACAAATTTCTTATGTGTCTAATGACTAAAAACCTTAGGATCAATCTCCTGATATTACTTTGATTATAAGACTTGTCAATTACTCTTAATGCATTCAGCGCCAGAACACTGAGGGATGGTGTGACATACACACGCTGATTCACGCTTATTCCATATCGGAAACTCTAGCTCTGCCACCTAGGGGAACACAACGGGTCCTTTCTACTTTGTTCCTATGTTTATTCAAGCTGATATTCAAGTGGAATTAAGTGTTCTCTCCTCCTATAACGCTGCTGAGAGAAAAAAGAGGAGGGAGAGAATCACAGGTAATCCAGTGGTAAATCTGGATTTTCACTGCTGAGTCCTGCTAGGTGGTAGGTCTTCCTCAGGGTGTAAAGGAGAACAGGAACCTGCAGACCCCCGTTCACCACATGCTACCTTTTTGTATATTCAGCAATGTCTCTGAGTCAACCCCAGGATATCACACAAAAAGACAGGAATAGTGGAATGATGCCCAAGTCCCTAGGAATCTTGGATCTCCCTAAGAATCTTAAAGGAGCCTGATTCTGAGACTGCCAGTAGATGAAAGTCTATATAGAATAGTCTAAATTTATCAGGAACAGCCGTTGTGGAGGCTCACAATCAAAGATACAGTGATTAGGATAAAGGAAGTCATTTAGAAGAGACGCTCCGTGTGTCTGACTTCAGAAATGTAAAAGCTCACTGCTGGAGTCTGCCCCATCCATGACCTCAACTTCAGAAAAAAGCAATGAAGGCCTCCCTGCCTAGATCCTTGGTAAACAAACAGGAGACAACACACACCACCTCTGTATTCCTTCTTTGACCCTTGAAATCAAAATTTCTTTAAAGGGGAACTTCCTTTTGGATAAGCTATAGAGCTGGGGCTTAAAAAAGATACTGTGTATAATATGTACATCAATTATACCTCAATTAAAAAAAAAAGAGAGAAATACTATGGGTCAGGAACACAGGAAAAATTCTTCCTTTAAGTAAAAACAAGACAAAAGACCATTTAAAAAAAAAATTAATGGTGGAAACCTGGCCCAGACTAAGAAGAAGATCTGGCAGTCCTGGCTGTTTTCCCAGCTCTTAGGAGGCACAGGGGCAGCTGCTAGCATGGCTCCTGCTGTGTTAGGAGCAAAGTGGTGCCCACATCCCAGGAACTGACAGCTGTAATCTTCTCCACACTGGGGCGACCACCCATCTTAAGATGAGAGGTGGGGTGGTGGGGCTGGGTGTCCGTCTGCAACCGGTGACTCTTAGGAGGGACACGGACAAACCGAATTTTACCTGGGACTTAGGTAAGAACAAAATTTAGTCTATTACTTGTCTTGAGCCAAAATCCGCCTTTCTGTAGCTTCCACTCACTGGCTATAATTCTACCACCAAGCACATCTAATTCCCCCTTTCCTATGACAACCCTTTGCAGATCTGAAGGCAGTCTTCATTTCTGAATCTTCTCTCAGTCCTCAACTCCCTACATCTCCTCAGGAGGCTCAGCAGGCAGAGGCTTTCCTGGTGGGTATGGATGTGGGGTCTGACGCCCGAGGGGGGCCCTGGAGAGGGGCGCCTGGGCTAAGTTGGCAGGAGTGATCCCTTCACTCAGGTACCCTGGCAGCCACAACCCTGGGGCACCAGCATCTCAACCCGCTAACAGAGGAAGCATGGTTCACACTTGGGGTGGGAACCCTTCAGTGGATAGTAAAATCAACTTAATGAGCCACAACTGGCATTTTAAGCGAAGAAAAGAGAAAGCTTAAGGGTGCTTTGCACTTACTACTGTTTCAAGAAATGTCTGCTTCAGTAATTTACATGTATCTGTGTAATATATTACAAAGCAAAATATATATGTGGGGTTGTGATAAAAAAAAATTCCCACTGGTTAAAAACACACACACACATAATCCATCATGACATTTTAAAACAAAACTTAAAAAACTTGGTATTTGGTGGTAGGTAGCCTGGGGAAATCTCATAGATCATGTCACCACTTTGCATCCACCAGCATGAACTATTCTGCTGGGTTGAGCATCCTACACCTTCCCTTAGTCCATCTGTGTGAAGAGCTATTATGGGGAAAACTCAAGGCACCACGTGTACGTCCCGTGGTTACCCAGTGAGACATGTGGGACATCTTATATCTGCTTAAAATTTAACTTGATAGTAAACACAAGTCAAATTTTCAATGCCTTCTATTGTACAGAGACGAGGTGTACGAAGAAGACAAACTAGTAATAGAATAATATTTGGCCTTTACACACATTACAAGTTAAAATGTGGTCATGTGATTACTAGTTTAAAAAAAGGAAAAAAGTGAAACAGCACTTTCTGTCCAAGTTAGTGTTGCCTCCTTGGTGATGGTCTCAAGGCCACCATGGGCACAAGACAAGATCTAACAATCCTGAACATTCAGTGCTTTTTTTTGGATGGAAGAGTTTCCCTCCCTTAGAAAAACAAACCTTTCAATAACCAAAGGGCCGGCTGATGCCCTGGGGGAGGGGAAGGAGAGGCCAGGTGAGTTTGCAGAGCCCGTGTTTAAACAGCATCAACTCTCCTGTGCCCATCCTTTGGTTCCAAACACGGGTCCCCACCCACAAAACCCACGTGCCAGCACAACAGGAGGGCCAGGACCTGAGCCAAGCCTGGAGGGGTAAACAACTCTTGCAGCCCTCTCCCCTTATCTGGTTCACAGATTCGCGGAGGCGGAGGCAAGATGCTGGCCAGCCTCCTCTCCTTCCAACTGGGGATCTGATAGAAAGTTCTCAGTTAAGAGACCTCTGGTTCTCCTAAAGAGCTCACTCCTAGCCCTTCAGAGACACTGCACTACTTGATCGGTAGAGGACTTTGACAAACTTCCTTTCCTGCAGGAGCAGAAAATACCTGCGTTCTGAGACCAAGCGTGCTCAGCTCGAAGAGGAGCCTGGATGGAAGGGAAGGTGCTGGTAGGAGCATGCTGGGGACTGCACCAAATCAGAAGAAAGAGACTCAAGATGAAAACTAATTTGCTGATTAAAATTTCAATACATGTCCCCCAGTTTTTACTGGGATCTTAAGTGACTGTTGCTGCAGTTACACCCAAATGAAAGATTTGACCACAGTGACAAATTGAAGAGTACATTTTTAGTGGTTACTCAATTTTTATACACTAAATAGGAAACTTAAGAAAAAATGTTATTACCTGGTTTGTTCTTGCTGCAGTGTGTTGGGATCAGGTATAAAAAATCTTACTCGAAAATGCAGGGTACAGGGGAAACCTCCTAAAACATTTTTCAAAAACAAATTAAATTTTCCCTTTAAAAAAGGCAATGCATGTTTTTTACTAGACCACAGCTTTTTCCATCAATAAAAGGACTAGCTTCACAAAAGGAGTGCATGAGTTAGTTAACTGTTCAGAAATCTCCAAGCCTATAAAAATATTTTTGCAACATCAGCATAAAATGAGATATAATCTATTTTCCGAAACATGTTTAACTTAGGGAGGTGTTCAAACACTGCACTCCATCATCTGTATTAGGAATTTTAAAAATCCTTAATTTAGCAGATTAAACAGAACTCACAAAGAAAATCTCTCACATATATAATGACTCCACACTTTTCAAATATTTTCAGATACATTCTTGAATGCAAACACCGCCAGGACTATGAATAGGCTAGGGTGCTGTCGACTGCAGCATACAACGTAGCCACCAGGCTGGCCGGCCACCCACCCCTCAGAGTTTTGCCTTAGGCCACACAGCTGAGGATAACACCATGGTTAACTGCACTGAGTCTTTTGACTCTGCATGCCCACATTTTAAAATTAATTTTGATCCTGGAAAATATTTCATGCTTTTAATGCAAAGTGAATTCTAAAAATGATTCATATACCAGCAAATATTACACAGCTAACATATTCAGATATTTTATGCAACAAGGCCAAGAGTCCATTTGCTTGTAAGAATAGATTTTGTCCATTTCTTTTGCTGGATGTGGTAACAGACGATCAGATTCTGTCTCAAAGATCCCACGCTCTTCTTCATGTCCATTTCTCGCCTGTCCATTACTCAGTATCTAGTCACTGATCCTTTCCAGAACCTTCTTACTCTCTGAAACGCAAATCTTTTCTACCCTGCTCTCCTCCACTGAGCTCCTCTACCGTAGCTCCTTCGGGGATCCACCCTCCTATCTCAGTAGAACTTCTGCCTTTATCTCCAGCTTGTATCAAACTCTTTAACAGTGTGTGTGTACCTGTGAATGTACCTCTATGCAGGTACCTGGGTCCAGTGGGTGATTCTGTAGCTCTAGGTGCAGGCTGACGACCTATACATCAGGGGATGGATAAGTCCTCCCAGTGGTCTGGACGCCCTACTGGCTCCCCTCCCTACCTCCCCGCTCTGTAACTTCTCACTTCTGTGTCCCAAGCATGCCTCCTTGCCTTTCTCATCCTCTTCTGTGCACCCAGAGCATCCTATCACGTGCTCAGGGCCACCCCAGAGCTGCCTCTACCCTTGTCTCCATCCCTACAGTTGGCTGTAAGCTCCTTGAGGGCAAGGTCCAACTCTCATTCCCAGAGCTTAGCCCAGTGCCATGCCAGAGTCTGAGCATGGAACCTGTCTGCTGTCACATGTCCATGCACACGTGAGCTCATTCCTCTGTGAATTCAAATGGGGGCACAGAGTTGCCTGCACAGCATCTCTGCAGCTCCCCCTGGTACTTCTGAATGCTAAGGACACAACTCACAGGAGGAAAGAGGGCTGAGGCCCTGACTCCAGGTGAGGGCACCCATGGGATCCGAGTCAGGTCCCCTGATCGCTACTTCTTCCCGCCATGGCGCCAGGCCAGTGGGGAACGTGTCATCATGGGTGTGCACATTTGTGTGTACAGATCCACCTGCCTTCACCCCTCGATCATCTACTGGCCACCTCCTATATGGAGAGCACCACGCGGGGCGTGACAAGTACCCTAACTGCAAAGAGCTGGCCGTTTTGCAAGGACGATAAAGGCCAATAACTCAGAGCGAAGGAGAGAGTATTCTGAGGCACAAAGCAGACAGTGATCAATGTACACGAGGGGAGAGGGAGGCAGGGCTTCTATTAGAGGAAATGGAATCTGAGTGACATTGAAGAGAAATAGCAAGACTGGGATATAGGGAAGTGAGAGGGAAGAGCATTCCTAATAGAGGGAACAGACCCAGGGAAGGTGCAGAGGTGGGTATGTGGTCCTGCGTGTCAGCTAGGTTTGGGGCAAAAAGTACATGTAGGGAACAGAGAGCGTGACTGGAAAGCCAGGCAGAGAGTGGGGTGAGGTGTAGCTGGACAGCCCGCCTAACTGGAAGGTAACCTACAGCAACAGGATATACTTATGTGTGTATCTGTGACACTATCTATCCATGCCTCTGCTTCCAGGGAATGGAACTGTGCTGCTGAAAAGGACTGGTGGTGGTGGGGGGCAGGGGGAAGAGTGTGATGTATGTGTGTGTATCATTTTTTTCCCATCCTGGCTCTCACACTGGGCTGAAAAACTGTGCTGCTGAAATGGACTGGGGCGGGCGGGTGTGTGCGTGCGTGCGTGTGTGTGTCTCTTTCCCATCCTGGCTCTCACACTGGGCTGAAAAAGGTCATCGTCCTTCCCCTTTCTTTCCTATAAAAAGAAGTGTGGGTTCCTCTGCTCTTAGCCGCCTTCTTTTACCTTTCCCTCTCTTGCCCACAGCTGCCGAGGAGCCTTGGGGGCTGATCTGGAAGTTTCTCTGCTAACTCAGAAGTCAGGCAGGAGGAAGCCAGCTTACTCACGTCTCCTGGGCCACCTGGAATCCAGGTTCCAGATGTTTCAGGTATGCTGAGAACTGGAGGAGAGAAACGGGCCATGATACGCTAACACCTAGTGTTCAAGCGAAATGGGAAGCTCACACCCACCTTTTAACTGCTTCCTGATGGGTTTGCTTGCTTCAAGCCATCTCTGTTGGGTAAGAAAACATAAGATATAAAACCAACCCCTGCAGGAGCGCAGCATGTCCTCAAGAGAGCGTACTCACAGGAGAGTCCAGTGAGTCATCACCATGCTGTAAACCGAAATACTCCTTCTCAGTCACACCCAGGTAGTTGTAAGCCATGTCCAGGAGAACTTGACCGGTATCTTGTTTCTAGGAAAGAAAACGTCCAGTGGACAAAATTTTAAAACAAATTAAGAGCTGGTCTCTAGAGTCTTTACTGCAGATAAGAAGGTATTAAAACATGTGGTGAGATTTCATGCACACACGTACCCTACAATACGTGTGTGTGTGTGTGTGTGTGTGTACGCACATGTGCTCAGTCATGCCCGATTCTCTGTGACCTATGAACTGTAGCCCACCAGCCTCCTCTGTCCATGGGATTCTCCCAGCAAGAATACTGAAGTGGGTTGCCATTTCCTCCTCAGGGTATCTTCCCCACCCAGGGATCAAACCCATGTGTCTTTCATCTCCTGCCACTGGCAGGCAGACTCTTTACCACTGCACCACCAGGTAAGCCCTGCCCTAAAATAAGAAATGCTTTAATAAATTCCAAGTCAAGAAGCACAACTGAACATATGGAAAATAAGGCTAAGGTAAATATGACTTAGAAGAATGAGATTAATTTAATTTTCTAAGATTTCTTCCTTCCTCTTAGCTGAGATTCTCAAGTGATAATGTCTGAATTGGAAAACTAAGACATCCTGATGACAGTAAATTCTGCGTGACCTGCTCATGGATTATCCACAGCAAAATGCTAATCCACATCGGTCCGTGTTGGCTCCTCAGAAGCCAGGCAAGCGTATGCAGGGAGGAAAACTCTAATGGCATGAAGGAAGACAGCTAAGAATACTCAAATGCCATTGGAAATACTCTCAAAGGGATCTGGCAGGGGACACTGGAGGATTATCTGCCTCCCTACTCTGTGCCATCTGAAGTGAGAAGCCAGTGGAGACGCTCAGCCCACTTCACGTCCAGGGCAGGGCTCAGCCACCTTCTCCACTTGCTGCTCAGGGAGCAGGCGTGGGGCTGGGGAACGGGGACAGAGCCACAACACGCGTCCCTCTTCTGCCCTCCCGGGGAGGCCAGCTGTGCAAGCAGTGACCGGGACTCGGTGTGTCAAGTGCCACGGAACACTCCGGGCACAGTGGACACAGGGGGGCAGGGCAAGGCAGCCCCTGACCACGGTCTGCAAGGGGGACAGGAGCTGAGCGCCATGCCTTTTCTCCAGGTGCAGGCATTCAGCAAAGGCAGCAAGTGGATGGCCCAGCACAAAGGCGCGGGGGTGGGAACTGCAAATTCTACTTGAACAGGCAGACTTCTCCAGAATCCTTTGAACCCAACCCTTTAACTTAAGGGCAATGTGAGTCAGAAATAGACCACATAGAGAACCAGCAAAGGCAGCTTTTTTGAGCGCCTGAGAGCAGATGATGTACCTGAAAACAGGTCACCATGACCAGCATGGGGAGAATTAGATAACTGTCACCCCCTCCTGCAGCCGCTTCTCCAGGACAGTCACATTATCTGGCGCACAGCGTGGGAACGTAAGACACACCCGTGTCCTGAACACGTCCCCTTCCTGCCCCGGGGCCCTGGCTCCTGCCGCTGCTCCGCTTCCCAGGTCACCTCCCATCCCAGGGGAGTCAGGATGGTTTGGAAAAGATGACCTAGTCCACATACTCCAAATCATGACATAGTCTCTCCCCGAATTACAAGATATTCACAATGCCAAGAGCCATCCGTTGCCCTTGCTGAGGTTATTAGTTGTATGATTTTATATTATGTTTAACGTGAACTGTGGTGCTGGAGAAGACTCTTGAGAGTCCCTTGGACAGCAAGGAGATCAAACCAGTCAAATCTAAAAGAAATCAGTCCTGAATATTCATTGGAAGGACTGATGCTGAAGATAAAGCTCCAGTACTTTGGTCACCTGATGCGAAGAGCTGACTTGTTGGGAAAGACCCTGATGATGGGAAAGACTGAGGGCAGAAGAAGGGGGCGACAGAGGATGAGATGGTTGGATCATATCATCGACTCAATGGACATGAGTTTGAGCAGACTCTGGGAGATTGTGAAGGACAGGGAAGCCTGGCGTGCTGCAGTTCACGAGGTGGCAAAGAGTCAGCCACGACTGAGCAACTGAACGACAACAAAATCAATCACTGTATCTACGGGGCATCTACAAGGAGCCAGCCTCAGTACTCTGCACATTTTATATAGGATCTCCAATCTGCACTGCAACATCACATAGCCGTCACCACATTTCCTGTGCAGAGAAGCAAACGGAGGTCCCAAAGGCTCCATGCCTTGAGCCGCCAGCTGACGGGTGTCTGACTGCCTGACTCAGGTGGGTCTGATGCCAGAGCCTGCACGTGCCCTCTGCATTGCCTCTCTCCCCTCTGGAATGCATCATCCATCATTCCAGTAGCTGCACAACTCACTCAGTTCTCAAAAGGACCCGAAATAAGACACATTTTTGATGAGAAGAGGCCTCCGGGCCCAGCATCCCACCAGAGGTCATCTTGGCTACATCAGGTCACTGCCTAAGACAGCCTTGCTCTCTGGGCTGAGTTGAGAACAGCTGACATCTAGGCCAGCTTGCCTGAGGATGCCCACTCCTGGTCATGAGAGGGCCTGGGCTAAGGAAGCTGAATGTGACCCCCGGGAGCAAAAACATACAAAGCGATGGAGATTCTAAGCTGGAACTGGGCCCTCGTATTCACGGGTCAGCCTTGACCAGGCTGCTGGAAGCCCGGGGAGCAGCGCAGGCAGGAGTGACAGTCACGGCGACGTCCGCCACTGATGATGACGGGCACCCGCTGAACGCCAGGCTCTGTTCCGAGGTTCCCCGTAACCTCTGGGTGGATGCCGTCCTCACCACTCTTCCTCCTTAAAACATGTTCTCACCTGGGCTTCTCATTCCCTCTCAGCCTCCCCTCATCTCCGCAGTCTCCTGCTTGCTCCTCATCTCCCCAGGCTTTAAACGCTGAACCTCAGTCATCTTCCCTGTCTCGTCTCAAGTGATCCTGAGATAACATCTCTACATCCACACGTGTATCCTAGCCTAGACTCTTCCTTCAACTCATCTGTGTACATATTGCCATGTCTACAAAGACAAGTAACAAGCATCTCAAGCTGACCACGTCTAAAACAGAACCAGTTATTTCTGCCCCCAATCCTGTTTCTCTCTCAGCCTTTCCCATTTCTATAAATTGCAACTCCAAATTGCCCACTGCTCAGGTCAAAAACCTTGGGGATCACCTCGAGGGTTCTTTCACATCCCAGATCCCACTGGTTCCATGTTTTAAGTTACTTCCAGGCTTGGTTTACTCTTGGCCGAATGACCACCCCGTCTAATGATCATGGTCTCCGCCACAGAATGCGAGTCTCAGCCCTTGCCCCATCCTCACCTCCCAGTCAATACAGCATCCTGAGTGAGACCTGAGTCAGATCACATCAGGTCTCTGCCCTAACCCTTCAACACTCTTTGCTTCATTCAGAACACAGCCAGTGCTCAGCATGACCTACAAGGCTCTTCACAATCCCCTGTCCCCTTAAGAGGAAAAAAGTTACGTTAAAAAAGTAAAAAAAAATAACAAAAAACACCAAAACCCTACCTATTTTATTACAGAAAATGTTGGTTTTTTCTTCTCCAGACTTAAGTGGGAAAGAAGAAAAATTAACTATTTGCACCCAAATGTTTTGTTGTGACATAGCAAAATAATCAAGCACAATGTTATATTCCATCCTTACTGATTTTTTTCCCTTCTATCTGTACCATCTGCCGTGTTCATTCCTCCAATCCTGTGTCCACCGTGATGTGGGAGGAAGGGACATTTTGTCAAAAAGCACGCTGGTGTATGTGTGTTCGCCAGCTCATTTGTTCACAAAACCATTTTATGATATTAAAAAAAAAAATCTTTTGAAATGGCTATTAGGGCTTCCAAAGTGGCGCAGTGGTAAAGAATCACCTGCCAATGCAGGAGATGCAAGAGATATGGGTTCGATCCCTGGGTTGGGAAGATCTCCTGGAGGAGGGCATGGCAGCCCAACTCCAGTATTTTTGCCTGGAGAATCCCATGGACAGAGGAGCCTGGCAGGGGGTCGCAAAGTCAGACACAACCGAGCACGTGTGCATTAGAAGAAAAACCAAACAACCTATCACCTGTTATTTCTGGCCTCATCTCTGGCTCTCCTCCTCCTTGCTCATTACGCTCCAGACACACTGGCGTCCAGCCTGTTCCGTAACCGCACTAAGGGAACCCCGCCTCAGGGCCTTGGTCTGCTGCTGCTTCTACCTGGAATGTGCTTCCTCCAGAGAAGCACACGGTTCCTCCCTTACTTCCTTTAGGTCATCTCTGAAATGTCATCTTACAAGTGAGGTCTTCCCTAATCTGTAAAACGACAAATGACAACTCCACCCTTTGCCCTGCCCTGAACTCTCCACCCTTGTTATCCACAGTTTTCTTCTAAGTACATACTATCACCTGACTATCACCTGACTTATGGTTTCCTCCGTGTGGGCGGTAAGCTTTAAAAGGACCCAGACTTTGTTCTGTTCTGTTAACTGCTGTATTCTCTGTACCCAGACCAGGGCCTGGCACAGAGTAGGTACTCAGTAAACACGTGCTGAATAAACATTCACGTTCTTATCAGGAAGAAGATATACAGCTAAGGAATAGCTCCAGGACAATGTAAATTTTAACAGAAGGGCCAGGTCTAAGCTGAGCTGTCAGTTTATAGCAACCGTTAGAGACCTGTGGGGCCTTTAGAGAGCTCCCACCATGCGGTGACTTCATATACACCGCCCTCTTCTCTTGCCTGCTCAGGTCCACAGTGACCTGGGGTCAGCAGGAAGCAGACTCTTGGGGTGGGAGGCATTCCAGAAGGGACCAGTTTTTGTTACCCTTTAAATTCTTGTGGCCTCCTATCATCCCCCAATGGTTCTCCCATACCCTCTTTTCTCTTTCTGATGCCTTCCCTTGCACACTGAATTTTCCAGGCTGGGGCAGTTGCCGGCAGCCAGTCTGGGACTGGAGATGACCCCTTTAGGACTGGCCAGAGGATGGGAGAGACAGGCAAAGGTCACAAAAACCCAGGTGGTGAGTGGGGTGGGGTGAGGCGGCGGGGGCGGCTTCTGGTTAGGCATCACACTGCTGATGTAGGACTGGAGACCTCATTTCTGGCCCTGCTTCTGCTACAGGCTTGAGGTGGGAGAAGCCAGGCCATCCCCAAGCCCTGCCATCTGGGTAGCTAACCACCTCACTACCCTCCAGAGAGGACCCGCTATTTACCATCTGCACGTCTAATGAGCACCTGCTATGTGGCAGGCACAGTGAAAATGACACTATTACTATTCTACAGAGCTCAAAAGCTTGAAGAGCGACATGTAACCTGGTAGTTGTAACTACTATCCACGGAATGTGACATGGGCTCTAACAAAGCACACACAGGGCACCATTACTGGAGAGTCAGTTCAGGAAGTCAAAGGTGTCACAGAAGCAGTAACATCTAAGACGCACACGGTTTACAAATAAGAGAGGGAAAGACATGTCAGGTAGAGACAAGAATGTGGGCAAAGTTTTTATGGCTATTTCTAGTTCAAGCTCAACATGCAAGGTTGGAGACATCAAGCTTTTATTTTAAAATAATTCTCTTCATTTTATAAACCAAGAGATGAAAAACTATTTCTTAGGGGCATTTATTCAGAAAAAATTAAATCTGGAGAACTTACGTTAACTTTAAAGGTCTGTACCAAGCCATCTAAAAAGCGGACGCTACAGATGACTTCTGATCGCGTTTTTTCTTTGGGTAATTCTGAGGTGCGTATGTTATTAATTCTTCCACCCAACGCACGTAACCGGGAGGTCATAACTATCGCTGAATAACCTGTAACAGAAGACACGCCTGTTAGCTCTAACATGAAAATTACCATTTCCATTTGAATGTATCTCTCAGTCTATCCATCCCTCACCTGTCTGCCTTGATCCTCACAAAACCGTCTGAAGACCTCAGATAAATGTGAGTTGGATAACAAACCATGTTCCCTTTGAGTTTTGAGTTCTAAGCTGCTTTAGACAATATTTATTGCTCAACTATAACACATTCAGAGAATTACATGGCTTATTTGTGTCTTATTATCTCTCTAGTCTAAATCTTCTAATTCATATTTTCCATGCCTGTAATTGTTGATGTTTTACTACTTTATATATTTGTGTATTCTACCCCTAAGAATTTTTTTTTTTGCACCACAGAACTAAATGCGGTACAGAAATTATTTAAAATATGAAGACATTTATTGATCAATTAGACTACATTAAGAACATCTATTCATTAAGAGGCTATTTAAAAGAAAAGGCAACCCAGAGACAGCTGTAATAAATAACTACAAAGAATATACAAAGGGCTCCTACAAATCAAAAAGAGAAAAAACAAGTAGGTAAAAAATGGGAACATCAGTTGTCAAAGAAATGCAAAGTGAAACCGCAAAGCAGCAGTCCACACCCACCAGAACGGCTGCCAGGGAATCCGGCAAAACCAAGGGCCACAGCGAGGAGCAGCTGGAGCGCTTGGGCACCACGAGTGAGGACGGGAAACTAGTGCAGCTAATCTGGAAAAGCAGAGACGTTACTTTGCCAACAAAGGTTCGTCTAGTCAAGGCTATGGTTTTTCCAGTGGCCATGTATGGATGTGAGAGTTGGACTGTGAAGAAGGCTGAGCGCCGAACAACTGATGCTTTTGAACTGTGGTGTTGGAGAAGACTCTTGAGAGTCCCTTGGACTGCAAGGAGATTCAACCAGTCCATTCTGAAGGAGATCAGCCCTGGGATTTCTTTGGAAGGAATGATGCTGAAGCTGAAACTCCAGTACTTTGGCCACCTTACGCAAAGAGTTGACTCACTGGAAAAGACTCTGATGCTGGGAGGGACTGGGGCAAGAGGAGAAGGGGACGACAGAGGACAAGATGGTTGGATGGCATCACCAACTTGATGGACGTGAGTCTGAGTGAACTCCGGGAGTTGGTGATGGATAGGGAGGCCTGGCGTGCTGTGATTCATGGGGTTGCAAAGAGTCGACACGACTGAGTGACTGAACTGAACTAAACTGAACTGAATCTGGAAAACTGGCAGTATCTACTAGAGCTGAACATACGCATATTCTGTGAAATAATTCCACTCCTAGGCATATTTCCAAAAGAAAAGTATACACTTATCTGCTAAAAGACATGCATAAGACTTCATAATAGCTCCAAACTGTAAAAGACGGACTAGAATGGATAAACTGTAGTAGAGTCACACCATGCACAGACCACACAGCAAAGAACACAGATGAACTACTGTGATACACGGCAGGATTTCTTCCAGTGTTGTGTTGAGCAAGAGCAGCCAGACTCAGTAGATGACCTAGCATGGTTCAATTTACCCAAAGTTCAGCTCCAGGCAAAACTAATCGATAGAAGACAGGACAGCAGTTACCTCTGGGTGCAGTGACCAAGGGGGTGGACAGGGGTCTTCTAGGGTGTGTATAGTCTACTTCTTGATTGGGGTGCTAATGACACTGATGTACTCTGTAAAAATGCATCAAACATCATTATGATTTGTGCTTTTTTTTTGATGTATATTTCAACAGAGTTTACTTTTTGAGAACATGAATGAAGAGGGAATTAGAGAGCAGTTTGCAATCTGAGCATGGTATACTCAGGGAACAGTAAGGAAAGTGGCTTTACCAATGAATGCAATCGTGAAATGTTAGACTAACAAGACTAAAGCCATACGCAACCTAGGACACGGCCACTTCGTGCAGGCGCGAGGCATGCGCGTCCAGGCCAGCTCCTCGGCTTAGGACCAGAGGTGTAAATCTGACAAGACTGGGTAGAAAAGCAGATAAAGATGAAGGACTTAAAGAGCAATTTAACGTCCGTTTAAAAATCTATTTTCTGCAGACTTTCTCTGATGAGCCAGGCCTCTGCGTGTGCTATTGCTTCCGCCTGGGAAGCTCTTTCTGCTCCTCTTCGCCTTGTTAACTCCTACTCGGGCCTCAGTGCTTGGCATGAAGATCACCTCCTCAGGGAAGCCTTCCCTGGCATTCCTAATGACTCATATATTTGTTATAGGCTCCCTACACTGCTTATCATAACTTCACATTTATAAATGATGATGAACTTAATATCTGCTTCTGCCACCAGAAGCTGAGCTTCATGAGGGCAGGAACCAGGTCTGGTCTCGCTCACTGCATCTCCCAACACCTAGCTCTGGGAGCAGTTGATAAATATCTGAATGAATCAATGAACAAAATGAAAACTGAAGCCAAGATTATAGCCTGGAAAAAAAAAAAATAATAGAACAACCTAATAGAACCCAGAGGGATGGTATGGGGAGGGAGGAGGGGGGAGGGTTCAGGATGGCGAACACATGTATACCTGTGGCGGATTCATTTTGATATTTGGCAAAACTAATACAATTATGTAAAGTTTAAAAATAAAATAAAATAAATTAAAAAATTAAAAAAAAAAAAAACAACCTAATAGACAAACACGGGATGGTGGGAAGAGGCAGGAGAAAAGGATGGGGTGAGAGTGGAGGCTTCAATTAGAACACAGAGTGGACCCCAGGTCCACCCTGAACTGGGGTGCTGTCGGCCAGGGCCCTCACACTGCCACGCACACACAGCACCTGGGGGTCTGATGAAGATGCTTAGGTCTCCTTCATTGGCAAGTGGGTTCTTTACCACTTAGCACCACCCGGAAAGCCCAGAATAGGGATATTTTTTCATTAAAATGGCGAAAATGGTAAATTTTATGTTTTGTATGTTTTATCACTATTTTAAAAAACCTGTGCTCCATCACATATAAAGAGAGTGCCCTGATCTTAGGCAAGTCAGTTAACTGCTTTGGCCTCAGTTTCCTTATTAATGTGTCAGTTCAGTTCAGTTCAGTCGCTCAGTCGTTTCTGACTCTTTGCAACCCCATGAATCGCAGCATGCCAGGCCTCCCTGTCCATAACCAACTCCCGGAGTTCACTCAGACTCATGTACATCAAGTCAGTGATGCCATCCAGCCATCTCATCCTCTATCGTCCCCTTCTCCTCCTGTCCCCAATCCCTCCCAGCATCAGGGTCTTTTCAAATGAGTCAGCTCTTCACATCAGGTGGCCAAAGTATTGGAGTTTCAGCTTCAACATCAGTCCTTCCAATGAACACCAAGGACTGATCTCCTTCAGGATGGACTGGTTGGATCTCCTTGCAGTCCATGGGACTATTAAGATGCAGATAAGGATTTAAGCAGGTCTGGGCAGGGCCTGAGAACCTGCATTTCTCAGACGACTGGGTGATGCCAAAGCTGCAGGTTCAGGGCCCACACTTTGAAGGGCAGTCACGCACACTCAGAAAACCACACACGTATGTCAGGGCAGGGCCAGAGATCAAGATGTGGCAGTCGGAAGCAAGGAAAGAATGATGACAAAGCTGACGAGAGGCCTGAGGAGAGTCGAGTCTCAGGAACCAGAGCAGCACAGCTTAGCTGCAGGCAGCAATGACAAAGAAGAGATGAAAGCTGTGCAGAAGATACAGCAGGACAGAGAGTGTCCTTGGGTATTTCAGAAGCTAATCCTACTTCAGAAGCTCCAGGGAAACCTCCATTCTTTTGTAGATGGGGACAGGAAATCTCAAAAAGTCATCAAAAAAGATTCCTGGGACTGGCAATAGATGGGAACTTGTTGTCACTTACAAAATTCCACCCACCCCACCACCTCCACTGTGCCCTTTCCAAGGAAAATGTCATCAGAAGGGGTGTGTTTTCTGAGTAATACCAAAAGTTATCAAAAGACAACAAATGTGTTCCATAATGCCTTAACTGCCTTGAATTTCACATGTCAAATTTATTACTTAGTCCTTGTCAAAGAATTTCAGGTGGGTTATAAAAAAAATTTTTTTTTTAAGATACAATACAACCATTTCCAGTATGGCTCTTGGTGGGAGGTGCACATCAGAGCTACCTGGAGAGCTTTCAGAAAATATGCCGTCCCTGCCCCACAGGTGATGACTCAGCATCTCGGGGTGTGGTGCAGAATGACATTCCTCTTGGGAAGCCCTCAGAGGGTCAGGCCCGCCTGGGCTAGAAGAGTGAGTTTTGGGGGGAACCTCAGAGTGTGTTTCAGATGGTCAGATTTAGAATACAGTCAACCCTCTGGATCCGAGGTTCCCTGGCCTCGGATCCAACCAGCCACTGATTAAAAATCTTCAGGAAAGCAAAAAATTCCAGAAAGTTGGGAAAAGCAAAACCTGAATTTGTCATGCATGAGATCACACCTAGTTACACAGCATTTATGTCATATTTGTAACTATTAACGCATTTACACTGCATTAGGCATTACAAGTCAGTGGTCCCCGACCTTTGGGGCACCAGTGACCAGTTTCGTGGAAGACAACTTTCCCATAGAAGGAGGGGGGATGGCTTTGGGATGATTCAGGCGCATTGTACTTATTGTACACTTTATTTCTATTATTATCACATTGTGATATATGAGGAAATAATTATACAACTCACCATAATGCAGACTCAGATAATCAGACATTAGATTCTCACAAGGGGCACACAGTCTAGATCCCTCGCATGCACAGATCAGTAGGGCTCGAGCTCCTCTGAGAACCTACCAGCACCGCTGACCTGACAGGAGGTGGAGCTCAGGGGTAATGAGGGCGGTGGGGAGCGGCTGTCATAATGGATGAAGCTTCGCTTGCTGACAGCTCGCTTTGTGCTCTGCAGCCCCGTCTCTAACAGGCCACAGACCATACCAACCATGACCTGGGGCTGGGGACCGCTGTTATAAGTAATCGAGAGATGATTTAAAGTACACTAAATCATGTCACAGGCTATATGCAAATACTATGCCACTGTATATAAGGGACTTGAGCATCCTCAGGTTTTCACATCCCAGTCTGAAACCAATTCGCTGCGGATACCAAAGGGACAACTGTACAGGTTCCACAAAATCTGAGCCATTCAGAGGCCACATGTGCGACACTCGGGGAGGTGCTCAGAGCAGCTAAAACTGAGAGCAAAGCACACCACGACCCTGGACAGGAAAAAACCAAACGTGATTTCAAACAGGAGCCTCCAAATCAAAGTGCCGTGGGCTGAGACGGCACGGCAGGTCTGATCTTCATACCGATTGCACCTTGGCAGCTGTGTCCGGCGCCAGTGTGTGTACGCCGGGGACTTAACTAACTTAACCAGGGTTAGTGGTGCTCCTGGCATGATCCCGCAGCCAGCTGCTGACAAACTCAAGCAGACTAGCTGCCCAGAAGAGATCTACTTTTTCCTCCTCACATGATCTCTGTTACATAATCAGGTTGGGGCCCAACATCATCATAATTCGGTGAAATTTCATGAAAGTTGCACAAACGTTCTCCCCATAATTATCACCAAAGCAAACCTTAATACGAACAAGCCTGATGTTGAATAACCACATAATTGAGCCATGTGGTGTTTTCCGATTGTCTTGAAATTACATCTTAAACAATCCGGTCAGGACAATGGATGCTGACTAACAGCCCTGTTTCCTGTACCGCGGCAATTGGGGAACTCAGGGTTTCTATGGCTTCCTTTATAAGCCTCCTAATTCTAAACAAAGCGACAACCCAACCAGGAACACACTGGCCTCTCCAACCACAGATGATTGCATCTGCAGCTGATGAATTTTACAACATGGAAGCCCAGCTGGTTCTTTGCATTAAGAGAAAAAAAAAAATGTCGTGCACAGGAATACTACAGGGTCTACTGTTGACTATAGTTTTTAACGAAGATTATACTTGCAAAACATTATAGAACGAGGCCACATCTCAGTACAATGAGATGGGGGGCTCCATACCCACCACGAGCCGTGGGATCACCACGCATTAAGTGCCTACACAGTGCGACACACACCAGACACTCAATAGCAGGCATTTTAGTAACAATCTGTTTTGTTCTGACTTATGATTTTAAATCTATGCTGTGAAAGCTGGTTTCAGACAAAAGTTGTTTGTGGTTGGAACTTGTTTGAAGAGCCTGTTTTGATGAAATGGCTTGGAAGTTGGTTATTAGGACTTTTAAAATCCAACTCTTAAAACCTGAAGTGGCAAGGACCATCATGTCACTGACACCATAGTAATGGCTTGGTGGCCGTCACCTGATGGACTGAATACCAGGAGGTTGACCAGCAACTCAAGAGTGTTTAACCTGAGCAAGGCTACTCTTTGCTGATCTAAATAGCTCTACAAAGCACTTGAGACACTTGCTCCTGCCACGCCCAGGCTACTGTTGGTTGCAGAGGTGTTAAAGCATGCACTAGCCTCAGGAAAAGAAGGGACATCTGTTCCTGCCTTGGCGAGGCTACTCCTCGTACACAGGCAGCGGTGCCAGCCAAGTAATGGTTCCTGGAATAATAACCTTTGGAGCAGTTCACCCAGCCTGGCAATGCTGGTGCCAACTGCCCATAAGCTACGTGCCCCAGCAGCGAGGAACCCAAACCGGCAGCTTTTGGTTCAAAAGATGATCTCTATGAGAATCACCTCCTAGAAAGGTCCATCTCAACTAAATTTGGACTTCTTTCAACTCCCTATTGCCTGGAACAGTAATGCAATCAATCTGTCATTGGTGTGGTGTATGTTCTTTCTTTCTTGGCTTATTAAGAGACACGATCCTAGTGAATGAACAATGCTGCCTGCCATATTAGTAAACAGAGGACATTGCCGCTACAGCCTCCTCTGAAGGTGAGCCCTGAGGGAACTCAGGGTGGAAACACACGGCCTGCCCGCTGCCAGGCCCTCGGCCCCTGCAGCCACCCTCATTGCTGGGGACGGAAAAGCCCAGGACGCTGGTCCTAGAGAGCTAGGGTGCATATCAGAGGAACGATTTCAATGAGCCCAGACTCTTGCAGCCTCTCACACACAGAAATGAGCGAAATTCCTTAATTTGAGACATCCGGTTTTCTCTAACGAACAGTAATCTTTTGATGTCCCAACTACTCGGTCACTACTAAAAGAAAAGAAAACAAAACCCTATATATCCTGGCTCTTCCCTTACCTCTTCAGACCCTCAGAGCCATCCGAGAGGCTGCCTCTCAGGCATGAAGTCCTCAGAAAGTGTGCCAAATAAAACGCATTTCTCAACTTTTAGGTTGTGCTTTTTTTTTCAGCTGACATCCTGCATGCTATTGGCTTGTTGCCGCTGCTGCTATGTCGCTTCAGTTGTGTCCAACTCTGTGCGACCCCATAGACGACAGGCTCCCCCGTCCCTGGAATTCTCCAGGCAAGAACACTGGAGTGGGTTGCCATTTCCTTCTCCAATGCATGAAAGTGAAAAGTGAAAGTGAAGTCGCTCAGTCGTGCCTGACTCTTAGCGACCCCACAGACTGCAGCCTACCAGGCTCCTCCATCCATGGGATTTTCCAGGCAAGAGTACTGGAGTGGGGTGCCATTGCCTTCTCCATATTGGCTTGTAAAATACTATAAATCATAATTCCCACAGCAAACCCAGGTTAAATCTCAGTCTCTGAGCATAACTGGCCCCAAACAAACAAAAGCAATGTTAAGCTTCTAATGCCATCAGATGCTGACTGCAGAGTCTGGATTCCGCAGGATAAACACAAATGCACTATTTCAAATACAGATACCCTAGTGCTCCCTGTAGTTGCAGATGGGATACACCTTTCAGCTGCTCTACCAACTCAATGGGCCTGGAAGCAGGAGTCCATTGCCCCGAGCACGTGGGACACCAGAGCCCTGGTGGTCAGAGTTGGGGAACAGGGCTTCTCTCACCTGCCCTGGAGCCTGAGACAGAAGCGATGCTGTTGCTTTATCTCCTGTGGGTCTACATGCTGATCTGGGGAAGTCTGTTCTTTTCACAAGCCAAGGAATCATGGACAGGATGAAGGGAGGAGAGGAGTCTTCTCCACTAAGTTAGAAAGCAACCCAACTCCATTTGGATCATTTTAAAAGGAGTGTTAAAGTTATGTCATACCCTTGTTTTTCAGAATAAGAACTACATCCCTAACTGAAAGAGTGCAAAAGTTTCAGTTAGGAAAAAAAGGTAGTGGTGCTGATTTGTAAGGCAATGGCACCCCACTCCAGTACTCTTGCCTGGAAAATCCCATGGGCAGAGGAGCCTGGTGGGCTGCAGTCCATGGGGTCGCTAAGAGTCAGACACAACTGAGCGACTTCACTTTCACTTTTCACTTTCATGCATTGGAGAAGGAAATGGTAACCCACTCCAGTGTTCTTGCCTGGAGAATCCCAGGGACGGGGGAGTCTGGTGGGCTGCCGGCTATGGGGTCGCACAGAGTTGGACATGACTGAAGCGACTTAGCAGCAGCAATTTGAGAGTAAAACACACAGACAACCACGGCTGGCTCCCTACATAATTGGCCGGACGTCCCCAAGTTTGACCTAGGCCAATGCCACCCCCTAGTGGCCACCAGAGGAATACACTTCACCTCTGAGCATGACTTGCCTCCCTCTTCCTCAAGGGAAACATGGACAGTTAGGCTCCTTTCTGGTTTACCATCCATGGCTCAGCTCGTTGTAAAAGTCTCCTAGAATATACAAGGCCTTCTCTGTCACCCAAGTCTCTCCCTTTCCCTCCTGAACTCAGGGGAGCTCTCTTCCCCTTTTTTTTTTCTTTTAGACTATTTACAAGCCTCGACAGATGTCTGATAGGCAGAAGAGGGACCTCTCTAGACGGAAAGGTAATAAACATTCATACACAATCAGCCATGCTAGACGGATGACTCAAATTGTGTGCTTCTCAAATACCAGTATTTAATGTATTTACGATAAATGTTTTGTTTCAGTGCTAATACCAATACTGCTTCTTCCTTTTCACAGTGAACACAGAAGCTGGGCTGCATTACCAGTTCACCCCGTAATGGAGCTTCTAGATCCACTCTGTTCTTAGCCTGTGCCTCAGCATTCCTTATGCTCCTCTGCAGTAAGTGGGGTATCCTGAAGAGAAAATTTACAAAATCTGTATGGGGATTTATCACTTATCAAGCACTAGATTCAGATCAAACTGCAAGAGTATATACTTAACTTGCTTAAAAAAAAAAAAAAAACGGTGATTAAAAGGAGACTCTTTAAGCAGAGACTTAAATAAAACAAGTGTACTTAAGAGTCATCTGGGCAGCTTGCTAAAACACAGATCCCTGGGTACAATCCATAGAAATTCTGGTTTTGCAAGGACTTCAGAAACTGCTTTTTAAAACTTGCACTTTTTTTTTTGAACTTTCAGAAAAGTTAGGCCTTCCCCGGTGGCTCAGTGGTCAAGAATCCACCTGCCAATGCAGGAGACCTGGGTTCAATCCCTGGGTGGGAAATATCCCCTGGAGAAGGAAATGGCAATCCACTCCAGTATTCTTGCCCAGGAAATCCCATGGACAGAGGAGCCTGGTGGGTTAGAGTCCATGGGGTCACAAAAGAGTCAGATGACTTAGTGACTAAACAACAATAGAAAAGTTGCAAGAAAAATAGAACTCCTGTATTCCCCACTGGCCTGTATTCAACTTAACATTTTGCAGGACTTCCCTGGTGGTCCAATGGTTGAGTTTGCCTTGCAATGCAAGGGCTGGAGGTTCAATCCCTGACTGGGGAACCAAGATGCCACTATGCCACAGAGCAACCTAAGACCGTGCGCAACTAGAGAGTTTGTGTACTGCAACGAAAGATCCCGCGCGATGCAACAAAGATGCTGAGTGCCTCTGACTCAGTCAAATGAGCATCTTGCAAAAACTTAACATTAGGTGGACAGAAAACAGCAAAATTCTGTAAAGAAAATATCCCTCAATTAAAAAAAAAAAAAAAAAAACCATTGTATAAGCCACAGACTGGTTCCAAATAGGAAAAGGAGTACATCAAGGCTGTATATTGTCACCCTGCTTATTTAATTTATATGCAGAGGACATCATGAGAAACACTGGGCTGGAGGAAGCACAAGCTGGAATCAAGACTGCCGGGACAAATATCAATAACCTCAGATATGCAGATGACACCACCCTGATGGCAGAAAGTGAAGAGGAACTAAAGAACCTCTTGATGAAGGTGAAAGAGGAGAGTGAAAAAGTTGGCTTAAAACTCAACATTCAGAAAACAAAGATCATGGCATCTGGTCCCATCACTTCATGGGAAATAGATGGGGAAACAGTGGAAACAGTGTCAGACTTGATTTTTCTGGGCTCCAAAATCACTGCAGATGGTGACTGCAGCCATGAAATTAAAAGACGCTTACTCCTTGGAAGGAAAGTTATGACCAACGTAGATAGCATATTCAAAAGCAGAGACATTACTTTGCCAACAAAGGTCTGTCTAGTCAAGGCCATGGTTTTTCCAGTGGTCATGTATGGATGTGAGAGTTGGACTGTGAAGAAGGCTGAGCACCGAACAACTGATGCTTTTGAACTGTGGTGTTGGAGAAGACTCTTGAGAGTCCCTTGGACTGCAAGGAGATCCAACCAGTCCATTCTGAAGGAGATCAGCCCTGGGATTTCTTTGGAAGGAATGATGCTAAAGCTGAAACTCCAGTACTTTGGCCACCTCATGCGAAGAGTTGACTCATTGGAAAAGACTCTGATGCTGGGAGGGATTGGTGGCAAGAGGAGAAGGGGACGACAGAGGATGAGATGGCTGGATGGCATCACTGACTCAATGGACGTGAGCCTGAGTGAAGTCCGGGAGTTGGTGATGGACAGGGAGGCCTGGCGTGTTGCGACTCATGAGGTCGCAAAGAGTCGGACACGACTGAGCGACTGAACTGAACTGAACTGAACTGACGGGGGATGGCCAGCTCTCATATCTCGAAGGTATAATATCTGCTGCCTGCTTAATAAACCCCGCCTGCTTGAATTATAAAAGCAACATTTTACCATGTACTCTTTCACACTCTCCCCTGCACATACACATACCCCTCATTCTCCTTATTAACACTGAACGCTTGGAAGCTATAGACATCATGTCTCTTTACCCCCATAGTTCAGTAAATACCTTCCGAGGACAAGGGTACTTCATAACCACCATAATCACACTAAGGAAATTTAACATCAATAAAGTATTTATAGTCCATACCAAAATTTCACAAATTGTTCTGGTGATACCCCTTTCTCTCCTCCTTATCCAGGGATGCTCCTAACCAGGACTTTGCCTTGCTTTAGCTGTAGGCAGAAGTTGCATTTGTAATAAGTGTCCCAAGGGCACACTGATGCAGGGGGCCTGAGCACCAAGGCCATGCAGAACTCTCAGCCAGGTATCACCTTTCAGTTCTGACCGACTGTGCCTACAGTCAGGGGCTTGTTTAGGTCAGCACTCCCTCCTTGTCCATTTTCCTGTCTGTATTGCCAGTGGCTTCCCAGAACCAGAAGGGGTTTCTACAGCTCGGCTGTGCCCTCACTCAGTCTGGAGGCACTTCCTAAGGCGGTGCTGAAGTAATCGACTCTCCAGTCTGCATGTTGGTCCTGGATTTAGTGCTGTGGTCATAAGAGAGGAAGAGAGCAACAGGACAACAAAGTTCAGAAAGGATTCTGTCATGTGATCGTCTGTCCTCTTGACTTATTCAAATTAGTTCATATCTTTCACAGACAGCAATTCTTAGCAATCATAATATCCAAGTTATATATATACAACAGACCATAGTGCCTTGTGTTATTTACTCTCTCAGAAACGGGGGACACTCAACTCTTGCTGTCAAATAATCATCCTACGTGTATATCTTTTCTTAAGACAATGATAGTTGACTGTCATGGTATGATTCATTCAGTTCAGTTCACTTCAGTCACTCAGTCGTGTCCGACTCTTTACGACCCCATGAATTGCAGCACGCCAGGCCTCCCTGTCCATCACCAACTCCCAGGGTTCACTCAGACTCACGTCCATTGAGTCAGTGATGCCATCCAGCCATCTCATCCTCTGTCATCCCCTTCTCCTCCTGCCCACAATCCCTCCCAGCATCAGAGTTTTTTCCAATGAGTCAACTCTTCACATGAGGTGGCCAAGTACTAGAGTTTCAGCTTTAGCATCATTCCTTCCAAAGAAATCCCAGGGCTGATCTCCTTCAGAATGGACTGGTTGGATCTCCTTGCAGTCCAAGGGACTCTCAAGAGTCTTCTCCAACACCACAGTTCAAAAGCATCAATTCTTCGGTGCTTAGCCTTCTTCACAGTCCAACTCTCACATCCATACATGACCACTGGAAAAACCATAGCCTTGACTAGACGGACCTTTGTTGGCAAAGTAATGTCTCTGCTTTTGAATATGCTATCTACGTTGGTCATAACTTTCCTTCCAAGGAGTAAGCGTCTTTTAATTTCATGGCTGCAGTCACCATCTGCAGTGATTTTGGAGCCCAGAAAAATCAAGTCTGACACTGTTTCCCCATCTATTTCCCATGAAGTGATGGGACCGGATGCCATGATCTTCGTTTTCTGAATGTTGAGCTTTAAGCCAACTTTTTCACTCTCCACTTTGACTTTCATCAAGAGGCTTTTGAGTTCCTCTTCACTTTCTGCCATAAGGGTGGTGTCATCTGCATATCTGAGGTTATTGATATTTCTCCCGGCAATCTTGATTCCAGCTTGTGTTTCTTCCAGCCCAGCGTTTCTCATGATGTACTCTGCATATAAGTTAAATAAGCAGGGTGACAATATACAGCCTTGATGTACTCCTTTTCCTATTTGGAAACAGTCTGTTGTCCCATGTCCAGTTCTAACTGTTGCTTCCTGACCTGCATACAAATTTCTCAAGAGGCAGATCAGGTGCTCTGGTATTCCCATCTCTTTCAGAATTTTCCACAGTTTATTGTGATCCACACAGTCAAAGGCTTTGGCATAGTCAGTAAAGCAGAAATAGATGTTTTTTCTGGAACTCTCTTGCTTTTTCCATGATCCAGCGGATGTTGGCAATTTGATCTCTGGTTCCTCTGCCTTTTCTAAAACCAGCTTGAACATCAGGAAGTTCACGGTTCACATATTGCTGAAGCCTGGCTTGGAAAATTTTGAGCATTACTTTACTAGCGTGTGAGATGAGTGCAATTGTGCGGTAGTTTGAGCATTCTTTGGCATTGCCTTTCTTTGGGATTGGAATGAAAACTGACCTTTTCCAGTTCTGTGGCCACTGCTGAGTTTTCCAAATTTGCTGGCATATTGAGTGCAGCACTTCCACAGCATCATCTTTTAGGATTTGGAATAGCTCAACTGGAATTCTATCACCTCCACTAGCTTTGTTCGTAATGATTCATTAGGCTTCACAAATGTTAATAAACTCGCTCTAACTAATTAAAAACCAGTGATTTTAGTTCATTTGTGACATGCCCATATCTTGGAAATAACTATTTCACTTTATTTTAAATTATGTGCACCTGATAACCATGTTACCATACAACTGGTACAATGCAGTTTAATATTCTCATGACTATAATTTTCATAAATTTATCAACACTACCTTCTGCCATTTTCCCCCCACTTACTTGGCTTTAATTTCCAAAGTACAACGCTGCATAATAATAAAGAGAAATATACTAACTTATTTTTAAAAATAGCTTAGAATGTAAACGTAATTACTACTGAATACTAAATTACAAAAATCTATTCACCAAGAGAGGCATTTTCATGATGCAAATTCAATGATAAGGCCAATAAACTATTTTGTCCTGGGCCTACATACCAAACAAATTTTAAATAACATCTTTAAAGCTTTAAGCCTGCTAATGAATGCAATAATCACAGCTGACAATGGAAGTATTGGTGCATAAGACTTATTTTTAATTTGGCTATGCATATATAAAAGTGCTTAATAAATTTTACTTAGAAAAATGCTTCCATGAATGCATTTATGAGTTTTTAACTCTGACTTCATATCATTCACCATATGGAAGAAAATGCTCACACAAGTTGCCTTAATACCACAGCTCAGTACCCAAATTATCTTGCAATTGTTAGTCCTTTTTTTAGTTTATTTTTTTGTTTTTATGTTTTAATTGGAGTGCAGTTGATTTACAATGCTGTGTTCATTTCAGGTGTACAGCACAGTGATTCAGTTATACACACATATATACTCTTTTTCAGGTTATTTTCTTGTATAGGTTATTACAAAATATTGAGTACAGTTCCTTGTGCCATACAGTAGGTCTCTGTTGGTTTTCTATTTTTTAATACAGCAGTATGTATATGTTAATCCCAACCTCCTAATTTATCACTCCCCATCTCCACAATTATTAATCCCAATACTCCGGAAGTACCATCTTGGGATCAACTCCTTTACTCCACAGGATCTGTAACTTGTTCAGGGAATGGAGCTCCAACCAGGAGCCCCTGGGAAGCAGGGTAGGGTCAGATGTAGGATCAGTGGTATTCCAATGGAGACCTGTACTAGCGCCCTTGCTCTCCTACAACTTCAAAAAGTCAAATAGTTTTCTTATTATGGAGTTGGGTTTATTTATAGGCCCGACACCATGACACTCACAAAACTAACCAAATAAAAGTTATACTTGATACTGGGAGGATAACAAGAAGTAGTTTTAAGCTGCCTGAAGGGCAAGACAAAGAATGCTGTGGGAGCTGCAGGCAGTTTCAGGGACAGAGGTAATGTTGCTATAAAGAGAAACCAACCTCTGACGTCCCGCGAGCTGGGAGTCCAGGGCTGTGATGAGAAGCCAGCCAGCACCTGAAGCGCACAGCTCGCTCCCTGGTGACCAGAAAACCACGCTCAACCTGTGAGGACGTTGGGTGAACCCATCACCTTTTCTCCTCTTTCTTGAAGTACCACCGAGGGAAAAACACAAATCTCGAGTGCACATGTTCCGCTGTCGAGGAGGCTGGGGCCAGTCTCCTCCTGCTCCTTCCAAACATGACGCCCCCCCAGACCCCACCACGCCCCAGGGAGCACGCTCCCAAATTTTAACATCACTTTCACAGATTTTTTTAAATGAGAGTTTCTGAAGTTTAAAAACAATGTTTAGGAAGAGGTCATCATGGTGTGGTACTAAACCACACATTTGGCGGGATCCAGACATCCTAGAACCATTCTCTGTGCATGTGGAGGCTTTGTGGGTGCCACCCCAGTGAACCCAGAAACTTCAGAGGCCAGCAAGCCCGCCTTCTGGTAAGAGAAAAAAAAAAGAGGACACTTGCCAGCCATGGAGGGACTGAAGCAAACCACACTGGGGCAGATGACCCGTGGGACCTGCTACCAGACAAGCTGTCAACACAGCCTCCAAGCCAAACCCCTGCATGGGACCGGGATTGGAGTTTTCCAGGCCAATCCATGTCATTTATGATTGCTTCCAGCCTTTGTTATCACTTTGGCAGGAGTTCTGTACCTTTTACTTACTTAGTATTCACTAACTGGGCACCTGCTTGGTGCCAGGCCAAGGGAGTGGGATGGGTGAAGGCAGAGATGCCTGGAGTTTCACGTTCTAAGAGGCATGAAAGCTCAGGGTGCTAGAGAAACAGCGGGGAGGCTCCCGATTCGAGCCAGGGAAGCTGGAGTAGGTGGCAGGACTAGCTCACAGAGGCTCCAAGGGAAAGTCTGCAGCATAAAGGGGAATTGGCCAGGTGGAAGCAGTGGCAGTCTGGAAATTGCGCACCATGTGTGCAAAGGTCAGGAGGGGAGGCACATGCACATTTTAGGAACCCCACAAAAACAGATTTATTAGTAGGAGTGTCTGAGAAATAACTGAAATCCTACAGAAATCTGAAAGAGGAGAGTAGGTTCTTAAAAAATCCAGGGTGTCACACAGAAGAGGATTCAGGACACAATTAGAGGTGGTAAGAAGGTCAGCATCAGTGGAATCAGGCAGAGATGTGGACTGGAAACCCTATTTAACCACTTAGCAGCTATGTGAACATAAAGAGATCACCCTGCCCGAGATTCAGATTCCTTATCTGCAGAAAGGGGGGAATTCTGTTTTCCTAGGTTGTTTTAAGCACTGAAGGTATATGGATGCACGCTAACTGCCACTAGGAGGGCCTGATGAATGGTGCTTATTACTACTACCATCATGAGCCTGATTGTTTCAGACCCCAAAGGTTCAATAGTTAGAAGATGAAAACAAACCAAAAAAAATGGAAGAGATTTTGAACACTCAGGGCTGCACAAATATGGCAGGGACAGCCTTGGAAGAGAGTGAGCTCCCCAGCGCTAGAGGTAATAAAGCATAGAAGGTGGATAAGGCCCTTGGTAAGCTGCAGAGGGCAGGCCAGCACTGGAACGAGTAGGAGAGGTGAACTTCCTCCAGCTTCCAGGACCAATATTCTATGACTTCCATTTCAACAGTGCCCAAACCCAAACTAGCGCTCAAAGTAGCGCTGGTCAGAGCTGGATTTCTCATGGGAAATAATTCAAAACAGATACCTCAATCTTGGGCGGAAAAAAACTAAAATGGCCCATCAAACTATGAAACAGAGGACAAAATAGTATGAACAGACAAAAAGCAGTATGTAAAGCTAAAAATATAGACGATGAAATCGATATTATACTGAGCAGTTTCTACCTAAAATTAAGCTACCCATCTCTCTTCATTCTCCCTCTGAATAGTTCCACTGGGCCCCAACCAGGCTGGAAAACAGGATGGAATAAATTTACTCTACAGGGACATGAATCAAGTTGCATAAACTTTACAAAAATACTGTGCTAATATTTGCCCTTGGGGCACAGACACGCCCTTTTGGGTGTCAGTCCATGATATTTCTATCTTAGGCTCCAGCCCCCACCCCTTTACAGCCAGAAGCAGCAGAAGCCTTCAGAAAAGAAAACAGCTAAAGTCACTTTGAAAGGTTTGAGATGTGCTAATCGCGGCACATCCCAGCCAAGAAGCTGGAATCTCACGACTGGACCATCCCGCCAGCTCTGTTCTTGCCAGGGAGTCTGAGGCCAGCAGGAGCCTGCCCGGAGAAACGCAGTCCTTGCCACCAGCAGCCTGCGCCATAATTTTATCTCAAGGAAACACAGGAAAAAATACCCTCCAACTCCCTTCCCGCCACCAAAGTGTTAGTTGCTCAGTCGTGTCCGACTCTTTGTGACCCCATGGACCGTAGCCTGCCAGGCTCCTCTGCCCATGGAATTCTCCAGGCAAGAACACTGGAGTGGGTTGCCATTTCCTTCTCCAGGGGATCTTCCCGACACAGGGATTGAACCCAGGTCTCCTGCATTGCCGGCAGATTCTTAACTAAAGCACCATCCTCTTTATCACTCATCAGCCAAGTGACCTGGAAAGTTACTGCCCCATTTCTTTTCAGCTCGGTTTTCCAATTTCAAGCCTTCTAAGGCCCTTCTCAGCTTTAAAATCCTCTGCCTGTAAGGTTTTCATCGGAGGAGCCATCTCTGGTTATATTAGCTACAGTAACTCTGCTGGCTGCCAGCAGGCCTAGAAACCAAGATAAAACTCTATCTCCATATAGCCTATTTTGATTTTCAGGGCTTTGACTTGGTGAGATGAGGGGGCCAGAAAACTAATTAAAAGAAACCACAAAACAAACTCTTAAAAAAAAAAAAAAAAAAAAAAAGACTTATAAAGGCATGCCAAAATGCTCATCAAAACAGTATTTAGGAATAATGAAATAAAAATAATACATCTTGTTGCTGCTGTAGCTGCATTTATGTATTTGTACTGAGACCTTCCACATGCTGGGAGCTGGGAATACAGACATATGATCCATTCTTTGATTTCCAGGAGTCCTCAAGCCACTTGACCAGGGACACTGCTGTCTGCCCCCCCACCCCCACCCCGGTGGCCAGGGCCAACTGGAGGTTTGAAGGAATGCACCAGACTAGAGTTCCAATCTCTGTTCTGCCACGCCCAGGCTGATGGAACCTTGGACGAATTCACTCTCAAAAGTCTGTTTCCGCATCTCTAAGTAATGCGGAGGAGCAGCGATCTCGCATCTAACCCTGTGCAGACAGTTAGCCCCAGCTACCCTGAGGACTGAGCCTTTACAGCAGCCCTCTCTGCCCCGCTCCTTCTTAGTCCCCGGGCCGTTCCCACTGCCAGGCTTCCTACCCTGAGGAGCAACCAAGGGCCCTACAGGGCTTCGAGGTTTTCCAAATACATGCACGCCCGTTCTTCCTGACTCCCCTCTATCTGATGGGGCTCAGCTGTCCACATTTTACAGACGGTAGAGGAGACACTGGGAGAACCCCGCCCAAGTTGCACTTCAGCCACCAAACGGGCGTGAGGGCCCCAGCCTGGTGCAGGGCACCATTTACCTCCCCACTGAGATCCCTGGCCTGTGCGCTCAGAGAAAGGTGAATTACAGGTGCTTTGCTGAAGGGAAAAGGCCCCACCACATCACGACCGGCTACAGCTACGTTCTCACCCTTTGAGATCGTCTTCATCGGCACTCCCCCAGCTCACATGTTGGTAAAACTTCCTCTTCGGGAGGAAATGATCCAGAAAACCCCTTTTCCCTCTAATTAATTCTGCAACATCAGAAACCTGAGTAATGCCTGGGTATTTATTACCATCGTCCCTCTGTTCTAAAGTGACAACAGGTGTTTCAGAAGAGTTCTTTTAAAGGGACAGTACATCCAAAGTACCCTCTGATTGCAAGGATCGTGATTTTAGAGAAGCGAAAAGTGTGGAACAGCAATCTTTCAGAATTGTGGAGATGCAGCAAGGGACTTCGCCTCACTTGTATAAAAGGCGTGGGCTGGAGCGAGTGCCCAGAACATCTAAAGGCCCTTCCAGCTCCACAGGCAGCCACCCTGAGCTAATTATTAACAGCGGGAGAGCAGGGTGGGCCACCTCATTTCCTGAGGCCAGGCCCTGGGTTTGGCCCGGGCCTCTCCTACCCCGTGACTAACAGCTCTCCTTCCAGGGAGATCCTGAGAGTGTCCGGCCAATCCCTTTCCACAGCACCTGCCTCCAAGGATCTTGGAACTGGGAAGACTCAGGCCCGGGTACACTGCAGCCCCCAGGAGCCTGGGTTTCTCAGTGAACTTGAGCTCAACCAGATCCCTGCCAACTCACCTTTGGGGCACACATGCTGGCTCCAAGCCACTGGACCTCATAAGGACAGCCATGGGGTGTGGGGGGATGGGGGTGGCAGAGTGGAGCCTGAGTGTGGCAGGGGCCTGGGTCTCCAGGAGGATTCAGGACAGCCTCACAGCACCCAAACCTTGAAGTTTTTTTCATCTGGCTACTTACTGGAGGTACTTGGGCAGCACAGAACCTACCTACTTCCACGCCTGTGAAAAAAACAAGTTGACTCTGACCACTGGAAGGAGAGTGCCGCTCCAACGCACTTGTGTCAAATAACGCCAACAGCGCTGTCCGTTTGGGGAGGGTTTTTTTTTTAAGTTGTACTTTCACATCTGTATAACCATACAGCCCACTCTTTCCTATCATCGCTTGATGAAACGTTTGTCCAGGTATTTCACTTTACTGGCATTTTTGTTATGGTTTTATAGTATTCCACCAAGTGGAACCATAACCATGGCTAGCTGCTCAGATGACTTCTAATTAGGAGGGCTCAGACTTCCAACGGAGAAGGCACTGGCACCCCACTCCAGTACTCTTGCCTGGAAAATCCCATGGGCGGAGGAGCCTGGTAGGCTGCGGTCCATGGGATCGCTGAGGGTCGGACAAGACTGAGCGACTTCACTTTCACTTTTCACTTTCATGCATTGGAGAAGGAAATGGAAACCCACTCCAGTGTTCTTGCCTGGAGAATCCCAGGGACGGGGGAGCCTGGTGGGTTGCCGTCTCTGAGGTCCCACAGAGTTGGACACGACTGAGGCGACTTAGCAGCAGCAGTAGCAGCAGCTGACTTCAAGGGCTTCCCTAGTGGCTCAGACAGTAAAGAATCCACCTGCAATGTGGGAGACCTGGGTTGGATCCCTGGGTTGGGAAGATCCCCTGGAGCAGGGCATGGCAACCCACTCCAGTATTCTTGCCTGAAGAATCCCCATGGACAGAGGAGCCTGGCGGGCTACAGTGCACAGGGTAGCATAGACTTGGACACAACAGTGACTAAGCACAGCACAGCACAGCAGACTTCCAAAGGAAACCACAGGAAACCAGGTAGGGAAGAAGGAGCAGGTGACCAAACATCAAGAATCGGGGCCCAGGTGAGCCCTGCTTCAGGGGGAAAAAAAATCCAACCACCAAAGATGCATGGCCACAAGATGACGGGAAAAGGCTAGGCCACCATCTGACCAAAAAAAAAGGGGGCAAAAAACAGATGAGCAGGTAATTAATGCTAATTGGAACAAAACCACCAGATGTTCTGTCGTCCACCAGGTAGAACGGAATTTAAAGGGGATGGAAAGGCATCTCCTGGCCACCTCCCATGACCCACCGGAGTATACCTCTCTCATCTCATCCATCTCCCGTATCAGACGCGGGACCCAGGATAAAGACAGCCTGAGGTCCATGCCTGAGGTCACCTGGCACAGAGCAGAACCCAGGCCCAGTGGCTCCTGATGAAGCCACACTCCCCCCAGACATCACACCGCCTGCTCTGGTGTGTGCTTAAACAGAACATGTGCATGTCAACCATTTTTAAATGCACAATTCAGAGACATTAATTATATTCACAACATTGTGCAACCAACTTCACGATTTCTCTCCCAAACTCTTCCATCCCTCCAAACAGAAACTCTGTACCCATGAAGCAATAACTCCCTGCTCCCTCCCACAACCTCTGGCAACCAGCTACTTTCTATGAATTTGCGTATTCTAGCTATTTCACATAAGTGGAATTATACAATATGTGTCCCTTTGTGACTGGCTTATTTCACTTAGCTAATGTGTAAAGTTCATCCATGCTGTGGCATGCATAAGAACTCCATTCCTGTTCAAGGCTGAATAATATTCCATGGTGCAGAGAGACCACATTTTGTTTATCCATTCATTTGTTGACACTTGGCCTGGTTCCACCATGTGGCTATCATATTGTAGACAGTGCTGCAACGACATCTCTATATCAGTATCTGCTTTGGGGTGTACACCTAGGAGCGGGTCATGACCTGCTGGGTCATGCTTGGCCTTTTGAAGGGCCACTAAACTGTTTTCTACAGAGGTCGCACCATTTAACATTCCTACTGGCAATATAAGAGGGTTCCAATTTCTTCACATCCTTACCAGTACTTTTGATAACAGCCATCCTAGTAGATGTCAAGTGATATTCCACTGTGGTTTTAATTTACATTTCCCTAATGACTAATGATGGTAAGCATCTTTTCATTGGGCTTACTATTTGCAGATCTTCAGAGAAATGTCTGTTCGAGTCCTCCGCCTTTTTTTAAATTGGATTATCTTAATTTGGATTAGTTATAGGAGTTCTTCACACATTCTTACATTAAACCTTTATCAGATATGATTTGCAAACATTTTCTCCCGTTCTGCAGGCTTTTTCACTTTTTTGAGAATGTCTTTTAGGCACCAAAGTAATTTCAGTGAAGTTCAATTTACTTTTCTTCTGTTGCCAAGTTTAACTCCAAGGTCATGAAGATTTATCCCTGTTTTTCCCTAAGAGTTCCAAGTCTTTAGCTCTTATATTTAGGGCATTAATCCATTTAGAGTCAATTTTCGTATATGGCACGAAGTGAGAGGCACTCCAGTACTCTTGCCTGGAAAATCCCATGGACGGAGGAGCCTGGTGGGCTGCAGTCTATGTGGTCACGAAGAGTTGGACACGACTGAGCAATTTCACTTTCACTTTTCACTTTCATGCACTGGAGAAGGAAATGGCAACCCACTCCAGTGTTCTTGCCTGGAGAATCCCAGGGACGGGGGAGCCTGGCAGGCTGCCGTCTATGGGGTAGCACAGTCGGACACGACTGAAGCGACTTAGCAGCAGCAGCAGGAGGCACCCTGGTCTTTCTAACCAGGATCCCTCCCTACCACAATCCTCTGGCAAAAGACTGCTACCCTAGACTGAAAACTTCATGAAGGCAGGATCTTTTAAAAACCATGCTCCAGGGCCTGGTACCCAGCAGGTGCTCAAGAATTAACTGTAGGATAAATGGACAGTTGAGTGGATAAACCATGGGGAGGGGGGCGGTGTGTGTCCCCTATGCCCCACCTGCTTCTCATCACTACTGTCAGACACCCACAGCTAGCTGAAAGCCTCTGGTCTGTAACAAAGTAACCTGATAGGCTAACCATATTAAGAACTAAATATGTATCAACAACTGCACTTCATACACTCCTATTACTTCAACTGGCTTCCCAGGTGCTCAGTGGTAAAGAATCCGCCTGCAATGCAAGAGATGCAGGTTTGATCCTTGGGTCAGGAAGATCCCCTGGAGAAGGAAATGGTAACCCACTCCATTATTCTTGCCTGGGAAATCCCATGGACAGAGATGCCTGCCAGGCTGTAGTCCGTGGGGTTGCTGAAGAGTCGGACAGGGCTTAGCAACTAAACAACAACAATATTAGCTCAACCAAAACAATCCAAGATCTAACCAGCACATTTAACTAAGGACAGGGCAGAGGGTCCCAGCCCTGGAAAGCTCAACATGTCCTTAACAGTCTCCTAGCTCAAGTCCTTCATTGCACAGAGGAGGAAATCAAAGGGCCAATGGAGCCTGTGACTTCCCAAAGTCTGGGCTTTCACTCCCAGGGCTTTCACTCCCCACCAAACACAGGCCTGAGCGATCACCCGCTGGAGAACACAGCAAGGCAGCGGGTTAGCCTCCACTGCTTCCAGTGGTGGGAGTGGCCCTCTGACTCCAGAACCAGCCAGTGGAAGAGTGAACTCTGGGTCCTGGGCCGCATTCTGCTGCACTGGGGCGGCGGGTAGGGGGGAGCCCTCGCCGTCCACCTCCTCCGCTCCCTCCTCCAGCCGCACTGCCCCCTCCCCTGTACCCCAATGTTCCGAACTTGTTCCCACCGCAGGTGTTTGCAGTTGCTGTTCCGCCTGCTGGGAACTCTTCTCCCTCCAACATCCTCCACCTGGCTCCATCCCGCACTCGAAGTGAAGTGTCTGATCCGTGAGGCCTTCCCAATCTCCCTTCTTCCTTGCTCACCCCGAGACATGTTAAATACATTCACAGCTTGCTTCCTCCCAATACCCACATCCGTGCCTCCCACTAGAACAGGAGTTCCTTAAAGGCAGGGGCTTTACTGTTACCGGCTGTGCCCTTAGCACCTGGAGCCATTCCTAGCAAGCCTGAGGTGCCCTGTAATGCACCTGCGGATGACACGGACAAAAAGGAAAATGGGGAGCATGACACTCCCCATCACACACACCCGGAGCTACTTCCGGGTCCTGAGTGCTACGGTGCGGAAGGCGGGCGGCTCCAGACTCACAGGCGGGCACTGCCTGGACCCTGCGGCCAGAGGCCCTCAGGCCATGCGGGGCTCCTAGGCCTGTGATGGCACAGGCAGAGTGGGGACACCGTGTACCATCAGACTTCCCACCTGCCCCAGCCAAGCCCAGGACGCCAGCAGCTGCTGCTGTGTTCACCTGGCCACGGAGAATGGAGTCTCTTCCCAAAGGTGCTTAACAAATGCTTGTGAAACACACACACACACACACACACACACACACACACCAGTGAATGGCTGCTGCTGTGTTCACCTGGCCACGGAGAATGGAGTCTCTTCCCAAAGGTGCTTAACAAATGCTTGTGAAACACACACACACACACACACACACACACACACACACACACACACACACCAGTGAATGGCTAATGTGCACAAGGCTGACACCTGCGCTCCCAGCAGGCCCGCGTCAACACTCCTAACAGCACATCACACACACACACACACACACACACACACACACACACACACACACACACACACACACACACACACACACACCAGTGAATGGCTAATGTGCACAAGGCTGACACCTGCGCTCCCAGCAGGCCTGCGTCAACACTCCTAACAGCACATCATTCCAACAACGCTGGGAGGTGTTTTGACCCGGTCGGTCCATTTCTAGGACCCTACTGTCAGGATATATTGAGACATGGAAGTTTTATTTGCAAAGATCTTCCTCGCAGAGACATAACATTGAAAATGACAAACAAAAACCCGATTTCCAAGCTCAGAGGGCCTGTTAAGTAAATCAAAACAGCCACGGGATGTCCATGAAGACTTACTTCATAATGACGTGGAAAAAATTATAAGTTAAAAAAAAAAGCTGGTTTTAAAACTGTACCTACAGTGTGAGCACAACTGTAACAGTCATTGTATAAAGTATACAGGAACTCACAGGACATGAAAATTGTTAACCTGTCCATTATTTCAACCTTTCTGTATTGCCTAAGTTTTCTATGAGTAATAATGAGTTCAAAAATCAAATTGATAGCACTTAAAACGCTACTGAGCTGACTCATTGGAAAAGACCCTGATGCTGGGAAAGATTGAAGGCAAGAGGAGAAGGGGACGACAGAGGATGAGATGGTTGGATGGCATCACCGACTCGATGGACATGGGTTTGGGTGAACTCCGGGAGTTGGTGATGGACAGGGAGGCCTGGCGTGCTGCGGTTCATGGGGTTGCAAAGAGTGGACACGACTGAGCGACTGAACTGAAATGAACTTAAAACGCTATCAACTGAGGCCTCATTGGTGCGCAGGGTATGTAACTGCTTAAACCTCCACCCCATGACACTCAGCCACCTCCTCGCCCCTTTCTACCTTCACCTGACCCTGCTTCTCCCTGGTGCTCCCGCCGGCCCCCAGCCCCTGGCACCGGCAGCCCTCCCCAGCCCACCACAGCTCTGACCCTGCTTCACCCCCTCCTCTCCTCCCCCAGGCAGGGCTGTCCCCCTGACACTCCCCCAGCCCCAGGCTGGAGCCTGACTCAGCCTCCCAGCTGTGTGACTGTGGGCGAGTTGCTGATCCTCCGTGAGACTCCAATTCCCGCAGGAAAATGAGGTGAACCCCCAACTCACAGGGCTTCTGAGGTTCAGGCGTTAGACACCGCCCCCCCCCACCTCAGGGGGCCCTTTCTTCCCTGCCTAGAGGTTCAACATGCTAACGGCAGTGTGCCTCTAGCCCCCTACTACAGGACAGATCCCCACCTCCCGGCTTCCCTCAGCCTTGAGAAGCACTGCTTATGGCACACCGGTGGTTGGGGAGAAATTTCTCAATTCTTGATGTGCAGAAATCTTGCCTTCCCCTGCAGGAAGCAGAAAAGCAGGTCTGCTTCTGGGATCCCAGACCAAACAGCTGTTTCTTGGCTGAAATTTCCATCCTCACCATTGAAGCCTCCAGCGCTCCAGAAAACTCAAGAGCCCAATTCTCACAGCTGATGCCCAAACCCACGCTCCCAGCACTCATCCTTCCCGTGTCCCTGTCTTAGCTGCTAAAGCAGTCCCTGCATTTTCAGTTGAGGTCCTGCCGGCTCCTGACGCCACGTTCTCCCACCTTCTCCCTGACACCAACGCTTGCTCTCCCGGGCTCCCCACACAGGGGCTTGGTTCTCCTGTTCTTTGGGTCATAGGGCTTTGTTCCTCCTGCATGAACACTCTGCGCTAGGCCGCTGATGACCTCGCAGGCGTTTAATGAGGCCCACCTGCAGCCTGGCTCCACGGCAGGTGCCGGGGCTGAGACAAGAGGCTGTCTCAGGGCCCTGCTCTCAGGGAACTGAGAGGCTAGTCAGAGAGAGAGATGCATGAATAATCCAATAATCTCCTTCCAGGGTGGGAAGTACGTCTGTGAAGACAGCTGTGAACCACTGGCTGCAGGGGTGGGAAGTGGGGGAGCCCTGTCTAGGGCATGACCACAGCTCAGCTTGGGACCAAAGCAAACAGCTTTCAGGGGGATTCTCATGGCAAAACTAGACCTTGAAGGATGGAGTATCAAATAGCACAATCAAGTCACCCAACACTTCCCTCAAAGTCTGCAGGGACCCCCGCTGCCTGTTGTCCATCACTCACAAGCTGATTCCCATCTCGCCCTCCAGACCCCAGACACCAGGGTGCACCTGCTCCACGAGGCTGGGTAGAAAGCCACACAGCTGTTCTTGTTCAGCATCTTCCACATCCGCTTGTCCTCGCCTGGCCGCCTCGCACCACACTCCTGAGTAGGGCCACTCACGGTGTGGTGTCCGGACCGGCGGCATCACTGTTACCCATGTGCCATTCAGTTCAGTCGCTCAGTCGTGTCCGACTCTGCGACCCCATGAATGGCAGCACGCCAGGCCTCCCTGTCCATCACCAACTCCCAGAGTTCACTCAGACTCACGTCCATCGAGTCAGTGATGCCACCCAACCATCTCATCCTCTGTCGTCCCCTTCCTCCTGCCCTCAATCTTTCCCAGCATCAGGGTCTTTGAAGACAGCTGTGAACCACTGGCTGCGGGGGTGGGGAGTGGGGAGCCTTGTCTAGGGCATGACCACATGCCCTAGACAAGGGCATGGAAGATGGAGAACTAACTCAGTTCTTCGCATCAGGTGGCCAAAGTATTGGAGTTTCAGCTTCAGCATCAGTCCTTCCAATGCATTTTCAGGACTGATTTCCTTTAGGATTGACTGGTTGGATCTCCTTGTAGTCCAAGGGACTCTCAAGAGTCTTCTCCAACACCACAGTTCAAAAGCATCAATTCTGCGGTGCTCAGCTTTCTTTATAGTCCAACTCTCACATCCATACATGACCACGTGCCATTAGGAAAACACAATCTTACAACCAACCGCAAGCTGAGATCATATGCACGTTAAAGCCTGAGAAGCCCTGCTCTCCGCCCCAGTTCTACACCCCCAGGCCTCCGGCCTCCTCCTCTCCACTCTGTGGCCAGCTGCCACCTGTCGGTGCCTTCAGTATCCACACGGAGAGCTGATACCCCACCTGCAGCGCGTCCACCCCACAGCGGCAGCGCTCCAGCCCCACCCTGCCCCGGGCAGCAGGCCAGGACCACAGCCCCTTCCATCTGACACCCGGCCCCACCCAGGGTCAACTGTCACCCTGCGGTCCTCCTGACAAGCTCACTGAGAGGGACAGATGGCAGGCAGTGAATGAGCAGCACTGCCTCCTGAGAAATGACCGTGTGCCACTGGGAGGAGCCCGGGTCATCACTGAATCTTTACTCAACCCTGTCATGCCCGGAGACACCTGTTATTCCCACCACGGAAATCAGGACATTGAGACTTTGGGAGGCTTGCTGGGGTCCTGGAGTTAGTGAGACGGGGTTCCGGAGACAGCCCCAGTTCACGCTCTGCATCAAGAGATACGAGTGCGCACATAGCCTCGCAGAAGACTGGGGAGGAGGAGGGACACCTGCATTTTAACTGGGAACAGTTACTTGGCTGGACCTAGAATCCAGGGGCAGAGTCACCAAACAAGTGGGAGAGGCAGGCGGTGGCCAGATCATGGAGCCCTTCAATGACGGACTCAACTGCTGCGGCTTTCGGGGCTCAGGAGCAGTGACGCTTCTGGAGCAGGCTGGACCTAAACTGCTGCACCTTCCCTGACATTCACTCCGTCCCCTCCTTCACAAACCTGATCCCTCCCCTCTTAGGCTTCTCCAACCCTCCCGAAGTGGCCAATGCAGTCGACTCCCCCGGGTTTGCTTGGCTCCATCGCCCGCCCCGCCCTCCCCTCTCCAGGAGGCCTACGTGCCCCTCAACAAGGCCCAGCTGCCAGGAACCCTTTCCCTCCTCTCCTAGGACAGGGCTCCTTTCCAGTCTTCCCACATCGAATCACCAGTTTCCACCATCATCTCCAAGAAGACGGGCGGAGACTTGCCTCCTTCCCCTGCGGCCCACAGCCTGAAGACACCAGCTCGGCCCTGGGGAGGAACTGAAAAAAGAGACCTCTCTGCCCTGGGGAGGCTGGCGAGGGCGAGCCCGACCCTGAGTGTGCAGCCCCCTCAGCGGGGGAACAGTCTCATTTGCCTATACATTCAGGCACCTGGATCCACTGGGAACTCTCAAGAGACAAATCTTAAGTCTTTGAAAATGTCTTTTAGCAACAGATAACTACTGCAACAAGGAATCCGCCTTATGATCGAGGCAATTTAAGATTAACTTTGTATAAGACAGAAAACCTTAAAATTACAACACAAGAGTTTTTAAATTCCACCATTTATAGGCTGAAAATTGTGAAACACAGATCTCCTCTAGAGTCCAGCTGCTCCCCATGTGGTCTCCAGGCCACAGTCTCAGCACCACCTGGGGGGCCTGTTAGAGACGCAGCAGGCAGGGCCCACCCCTGACCCCTCGAATCAGAATCAGCACGTCAGCACTAAAGCTTGGGATGCCCTGGCTGAGAGCACATGGTCTGCAGGGCTTTAGGGGAGAGAGAGACCAGGGAAAAGCAAGGCCCATGGAGCCAGGTGACAGGGGACCCACAGAGAAGAGGTGATCTTGGTGTTTCTGCAGGAACACTGGGAGCAACGTGAAGCAGGCATAGATGCCAGGGGCCCACTGGGGAGAGAGGCAAAGTGGAGGGCACATGGGAGAAGGGTGTGAACCCACTCAGTTTTGCTGGGGGGTGGGGGGCTGGAGGAGGGGCTGAAAAGGGCTGAGAGGCGGGGTTTGTGCAGTGCAGCTGTAGGGGGAGGGAGATGTTGAGATTTCTAAGCTAGCAAACATGTCACTCGGAGACAGAACATTTTTAAGGAGGAAGGTGGAGAGCTCTGCTTTGGACATGCACGTGCACAGGAGGACCCTGGGGACACTCAGGGCGCGGGGGCGGGTGGGGGGAATGCTCAGATGTGATACACACAGAGATGACTGGGCTGGAGCAGGCCCTGATGATGCGACCCAGGAAGGCATGCAGGACGGTTAAGAGCAGAGGGAAAACAGATAGCTGAGGATTAGCCAGGATGGGCAGGGAGGCAGGAGGGGGTGCTGCATCACAGAAGCCCCAGCATGAGAGCATCAGCACAGAGACCAAGTGGACTGAATGACCAAATGCCACTGATCTTGACAAGTGAGTGATCCCAGGCCACCACAGCAAGGGTAGTGTCACTTAAGGGTCAGGTGGGGAGGCCTGGGGACACTGGGTTGGCAGTTGCAAGCGGTAGATAAAGCTGAGACTGCTAAATAAATGTCTAAACATCTCACCTGGGGTTGCAAGCCCCCTTTCTTCAAGACTGTGTCCTCTGGTACACCTGTGTTCATAGCAGCTTTACTTGCAATAGCCAAAAACGATGGAAGCAACCCAGGTGGCCATTAACAGATGAATAACAAAATGTGGTATGTACATTCAGTGAAATATTAGTCAGCCTTAAAAAGGAAGGAAATTTTGACACGTGACATGGATAAACCTGGAGAACATTATGCTAAGTGAAATAAGCCAGTACCAAAACAGCAAGTACTGACATGATAACAACATGATTCCAATTATATGAGGTACCTAGAGTAGACAAAATCATAGAGATAGAAAGAAGGCTGGCTGCCAGGGCTGGTGGTGGGGAGAATGGGGAGTTAGTATTTAATGGGTACAGAAGTTTCAGTTGCGCAAGATGACAAGAGTTCCATGGCTATTTGGTGGTGATGGCAGCACAAAATCATGCTTGATGCCACTGAACTGTACATACACTGAAAAATATGTCTTTCTTGCAGCAGAGGTATAGAAAACCTGAACTCTTGGAACTGAATAGTATGTCTGAGTCAAGAGAGGTGAGAGTCAATATTTTTCAGTGTCTGTAGACTATTCCTCCAGGAGGCTTCCTAGTGAAAGGAACGGCATGATGGGGTGGTGACCTAACGGTGGGTGAGGCAAGGCTGGGAGGAGGCTTTTCCCCTCTCAGGTGACAGGATGACAGTCTTCATCTGGAAGTGGAGAGGTGAGCCTGAGCCAGAGACACTCATTTTCTAAGAAAAAGAGAAAAAGGAAGAGGGAGCAGAGAATGTGAGGAGGCTCCCTCCAGATGGCCTTGGCCATCCCAGCGCCACAGGTGGTGGGGTCACATGGAGGGGCAGGGCAATAGGTGGGAGAGCTGGAGAGAGTGGAAAGGTCAGGTTGGCTGGCATGGGAGCAACAGGGGAAAACCAGAAGCCTGGCTGGGCAGCAGGAAGGGTCCCGCTGGCTGTAAAGCTAGAGCACACCATCTGCAACCATCACTAAGCCTGGGGCAGCGGTCCTCAAAGGACAGTCCCTGGTCTCTGGACCCACCAGTAGCATCACAGAGGAGCTTGTTAAGAGATGCAAATTCTGAGGCCTCACGTGAATCTGATTCAGACCCACTGATTCAGAATCTCTGAAGGTAGAGCCCAGCAGCCTGGGTTTTAAAAGATGAGACTGTGATGTCCTCAAGTCTGAGGAACACTAGTGTGGAATACAGAAAGTTAGTGAAGGGTTTATATCATCTTTACATAAAAATGAAAAAAAAAAAAAAAAAAAGATCAGCCTAGCAACTTCTACATAAAAAGAGCAAGAAATGAGTAACTGCTTTGATGCCAACACAGCTTATTTCTACAGTTAGAGAAATGCCACAGGAGGTTAATAAAACGATAGAAATACACAGTCTACTTCACAGACTTCCTTAGATGAGACCTAGAAAACACACCCAGGGTCTGGGGGCTGGACCCTGTATGATGTGGGTACCGGTCCCTGCTTCTTTGTGTGCTTTGGACATGCCTCAGTTTCCCCATCTGTAAAGAGAGGGAGCTGAAAAAGGTTCTTCTGAGGTCCCTTCCAGTTCAGACACAGTATGACCCTTTGTCCTATCAAAGGTGACCTCAAACTCAACACTTTTACACAGTCTCACAGGGGATGAGGGAGACATTTTTAACCAGTAAACATATTACAGTTAACTAGAAAATTTTCCAAGATACTACTGCTAGTATCTTGCATTCCAATAACTAGAAACTCTTTCACTAACTGGCTTTTCCATTAAAGCCACCAACACCTTCGGTTATAAAAACACGATACCGTACTGCACCATGTTCTTGAAATCCACAAGACCAGGATCCCCCAGGAAATCTCTCTATACCTTCACATTTTCACCCTATAATACAGGTATACCTCAGAGATACTGTGGGTTCCATTCTGGAACACCACAAAAAAAGCGAATACGGCAATAAAGCAAATCACACACATTTTTTGGTTTCCTAGTGCATATAAAAGTTACATTTACACTACACTGTAGTCTATTATGTATAAGAGCATTATATCTGAAAAAAACAATATATGTACTTTGATTAAAAATACTGAAGTATGCTAACCATCATTTGAGCCTTCGGTCACTCACAATCTTTTGCTGGTGGAGTGTCTGAAATATTGCAAGAGCTACCAGAAGTGACAGAGAGACCTGAAGTGAGCAAATGTTATTGGAAAAATGGGACCAAAAGACTTGTCTGATGCAAGGTTGCCACAAACCTTCAATCTGTAATCAAAAAAAAAAAAAAAGCAATGTCTGCAAAGCACAGTACAATGAGGCATGCCTACACTTTTTAATCCAGGCAGGCAGGGCTTGCGTTTGTTGCCAGGCAGAAAATGAGTTAAGGAACTGGACTCATCAGATCCCAGAGCCTGCCCCCTATGATGAGTGTCTGGGCACTCAATACTGCAGGTCTAGGCTTCCTGATAAATGGCCCCCTAATGGCCTTGTTACCAGAATCCCTCGATGCTGGTTTCCTGCCTCGTCTCTCTGCATCAAAGTCCTTGTCTGCACCTTCTTGTCATTCAATGCCCATCCTCTTGCGCCTGGGTCCCCAATGCCAGCTGCTTCTGTGCCTCTGCCAAAGACCAGCAACTCGGTTCTAATCTCAGAACTAGGGCTGGAAGAGAGACCTGGGTGCCTGCACAGGAAAGACAGGGAAAGTGTGAGCCCTGTGGGTGCTGGGACTCGGGGGCGGGGGGCGAGGGTGGCGTGGGCAGGAAAGACAGGGGAAGTGTGAGCACTGTGGGTGCTGGGGGGAGCGGAGAAAAGGTCCAGGGGATCTCTGGTCTCCAGCCCCACTTCACTTACACATCTTGGCTCTTAAAATTCATTAGGACTGGGTCAGGAGGAAGCACAGCTGGCTTGTCTTTCCCCCTGTGTACCCATCACAGACCCTATCCCCCTCCTCCTGGTCTTGGAAGTGATGCTCCCACTCTCTCACAGTCCCCGTGGCAGGAAGCAGCAGGTGAGGGAAGGGCTCACACAAGGTTCATGTAGCAGGAGAAAGGCTGGGAGGGGCATGCCAAGGCAAGTGAGACCACAGAGGCGACCAAAGCCATGAACACGCGACTCAGCAGGTGATGCCAGGGCAATGAGTTTTGCTTTGTCCCGGCAGAAAATTCTTAGTGCTAGAGTTTCCTAGGCTGATCCCCTGGCGCTGATCTCCCATTCAAAGTCACATGTGGGCAGAGTGACCACACAGCCTGATTTGTGCAGGACAGCCCTAGTTGAGACTACTCGATTAGATGCAATTAACAGCCCCCTATTTATTCTCAAAATGTTCTGATTTGGATCAAAATTCTAGTTGCCTTATTCTTGGGCTCCTAGGCCTATGAAGTCAGAGCTGCAGTTGGCAAAGGCACTTAAGTGTCTGGAGGGAGAGTCAGGCTGAGTCCTGCCCCTCAACAAATATTCTCCTTCCCTCTCTAGCATCCCCGCCAAGCCATCACCTGGCATCTGCTTGTATTCCTGCAGAGACACCACAGGCCTCTCTCGTTTTGGGAGAAAACTATGTTAGTGAAACAAAAATAGGATGGATGAATGAACAAAGATGATGTGGCATATATACACAATGGAATATTACGCAGCCAGAAAAAATAAAATCTTGCTGTGTGTGGCAACATGGATGGATCTAGAGGGTATTATGCTAAGTGAGGTAGGCCAGACAGAGAGACAAATACTGTATGACTTCACTTACATGTGAAATCGAAAAACACCAAAGAGCAAATGAAACAAAACAGAAACAGATTCACAGATGAGAGGATGAAAAGGTGGTGGCAGGAGGGGAGAGTGAGGGAGTCATGCGAAGTAGGTGAAGGAGATTAAGTACAAACTTCTAGTTATAAAATAAGCAAGCTGTGGGGAATGTAAGATACAGTTTAAGGCATAAAGACCATACTCCTGTAATGACTCTGCAGGAGGACAGATGGTTTCTAGACTTATCCTGGTGATCATTTTATAACGCAGGCCAATGTCAAATCACTATGTTGTTCACCTGAAACTGACATAATGTTGTATGTCAACTACACTTCAATTAAAAAATAAATGCATGAAAATAAGAGTAGTAAGATTCAAACCTATACACAGCATGACAGCAACTAAATAACATCCTTCAGCAAGGAAAGGCGTGGGAGTGGGGCAAACTAGACAACCTGCTGACTTCCTTCCTCCCACCTCCCTCCATCTTCATTCACCAAATGTTAACTGAGTGCGTGTGATGTTTCAGTGGCAGTGATGATACAAGGGCAGGCTAAAACAGACTCAAACTGAGACGCATCCTACCAAAGAACTGGCCTGTATTCTCCAAAAATGTCAAGATCATAGGGGACAAAGAAAGCCGGAGGAACTGCTTTAATCTAAAGAAGACTAAAGAGACATGACAACCACAGGCAACACCTGATCTGGGGTTGTCTTTGCTGCAAAGGCCACTCTCGAGATAACTGGCAAAGCCTACAGGTCTGTAGATGAGATAACAGCACCGTATCAGTACTGACTTCCTGCTTTTAAAAAGGATATAAACCAGGGCAGAATTTCTTAAAGAAGTAACAGATTAGTTAGTTACAACATCAAGATAAATGGAATTGAAACAGAGATGCTACCAAGAGAGTTGGGCAGTACTGCTTAAATAATGCTCAAGAGTTTCTATTCTTAAATTGTTTGCTCTTGAGGAAGATGAGCAGCCCTGGGCCCGCTCCGCTCTGCCTTTTTTGTTCCCCACTTTGGTTATGTGTTGTCACTTTCGGAATTGCACTTTTTTCACCTTGTCATAGGAGCTGCCAAAGTGTGTTTTTATAAACATGGGGTTCTAGAGCGCTGGCTTCCTGGGGCAGAGGAAAGAAAGAAATGCGTGTTGTACAAAATCGGTACGTTCATATGTTTAATAAAACAGTTCTATTATTGAAGTAACTTGTAAAAAAAAAAAAAAAAAAGTGTACCGTAGTTATAGAGGAGGATGTCACTGGTTTTAGGGAATACACTGAAGTATCTGGAGGGATAGGAAGAGTCCTCAAATGATCCTCAAATAGTTCAGGAAAAAACAAAATGTATATACAGAAGAATAAGATGGGAATATTTGAGGAATCTGGGTGAAGGGGATATGGGAGTTCTCTGTTCTATTCTTAGAACTCTTCTATAAGTCTGAATTAGGTCAAAATGAAAAGTTAAAAGGAAAAAATAAATCTCAGGGACAGTGTGTATGTGTGTGGGGTGTGTGTGTGTTTAAAGGAAGACAGACTCCGATTTCACAGAACTCACAGTGTAGCTGGTGAGACAGGTACTAATACAAATAATGGCACTAATTAAGCACAAAATTGCAACTGTGAAAAGTGCTGTCAAAGGAGAGAGACCTGGTGGTGCGATGGCAGTGTTTACAGCAGGCAGTTTGACCCACAGCAGGAAGGCAAGGGGAGATTTCGGCAATCATGCAGCCAAGGTCCAAAGCATGAGTTAATGAGGGGGGACGACAAAGGTTCCAGGCTCTCACTGGCCGCATCAGCAGAGAAAGCATGGGGACCAAAGCACGTACACTGGGGCCTGCAAGAGATGCCCGCGTTAGTTTTGTCTTTTACTCTAGGAGCAAAAGGAAGTGATTTTAAAAGACTCTCTGGCGGGTGGCAGAGGACGGGCTGGCGCGTGGCAGGCACGTGGAGTCCACCATGGTGGTGGTATTGAGCCGCCTCCAGGAAGAACACCATGCGTGATTTTTCCTCTGCTCCCTGACGCCTTTATTTTCCACAACCACCATGTATGAATTTGGTAACCAGACCAGGGAAAGGGGCTGGGAGGCGGGAGGGTGTTGAGGGTAGAGAGGGAGGCAAAGTGGGCAAGACATGAGCTCAGGCTGTTGTCACGCCCCTTCCAGGCCCACCAGTGGGTCAGGTCAAGGGGTGGTTGACAAAGCTGGTTGCTGCCTCTCCCACCAAGACCCTGGGGTCTACACTGAGGCTGACTCACCTGAGGGAAGCGAGGTGCAGGGACCAGGTCTTCACATCCCCCTCTCTTAAGTCAAACCAGTGCCTTTCATCACCACAGCATGCAGCTGGCCACCGCCCCTTTCTGGTCCTGGATCCTGCCCCTTGGAACGATCCTCTAGCCCTGGGAATTGGGCCCTCAGCACGGCCCTGGGAGCCGGCCATCACTCACCACAGCCTCTCTCAGCATCAAATGCTAAACAGGACGCTTGTCTGTGAGTCAGGGGCCTGACCACAAAGGGAGGAGACCCTTTTCTGTGCCAAGTTCTGCCCGAGTGGGTTTTCAGTTCACTGGCTCCTTTAAAATGGTCGATTTAACAGCAACAGGTTCTACCATTATCCTGGTTTTACAGTCAAGATGAGTCTAGGGACAGATTTGAGTTCCAATCCTGGCTGTCCTTGCAGAGCAGCGTGCCCTGCCAGGAGTCACTTCATTGCTCCGAGCCTCAGTTTCTCGTCCCATTCTGTAAACTGGGGCTGCTAAATACTAGCAACGTTCTGGGGCTAGAAGGTACTATTTATTCCCTTTTGAGGCGCCAAGAGGCTGAGGACAGAAAATTCAAACTACACATTGCTTAAATATTTACAAAGAGCTTGTGTATCCTGACAGTAAATCATGGGACCTGAAGTTTCCAGGACTATCCCAATTTCAAATCCTCTGTCCTAACTTTCCACATAAACCATTGAAATGTCTCAAAAATTCCACTCTCTCAGTATCCAAACAACACCTCCCAGGCCTCCTCTTGCACAAAGACGCAGTACAAACATTCTTTTTCAGACTACAGATCCCAATCTTTGGTTCCGAAAATGCAGTCAGTGGAGCCCCGCTGGCCCCCAGAAGGAAACGGGGTCAGGGAGAGAAATCTGGGGCAGTCAGCACTCCATCAGGACTCTCAGACTCGGCTGCTTCCTGGCACATGGATGTGAACTGGAGGCCAGGAGAAGCTGTACCGTGATGAGAGCATCACCCACAGAGGGACACAGACGAGGGATGTGAGCTCTGCCTCCATCTACCTACCCAGTGGCCTGTACTCAGGAAAGCAGCACAGCCAGAGAGTTGCTACGAAGATTAAAAGGACTGATTAATATTTGGAAAGTTCTCAGGATAGTGCCTGGCAGCCAGTAAGTGTCATATCAGTGTTTAATAACTAAAAATAGAGGTATCTCTGGCAGAAGGTGCCCATGCCTTAGACACGGCCCAGAGGCATTGCTCCTATGCAGGGAAAATAAGGCTTTACCCCTGGATTGATTGAGGCCAGGCCACTATACAGAGACAGGGGTTTGGGGGGTTACGCTAACTACAGAAGGTGGGTCCTGCATTAGCCAAGATCAGAAGGCTGGATCTGGGAAGAGTCATCACTCCTGAAATACAAGAGGTTTCTTCATGCCTCTAAGTTGTCCCATCTGCTGTTCTGTCTGCCCACTGAATACCATCTTTTTCTACTTCCAAGGCTGAATTTGAATGCCAGCTACTCCCAATGAGTGGTCCCTGATGCCCATCAGAACAAACGGCTGTCTTCACTGGGATCTCTTGCATCTAGCTTTATCCTCTTTTAAAGCAGTAATCAGACAGATGAGAGACAAGATACACATGCCCACATGCGCGTACACACATACACACACAGAAATGTCGTGATGTCACTGCCTTCCTAACTCCCCCATGAATCCTTCCAAGACAGGTTCACCTTCCATCTCTGTGACACATAGAAGTGGCTCAATAAAGGTCTGAATTTGCTGTCATATCTGTGCTCACAGCTGGGGTTCCTCTGAAGGTGGAAGTCCCTTACACGTGTATGCATCAGGAGAAGCTACAGAGATGCAGGATCTCTGGGTCTTGGAATGCGTGATCTGATCAGATTTCAGACAGGGACCTACCTAGCACTCCCTGTTAATTCTCCCTCAGGCAGATGAAAGGACACACCTGTGAGAGCAAGGGTCTGCAGTGGCCAGGACCCAGACTTGGGCAGAGTGGACACACTGACCTGGTCTTGTCTCAAGAGTCGGTAAGAAGAGCTCAGGCTTGGAAAGCTTCGCTAGCCACGCTGCCCCGCCCACCCAGCCTGTCAATGCCAGGGGATTGCCCTCAGCATTCCAGCCCCTGCTGAGAAATGAAAAGGGTGGCCCCGCTTTCCAGGCCCATTGTCTGGTGGAAGGAAAGTGAGCGTGGGAATTAGGGTTAATAGGCACTTCTCTGAGAGAGGGAAGGACCACAAATCGCAGGATCCCCCTCCACCAATGGGCCACAAACCCTGAGGATTGCGGGGGAGGCAAGGGGCCATGTCTTCCTGTTTCCTACCATTCCCTAAGCCCCTCTGGTATGTTATATCCATCCTAGAAAACGGAATCCCTCATGTTCCTGGACCTGAGAGTCAGACAGTCCCAATTCATTCCTCTAGCTCCTGGTCCCACACCACCTTTGCTGAGTTACCTCATCTGTAAGAGGGGAGAGGGATTACACTGAAATTAAACACCGCACGTGGGACTTTCTAGTTCACACTCAACAATTGAGGAGTTGGTCCCAATCCTCTGAGACCAATGACCAGCCTGGAACCCCAACTTCTTTCAGGGATAAGACCGTCTCTGAGTAGGTTCTTGACACTTGAATGGGAATGTTAAAAAGCTATGAGAATACCTTCTCTATGATAACATGTGGAAAGGAAGGCTCAGAGAAAGGACGGTGAAGCAGTGTGGGATCCTGAATTTGCCTCTATGCTAACTTAGGTTCTTTCCTCTGCCCCAGGCTGTCCCTGACCTTGGCCTCCCAAGTGTCTGGCCTGGCCAGGACCTGCCCTCTCCTTGAGGAGTTCCCCAGGCACCCTGGGTTTACTGGAGTCTGGCCCACTCTGCATCCCCACCCAGCACTGTACCTGCCAGGCAGAAGCAGCTCAATAAATGCTGAATGGAATGTCTAGGACCCTCCAGCCACTCTGAGATGCCTTCAGGAACCTGACCTTTTACATTCCAGCTAATGTCTAATTTGCATAGAGGAGTTGTTTTTAGGAGCCGGCAAATCACCAGAGACAAGGCAGGATCAATACAGAGTATTAGGCATGTTGTATTCTACTCTAATTCTCTGCAAATTGGTATTCCATTAACTGTACATAGAATTTACGGGAGCTCACTATGAACTAGAATATTTAACTAGAATGACCTACTCTCTGTCAGATAATAGCTTACTGTTGTTAATTTTCAACTAGCCAGAAAGGTTTCCAGCTTACAATCTACTTTCCATCTTGATTTAATCAGGAAAGCCATCTATTTGAGAATACAATAAAGGGCAGCCTGATGCAGAAGAAAAAAGACTTGCCTGTGGAACCAGATGACACGAGTTGTATCCCGGCTACACCACATACTGTGTAATTGGCTGCTCAAAGCCTCAATTTCCTCATCTGTAAAATGGGAATAATACCAGCCTTACCGGTGGGAGCTGTAAAAATTAAATGAGCTGATGCATGTGGATGCACTCTGGTGCAGTTCTACAAGGCTATAAAAAGTTGGTTACTACAGAAAACAGAAGATGAAATTCTCAAACAACTCAGATAGGCTAATGACAAAAAGCAGGGTGGATCTAAATCAGTGGTTCTAAAGGGGGAGAAAGGGAATATGTGCCCCTCGTCCAGAGGGAAGGAGGTTGGGAAGACAACTGAGGGAGAGGGACTGCTGCTGGGATCTACTGGGCAGAGATGAAAGACGCTGCTGAACATTTCACAATGCAGAGAAAAAGCGCCACAACAAAGAATTATTGAACCCCAAATGTTAACAGTGCCAGAATGAAAAAACCCTAATCTAAATAATCACTGAAAGTTGAGTTTGGGAGCTTTTTAGATGAGAAATCTTCCTAACCAGGCTTTACTTTCAAGCATGAGCTGCCTAAACACTTGCAAGATGGATTGCCAGACAGCTCTTTTGTAAGTAAAGCTGAACTGCCAACTCTTGGAGTTTCTAAACGTATAAAACTGCTTTTAAAGAAGATGCTCTCCGATTACAATTCAGCTAAACTGTTTTTCCAAAGATTTCAGGAGAAGTTCTCCCAGGCGCAAGGCAGGGTCTGTCACTCTGCCACTGGGCCCTGAAGATGCCTTCGTAATTCTAATTTCCTGGTGAAATGGGAGCCACGAGGGTCTCTAAACGAATTAAATTCACATCACGCCAACTGCTCGCTTGCTTTGTGCTGGGCACCGTGCCAAACACCTCCACATCATTTATCCCACTTAATCCACCCAACAACCCAGTGAGGTGGGCATTATTACCGGCTGTTTGCAGGGGAGGAAACTGACGATCAGCGAGGTTAGACAACTCGCCCAAGGTCATCAGCTGGCTTAAGGTGGGGGCCTAACCTGAACCGAGGTCTCCAGTTTCCCAGTCACAAGCTCTTTCCACCACCTCGGAAAACCCAGGTGTCAAGTCGTCTCAACTTCCCATGAATTTTTTAAGGCAACCGCAACTTCTCAGTAAGTTCAGGTTGCTGAAAATGGGAATTTCCGGGGCACTGGGCGCTCTCACATACAGTCCCCCACTGCAGCTGTCTCGCCGCAGGTACCTGATAAATCATTCCATATCACCCGCGGAACGGGGAGGATTTATTGGGGCTGGAGTTCGTGCCAGGCCCAGGAAATGCCATCTTTGAAAGCCGAGAGGCGGATTCGCCCTGGGAGCCGAGAAGGTCTGGCCGCCGCGCTTGGCTGGCTCCCCGCGCGGGCTGTGCGCCCCCTCGGCGTCGGGGGCGGGGGGTCGCGGCGGCGCTGGGGCCTCCCGGATCACCAGCCGCTCCGGCTCTACCGGTCGCGTCCGCCCATGCCCGGGTCGGAGCGCACGCCCACGCCTCGCCGCGGCCGCAGCCGCGTCCCGCCAGGGACCCAGCCCCACCCGGTCCGGCCTGCTCCCTCCCGCCCGCGCCCCACCAGGTGAGCGCGGCCAGGGCGCCCCCTCCCCGCCCCGAAGAGACGCCGGGACACCGGGGCCGCCGCGTCCGCCAGTCCGCCCGCGCGTTCGCCGCGCGCCCGGGGACGGTGGGGGCGGGGCGGCGCCCAGCGCGACCCCGGCCCCCGGCGGCTCCGCGCCCCGCCCCGAGCCCGCTGGGGTCGCGCCGATCTGTACCTGCAGCATCCGGGGGCGCGGGGCGCCCAGGTAGGTCGCGCGTACGGGCGGCGCGGAAGCTCGCTCGCGGCGCGACCTGGCCGCCGTCTGAGCATGCCCAGTGCCGCCCGCAGGCGGCTCCCGCCGGCCCGGCTGGCCGCGACGGGCCCGCGCGCCGGGCTGGGGGCGGGCGCCCGGAACGCCCTGCGGGACGCCCCCGCCCCCACCCGGGGCCGGTGCGCTCGGCCTCGTCTCCCAGGGCTACCCGCGCTCTCCCGCCGAGGTCCGTGCAGCCCCGCGTCCCCTCGCGCATGCACGCAGGCGTTCGTGCCATAACCATTTATTGGGCACCTACTGTGTGCCCAGCCCTCAGTGATTTTATGCCTAGGAATGTCAAGCAGCCAGCGCTAAACAAATATTTGAAATGAGAAATCTTGCCCAGCTAGGGTCCTGCTGACTGCCATGCAATGCCCATCCCAGTCCACTGAAAACTTCCCAGCTTAAACTTTGTTCCCAAGACTTATGGGCCCTTTACCTGACTTGGCTCCTGCATTCCTTCACCTCCAGGAGCACCTTTTTGTCCATCAAACACTCAGAACTTGTCCAGCCTCAGGACATTTGCATATGCCTTTTCGCCTCTATGTGGGACGTCTTTGCCCACCTTTACCCTTGACTGGAACCTTCTCATTGTACTTACGTCCTCCTTCTCCAAAAGGCCTTCCCTGAACACTTTATTAAATTAGTCCCCTGATCATAGAACTTTCCGTATCGTCAGTCTATTTTCTTCACATTTATCATTATCCATTAGGTCATTCAACAGATAATTTTTGATCACTTACTTTAATTCTTTACGTGTGATGAACAGACAAAAATCCTGTTCCCTGCGGGAGTTGGGCAGGCAATAAACATGCAAATAAACGAACTCAAGTGAAAGTGAAGTCGCTCAGTCGTGTCCGACTCTTTGCGACCCCATGGACTGTAGCCTACCAGGCTCCTCTGTTCATGGGATTTCCATTCCAAGCAAGAATACCGGAGTGGATTGCCATTTCCTTCTCCAAGAGATCTTCCTGACCCAAGGATTGAACCCGGGTCTCCCGCATTGTCGGCAGACGCTTTACAGTCTGAACCACCAGGGAAGTCCAGGTAATAACGTTTTACGAGGGGGAAAAAACAGAGTAAAGAGAAGGGGTGGAGGGAGTGCAATTTCAATGAGGTGGTAAGACCTTTCAGCCACGCAGGTAAATTGGGAAGAGCATTCCTGACGGAGGGATCAGCCAGTGCAGACATTAAGACGCAGGACTGCTTAGGAAATAGCAAGCTGGGGAAAGTAGCAGATGAGGTCGGTCACTGTCTTTCCCCCTGATCTGCTTACTTCTTATTGTGTATTTCCCTGGAAAAGGAAATGGCAACCCACTCCAGTATTCTTGCCTGGAGAATCCCATGGACAGAGGAGCCTGGCGGGCTACAGTCCATGGGGTCACTAAGAGTCGGACACGACTGAACGACTAACACTATTGTGTATTCACCTCTGGAATTTCAGTTCTGGGACTGTAGTCCTGCCTGTCTTCACTACATTGTCCCAGCCCCTATAACAGCACGTGGCACATAGGAGATGCTCAAAAACGATTTGTTGAATGAATATGTGAACGAAGGGAGTGAAGGGTGGAATCATCCTGTCCCGACCAATGCCCAAGGTCCAGGGGCCCTGTCGGCCTAGGGCCTTTCGCGGCAGCTGGCAGAACCTGGGTACTTCACTTCGGTCCTTAACCCCGAGTCGCAAGTCCCCTGTAGCGCCCCTGCAGAGGGCGCCTCCGGAGCATCGCGTCCGGGGAATTTCAGCAGAGGTACGGAGTCCCAGAACAGGACCCGCCCCGCGCCCCTCCCTGTGCCCCGCCCCGCGCCCCGGTCTCCAGCAAAACCTGGAGCTGTGGCACCATTGGGACGGCCCGGAGCTCACTGGGCATGCTCGGAGCCGGGCAGGGCCCAAGCGACAGGGAGGAGGAGCCTCCTGGCGGGGTGGGCGAGGCCTCCTGCTGAGTTCAGCCAGACCTCCAGCCCACTCAGTTTCCGTCCCCAATTAGGGTGGGGTCTGAGGGCATTCTTTTGTTTTTTTTTTTTTTTTCCCCCAAAACTCAGTGGGAGAGCTGGGAATTTGGGAAACTGAGAAAAATATTCTCTGTCCTTTCCCAGCTGCTGTGTGACCTGGGGTAAGCACCTTACCCTCTCTGTGCCTTAAATAATATGAATACCCATCACTCCGATTTGAACCATGTGTAGGGAATGAATGAAATCAAGAACATAAGCGCGGTCAGTTTAGTTCAGTTCAGTTCAGTTGCTCAGTCATGTCCGACTCTTTGCGACCCCATGAATCGCAGCACACCAGGCCTCCCTGTCCATCACCAATTCCCGGAGTTCACTCAAACTCATGTCCTTCGAGTGGGTGATGCCATCCAGCCATCTCATCCTCTGTCCCCTTCTCCTCCTGTCCCCAGTCCCTCCCAGCATCAGAGTCTTTTCCAATGAGTCAACTCTTCGCATGAGGTGGCCAAAGTATTGGAGTTTCAGCTTTAGCATCATTCCTTCCAAAGAACACCCAGGACTGATCTCCTTTAGAATGGACTGGTTGGATCTCCTTGCAGTCCAAGGGACTCTCAAGAGTTCTCCAGCACCACAGTTCAAAAGCATCAATTCTTGGGCGCTCAGCTTTCTTCACAGTCCAACTCTCACATCCATACATGACCACAGGAAAAACCATAGCCTTGACTAGACGGACCTTTGTTGGCAAAGTAATGTCTCTGCTTTTGAATATGCTATCTAGGTTGGTCATAACTTTCCTTCCAAGGAGTAAGTGTCTTTTAATTTCATGGCTGCAGTCACCATCTGCAGTGATTTTGGAGCCCAGAAAAATAAAGTCTGACACCGTTTCCACTGTTTCCCCATCTATTTCCCATGAGTGTGTTTAGTCCACGTTAAAGATCTGTCTCTGGGCTGTCTACCTCAATTTTTGGTCAGCCTTATACCAGTTTGTCAAGTGTGGAGATGAGGAAGCTGAGGTTAACAAACATGAGAATTCTTGGGGTTTTCCCAGTTTGCCTTCCACTAGAAACCAGTCTGAAGCTACTTTTCTTTGTCCACAGTCAGCAGCCGTTAGCTTATACAATTTTCTCAAACTCGAGCTAAAAAATACATGTACATCTAAGGAAAAAGACATAAATGTTTTTAAAATCGTCCGTTTAAATTAACCATAGCAAAAACAAAGGAAAGAATATTCCCCAAACAAGTAAATATTCACAAATAGAGGAGTGATTAATTAGATTTTGGTCTATTTGTTGAAATAACTATTTTACACTAAACTAGACCATGTTATGACAGGAAGAAACTTACAATACAATAATTTTCTTCACTTTCTTAAGTGAAGAAAATCTAAATATACAAATATCCTGTATAATGAAAATATGGGAAAATGTAGGTAGTTCGATTTGGGTTGATGGGGGGGTTGGTTCTTCTTTTTAAGTTTGTTACTGTAGCAATATTGTGTTTGCAATGATAAACATTAAAAATAACAAATCAAAAATTCTTGAAGTTTTGTGTCTAGTAATCACAACAGTAATAACTCCTGTTTCGTGCTCACATGTGGCCAACAGTTTACATGGGTTCTGTCTTAACTCTGTACAGACACTCTGCATGGTGGGTGTTTTAGGTCAGTTTTACAGAAAAGGAAACAATGCAGGAGCCTTTCAGAACCAGGAAGAGACAGGGTTGGGATCTGGTGGTTTTGGCCGTGTTGGGTCTTCTATCTTCCTTGAGCCATGTGAACTCTTAGTTGTGGCATGTGGGCTCTAGTTCCCTGACCAGGGATCGAACCCAGACCCCCTGCACTGGGAATGTGGAGTCTTAGCCACTGGACTACCAATCAAGTCCCCAGGGTCAGAATTTGAATGCAAGTTGGACTGACCTCAAAACTAGGGTTTAAGGTTTTATAATCCTGCCTTTCTGCGTGGCGGGTATTGCCCATAAGATGGCATCTTTCATTTGTGTCTTCTTGCTGTATTTTCTATACCCCTGTGATGTGTTATGGGCTGTAGATTACCTTTAAATGTTCTGGTCTCCCTTTACTGTTTTATTCTTGGGCCCAAAATGTGAAAGTCCATCCTTTAAGCTGTTGTACCTGGAGTGACATGATGTTAGTGTGAGTGATAGCAGTTGATCTTATATCATAAACTCCAAAACCTTATGCGAATAGGGCTTTGGGGTGGACACATAGTCTTCTTAGTCTGTGTGGTTGAACCCAGCCAGATCTAGAGCACATATGGCCCAGTGAAGAATAGGGCTATACCAAGTCTCACATAATAAGGACCTACATAAATTACTGTCCCTAGGCAACCATTTTGAAGGCAGAATCACAGCATAAAGAAACCACATGGTCCATGGACTCCTCAGGACTCTTCTGTGTTGAAAAAGTACAGACCGGATAGTCTGCCGATGTTTGCAGAGCGAAAGCCAGGGCCCTAAAAACAGCCTTCCTACTGCCAATGAGCTAAAAAAAAAAAAAAGACAGCTCTCTCTTTAAATCATGCTGGTAGACTGTACCTGGCCCAGAAATCACTAGACAAACAACAGTAAACACAAAAAGCCAAAGAGAGTCATTTCACTGGAGAGGAAGATGTACCACAAACGCAAGGTAAGGACCAAATTCATACAAGTTAAGAGGAACCAGATGAACAACTGGACACAGTTATTAGCAGCATTCCCAGAAGCTGCCATTTGGGCCGAAAATCTGATGCCAAGGACTCCGCACAGGCAATTGGCTGGGGGCATTTACAGAAAGGGTTTCTGGGAAGAGACACTGAGGACTGTCATTCATATCAAGATTCAGGAAGCCTGGGCACCACGTGGACCATTTTCAGTGATTTACAAGGGAGGACTCCCAGCTGTGATGCTAACGCTCATCAATTATTTGTGCTGTTAATGTAAGCTCACAAATACATGGGCAAGTGGTGCTGTTGTAATGACATGTGAAAAGGATAGGATGTAAAGTTATATGCATAGTGTGGCTCCAACTGTGTGAATGAATGACTAGGGTATCCCATATAAAATCACCATCTTGTAGGTCAACAATGGTTGAACAGCGGTAACTTCTGTATTTTGACTTAATACAGACAAATGCACCAAAAGATCAATTGTGGCTGTGTCTGAGTATTGGACTTATAAGCAGAGAAACAAGATACAGAAGGTATCTTTTACAAATTGGGGAAATTTCAAGTCTTGGGCCTCTAATTCCTTTTAATGTGTTTAGAGTTCCCTAAATCTTGCTTTATGGTAAGTGTGTTTCATGTATTATCAAGAAAAATGAAACAAACTTGAAAGCTGGCAAGCCAAAGAAAAAGAGGCGAAGAGAGGGAAAATGCAACTGTGTGGAAAAGTGAGCAGTTCCTTTCAGGGAGGCCTGTCTGTGCTTGTCCAGTGGTGGCAGATGGCGACAGGATGACTGCCTTTAGCCCAGGAGGGAGGGAGAGGAAGTGGTCAATGGTCAAGTCAGGAGCCTGTAGAGATGTGTTAGTCTGACCTGGGAGCCGTCACCCCCTCAGCTCTTCTTGCCTTGAGAACCCCATGAACAATATGAAAAGGCAAAATGATAGGATATTGAAAGAGGAACTCCCCAGGTCAGTAGGTGCCCAGTATGCTACTGGAGATCAATGGAGAAATAACTCCAGAAAGAATGAAGGGATGGAGCCAAAGCAAAAACAATACCCAGCTGTGGATGTGACTGGTGATAGAGGCAAGGTCCGATGCTGTAAAGAGCAATATTGCATAGGAACCTGGAATGTCAGGTCCATGAATCAGGGCAAATTGGAAGTGGTCAAACAAGAGATGGCAAGAGTGAATGTCGACATTCTAGGAATCAGCGAACTGAAATGGACTGGAATGGGTGAATTTAACTCAGATGACCATTATATCTACTACTGCGGGCAGGAATCCCTCAGAAGAAATGGAGTAGTCATCATAGTCAACAAAAGAGTCCAAAATGCAGTACTTGGATGCAATCTCAAAAACGACAGAATGATCTCTATTCATTTCCAAGGCAAACCATTCAATATCACAGTAATCCAAGTCTATGCCCAAACCAGTAACGCTGAAGAAGCTGAAGTTGAACGGTTCTATGAAGACCTACAAGACCTTTTAGAACTAACACCCAAAAAAGATGTCCTTTTCATTATAGGGGACTGAAATGCAAAAGTAGGAAGTCAAGAAACACCTGGAGTAACAGGCAAATTTGGCCTTGGAATACGGAATGAAGCAGGGCAAAGACTAAAAGAGTTTTGCCAAGAAAATGCACTGGTCATAACAAACACCCTCTTCCAACACAAGAGAAGACTCTATACATGGACATCACCAGATGGTCAACACCAAAATCTGATTATATTCTTTGTAGCCAAAGATGGAGAAGCTCTATACAGTCAACAAAAACAAGACCAGGAGCTGACTGTGGCTCAGATCATGAACTGCTTATTGCCAAATTCAGACTTAAATTGAAGAAAGTAGGGAAAACCACTAGACCATTCAGGTACGACCTAAATCAAATCCCTTATGGTTATACAGTGGAAGTGAAAAATAGATTTAAGGGCCTAGATCTGATAGATAGAATGCCTGATGAACTATGGAGTGAGGTTCGTGACATTGTACAGGAGACAGGGATCAAGACCATCCCCATGGAAAAGAAATGCAAAAAAGCAAAATGGCTGTCTGGGGAGGCCTTACAAATAGCTGTGGAAAGAAGAGAAATGAAAAGCAAAGGAGAAAAGGAAAGATATAAGCATCTGAATGCAGAGTTCCAAAGAATAGCAAGAAAAGATAAGAAAGCCTTCTTCAGCGATCAATGCAAAGAAATAGAGGAAAACAACAGAACGGGAAAGACCAGAGATCTCTTCAAGAAAATTAGAGATACCAAGGGAACATTTCATGCAAAGATGGGGTTGATAAAGGACAGAAATGGTATGGACCTAACAGAAGCAGAAGATATTAAGAAGAGATGGCAAGAATACACAGAAGAACTGTACAAAAAAGATCTTCATGACCCAGATAATCACAATGGTGTGATTACTGACCTAGAGCCAGACATCCTGGAATGTGAAGTCAAGTGGGCCTTAGAAAGGATCACTACGAACAAAGCTAGTGGAGGTGATGGAATTCCAGTTGAGCTATTCCAAATCCTGAAGATGATGCTGTGAAAGTGCTGCACTCAATATGCCAGCAAATTTGGAAAACTCAGCAGTGGCCACAGGACTGGAAAAGGTCAGTTTTCATTCCAGTCCCAAAGAAAGGCAATGCCAAAGAATGCTCAAACTACCGCACAATTGCACTCATCTCACACGCTAGTAAAGTAATGCTTAAAATTCTCCAAGCCAGGCTTCAGTAATATGTGAACCGTGAACTTCCTGATGTTCAAGCTGGTTTTAGAAAAGGCAGAGGAACCAGAGATCAAATTGCCAACATCCGCTGGATCATGGAAAAAGCAAGAGAGTTCCAGAAAAACATCTATTTCTGCTTTATTGACTATGCCAAAGCCTTTGACTGTGTGGATCACAATAGACTGTGGGAAATTCTGAAAGAGATGGGAATACCAGACCACCTGACCTGCCTCTTGAGAAATTTGTATGCAGGTCAGGAAGCAACAGTTAGAACTGGACATGGAACAACAGACTGGTTCCAAATAGGAAAAGGAGTAGTCAAGGCTGTTTTTGTCACCCTGCTTATTTAACTTACATGCAGAGTACATCATGAGAAACGCTGGACTGGAAGAAACACAAGCTGGAATCAAGATTGCCGGGAGAAATATCAATAACCTCAGATATGCAGATGACACCACCCTGATGGCAGAAAGTGAAGAGGAACTAAAAAGCCTCTTGATGAAAGTGAAAGTGGAGAGTGAAAAAGTTGGCTTAAAGCTCAACATTCAGAAAACGAAGATCATGGCATCCGGTCCCATCACCTCATGGGAAATATATGGGGAAACAGTGGAAACGGTGTCAGACTTTATATTTTTGGGCTCCAAAATCACTGCAGATGGTGACTGCAGCCATGAAATTAAAAGACGCTTACTCCTTGGAAGGAAAGTTATGACCAACCTAGATAGCATATTCAAAAGCAGAGACATTACTTTGCCAACAAAGGTCCGTCTAGTCAAGGCTATGGTTTTTCCTGTGGTCACGTATGGATGTGAGAGTTGAACTGTGAAGAACGCTGAGTGCTGAAGGATGGATGCTTTTGAACTGTGGTGTTGGAGAAGACTCTTGAGAGTCCCTTGGACTGCAAGGAGATCCAACCAGTCCATTCTGAAGGAGATCAGCCCTGGGATTTCTTTGGAAGGAATGATGCTAAAGCTGAAACTCTAGTACTTTGGCCACCTCATGTGAAGAGTTGACTCCTTGGAAAAGACTCTGATGCTGGGAGGGATTGGGGGCCGGAGGAGAAGGGGACGACAGAGGATGAGATGGCTGGATGGCATCACTGACTCAATGGACGTGAGTCTGAGTGAACTCCGGGAGTTGGTGATGGACGGGGAGGCCTGGCGTGCTGCGATTCATGGGGTCGCAAAGAGTGGGGCACGACTGAGTGACTGAACTGAACTGAACCCCCTCAGCTTGTGTTTTGGAATTCTTGAACCATGTGGATCTCACTTTGAGAAACACAAATGTTTATTTTTATTTTTTAAAACAAAAAAACTATATTTAACTGCAATTGATTATCATACAAAAAATACACATTTTCTGTTTTAAAACAATATTAATCATACCTAATCATTTTTAAGGGGCTTCCCTAGTAGCTCAGACGGTAAAAACTTGCCTGCAATGTGGGAGACCTGGGTTTGATCCCTGGGTGGGTTGGGAAGATCCCCTGGAGAATGGCAACCCACTCCAGTATTCTTGCCTGGAGAATTCTATAGACAGAGGAGCCTAGTGGGCTACAGTCCGTTGGGTCCCAAAGAGTCAGACACAACTGAGCGACTCACACACACACACACACACACACACACACACAAAATCATTTTTAAAGTTGCAAGTTAAAGGGGTTGAAATAAATGTGTGAGGGAAGAAAGCTATTGAGCATACTCAGCCTAAAAAAAAAAGTAACAAATTTAGAACAACTTGTATTAATAATAATTAAAAAAGAAGCATAATGAAAAGGGGAAGAAAGTGAAAGGAGGTAAAAGTCACTTGGTCGCGTCTGACTCTTTGCAACCCCATGGACTATACAGTCCACGGAAGTCTCCAGGCCAGAACACTGGAGTGGGTAGCCTTTCCCTTCTCCAAGGGACCTCCCTAACCCAGGGATTGACCCAGGTCTCCTGCATTGCAGGCAGATTCTTTATTAGCTGAACCACAAGGGAACCCCAATAATACTGGAGTGGGTAGCCTATATCCCTTCTCCAGCCGATCTTCCCGACCCAGGGATGGAACTGGGGGTCTCCTGCATTGCAGGTAGATTCTTTACCAACTGAACTACCAGGGAAATGAAAAGGGGAACAGAGTTAGTACACTTTTAGTGTTAGGATATGCTTTCGGGCTTTCAAGTGACCAGAGCTGGGAGAAACACAAATTTTTAAGTGTAAAATTTCAGCCGTTGCAAAAAACCTTTCCATTTGCAAATCATCACTGCCAAGAGAGGAGTTTGGTCTGAAAAGCTGATAAACAACTTGAGCATGAGTACCAGAGCAGAGATAAGGAAGCTGTTGTTGATTTATTCATTCCTTCATCAAATATTTATTCAACACCTACTGTGTGTTGGGCACTGCTCTAAGTGCTTGGGAGACATTAGTGAACAAAACAGACAACAATTTCTGTTCTTGTGGCATGCAGGCTAACGGGGCAAGCCAGAGAGTGAACAACACAGGCTGTAAGTAAGTGAGTATTACTGTGTGGGGAGAGACCAGGGGTAAGGGTGATAGGGAGATGGATGGAGGGGAAGCGAGTGGCGAGTTGTGCTTTGAAACAAGACTGAGAAATTTAATCCACTTAAGCAAAGACTTGAAGGAGACGAGGAGATTATTCATGCAGATATCTGGGGGAAAAACCTTCTGGGCAGAGGGAATAATAGTTGACAGAAAGGCCCTAAAGGGAACATATCTAGAGTAGGGAGGCTGGTGGGGGCAAGGGGAAAGCTGCAGGAGATGAAGTCACAGAGGTTCCAGGGGCCGGAACCTGACGGCTCTCCCCTTGTCACCCCCAGGAAGCTCTCAGCCTTTCAGCCTGAGCCAGATGGAAGTCAGATGTGCTTGCCAACACGTCAAATGTTAAATGCTGTCCCTTTAAATTGGCCCTTTGAATATGGAAACTGAATTCAGGTAACAGCCCTCCATTGTAAGGGAATCAGCCATAGGACCCAGATCATGCATCCATTTTTAATAGTATCAGCATTCCATTCGTATAAATGGAAAGATAATATTTACCAGTTATCCCAGAGGGCTTTCAGACCTTCAAGAACATATAAGTGAACCCTCAGGGATACACAGACCTGGTTTTTAAAAACACTCTTCTGGTGCACGGGCTATAGATATGCCAGAAGACCAAAAGGACCGTAATGGCCCCATGAGCCACCACATAGATTTGCTACTTGTAAAATGGAAATGTTAGTCTAGGGACTTTGAGATCTGACTCTGAAGTGAAGAGAAATGCAGAGAACGAGAGCTGGCATTCTGAACTGTGGCTGATGGTTTTCAAGCAATGGCCTTCCTTGAAAGGAGTGGTGTCATCTAACAAAAGCCAGGGAGAATGGGTTTGTCAAGTCTCCCAACCACACCTTGAAGATTCACATGCCTGAGAACAGAAGGAGAGAGAGAAAAACACGAGGCACTGCAGAAGAGTCCACACAGAGGTCATGGCTTAAAAAAACAGCAATGATAAAGGAAACACTTAGGATTTCCTTAACAGAAGATTCTAGGGGAAAGACTCCGGAGAAGGCAATGGCAACCCACTCCAGTACTCTTGCCTGGAAAATCCCATGGACGGAGGAGCCTGGTAGGCTGCAGTCCATGGAGGCGCTAAGAGTCAGACGCGACAGGGCGACTTCACTTTCACTTTTCACTTTGATGCATTGGAGAAGGAAATGGCAAGCCACTCCAGTGTTCTTGCCTGGAGAATCCCAGGGGATGGGGGAGCCTGGTAGGCTGCCGTCTCTGGGCTCGCACAGAGTCGGACATGACTGAAGCGACTTAGCAGCAGCAGCAGGGGAAAGACTCAGGAACAATCCCGAAGGAGGTGGTAATGGTGGTAGTCATGGTGGTGGTCACGTTTGCTAGGAGCAATAGACCTTAAAATAAACACACTGAAGTATGCAGAGTACATATAAAACTGAAACAAGGAAGGTCAGTAACTCCTGAAGAGAATTGGACAAGTGGGGCAGGGTGCGGAGGGGTGTTTACTTTGTTCTATAAACATTTGTGTATCTTCTGAATTATCTGCTGTGGGACATATAACCTATTTCAAAATAAACCAGTTCTCTCTGGACAAAAATAGTGATGTGTGCACAATACTTTTTAAAAACTTGGTTTACACATTTGACTCCCTTTAAATTTTGTTAATGAAGCACAGAGCCTGGGTTGCTTGACAATCAAGGCTGTAACCATGACCAGGGCATAACAGTATATAGCTTGCTCAAAAGAAACAGCCATGGGTCAAGAACTCTCCTTCCTATTGGATATGCATGTGGCTGGGGGCGTGCAACAGAAAAGAAGAGCTTTGGAGGAGAAACGTGAAGGACAAAGTTGTTTCAGTAACTTTTTTAAGATCAAGAGTGATGCTTTCCTGACACAACTGGTTAACAAAATAGCTAGAGAAAGAAGACGGGGCACTTCAACGACCCAGGCCTCGACTGAGAACTGCATTCACGGGAAGACAGTCATCTGAAACCTGTCCTAACTTGGCTGACCATTTCATCCCTGAGACGCTGGAAACCTGATCTAGGCCTGGGAGAGAACTGTGCTCCCACCCCCTGGTGACATTTCAAGAACGGAGGATGCTGTTCAGCCTGCCCTGTGCTCTGGTGACCTTCTAGCGTTGCATGGATGACACATCACAGGATTTCCTCAACTGCGCCCTGGCGTCCTGCTGGGGTGTCTTTCTCATTTTTTCCATGGTACACACAGTCACTGCATCACAGTCCAAATAGACTGTCGAGCGATGCCTCTGTAAACATGAGTCACATGTGAAGTTAAGGAGATCTGTGTTCAGTTCAGAGACAGCAGAGCCCCTTAGGCATATCATCTTCACGTACGAGGTATGGGTTGACGAGAATCGTACGATTTCCTGCCAAGGTGCCTGAATAGCACTCGGGGATTGACTTCCTGTGGCAGCCACCAGAGCCGACACAGGTACTGCTCTTCTCGATCCTAAATGTCCGTTCCAGGGTGAAGTTCTCCAGCTTCTGGATGAGAAAACATCATTCTTCTCCATTTTATTACCTCTGTGGGCTTCTCTCAGTTTGGTCTTTGATGTCACCACCTTGTCTAGCCTGGATCATGCTAGCTCAAGCCCAAGTGCAAACCTTTTTCTTGTCTCCCCTTGAAGAATGAAGGCCACCCATTTCAACCTCCTGAAATGACTCATTCCCTCACCTCTACCTGTTCTGAAATCCTACTCATCCTCTATGGTCCATCTCACCAGCTACCTCTTCCTGGATGAGCCCAACTGGTTATGAGCTCTCTAACTCCTGTATCCCAAGAGTCAGCTCATTTTGACTTGCGTTTAGTTATAAATGTGCATGTCCCTTTGGAAGGCTCTTGGAAAATCCCCTGAATGGGGCCAGAGGCATTCCTGATGTGTCTGTGACTCTAATTTCTGAGCAAGATGCAAAGGGCTATGAGTCCTTTCTGAAAAATCACTTGCCTTTCTGCAGTGAGCAAGACGAGTTATATTGTATAAAGTCTTTCCAGAATTCCTTCCCAGGATTTTGTTTGTGAATTTGATAATTAATTGACTCACAGAGAGATAAAAGAGAGACACAGATAGATGTAGATAGGGAGCGATGTGATCAGGGGTGTCCCAGGTAAGGTATAACTAAGCTCCAATTAGATATCACCATGACTGTCAGTGTCTGTGTGGAGCAATCCACAGAGTGAAGATGTCGTCCTGCCTCTTCATGCCTGCGAGTCACCTGGTCATGCTAGCGGAAGCTCTGCAGGTCAAGCCCCACCCCTTTGTTGTCCACCTGGGTTGCTAAGCAGTTACGGAGAAGGCAATGGCACCCCACTCCAGTACTCTTGTCTGGAAAATCCTATGGACGGAGGAGCCTGGTAGGCTGCAGTCCATGGGGTCACTAGGAGTTGGACACGACTGAGCAACTTCACTTTCACTTTTCACTTTCATGCATTGGAGAAGGAAATGGCAAGCCACTCCAGTGTTCTTGCCTGGAGAATCCCAGGGACAGGGGAGCCTGGTGGGCTGCCGTCTCTGGGGTCGCACAGAGTTGGACACGACTGAATCGACTTAGCAGCAGGAGCAACAAGCAGTTAATTCCATGAGCTCCATCTTGAGACATCAGGACCAGGAATAAAAGAGCGAGTAAAAGGCAACACAGAAATGACCAGGGAATAGAGGGAGCTAAACCCCACTTGGAGAAGGCAATGGCAACCCACTCCAGTACTATTGCCTGGAAAAGCCCATGGACGGAGGAGCCTGGTAGGCTGCAGTTCATGAGGTCACTAAGAGTCAGACACGATTGAGCAACTTCACTTTCACTTTTCACTTTCATGCACTGGAAAAGGAAATGGCAACCCACTCCAGTGTTCTTGCCTGGAGAATCCCAGGGACGGGGGAGCCTGGTGGGCTGCCGTCTATGGGGTCGCACAGAGTTGAACACGACTGAAGCGACTTAGCAGCAGCAGCAGCAAACCCCACTTAGTGTCTCCTGGTTTCAATTTCATTGTGATCTAGAATCATAAGCAGTCTACAGTATGGGAAGCTGGCCAATTTTGCCAGCACTCGTGACGATATTTCATCCTCCCAGTGTAGGGTGGATGCGTTGAGGGCAGCTTTCATCTCTCCGTCTTGTTCAGTCTGGATAACCGGCTTTCTCTGACTACATAGGCAGACTCAAGGGGGCCCCTTTCTGCACTGAGATTCCTCTAGATTCACACTGAACACATTATATATAATTAAGCAAATCTACCACCTTAGCTGTGAACTCTCACATCGTTTCTCCTTATTCCGGGAGCCTAGAGAGAAGCAGGAACCTACCAAGAGTGTGATGTGAGAGAAAACCAGTGGAGATTGGAGTGCCTTATCGATATACTCAAGTCAGCCCTGGTCCCTTGACTTCCTAAAGCCAGTGTATTATTTTCCATTATATTTCGTCCAGTGGCATAAAAAAATGTGCCTAATGCTAGTACATATTTCAAATGCCAGCTCACAGGAGGGAACAATTTCCCAACAGTGTTATCTAGCTTCTTCTCGAGTTCCCTGGGTTGAGGTCAGTCTTTGTAGTTAATATTGGGTTCCTGACCCAAACACAGCCTGTGCCAGTTATGAAATCAGTTTTCCACGCTTTGGATAAAGAGGTGACCGTGGGAACATGTCCTGCTCTGTCTCCAGCTTTGGCAGAGTCACTGAAAACCCAACCCAGCCTGGCTGTCCTGTGCCTACACGGAAACGGGGATAGACAAGGACCGTCCAGAGGGAGGAAATGGACCCATTCTGCAAAGCCAGCCTTGGTGTATGGAGCAAAGGAGAGTATCCTTCCCATTCAGGAGGAAAAATATCTCTTTAGCTACTTATTAAGCAACACTGAAGTAATCTTGAAAGCTGTTCCTTTATAAGGAAAAAAAATATGGACCTAATCTATTCAGAGAAAAAAATCCAAAATGCAGATAAAGACTGATGAATAGAAATAGGTTGTTTTAGCACTGTTGCTAAAAACATGAAATAAGGGACTGAATGAATATATAACAGTTGTTGCCTATTGATTATTATATAACTCAAAATTATTTTACATGAGAAAATGGGAGTGATACAGTTTACGTGAAGGCATAAGGTTTATTCATACCATAACATCATAAATAAAAACATTTATGCACATTAAAAGCCTGAGAGTTCACTAAAAAGTAAAGAAACTATCTAGAAATAGATTTAACATTTTTAATAGAAATAGATTAGGTGGCTATAAGGGCTTCCCAGGTGGCTCAGTGGTAAGGAATCCCCCTGCAATGCAGGAGATGTGAGTTTGATTGCTGGGTCGGGAAGATCCCCTGGAGAAGGAAATGGCAACCCACTCCAGTATTCTTGCCTGGAGAATCCCATGGGCAGAGAAGCCTGGCATGATTACAGTCCCTGGGTCACAAAAGTGTCAGACACGACTTGGCAACTAAACAACAACGGGTTCAGTTGTTCATGCCCGCTTCCCAGGTGGCACAGTGGTAAGGAACCCACCTGCCAATGGAGGGGGCTCCAGAGACACGGGTTCAGTCCCTGGGTTGGGAAGATCCCCCTGAAGAAAGAGGTGGCAACCCATTCTAGTCTTCTTGCCTGGGAAATCCCAAGGACAGAGGAGCTTGTTGGGCTGCAGTCCATGGGGTCACAAAGAGTTGGACACAGCTGAGTGACTGAACAGCAACAGGTGTCTATAAACACAAACATTTATTTCTTGCAGTTCTGGAGGCTGGGAAGTCTAAGGTCAAGGTGCTGGCAGACTGGATGTCAGGTAAGGATGTGTTATCAGGTTATAGACAGCCTCACATGGAGGATGGGGTGAGGGAGCTCTCTGGGTCTCTTTTATTAAGGGCATTAATTCCACTCATGAGGCTTTACCCTCATGACCTAATCACTTCCCCAGTGCTCACCTCCAAATACCTTCACACTGGGGGATTAGGTTTCAATGTACACATTTTAGGGTGGGGAGGATACATTCAGTCTAGAGCAATGGTGACTTTAATTTTCTTCTTCATATTTTCCAAAGCTTCTGTAACATACATATAGCACTTTGAAATATGAAGGAAATATATATATTTTTAAATCTAGGTAACCAATAGGAAACACAAAGCTTCGACTTTGCTCCCAGGTGATTGTATAGGAGGAAATTGTTTTTATCAGGGTGACTACAGCGCTGACCACAGGAGTTTCATGAGTCCTCTTTGGGAGGTTTAACTGTGAAACCCAAGATACCCATCATTTCCTTCTCATCTCCTTTACCCCATCCCTGCTAGCTTCCTGAATCCCCATATGTTGGGAAGCCCATGAGCCATGGAAGTGCTCAGAAAGATCAGTTGAATTCCTTCATGTAGACGTTTAAACTGCAGAACATGAGGAAAGAAATGAGAAGGCACACAAAGAGATCCCAGATCAAAAGACAGCCAGGGGAGCTGTGGTCAAATGTTACACTAATGACCTCCACAGCAGTGACTTTTGGGTGCCCTATAGTCTCCTCCCACACTGAGGCTGAGCCATAGTAACTTGATTTGGCTAATGGGACATCATGAACAGGTCACAAGTAGATGTTTAATAAGCATTTGATACTAGGGTTGGTCCTCATGGAACCCTGGACCATTCCATTAAGAAACCCAGGATAAAGGGCTCCATTGAGAGAGATCCAGTTAGGCCAGGTTTGTCTCAGTTGAGCCCAGAGAAGACCAGTAGAAGAACCACCCCTCAACACACTGAATCATGAGAAAGTTAAAAAAAGCAAACAAACAAACAAAAAAAACATCGTAATTTTCAGCCACTAAATCTTGAGGGTGATTTGTTATCAGCAAGAGCTATCTAAGGCAGCCAGAGAGGGACCTTCTGCTGCTGGGGCCCCCACCTTGAGTCCTTTCTTTCCCAAACTACTTCTCTCCCTGGCTCACCTGGGCCCAGCTGGGTGTCTGTTCTGGGATACTCTGAGATTTCCATCTTCCCTAGCTGCCCCTGTAGTCATACAGCAACCGTGCATTATAAGGCAGGCGTTGTCAAACCCCAGCATTCAAAGAGCTGAGTCAAAATGTATCTTTAAGCGAGGGATGTGGTGGGTCTTACCTACCATGACACCTCCATCCTGGAATGCTGTCATCACAAAGTAAGAGATTTGTTGTGTTGTTGTTCAGTCGCTAAGTCATGTGTGACTCTTTTGCGATCCCATGCTCTGTAGCCGGCCAGGCTTCTCTGTCCACGGGATTGCCCGGGCAAGAAATACTGGAATGTGTTGCCATTTCCTTTCCCAGGGGATCAAACCTTCATCTCCTACGTTGCAGGTGGATGCTTTACCACTGGGCCACCAGGGAAGTCCATAGTAAGAGATAGCCACAAGTAAATGAACATGCAGATCTAGGGAGCATGTTCAAAATATAAATTGCAGGGCCCCACCTCTGGAGATTCTGATTTGGTGGATCTGGGATCCAGGAAAGTGCATGGTTATTAAGTACCTGAGTAGTGATGCCAAGGCTGGAGGCCTATGAAGCACACTTTACCATCAAGCCCTCAAGTTATTCTTGCAACTGAAAGAGGCCAAATGACCACTGTTCTAGCTGACTCTAAATCAGAATCACCTGGGGAGTGAAAACTTTTGGGTGAATCCGATGCAACTTGGTCCGCAGTCTGAAGAGGAAGTGAAAACCATTGGCACAGCCAGCACAGTTCTGGGAAAGTCATTTGGCAGCCTGAACACACTTCTCATTCCCCAGAGCAAAGAAGACCCACTTGCTTAGTTAGACATTCTCATGCTCATCTGTAAGGCTTTTTGAAGAAAGTTGTTCATGAACACTGTGGGAAGTATTTATTCGGGACTCCTTCTAAATCTAATGGTCTCATATGTCAATCAGATGTTGGGAACACCTGCGTCTCAAATACCAAGAGGGCTGGATGAGGTAAGAAGCTTGATGGCATTTCTGAAAACACCATGTATGTGATTAGTAAGCTTTTGACCATAAATATGTCTTGTAGGGGATTCAAATATTTTACCTATTTTTAGATAATCAATCAATCAGAATTTATTATGATTCTGTAGGCCTTCCCAGATGGCACTAGTAGAAAGGAACCCACCTGCTAGTGATGAGATGTAAGAGACTTGGGTTCAATCCCTGGGTCAGGAAGATTCCCTGGAGGAGGGCGTGGCAATCCACTTTAGTATCTTGCCTGGAGAATCCAAAGGACAGAGGAGCCTGGCGAGCTAGGGGTCGAAAAGAGTCAGAGAAGACTGAAGCGACTTAGCACGTATGCAGTTTGTTCCACGGAAAAAGGAAAGCCAGAAGTTTGGAACCCCTGTGTAAAATGTTTTAGGGCCTGGAAACCCTGGCTGCATTTCTAATTCCTTCACCTAGGGGTCAAAGCCAGGCAGCATCTCCTTGCACTCTCCTTTCCCCCTGACCTCAAGTGTCAGCCCTTCCAAAATACGAATGCAGTCTGCTGTTCACCTCCATCATTAGCCCAAACTCAAGTTATGCTCCTTATTTGGAATGCTCTTTATCGTTATCGATACCCATCCATCTGGACCTTTGCTGAAACTTTGGTATCTGTTACTATCTTCCACCCTCTAGATAGACAGAATCCACCAGCCCCTGTTTTTAATGCCCACTGTATATTTATCCAAACTCCTGAATTACTTGGTAGGATTTACCCAAGCCCGGAAGTCTCTGCCCTTCCCCCACCCCGAGGGCAGTGACTTTTTCATATTCATCCTCTTGTCTCTGGGAATCCCCTGAGCACAGTCCCTGGCACAGAGACAGGATTAATACAACTATCTGTTGATTGTGTGAAAGTCAGGGGCTGTCTTTGGCGGGGTTTAAAGCTCGAGAGAAAGAAAGGCGTTTGTGCCCTGTACTGGCCACGTGTCTCTCCCTGACTCTCATCTCCTGCTGTAGTCCTTCGTCCTTTTTTCCTCCGTGTGGAGGCTTGTGAAAACTAGACAACTCACCACAAGCTGCTTGGCCTGATCTTTAACTGGTGAAGGTATCCAGCAGGTTTGGAAGAGTCTGGGTTCGTGGGTATCATATAATACTCGATATGAAAGTGAAAGTGTTAGTCACTCAGTCATTTCTGACTCTTCTTGACCCCATGGGCTGTAGCCTGCCAGGCTCCTCTGTCCATGGGATTCTCCAGGCAAGAATCTGGAGTGGATTGCCATTCCCTTCTCTAGGGGATCTTCCTGACCCAGGGATCGAACCCAGATCTCCTGCATTACAGGCAGATTCTTTACTGTCTGAGCCACCAGGGAAGCCCCATGAATAGATTAAGGTATTTATGGGAAATCTCTGCTGAAGACCAGTTCTGAATTTTTGGTGTCCACTCGATACCTCCAGCTGGATATCCCCATGTGCTGTGCTAAGTCACTTCAGTCGTTCATATCCAACTTTTTGTGACTCTATGGAGTGTAGCCTGCCAGGCTCCTCTGTCCATGGGGTTCTCCAAGCAAGAATACTGGAGTGAGTTGCCATTTAAAGCGCTCCAAACTCAACAGTTCCCAAAGTAGTAGATCAACTCCATCCCACAAATCTGCTTCTTATCCATTGCCTGCCTGCCCATTGCCTGACCTCCCAGCCTCAACACCTCCCTGTGTTGTCAGCTCAGAAAATGACATGCTCTCTCTCCATTCTACCCCCACAATAGTTCTCACTTCCTTTCCAGACTCCACCTTCCACCCCAGGACCTCCTTATCTCTCACCAGAGCTCCTTTAAATAGCCATCTAATTGGTCTCCAATTTTCTCTCAGTTTTTTTTCTTAAAATCTGGTAACAGGCTAATTTCACTAAAGTGCAAGTTGGAACAAGTCATTCCTCTGCTGGTAGGCTTCCAGTGGTTTCCTGTGGCCTATTCACTGAATGAAGTCCAAACTCCTTATTTGGCACCTGCACCATCATGGCTGGTAACAAACCTGTCTAATCAGATGCCATCTCTTGGGAAGGGACCATGTGAGTAGGGGCAGCAAGAGGCATTGTTCATTCAACAAATATGGATTAGCACCAACCACCTGCCATGTCTGTTCTAGGTTCTGGGGAGAGAGTGAAGTCCTTGATATTAATGGCGCTTACATTTGAAAAGACAAAAAACAAAGTCATTCAGTTCAGTTCAGTCGCTCAGCATGTCCGACTCTTTGCGACCCCATGAATCGCAGCACGCCAGGCCTCCCCGTCCATCACCAACTCCCGGAGTTCACTCAGACTCACATCCATAGAGTCAGTGATGCCATCCAGCCATCCCATTCTCTGTCGTCCCCTTTTCCTCCTGCCCCCAATCCCTCCCAGCATCAGAGTCTTTTCCAAGGAGTCAACTCTTCGCACGAGGTGGCCAAAGTGCTGGAGGTTCAGCTTTAGCATCATTCCTTCCAAAGAAATCCCAGGGCTGATCTCCTTCAGAATGGACTGGTTGGATCTCCTTGCAGTCCAAGGGACTCTCAAGAGTTTTCTCCAACACCACAGTTCAAAAGCATCAATTCTTCGGCACTCAGCTTCCTTCACAGTCCAACACTTACATCCATACGTGACCACAGGAAAAACCATAGCCTTGACTAGACGAACCTTTGTTGGCAAAGTAATGTCTCTACTTTTCAATATGCTATCTAGGTTGGTCATAACTTTCCTTCCAAGGAGTAAGCGTCTTTTAATTTCATGGCTGCAGTCACCATCTGCAGTGATTTTGGAGCCCAGAAAAATAAAGTCTGACACTGTTTCCATTGTTTCCCCATCTATTTCCCATGAAGTGATGGGACCAAATGCCATGATCTTCGTTTTCTGAATGTTGAGCTTTAAGCCAACTTTCTCACTCTCCACTTTCACATTCATCAAGAGGCTTTTTAGTTCCTCTTCACTTTCTGCCATAAGGGTAGTGTCATCTGTATATTTGAGGTTATTGATATTTCTCCCAGCAATCTTGATTCCAGCTTGTGCTTCCTCCAGCCCAGCGTTTCTCATGATGTACTCTGCATATAAGTTAAATAAGCAGGGTGACAGTATACAGCCTTGACGTACTCCTTTTCCTATTTGGAACCAGTCTGTTGTTCCATGTCCAGTTCTAACTGTTGCCTCCTGACCTGCATATAGGTTTCTCAAGAGGCAGGTCAGATAGTCTGGTATTCCCATCTCTTTCAGAATTTTCCACAGTTTATTGTGATCCACACAGTCAAAGGCTTTGGCATAGTCAATAAGTCATTAATATCTGTTTTTAAGATGACCTCTATCTTGAAAAATGAGGAGTCTGATAAGTTGTATAGATTGCCTTGGCCCCCAATTCTTCCCTTTTCCCTACATCCAAGCTTTTTGCCACATGACCGGGAAGTTCCTTCCACTAGAAGTAGCTGGACTTGTCCCTACTGAACTTTGGGCTGAGCCGTGTGGCTTGCTTTGACCAATGGGACGTTAGCAGATGTGATGCAATCAGAGGCTTTCAGCAGGCTTGTGTGGTCAAGCTGGTCCCTCTTGAACTTCTGCTCCTGCTGTAAAAAGACTGCCCCAAGTAGACTGCTGGTCCCAGAAAAATGAGAAAAATGTGAAGTACTACAACCAAGGTCTTTCCAGGGGGCACTAGTGGTAACGAACCTGTCTGCCAATGCAGGAGAGTAAGAGACCCGGATTTGATCGCTGGGTCAGGCCGATCCCCTAGAGGAGGGCACGGCAACCCACTCCAGTATTCTGGCCTAGAGAATCCCACTGATAGAATCCCATCGTGACTGGTGGACACGACTGAAGTGACTTAGCGCACACACATACACACACACACTATAATCAAACTGCAAATAAACTGTTGTTTTAAGACACTGAGTTTTGGGGAGATGGTTTATTATACAGTGTTACTGGGACAAAAGCTGGCTGACCCAAGGAACTTTAATTCTAACCTCCATGAGATCTATTTGACATCCTTGTCTCGGAGGGACTGGGCTGCTGCTAGATGGGTTCTCAAACTTCCTTACTTCCACACAAGAAAAGCTTCTATGCAGGAAGTGTCTTAATCTAGCCCTTTCATCAGTATCTAAGAAGCCTGAGTATGTCTTTTCCTTGTAGTCTGAAAATGCCTAAGACAATGTCTCCTCTACTATCATGAGGTCCTCGAGAGGAGAGATTGTTCTTGATGGTGTAGCCTGGTGTAGTGAATGGTACATTCCACTAGTTGTAGAATCAGATGAAATTCCTGTCAGAATTAGCGGATTTAATGAAGCAGTCCTCCCTAGATCTTCTCTTGGAAAATCTTGTCTGTGCGAGAAACTATGATCCATTCAGTTTCTCAGTCCACCTTGCTATCTACCCACTGGTGGGGGCTGGAAGGCATTCTGTCAGCTCTGGGAAATAAAGGCAAATTAGGCATGACTGATCCTTGTCCTTACAGAGATCACAGACTCATAGGAGAAACAAATGGACTATTTCCAGGGGTGAGATAAAAATCTCTCAGAAAGGACAGCAAGATTCTGAGGAAGTACAGTCTCGTGGGTTAGAGAAGACTTCAAGGATAAGACAACATTTGAGATGACTTTGATAGGCAAGGGGGAAATTAACAGGTATAGAAGTGGGGAGATTCTGGGGAGAAGATATGAAAGTGAATGAGCTTAAAATCTATGATGAGAGTATGAGGTGTGTGGGGTGAGGAGCGGGTGCGAAGTGGTGGGAATGAGGTAGAAAGTCAGGCTTGGCCAGGTGCAAGAGCCTTGTATTCTACCTAAGCAAGTCTGGACTAGGTCCTGAGGCACAGGGGAGCATTGAAGATGTTGGGCAGGGGTGTGACATGTTTGGATTTTGCATATTTAAAAGATCCCTGGGGCAACAATGCCTTGGGAAGGGACAAGGGAGCTTGTTAGGTCATTGCAGTGATAAAGCAGGGAGATGTAGGTGCCCTGAAGGGTAGGCAGAAACCTAGACAAGGGGAGGGGCCGTAGGGTTAGGAGGCTGATGGATGGACCTTGTGTCTGGGGGCAGGGGTCCAGGGAGAGAGGTGTCACAGGTGACTTCCAGATTTCTGCTGGGAGCCTTGGGGTGGGGGGCTGGGGATAGAAGATGGACCGGCTATGTGGATCAGGGGGACTGTGGGACCTCCAAGTGTATGTTTCACAGGCAGTTATACACCCGAACTCGGGAGAGAGATGTGTTTGGGTTTCTTGTGTGTGAAGGTGGTGGAAATTATGAGTTTGCTTGCTTTTTGGCCTGGTCCTTAAGCTGGTGTTGGCAGAAGCACTGAGGAGTCTCCCCACATGGTAGGCAGGTTTCTGAAGCCCCAAAAGGACCCCCAGGTGGCATGTAAGACGTTATCCTAGGCTCAGACGGTAAAGCGTCTGCCCGCAATGCGGGAGGCCCCGCTTCGATTCCTGGGTTGGGAAGATCCCCTGGAGAAGGAAATGGCAATCCACTCCAGCACTCTTGCCTGGAAAATCCCATGGATGGAGGAGCCTGATAGGCTACAGTCCATGGAGTTGCAAACAGTCAGACACAACTGAGCGACTTCACTTTCCTGAGGATGTTCAGGTAGGGAACACCTTACCTACCTGAGAGGTAGTACCACTCCCCAGGTACTACCTGGGGAGAAGCTTCCCCAGGCCCCAGAGGTTAGCACACGTCAGGAGTGCTGGGTAAATGAATGGATGAATGAGGTTCCCCTGACCCTTGGAAGTCACAGATGGAGAACCAACATCATTAGGCCCCACCCCTGGGATGAATCTGTGGGTTAAAATTCTGAATTAACCAAGTTCAGATTTCCCACAATTCCATACTTTCCAGCGGTCCTCAGGTGATTTCTAGAATCACTTGGGGGAACTTCCTGAGAATACAGATTCTCAGGCCCCGTAGACAGCTATTTTGATTTAGAAGGTCTGGGCTGGAGCCTGTGCTCAGTGGTGTCCGACTCTTTGTGACCCCATGGACCGTAGCCCACCAGGCTCCTCTGTCCTTAGGGATTCTCCAGCCAAGAATACTGGAGTGGGTTGCCATGGCCTCCCCCAGGGGATCTTCCCGACCCAGGGATCGAATCCAGGTCTCCCGCATTGCAGGTGGATTCTTTACCCTCTGAGCCACCACAAAAGCCCACCATCAGGGTCTGGAGCCTAGGAACCTGCTTTTGAAACAAGCTCCTGAAGTTGTTGCAATGTGGATGATATTTTGGGAAAAACCACTTGTGCTGGGTCTTCCCTACTTCCCCATCCAGGTCTGCTCTCTGCTTTCATTCACTCTGTTCTGTGCCCAGGGAAGCTGCCATCTGGGGCCTGTACCACCTGGGCTTCTTTGGTATCTGACTACCATTTGGGTTCAACCAATGGGGAGCAAGAGCAGGAGGTGGGTGGGAGGAGCATGGTGGGCCCTGACTCCCCCTCTACTCCAGGCTGTGGTTTGGCGGTGGCTGCATCCTCAGTTCCTGCTGGGCAGCCCCTCTCTGCTGGCTGCAGCTCCTGCCAAATTTTACTCTAGCTCCCCTTCTTTACCCCTTCTGGCCTAGCGGGTGGTACTTCCCCAGCACCCAGTCTCTGGGTGCTGCACCATGTTGGTTTCTTTTCACCGAACCCGGACCTCTAAATAATCTGTTCATTGCGTACTCTTCAGTCACCTCTTTGAGTGTGCCCTGTGCTTCCTGCCAAGATAGGAAAACAAAAACATTGACTGGAAAGAGGCGGGAATTCTGGGCCCAGTTCAGCTCAGTTCAGCTCAATTCAGCAAACATTTACCAAGCGAGGTCCTCTGAATCGGGCTCTGTGCCAGCGACTGAGGACACAGAGCTCACTCAGACACGGTACCTGCCTGCAGAGAGCTCCCTGCTTAAGGGGAGGCAGAGCCTCAGAATGCAGGGTGATGATGATGCAACTTGGGGTAACACTAGAGGTGCGGGGGGACCACTGTGCCGGGAGTGGTAGGCGACAGAAGCTTCCGGAGGCAGTGACGTGAGGACTTGGGGAGGGCAGGAAAAGGATGAGGAAGGGTGATTCCGGCAGAGACAGAGTCGTGAAGATGTGAATGGCAATGTCTGGGATCACTGCCTGCAGGAGGAATGGAGGTGGGGTCTTTGTGCCCACTCCGCTGGAAGGCAGAGGAATGCCTCAGTCTTTAGATGTGGACTGCTCCTCTGGGCAGGTGCCAGGCAGGATGCCTCCACCTCCAGGTGATCTGTGTGGGCTGGGGAGAGGGGGAGGGCGGGGAAGTCTCCCTTCCCAACTGCCATGATTTGGGCTCCTTTCCTTTTTTATTTTTTAAATCATATTATGCTGGACTCTATTATTTATTTATTTTGGTCTTACCATGCAGCAAGTGGTTCTTAGTTCCCCAACCAGGGATCAAACTCATGACCCCTTGCATTGGAAGCATGGAGTGTTAACCAGTGGAGCACCATGGAGATATCCCTGGACTTGTTTCCTCTTAGTGTTACTTGCTCAATCACGTCTGACTCTTTGCAACCCCATGGACTGTAGCCTGCCAGGTTCCTCTCTCCATGGGATTCTCCAGGCCTGAATACTGGAGTGGATTGCCATTCTCTTCTCCAGGGGATCTTCCCAACCCAGGGACTGAACCTGGGTTTCCTGTACTACAGGCAGAGTCTTTACCCTCTGAGCCCCTAGGGGAAGCCCTGTTTCCCCTTAAAGCAGGTTTAATTCACTAGCATACCTGCCTCCTTCAGAGGGGTATCTGGGAAAAAAGAGGGAGATGAGATAGAGTATTGGGCCTGGGGTCCATGAAGTTAGGACAAAAGAAAAGCTCTAGCTGGTATGTACTTCAGGAGCTTCCCTGGTGGCTCAGACGGTAAAGAATCTGCCTGCAATGCAGGAGATCTGGGTTCAATCCCTGGGTCGGGAAGATCCCCTGGAGAAGAGAATGGCTACCCACTCCAGTATTCTTGCGTGGAGAATTCTATGGACTCCAGAGGAGCCTGGCAGACTACAGTCCATGGGGTCACAGAGAGTTGGACACGAATGAGTGACTGACACACACACACATGTACACACATGTGCACTCATGTGCACACATGTACAACAGACCTCCCTGATTCCACAAACTATCTCCATTGACTTTAAAGGAAAATGAGTCTGGCAAACTCCTACTCATTCTTCAAAAGCCAACTGAGATTTCACCTCCTCCAGGAAGACTTCCTGGAACCCTCTAACTAGTTCTCCTTCTCTTGTATTCATCATAGTCTTTGGTAATTTGTAGGATCACCAGCCTATCTAGCCCACTTGACTACTAGATCCTCAAGTACATGGCTTAGACTGATTTGTCTTTCTTTCTAGGAGCCCCCCTTCCACACACAGACTGGGCCTAGGGCATAGTGGGGTATCAGAAAATGCTTTCTGAATTGACCTAAAAGGAATTCTTGCTGCACCAGGAGGAGTAATATTAATAGTGATATTATCAGCCCTTTAAGGAATGAGGAAACCAGCTCAAGGCAGAGGAGGGACTTGCTCATGATCACACAGCCCATAAACGGGGCAGGACAGGGACTCAAAACCAAACAAGTCTGTTGATTCCAAGGGCTTGAGAATACACGGCTGGGCTCCTCACACACATGGACACGCAGGAGTGGTTGCCGAGTGCTGCCCAGTCAGGAGATTGAGAATAAGAGCTTGCATTGACGGAGCAATCATTCCTCGCCAGGAACTTGGTTTGCATCAACTCACTTAACCCTGACAACACCTTCATACGGTATGTGTGTGATCATGGCCTACTTTGGTGGATTAGGATCCAGAGACTGGAAGTGGTTAAGAAATGCATCCAGAGTCATACTAAGAAGAAGGCAGATCTTACAGTCAAACCCAGACTTAGTCCAGAGCCTGTGTTTGCTCTGAACCATCGTAATTTCCCAGGGAACATGACACTAGCTTCAGCTTTAGGAAGAAAGATAAAACATCTAGATACATTTGTAATAGGTTTGTAAGCTGAAATATGCCTCTTCATCATGGCAAAAAAGAAAAAGGATAATGTTTCTAGTGCTCAGTCACTCAGTCCAACCATTTGTGGCCCCATGGACTGTAGCCCACCAGGCTCCTCTGTGCATGGGATTATCCAAGCAAGAATACTGGAGTGGATAGCCATTTCCTTCTCCAGGGGATCTTCCCAACCCAGGAATCGAATCTGCATCTCTTGCGTCTGCTGGATTGGCAGGCAGATTCTTTCCCATTGAGCCACCCGGGAAGCCCTGATAATGCTTCTAGAAGCATCTTTCAGTTCAGTTCAGTTCAGGTGCTCAGTCGTGTCCAACTCTTTGCGACCCCATGAATCGCAGCACGCCAGGCCTCCCTGTCCATCACCAACTCCCGGAGTTCACTCAGACTCACGTCCATCGAGTCAGTGATACAATCCAGCCATCTCATCCTCTGTGGTCCCCTTATCCTCTTGCTCTCAATCCCTCCCAGCATCAGAGTCTTTTCCAATGAGTCAACTCTTCGCATGAGGTGGCCAAAGTACTGGAGTTTCAGCTTTAGCATCATTCCTTCCAAAGAAATCCCAGGGCTGATCTCCTTCAGAATGGACTGGTTGGATCTCCTTGCAGTCCAAGGGACTCTCAAGAGTCTTCTCCAGCACCACAGTTCAAAAGCATCAATTCTTCAGCACTCAGCCTTCTTCACAGTCCAACTCTCACATCCATACATGACCACAGGAAAAACCATAGCCTTGACTAGATGAACCTTTGTTGGCAAAGTAATGTCTCTGCTTTTGAATATGCTATCTAGGTTGGTCATAACTTTCCTTCCAAGGAGTAAGCGTCTTTTAATTTCATGGCTGCAGTCACCATCTGCAGCGATTTTGGAGCCCCCCAAAATCAAGTCTGACACTGTTTCTACTGTTTCCCCATCTATTTCCCATGAAGTGATGGGACCGGATGCCATGGTCTTCGTTTTCTGAATGTTGAGCTTTAAGCCAACTTTTTCACTCTCCACTTTCACTTTCATCAAGAGGCTTTTGAGTTCCTCTTCCCTTTCTGCCATCAGGGTGGTGTCATCTGCATATCTGAGGTTATTGATATTTCTCCCAGCAATCTTGATTCCAGCTTGTGTTTCTTCCAGCCCAGCGTTTCTCATGATGTACTCTGCATATAAGTTAAATAAGCAGGGTGACAATATACAGCCTTGACATACTCCTTTTCCTATTTGGAACCAGTCTGTTGCTCCATGACCAGTTCTAACTGTTGCTTCCTGACCTGCATACAAATTTCTCAAGAGGCAGGTCAAGTGGTCTGGTATTCCCATCTCTTTCAGAATTTTCCAGAGTTTATTGTGATCCACACAGTCAAAGGCTTTGGCATAGTCAATAAAGCAGAAATAGATGTTTTTCTGGAACTCTCTTGCTTTTTCCATGATCCAGCGGATGTTGGCAATTTGATCTCTGGTTCCTCTGCCTTTTCTAAAACCAGCTTGAACATCAGGAAGTTCATGGTTCACATATTGCTGAAGCCTGGCTTGGAGAATTTTGAGCATTACTTTACTAGCGTGTGAGATGAGTGCAATTGTGCGGTAGTTTGAGCATTCTTTGGCATTGCCTTTCTTTGCGACTGGAATGAAAACTGAACTTTTCCAGTCCTGGCAAACCATTCAGTATCACAGTAATCCAAGTCTATGCCCCAACGAGTAACGCTGAAGAAGCCGAAGTTGAACGGTTCTATGAAGACCTACAAGACCTTTTAGAACTAACACCCAAAAAAGATGTCCTTTTCATTATAGGGGACTGAAATGCAAAAGTAGGAAGTCAAGAAACACCTGGAGTAACAGGCAAATTTGGCCTTGGAATACGGAATGAAGCAGGGCAAAGACTAAAAGAGTTTTGCCAAGAAAATGCACTGGTCATAACAAACACCCTCTTCCAACAACACAAGAGAAGACTCTATACATGGACATCACCAGATGGTCAACACCAAAATCAGATTGATTATATTCTTTGCAGCCAAAGATGGAGAAGCTTTATACAGTCAACAAAAACAAGACCAGGAGCTGACTGTGGCTCAGATCATGAACTCCTTGTTGCCAAATTCAGACTTAAATTGAAGAAAGTAGGGAAAACCACTAGACCATTCAGGTACGACCTAAATCAAATCCCTTATGATTATACAGTGGAAGTGAGAAATAGATTTAAGGGCCTAGATCTGATAGATAGAGTGCCTGATGAACTATGGACTGAGCTTCGTGACATTGTACAGGAGACAGGGATCAAGACCATCCCCATGGAAAAGAAATGCAAAAAAGCAAAATGGCTGTCTGGGGAGGCCTTACAAATAGCTGTGAAAAGAAGCGAAGCAAAAAGCAAAGGAGAAAAGGAAAGATATAAACATCTGAATGCAGACTTCCAAAGAATAGCAAGAAGAGACAAGAAAGCCTTCCTCAGCGATCAATGCAAAGAAATAGAGGAAAACAACAGAATGGGAAAGACTAGAGATCTCTTCAAGAAAATCAGAGATACCAAGGGAACATTTCATGCAAAGATGGGCTCGATAAAGGACAGAAATGATATGGACCTAACAGAAGCAGAAGATATTAAGAAGAGGTGGCAAGAATACACAGAAGAATTGTACAAAAAAGATCTTCACGACCCAGATAATCACGATGGTGTGATCACTCACCTAGAGCCAGACATCCTGGAATGTGAAGTCAAGTGGGCCTTAGAAAGCATCACTACGAACAAAGCTAGTGGAGGTGATGGAATTCCAGCTGAGCTCTTTCAAATCCTGAAAGAAGCATCCTTAAATTATACTAATTCTGAGTTTTGGATCACAGAGTAAATTTCATGGGCCGGGTGGAATGGGCTTGTTCTGCTACTGAACAGCTGTGTGATCCTGGGCACATCACTTCCCCTCTCTGGTCTTCGTCTATTTCCAGATCTTCCAGAGCCTTTTCATACTGTTCATTCTAGTGTTTCCTCTTGGATTGCAGGCCATGGCAGTTTGTATCAAGCACAGTCTTTTAGCGCCCTCTACTGTCCAGCATATTAAAAAGCAGAGGCATCACTTGGCTGACCCAAGTCTATATGATCAAATCTTTGTATGTAGTAGTAGTATATGTGATGTGAGAGTTGGACCATAAAGAAGACTGAGTGCTGAAGAACTGATGCTTTCTAACTTGGTTCTGGAGATGACTCTTGAGAGTCCCTTGGACAGAAAGGAGATCAAACCAGTCAATCCTAAAGGAAATCAACCCTGAATATTCATTGAAAGAACTGATGCTGAAGCTGAAGCTCTAATACTTTGGCCACCTGATGCAAAGAACTGACTCACTGGAAAAGGCTCTGATGCTGGGAAAGACTGAGGGCAAGAGGGGAAGGGGACGATAGAGGATGAGATGGTTAGATAGCATCACCGACTCAATGGACATGAATTTGAGCAAACTCCGGGAGACAGTGAAGGACAGGGAAGCCTGGCATGCTGCAGTCCATGGGGTCACAAAGAGTTGGACACGAATGAGCGACTGAACAACAATACCACTTACAATACCAGTAACAGCTAGTACAGTTACAATACCAGTAACAATACCAGTTATAGCACTGTCAGTGGTGTGGGTTGTTCAACTGGAAGAAAAATCAGTCTGTGTTTGACACAGTGGTGAGCTGTGAAGGGCAGCCACAGGAGAAGTCCACAGCATAAAGCAAAAGCTAGTCCTGCTCCACTCCATCTAAGGCTTAGAAGTCCTGTTCATCCTTCCCACACAAGTTCAACCATTTCTGATACACTTTTTCCCAAGCGGGTGCACGTTCACTCTACACCCACACACAGTACCAGCTCTGTTTCCACAGCATCACATCGTGATGTTTTCGCATTGCCTATCGACACGTTTGTCTTTTAAAGCACGAGACCTGCGGTTACTCACCTTTGTAGTCTCTCTGTCTGCCCCCTGGGTGAGTATATCACACACAGGCCCTCTAATCAAGTTTACTGCATGGATAATGAACAGAGAGAAGGAATGAATCAGGGAGAGAGAGAGAGAGGGAGCCCTCCGGGAAGAGGTTGGGGTGGGAGAAACAGGGAGCACAGGAAGTTCTGAGATAGGAAGCAGTGAGCCTCGGGTTCAGCAGCGTTCCCCGCTGATCTCTCAGTGCACTGGCATCTTGTGAAAATCTTGTGAAAAAGTGTGGAAGGGGTTTCGTGAAGGGGACCAGTGGAGGGCTTTCGGGGTGCTGCTGGGGTGCTGGCTACAGGGTGTGCTCGTCTTGGGAAAATGCTTTGAGCTGTACGCTTACACGCATTCAAAGTTTGTGCATCTTTCAGTATGTATGTTGCACTTTGATAAAAAACTTTTGTAAATAATTTCAGGGAGGAGTGGGTGTGTCTGCTCGTGCCTTGTTCCAAATGTAGAGGCAGGCTGCTGAATTTCTTTCAAAGAGCTCTATCCATATGTTGTCTGAACGTCTAGCTTCAGAACACCTTGTTTTAGGGAAACCAATGCCCTGTGGTCAGACCCACTGGACTTTATCGGTGTTGGACACTCTGGCCCACTCTCTCTTTCTTGAAACACTTCTGTCCCTTGGCTTCCAGGAATCCAATTTTTTGCTCTATGTTGGCTACAGCTCCCTCGCCTTTGCTGGCCTCTCTTCCAAGAACATTCCTTGATGTTCCCAAGGGTTCTGTGCTAGGCCTGCCCTGTTTTTAACTCTGCAAATCTCCCTGGATGATCTCATCCCCTGTCCTGGCCAACCCTGTGCTGATGACTCACAGATACATATCTCCAGCCCATCTCCCTCTCCTGAGCTGTGGGCAACTTACCCAACTGCTTCTCTGACATCTCTGCTAGAATATCTCACCAGGAACTTTGCGCTACGTGGATGGAGTCCATTTCTCTCTGCACTTCTATCCAAAACCATAGTCCTCCTTGAAAGTGAAAGTCACCCAGTTCTGTCTGACTCTGAGACCTCATGGACTGTAGCCCACCAGGCTCCTCTGTTCATGGGGCTTCTCCAGGTGAGACTACTGGAGTGGGTTGCCATGCCCTACTCCAGGGGATCTTCCCAATCCAAGGATCGAACCCAGGTCTCCCACATTGCAGGCGGATTCTTTACCATCTGAGCCAGCAGGGAAGTCTAAGAATACTGGAGTGGGTTGCCATTTCCTCCTCCAGGAGACCTTCCTGACCCAGGGATTGAACCGAGGTCTCTTGCATTGCAGGTAGATTCTTTACCATCTGAGCCACCAGGGAAGCCCCCACGACAGTGGAGCCATTCATGGAAATAAGGAACACATAAGGAAAACCATGTGAGCTACCAGGGAAACCCTATAGCTCAGATGGTCCTCCTTACGTGTTCCTTATTTCTGTGAATGGTTCCATAGTCTATTTGGGGGTTGGGTTTAATCCCCATGGTAGACTGTATTATTGTTCAGCAAATCCTTCTGCCTTCCTTTCCATGTTGAAGCATAGTATACTTGTGCACTTCATTAACTTTGGGCTTGTCCATGGGTCTTGGTTTGAACAAACAAATGACTTCTTGGCCGTTCCTAACAGAGGCTCTTACGGCACTGTGCTGGGAGCCACCTGTGTTCCTGCTTCCCCTGGGGCTCCTGCCATCTGTCATGAGGAGGCCCTGGGTGCCTGAATAGCAGACATGTGAGACAAACCTGAGCTTGACCTAGAGCCTGGAGCTGAGCCCAACTGAGGTTGAGCCCAGCTGACCCACAGGCCCATGTGCAAGAAATAAATGTTTGTTATTGTAAGCCAGTAAGATGTCTGTACTTTTCCAACCCTCCCTCCCCACATTCAACCAAGACTTGTCAGCTCTGCCTCCTGCCTCTGTCTAGACGCATCCAGCGCTACCATTTCCCACTGCTGTGCTCTAATCCAGCCTTTTCTTATCTCTTGCAAGTCTTTTTACTGCTTTCCTCACATATGGTCATAACCCCCTTTAGTCCAATCGCCCCACTGCCGGCAAAGTGATCTTGCTAAAATCCAGGTCAGTTTCATCCCTTCTTCAGGTGTCCTAAGGGCTTGGGATCACCTAGAAAAAGTCTACATCCGTGGAATCCTTAACCCTAACCTCGATCCTCTGGACCCTGCTGTCTCCCCTGCTCCTCTCTCGCCCCTTCTCCTCCACCCTCTGTCTACACGCACCTCTTCAGCTTTGGGAGAGCCCCATGTTCTTTCTTGCCCTGGGCCTTGGCCAGGCCTTCCCCACTGCATGGACCAGAGTCCACTTCCCTTGCCCAACTGCACGTGGATCCCACCTCTCATCCTTCAGGGGTCACCTTAGGAATGGTTTTTTTTAGGGAGTCTCCTCTGATTCCCGTCGGTCGGCCTGGGTGAAGTCCAATTTCTACTTGCTCCCCCAGCACCCTGAGCTTTTTTCTACCCAAACACATGAACTGTTTTCTCACTCTAATTTGCTTGTCTTTCCTACTAGACTTGAGCTCTCACGAATGCAGGAACTATGTCTAAATTGTTCACCTTTTATATTCCTAGTGTTTAAAAAGGTGCTTATGTTCATTCTCTGAGTTCAAAACTTATTAAATAGACACTATGGGAAAATAATATGAACGGGCTAAAGAAGTCCAAGATGGAAACAAAAACCACAGAAGGGACTCAGAGGATGTTTAGTTCCATCCTTTCATCCTGCCGTTGGGGAAACTGAGGCTCAGAGAGCTTGACTAGACCAAGGCCCCAGAGGCTGTCAGAGACAGAGCTGGAATTAGAAGGTTCTGATGGGACTGCCTGGGCTTTATTTGTTGTCTGGTCTGAGGAATTTAAATAATTTAATTTAGGTTCTTAACACCTGCAAGATTAGCATCACCTGGGAGTTGGTTGGATCAGTCCCTGCCTTAGACCTACTGAATCAGAATCATTTTAACAAGATCTTCAGGTGCATTGTAGATACAATTAAGTCTGAGAAACACTGGTTTCTATAACCAGGGGGGACAGCTAGCCTGTCTTAAAGGCCATTCCAATTCATACAGGAAAGCCAGCTGGTACAGTGGGAGAGAAAACCCAGCCAAAATGTTGGTGGCGTTCTATGCGTGCTGTAGACAAAAGGCCAGACATATGGGCCTCTCGCCTTCCAGAGTTCCAGACAGTTTGGGAGTCAAGGACCTGGCCTGCAGTGGGGAGGGGGTGGCGGTGGGGGTAATGGTTCAACTTCAGGTGAGGTGAAGGAAGGAGCCTTGCATTAAAGGAAAATCCCAGGAGCCCAGCTGACCAGCAAGCCTAATGCTGCACATTTCCAACTTTCACAGCAATAAAATCTAAAAAAAAATGTATAAATAAACATTTACAAAACGATAATTCTCTCCCTGCTGCTTGAGGTGGTGGTGAAAGTGGTATACTCCTACCCTGCTAGTGACGGTGTCAACTGGTGCGCCTGTTGGGTACACACAGCAACAATATGTGGCAACAGGTATGGCATTGTCGACCGCCCTGGCCTGGCAACGCCATTCATGGGGAATAAGCCTAAGGAGATAATTCAACAGAAGCGAAAAGCTATGTATGAAGTTGTTTGCTATAGTGGACAGTGGAAAAATACTGAATAAAAAGGGAATGATGGAGTAAATTCTGGTATCATGACCATTTAAATCTAATTATAAAACAGCTGCTGTGTCTCACTTCATCGGCTTGGGTTACAGTGGTAGTGAAGAGCGTGGTCTCTGGGTTTCTGATTCTGACCCTACCCTTTACTGCATGGTCTTGGGCAAGTTTATTTAACTGCCCTATGTCTCAGTTTCTGCATCTGTAAAACAAGGATAATAACATTGCCTAATTCATAGGATTGCTGTAAGGAGAGAATGATTTAATTAAAGGGTCCAGAATAGCACCTCTCTATAAATTCATATTACTATTATTTTTAGGGGCTTCCCTTGTGTCTCAGGCAGTAACGAATCTGCCTGCAATGCAGGAGACCTGGGTTCAATCCCTGGGTCGGGAAGATCCCCTGGAGAAGGGAAAGGCCACCCACTCCAGTATTCTTGCCTAGAGAATTCTATGGACAGAGGAGCCTGGCGGCTACAGTCCATAGGGTCGCAAAGAGTCGGACACGACTGACTAACGCACATTATTTTTGAGGGTCAAATTAAATGGCCTGATCCTCTCACTCCACCTGACACAGGAAAGCTTTTCCCCCACCCTCCAGGCCTGACCTCCTGTGATCATCTGAGACGCCCAGGGATGTTTCCTCAGTTCTCCTTGGAATCAGCCTGGTTTTCTAGCCTCATGGAGGGAAAACAAGAGAACTAGCTCAGGTGGCCTGTCCATTCCATTCTTTGTGGCTCTTGCTGCTCTCACGGTGTTGCTATTGAAACAGGCCATCTAGGAGCTGTCTTGAATTCTTCTTCCTCTCTCAGAATTTTCCCTGACTGTGTTAACTCCACCCTGTACCAGCCTGTAGACACACGCAGGTGCACTCACATGTGCACACACACAGCTGCCTTCTGTAAGCCTCTCCCTCAGCCTGTCTGAGTCCTTGCTGGGAGACTGAACGGGGCCCCTTCCTCCTTCTCCGAACCCCTAGGTGTGTTTACATTTAGTGCCCTAGAATGGCATTCTTTTCATGGATTATCCTACTTGTTTCGATGATATTAACAGCTCCCATTACCTGAAAGCCAGAAGTGTGTCTGCCCAGGGTTTTGCTGCTGTATCTTTACAAACATCAGCCTTCTGAATAAAATCATGAGGTAGGTACTATTATTCCTACTATACAGCTGGAGCCTCTGAAGTTCAAGCATGTGTTGGTGTTTGCTGGAGATTCACAGTTTCTAGGTGAAAAATCTGCGGTTTTAACCCGGGTTTGACTTCAAAGCCCACACTCAGAAATGCTACTCTAAACTGCCTCCTTAGGTAGGGACATAAGCAAGATGTTTATGATAAATGGGAACTTAAAAAATAAAAGGAAAATTGCAGCATCACCACAGAGCATCGAGTGGTGCCAAAATATGGCTCTGTGCAGACAGAGTGTCAAGAGTGGTTGCCGTGCAAGGGCGACAGGAATGGGTATAAATTTTCCTTTTAAGTCATTTGTTTTAGTGATAGTTGTTATATAGATTTTATGATTTTTAAAAAGCTACTCTCCATCTTCAGAAATGACTGCCTTTAACCCACCATCTCTCAGCCTTGATTGATCATACGAATTACCTGGAGGGACTTTTAAAAGATACCCAGTGCGTGTGTGCGTGTGTGTGCGTGTGTGTGTCTCACTTGTGTCCAACTCTTTGTGACCCCATGGACTGTAGCCTGCCAGGTTTCTCTGTCCATGGGATTCTCCAGGCAGGAATACTGGAATGGGTTGCCATTCCCTTCTCCAGCGGATTTTTCCCAAGCCAGTGATTGAACCCAGGTCTCTTGCATTGCAGGAGGCAGATTTTTTGCCGTCTGAGCCACCAGTGAAGCCAGGTTCCATCAGAGATGATGCAAATCAGAAACTCTGGGGGTTGAGTCCAGGCAGTGGTATTTTAAGAACATTCTCCCATTGATTTTGTGTGCAACTAAGATTGAAAAACGGAGAAGGAAATGGCAACCCCCTCCAGTGTTCTTGCCTGGAGAATCCCAGGGACGGGGGAGCCTGGTGGGCTGCAGTCCATGGAGTCGCTAGGAGTCGGACACGACTGAGCGACTTCACTTTAACTTTTCACTTTCATGCATTGGAGAATGAAATGGCAACCCACTCCAGTGTTCTTGCCTGGAGAATCCCAGGGACAGGGGAGCCTGGTGGGCTGCCGCCTATGGGGTCGCACAGAGTCGGACACAAGTGAAGTGACTTAGCAGCAGTCCTCCAGTATGGGGGTTCGTTCTCCTCTACCCCCTATATTTTCTAGGCAGCTGGGGCCTCGGGATCACACTCAGTGTTTCCACCTGGGAGAGATGCTGCCATCTGTGTCTTGTTACAGGTGAAGGCGCGGGCAGTGCCATCAGGTCTAGCTACTTCTCAAAGTGGTTCTCAGTTACGGTCTTTAAACCAGCAGCATCAACACTCCCTGGAAACTTATCAGAAATGCAATTTTTCAGGCTCTGTCCCAGATGAACTGAATCAGAAACTCTGGGGTGTGGTTCAATCTATACTTCAACTTGCTCTTCAGGTGGTCTTGCAGAGTACCCCAGTTAATTTCCTGGACTATCACTCTTTTCCTTGACCCCCATTCACAGCAAGCATTCTTGCAAGTATTTCAAGCTGAGGTTTCTTCTCTCAGTCCAATTTCAACTGCTTTCTATCATTCAGAAATTCCCCACATTTTCTGGTGGGTTGGTGTCATTGGTAGCAGCTATTCTTGCTTTCTAGTGTTCTAATGGATCTTTATTTTTAATTGTAGTGGCTCAGTTGGTGAAGAATCCACCTGCAAGTAGGCTGTCTGCAGTGCAGGAGACCTGGGTTTGACTCCTGGGTTGGGAAGATCCCCTGGAGAAGGGAAAGGCTACCCACTCCAGTATTCTGGCCTGGAGAATACCATGGACTGTATAGTCCGTGGGGTCACAAAGAGTTAGACACAACTGAGCGACTTTCACTTGGAGAAGAAAATGGAAATCCACTCCAGTATCCTTGCCTGGGAAATCCCATGGACACAGGAGCCTGGTGGGCTATAGTCCATGGGATCGCAAAGAGTCAGGCATGACCAAGTGGCTAAACATGCCACCACAGTGCAAATAACCTAAAATTTGCCACCTTAACGGTTTCTAAGTATGTAGTTTGGTAGTGTTAAGTGCATTCACATTGTGCAATGCTCGTCATTATCTATCTCAATAACTTTCAGCTTGCAAAGAAACTCTTACCCTTAAACAACTCCCATAGAATGGAATTTTAAAAAGTAAATTTTTTTCTGTCACTAAAAGGAATCTTGGGTGGTATTGAGGTCAATGCAAGCGCTCTGTATGCCATCTTCTTTTTTTTAAATTGTGGTTAAATATACATAACATAAAATTTATTAGCTTAACTATTTTTTTTTTTTGGCTGTTGCATGTGGGATCTTAGTTCCCTCACCAGGGATGGAACCTACACCCCCTGCAGTGGAAGCAGAGTCTTAACCACTGAACCACCAAGGACGTCCCTCTTAACCATTTTTAGATATGCAGTTCAGTGGTATTAAATTCATTCATATTGTTGTGCAGGATCACCACTATCCATCTCCAGAACTTTTTCATCTTCCCAAACTGAAATTCTGTGCCTGTTAAACATTAATTCCCCATTCCTCCCTTGCCAGCCCCTTGGCAACCACTGTCTATTTTCTGTCTTTATAAATTTGACTAAGTACCTCATATCAATGGAATTATATAGTATTTGTCCCTTTGTCACTGGCTTATTTCACTTAGAATAATGTCAAGTTTCAACCACGTTGTAGCATGTGTTAGAATTTCCTTCCTTTTTAAGGCTGAATAATATTCTATTGTGTACATTCACCATGTTCTGTTTATCCATTCACTCATCAAGGAACACTTGGGTTGCTTCCACTTTGGGGCTGTTGTAATAATCCTGCTATGAACATGGGTGTGCAGATTTCTTTTCGTGTCCCTGCTTTCCCTTCGTTGAAGCAGGTAGCCAGAAGTAGAATTGCTGGCTCATATGGTAATTCTAACTTTAATTTTTGGAGGAACTGCCATTCTGTTTTCCCTAGATCTGCTCCATTTCACATTCCTACCAACAGTGCATAAGTGTTCCGATATCTCCACATCCTTGCCAAAACTTCTTCTTTTCTTTTCTTCTTCTTTTTTTTTCTTATGATAGCCATCCTAATAGATGTGAAGTGGTATCCCATTGCAGTTTTCATTTTCATTTCCCTAACTTCCTGATGTTCAAGCTGGTTTTAGAAAAGGCAGAGGAACCAGAGATCAAATTGCCAACATCCTCTGGATCATGGAAAAAGCAAGAGAGTTCCAGAAAAACATCTATTTCTGCTTTATTGACTATGCCAAAGCCTTTGACTGTGTGGATCACAATATACTGTGGAAAATTCTGAAAGAGATGGGAATACCAGACCACCTGATCTGCCTCTTGAGAAATTTGTATGCAGGTCAGGAAGCAACAGTTAGAACTGGACATGGAGCAACAGACTGGTTCCAAATAGGAAAAGGAGTACGTCAAGGCTGTATATTGTCACCCTGGTTATTTAACTTATATGCAGAGTACATCATGAGAAACACTGGGCTGGAAGAAACACAAGCTGGAATCAAGATTGCTGGGAGAAATATCAATAACCTCAGATATGCAGATGACACCACCCTGATGGCAGAAAGTGAAGAGGAACTCGAAAGCCTCTTGATGAAAGTGAAAGTGGAGAGTGAAAAAGTTGGCTTAAAGCTCAACATTCAGAAAACGAAGATCATGGCATCCAGTCCCATCATTTCATGGGAAATAGATGGGGAAACAGTGGAAACAGTGTCAGACTTGATTTTGGGGGGGCTCCAAAATCACTGCAGATGGTGACTGCAGCCATGAAATTAAAAGACGCTTACTCCTTGGAAGGAAAGTTATGACCAACCTAGATAGCATATTCAAAAGCAGAGACATTACTTTGCCAACAAAGTCAGTCCAGTCAAGGCTATGGTTTTTCCTGTAGTCATGTATGTATGTGAGAGTTGGACTGTGCAGAAGGCTGAGCACTGGAGAATTGATGCTTTTGACCTGTGGTGTTGGAGAAGACTCCTGAGAGTACCTTGGACTGCAAGGAGATCCAACCAGTCCATTCTGAAGGAGATAAGCCCTGGGATTTCTTTGGAAGGAATGATGCTAAAGCTGAAACTCCAGTACTTTGGCCACCTCATGAGAAGAGTTGACTCATTGGAAAAGACTCTGATGCTGGGAGGGATTGGGGGCAAGACGAGAAGGGGACGACAGAGGATGAGATGGCTGGATGGTATCACTGACTCGATGGACGTGAGTCTGAGTGAACTCCGGGAGTTGGTGATGGACAGGGAGGCCTGGCGTGCTTCGACTCATGGGGTCGCAAAGAGTCGGACACGACTGAGCGACTGATCTGATCTGAATGATTAGTGATGTTGAACATCTTTTCATGTGGTTATTGGCCATTTGTATATCTTATCTGGAGAAATATCTATTGTAGTATTTTGTCTATTTTTTAATCAGGTTGGTTGATTTTTTTTTGTCCCTGAGTTTCAGTAATTTTTTGTATACTTTATACATTAATGCCTTATGGGATATGTAATTTGCAAATATTTTTTCCCATTCTTTTGGTTGCATTTTCACTCTATTACTAGTGTCCTTTAATGCACAAAAAGTTTTTCATTTTGATGAAGTCCAGTTTGTCTGTTTTTTTCTTTCATTGCTTGTGCCTTTGCTGTTTTAGCCAAAAAAATCAGTGCCAAATCCAGTGTCACGAAGCCCAGAGTTTTCTTCTCTCTATGCCATCTTCATCTAGCCTCTCATAGCAGTTTCTATTTGTCTTCTAGTTAGACATAAATAACTAACTTTCCCCCACCCTGCCCTTGTCATTAGCATTAATGTTTAAAACCTGGCAATTTTGCTATCAATCCACAATGTAGATACAACCACTTTTTGATGAAAGGCTAAGACAAGCTGGAGTAAGTTCTGAATGACCTTGATCTTAACTCTGATCACAGTGAAAAGGACCTCAGACTAGATGAGGCAGGGTTTTTGGAATCAAAAGGACCTCACCCAAATCTGCCTGTGTCTACCACTGCTAGCTGGGTGGTTGGGGGCAAGTTTTGCCTCTAAGCTTCAGTTTTCATTTTATCTTTTTTGTTGTTTTAAAATTTTTTGCTCCTGTTTTTGGCTGCTCTGGGTCTACGTTGTAGCACACGGACCCTCTCTAGTGTGGTGAGTGGGGGTGACTCTTCATTGCGGTACAGGGCTTCTCATTGCCGTGGCTTCTCTTGTTGCAGAGCACAGGCTCTAGGTATGCAGGCTTCAGAAGTTGCAGCACATGGGCTCAGTAGCTGTGGCACATGGGCTTTGTAGCATGTGGGATCGTCCTGGGCCAGGGATTGAACCTGTGTCCCCTGCATTGGCAGGCAGATTCTTAACCATTTGATCACCAGGCAAGTCCTATATTTTATCTTTAAAATGTGGATAATTATACCTACTTGAGGTGTAGTTGTGAGAGTGACAGATAATGGCAGAGAATGACATCTCTGGCTCTTGGAAACTGGGAGTCCTAATGAATAATGATGCTGTGTTAGACTTGGTTGACACCCAGTATAACTCCTCGACCTCTAGCCCATGAGCACCTCCAGGATCAAGTTAGCACATCCTCATCTCTGGATCCTAACACTTGGTCCCAAGCCTGGCCCACAGTAGGGTCTCTGTAGGCATTTGTTGACTGAATGATTTGGAAGGTGAAAAAGCATTCCCTTGAAGCCAGCCTGAAAGCCACATCCTTGACTTGGCACATAAGTGTGAAGTAATGAGTCTGAGGATTCATATGGAAAGCATTCTTGCTCTTGGAATGTATTTCTTTCCACATATGATGCCAACGATGCCCAACTTTTCCTCTTCACTGCTGCCGTTATTTGTTTACTTTCCAAATGAAACTGATCCTGCACAGAGAGGGAATTTCGGAAGTTTCAATGGACACGGAAGCCGGGTGCCTGGATGGTTTTATTGCTGAGTCCTGCGTCTGGGAAACCTCTCAGTACTGGGGTTTCCTTCAGAATGAAAGACAAGGGGAAGCTGACTGGCAGGCACACTGACTACAAGATAGAGATCTTTTGAATTCCCGATTTTAGCAAAGTTTGATTTGATAGATTCTGTACAGTTCTGTTAAGTTACATTGAATTTGGTGCTTAGGTGAATATGGAGCAGATCAGATGTTTTTTCTGATTCCATTCAAATTTTTATTCTCTGTACAAAATAATGTCATTAGCAACTTTAAAAAAAGTTACAGCGTGAAGTATTTCTTGACGTGCTAAAGTGGCCAACACTGAGACTAAGGAAATACATGTATTAATTTTGGATCATAGTTCCTTTTGTAAACTATTTTTGGAGTGCAATTTGCTGTCATCAACATCAGATTTTCTTCCTTGGTGAAGTATTTGTTCAAAGACAAGTCCTTATGAGTAATCATCAGAGAAAGAGGAAGCAGGTTAATTTTACTTTGAAAAGGCTGTTGGGTGCCGAAGCTGGTAGGCTGTGCAAAAGTATAGGCTTGGACTGTTTCCAAAGTGCATCTTAAAAGAATCGTGGCTAATATTGTTCGCCCCAGTGGCTATTTCTGAGCTCAGATTTAGTGGAAGATGATTACATGGACTTAACAGAAACATGATCAGGCAAGTATTTTATATCCTGGCACATTCTTGACACTCTCACTGGGCAGACTCTAGTTTCCATGGGTCCGGACCCTCCCTAGTGTTATCAGCCTACCACTGAGAACATCCGTTTTAAACACAGATCTGAGCAAGTCCTCCTCCTGCCTAAAAATCCCCACCAGCTATCCCACTTCTTCCAGGATATGGTCCAAAGATATCCCAGGCCTGTGTGAGCCAACCCTCTGTTGAGCCTGTAAGCTTGATCCCTGGGTCTTTCACAGCCTTTTTAGAACTCTCCACTTACATATATAACAAAAAAACTCACCATTTCAGACTAAACAAATCATGGCATTCAGTACATGTAAAAATGCACCCATCACTATGATGTAGTTTCAGAATATTTTCATCACCCCCAAATGAAACCATTTACACCTTAAGCGGTCACTCCCTGCAGCCCCTCCCTGCAGCTCCTGGCAACCACTAACCTACTTTTTGTGTCCCTGGATTTATCTGTTTTGGCTATTTCATATGTCTAGAATCATTGTCTAGAATATTGTATGGAATCATGTAATATGTGACCTTTGAGTTTAGTTTCTTTTACATAATACAATATTTTCGAGGTTCATTTGTGTGGTGACAGTACTGTGTTAGAAATTCATGCCAGGCTTTTCTGGTGGTACAATGGATAAGAATCCACCTGCCAATGCAGGGAGCATGGGTTCAGTCTCTGGTCCGGGAAGATTCCACCTGCCACGGAGCAACTAAGCCTGTGTGCCACGACTTCTGAGCCTGCGCTCCACGACAAGAGAAGCCACCACAATGAGAAGCCCACACACCCCAAAAAGAGTAGCCCTGACTTGCTGCAACTAGAGAAAGCCTGAGTGCAACAGCAAAGACCCAATGTGGCCGTGAAAGTCGCTCAGTCGTGTCCTACTCTTTGGGACCCCATGGACTATACAGTCCATGGAATTCTCCAGGCCAGAATACTAGAGTGGGTAGCCTTTCCCTTCTCCAGCAGATCTTCCCGACCCAGGAATGGAACCAGGGTCTCCTGCATTACAGGCAGATTCTTTACCAACTGAGCTATCAGGGAAGCCCATAAGTATATACATAAATAAAAATAACAACAAAAGAAAAAGATTCATGCCTTTCTGTGTCTGAATAATATTCTATTGTATGGATATAGCACAATTGTTTATGCATCCATCTGATGACGGACATTTGGATGGTTTCCACTTTTGGGCTGTTGTGACTGCTGCGTGCGTGTACATATATCTGCATGAGTACCTGTTTTCAGTTCTTTTGGGTACATACCCAGGAGTGGAACTGCTGGGTCATATTATATTTCTGTTTAATGTTTTGAAGAATTTTCAAACTATTTTCTTCCCTTTTCTCTCTCCTTTTAAAAATTTTGTTTATTTATTTTTATTTTTGGCTGTGCTGGGTCTTCTCTGCTGCGCATGGGCTTTCCCCGGCTGTGACGAGTAGGGACTACTCTTCATGGTGGTGCGAGGGCTTCTCATCGTGGTGGCTTGTCCTGTTAGCGGAGCACAGGCTCCAGTAGCTTCAACATGCAGGCTTAGTAGCTACGGCTCATGGGCTCTATAGTTCGGGCTCAGTAGTTGTGGTGCACGGGCTTAGTTGCCCTGAGCAATGTGGAATCTTTCCGGACCAGGGATCAAACCCACTGACCCCTGGATTGGCAGTCGGACTCCATCCACTGCACCACTAAGGAAATCCTTTTTTCTTTTGTATTTCTGTAATACAATGTATTCAAGAGAATTTCTATTGTAGTTCAATTAGGTATTTTGTTATAACAGGCTATCTATGTATCTGAGGACAGGGATTGGGTCTTGTTCATCTGTGAATCTCCAGTACCTGTTACAGGGCTGCACAGAGTAGGTGCTCAATAAATGCGTGTAGAATTGGATTGACTGTAAAGGGATTATATGCAGTTTTTATCCTTGAGGAATATGTGGTGTGTGTAGTAAGCTGTAAATATGAGTGATGGGCTGAGTGGAGATTGGGGGTAGGTAAGGTGAAAAAAAATGTTAAAAAGGGGGGTGCTTCCCTGGTGCCTTAGATGGTAAAGAATATGACTGATGGGCTAACTGGAGATGGGGGTAGGTGAGGTGAAGAAGACCCTGCCGATTCCTTTCAGTTCAGTTCAGTTCAGTCGCTCAGTCGTGTCCGACTCTTTGCGACCCCATGAACTGCAGCACACCAGGCCTCCCTGTCCATCACCAACTCCTGGAGTCTACCCAAACCCATGTCCATCGAGTCAGTGATGCCATCCAACCATCTCATCCTCTGTCGTCCCCTTCTCCTCCTGCCCTCAATCTTTCCGAGCACCAGGGTCTTTTCAAATGAGTCAGCTCTTTGCATCAGGTGGCCAAAGTATTGGAGTTTCAGCTTCAATATCAGTCCTTCCAATGAACACCCAGGAATGATCTCCTTTAGGATGGACTGGTTGGATCTCCTTGCAGTCCAAGGGACTCTCAAGAGTCTTCTCCAATACCACAGTTCAAAAGCATCAATTCTTCGGTGCTCAGCTTTCTTTATAGTCCAACTCTCACAGCCATACATGACCACTAGAAAAACCATCGCCTTGGACAAAGGGAAAAGAAGATCAGTGTGGCAGAACTAGTTATTCACAAGGACCTGGCTTCTATGGCTGGTTTCCTCCTCCTATAAGTCGATCTAATCGTGTCCGACTCTGCAACCCTGTGGACTGTAGCCCTCCAGGCTTCTCTGTCCATGGGATTTCCCAGGCAAGAATACTGGAGCAGGTTGCCATTTCCTTCTGCATGGGATCTTCTTGACCCAGGGATCAAGCCCACATCTCCTGCATTGGCAGACAGGTTCTTTACCACTAGCGTTTGCCTTTAACTAACTCATTTTAATTTTCTGGAATGTTCAGTTCTCCTCTTTGTCAAATGAAAAGGTGGGATATTTGAGTGATATTCCATTTTTTGGTTTGTTTTAAGCAACGGGAACTTGTTTTTTTCATAGGAAATCACTGCTTGGAAGCCCACCCTGCCTTTGTCAGGGGAGGGCAGAGTGCGGAGCAAGGCACAGACCGGGAGGCAGGGCAGCCCTGATCCCTGCAGCCCCGAGACTGAGAGGACCCCGAAACCCAAGGTCCCAGCGCATTCAGTAGCTCTGAGAGACCTCTGTTCTAGAAAGACCAAGGAAGCCTTAATGCACACAAGCGAATATTCTACGAAAGAAGTATTTTTTCCCAAGCAATAGAGGGGGGCTTAAGGAATGAGATAGCAACTTCAACAAGAAAAGAACAAAAGATTTTGATGAAATATTGCATCAAGTAATCCATCTGGTTAAAAAGGGGATACTTCCTCATAGTTCCCTTCTCACCTCCTCATATTTAAAAAAAAAAACAGGTGCTGCAGGTTGACTTCATGAACGGAATCGTCAAACATTTGTACTCTCCTAACTGAACGGATTCCTGCAACACGAGAGCATTTCCTCTGCAAATCTCCTGCCTGGTACCACAGCTGAGCAGGTCCCTGGGCAGGCCTGGTCTCGTTCTTACTTTCTGGGTTTCCTTTTCTTTCACTCTCTCTCTCTCTTCTGGCAAAATGTCTTGAAAACAGGACATTTACACTACACCCTCACATTATCTTTTCTCTCTAGTTCTTTGCTTTTGAACTAGCCTTCAACATGGGGAAGTTTAGCTGAGAGCCCCCCAAACCACTTCCTGGCCCGCCTATGGCACCGACAAGTTGTAACCTGTCGTTCCGCAGGGATCGTTGGTAATGCTTGGCTTGCCTTGCTCTTGTTCAATTTTTTATTTCCGCAGAAGCTCATTAGGAGGGAACACTTCTGAAAACGTACTGCCTGAACCTCAAAATCTCTTCTGGTGTATTCAAACTCAGGCACAGAAGTCATTCAGAAACTGAGATTGAAGTTGATTTAGCCGGGTGTCTGAATTAGCCCCCAAACCACATCATTCTTATTGTAAGTATCTCTACTTGCTGTCATAGAAACGGTTGAAGCAGTGTAACCACAAACATTATTCACCTTCCACTATTAACCCTCTTGTTCATTTCTTTTTTTTTTTTTTCAAAGCTCTTCTGGAAATTCTACTTCTTTTAAAACAGATTTTCTAGACAATGACTGCTTTTTTGCTGATGGAGTCCTATTATAAAAATAGGAAGAAATTCAGTTTCAATATCCCTCTGATTCTACTTGCTTAGCAGTTGCTTTCACTCCAAAATGGGCAGGAAGGTAAACACTGCAATCTTTTTACCATTTCTTTAAATGCTTTAAAAAGAGAGAACTCACAGTTTTCTGGAGGGTGCCCACATGCTGTTAATCCCTCTTGCTCCACCATGGTGCTGTAGGACTAAATGGAGGACTGGCTGCCGTAATCCTTTAACTGGCACTTCAGAAATGGTGTAGAAAAGCTAAAGTCTGTCTTGCAAACCCCAAAACTTGTCTCCACAATCTTGCCTCGATCAGCTTCCAAAGTATAATGCGGTGTGATTATTTTCCTCTGGGGAAACCTGTGTAACAGGTCTCTGAGTGCCATTGGATGTGTCAGAGGTTTAATTGATTCTTCACCATGTCTCTGCACCCCATAATAGCCTTGCTAAGCACAGGACGTGTTTTACGGGAATAGTCACCCAGAGCTTAATTTGTTGTTGTGAGGCAGACAAGACTGTTTCCCAATGAAATTAAATCTGTTTCGTGCCCTGCGAGTTTCTTCCTGATGAAGTGTGCTCTGCTGACTACTGAGAGTGCAACCCTTGATGGTCTCCAATTAGCATGGATGCCATTCCAGGGAAAGCTTACTCTCTGTTCCTTGCCAGTTTTGGAAAAACATTCTGGTGGAGAACAGGGCTGCCACAGAACTCTGTTCCTTGATTTCATTTACTTTTCTCTTGCTTCTTGGGTCACAAGACAGGCGTGATCCACATGCCCTTATCACAACCCATGTAAAGTTATCTCACACATGCTATCTTATTTTGTCATCTTGATAACATTGCCATGAGGGCAGGCAGGTATTATTATGCCCATTTTACAGATAAGAAAACTGAGTCCCAAATAGTCTTGCAACTTACTCAAGGAACCACTGATAATAAGCACCAAGTAAGGACTAGAAAGCACTTACTCTTTTTAGTAATTACCCTCTTCCTTGGTCTAAAGTGGGCTTCCCTTGTGGCTCAGCTGGTAAAGAATCCACTTGCACTGTGGGAGACCTGGGTTTGACCCCTGGTTTGGGAAGATCCCCTGGAGAAGGGAAAGGCTACCCACTCTGGTATTCTGGCCTGGAGAATTCCATGGACTGTATAGTCCTTGGGGTGGCAAAGAGTTGGACGTGACATCCTGGAATGTGAAGTCAACTGGGCCTTAGGAAGCATCACTACGAACAAAGCTAGTGAAGGTGATGGAATTCCAGTTGAGCTATTTCAAATCCTGAAAGATGATGCCGTGAAAGTGCTGCACTCAATATGCCAGCAAATTTGGAAAACTCAGCAGTGGCCACAGGACTGGAAAAGGTCAGTTTTCATTCCAATCCCAAAGAAAGGCAATGCCAAAGAATGCTCAAACTACTGCACAATTGCACTCATCTCACACGCTAGTAAAGTAATGCTCAAAATTTTCCAAGCCAGGCTTCAGCAATATGTGAACTGTGAACTTCCAGATGTTCAAGCTGGTTTTAGAAAAGGCAGAGGAACCAGAGGTCAAATTGCCAACATCTGCTGGATCATCGAAAAAGCAAGAGAGTTCCATAAAAACATCTATTTCTGCTTTATTGACTATACCAAAGCCTTTGACTGTGTGGATCACAACAAACTGTGGAAAATTCTGAAAGAGATGGGAATACCAGACCACCTGACCTGCCTCTTGAGAAACCTATATGCAGGTCAGGAAGCAACAGTTAGGACTGGACATGGAACAACAGACTGGTTCCAAATAGGAAAAGGAGTAGTCAAGGCTTTACATTGTCACCCTGCTTATTTAACTTACATGCAGAGTACATCATGAGAAACACTGGGCTGGAAGAAGCACAGGCTGGAATCAAGATTGCCAGGAGAAATATCAATAACCTCAGACATGCAGATGACACCACCCTATGGCTGAAAGTGAAGAAGAACTAAAAAGCCTCTTGAAAAGTGGCTTTTGAAAGTGAAAGAGGAGAGTGAAAAAGTTGGCTTAAAGCTCAACATTCAGAAAACTAAGATCATGGCATCTGGTCCCATCACTTCATGGGAAATAGATGGGGAAACAGTAGAAACAGTGTCAGACTTAATTTTTTGGGGCTCCCAAATCACTGCAGATGGTGATTGCAGCCATGAAGGAAAGTTATGACCAATCTAGATAGCATATTCAAAAGCAGAGACATTACTTTGCCAACAAAGGTCCGTCTAGTCAAGGCTATGGTTTTTCCATTAGTCGTGTATGGATGTGAGAATTGGACTGTGAAGAACGCTGAGTGCTGAAGAATTGATGCTTTTGAACTGTGGTGTTGGAGAAGACTCTTGAGAGTCCCTTGGACTGCAAGGAGATCCAACCAGTCCATTCTGAAGGAGATCAGCCCTGGGTGTTCTTTGGAAGGAATGATGCTAAAGCTGAAACTCCAGTACTTTGGCCACCTCATGCGAAGAGTCGACTCCTTGGAAAAGACTCTGATGCTGGGAGGGATTGGGGGCAAGAGGAGAAGGGGACGACAGAGGATGAGATGGCTGGATGGCATCACTGACTCGATGGACATGAGTTTGAGTGAACTCCAGGAGTTGGTGATGGACAGGGAGGCCTTGTGTGCTGTGATTCATGGGGTCACAAATTGTTGGAAATGACTGAGCAACTGAACTGAACTGAACTGAGCAACTTTCACTTTGGAGTTAAAGTAGGCAAGACTGCTCTCCCTAGAACTTACTGCAGTGGAATTTCTGCCCTCCCACCCCTCAACACAATCCAGTTATTCATTCAATTAACAAACAGTTGTAGTGAGTATGAATTTGGGGCCTCAAAATTCAGATCTACAAAATGATAGATTTATTTTTATGTAACTTCAATTAAATTCTCTCTTGGGTCCTCATTCCCCCTGCTGGCAGAAACTTGTCAATTTTAGGTTTTCTCTGCCAGATCAGGGATCTCCTCCTCCTCCCCACCTTTTTTTTTTTTTTTTTTTCTGTAGCTGTATATAAGTTCAGGCCATTAGAAGGTGTGTGTGTGAGAGAGATGGAAATGGTAGAAGCATATGGCCTTCTGGGCTCTTCTCATTCTGACTGCTGTTGGAGTGTGTGGTCCATCTGGCCTTCCAGTATTTGGTAAGTGCTAGCATTATTGCTACGTGATTTTTTAAAAATCCAGCTTTTGAGGCATCTGTAGAACTGCTGGCTTGCTTTCCTGCTTCTAGCGTCTGTGTCCTCCTTGTAAGTATGAAAGACACGTGGCTGATCTCCTGAGCTACCCTGAAGATTTGGGGGAGTTTCATAGGATTGTCTCAGGTCTCTTGGTCTAGCTTTGTCATACATCATTTTTATCTGAAGCTTCTCTCTCCCTCCCTACTCCATTCCTCACCTCCTCAGGTGTCGCCTGGTATGGGGCACAAGTCTCCTCTGTGCCCTGCATCTACCAAAGCAACCTGGGGTGTGTCCCATTTCCCTGACCACACACGCGTCCCCTCACTCGAGGGAAGGAGAGAGGGTGGGTGAAGGTCTGTTCTCTTCTCCAACACTGTCCTCTAGAGCAGGCAAATTTTACCTCCTCTGGGTTCGGGGGATGAGATGGGGTGAGGAAGAAGAATTAACCCAGCAAGTACTTATCCAAATCTATTATTTCTGCCAGGAGCTCAGGTTTGAAGGTCAAAAGCTATGAGTTATTAATAACTATGTTTGTTCTTTCTTTCTTGAAGCAGTAAAGGTGGAATATCTTGTCTGTCTAGGTTTGGAGGAGAGCCATGGGTTATGTGCGTGTGTGAGGGGGTGTGCTGAGTCGCTTCATTCATGTCCCACTCTTTGCCACCCTGTGAACTGTAGCCCCCCAGGCTCCTCTGTCCATGGGATTCTCCAGGCAAGAATACTGGAGTGGGTTGCCATGTTCTCCTCCAGGGGATCTTCCTGACTCAGGGATCGAACCCGCATCTCTTATATCTACTGCATTGGCAGGCGGGTTCTTTACCAGTGCCACCTGGGAAGCCTGGTAATCTGCTAATGTTTCATAATATTGTCCTGAGTTTAATCATTTTGTCTATTATATTTCAGATTCTCTGTCAGGGAATATAGAGATGATGAACAGGCTCTATCCCTTGCTCAGGATGTTCACAGCCTAGTGAGAAAGGCAGGGACAAGGGGGTGGACTCTAAAGATGCAGGCTGTGGGCTGTGTGCACTACTTAAACCAGTAGGGTGGTGCTGGGGCTTCCTTGGTGGCTCAGACAGTAAAGCGTCTGCCTGCAATGCGGGAAACCTGGGTTCGATCCCTGGGCTGTGAAGATTCCCTGGAGAAGGAAATGGCAATCCACTCCAGTACTCTTGCCTGGAAAATCCCATTGATGGAGGAGCCTGGTAGGCTACCATCCACAGGGTCACAAAGAGTTGGACACGACTGAACGACTTCATTTTTTTTTTAGTGGTGTTGGCTGATTGGAAGAATGTATAAGGTGCCACTTGTACCCTTTCCCCAACGCTCTGGCCACCTGATGCGAAGAACTGACTCATTGGAAAAAACCCTGATGCTGGGACAGATTGAAGGCCAGAGGAGAAGGTGATGACAGAGGATGAGATGGTTGGATGGCATCACCAACTCAATGGACGCGACTTTGAGCAAGCTCTGGGAATTGGTGATGGACAGGGAAGCCTGCCATGCTGCAGTCCATGGGGTCATAAAGAGTTGGACATGACTGAGTAACTGAACTGAACTGTACCCTTTCCCTGAACACTCAAACGAAGACTACAGTTCTACAGTTTCCCTGTTAGCCAAGCCATCTGGGGCTCACCACTTTGGGTATCTGATCTGAACTAAGATGCAAGTGGAAAGCAAAAGGAAACTTAATAAACCAATTATAATTTTGTATTTATGATCCCATGGGACTTTCTCTACCTCAGTGAGAGCTTATAGGGTTATTTCCATGCAGCCTATATAAAGCCAAGGTTACTTAGTAATAGCATCTTCTAGATGAGAAACAAGCTGAGAAATATTAATCTGGCATCATGAAATAATTTGAACTTTTACTTCTGTTTCTCAAAAAAGCCCTGAAAGAGAGTCTATTCATTACATGAAGCAAATTCCCTCCTTCTCTTTCATCTTCTCTTTTCTTCCTCTTGCTTTCCTGTTTGTCCTATCTGTCCATCCATCCATCCATCATCTAACATTCATTCATCTGTCTCACAGTCAACTTTGCTCTTTCCTAGTCCAAACTTCCACCCAAATCTCTCAAACTGAGCTGACATAGTCTTTTGGGAAAAAAAAAAAAAGTTTTTCAACCATTTTCTATTTTAGTTTCCTCTTTTTCTCTTTATCCTTTTCTCCCCCCTCTCCTTCTTCCAGTCCAGTGATGACCTGCCCTTTTAAGCACAAATGTAAATATTACTTTATCTACATAATATAGATCTGAAAAAAAATCTGGAGAAGACAGAACCATCTTTAATATGCTGGGGGTGGATGTGGTGGGTTGATGGAAGAGGCAGAGCCCAAGGAAGAAAACACAGAATTTTCCTTAGTTGATGAAGAAGGTAAAGTTCAGTCACTCAGGTGTGTCTGACTCTTTGTGACCCGATGGACTGCAGCACACTAGGCTTCCCTGTCCATCACCAAATCCTGGAGTTTACTCAAACTCATGTCCATTGAGTCAGTGATGCCATCCAACCATCTCATCCTCTGTTTTCCCCTTCTGCTCCCACCTTCAATCTTTTCCAGCATCAGGGTCTTTTTTCTTTGCAAATGAGTCAGTTCTTCGCATCAGGTGGCCAAAGTAGTGGAGTTTCAGCTTCAGCATCAGTCCTTCCAATGCATATTCAGGACTGATTTCCTTTAGGATTGACTGGTTGGATCTTCTTGCGGTCCAAGGGACTCTCAAGAGTCTTCTCCAATACCACAGTTCAAAAGCATCCAATTCTTCATCGCTCAGCTTTCTTAATAGTCCGACTCTCACATCTATACCTGACTACTGGACAAACCATAGCTTTGACTAGACGGACCTTTATTGACAAAGTAATGTCTCTGCTTTTTAATATGCTGTCTAGGTTGGTCATAACTTTCCTTCCAAGGAGTAAGCGTCTTTTAATTTCATGGCTGCAATCACCATCTGCAGTGATTTTGGAGCCCAGAAAAATAAAGTCTGACACGGTTTCCACTGTTTCCCCATCTATTTCCCATGAAGTGATGGGACCAAGTGCCATGATCTTAGTTTTCTGAATGTTGAGTTTTAAGCCAGGTTTTTCACTCTCCTCTTTCACTTTCATCAAGAGGCTCTTTAGTTCTTCTTCGTTTTCTGCCATAAGGGTGGTGTCATCTGCATATCTGAGCTTATTGATATTTCTCCTGACAATCTTGATTCCAGCTTGTGCTTCATCCAGCCCAGCGTTTCTCATGATGTACTCTGCATATAAGTTAAATAAGCAGGGTGACAATATACAGCCTTCACGTACTCTTTTCCTGGTTTGGAACCAGTCTGTTGTTCCATGTCCAGTTCTAAGTAATATTATTTGGAAATCTATTTTTTTTAACTCTGTCAAACAATTTTACAGATGGAGAAACTGAGGCCTGAAGAATAAAATAAGCTGCTCAAGGTCACATAGCTGGTAAGTGACAGAGGTGTGATTTAAATATGGATCTTTGACATCAAGTGTTCTTCCTACTCACAAGTGCGGTAAATCCCCAGTTTCTCTATAATCAAATTAGAGGAAAATTAAAATAGCAAAGATTCTGTCTCTACCCCTCAAAAGTAGTAATGGAGAAGTCAGTTAGTGGAAAAAAGATGCCAGGTCTAACACAAGAATTATGATTTGTTGGCTCCTTGATGTGGAGATACTAATGGCCACACTGCAGGAAGTAAGGCAAGAGCCAGGAGAGGTGGTGATAGAGGGAGCTTGTGAATTGACAAAAGGCCTTGTGAATTGCCAGGATTGGAGTCACATGAGTTCCAAAGTTCATGTTGTAAGTATCAGCCCCAGGGATACCTGAGGGATCTGGGTTACTGCAGAAGAAAGCATGTTAACCTGTGAGAACAGAAAAACCTGGTACTATTTCCTGATTACTGTATTGTATAGTACATGGGCCTTGCAAAAAATTTAAATATGTAGCACGAAGTGAACAGCCCATGTAAGACCCCAACCCACACAGCCGTGAAAGTCATAAGAAAAATTTCCATATTTTTCCTATACAAATACTAGTATGGTGGTAAAATAGCAGAGTACCACTCACAATCTGTATGATTTCAAAATTTAAAAATTTGTTAAGGTTTATTGTATGGCCCAGAACATCATCCATCTTGGTGAATGTTTCATGGGACCTGAAAAGGAAAGTATATCCTGCTGTTGTTGGGTAACATGATCCATAAATGTCAGTTATATTAAGTTGGCTGAGAGTGTTGTTCAGGTTTATTATATTTGTACAAGTATTCTATGTACTCATTTCATCACTTACTGAGTGGGAAATGTTGAACTCTCCAAGTGTGACTGTGGGTTTATCTATTAATATTTCTCCCTTCTGTCCTAACAGTTTTTTGCTTCATGTATTTAAAGATCTGTTTTAAGTGCATACACTTTTAAGATTATGATATCTTCTTTGGGAAGTGGTCAAGTGACTGTTTCACTGTTATGTAACGTTCCTTTTCACACCTTGTAATGTCTATTTTGTCTGATATTAATATAGCCTCATTAACTTTCTTTTGATTGGTGTTTTCATGGTATATGGTTTCTCACTCTTTTACTTTTAATCTATCTCAGTCTCTATATTTAAAGTGGATTTTGTGTAGGCAGTACATAGTCGGGTCTTTAAAAAAAAAATCCAATCTGACAACCTCTGTTTTTTAATTGGTGTGTTCAGACCATTTATATTTAATTTAATTATTGATATAGGCCTACCATTTAATATTGATTTTCATTGTTCCTTCTAGTATTTTTGTTCCTTTATCCCTGCTTTCTGCATCCTTTCAGATTATTTAATTATACTTAATATGGCAACCCACTCCAGTACTCTTGCCTGGAAAATCCCATGGACAGAGAGGCCTGGTAGGCTATAGTCCATGGGGTCCCAAAGAGTCAGACACGATTGATTGACTTCACTTTACTCAGTATTCCATTTTAACATATCAGCTGATTTGTGGCTATATCTGTTTGCATCTAAGTAAATAGATAGGGATTATAGCAAACATGCTTAAACTTTTACAGTCCACTTAGTGTTACTATTTCACTACTTCAGATGAATTGCAGAAACCCTGCAATCATATAGTTTCCTTTGCCTGGATCCCTTTATGTTACAGGTATCCTGTTTATTGTATCTGCAATCTACGTACATTGAAAACCCTATACAACTCTATAATTACTGCTTGAAATAGTTTTAAATATTTTAAGGAGTTTAAGAGATGAAAATTAGTATCCATTTACCCAGATTTTTACCATTTTTGTTTGTTTTTCTTTCATTCTTAAATTCCCAAATGTCCTCCTGATATCAGTTTCCTTTGCACTAAAGAAATTTCCATTAGCATTTATTTTAAAACCTGCCTACTGGTTACAGATTCTCTTCGATTTCCTTTATTTGAAATTGCCTTTATTTTACCTTCATTCCTACAAAATATTTGCACCGGATATAGACTTCTGGGTTGCCATCGTTTTCTTTCAGCACTTTAAAGATGTTTAACTGTCTCCTAGACTCCATAGTTTATGATGAGAAATCAGTAATCGTATGAATTATCTTTCCTCTAAAAACACGGTGTTGTTTTTCTTTAGTCTCTTTCAAAGTTTTTAAATACTTTTTCTTGGTATTTAGTAGTTTCATTATGATGTGTCTGGGCATGGTTTTCTTTGACTTTATCTGGGTTTCCATTTACTGAATTTCTTAGATCTGTAAACTGATGTTTTTCACCAGATTTGGGAAATTTTGGCCATTGTTTCTTCAAATGTTTTAATGTACCAATATCTACTCTTCTGGGACTCCAATGACATGAACGTAAACATCATGATATTGTCCCACAGATCTCTATGGCTACGCTTATTGCTTTTCAGTCTCTAGTCCCTCTAGTATTCGGACTGGATAATTCCTATTCATCTGTTTTCAAGTTCACTGACTCTTATCTCTATCATCTCCATGCTGCTACTGAGTCCATCTAGTAAATCTTTTATTTCAGAGTATATACTTCTCAGTTTTAAAACTTCCTTTTTAAAATAGTTTTTATTTTTCTACTGAGAATGTTTATCTTTTCATGTATTTCAAGACTATTCTCCTCTATCTTATGGACCATCATTATGAAAACTGCTTTAATACCTTTGCCTGATCATTCCAACATCTGTGTCATCTAGGAGTTGGCATCTTTTGTCTTTTCCCTTGAAATTTTCTTCTTTTGTGTTAGCTGGGTAATTTGGGGTTGTATTCTAAACATTATGTCATGAGACTCTGTATGCTATTAAAATCCTCTGGCAAATGTTGATATTTATATTTCAGTAGACCTTATTGATGAAAGCGAAAGTGGAGAGTGAAAAAGTTGGCTTAAAGCTCAACATTCAGAAAACGAAGCTCATGGCATCTGGTCCCATCACCTCATGGGAAATAAATGGGGAAACAGTGGAAACAGTGTCAGACTTGATTTTTCTGGGCTCCAAAATCACTGCAGATGGTGACTGCAGCCGTGAAATTAAAAGACGCTTACTCCTTGGAAGGAAAGTTATGACCAACCTAGATAGCATATTCAAAAGCAGAGACATTACTTTGCCAACAAAGGTCCGTCTAGTCAAGGCTATGGTTTGTCCTGTGGTCATGTATGGATGTGAAAGTTGGACTGTGAAGAAGGCTGAGTGCCGAAGAATTGATGCTTTTGAACTGTGGTGTTGCAGAAGACTCTTGAGAGTCCCTTGGACTGCAAGGAGATCCAACCAGTCCATTCTGAAGATCAGCCCTGGGTGTTCTTTGGAAGGAATGATGCTAAAGCTGAAACTCCAGTACTTTGGCCACCTCATGAGAAGAGTTGACTCCTTGGAAAAGACTCTGATGCTGGGAGGAATTGGGGGCAGGAGGAGAAGGGGACGACAAAGGATGAGATGGCTGGATGGCATCACTGACTCAATGGACGTGAGTCTGGGTGAACTCCGGGAGTTGGTGATGGACAGGGAGGCCTGGCGTGCTGCGATTCATGGGGTCGCAAAGAGTCGGACAGGACTGAGCGACTGAACTGAACTGAACTGAGACCTTATTGGGAGAAGGCAATGGCAATCCACTCCAGTACTCTTGCCTGGAAAATCCTATGGACGGGGGAGCCTGGTAGGCTGCAGTCCATGGGGTCGCTAAGAGTTGGACACGACTGAGTGACTTCACTTTTACTTTTCACTTTCAAGCATTGGAGGAAATGGCAACCCTCTCCAGTGTTCTTGCCTGGAGAATCCCAGGGACGGGGGAGCCTAGTGGGCTGCCGTCTATGGGGTTGCACAGAGTCGGACACGACTGAAGCGACTTAGCAGCAGCAGACCTTATTGTGTTCATATTGCAAGATCTGTACCCTCTTCTGCGGATGACTTTTCCAGTGTTAGTTTTCAAACTGGTGCTATGGCGTTTGCGGTCTGTCCCATGTTTGTGCTACTCTGGGGTTAATTTGAGACTGGAGTGGTGGTTTAAATGATAATTCAATTCTCAAAGACTTTCCCATGATGCTTTGTATCTGTCTAGTGCATTCATACCTCAGAGTTAAGTCTGAGTCTTGTGTAGGTTTATACACAGAATTAGAAAATTCCTTTTTCTGGGTCTTCCCTTCCCAGCATTCTTCTTTGTGATCCAGATCGTAGAGGAGTCTTTCCTGATGCTCTGCTCACAAAGATGGGGTTTTAATTAGGGTTTTATCTGTCTGAATCCTTACAGGCTATAGCACCCCTCCATGACTGGGACCCATCCTCAGGGCAAAGAAGCAAGAGAAAAGAGAGGAGAAAACAAGGACTCCTCACATACTTTGGGGACTGCAGAGGCCTCTTTCCCAAATTATCCTGGCCAGAGAATCAGAGTTCCTATTGGAGTTCCAGCTTCGTGCACTGCTGCACACAGTTCCATGACTGGGGCTTGTCTTCAGGGCAAACCTGGGGAGCTCAGCACTGCACAGGTTGCTGATGCGGTTTTTCACTTCCCTTCTCTGTCTCTTCACTTTACATTTCATAGTCCTCAGATAGCTTCTTTTTTAAATCTAGTGCAGAGTTTTTCATTGTAAATAGAGATTAGATTCCACGCTTTTAAACTGTGGTGCTGGAGAAAAATCTTGAGAGTCCTTTGGGCAGTAAGGAGATCAAACCAGTCAATCCTAAAGGAACTCAATCCTGAATGTTCAATGAAAGGACTGAGGCTGAAGCTGAAGCTCAATATTTGGGCACCTGATGCAAAGAGCTGACTCTTTGGAAAAGACCCTGATTCTGGGAAAGATTGAGATCAGGAGGAGAAGGGGGCAACAGAGGATGGTTGGATGGCATCATCGACTCAGTGGACATGAGTTTGAGCAAACTCTAGGAGATAGTGAAAGACAGAGAAAGCTGGCATGCTGCAATCCACGGGGTCACAAAGAGTCAGGCATGACTGAGCAACTGAACAACAACTACAAGGCTTTTGTGGGCTTTATCTATTTTTGTCTGACACCAGATGTTCTTATAATCCTTTTAAAGTTTCATCTTTTTACTTTAAAATCTGTGCTCCTTCTGCAATTAATTTTGGTGTAAAGAGTTATGTAGTATACTATTAATGTTGTTGTTGTTATCCGAGGAAATTTTTGTTAGGAGAATAAGTCAGGTAGGAGAATAAGTCAAAATAAATCCCATAGTGGGAAGACCATGGGATTAGTAGTTGCATCAGTTTGTGTTCAAATGACTCCATTACTTACGAGTTTGTGACCTTGGGCATAACCTCCCTAATCTCAGCTTCCTTATCAGTAGAGTATGGATAGTGAACAATATCTGTTTTATGGAGTTGCTGTGACTATTGAGATAAAGCTAGTAAGGTATTTTGCACAGGGCCTGACACTTAGTAGGAACTTAATAAATGGCAGTTACTGGGACCATGATGATGGTGGTAATTATTGTTGTTGTATAAATAACAAGACACAGTCATCACACTTGTGAGTCAGGTGCATTAAAGGCTTAGAGGGATGTTACTTAGTCACAGTACATATGTCAGCTACACAGAAAGCTACTCTCTGTCCCAGGATGCGTGTGAGGTCTGAATGGATGACATGATTTGAGCTTGGAGGATCAGGAAACATGACTGGGAAATGGAGAATGTTGTAGGTAACACATTCATAGCTCCCTCAGCTAATGTTAGTAGAGAAGGAAAAAAGAAGAATCCTGCATTTTCTAGGATAGTGTTTTTCAAGTTGGTATCATAATCATCTGGTCCCCCTGTTCCTGTTAACATACAGATTCTTGGGCCCCTGACCTAAGAAATTAGAACTATGGGCAGGGCCTGGGAATGTGCATGTAGCAGGCTCCCCAGGCAATTCTTTTGTGCACCAAAATTTGGGAAACACTTCTCCAGAAAGCAAAGGAAGAAGGCGGGTATAGGGATCTTAGAGGGAAGAGGAAAGAAAAACAGGGACAAAGCAGGAGAATAGAGAGAGGAGAGGAGGCTACTATCTGAGTTAGGGTATTAACATCTTCCCTTTCTAGGTTTTCACTGGCCCACTCTTACTCACCATGATAAAACACAGTCTGGACCCTAGTTCTTACACATCACTAAAACATACCCATTTAGTCAACCAGAAGTTTTCGCGTCTGGCTCTGGACCAGAATCCTGGAGAGAGTCAAAGGGAAGAGACATATCATCCAGTAGTGGAGAAAGACACGCACACACGTATCCCACAGGCAACCGCAATTCAGTATGGAGGTGCTGTGATATTGGGATAAGTGGAAAGCTGAAGTAGCGGCACTAAACACAGCCTGGAAAGAGCAAGAAATGGCTTCTGGGAGGAGAGCTGCCTGGACTGAGTTTTGTGGAGAGTAATCATTTGTCATGAAGAGGGGAGAATTAGCAGGAAAAGAAAGGAAGCTAAAGACCCCCAAACGGCCGTATATGTCTAGGGATATGCTGCTTCTCAGTGTTGCTGGAGGGGACAGTTTGAGGTGGGGAGGTTATTTGGTTAGAATAGTGGTCAGTTGCCAATATCCCCCAGTACAAGGCATGTCACAGAAGACTCCATGGGCTGTGTCAAGGAGCTGGATCAATGAGGAACCATTCAAGGGTGGAAGCATAGGGTGACTTGGACCCTCATTTGGTTTTAACATTATTTCTTTAAAATGAAATTAGCTTTATTGATTTTTTTCTGATTACAAAGGTAATCCATGCCTATTATGAAAATAAAAAGAGACAATTTAGAAAGGTGTAAGGAAGAAAGTAAAAATCACCTAGAATTACAACACCCAGAAAAAAATCTGCAATTAACATACTTGTATTTCTATTTCGAGACTTTCCTGTAGATGTGTGTACATTTGCTCATACACACAACACATTTTTAAATGAAACCATTTCACACATGTGAAATACTGCGTTTTAACACTTTTTTAATATTAAGTGGACGTTTGTCTCTGCCAGTAAGTACAGATTTATACCTTAATCATAATTTCTAATAGTACCGTTGCTCATTCTGACCTCCCTCTCACTCCTCCAGGCTGTGGTCCTCTTCCCATTTGGTCTTGCTGCAAGTATCAGTTCAAGGGTGCAGCACCAAAGCCCATCAGGTGCCTGGAGCTACTTTACTGTGAGCCTTTGATTCTGGTAAGGTCTCTGTGATGATTAATTTTAGGTGTCAACATGCCAGGTGGAGCTAGTGGTAAAGAATCCTCCTGCCACTGCAGGAGACACAAAAGGAGCAGGTTTGATCCCTGGGTGGGGGAGATCTCCTTGAGTAGGAAATGGCACCCCATTCCAGTATTCTTACCTGGAAAACTCCATGGACAGAGGAGCCTGGTGGGCCACAGTCCATAGGGCTACAAAGAGCTGGGCACACCTGGGCACACAGCACACGTGACTGAACCACGGGGTGCCAACCTATTTGGTTAAACGTTATCCTGGGTATGTCTATGAAGATGTTTTTGGATGAGATTAACATTTGAATTAGTAGACTTAATAAAGCAGATAGCCCTTCCTAAAGTGGTGGGCATTATCTAATCTGTTGAAGGCCTGAATGGAATAAAAATGTGGAGTAAGGGGGAATCTGCTGTCTCTGCCTGACTCTTTGAACTGGGACATCTGTTTTCTCCTGCCTTTGGACTCATACTCAAACTGAAACTTACACCACTGGTTTTCCTGGTTCCCAGGCCTTCAGACTTAGATTAGAACCATACCATTGGCTCTCCTGGGTCCTGAACTTGTCAACTATAGATCTTGGGGCTTCTTAGTCTCCACAATTGTATGAACCAGTTCTTTATGTAACTGTCCTAATATATGTATGTATGTGTGCTTTTAACTATATATGCTTCAGTTCAGCTCAGTTCGGTTCAGTCGCTCAGTCGTGTCCAACTCTTTGCCACCCTATGAATCGCAGCACGCCAGGCCTCCCTGTCCATCACCAACTCCTGGAGTTCATTCAAACTCATGTCCATTGAGTCAGTATATATTTAAATATATATTTACTTAATATATTTTATATACTGCATATATATTTATATACACTATATATATACACACACAGAATCTTCCCTAGTGGCTCAGACAGTAAAGAATCTGTCTGCAATTCAGGAGATCTGAGTTCAATCCGGGTCGGGGATATTCCCTGGAGAAGGGAACGGCAACCCACTAGTGTATTCTTGCCTGGAGCATTCCACAGACAGAGGAGCCTGGTGTGCTACAGTCCATGGGGTTGCAAAGAGTTGGACATGACTGAGAGACTAATATTAACACTATATATGTATACACACACACACACACACACACACATATATTTAGTGTGTTTCTCTGGAGAGCCTTTCCTAATACATCTTGCTCCCTTGTTTCTCTGTGTCTTTCTGGTCTACCACCTCCCTCTGTGCCCAAGTCCCTTGCTTTGTCCCTCATTCAAAGCACGTCGGTTCTCAGTAATGCTCCCTCTCTTCTATCACTCACTGGCTTAAGGTGTCCATGGCCTCCATGGCCTTCAGGAAGAAACCCCAGCCTTCCTAGGCTGGCCCAGGGAGCTTTCTTACCAACTATTGCCACATCTCCTCTCATCACCTTGTCACCCCTCCCTGACTCTCGGCCTTCATTTGTGGCAGCGACTTAAACTGCTTAGATTTCCTGCTTTGTGTTTCTTTTCTGTGGCTATGCTGTTGATGCTGCCAGGACGCCCTCCCCCTCCAAGTGGGGGAGTGGTTCCCCTGGCTCACTCCAGTTCATTCTTTATGGCTCCACTCAGTCACCACCTCCTCCAGAATTGCCCTTGATGCACCTCGGCCTGCATTAGCTGCTCCTCCTGTTGTTCCAGGAATACTCCATGTTTTCCTCTGTTGTGTCTCTTGTCAGATGTATTATATACCTTACGTATGTCTGTCTCCCTCACTGGGTTGTAAGCTCCTTACCTTATTTAACTTTGTATTCTGAACCCCTGAAATGTAACTGGGACGAAATATATGTTTGTCAAATGAACAAAACTGAGTTTTTATAGAAAGGCCTCTTGATTACCTGTTATCAAAGTCTTCTTGTACCACCTACTCCAGTGGCTCGGATCCAAGTGTTTTCCACCTGGATCTCTGCTTATCACCTCCTTCTGCTTCCTTGATGGGCCCCTGGACCTTGTACTTCATTTGGACTTTGGCCTGTGGTGTTTACTTCCTGCCTCTGCCTGCTTGCTTCTACTGATCTTCTGGTTTAGCCTTCTTTGCCTTATCCTTTCCAGTAAATCAATGATCTCCTGTTACCTGGGTTACTTGAACGGCAAGACCCAGCCTTCTCCCTCTAGTCCATCTTCTCACCTCAAAATAACCCCCATTATCTTCAAGTTCCATATTATACTTCCTACACATTAAAAATTGCCATAAATTTTATTTGATAATAATACCATGACAAAAACGTTCTTTATAAAGCAGCAACAACAAATCTGTGCATTGGTGTGGTTATGTGAGATTTATAAGGTGCTTGCAGACAGTTTATTTCATTAAATCCTCATAACAACCTTGTACAGTGGATTATCATCCCCATTTTACAGATAAGGAAACCGAGTCTCTGAGAAGTTAAATGAACTGCTTGAGATTTCATAGCCAGGGAGTGACAGAGCCTGGACTTTAGAAGAAATCCTTTGACTTCAGAGCTTTGAACTCTTTGAAATTCAGCATGACATTAAAACATGAGATATAGCCGATGAAAAACTAATATTATTGTACTGTTAGCATAATTTAACAAAAAGCTTTAATTCGGGTCAGATTTCTTTCCTATTACAATCCTGCGGTGGACCCTGGTCCCTCATCCAGTTACACGGGGCTCTCTTGAACCCCTGACCTCAGTCTCACCCTGTGTTTTAACAATCTCTTCCACTTGCCTTGCTCTAAAGGGCAGTAATGGTCCATGCCTTGGTGCTCTTTGACCTATTTTCCCACCTCTAGCACATCTGCCTTTTGCCTGGCCAATACCTCCTTCCTGTCTAGCTCAGGTATCACCTCTACTCTGGACTCCTGTTAAACCTCCCCACCATCCTCACTCTCCCTACCGCCTTCTTCATAGTGTCATGGAATGAGTCATACCCTTTTGTTCCAACACCTCTGTTTGTGGTGTTGCTTAGATGATCTATCTGCCTGCCTCTGAAGACCTCCATATTCCTTCAGGTTACAAATGGGTTCCAAGTCCTCCTGTGTTTGTAAATACAGCACTTAGCACAAGTCCAACACAGAGTAAAAGATTGTGGATGTTTGAATGGATGTTTACTGAATGGAAAGTTAGAAGGGTGGATGGACAGCTGGATGGACAGCTGGATGGTTGCACACATGCATGTAGTAGTGAACTGCAAGTTGCCCCTTCAAATCCTGGTCTTCTCTATTTTCTCCAGTGGCAAAGTAATTAAATATTTTCTGTATAATATAGACTATAGGACTAACTTCTTTCCTCCTTAGAATAGCATAGTCATTGAGCTATAGAGGAAATACAAGTCACCTCTTTCAGCCCCCTCCCTTCAGACCAGTCAACTTGCCAATCATTTTATTCGTATAGTAATAACATTCCAGGTAGAAAAAAAACCCTTTATACTGAACACAATCCTGCCTCCATGAAACTTTTGCACTTGGGTCCAGTTTTGGCTTTTTGATCCAAGATAGCTAATCCCTCTTTCACAGGGTAGACCTCAACATATGAGATCATGGCCTGCATTATTTAAGATTCTGTTGTGACAGAAAACCCAGCTCAAACCAGGTAAAAAAAAAAAAAAAAAAAACAGTTATTGCCTCCTGTAAACCAACTGCAGGATGGCAAGCATAGAGCTATCCCTATGGTTGACTAGACCCAGGCACTCCATCTCGCCATTTCTCAGCGTGTCTTCTATTTGTGTTTTGCTCGCCATTTCTCAGCTTGTCTTCTATTTGTGTTTTGCTCCACCATTTCAACTTCTTCCAGGTGGCTGAGGATCTGAGTACCACCATCTCTGCAAACACACACTTTAACTTCTTTCCAAGGGGGAAAAGATAAAAACCCTAGGGTTTGGCTTTGATTGGGCTGGTTCAGGTCACGTGTCTGTCCCCGTGGCTAGAGGTCAGAGTAGTGCAGGTGAAACCCCTTCCTAGAAACACAAAGAATAGGGGAAAAGCAGGTCCTCTATGAAGCAAGGGAAGTGGTTACCAAAATATGGAGGCAAAGGATTCTGGTTAAACCTAAATAGGACATCTGCCACACCCTGAATTCCCCTTATGTTGATGCCTTAAGATTTTGAACTTGATTTGAGTGTGGCCCAGATATTGACCATCCTTGGTTCCCCCTGGGTATGCTCGAGCTTGTCAATATCCCATTCACACTGTGACCCTCCCTCTACCCCCAGTGAAATCTTGAGGAGTGCACTGTTCCTCAACTGATCTGATCTGCACAGGACACAGCAGACTCCTTGGGGTCCTTGTTCTGAACGTGAGTATCTCAGTGCCAGGCATATGATGGGTACTCCAGAAATAATGAATGCATAAAAAGATAACTGTGATTCTCAAGCCATCCTGCCTAAGCAATTCTCCCAAAGGCAAATAAGGCAGCTGTTTTGCAGTCATTAAAATACAGTAAAAGAGAAACAACCAGTTGCACTGGAAATGTGGGAGGTTATGGTTGGTACGCATTGCCAGGCACACCTGGCACCCCTGCCTGGCGGGAGGGCTCTGTCCTCCTCTAAACTTTCAGTCCACAGGAATGAACCGCTCCTCCGCAAAAGCAGCAACACAGGAAGATATTTACAAAATAAAAACAAAACCCCAGAAAGCAGTGTCCTTTTCTTGCCCAGGACTTTGCCTTCAAGAACAGAAAGCTCAAAATGACCTAAATATAAAAGACAATCATTAAAAAAAAATTATTAAAAAAAATTGATTTGGCTATGCTGGGTCTTAGTTGCAGCATGTGGGATGATCTAATTCCCTGAGCAGGAATTGAACCCAGGGGCCCCCCACCAACCCCCGTATTGGGGATATGGAGTCTTAGCCACTGGATCACCACGGAAGTCCCAGAAAGACAATCATTTAAACCAAATGCAGAGGTCAGGGGTCAAGGCTGGAATGGCAGCTGGATGCAGATATTGGGGACCCAGTTTGCTCTTGTTTCTCTCCCATCTTATTGGTCCCAGGTTCCTATCATTCCACTGCCATTCTAACAAAGTCGGAGGGGAAAGAGGAAGCAAGAGAGTGAATGTATGTTCCAGGGGTCTCTTAAGATTTCCAGAAAGCTCCCACAGCACTTCCATTTACATTTCATTGTTGGAACTTTGCTCTAGCTGTGAGCAAGGCTGGGAAATAAGGCTTTTATTCCAAGTAGCTCTGTGCTCTTCTAAAGCCAAGGGCTCCATCACTATGTAACAGAACAGGAAATGGATCCTGAGATGGGCAACCAGGATTTCCATCAAGGGTGCCAGGAAGGAAGAACTGATTCTAAAGTGTGAAGGCAAAGGCAGGAAAGTTAAGAGCATGTGCTGCTGTGGTCCGGGCTACAATCCTGGTGGGGATTTTGGAGAGGAAGACTTCAGTCCATCAGTCAGGTTGCCAGAGGCATCTTCCATGAAATTAACCAGATCAGATCCAGGATCTCATCTTGGTTTCCTGTAAGCTAAACTCCCAAGCCTGGTATGCAAGGCATTCCTCAGCTGCCCCAGTTCTACCTCCCCTCCCCTTCCTATCTGCCACGCTCCTGCCCTAGGGCCACACCCAGCTCCTTGTCATTTCTGGCTGGTTCAGTTTCCCTCCCTCCACACAGGAGTTCCAGGTGCCTGGGAAGAACTTTTCCACATCTCCTTTTGTGAAAATTCACAAACCATGAGTTGAAACTCACAAGGACCGCCCCCCATCCCCCAAGGGTTCTGGGCTCACTGTTCTCTCCTTTGTGATTGCTGGAAGCCTTCCTCAGATTTCTCATGCTTTGTCTTTATCTGGGTTTTCCTCATCACTGACCACCCTATTTAAAACAGCAGCCCTCATCTCCCTCTAGATCAGGGGTTCCCAACCTATTACTTGCTGTGCAATTCACCAGGTGGTGAGTGGTGGGTGAGTGAGCAAAACTTCACTTACATTTATAGCTGCTCCCCATTGCTTCGCATTACTGCTTGAGCTCAGGAAAACAAGCTCAGGGTTCCCACTGATTCTGCATTGTGGTGGCCTGTATAATTTATTTCATTATGTATCTCAATGTAATAATAATAATATAAAGTGCACACTAAATGTGCTTCAATCATCCCAAAACCACCCCCCTCCCCCTACGCCCATCCAAGGAAAAATTGTCTTCTATGAAACTGGTCCCTGGTGCCAAAAAAAAAAAAAGGTTGGGGACCACTGCTCTAGACCCTTATCCTGCTTTTTGTAGGTAATTAACATTGCCTAATGTTTTATGTATTAATTTTTCCCGTATGTTTTTGTGGGCCTCCCCTCCCATTAGAAAGTGATATTTCCAAATTCCTGGTAAGTATTTACTTTAGGGATTTCAGGGCAAAAGGGGGGAGGGGAAGAAGCTTTTTGGAATTCTTCAAATCATGTTATTCCTCTAAAAAAAAAAAATCTCAAAAATATTTTTTCATAACTTTACTTGTATGAGTGACCCAAATAATAAACTGAGAATCCTTTTTTTTTTTTTTTCTGTGATAGGGTTATGCCAAAATTTCAGAGATGTCCTGTTTAAAAAACCTGACATATTAAACAAATACGAACCATGTATGAATCATGAACCGATGCATGATGAGGCTACGTATTTCAACAACATATAAAAATGATTTCTACTTGATATTTTTGATAAAAGATTAAAAAAGAACACTAATACAAATTACTTTTTTATTCATGATATGACAAGCATTCCAGGTGTAAAAAATGTTTCAGGTTGCATTGGTTTGGTTCAGTTGTTTAGAGTTCCAGAGCACCTTTGAGTTGGGTACATATTCCTTCATGCACACTCCTTTCCTTGACAATGAAAATATCTTGCCTGCCTACTTTGTTCAGCTTGATTATTGCCTCCTCAGAGAGGCCTGCTGGGGCTGCCTGATTCAGAGCAGCAGCACCCCATCCCTGTCTTCTCTTTCTCCCTTCCTCCCTTAACAATAGGAGGTAAGTCTTAAGAAAAAAGGGCTGACCATTTGTAAGTTTCAATCAGGCCCTCACAACTCTACGAGTTCAATGGGAGTCCACACTGCAAGAGTCAACCCTTAAAATATTCGCAGTAGCAGTAGTAACTGTAAGAGCTATGCAGTAGTAACAATAAGAGCTAGGTCTTTTTAGCTCTGTTTATGTACCAGGCATCCAGTAAGTCTTTAAAATTAATGGTTTCTATGGAAGTAGATAGGATTATTAACCCCCCAACCCTCATTTTATTGAGAAGGTCCCAAGAATAAATAACTTGCTCAAGGCCATGCAGCTAATAACTTGCTCAAGATCCCAGAGAGAAAAAAAAAAATTACTTGCTCAAGGTCATGCAATGCCCCCAGGAAGCACTGAATCTAGAACACTTGCCTCCAGATTATGTACTTTTCACTGACATCATACTGCCTCCAGAAGAATTTTATTCTACGTACAACATGGCGTACGTCCCCAGGGGAGAAAGCTAGGTACGCACTCATCGCCTCCACTCATTGCTAGTCAAACCTTGTGGAAGAGGGCTGCATTGGGTTTGGGGCTTTACTGGAGGGCCCTGGAGAGAGGGTTCAGAAATGACCATGTAAGGTAAAGCTAAGAGCCTGCGGAGGCTTGACCTGGGGAGGAAAACGCACGTGACTGCTTTCCTACTTTCTTTAGGTCCCTGCTCAGGTGAGAGAGAGAGGCCGTTCCTGGTCACCCTGTTTAGAATGGCAACCCCATCACCCTGGCCCTTCTCCTGTTTAATTTTTCGTCATAGCACTTATCACCACATTTATTCTTGACTGAAGTGCCTGTCTCCCTGATGGGAGAGTTAACTCCGTGAGTTCAAGGATTCCGTCTAGTGCCATCCTTCCAAGGATGAGAACAGTGCCTCGTACAGATTAGACATTCAATCTATTTGTTGAGTGAATAAATAAATCCTGAATCCCCCAGATAGAATATTTTCATTTGTCGACACCCCAGTCTAGTCCTTGTCCGGGAGTAGATTCAAATTTGTATAAACCTAGAGTAATATCACAGAGAGAATTTTATATCCTAAATTTTCTACTGATATTGAGCTAGGCATATTTTTCTTTTTTGCTGCATTTAAGCCTTCCCTTCCCCTTTCTTTCCCACCTTCGCTCTCCCCAAAGCAGCTAATATTAAAAGTCTGTTCTACCCTATCTTTTCTCCATATAATTATGTACCTATATGACATGTACGTGGAAGCTTTTTCATTGTTTTACGAAATGGGTGTATTATACATCTCTTCTGTTCTGCCTTTCCCACCTATGTAAATATTTACTTAAGCTACTTACACTTCATGTAGGTATCTTCATGTAAGTGAAGATATAGAATAAACATGAAAAAATTCCCACAACATACTTCATGGTATAACTGTTTCAGCTTTTATACATTTCTTCTGGGCAGGCATTTTGATTGTTTTCCGTGTGTTGCCATTTCTAGCAATCCTGCAATTTGCATTCTTACATGTATATTCTTTTGAGGTTGCATTTCATTTCTGTTACATTTTATAAAGTGGGATTCCTGGAGTATTAAGATGTAGGGTCAGAACAGATTGGCTAGATTTCATCCCCAAAGAGCTATAGTAATACATGTGTCTATCAGCAAAGGCCAAATGAATGTCCTTTTCTCTCTGCAGTCTTACAGGGGGAAAAGAAACCTTCTCTGTATTTCTCAGTCCTCCTGTAAAATGCCCTAGCATTTTTCCTGAGACAGAGAAATGTACCTGGTGTGAAGACTGAGAATGTTTGCCTTCACTTTCCATTGGCACATTTTATTTTCCATACACTCTGAGAATTAGGTCTGCAGTTCAGTTCAGTTCAGTCACTCAGTTCAGTTCAGATCAGTTGCTCAGTCGTGTCCGACTCTGTGATCCCATGAATCGCAGCGTGCCAGGCCTCCCTGTCCATCACCAACTCCTGGAGTTCACCCAGACCCGTGTCCATCGAGTCGGTGATGCCATCCAACCATCTTATCCTCTGTCGTCCCCTTCTCCTCCTGCCCTCAATCTTCCCCAGCATCAGGGTCTTTTCCACTGAGTCAGCTCTTCGCTCAGTCGTGTCTGACTCTGCGACCCCATGGACTGCAGCACGTCAGGTCTGCAGCCATTTGTTAATTCCTCTAATCCAAAAAGACAACAAAATTTCTCTTCTCTCCCCAAGTGGGACAAATGATTATGACCTGGATTAGATCCCTAGGTTCAGCTTCCTAAATGTCAGGAATACTGGACCACTATCTCTCTAGTGTTTAAGTGTCAGAAGGGATGAGAACTGGAACCTTGGAACCATTTCTCAGTTGTAAAAGCCTGAGACAGGTACCGGGCTTAGCTGGCCTTTGGAGAGATGTTTTTATATTCCAGAAGGTTAGCGTGAGAATCCAGGATTCTTCCCATTCCTTCTCCAAGGGGCATACGATTTTTCTCTTTCCAATCCGGAGAGGAGAGAGATGGCTGCCTTGCCCCTGTATACAAATGGAAGAAATCTTTTTTGTTCCCATCCTTTGTCTGCCACTCATAAGAGAATTTTTACCAGCCCTCCTAGCATTACCCGTGGATCTAGGCGTCAGGGACTGACAGTGCACTTTACTATATTGAATTGGTTGCATCAATAAAGAACTCTTTTCCCTGACCCAAGGGCCCATACTTCAGCAATACCCACGTATATGAAATACAAAAACCGTGCATGTGGAAAAACATTCCAGACTCTTCACAGGTTTTGACAGAGCAACCTGCCCACACTGGGAATGATCATTCTTTTTCATTTTTGCCAGTCTAATGGGTTAAAACTGTCTTCTCACAGTCTTCTATTTTTTTTTTTAATTTAAATGCCTACATTTAAATGATCTCTTTAGAAAGCACTTAGATTAAGAGACTGAAAAGGAGCAAGGCATCTAAGGCTAGTGAAATTGAAATGGAACATATTCCATTTAAGACATTTCAGCCCCCTTGCATGTGCATCTGTGTCTCTGCGTGAGAATTGCCTTTTCATAAGTTCTGCCCGTTTTTCCAAAGTTTCCTTTGAAAATTGTCTTCTCAGTCTCTATGAGCTATTTTCCTAGTAATAACATAGCTCTGAATATGGACTGATGGTGGCTCTTCAACAAACGTTTTGCAAATACTTTTTCTTCCAGTCAACCTTTTGGCGCGATACCTGTCCTCATCCTGCTGTTCTTCCTACAAGATTTGCTTGCTTTCTGTGTGCTGTCCAACAGGAAGAGGGTCCTTAGTGCCTACTACTTGCAAGTCCAAATGCCAAAGCAAGTGCCAGTCTCCTCCTTGGTGAGAAAGGGGCTACAGTCATACACACAGGGAGATTCTTCCTCAGGAGGATGTGTCCCTTGAAAAACCTCCTGCCTGAGTCTGATGAGGAGGTGCAAGCCTCGAGAAAAAGACACAGTTTCTCTGCTAGAGATGCTACCACTGGAAAGGGAGAAGACGGTGATGGGGATGCCTCCACCGGCTGGTCCCTGCAGCCTGGGGCCCAGGATACATTCTCCATGCTGGTTTAGGAAGAACTTCGGCATCCTGACTTCCACTTTATCAACTGACATGCCATCAGGATGCAGAGCCTCTCTCCTCTCCTCACTCCCCTGGAGTCAGAGGGTGGAGATAGGTGCCCAAAAGAGCAAATTAAGCTGGCCCAATAGCTAGAAAGAGCATTTGGTATTAGGAGTCTGTGTTTGGACCAGAAATGAACAGGATGCGAAATGGACCTGAGATTGCTGAGGCAGAGACCGGGGAAGCTGGACCCCCCTCTCCATGCTGGATGCTGCGAGTAGGAGATAGATGAGGAGAAGGACCAGGGTGTCCCTGGGGAGAGGGGTTCGAACAGTAGAGGAGACCCAGCCCAGGTGCCGCTTGGGGCCAGCGGGCAGCCTGCTGGGCACGTTCCTTCAGTCAAGTTTCTTTCTAAAAAGAAACCATGTGGTTGCTGGTTTTCTTCTCCAGATGCAAGCTCTGAGTGTAGAGAAGCCAAGAGAAATCCAGGGCTTTATGAAAAAAAAAAAAGGAGGGGGGGATTTCTTTGGCCTTAAAACCTCCAGAAGCTAGTAGAGGCTGGGGACAGCCATAATGCAACTTGGGGGCCGGGAGGACATGCCGATTCCCGAGAAAGGTCAGCTGCGTCCAGAGTGAGGCTGAGGGCGTCTGCCCCTTGGTCTGGCCACGGCGGGGGACTCACTCACGGCCCTTCTCCTGTGGGACTGCCACTGCGCATGCAGGAGGGCTGGTCACGCAGGCTCAGCCCTCAAATCACCTTCTTTCCTTGTGTCTGGGTACTGAGGGTTCCTGCCACCCTCCTGGAGACTGGGCCAAGCTGGCAGCAAGAAGAGAAAGACAAGTCAGGGTCATGCTGCCCTGAAGAGGCATTGGGGGCTATTTTAGTGGAGAGATGGGGTAGCGAGGGTGGTGGGCTGGGAGTGACTTTGCCCCCTGTGTGTGCATGTGCTCACTCACTCAGTCCTGTCTGACTCTTTGCCACCACATGGACTGCAGCCCGCTAGGCTCCTCTGTCCATGGGATTTTCCAGGCAAGGATCCTGGAGTGGGTTGCCATTTCCTCCTTCCTGACCCAGGGATCGAATCCATGCCTCTTGTGTTTTCTGCATTACAGGCAGATTCTTTACCTGCCAGAGCCACCACAGAGGCCTGACTTCTTGCCCAAATGTATACGTGAGAAGCATCAGGTTGTCTGGCAGAACTTGCCATGAGGATGGAAGAACTTAACACTCTCTGATGTGGTAACCACCAGGCACGTGGCTGGTGAGCACTTGGAGTGTGTGACAATTCTACGACCAAGAAAGTGGATTTTTATTGGAGTCTAGTTGATCTATAATGCGGTGTTAGTTTCAGGTGTACAGTAAAGTGAATGAGTTATACATACAAGCTTATATATGGTTCAGATTCTTTTCCCATATAGGTTCTTACAGAGTACTGAGTAGAGTTCCCTGTGCCATGCAATATCCTTATTAGTTACCTATTTTATATATAGTAGTTTGTATATGTCAGTTCCAATTTCCCAATTTATCCCACCCCACCCTTACCCCCTGGTAACCCTAAGTTTGTTTTCTACATCTCTATTTTTTGTGGATTTTTAATTTTACTTGATTTTCATTTATTTAACATAAGTAGCTCCCATAGTGGCTAGTGGTTATCCTATTGGACAGTCCGGCACCAGAGCATGAGAGTCAGGAGTTTGGGCTCTTGAGTCCCTTCTAGCCCTGTGAACTTGGAGGATCAACTTAACCTCTCTGTACTTCTGCTTCCTTTTATCTAAGATCTAAGCTGGGGCTCTCAGCCTTGCTGGGGGTGTTGCCAATTCACCTAGGGAAAGACGTAATAAACACATTACAAATAATTGTCACAGTGCCGAGGATCCATACCTGTCAGTCAAGGTGGAGCTGCTGGGAAGTTACAGGTAATGTAGGAAGTCCTTGGTGCTGGAGGCAGGAAGGGAGGTGCAGCTTTCTGAAAAACGGGGTTGGAAAGAGCTCAGTTAATGGGCTTCTGTATCTCTGATGCCTGAGGATTCCTGGGTGGTGAAGCGTGTCCCAAGGGGCTTTCCCGGGAGGTGACAAACAGGATACTCCCCTCTGGGTGGGCTTTGTTTCTGAGAGTTGTCTCCAGGGCCAAGTCCTGAGCTGCTCAAGACTTGGACAGATTCTAAGGAGACCCCAGGGGCAGCAGAAGTGGAGTGGGGTTGGAATCTATGTCCAGAGAATCTTGTTGAGAGAAAGGAGAGATAACATCAGAGGCTGGGGGAAGGTTGCTTCCTCCCAAGCATTTGGTGTCATCCATAGGACTGGAAGGAAAAATCAGTCCTGGCGATTTGTCTTTGGTCTGAAGGCACCCTTGGGCTTTCTAGGTTGTGCTAGTGGTAAAGAACCTGGCCTCCCAGTGCAGGAGATGTTAGAGATGCGGGTTCTATCCCTGGGTCAGGAAGACCCTCTGAAGAAGGAAATGGCTACACACTCCAGTATTCTTGCCTGGAGAATCTCATGGATAGAGGAACCTGGCAGGCTACAGTCCACAGAGTCACAAAGAGTCAGACACGACTCATGTGACTTAGCACACATGCACCCGAAGACACCCTCAGACATGAGGGATGGTACTAGTCTAGGAAGAGGGTAGGTACACAGAGCCTAAAGCCTGGGAAGACGGCAAGGTCAAGTCTCAGATTCCATCTCTTGCTGTGAACCTAGAAGCAAACCTCCAGCCTGGCTTATCAAAGCAAGTCTCAGGGTGAGGATAGCATTTCATAGCTAAGTTTTTTCTTAAATTCCACAAGTCAGCTCCACCCCCTTGCCTGCAGGTGACCTGTAGTGTGTTCCCAAGGAGAGGAAGTTGTGTCGGATCCTGTTTAGGACCTGGTGACTGCGTGACAAGATGATGTCACTTGCCTCCTGTAATGTTGAGATCTATAGTAAGTATTACGTACTTAGACTTCTTCCTCATCCCAGCTGTCAGGACCACAGAGCTCCCCAAACCCTTGGAATTTCCTACCTGATGAGAACAATAAAGGTATCTTTTGTTATGTTAATGAGGTGACTTTTGGAAAGCTTCTGTGGGTGGGGAACTGGTGGACAACCCTGAGTGATTAGAGGGCTAGAACTTTCAGTCACCTCACCCCCCAACTCCAGCCTCCCTTGCCAATGGCCAATGATGGAATCAACCATGCCTGTGTAAGGAAGCCTCCAGAAACCCCCCAAAGAATGGGGTTCAGAAGGCTTCTGGGTTGGAGATTCTCCTGGTGGTGCACTCAGAGGGCATGGAGCTCTGAGCCCTTCCCCCTCCTTGCGCTAGGCATCTCTTCCACCTGCTTATTCTTGAGGTATCGCCTTTTATTAATAAATCAGTTGTCGAGTAAGTAAAGTGTTCCTCTGAATTCTGTGAGCCACTCTGGCAAATGGATCAAACCCAAGGCGGGGTTATGAGAAGTTCTCATCTATAGCCGGTCAATCAGGAGCACAGGTGACTTGGGCTGAGTGTCCACAAGTGGGGAAGTTTGGGGGGGAGGTTTGGTCTTGTGGGACTGAACCCTTAACCTGCAGGATGTGATGCCATCTCTGGGTCAATAGTGTCAGATGTGAGCTGACACCCAGCTGCTGCTAGAGAGTTGCCTAATGTAGGGGAAAACCCCACATGTTGGAAATGAGTGACAGATTCGGACCTCCTTCCTGGACTCCCGCTCCCAAACCTCTCCACTGCCTCTCTGTCCAGCACACCTTGTGAGTTTGGTATTCCTGGGAAACCACTTCGCTCCTGGTGCAGCCCTGTTCCTGACCATCCTTCTGACTGCCCGCCCCCTCCAACGCCCACTCTGCTCTCCTGCTCAGGCTCCCGTGGGGTCCTCAGCAACATCTCATATCTCCAGCCTCTCCCCCATCTGGTCCTTCAGTACAGTCTTTGCTCTCTGCCAGGAATGTCCTTCTTATCCAAATCCTGCCCCTTGGCTTAAGGCTCTCTGTTCTCAAAACATTTTCTACTGTTCTGGCCCCTCCCACTGGGCTCTGTTTCCTCAGACTTTCTCAGCACTTACATCTTAATCCTACACCAATCAGCAGGATATTTGGTTCTGAATAAGGGAGCACATCATTTGTCTTGCTGTCATAAAATCCTGCTCCTCCACTATGTACTTCCTGCTCCCGCCAAATCCAGCCTCATGGAAGGGTGCTAGAAGCCTGCACAATGGGCCTCTTCTCAGGAAAGAACTGGAAGATTTTTTCCCCCACATGCTCATACCAGCACCCCCAGAGGTCCCCAAGGTTTACATGGGAGCAAGGAGTGGGGGACCGGGGCATCAGAGCACAGTCAGAGAGCTGAGGCTAGAGGCTCTGAGAGCCCCTGTCTGCCTTGCTAGATCCTTGGCAGGACCCCATAGGGCACTGGGACCAGGTGATGCCATCCGACCAAAACCCAACCCATCATAGCGCCTGGCACCCAGTATCACTGCCGTCACACATCAGGACACCAAAGATGGATGGAAAATGGCAAAATGTTCTAACTGAATGACTAGTCTCCTCTTCTCTTTGGCAGCAACTTACTACCAGGTTAAGCTGCTTCTTGAGACCCTCTTGGCCTGAAGGGTAGGATCACATTGTCTGTGTATTAAAGGACAGTTGTTGTGTCGGTTTTAGTTGCTAAGTCGTGTCGCTAAGTTGTGTTGTTTTAGTCACCTAGTTTAGTTGCTAAAACCCCATGGAGTGTATGTAGCCTGGCAGGCTCCTCTGTCCATGGGATTTCCCAGACAAGAATACTGGAGTGGTTTGCCATTTCCTTCTCCAGGGATTGAACTCTCGTCTCCTGCATTGGCAGGTGGATTTTTACCACTGAGCCACCGGGTTAGCCCCATTAAAGGACAGTGTGTGTTTTAAATGTCAAAATATTGTGCCCACAGCATAGGGGCTAGGAGAAAATGTTCCCCTCTGATTTATAATCCACGATGCAAGGTAGTGGTGGGAATAATAATTAGAACAGCAGACCTGGGTTCAATCCGTCTGCTATTAGACTAAAAGTCTAAGAGCCTCACGTTCCATATCTGTGCAACGGAAATGATAGTGGTTACTATCTCGTATAGTGTTGAGGGGATCAATGAAATCATGCATTTCAAGCACTTAGCATGGTTCCTGGGACAATGGAAGTGCTCAGAAGTGTTAGCCATTATTGACATTATGTGAAGAGCTGTATCATATCAGATTATAGTTATTATTTAGGCTTTAGTAATAAGTACTTGGGTAGAAAGTTGTGAAGTTTTGGTTTTGTTGTGATTGCAGAAGTGAAAAGTGAGCCAAGGACCCTAGTGAAAGATGACCTTGGGGATCTTGACTATGACAGATGATCTGAGTGTCTCTCTGGTGGCCTGAGTTTTGAAGTGCTTCCTCGACAGTCATGGCATCATGATGATGCAAAGGGAAAGTCGCTCATCGTGTCCGACCCTTTGCAACTCCATAGACTGTATAGCCCATGGATTTCTCGAGGTCAGAGTACTGGAGTGGGTAGCCTTTCCCTTCGCCAGGGGCTCTTCGCAACCCAGGGACCGAACCTAGGTATCCCGCATTGCGGACGTATTCTTTACCAACTGAGCTCTCAGAGAAGCCTCGCGATGAGGCAATGCTTACACCAATGAGGTAAATAATCATCAGGGTTGAGTAGCTGTGGCTCATGAGCGCCCCCTGGCGGAATGAGTTGGGGAGGCGTTGGAAGGGATTGCCAGGGGTGAGTTACTGATACACACGGGCCCTCGATCAGGGACATCTTGAATCTGGAGTTTGAAAGCTTCTTGCAAGTGTACCTGCCTGCAGTTTCTCTTCCAGGCATGGTGAGACCTGTAAAAATAAATCCTGGTCCCCAGTTTGTCCTGCTTGCTGTGCCGGGATGGGAAGAAAGCTCAGCATTGGGATATGGTGGCAGTCACTGCCCTGTGACTTATGTGAATGGGTTTGCTGCTGCTGCTGCTAAGTCGCTTCAGTCGTGTCCGACTCTGTGCGACCCCATAGACGGCAGCCCACCAGGCTCCCCTGTCCCTGGGATTCTCCAGGCAAGAACACTGGAGTGGGTTGCCATTTCTTTCTCCAATGCATGAAAGTGAAGTGTGAAAGTGAAGTCGCTCAGTCGTGTCCGACTCTTAGTGACCCCATGGACTGCAGCCCACTAGGCTCCTCCATCCATGGGATTTTCCAGGCAAGAGTACTGGAGTGGGTGCCACTGCCTTCTCCATGTGAATGGGTTTAGGTGGCCATAATTGTGGTCATCCACTGCCCTGCTGTAGATCCTGCCCTTTGCTTCTTCTAAAAGGGGGCAGATCCTGCCTACGTAGGCAAGAAAGGTATCATTACTGGTTGGGTCAGAAGACTACCATCGAGTACTAGAGTCCTCTACTTGGATCTCAGGAGGAAAGAGAAAAGATGCTAATGGGCCCTAAAAGACCAGAATGAACGCTGAAGTCCATTTATTCAGAAGCAAAGGCCAGAGAAGGCAGAGAGATGTCCAGAGCAGCCACCTTTCCCACAAGATACAGCCCTGTTTGATCCTAAAGACCATTTTTGGTGACTATGTGGTAGATGCCCTGCAGGTGCTGTCTGCACAGTCTTGTGTAATCCTTGGGACAACCCCAGAGTGTAGGAGTCATTGTACCTCTTTTACAGTTAAGGCAAAGAAGACTCAAAGACCTTAAGAGATGTGTCCACTTGGACAGAGCTAGTAAGTGGGAGAGTGAAACTTGAACTTGAATCAGACTGGATCTAAAGCTTTCCATTTCATCACTTAGATGTCACCTCCCAGGGCTCCATTTTTCTTCTCAGTAAAATGGGGGGTAAGGGGAAAACCTGGTTCTAACCCTGGTGACTACAGGTGGCCATCAAACGTTGGAAATGGGAAAGTATAGGAAAGAACCCAGTTAGGTGAAACAGCAGTTCTGTGTCTGAGTAGAGTGATCCAGGCAAGAGGTGTGTGTGCCCGGGGCTGGCAGAGGGCACAGGCAGGCAGCTCTGGGAGGGAAACTCTGAGAGGGTAGGGGTTGAGACACAGAGTCTGTTTTCTTCAGGGCATTTGGGTCCCCTGGGAAGGACATTAAAGATGCTATCCTTTCTCATGCCTTTCTGCTCTTTCTCCTGGTCACAAACTCCGGGCTCTCACTCTTTCTTCCTCCCTAGGAAACGCGTGGTCCTGTCTAGCTAGCTTTGGGCCACCAGACTGGACTCTCAGCTCTCAAAGCTATGTTCTCCTTACCTCTGGATGCTTCCCCTTTCGCCCCTCTTCACTGCAGGCACAGCATCGGCACCAGGGGCAGTGGAGGGGAGCTTTCCTGGAAAAGTGACTGGGGATTTGATCCCTTTTTCCATGTCACCAGGCAGATCTTGCTTCTCTGGGAACTACTGTGAATGACTCAAGTACAAAAGTGCAAATCAAAGCCCCCAACCCTTTGAGACTTTCACGTTTTCACTGAACCAGCAACAGCAGCAGCACTGCCCGCGCCAATGACACCAGTATGACTGTTGGGATTCAAACTGCCACCAGAACCCCAGCAGACAGGATTCTCTGACCTCATGCGTGATGCCAGGACATTCCAGCTCAAACTCATGCCCAGCAACTTTAAGATCCTCCAAGACAGTTTCTTCTTCCCAGTAAAACCCCCATAGATGTGCATTTGCTTTAAAAAATCAATTTTATTAAGGTTTAATTTACCTATTAAAGCACATCTCTTTATCTATACATTTGGTGACATATTTATATACCTGTATAGTCTGTGTCATGATCAATATAAAAAACATTTACATCATCCTAAAATGTTCCGGTTCCCTTTCTCAGTCTTCCATCCCTGACTGATCTGCTTCCTGTCGATAGGTCTGTCTTTCTTAGAGTTTCATATAAATGAAATCTTTTATGTCATGCCTCTTTTACTCAGCATAAGAGTGTTGAGATACATCTATGCAATTGCATGTATCAAAGGTCAATTCTTTTTGAGGAATAGCTGATGTATAATATCATGTAAGTTACAAGTGTACAATAGTGATTCCTAATTTTAAAGGTTATACTCCATTTATAATTATTATAAAATATTGGCTATGTTCCCTGTGTTGCACAATATGTCCTTTTAGCTTATTTCTTTTATACACAGTATTTTATACCTCTTAATCTCCTACCTATGTCTTGCCCCTCCCCCTTATCCCTTCCCACTGGTAGCCACTAGTTCTCTATATCTGTGAGGCTGTTTCTTTTTTGTTATGTTCACTAGTTTGTTATACCTTTTGGATTCCACATATAAGTGATAGACTATTTGTCTTTCTCTGATGTTTCACTTAGCATAATACTGTCCAAGTCCGTCCATGCTGTTACAGGTCATTTTTATTGTTGCTGAGTAGTTTTCAATTATATGGATATACTTCAATTTATCTATTTTCCTATTAATGGACAGTTGCGTGGTTTCTACTTTTTATTACTATGAATAAAGTTGCTATAATATCTACATACTGGTCTTTGCAAAAACATGTGTTTTAATTTCTCTTGGATAGCAACCAGAAGTGGAACTGCTGAATCTGTGGTACATATGAGCTTAACTTTATAAGAAATTGGTGTTGTTTTGTCCAATACTCTTTTTGCATCTATTGAGCAAATCATATGGGTTTTCTTCCTTGACCCATTAGTACAGCAAAATATTGAATTTAAAATGTTAAATATTCAAACACTTGGTCTAAGAGATATTAACTGTTTTTTTTTTTACATTGCCTGATTTCGTTTGTTAAAATTCTGTTACAGATTTTCACATTCATACTATGAAGGCTTTTGGTCTCAGTTTTTTATTTCTTTGGAGTGTTTTTGCCTGGTTTAGGTATCATGGTAATATTGGTCTCATAAAATGAATTGGGGAATGTTCTCTCTTCCTCTATTTTCCAGAAGAGTTTGTGTAGAATTGGTGTTATTTCTTCCTTAAGTGCTTGGTAGAATTTATCAGTAAAAATATCTGGATCTGAAGGTTTCTTTGTCAGAAGTTTTTAAATTACAAATTAATTTTCTTTAACAGAGATTGGGTTGCTCAGATTTCTGATTTCTTCTTAAATCACTTTTGCTTATTTGTATCTTTCAAGAGACTTGCAACTGTTTCATCTAAGTTGCTAATTTTATTGGGAAAAATCTTTTTGTAGTCTTCGGTTCAGTTCAGTTCAGTCGCTCAGTCGCTCAATCGTGTCCGACCCTTTGCGACCCCATGAATCTCAGCACACCAGGCCTCCCTGTCCATCACCAACTCCCAGAGTTCACTCAGACTCACGTCCATCGAGTCAGTGATGCCATCCAGCCATCTCATCCTCTGTTGTCCCCTTCTTCTCCTGACCCCAATCCATCCCAGCATCAGAGCCTTTTCCAATGATTCAACTCTTCACATGAGGTGGCCAAAGTACTGGAGTTTCAGCTTTAGCATCATCCTTCCAAAGAAATCCCAGGGCTGATCTCCTTCAGAATGGACTGGTTGGATCTCCTTGCAGTCCAAGGGACTCTCAAGAGTCTTCTCCAACACCACAGTTCAAAAGCATCAATTCTTCGGCGCTCAACCTTCTTCACAGTCCAACTCTCGCATCCATACATGACCACAGGAAAAACCATAGCCTTGACTAGACGGACCTTTGTTGGCAAAGTAATGTCTCTCCTTTTGTAGTCTTACTGTCCCTTTAATGACTTTAAACTTAGTAGGGATGCCCCTTTCTTCATTTCTGCTATTGGTAATTGTGGTGTTTTTTGTTTGTTTTTTCTCTTTTGATCAGTCTGGCTAAGGGTTTGTCAAATTTGTTGCTGTTTTTCAGGGAATGAGCTTTTGGTGTAAATCTTTTTGTTTGACTATATTCTATTTCATTTATTTCTGTCCTTATTTTTGTTTATTTTGGTGGCAGTTTAGACAATTAACCTTAGATTTTTTTTTGTTTTTGTCTCATTTAAAAATTTTTTAAATGTGTAGAAATGTATACCTTAGAAAGTGAGAATTTCTCATAACCCATCTCCCCGAGGTAACTGCCTTTTTGCTAATATGCTGATCACTTAAGACATACCAAAGGACCTGACGTCCTTCTAATCTACCACATGCCTTTGAACGTGTGTGCCTTTGGCCCTGGCGCTCCTTCAGAAAGGAATACTCTGCCCGAGAGTCTCCACTCGGTAGATTCATAGGTATTAAGATCCATTTCAAATACCATTTCCTCCTTGAAGCTTCCTTCCGTTCTTCCAGAGTTCACCCTCTGCTCTGTACCCCTGGACTCTGTACATGGCTGTTAGTGTTTGTTCATTGAAAGAACAGAATTTGAACACGGTCCATTTGCTCCGAAGTCCACACTTTTGTGTCCTGCGCTGCTTCCCTGGGATTTTTTTTGTTGGATTTTAGAGCAGCTTTCTATGATTCTTGCTTTACTATACTCTTTCTGGAGGTTGAATTCACATACCATATAATTCACCTTTTTAAGGTGCACAATTATTTCAAGACGTTAATCCCAAATTTCCTTTTGGAAAGAATTATATATATCTTAATATTTCAGTTCCTGGTACAGTCCATGACGTTCAATAAGACAGTGAATGTTTCCTGAATAAAGAAAATCAGTGTGCGTACAAATCACTCAGGGAGAGGGTTAAAATGCAGATTCTTATCTGGAAGTGGAATCTGAGATCTACATTTCTGACAAGCTTTTTCATGATGTCCCAGCTGCTAATCTGAGGACCACTCTGAGCAGTGTGTGAAGTGAAAGACTCTCAGTTGTGTCCGACTGTTAACGACCCCATGGACTGAAGCCTGCCACGCTCCCCTGTCCATGGGATTCTCCAAGCAAGAATATTGGAGTTGATTGCCATTCCCTTCAACTCTGAATGGCTAACCTCAAAGGGACCTCCTCTAGAGTAAAGGTAGTTCTCCTGAACTCTCACAAGGGGGCGCAATGGGCAAACATTTCTATGGCTATTTCTATTTTAACAACGTCGTGAATGAATTCAGTGACATGCTTTTCAACAGCTGTTTTGCTAATTATTATTTATTTCATGCAACAGGCACAGTGGATATCTCAGTATACTAAAAGTGGGCTTTCCTTTAAGCCATGTCTTTTGAAGAATTAGCCAATGTTATGCCCATGGAAACTGGAAACACTACATATCTGTTATCAGAAGTGTCAAATAAGAATAGCACTACAAAATTCTTAGGAAAGATCTGAAAGATGTGAAAATAATATGATAATAGTAATAATAAAAGTAACAATGAGAGTATCTGTCATTTATTGATACCTGTTAAATGTGTAGTATTGTACTAGCTGTGTCCCAGAAATGATTTCATTTAATTCTCACAACCATCCCACAAAATAGGTAGGACCGCCCCCATTTTTACAGGTGAGAAGATTGATACTTACAGAAATTAAATAAAACGCCCAAGTTCTGGAAGTCCTAATTGGAAGGGTAGAATTTGAACGTGCTCTTTTCCCAAAATTCACCCTTGTGTGCTATACTGCATCTTAGCAATTTTTCCTTCTTTTCTCTTTTTTTGGGGGAGGGATTTTTCTTTTGGGGTTTAGAACAGTGATTTATGATTCATAATTTGCCATACTCTTCTTATAAATTAAAGTATGACTCATATGCCATAAAACCCATCCTTCTAAAGAACACAGTTCACTGGTTTAAAGTATAATAAATGCAAGATGGTAAACTATTGTCAGTATTAATTGAAGAATATTTTTGTCACCCCCAAAGAGAAATGCATACCCTTTAACACTCTTTCTTTGTTTTCCCCTCCCGCAGCCCCTGAAAACCACTAATTTTCCTTTGTCCATATGAATTTGTCTATTTCACACATTTCATATAAAAGGAATCATGCAACATGTGGCCTTTTACTGGCTTTTTCACAGAGTATAATGTTTTCAAAGTTCATCCATGCTGTAACATACATCAGTCCTTCCTTCCTTTTTATGTCTGAACAATATTCCACAGTATGGATACACCAAATTTCATTTATTCATTTACCAGTGGATAAACATTTGGGTTGTTTCCACTTTTTATCAATTTTGAATAATGCGGCTGCAAACATTTAGGTGTACGTTTTTGGGCAAACATAAGTTTTCATTCTTCTAGGGTAAATACCAGGGAGTGGAACTGATGGATTATTTGTTAAATCTATGTTTTGCTTTTTGAGGGACTTTCAGACTGTTTTCCACAGTAGCTGCACCACTTCACATTCAGTTTTTTTCATATACTTTCCACCAACATGTACTTGTCAATCCTTGCTGATTTACCATACTCTTGTGATCATGAGTTAATTGAAGGGGAGATAATCCAGTTCTCAATGTTTCAAAATGAGATGCGCTTTAATTTTTTAAAAGTGATCAAAGTGGGTTTCTGCCTACTGGTGTGAACTGGGTGTGTTCATCATTAGCTAGCGTTTTCTTCATTAACTCTATGACCCCTTATTATGAGCTAGTCCTTCAGGCTCTCAACTGTAGTTCTGGGATAATAAAACCTGCCTGGCTTCGCTGGTGGTCCTGGCATGAAGTTAAAACCAAATAGCTAAGGCAAGAGGAAATACTTTCACAAGTGAAAGAGTTGCCACAGTTAATGCAGTTAAAGCACCAGCACCCCTCTTTTGTGGGAACTTTTTCCAAGATCTCTGGCCGCTCTGTAACCCCCCTCCTCTAGAGAGCAGGCATCGGAGTGGCCGAGGGCATGTTGGGTCACAGCTAAAGGTAAGTCAGCTGGGCTCTAAGGGATTTGTTTCTAACAAAGTAAATCCTAGGCATCAAAGCCATGTGGCATCTTCATTATTTAGTGACAAACTGTTGCCTCCAGTATCTATACTAAGTGCTGGGAATACAATTTTTTAAAAAAGATTGGAAAAAATTATTTTAGACTTTTTATTTTGTATTGGGGTTTAGCCAATCAACACTGTTGTAATAGTTTCAGGTCAACAGTGAAAGGACATACATATACATACAGCCACACACATACACATACATGTATCCCCTCTCCCTGCCACCCAGGCTCCCATGTAACACTAAGCAGAGTTCCCTCTGCTACACACGAGGTCCTTGTTGGCTTTTTATTTTAAATATAGCAGTGTGCACGTATCCACCACAAACTCCCTAACTATCCCTCCCTCTCATCCTTCACCCTGGCAAGGATTAGAAAATTTAGTGTAGCTTTCTTGGGACATCCACGGACAGAGCAGATTTAAAATCAGCACAAATACAAAACAATTACATCGTAAGCCTGAAAAAATAGATACATATCCCTTACACATACGTACAGAATGTGTACGTTCTTTCCACGTGTATATTACATTTTGCCTTCTGTATACCCAGGAGTGCAATCGCCACCAAGAGTGTCATATACATCACTGTACAGTTGACCCATTTACATATCCCCCGGCCGCATTTTACTTCCTCTGGCAACCGCTACTCTTTGTTCTGGATCTGTGTTTGTTTTTGTTTGTTAATTTATTTAAAAACTTCTTTATATTCCACAGATGAGTGAAATCATATGGCATTTGCCTTCTGCCGGCTGTCTTATTTCACTTAGTGTAATACCCATAAAATCCATCCACGTTTTGCAAATGGCAAGATTTCATCTTTATTTTATGGCTGAGTAGTATTCCACAGTGTCTGTGTGTCTGTGTGTTTCTGTGTGTGTGTGTGTGTCTGTGTGTGTGTGGCACACTTCTTTATACATCGATGGGCACTTACATTGTTTTCATACTTTGACTATTGTAGATAAAGCTGGAATGAACATAAGGGTTCATGTATCTTTCTGAATTACTGTTTTCATATTCTTTAGATAAATACCTAGAAGTGAAGTAGCTGGATAATATAGCAGTTGTTTTAATTTTTTGAGGCACCTTTTCACTGTTTTCCATAGCGACTGCACCAATTTACATTCCCACCAACAGTGTATGAGGGTTCCCTTTTCTCTGTATCCTAACATTTGTTATATCTTGCCTTTTTGATAATATGCACGTCTTGATCATACATTGTGTGTTTATTAAAATTGGCTATGTTGTAGGCCACAGGAAAATGTCAGTTTATTCCAAAAAGTCAATCTTAGACAGGCTAGGTTTTGTAATGATAATGCCATAAAGCTAGAAATCAATAACAATAAAAGAGTTTAAAAACTTTCCTTTTTCTGGAAAACAGCAAACAACAAAAACAAATCAAAAACAGAAACAGTCCCCCACATCCCTAGGTTAAAGGGATCTTCATATAAAATTCATGAGGCACCAAGTAGTATTTAGAGGGGAAAATTACAGCTTTAAACAAGTCCATCAGGAAGCAGGACCATTCAAAGGAAAATAAACAAAACATTCAACTACAATAATTTGAAGAGGACAGTTGAACGAACTCTAGTCGTGGGGTTCTGACTTACCCACACACAGGATGCTGAGTGAACCCAGCAGAGGTGCAGCTCACCTGGAGAGATCACATGTGGACTGTTTGATAAAGTATAAGGGAGCAGATGGAGATACCCGGGAGAAGCACAGAGCAAGGGCCAAGGTGAGAAGCAGCCAGCAGCAGGGCAGGGAAGGCTTCCCACGGAGGGGAAGTCAGAGGAAGCGAGGGTTAGGTCAGATGGTGAAAGCTTTGCTGCGAAATAAAAGGCAGGCCTAACACATTTTTAAAAATGAAAAGATGATGACTTAAGAGTATGAACTCCAGGGTCAGACGACACCAAGTTCGAATCCCACTTAACACACGCTGTGGGATTCTAGCTGTGTGCTCATGGGCTGGCCATTTAACCTCTACAAGCCCCATGTCCTCATCTATCCAGTGAACGAGTGAAGTTGCTCAGTCGTGTCTGACTCTGCGACCCCATGGACTGTAGCCTACCAGGCTCCTCCACCCATGGAATATTCCAGGCAAGAGTACTGGAGTGGGTTGCCATTTCCTTCTCCAGGGGATCTTCCTGACCCAGGGATTGAACCCAGGTCTCCTGTATTGCAGGCAGACGCTTTACTGTCTGAGCTACCGGGGAAGCCTGTCCTCATCTATTGTTAAGTCGCTTCAGTCGTGTCTGACTCTGTGTGAACCCATAGACAGCAGCCCACCAGGCTCCACGGTCCCTGGGATTCTCCAGGCAAGAATACTGGAGTGGGTTGCCATTTCCTTCTCCAATGCATGAAAGAGAAAAATGAAAGTGAAGTCGCTCAGTCGTGTCCGACTCTTAGCGACCCCATGGACTACAGCCCACCAGGCCCCTCTGTCCATGGATTTTCCAGGCAAGAGTACTGGAGTGGGGTGCCATTGCCTTTTCCTGTCCTCATCTATAAGTGATGATAGAAGTAAAAATATTAATGGAAACTACCTGAAAAGTATATTGGTGTATAAATCACTTAGCACGGTGTCTGAAATTGTTGTTGTCGTTCAGTCACTAAATAGTGTCCGACTCTTTGTAACCCCATGGACTGCAGCATACCAGGATTTCCTGTCTTTCATTATCTCCTGGAGCTTGCTCAAACTCATGTCCATCGAGTTGGTGATACCATCCAACCATTTCACCCTCTGTCGCCCCCTTCTCCTCCTGCCCTCAATCTTTCCCAGCATCAGGGTCTTTTCAAATGAGTTGACTCTTCTCATTAGGTGGCCAAAGTATTGAGGCTTCAGCTTCAGCATCGGTCCTTCCAATGAATATTCAGTGTTGATTTCCTTTAGGATTGACTGGTTTGATCTCCTGGTTTGATCTCCTTGCAGTCCAAGGGACTCCCAAGAGTCTTCTCCAGCACCACAGTTTGAAAGCATCAATTCTTCAGTGCTCAGCTATCTTTATGGTCCAACTCTCACATCTGTACATGACTACTGAAAAAACCATAGCTTTGACTATACAGATCTTTGTCAGCAAAGTGATGTCTCTGCTTTTTGATATGCTGTCTAGGTTTGTCATAGCTTTTCTTCCAAGGAGTAAGCATCTTTTAATTTCGTGGCTGCAGTCACCAGATGCAGTGATTTTGGAGTCCCAAAAAATAAAGTCTGTCATTGTTTCCACTTTTGCTCCATCTACTTGCCATGAAGTGATGGGACCAGATGCCATGATCTTAGTTTTTTGAATGTTGAATTTTAAGCCAGCTTTGTTCACTCTTCTTTTTCACCCTCATCAAAAGGCTCTTTAGTTCCTTGCTTTCTACTGCTTTGAGTGTAATTGTTCACAGCACACCTTTTCACAATCAGAAGTGTCTCTGGCTGATAAGTTGTATGGTCATGTCAAGTTGGTACTCAGCTTGTCAGGTCTATGGGTGTGTGTGGGGGGGGGTTTAGAAAGATCATACTTAATGCATGTTGGAGCCTGGATTTCAAGGACACTAAGCTAGAGACAGAGGTCACTTAGGAGGGACCTGGACCAGGCAGCTGAGGACAGACTGGAGAGTTCCAGAACAGAGGTGTATTTTTTTTTTAAAGGAGGCAGCATTTATACACTGGTGACTAAGGTGATTCTGCTGCTGCTGCTGCTGAGTCGCTTCAGTCGTGTCCGACTCTGTGCGACCCCAGAGACGGCAGCCCACCAGGCTCCCCCGTCCCTGGGATTCCCCAGGCAAGAACACTGGAGTGGGTTGCCATTTCCTTCTCCAATGCATGGAAGTGAAAAGTGAAAGTGCAGTCGATCAATCATGTCTGACTCCTAGCGACCCCATGGACTGCAGCCCACAGGCTCCTCCACCCATGGGATTTTCCAGGCAAGAGTACTGGAGTGGGGTGCCATTGCCTTCTAGGCTTGTATTAATGTTTCATTAATATAAGAGGACCAAGCAAGTGATGACAGGGAATTCACCAGGGTGGGGCCAGCAGAAGGAAACACAGATTTGGGAAGAAGGCATATGGGAGGGTGAATTTTGAACACATCAACTTTAAATATGTTAGAGGGATTGCAATGTGGAGGGAATCATTAGCATCAGAAAGCAGAATCTGAAGTTCAGGGGGAGGCTGGGTCTGGAGACAGAAATATGGGTCTTTCCGATATGTGTGAGCAGATGAGATCACTCAGGGAGAGAAGTGAAAAGTGAGATGAGATTAGTGCTAAAGACCAAGCCCTGAGGGATGCAGCCAGGCAGGCATCAGTGAGGGATGCTGTTGCCCTGGAGCTTGGGAAAGCTGGGAGAAATAAGAGTCAGAGCGGACAAGGAGGGCAGCGTCTTAGGAAGCAGTGAGCTATCCCTGGCATCAGTGCTCTGGAGCATTTGGATAAAATCAGGGCACAGACGTGCCATTGGGTTCCCCATGAACAACACATTTTCTTTTGGAAGAAAGTTTCCAAGGAGTGGTGGGGTAGAAGTCGATTGCACAAAGTTTAGTTTGAATGGCAGCTCAGGAGGAAAGAAGAGTAAAGTTGTATTTATAACATTTCTCAGACTCATAGATTTGAGTCAAATCCATAACTGATAATTGAAAGAATCTCTTGGAAAGTTCTGGTGTAGTTCTCACGGCTGACAAGCGAGCATCTGCAGTTGTTTATTGTGTGCTAGTTATCACGCAGTGTGCTCTTGCCACAGTGTCTGGTGTGATAATCCCAGGGAGGGGATGAGGAAGGCATCCCTTGAAAATGCAGAAACTGAAGTTCCGAGGATCCACCTGACCTAATCAATGTCACACTATGTCACACACACACAGCTACACCGTCCCAGAATCACCAGTTACCCTCATCTCTGATCCACCCCAAAGTCCACATTCGTTCCTCTGAAACTCAACTCCACCTAAAACCTTCTCCTCTTTTTAAAAAATTTTCTTTTGAATCTTTATTTTTTGTAGCTTATTTAATTTATCTTTTTATTTGATAGAGGAATGCATAAATTGGAAGGGTAGGCTTAACGTATGTGTGTGTGCTCAGTCCTGTCCAACTCTTTGCAACTCCTCTGTTCATGGGATTCTCCAGATAGGAATTCTGGAGTGGGTTGCCATTTCCTCCTCCAGGGGATCTTCCCCACCCGGTGATCGAACCTGCGTCTCCTGCATTGCACGCATTCTTTACCACTGAGCCACCTGAGAAGCCCAGCACATACACAGTATATATAAAATAGATAACCAACAAGGACCTACGTACAGCACCAGGAACTCTACTCAATACCTGTAATAATCTACATGGGAAAAGAATCTGAAAGGGAACATATATATATATATGTATGTGTATAACTAAATCACTTTGCTTGACACCTGAAGCTAACACTACATTGTAAATCAACTACACTCTCCTCTTTTTTTTTTTTTTTTAACTGTCCGAAAAAGCAATTCAAACCCTGCTACTGCACAGTCACTACTTTTTAAAATAAAAATGCAGGTTTTCAGAACTGCTGAACGAGGCAGTCACTTGTTCATCACGGTACAACCGGGGACCTCAGAACTGTGAAGAGCATTAAAAGAAAAAAAATCACTGTGCTTTCTTGTTCTGAAAGGGAACAGTGGAAAATGACCTGTCTTTCCTACCTGAGCCTGCTTTAGCGGAAACAAGGAAACTTTGTGTATCGTTCAATCCCAGAAAACAGGGGCCTTGTCTGTGAATAAAATAGCAAGTTTCGCTTTAACTTTCAAGAATGATGTCTTTTCATGCCTTCATGGGATACCTGAAGCCCTGCCAACCTCATGAGTGAGAAACCAGACCTGCTCACCCTTGCCTGTCCACACCAGTTCCCGCCAACTCTGAGGCTCTTTCAGCGGTGTGAGTAAACCTTTATGCTGGGGCTCCATTCATATGTTATTCTTTATAGCACACGCACGCTCTTTACAGTCCTTTCTATGTATGGAACATTTCATGATATAATTCCAAAGGCACTGCTTAAAAATGTAAACAAAAGTAAGACTAACATTTTCAAAAGAAAAAGAAAAAACATCTTTGAAGAGAGGAACGGATAAACAAAATGGGGTAAGACATTTCATGGAATACTAGATAATTCAAAGAATGAGCAAAACCTGTTTGAATCAGCTTGGGTGAAGCTCAAAAATACATGGTTGTGTGAAAATAAAACATTGCAAAATGACATGCATGGTGTGATACTTATCTACATATAAAAATATTAAAAAGCAGAGACATTACTTTGTTGACAAAGGTCTGTCTAGTCAAAGCTTTGGTTTTTCCAGTAGCCATGTACAGATGCGAGAGTTGGACAACAAAGAAGGCTGAGCACTGAAGAATTGATGCTTTCAAACTGCGGTGTTGGAAAGACTCTTGAGAGTTCCCTGGACTGCAAGGAGATCAAACCACTCAGTCCTAAAGAAAATCAACCCTGAATATTCATTGAAAGTACTGATGCTAAAGCTGAAACTCCAATATTGGCCACCTGATGCAAAGAGCTGACTCACTGGAAAGGACCCCGATGTTGGGAAAAGACTGACGACAGGAGGAGAAGCGGGTGACAGAGGATGAGATGGTTGGATGGCATCACCAACTCGATGAACATGAGTTTGAGCAGCTTCCAGGATGGTGGAGGACAGGAAAGCCTGGTGTGCTGCAGTGGATGGGGTTGCAAAGAGTCGGACGTGAGTGAGCCACTGAACAACAAGAAAATAATAAAAAATAGATTATCAATGGACATAGACCTATATAAAATTATATATTAAGGACATTATATTGACTATGCCAAAGCCTTTGACTGTGTGGATCACAATAAACTGTGGAAAATTCTGAAAGAGATGGGAATACCAGACCACCTGACCTGCCTCTTGAGAAATCTATATGCAGGTCAGGAAGCAACAGTTAGAACTGGACAGGGAAAAACAGACTGGTTCCAAATAGGAAAAGGAGTATGTCAAGGCTATATACTGTCACCCTGCTTATTTAATTTATATGCAGAGTACATCATGAGAAATGCTGGGCTGGAGGAAGCACACTCTGGAATCAAGATTGCCGGGAGAAATATCAATAACCTCAGATATGCAGATGACACCACCCTTATGGCTGAAAGTGAAGAAGAACTAAAGAGCCTCTTGATGAAAGTGAAAGAGGAGAGTGAAAAAGTTGGCTTAAAACTCAACATTCAGAAAATGAAGATCATGGCATCCGGTCCCATCACTTCATGGCAGATAGATGGGGAAACAGTGGAAACAGTGTCAGACTTTATTTTTCTGGACTCCAAAATCACTGCAGATGGTGATTGCAGCCATGAAATTAAAAGATGCTTACTCCATGGAAGGAAAGTTATGACCAACCTAGACAGCATATTGAAAAGCAGAGACATTACTTTGTCAATAAAGGTCCGTCTAGTCAAGGCTATAGTTTTTCCAGTGGTCATGTATGGATGTGAGAGTTGGACTATAAAGAAAGCCGAGCGCTGAAGAATTGATGCTTTTGAACTGTGGTGTTGCAGAAGACTCTTGAGAGTTCCTTGGACTGCAAGGAGATCCAACCAGTCCATCCTAAAGGAAATCAGTCCTGAATATTCATAGGAAGGACTGATGCTGAAGCTAAAACTCCAATTCTTTGGCCACCTGATGCGAAGAGCTGACTCATTTGAAAAGACCCTGATGCTGGAAAGATTGAGGGCAGGAGAAGGGGACGACAGAGGATGAGATGGTTGGATGGCATCACCGACTCAATGGACTTGGGTTTGGGTGAACTCTGGGAGTTGGTGATGGACAGGGAGGCCTGACGTGCTGCAGTTCATGGGGTCACAAAGAGTCAGACACGACTGAGCGACTGAACTGCACCACCAGTTGTGATTACTTCAGTGGCTGGGAGATGATGGGCGTGCTAAAGAAGTTGGTATTAGTGGATCAGGAAGAGGACTTCAGCTTGATCCATAACAGCTGTTCAGAGACGGGCCAAGGATCCATAAAAGTCCCCATGACACCTTCAGGAGTTTTGTGAAGTCAAAACTATTTCATAGTTGTGTGAAGTTGTTATTCGCCTGTTTCATGGTGTTGGCTTTTCATAGTTGTGTGAAGTTGTTATTCGCCTGTTTCAAGGTGTTGGCATTTGGACTCGTGGTGCAAAACCAGTGGTGTGTAGAACTACAGGTCCTTTGTAGGAATCAAGGAGTCATCATTATAGCCTGGGCTGCCACTCATTTGAAGTGAAAAAATAAACCTGCCGGTTTCACTCAAGAATGACCTGAGGAAGTGGTAACAATTATTGATTTTATTAAATCTTGGCCTCTCTGTTCATTTTTAAAGACATTCTAAGTGCTGAAGTATATATGAAATGCCTTTGCCACATTTGATATGATGGTTGTCCTAAATAAAAGCACTTGTGTGTTTGAGTTGAGAGCTCAATTAATTGCTTGTTTCTCATGGAACACCATTTTTATCTGCAAGGATGACTGACAGGCAAACTGTGGTTTTTCAGGTTAGGATATTCGGCAGATATTTTCTCGAAAATGAACAAAACAAGCCTGTCACTTCGAGGAAAACAACTGACAGTATTTGTTTCCCAGGATAAAAGTACAAGTTTTCAAGCAAAAATTAGAATTTTGGAAAACTTATTTCTGCCACCATGAGCTTGACAGCTTCTCAACACTTAAAATGTTTGCTGATGAGACTGATAGTCATATCAACAAACAAGATTAAACTTATTTTTTCGTGCTCTATTGGGGTATAGTTGATTTTCAATTTTGTGTTAGTTTAAGGTATACAGAAAAGTGATTCAGTTATGCATATACACATCTATTCTTTTTCAGATTCTTTTCCCATGTAGCTTATTCTAGAATATTGAGTAGACTTTACTATGCTATACCACAGGTTTTTGTTGATTATCTATTTTTGATATATAGTAATGTGTATATGTTAATCTCAAACTCCTAATTTATCCCTCCCCCCACCCTGCCCACCAATCCCTTTTGGTAACCATAAGTTTGTTTTCTATGTCTGTGAATCTGTTTCTATTTTGCAAATCAGTTCATTGGTATCATTTTTTTATATTCTACATATAAATGATACTTGTCTTCCTCTTTCTGACTTACTTCACTTGTATGATAATCTCTAGGTCCATCCATGTTCCTGCAAATGGCATTATTTCATTCCTTTTTATGACTGAGTAATATTCCTTTGTATATTGAACATGTCTTCTTTATTCATTTCTCTGTCAATAGACATCTAGGCTGCTTCCATGTCTTGGCTATTGTAAATAGTACTGCAGTGAACATCAGGGTGCGTGTATCTTTTTGAGTTATGGAACAAGCAGGATCATTTGATATTGTATAATAAAACAAGCCAACATCCAGTATTTCTGAAAGACAAATTCATTTTGTTACAAAATCATTTTATTCTTTTTTCCTGCATTTTCAACTCTAAAAAAACTATTTGCTGTAAGGTGTTTGTCTTAAATCTAGATGACTAGAACTAAAGTTATTTAGGAATGGGGCAACAGTTCACAACACATGTAACTTACAGCCCCAAAGAATTTGTACTTACCTTTCTCTCTCAATTACGGTATACTTCATCTTCCTTTTCCCCTACTTTTCTGCTTTCTCATTTCCCTCTTTTCCCCCTATATTCACAAGTCAAAATGACAAATGTCGCCAAGACTTGTTGATGTTGCTCAGGGGTGTGCGTGTTAGACTTCTGGTATTTTAGGGAGAAACTGATCACAGCATGTGCTGTGTGCTTCGTTGCTCAGTTGTGTCTGACTCTTTGTGACCCCGTGGACTGTAGCCCTCCAGGCTCCTCTGTGCATGGGGATTCTCCAGGCAAGAATACTGGAGTGGGTTGCCATGCCCTCCTCCAGGGAATCTTCCCAACCCAGGGATCGAACCCAGGTCTCCAGCACTGCAGGCAGATTCTTTACCATCTCAGTCACCAGGGAAGCTGATCACAGCATGGCAGATATAAATGGAAGTCCCCCCCATTTCGTGCCTCCTCCTAACTCAGAACTAAAGCCCATCCCCTTTCCTCCCACAAGGGGAGTCAGCAGAAGCCTGAGCTTGAGTTCATCCCTGTGAGCTCATCATGATTGTCCTTTGGGCCCAAGCATAGCAAAGTCAACCTCCCAGGCAGGACCCATGTCCGAAGCAGCATTTCCAGCCACTTCTCAGGGACCTCTTGAGATGCCTTTGTGTTGTTAATATCTGCCTCTATTGTTGTCTGTTGAACATGCAGTGTGTGCCTGAGTGCTACTCATTTAATTCTACAACAATGCTCTGAGGTTATCCTCCTGTGTCAGGGATTGATTGTGTGGACACACAGGTAAACTCTATTTCCCAAACTCCTTGGCAGTTAAGCCTGGCGATAGGACTAAGTTTTTGTCAAAGCCTTGCTAGCAAAAGTATTGTGTGTTCCTTCCAGGCCTGCCTGCACTCTCCCCCCACATCTCTGACTCTCCGTGTTCTTTTCTCTTCCTGTATCTTGTGAAGACAAGTACAGTGATGCTGGGATTATAAACTGGATGGAATCTGGCTTTTGAATCTCAGAGGACAGCCACTGCTCAGTAACACTCATTTTGGAATTCAAGGGAGCAAAAATAAACGTGTTAAGCCAATGAGATTTTTGGAGTTTACTTACAGCAGCTGTGGTCCTCACGCTGATAGTCACCCCCATTTTACAGGTAAGAGAACTGAGCCTTGGCACATTTTCTTTGTCTACAGTCTCACACCTAATGAGCTGATCCGTGCAAGCTTGAATTACGTGTGTCTATCTCCTTGGGAATGAAGTAGTGAGAATCTCAGCAGTGGCAAGTGTGTGTGTGTGTGTGTTGTGGGATACAGTTCTATCAGTGTTTTGGGCTGTATGGTTCCTAAGATCCTTCTTGATCTCAAACAGGAAAGAAAAATGTGACTTTCAGGACCATCCTCTTCCCTAGTCGCGGTACTGAGGGCTCCACCATATACTTCTGCTCCTAAGTACTGCTGAGCAAGGATTAGTGACCCCCAAAGGGACTGAGCCTCTGCCCCCAGCGTGGCTGCTGCTGGATGACTGACTGACAAGATCCCAGCCCTTATCTGGGCTGCAGAGGGCCTGGCCACGACGACGATGACTCCAACCTTCGGGAGAATGTAACTCAGTTCGATGTCAGCTTTCCCAGGGATATCAGTTTCAGGAGGCTGGCAGGAGGTGGAGGAAAAACAATCTCAGGCCAGTTTACCTTGTGCAGGGTGGTCTCCCTCCTCTCTCCCCCATCACACTGAACGTCCACTGAAGCATGCAGAAAACAAGCCACTCTCGCCCACCACTCCATGTCTTTTTAAAATTTTAATTAATTAATTTATTTATATTTTTAGCTGCATGGGGTCGGCCTTACTGCTCAAGGGCTTTCTCTAGTTGTGGCGAGTGGGGGCTACTCTCTAGCTGTGGTGAGCTGGCTTCTCAATGCGGTGGTGTCTCTTTGTGCAGAGCACAGATTCTGCAGCTCAGTATTGTGGGGCACGGTCTTAGTTGCCCCGAGGCATGGGGAATCTTCCAAGACCAGGGAATGCAACCTGTGTCCCCTGCAATGGCAGGTGGATCCTTTACCACTGGACTACCAGGGAAGTCCTACCCTCCACTTCTTAGCTGACTTACCCAACCTGGCTGACCCTTTCCCTCATAACTGCATCAGTGCGGTAGTGCATATTGGAGAAGCTCAGGCAGTGGCAGGCTTCTGTCTGTCTCCCGAGCACTCATCCATCGCACTACTACTACGAATTTAGGAACTAACTGTTGGAACGTAGGTGCTCAAACAGAACAACTCTTTGGGCTGATATTCCCATTCATGGATTTCTTGGTTTTCTAACTGACGCCAGTTAGAAAGTGACTTGATGAAGGTCCCATAACTTTTTAAATTTGATGTCATTCATATAACTTCACCGATGCAATGAATATTAACTTGGGCCAACTCCAGGAGATGGTGAAGGACAGGAAGGCCTGGCGTGCTGCAGTCCATGGGGTTGTAAAGAGTTGGACGCAATTGGGCGACTGACAACAACAATATATAACTTGCTGGTGGCATATTTGGGCTCCTACTAGATGCTCAGCATCACTCCGTTGCTGTAGGATTGTGTTCCCAGGGGAACAGACTCTGAGACCCTAAGGTTTTGTTGCAAGAAATTTATTGGGTGGTGCCCTTGGGAGCGCATGGGTAAGGGCGTGACAGAGGCAAGACTGGGCAGGTGGACTTGAACTGTGATTTTGTTGCAGCAGAGGCCCCAGTTGATCTCCAGAGGAGAGGTGAGACAGAGGTGGCCCTTCAGAGATGTTCCAAGTGGAGGCAAGAGGACTGAGAGTTTGTTCTCCAACCTGGACCAGTCATCATATGTTGGCTGCTCCCAGGGAGGGGCCGTAAGCCCAGATGAAGCAGGTCCCTTCAGCAGAGGGCAGTTTCCAGGGAAGGGCTGTGTCATGAGCTGGAGGAATGAATGTCCCAGTCCTGGGTCCCAGAGGGGAATTGGATGGAAGACCACAGCAATTGCTGTACTTGTGTATAGGCACAATAGCACTGAGGTTTAAGGTGATGGAAACTGAAGTTTAGGAAAAAGATGTCATTGAGGTCACATAGTCACTAAGTGAATTAGAAAAACGTAGGTCTCTGGTTTCAGACTTTTAGCTTGAAGGCTCAAAGTGGCAGAAAGTCATGACAGAGGACAGACCAGGCTGATCTTGAGACTGGGGGACTTCCAGTGCAGGGAGTGGCCTGAGTGGGGTGCCTGGCCAGGGCTGGGTTGACCGCTGAAGTGTGTGGACAGAAAATTTGATGGGGCCAGGGGCAGAGGAGGGGAGGGACCTGGCAACAGGGAAAAAGGATGGGAGGAGAAAGCTTGCTGCTGGATTCCAGAAAGCCTGGACTCCCAGGAAGAGCTAAGGAAGCCTTGTAAACACGGAATTCCTGTTTCCCTGCTGTGGGGGCCTGGAGTGGGGGTGGTGGGGGGTGGCAGTGAGTGAGGTGGAGCGAAGGGAATAGTTCTGAGGACGGAAGGGGAGCACCTCCTCCCCAACCAGCAGACCCTCATCCCCCTCCCCCATCCCTGGGATGTAAATGCCTTAGATGACAGGTGACATGTGAGCAGGTGGTCCTAACGCCTGGGAGGCATATATTCTACCAGGAAAAGTTGTGAAAGATTTTGAAAAGGGCCCCAAAGACTACTGGGTGCCTTTTCTAACGTACCCTTTTTGGTTATCTGCCCTTTCATTGCCTTTGAGCTGTTTTGTGATTCTGTCATCGGTGGAAAACTGATAGTAATGCAAATTATTCTTGCCCATAGAAGTGCAAATGAATTTTGTCCAGCGGGATGCAGTTAGCTATTGCATGGTGGATACCGACTAGTTTTTGCATTTATTTATAAATTCCTTTCAGCATTCCAGCTTGCCTTGATAGGTATACTCTTTGAATGCTCCTTTGATCTGGTTGTAACACCTTACTGGTTCTCTTATTAATGAGTTAAATAAATCTTTGACACATGTGCATTTAAAAAAAAAAGGAAAAATAAAACCAGATTCCTTTTCTCTCAATCAAGTTGCCCTAAAACCAGAGAAAGTTAAGCTGTAGTCTGTGGGGACCTTATTTTGCATATGAAAATAGTTGCATCTTTATTGTGGGAACTGCAAGGCACCCATACTGTTTCCATGCACGCACAAATCCTGTGGGGACCTTTCAGAGCCCATAGAATGGGGGCTGAGAGGACTGGTGGAGACTCTGTACCCTCATGTCAATCAGAGAAGCTTGACTTTGGTCTACTTTTGTCTTTTATTTCCACAGGGAGCATCCATGTAAGATTTCACTGGAATCAAGATATTATAGGTTGACATAGCATCCCCTCCCTCCAAAGATACTGTCCTAATACCCAGTCCCCATGAGTGTGACCTTATTTGGAAATAGTGTCTTTGCAGATGGTCAAGTGGGGATGAGGTCACTAGTGTGTGTTAGTCACTTAGTCGTGTCTGACTCTCTGTGACCCCATGGACTGTAGCCTGACAGGCTCCTCTGTCCATGGGAGTCTCCAGGCAAGAGTACTGGAGTGGGTTGCCATTTCCTTCTCCAGGAGATCTTCTTGACCCAGGGATCAAACCCAGATCTCCTGCATTGCAGGCAGATTCTTTACCATTTGAGCTATAGGGAAGTCCACGTGGTTGCTAGGGCAAGCTGTAATCTGATATGACTGTGTCCTTATAAAAAGGGAAAATTTAAACCCAGAGATGGGCACACACACAGCGGGGACAGCATGTGAAGAAGGCAGAGGTTAGGTTGATGCATCCATTGGCCAAAGAAGGTCAGACATTTCAGCAAACCACCAGGCCTGGGTGAGAGGAACAGAAAAGGTTATCTCTCATAGCCCTCGGAGGAACCAACCCAGCCAACACCTAGATCTTGGACTTCTAGCCTCCAGAACTCTGAGACAATACATTTCTGTAGTGTCAGCCACTCAGCTAGTGGTATTTGTTATGGCAGCCCTAGGAAACGAACATGCCAGTCTTCTACAGCTGCGTGCAGTGTCAACCACTGGATTTTGGCTGGCTAACCCTCTCTTTACCACAAGAAGTGGCGTTGGGACTGCAGAGTGTTACAGGGCTTCAAGTGCCTTAAATACAGCCACCATTCAAGAGGGGAGGCATGCCATCTTTTTGGTTGTAAAACTTCTCCGGGAAAACATAAAATCCAAAATAGCATGCCCAGCTGCAGTTTGACATTGTGTAATTACAGCTCTCCTGTTTGTTTTAGTCAAAGGCAGATACCCTCCCTGTGTCTGAACAAAAGGAGCAGACTGTTGCCTGAATGGCACCCGGTTACTGGGTCCTCAATTTCCCAATCAGAACTGTCATTGGTCACACTTAATGAAGCCATCTTCCCAGCCTCTTGGTATCCAATAGGTTCCCATGGTAATTACGAAGGTTTCCAAGCAGGGTTGTCTTTCCCGCACTCCTGCACGCTCTCCTGGCAGGCAGGGGTGGTTGGGACTCTGGTGAAATCTTGGCTTTTCCTGTAACATATACTGAAATAAGGGCTTCCCAGGTGACTCAATGGGTAAAGCATCCGCCTGCAATGCAGGAGACGTAGGACACAGGTGTTCAATTCCTGGGTTGGGATGATCCCCTGGAGGTGGACATGGCAATCCACTCCAGTGTTCTCGCCTGGAAAATTCCATGGGCAGAGGAGCCTGTGGACATCGCTACAGGTGTTCACAGCTGCAGCAGGAGTGAGGAACCACTTTATAAAGTTGCAAGGTGCCAGGAGGCTCCTCTAAAGGCAGGAGAGAAGCCCATGGGCAGGAGGTTAGAAGTGGCTAAAGGACTCAATGAAAGAACTCACACAAGACACACCCGGGGACACCCGGAGGAGTTAGCTGTGAAGTCTTGTGACTGTGGGGATAAGGTGAGCTGAAATGACAGAGAGCCCCGACTCTGTTGTGGACCTGTCTCCGTCACACAGCTGCTCTTCTCATTACAAAAGAGATAATATACAAGGTTGGCACCAACCACAATTCCTTGAGCCCTTATGACACTGCAGACTTAATGGTGCCAGTTGCTTTGTGTCTGCTTGTAAATGTTTATCCAGAAACTCGCAAGGCAAAATTTGTCTAGTCAATTGTATTCTCAGAGAAGAAACTTCCATGGCATTTCTCCTGTTAAATAAGAAGAAGCTTCCAGAATAGACAAGCCTATCTAAGTGAATCAAGCAGAAGCAGTAGATCAGACTGGAAAGCAAAAATCACAATTCAAGAAGCCACCGGACAGGAACTCATGTGTTCTGGGGGGAGTTGGAGAGCTACTCTGAATGAGATTTCTCCTGTGTTAAAAATCATTCCTGATCCTTGACTTAGCGAATCCTTATGTTTCAGTTACAAGTGAAGGTTACCCAAGAATGTGGAGGTCATCCAGACCTGTAGATTTCAGTCTGTGAAGAAATCCAGCCTGCCTGGAATGTAAGACTTGGTTTTCATTCACCTTGCCACATCCTCAAACCATCCACAGGAGCTCACTCAAAGGGGGTGCTCAAGGCTCATGCGGATCTTCCTTGACTTACAATGGGGTTATATCCCAACAAACGCATCGTAAGTTGAATGTATCATAAGTCAAAAATGCATTTAAAACCCCTAACCTACAGAACATCATAGCTGAGCCTGGCCCACCTTAAACATGCTCAGAACACGTGCACTCGCCCACAGTTGGGCAAAATCACCTAACACAGAGCCTATTTTATAATAAAGTGCTGAATACCTCACATAATTTCTTGATAGTGCACTGAAAGTGAAAAACGGAATGGTTGTATGAATATTGAACGGTTGTAAGCGTATCACGTGTTTACCCATGTGATCGGTGGTGGATGGGGAACTGGGGCTCACTGCTGCCACCTAGTGTCAAGAGAGAGGATGTACCACGTAACACTAGCCCAGGAGAAGTTTAAAATCCAAGCTTCCCAAGTCAAGTTTCTATTGAAAGTGAATTGCTTGGTATCATCGTAAGGTTGAAAAATCATTAAGTGAACCATTGTTTGTAACGTCATTGCTAATGCGTAGTGGTCAAGGTCCCATTAGGAGACAGAAACCACCCTCTCATTCATTTTTCCTTTTAAACACCGCCGGCAATATTCATGGCCCGGAGTCTGGCCCTGGTGGGTGGAGGGTGGGGGTTTCCCAGAAAAGGAAGCTGGATGTGACTGGAGCCCTTGGGGGTGCCCTTTGATGCTTTAGGTATGTCTGTGGGTCCAGATCAAGGGGCAGAAGAAGATGAATGAGATTCAAAACGGACCAGTATCACGGTGCAGACATCTCCTTCCCTTTTGCCAGGTCAGTGTGTGGCGTTTCCAGCCTCCCTCTGATGCCCTCGGCAGCCTTTCACAGCTCCCACGTGTCATGTGGGGTCCAGTCTGTCTTCTCTTTTTGGAAGAACATCAGGCTTTGCTATTTGTCCCTAAGCCTCCCGACCACTCAAAGCCAAGTACAGCTCTCATCCTTCTATGAACCGCTTGGCTTTAGTTTTTGCCTCTGAGTTGAGCTGTGCGTATCTCTCCTTCATCATGTCTTTAGATTTTTCTTTCTTGCTTTCCAACTCCTCTAGGTATGTAATAAAGCTCCTTATGGGGAGGGGATTGTATATTTTATCCTGGATTTATACATGTGTGTAGCTGAGGTGGGGAGGCCATTCCATGACAGGTGAGTTTGTTACAGTGATCAAAGTACCCAGGAGAGAATTGTGCAAAGGAAATGTTAAGATGTTTGGCTGGTGGGGCGGGGGGGATGAACTGAGAGAGTGGCAATGATGTGTGTACACTGCTGGGTGTAGAATGGATGGCTCATGCAAAGCTGCTGTATAACACAGGGAGCTCAGCTTGGTGCTCTGTGGTGACCTAGGTGGGTGGGGAAATGGGGAGGAGGAGGGGACGCTCAAGAGGGAGGGGATATATGTATACTTATAGCTGATTCAGAGAGAATTCCCATGGACAGAGGAGCCTGGCAGGCTGCAGTCCACGGGGTCTCAAAGAGTCAGACACGACTGAGCACACAGCACACACAGCTGATTCGTGTTGTTGTAGAGCAGAAACTAACACAACATTGTAAAGTAATTATACTCTAACTTAAAGAAAAAGATGTTTGGCCAGAGACTAGGAATGTGGTCTTCTCCCTGCCCCGGATAGCAATTTGAATTGTTTCAAATTACTTTTGATTATCAAACTATGTTTGTTTTATTACAACTGCATGCACAAAATGCAGTCTTGCAGGGCTCCAGTTACATTTGAAATACGATTTCAGGTTTCTAATGATGGAGATTGTGAGTTTATCCATCTCAGTGCTGGCCATATAGTAGATCCTCAATCCATAACTCTAGAGCAAATACACACATGGATGAATGAACGGGTGTCAATTTGCTAGGACAAAAATCTTACAATTGGGGCCTTCCATCCTCAATAATTTGACAACTCTGCTGACTCGAGGAGGTGCTGTGACAGTGACCAGCAGCTCCAAATAAAGTTAATAATAAACAATGGCTTTCCTGACAGAGAGGGACACTCGGGAAATGTGAAAAGCAAAATTAGAGAATGCTTGAAGGAAAACATTTATTCAAGGAAGTGACAAGTTGAAGGTGACTTTAAAAAATAAAAGGAAAGGCATTGTTGACCTTATGGTAGAAAGGCTTTATTGTCTCTGTGGAGAAAAATCAATGAGAATTTTAGAGTGAAAAGAGAGGAATCATGGGTTTGTCAGAGCATGCTGTGTACAGGTGTAGCAGTGGCTTTGTCTCAGTGGAAGCTTTTATAGCCTCATGAGGAAGGGGCTTCCAGGGACAAGTCACAGGCCAACTGGGGTGCAGTCTTGATAAAACGAACAGTGGGTCTTTCACAACAGGAAACTGACTCAGAAAGGATTTATACTTTGGGGTTATAGGGAAAGGAAAGTGGACCCTGTAAGGAGATCTTTGTTTCAAAAAAGGGAGAACTTGAGAATCACATTAAGTTGATGAGAACAAGTAGCATCAGGCAGGTGTGAGAACAGAAGCTACATCAATAGCAGTAATCAGTGACATGGAATCAGAGAGAAAGCCCCGGACAACTGGCAGACAATATTGGATCACACTTGGGAGAAGAGTGGGGACAGGAAGCTGGGGAGGAGGGGATAAAGGAGGAGAATGATAGGGTCACCAGCTTGGCTCAGAGGCTATTGACAAAGGAGGCAGAATGATTCCAATCTGTCCTTCCATCCTCTCTCTCAAGGACACGGTTTTCAAACCGGCAAGGTAGGACAAAGAGTGTGTGAAAGGGAATCGCAACCACGTATTGGTAAGGAAATAGGGAGAACCAGGCCCAGATGAACTCTATTCCAGAGATTTAAGGAGTTAGGACTATATGAAGCTGTTGTCAATAATTTATGAGAAATTGTAGAAAATTAGTGTTGTCAGGCAGATTGTCTTAGTCCACTGGGGATTCTATAACAAAATACCAAAGACTGGTTAGTTAATAAACAGCAAAAAAATTATTTGTCACGTTCTAGAGGCTGGGAATCCAAGGTCAAGGTGCCGGCAGATTCAGTGTCTAGTGAATACCCTATTCCTAGCTCATAGAAGGCTGTCTTTATTGTGTTCTCACATAGCAGAAGGGGACAAAGAACTGTGGGGGTCTCTTTTTAAGGGTAAGAATCCCATTTGTGAGGGTCTACTCTCATGACCTGATCACCTCCCGAAGGCCTTGACTCCAAATATGCTCACACTGGAGGTTAGGTTTCAACATAGAATTTTTTGGGGGGACGTGAAAATTCAGTCTATAGTACACGTTAACACAGTTTTCAGCAGAGCCATCACTGGCCTATATGGAGCCTTTGTGTGATTTAGCAAAAGACACCTCTTCAGATATTTTGCTTCCACCTGTTGGAAAATTATCATAATATCATTTTTAAAGAATAGGACATTTTACAGCCTTCTGCTAGAACAATTTTTATAATATTCAATGCTCAAATCTACAGTATCTGCTGTGTATGTCATCCCTCCTTATAAGTGACACACTTAAGTAATGTATCGCCTGTAGTCCTTGCACAGAGTCTCTGATTTTAGGAGAAAAAAATGGTAGGTTATAGGAAATTATAGAATAGGAGTGTGATGTGATCCTTGGGAAAACTGAAGGACAGTCAACTATCCTACTTGGGAACATTTAGAAAATAAAGAGATCAGCAGCACTCATTAAGAATGTTGATTGATGGAGAAAAGGTAACTTGATAGACTAGTCTGTTAAAATTATATTTAATAGGGAAAACTTGTAGATTTCAACCCTTGAGTCTGAAAGCAGAGCCCCAGGTGTAAGATCAGGGAAAGACATGGTTTAGCAGAAGCATGCATGAAAAGAATTCCTGTTGCCAGGAATCTCAACAAAAACAGCTGGTGAAAAGTGATGCCTATACAGAATTTTGGGATCCTAGGCTGTATCAGTAAACTGATTAATTAATTAACTTTTGGCCGTGCTGGGTCTTTGTTGCTGCACAGGCTTTTCTCTGGTTGCAGTGAGTGGGGGCCACTCTCTAGCTGCAGTGTGCAGGCTTCTCACTGTGGCTTCGTTTTTGTTGCAGAGCAGGGGCTCTAGGGCAAGTGGGCTCAGTAGTCGTGGTGTGAGGGCTTGGTTGCTCCAAGGTGTGTGGCATCTTCCCCGACCAGGGATCGAACCCATGTCCCCTGCATTGGTTGGCAAATTCTTAACCACTGAACCACCAGGGAAGTCCTACAGCAGTAATATTAGACAGACAGAGATTAGGACCCCTTTTGATGTTTCTTCAGCTCAGACTATGATTTTACATCTGGTTCTGGTTCCACACATGAAGACAGATACACCTAAACTGGAAGAAATTCAAGTGTTTGTCTAGGAAAGTGAGAAAAATGGAAAAATACGATGTTTGTGTAGCAGTCTAAGGAATGGGTGGCATTAGCTTGTGTGATAGGAAAAATTACTCATAATTTATAACTTTCCTGTTGATTAGTTGTGCTTAAACATTCTTTTGTTTGCTGAAAGCAAAGTCTTTCTTGGAATAATAACCCTGGGCATTCTGGGATTCGAGACCGAACAGAGGGCAGCCAAGTGGAAAGATTTTGGGGAGGCAGCATGTGTAGGATGGGGATCAGTGGGTTGTGAGAGCCTCTCTCCAACATGTCAATACAATCTTGGGTAAAGTTTATATTTCTCACTCTGCCTTGCAGAAGGTAGTTTTTGCAGGCTGAGATGAACCGTGGAGTCCTGCTTCAAGGTGGGCTAGGTCACCTTGGAAAAGAGAATTTTCATAGGCCAGGTAACAGATACAGAAGTGTGTAACGTGGAAAAATTAGTAGCAGTTGCTTTCTTAAATCTCTTTGAATCCCCTCTTCCCACTTTGTCAAACCATTCATTTGTGGAAGACATATGGTCGTTTCTCCTGCAGACTTTCCTCCATTCTGGACTTGGCTAGTTGCTTCTTGTGTAGTTGAGCTTGTTTTTCTATCCTTCTAGATTCTGTAATTTCTCTAGAGCTGTAGCTAGGTCCAGGCACTCAATTAGATCCAGGTTCAGTTTTGCCTGTACTTCACATTGATGCATAAATGCTCCATTTCCCCCAGTTTTTGTGTGATGCTAAGATGATCAACAGGCTTAAGAGTTGTCCGTCTGATCCATTCATTAAAAAATTTCCCATCAATTTGCTGTGTGACACAGGGAACCCAAAGCTGGTGCTCTGTGACAACCTAGAAGGGTGGGATGGGGAGGGAGGTGGCAGGGAGGTTTAAGAGGGAGGGGACATATGTATATCTATGGCTGATTCATGTTGATGTATGGCAGAAACCATCATAATATTGAAATCATCCTCCAATTAAAAGTAAAACAAAATTTAAAAAATTTCCCATCAACTCAATTATTTAACATCCATCAACGATTGTTGTGTAGATACACTCTTTAATTATGGGTTGCAAAGTGGTCTTTTAAATTTTATTATTACTTCTACATGTGTTATCTGGAATTCTTCTATAAAGAACCACTTACTCATCAACCATTTGGTTATCCTGAAATATAGTTCATAGAGGAAAATCAAGATAAATTCTCAATTCTTGCCGTTTGTCAATTTTCAGAATAGTGAATTGATATCCTAGCAATCTCTGAAAATGACTAATGCTTGTTATTATTTTAAATGATAGTATAACCCAGGCAGTACTCTTAGTACTGCTGCTTCCCCAAATCTTTCCTTCTTCCTTTAATTCTTGACAGACTTTCCCTGGGATGGTTCAGTCTTCATTCACCACAATTCCACTATTTCTTCATAAAGCAATTCTGGTCTTACTAAGAGTGTTAAATGAGATAAAGTGTTCAAGGCTCTAAACAGGTAGTAAGGGTTAGAACTATGGGAACTGTAATTATGAGAGTGTTCTTGTAGCAGACTTGCACCTCATCGACCCACCCACACAAATGAGAATCCCTGCCAAACATAAACACCTCCTCCCTGCTGGACACGTGGGGATTCAACCTGCTCAGTCCTACATTATGATGCAATGGTAGCTTGATTCATCAGAAGATCAGGCAGCTGGGTCCTTGAAGCCTGTCCTGGAGAGAACTCACTTCCTTTGCCTTACTGTGCTTACCAATACTGTCTCTTAATGCTGACACTACTTATCCTATACTTACCTTTCTTTCCACATATGCATCTTTTGTGGACTTTGGCGTGAAAATGACTAATATTTCTCATGGTCGTGGCACACATGTGGCTCTGGGTTCACTTCTATCCTTTACTCTGCTCCATGTCAGTAGTCTGACTACATCCATGGGCTTCCTTGCCCTCTGGCTTCTGTTTCGGTTGTAGCAGCGGGAGCACAGACAGAGAACTTGGAGTGAGGGGATGGTTCATCCCAGAGTTCCCTCCATGCCAGGTCACTGTGGCTGGGATGTTTCCTCTACCGTGGGCTGCAGCTCCCGTCTGGACGTCCTCTTCCTGTGTTTTCCCGAGTTCCTGGTGCGTGCTGATTCTCCATCAGGTACCAGCTCCCTGGCATTTCAAGGTTCCAGGTAGTGTGCCCTTCATTGGGTGCTTTTCCTAAACCCTCCCCTTGACTTTGTAGTAGTGCTTTTATTAAGCTCGGCTTAAATTTCCCAACACAAGGGTACAAACTCTCCCGCTGAGTAATAGGTACGAAATGTTTTATGTTACTAAAACATCAGCAACAACCTAAAATAATCACAAATTGTAGGGGATTAGTTTATCAATTTGTGGTGTGACATAATAATATGTAGCCATCTGAATTTGAGTGTTTGAAAAAATATTTAATGACAAATGAAAATGTTCATGGTGTATCCAGTTTTGTAAAATAAAGTGTGTATCTATGTTTGTGTGTAGAAAAACGATTATTTTCCTTTAACTTAAGTTCTATGTAGGGTTGTGGTTGATTTTGACTTACCTCATGCTCTGTATGCTTCCCAAATTAGAAAATGGAAAGGTGGAGTTTTGTAAGAATAAAATCAATACATTTCATTATTTCTATATTATTTAAACCAGTTTTCTATGTAATGTCATGAATGGCAATTAAAACAATGCCAGAAGAGATACTTTGGGGCCGATGTTTTTTCCTATTTGTATGTTGTTATCGGAGGAGCCTGGTAGGCTGCAGTCCATGGGCTCGCCAACAGTTGGACACGACTGAGCGACTTCACTTTCACTCTTCACCTTCATGCATTGGAGAAGGAAATGGCAACCCACTCCAGTGTTCTTGCCTGGAGAATCCCAGGGATGGGGGAGCCTGGTGGGCTGCCGTCTATGGGGTCTCACAGAGTCGGACACAACTGAAGCGACTTAGCAGCAACAGCATTATGTCTATAACTTGCTTTAAATTACTTCAGCATAGATATGAGTGTGTGTATGTGTAATGTGTATGTGTATAAGTGTGTGTGTGTATGTGTTACTCTAAGCAGCTCTCGAGGGGCTGTCAGTTGCCTTAATCAACAATTTACACCCCAGGGGTGATCAGCTAGTACTTAATCAGAAAGGCCAGACCCTAAAGGCAGCTGCTACAGCATTTAAGCTGTCTATATCTCAATCACCACCAGAGCCTTTATTAATTGGCATAATGAATGTCAGAAATGAGTTTTCACGGATGAAATGTATGTCTTGTTAATCTACGTAACAGATGTTAGAAACAGGCACTTCTTAGTGGAAATTAAAGGGCCTCCCGATGTGTGAATTGTCTAGACTATAGAGACAGTTGCCACCCTTGCCAGTCTTAGAGCCTGCTCTCGTGGGGATGGCCCCTGAGGTTTGTCCTTAAGTAGTTCTATGTCAGGTTGCAGAGTGGAATGATTCTGGCTGCTGTCTGTGGACAATTAGGGTGGCAGAATCCTGCCTCGGGGACGTTGAGGCATCTGCCTCTGGTTAATGTTCCACGTAAGATAGAATCAGAGCATCTAAAAACCAAGAGGGCTTGTATAACCTGGTTTGTGCTTACTCACTATTAGAGTCTGTTTAGTTGATATCTGTACATGTGGCAGAATTTGGTCTGAGACCTGCTTTCATAACAACCTGGTAGCAAGGTTGCAGAGGTGAGCTACTTTTGAGTCTGGCCAAGACAAGAGCCTGAGTCTTGGATGATCAAAGTAGTATAAGTCCATTTGCAACATAGAGAACTTGGATTCCAAGGCACGTGTTGGAATACTATGAATTACAAAGAGCTACTTGAGGATGGAATCACGATAAAATGCTCTTTGGCCAGCTGAAAACAAAATAGCTAAAGGGTGTGCAGCAAAAAGTTTCGGCTTTGGGGGAACATTGTGCCCTGTGCCCTGTCCATTGTGCCCTTTGCCTTCGTAGGGTTTCTGGCACTCACCTGGTCTTGAGATCAGGATGTTCCTGGGAAAGAACAGATCAGAGCCCCAGAAGGTGGGCAAGAGCCTCCCAGGTCAGAGGAGGAGGAAACGGTTATGAAAATAACGTCAGGACTGAAAGGGAAATGGTAGCCCCCTTGGATATCTCCAGGAGATAGCACATAGATGTAAATCACTCAAGGCCTTAGTGACTCCCGAGATTAGGAAATAAGGCATCAGTAGTTGTGGGCATGTTGAATGTATTTGCACACTGTACTTTCTTCAGTTCAGTTCAGTTGCTCTGTCGTGTTTGACTCTTTGCGACCATATGGACTGTAGCTCACCAGGCTCCTCTGTTCATGAGATTCTCCAGGAAAGAATACTGGAGTGGACAGCCATTCCCTTCTTCAGGGGATCTTGCCAACCCAGGGATTGAACCCCAGTCTCCTGCATTGCAGGCAGATTCTTTACAGTCTGAGCCACCAGGAAGTCAAATATAAATAATATATCTATTTACTAAAATTCCACTGTTCTAAAACTATTAAGGCAGCTGGATAATATTATAGTCTATATAACAAAATGAAGTTAATTCATTTAGTATTTGATGGTATATTTTATGGGCTAGTTCAGTTCAGTTCAGTTCAGTTGCTCAGTCGTGTCCAACTCTTTGCGACTCCATGAATCGCAGCACGCCAGGCCTCCCTGTCCATCACCAACTCCCGGAGTTCACTCAGACTCACGTCCATCGAGTCAGTGATGCCATCCAGCCATCTCATCCTCTGTCATCCCCTTCTCCTCCTGCCCCCAATCCCTCCCAGCATCAGAGTCTTTTCCAATGAGTCAACTCTTCGCATGAGGTGGCCAAAGTACTGGAGTTTCAGCTTTAGCATCATTCCTTCCAAAGAAATCCCAGGGCTGATCTCCTTCAGAATGGACTGGTTGGATCTCCTTGCAGTCCAAGGGACTCTCAAGAGTCTTCTGCAACACCACAGTTCAAAAGCATCAATTCTTCGGCGCTCAGCCTTCTTCACAGTCCAACTCTCACATCCATACATGACCACAGGAAAAACCATAGCCTTGACTAGATGGACCTTTGTTGGCAAAGTAATGTCTCTGCTTTTGAATATGCTATCTAGGTTGGTCATAACTTTCCTTCCAAGAAGTAAGCATCTTTTAATTTCATGGCTGCAGTCACCATCTGCAGTGGTTTTGGAGCCCCCCAAAATAAAGTCTGACACTGTTTCCACTGTTTCCCCATCTATTTCCCGTGAAGTGATGGGACCAGATGCCATGATCTTCGTTTTCTGAATGTTGAGCTTTAAGCCAACTTTTTCACTCTCCACTTTCACTTTCATCAAGAGGCTTTTTAGTTCCTCTTCACTTTCTGCCATAAGGATGGTGTCATCTGCATATCTGAGGTTATTGGTATTTCTCCCGGCAATCTTGATTCCAGCTTGTGTTTCTTCCAGCCCAGCGTTTCTCATGATATACTCTGCATATAAGTTAAATAAGCAGGGTGATAGTATACAGCCTTGACATACTCCTTTTCCTATTTGGAACCAGTCTGTTGTTCCATGTCCAGTTCTAACTGTTGCTTCCTGACCTGCATACAGATGGGCTAGGTTAACCCTATAAAACTTTGAGATACAGATCTCTTCCAAAAGACATCAGGAGACCAGCTTATTGGGTAAGTAGGACTTTGAAAGTGAAAGTCGCTCAGTTGTGTCTGACTCTTTGCAACCCCATGGACTATACAGTCCGTGGAATTCTCCAAGCCAGAATACTGGAGTGGGTAACCTTTCCATTCTCCAGGGGATCTGCCCAACTCAGGGGTCAAACCCAGGTCTCCCGCATTGCAGGTGGATTCTTTACCAGCTGAGCCACAAAGGAAGCCCAAGAATACTGGAGTTGGTTGCCTCTCCCTTCTCCAGCAGATCTTCCCAACTCAGAAATTGAACAGGGTCTCCTGCATTGCAGGCAGATTCTTTACCAACTGAGCTATCAGGGAAGTTAAGCAGGACTTTACTTCTACTCTAAACTTCTCTGTCAACTTGTCTTTCCCTGCCCCTTAATGAACATCTGGGCAGTTCCCATAGCTTTTCCAATAGTTCTCAGGTTAATACATTATCTAATTTTCCAAGCATTAGTAAGTCCAGTGCAGTTGAATAGCAAATTGTAATCTTCTGTCCAATTTAAAGTCTCTCCTTTCCACAGTGCGGGCCCTTGTCAGCTAGATACTAGCAGGGGGAAAGGGGACATGGTTGGATTCTTTACTGTTCCTCCCTCTTCTACTCATTCTCCTTGACTCTGCAGCTTTGGCTTCTCCAGAGTTAGGGCTAGAAAGAGCGGGAGAGAAAGAGGCAGAAGATGCTTGGCTTGTCTTAAAATGTAGATTACAATGTCGTTGTAATGGTCATTGGTGTTCTCTGGGCGAGGCCAGTGGGTAAAGGCTAATTCCTTCTCTATAGGGCTTTCTCATATGTCCAGTCCCTCTTGAACCTTCCTCCCGCCTCCCACCCCATCCCACCCCCTCGAAGTTGTCACAGAGCATAGGATTTGAGTTCCCAGCTCATACAGCAAATTCCCACTGGCTGTCTATTTTACATATGGTAATGCATACTCTCTCAATTCTACTCTCTCAATTCGTCCCACCCTCTCATTCCCCCACTGTGTCCACAAGTGTGTTCTTTATGTCTGCATCTCCAAAGGGCTTTCTCTTAGATTTCCCAGAGGTAGCTTTCCTGAGGCCCTCCTATGTTGCTTCCTTAATATGCACTTTCCAGGACAATCTCTGACTCTCAGTGGCTCCCTCCACACCCCTTCTGGTGGGATCACCTTGCCCCTCTAGTGGATTTGAGCCTTCCTCCCTTCTGAGGGATCCCTATCTAACACTTGGGATGAATAAATGAATCTTTGCCCCTCCACCCTCGTCAAGTGCCAGTCAGTTGGAACACATCCCTCTTAACTGTACACCAAGGGCCTCTCTGGCCAGCCAGACTCTCACATTTTGACAATTTCAGGTATAGGTCAGCTCCAGACTCTGTCTTCCAATCGCCAGAGACTATCTATCAAACTCTAAGACTTGAAACCCTTACTTCTGTGGCTTCAACTTCCTACTTCCTTCCCCTTTACCAGTGGGAAGGGAGGAGAAATGCCACACTAAGTCTTTTTCTTAAAAAACTCTTCACCTCCCAATCTTTGTGACAAATCCTCAAGCCTGTCCCAGTGTGGGGAGTGGAGGACTGTACAGCCTGCCTCTTATATCTAAGCTCATCCTACACAGCTGGTCTTGTCCTATGGAACTCAGCAGCCAGGAGAGGGAAAGGCATATTTAACATCTTGTAGCTCTAACTACGGCTTCCCTGGTGACTCAGTGGTAAAGAATCCACCTGCCAGTGCAGGAGATGTGGGTTCAATCCCCGTTCTGGGAAGAAGCCCTGGAGAAGGAAATGACAACACATTTCAGTATTCTCACTTAGGAAATTCCCGGGACAGAGGAGCCTGGTGGGCCACAGTCCATGGGGTCACAAAAGAGTCAGACTTGACTTTGCAACTAAACAACAAGAACAGCAAGCTCTAACTACACACTCCCAGAGGCAGTGCTGTTTAAAATGAAATATTCCAGAGGAGTCATGATAATTAAGATCTCTACTGCAATAGAAGCAAGCAGATCATGCCTGCTAGAAAAATCTACCAGGCCAACATCATCACGGTCACTGTGATTCAGTCTGAAGAATTTGGAGACTTCGAATGCATTAACTATTCAGGATTACTTAGCTTTGGGGAAGTCCCTGGAGACCTCCATTTTGCATTGACTGCCAACTGGTTTCTGTCCATACTCCAGGCAAAGTTGGAGCTACACCAACCCTCTCCAGATCCTCTCTCTCTCTCTTTGAGTCTCATATCAGGATGGAACAGGCAGTTCACTGAATAGTCTTTATTGGACTACGATCTAATTCTATGGCTTTCATTGAAGGTCAGTATAATGAGCAACTGTTTGCAGTTTCCTTTCAGCTATACTAGAAACATCAGGAAAAAAGCAAATGTAATGGAGAAATTACTAGCTATCTTTAATCTTCCTGTAGACATCAAAGTTGTGAGACAAAGATGGGAATTCTAGAGTGAATACAGAAATATCAACACTGCCTTATAACTCCTGTGTCAACGAGTCTGTGTTACAGGAGACACAGAACTGAAAATTACTGGTGATTGTTCTGCCTCATTTGGGGACAATTCCTATTACAAATAGCAGAAAAAAAATTTCTGGAAGTTGTAATAATTGCATCTGGGCCAGAAGGGAAGAAAGAAACTATTGGGACTATTTAGTTTTCATGCCAAGAACAAGAACAATTAAAATTTTTTAAATTTATTTTTAAACATTTTATTTTGTACTGGGGTGTAGCCGATTAACAAACATTGTGATCATTTCAGGTAAACAGCAAGGGGACCCAGCCACACGTATACATGTATCCATTCTCTTCCAAAGTCCCCTCCCATCAGGCTGCCACATAATACTGAGCAGAGTTCCATGTGCTCTGGTAGGTACACAGATACAGTAGGTCCTTGTTGGTTATCTGTTTTAAATATAGCACTGTGTACATGTCCATCCCAAACTCCCTAATTATTCCTTTCCCTCATCCTTCTCCTCAGCAGCCATAAGTTTGAAGAACAATTTTAATAGAAGTAAAAGGTAGCCTCTGACTGAAACATTCTCCCTGTTTGCCTAAATCTTCACAGCCTAGAGCACTGTTTCTTAGCCTTTTATTCATTATAACCCAAGAAGGAGTTTTTTTCAGACATTTTTCCTCATCTCCTCCCATGGATATTTAATACCATAAGCATAATTTTGTTTATGTAAACATTAAAGTATGTCTATACACTTACCATCTTTATCTGCATACCTATCTGTGTGTGTGTGTTATACATAAAAGGAGTAAAAAATTTTTTTTACCTATATTAACTTCCTAGTGCTGCCATAACAAAGTATTGGGTTGGCCAAAGAGTTCATTTGGGTTTTTCTGTCAGATGGTATGGAAAAATCTGAATGAACTTCTTGGCCCACCCAGTACCATAAATTTGGTGACAACACAGGTTTATTCTTTTATGGATCCCTTGGCTTGTGGCTGCATAACTCCAGTCTCTGCAGCAGGCTTTGCAGGGCTTTCTTCTCTCTGTCTCTGATCTCTTCTGCTTTCTGCAAGAACACTCTCTTTGGATTAGAGTTTGCCCTCATCCAGAATGACCTCCTCTCATGCCTTACCTTAATTATATCTTCAAATATCCTATTTCTGATAAGGACATATTCTGAGGTTCTAGGGGGACATAGATTTGGGGAGATGCCATTCAATCCATTCAGATCCCAAGAACCAATTTTTGTGCCCTTAAAGATGATATCATCCTTATTGAGAATAGCACTTCCCTGGTGGCTCAGACGGTAAAAGCGTCTGCCTACAATGCAGAAGACCTGGGTTTGATCCCTGGGTTGGGAAGATCCCCTGGAGAAGGGACTGGCAGCCCACTCCAATATTCTTGCCTGGAAAATCCCATGGACAGAGGAGCCTGGCAGGCTACAGTCCCTGGGGTTGCAAAAAGTCGGACACGACTCAACGGCTTTACTTTCACTTTTCACTTTCATAGCCTAGAAAATAAATGGTATTCAAAGCACTCCAGAATTGACATCCAGGTTATTTGGAGAAATGAATGTTGTCAACTCTCTGAGATCTCCTGACAAGTCCTCTGTTGGTGACTTCTGTATTAATAGTTCTCTGCTAAGAGGTGCTGTGGTCCCCAGAGGAAAATCACAGCACTGTCAGTCCATCTGCCTTCCCACATCCCCTAGCCCACCTGCTGAAAGGGTTCGTTAACATCTCTCATCCCCCACTGCATCATCTACTTCCTAGAGTTAATTTTGGCTTTAACTGAGGTCATATACAAGGAAGGGTTTGCTCAGTGTCTCCCACCGAAAATCAATCAATGATTAGCAGGTTCTTTTTCTTTTTTTAAAGTTGAGCCTTGCAAACTCTTTGCAAGCATGTGGGATCTAGTTTTGCAGCATGTGGGATCTAGTACCCTGACTGGCAATTGGACCTGGGCCCCCTGCATTGGGAGCTTGGAGTCTAGCCACTTGATCAGCAGGGAAGTCCGAGTAGTTGATTTTATTATCATTCTTTTTCCCCCAGGATGTCTTCCCTGAGAGGTGATGTTCTCTTGCTAGTTTCTCTCTCTAGCAGGGAGTTTTGAGACTTCTTGTATTTTGGCTATCTCTACCATAATTCCTAGGCTTTCCAGGTGGCACTAGTGGTAAAGAACCCGCCTGCCAATGCAGGAGATGCAAGAGATGCAAGTTCAGTCCCTAGGTGGGTAAGATCCCCTAGAGAAGGGAATGGCCACCCACTCCGGTATTCTTGCCTGGAGAATCCCACGGACAGAGGAACCTGGCGGGCTACAGTCCATGGAGTGACAAAGAGTCAGACACGACTGAAGTGACTTAGCATGGATGCACGCACCATGATTCCCATTTAATCACAGCCCACTTGATCGTTTACAAGCTTCAGCTTTGCTTTCCACCAGGAAATCATGAAAATTCCTTTCATTGGCTCACCGAGCTTGCCTTGATATACATTGGGGAACCATGCACAGGGAAGGGCCAGCCATCAATGTGGTGAACCAACTATGTCAGGAAAAGAGTGGGTGCATTGGTCAGTTCTGGCACACTCCAGGGGTGGGGGCAGAGGGGGTTCTGTGTGACTTCTCTTCTAGAAAGGTAAGGAACCTATGCAGTGGCTTCTTGGGGAAAATAGTGTATCACCTGCTTGTGAATAATTTGCATTTCAGGGCATTCATCTTGGCATACTTCTAACTTCAGGCTTTTCAATCTTTGTCTTCATCTTAAGGCTAAAATTCTGTGGCAGAAATAAAGGCATAATGGGTGACTTTGACTCTGTCAGCCTCAGAGGGACTCTGGTCAAATGCTCCCACTCACATGACAGAAAACAATTTTTGGTTTTGATTTTATCTCTGACAAGCAAGTTGAGATTTGTCTTTACAATTCCATCTTTTCTCTGCAAGTTGCACAAGTTCTTGGTAACATAGGATTGTGTGTGTGTGTGTGTGTGTGTCTACTCAATTGCTCAGTCATGCCTGACTCTTGGCGGCCCCATGGACTGTAGCCCTCCAGGCTCCTCTGTCCATGCCATGGGATTTCCCAGGCAAGAATACTGGAGTGGGTTGCCATTTCCTTTTCCAGGGGATCTTCCCAACCCAGGGATCTAACCTGTGTGTCCTGCATTGGCAGGTGGATTCTTCACCTGGGAAGCCTCAGGATTGTGCTTATGATCATTTAAACACTATTTTTTTTTTCATACCCATTGTCAGAGCCAAGCATTTGTAGGGACTTGAATGACATTGGGGATCATTGCTCGAAGGAAATGCTGTTTACTCCCTCTTCCGGTTAATCGGTCATATAGCCTTGAGTCAAACTAGATCACAGAGGGGACTTCCCTTGCGGTCCAGTGGTTGACTCTGCACTTCCCATGCACAGGGTATGGGTTCAGTCCTGGTTGAGGAACTAAGATCCCACATGCTGAGCAACATGGTCAAAAATTAAATAGAATAAGAATAATAAAATAATTTTAAAGAAGATAATTAAAAAAAAAAACTAGACCACAGAGACCCCGGAGGGTGGGCTGCACTGTTCTGACTGCATGCAAAGTTAGCTTTGCTTAGGTGCTTCTTGGTTTGAGGCCTTCAGCATTTATAGGGGTCTGCATGGACCCATCCCTAAGAAGCTTCTTGTTCTGTCAGTTGAAGAGCAAGGCTAAGGATGTCATGCTTTCCTTCCATGCTGTCCTCTTGAGAAAATGCTGACTGTCTTTACTACTAAGATCGGCTTCCCTACCGGCTCAGTGGTAAAGAATCTACCTGCAATGCAGGAGCTGCAGAAGATGCAGGTTCGATCCCTGGGTCAGGGAGATCCCTTGGAGAAGAGCATGGCAACCCACTCCAGTATTCTTGCCTGGGAAATCCCATGGACAGAGGAGCCTGGTGGGCTACAGTCCATGGGGTCACAAAAGAGTTGGCCACCACTTAGGAACTAATCAACAGCAACAACTAAGAAGATCTCCTTTAAAACTTTTTTTTTCTTTGATCCGTATTTTTCTTGAATGCTTTTTGCCTCATGGATGTTGGGAACTAGATGTAAGATCATGTTTCTTTTCCTGTGTTGGAGGCTGCAAAGCTTCCAGCCAGTAGGTGGTTCACTATAGCCAGGTTGAAGACCCCTTCCACCAAGCTCATTCCCATCCCTTTCCTTATAGTCTTTTTTTTTTTTTTCTGCAGCATTTATAATTTGTGCTCTTTTGTTGTATTTTTAGCTCTCTTTGTAAAATCCCTTATATCCTTTTTGGAATAAAGTAGGAAACATATTTTTAAGTAAATATTTGTTTGGGAGAAGAATTAAACTAATTCCGCATGATCCCAATGGGCAAAATGAGGATTCTTTCTTTTTTTCTACTTTCCTTATCCTCCTTATCTTCCTTCTCTCCTTCCTCCCTTCCTTTCCCATCCTCCTCTCCCATTCCATTTTTCCTTATCTCCTTCTCCCCTCCCTCCTTCCATCCTTCCTTCTTTCCTGCCACTCAAATATTTAACATATTAATATGTCAACTGACTATCAGGAGCTGAACTAGGAGACTTAGGGAGACAGAGGAGGCAGCTTCTGTTTAAGAAGGGATTTTATAACACTCAGTCGCACCCAGAGATAATGAATTACCCCTTGTACCAGAACTTCATAATTTACAAAGTGCTTCTGCCCACATATGACCTTGTTTTACCTTCATAGCAGAGCTCAATGGTAGGAACTATTATCTTCATTGATCAAGAACCTGAGCTTTAACAAGAATCTTGGCCAAGGTAACTTAGCTGCTAAATGAGAAAGGTATGAATGGCTTCCTGGTTTTCTGATTTCAAATCCTTATTTGCCCTTTCCATGACCCGATACTACCCCTACTTGTTCCCTCTCCACTCGTGGTAGGCGTGCCTTCTCAGCCTGAGTGTATTCCCTTTCACTCTGATGTCATTTTTACCCAGAATGTGAATAACAGTTCACATAGTGTCATTGCTATTTTTATTCTCTGTGGCTTAAAAGCAGACAGAGATATGCCAAACACGTTTCTGCTTTCATGCTTCCAAGTTTTGCTTGAGGAGATAGCATCTTCTGTTCGGAGGCCACATGAATGCTGGTTGGAAAACAGGTAGGTCCATGTGCCAGTCATTCGGTGCTCCATCAGATGCAGCATATAGTAGTTTTTTAAAAAAAATATTTATTTATTTACCTGTGCAAGTTCTTAGTTGTGGCATGTGGGGTCTAGTTCCCCCGCCAGGGATCAAACCCCAGCCCCCTGCATTGAGAGCTCAGAGTCTTAGCCACTGGACCACCAGGGAAATCCCTTGGTACTTCATTTTTGAGTCACCACATGTCACTGCCTCCACCTGGGGAGATGGCTCTAGTTAGCTCTTCATGTGTGCATATATTGTGTATTATCTTAGGGAGAGCAGAATGGTGCATTCTGGAACAAAGCTAGGGCTTATTACAGCATGTCCTACCAGCAACTATTAAGGTACTTTCTTCTCCAGAACCAAAAGCTGAATGTTATTGTTATTGCTATTGTTTTTGTGGGGGGAGACTCCTTACCATATACTTATTTAGCATGAAAAAGTAAACACTTCTAGGTTATTATTTTAAAAAAGGTGTATTCATTACCCTTCCTCAAACTTATTTTATGTTTTTGTGTGTTAGATGCTCAGCTGTGTCTGACTCTGTGATCCCATGGACTGTAGCCCACCAGGCTCCTCTGTCTATGGGATTTTCCAGGCAAAAATACTGGAGTGGGTTGCCAGTTTCTCCTCCAGGGGATCTTTCCGACCCAAGGATTGAACCCAGGTCTCCCACATTGTAGGCTGATTCTTTACCATCTGAGCCACCAGCGAACCCCCCAAATTTATTTATTTGGCTCTGTTGGGTCTTCGTTGCTTCGTGTTGGATCTTTTGTTACAGCACAGGGACTCTCTAGATGGGACACACAGGCTCAGTAGTTGTGAGGCGAGGGAGGGCTTAGTGGCTCCATGGCATGGGGCATCTTATCTTCCCCACCAGGGACTGAACCTGTGGCCCCTGCATTGCAAGGCAGATTCTTAACCACACGACTATCAGGAAATCCCAAACTTTTTTTTTTTTTAATCTTGTTGAAATTCCTCCAAAATGATGGTTTATGGACAGCACGCTTCCTTAGCTTCCAGAGAGATGCATCTGGCCCCTACTTTTATGGTTCTTTGATCATTTTAATCAGGTAATTCAGTGAATGTGAGCCTGTGCATGGAATGTATCAGGTAGGGTATGTCAGGTTGTACTGTGATAACAATGCATCTCAATAAAACAAAGATATGTCCCCTGCCCGGGTCCACTGTGGGTCAGCTGGGGGCTCTGTTCCTCATTGGCTTTATTCTGGGACCCAGGCTGGTGGAACAGCCACCACCTAAATGGCAGAGGAAAAGAGTGTCTCTACTCTTGCCCCGGGATGAAAACTTCAACCTGCCAAAGCAAATCACTTAGCCACACCTCATTGCAAGGAGCAGAGAAATGCAAACCCACCAGTGGGGAACTTGAAATATTTGGTGCAGTGAGTTAGGTCCCTGTACTACACATTAGTCTTGTCTGGAAATTTATATTTTAGGCAGAAACCAGGTAAACTTTTAGTAGGGGTTTGGAATCTAGAGACTAAATCTGCCCCATACTGCCTTATACTTATGGATGGGTCCTGTATGCCTCTGGGTCCAATTCCTTTATCTTAAATGTTTATGTAATAACTCCCTGGGAGGGGCACATCCATAGGATGATTGGTGAATATCAAGGAGATATTATATATGAAACTACTTTGAAATGTGGGGAAAAGCTTTGTAGATAAAGATAATCCATGTTATTGTCATGTCTGTTTTGGATAGACTAATAATTCTAACTCATATCACTTAGATTAAAAATAAAATACACCCATTCTGAGGACAGGCATCTTTCTCTGCAAATGATTATATCAGTTCTACTGAAATGTCACGAACCTTTCACAATTAATACACAAGAGCCTGGAGAAAAGGTAGCCCTTGGCCAAGGTAGCACAGGGCACAACTTCCCAATAGTTACTTTCATGTACCTACGAGTCTGGACTCATGGCTCATTTTATCTTTAGACTCTTGTGGGAATACCATCGATCAGAACAAGAAGGATTGCCTCTGCATTTTGCTGGCCTTTCTAAGTTGACAGGTAGAAGACTGATCATTAGAAAAGAGCACACAGAACTCTAATACTGTAGATTGTGAATGGATGATAAGATTTTTCTGGGCAGTCTGATTGAACTCATTTGACATCATTCCCATTTTTCATGGCAGCTCCTAATGATCTTCCTTCCTTGGGGCTCCCTAGAGAGGAGAGGAGAATTAACCATGTATACTCTCTTTAGGTTCAGCAAGACAGTTTCCATTTATCTCAGATTTCACAGAGCACTATGGAATGTATGACTTCTAGGTCCCTCAAAGACTCCACTGGGGGTCATGATTCCCTGCAGAGCCAAAGGGGCATGTAAGACCAGCTCTGTGCCAGTGAGGCCCAGTTCTCCCACAGAACCAGTTCCTATCATCCCAGGGGATTAACCAAAGGTGTAATATATGTACATCACTTGTCAGGTTGGAGCCCAGAGAGCCCTTCCAAGTTTCCTCCACTTCTTCCTTCTCTGCTCCTCTGCCTTCTACCCAGCCTCCCACTCCACCTCCAGGGTACTTGTTCCAACCAGCTGCTACCATGATTGGCCAAGCCCAGGATGCTCTGTACCCATTTGGTCTGAGGTCACTGCATCTTGGGAAGATGAACAGTGGATCTTTGTATTCCTCAGCATGAGGCACCTACCAGACAGATCCACTTCTCTCTTGCTAATACCCATTACCCTGAAAGTCTTAATTTTGATGCACGGTTATGTTTTGTTTTGTTTTTTAAACTTTCTTCCCATAAGGGGAAGGAGCAAAGCAGGTGAGCAGAATGGAATACCCTGTGTGTTCACTTGGCTTTCTGAGGAAAGGAAAAATCTCAGAGAGCAGGCATGTTTGTGTTTGCATTGTTCTCTGCCTTCTCCCCAGTCTCCCATTTTCATGGTAAGAAAAATAAGCCCATCCCTGAGAGGATGAAACAGGTTCAAGGGTTTCTTGGCCAATTCTCTCTTGATAACAACTTAATGGTTTCTGTTAGACTTTTTCCAGGTTATATAAACCAACCACCTTGAATGCTGACTTGGGGTAAGCAGAATAAACCAAAGGAAAAGCCAGTTAGAATGTATTGGTGAGGCATGTGGTCTTAGAAAAATCACAGTTGGTCTTTGTAATGCAGAGAAAGGCCACAGCCCCATCACCTGGGCAAGGGTTCTAACCTCTAGCATGACTTTAGTCCTAACTAATAGTCTTAATAGATTGCGATGATCCGAAGTCATCCTCTGCATTTCCAGCCTGGTTCCAGCTGGTCATTTTCTGTTGTTTGTGCCTATAAAAAATGAAAAAAAAAAAAAGCAACTGATTCATAATATAAAGATTACTTTGTTCTTAGAAATTTTTGGATCTGATTTTAAAATCCCAGAAGCTAGTGCTGCCTTTTGAAACACCACATTGCTTGACATGAAGTTTAAGTTCACTTTGGTAGCCAAGAGAAAACCTAACACACCAAGTTCTTTCTGAAATGTCCTCAAAGCCTTCCTAAGAACAGAGAAATGCTCTCCCAATCCTCCCTCCCCAAAATCATTGCATTTTCTTTCAGCTTACCACTTTATACAGTGATCAAATTATGTAGTGACCATTTTTGTATACCAGTCCACAGGACTGGAAAAGGTCAGTTTTCATTCCAGTCCCAAAGAAAGGCAATCCCAAAGAATGCTCAAATTACCACACAATTGCACTCATCTCACACACTAGTAAAGTAATGTTCAAAATTCTCCAAGCCAGGCTTCAGCAATATGTGAACCGTGAACTTCCTGATGTTCAAGCTGGTTTTAGAAAAGGCAAAGGAACCAGAGATCAAATTGCCAACATCCACTGGATCAAGGAAAAAGCAAGAGAGTTCCAGAAAAACATCTATTTCTGCTTTATTGACTATGCCAAAGCCTTTGACTGTGTGGATCACAATAAACTGTGGACAATTCTGAAAGAGATGGGAATACCAGACCACCTGACCTGCCTCTTGAGAAATCTGTATGCAGGTCAGGAAGCAACAGTTAGAACTGGACATGGAACAACAGACTGGTTCCAAATAGGAAAAGGAGTACGTCAAGGTTGTATATTGTCACCCTGCTTATTTAACTTATATGCAGAGTACATCATGAGAAATGCTGGGCTGGAAGAAGCACAAGCTGGAATCAAGATTGCCGGGAGAAATATCAGTAACCTCAGATATGCAGATGATACCACCCTTATGGCAGAAAGTGAAGAGGAACTAAAAAGCCTCTTGATGAAAGTGAAAGTGGAGAGTGAAAAAGCTGGCTTAAAGCTCAACATTCAGAAAACGAAGATCATGGCATCCAGTCCCATCACTTCATGGGAAATAGATGGGGAAACAGTGGAAACAGTGTCAGACTTTATTTTTTGGGGCTCCCAAAATCACTGCAGATGGAGATTGCAGCCATGAAATTAAAAGATGCTTACTCCTTGGAAGGAAAGTTATGACCAACCTAGATAGCATATTCAAAAGCAGAGACATTACTTTGCCAACAAAGGTCCATCTAGTCAAGGCTATGGTTTTTCCTGTGGTCATGTATGGATGTGAGAATTGGACTGTGAAGAAGGCTGAGCACCGAAGAATTGATGCTTTTGACCTGTGGTGTTGGAGAAGACTCTTGAGAGTCCCTTGGACTGCAAGGAGATCCAACCAGTCCATTCTGAAGGAGATCAGCCCTGGGATTTCTTTGGAGGGAATGATGCTGAAGCTGAAACTCCAGTACTTTGGCCACCTCATGCGAAGAATTGACTCATTGGAAAAGACTCTGATGCTGGGAGGGATTGGGGGCAGGAGGAGAAGGGGATGACAGAGGATGAGATGGCTGGATGGCATCACTGACTCGATGGACGTGAGTCTGAGTGAACTCCGGGAGTTTGTGATGGACAGGGAGGCCTGACATGCTGCGATTTATGGGGTCACAAAGAGTCGGACACGACTGAGCGACTGAACTGAACTTATTTAACTTATATGCAGAGTACATCATCAGAAACACTGGGCTGGAAGAAGCACAAGCTGGAATCAAGACTGCCGGGAGAAATAGCAATAACCTCAAATATGCAGATGACACCACTTTTATGGCAGAAAGTGAAGAAGAACTAAAGAGCCTCTTGATAAAAGTGAAAGAGGAGAGTGAAAAAGCTGGCTTAAAGCTCAACAGTCAGAAGAAAGGATCATGGCATCTGGTCCCATTACTTCATGGGAAATAGATGGGGAAACAGTGGAAATAGTGGCTGACTTTATTTTGGGGGGCTCCAAAATCACTGCAGATGTTGACTGCAGCCATGAAATTAAAAGACGCTTACTCCTTGGAAGGAAAGTTATGACCAACCTAGACAGCATTTTAAAAAGCAGAGACATTACTTTGCCAACAAAGGTCCATCTAGTCAAGGCTATGGTTTGTCCAGTAGTCATGTATGGATGTGAGAGTTGGACTATAAAGACAGCTGAGCACCAAAGAATTGATGCTTTTGAACTCTGGTATTGGAGAAGACTCTTGAGAGTCCCTTGGACTGCAAGGAGATATAACCAGTCCATCCTAAAGGAGATCAGTCCTGAATGTTCATTGGAAGGACTGATATTGAAGCTGAAACTCCAGTACTTTGGCCACCTGATGCGAAGAGCTGACTCTTTTGAAAAGACCCTGATGTTGGGAAAGATTGAGGGCAGGAGGAAAAGGGGACGACAGAAGATTAGATGGTTGGATGGCATCACCGACTTGATGGACATGAGTTTGGGTAAACTCCGGGAGTTGGTGATGGACAGGGAGGGCTGACGTACTGTGGCCCATGGGGTCACAAAGAGTCGGACACGGCTGAGTGACTGAACTGAATTGAGCTGAACTGATGGCAGTGTTTATGGCAGGGACTGCTAATGAAACAACACGTAAGACATGGACCAGTTTCAACTTATCTTGCTTTTAAAAAACAGGCTGTTGATGAATGAAACCTGGTTATTTTACAGCAACATCACTGCGCATGTGCAATATGGAAACCTGTGAGTCCAGGATGAGCCCGGAACCAAGGATCTCAGTCTACCAAACTCAAGGAGTAGAAATGTTGCCGCCAGAGCTCGTTATGAAGTGAGAAGTCCTTCAGTAAAGCAAATCCAGCTTCTAGCTGCAAAAGTAACTTATCATCTATCAACTGATTCAAGACTAACACATCAGCTTCCATTTCACCCTTCAATTTCACCCTGAACCCTGGATCTGGGAGGCAGATTTGAGCCCTGACTCCTGTGGGCTTGAGGGTCAACCTTGCAATAAAGTTCTTTCTTTTCTCAAAAGCCAGTGCCAGAGTACTGGCTTCCCTGCACTGTGGGCAGTGAACTTTCACTAGGTAACATTCATCTCCGGCACGCAATACGCTCTATTAATAATGGTGCCACTAAGCCTAGTACATACCAGGTGTTCAATAGATATTTGCTAAATAAATCTTACGTAATATCCCTGCTTAAAAACTCCCAAAGCCTTCCTATAAATTTTCAGCTTCCTCCTGACTCAAGTATTTAATTAAGAATCATTCTGTGTAGCTTGGAGCTGAGGGATTCAAAGACTGTCCTTGGGTCTATGAACCAGGTTTTTTTTTAATTATCCCTAAAAACTTTGAGTATCTGCTAAGATTAGGAAGGCTTCACCACTTCATGTCCTTATTAGCTTTTCCTCAGACTATTATTATAGTTTATTGTCTGTTCTCCTTGCCTCCTGACTCTCCCTCATTTTAATCATTCATGATCACCATCTCCTGAGCTCAGGACAAGCCACATAATTTGAAGGTTCCAGTGCAAGATGAAATTCAGGTCCTCATGGACTTCCCTGGAGGTCCAGTCGTGAAGACCTCACCTTCTAACACATGGGGTGTGGGTTTGATCCCTGGTCAGGGAGCTAAGATCTCACATACCTTGCAGCCAAAAAAACCGAAACGTAATACAGAAGCAATATTGTACCAAATCGAATAAAGGCTTCAAAAATGGTCCATACCAAAAAACAAAAAAAGAAAGAAAGAAAAATGCAGGGCCCCTTATTCAAAATGACTCAACAAGCACAGGGCCCCTCTGTGATGGGGGTCCACGGTGACAGCAGAGTCTGTGCACTTGTGAAGCCAATCTTGCCTGAGTTCAGTCTTTAAAGGCACAGTATCAGTCACGATCAGCCCTTTTTCAAAAACTTGCAGTGGCTTCACATTGTCTAGAGTTGTGATTATAGGACTTCAATAAATTCTGATCCCAGCCAGCTTTCCCCCCTTTCTTCCCTAAAATTCCTCTTTATATGCCCTGTGTGTGTGTGCTTGCGTGCGTGCTCAGTCACTCCAGTCATGTCCAACTCTTTGTGACCCCATGGACTATAGTCCTCCAGGCTCCTCTGTTCATGGGATTCTCCAGGCAAGAATACTGGAGTGGGTTGCCATGCCCTCCTCCAGGGGATCTTCCCCACCCAGGGATTGAACCTGTGTCTCCTGCATTACCGGTGGATTCTTAACCCACTGAGCCACCTGGGAAGCCTTTATTTGCCCTGTGCTTCTCCCAAGTAGAACTACTTAACTCTTGGCCAGCGGTACCCTCTCCTACCTCCATGTCGAATTTGTTGTATCGATCCCGTTACTTAGTGGGCTTTTCCTTCTGTTTCCATCATCACAAATACCGTGTGAAGTCCTCTTGGATCCTTTCATTTCAGGACTCTTTCCTCCCTCTGATTTTCCAATATCAGGTTAGCAGAGTCCTCTTTTGCCCTTCCACTCTTTAATGAGCTCCCAAGACTGGGCTCAGTGCTGTGGAAGGTACACAGATGAGCACCGTCTATTTCATTCTACTGATTATTCTATTCTTCTGATTTTACTTAGAGCTCTTTTAAGCTCTTGAGGGTGGGCTTTGCCTAAATGCACCTATGTCTGCCCATTTGTATAAAGGATGCTCAGTAAATACTTGGATTCAATAGATGAATGAATAAACCAATGGTTAAAAGTTGACTTTCAAGAAAAGTGAATATATTCATTTATCAAGCAAATAGTTATTGAGTACCTACTATGTGTTAGACTCTTCTAAGAGCAGGTAAAACAGGTATGAAAAAGGCAGCCTGGTCCCTGCTTGCATGGAGATTATACTTTATGGGTGGGAGGTAGGGAGTAAACAAAGAAACCAGAAAAATAATAGCTGTTGCTAAGTGTGCTGGATGTCATGGTGAAGAGGTTGTGAGTTTGAGGGTGTCTGGGAGACTCAAATAGCCAGGGAAGATGACACCACAAAGTTACATTTAAGCTGAGATCTGAATAAGAAAGATAATCTTGGCGGAAGGTTAAAGGCAGAGGTTCAAAGTAGAGAAAATAGGCAGTGCCTGGGCCCTAGGGTAGCATGAGCTTGGAGGAAGAGAAAAAAAAGACCAGAGAGGGCAGACAAAATGTGCATAGAGAAATATGAGACGAACGAGAGGAGGCTAGCCAGGAAAAGGAGCATTAGTTTTTATTCTAAATGTGAAGGGATGCCTTTGGGGGATGAGAAGGTTGGGTTTAAATAGAGGAGGAAAGACTTGAATTCTTTACTATGTGGATACTGACCTGTGAGGTGGCAAAGCTGGAGACAGGGTGATATGAGGTGGCTATAGTTCAGGTGAGAAGTTGTTTGTTTTTGTTTTTTTTTTTAAAGGCTATCTAGTGCTTTTTTGCAGTGTCTTTGCTGTGTCCGACACATTTTAATGCATAGCATCTTCATTATCTTTTGATCCCAAATACTCTGACATCCATTAGGTATTATTCTTTGACCCACAGGTAATTTAGAAGCATGTTTCTAAACTTCCGAACAGGAAACTTTAGCAATTTCCGCTTACGTTTTTAAATTGTGCTATGACCAGGTAATATACTTTGTATGACATTGACACTTTAAAATATGACTTGTTTTACGAACTTTGAGAGTTTCCCCCACTGTTCCATGTGTGCTTGAAGTATATACTGTTTTCAGATACCGTTCTGTGTGTCCATCAGATCAAGCTTATAACTGTTTTCATCCGAACTTTCCATAGCCATCCGATTTTTATCTGCTTGTGTATCAATTCCTAACAGAGATGTTAAAAATCTCCCACTTTGATCTGTGACTTGATTTCTCCTTGTGTCACTTTCTGCTAGACAGACTTGGAGATATGTTCCTGGTGCACAGCTTTTCCACCTTCCAGGTGATTTGAACCCCTTTTCATCACGTGGGGATATTCCTTCTCTTTGGCAGTGCCTTTTATCTTAAAATTGACTTCATCTTCTAATACAGCTAACACCAGCTTCCTTTTGGTTACCATCTGTTTCTTAACTAGAAATTAGTCAAAAGAATTTTATTAAGTTTTAAAAAATAATTTACATACCATAAAATTCACCTGGCTGGCTGTGAGCTGGGACTTAACTCGGCCTCTGTGTATCCTCCATTCACCTGGAGGTTTTTCTCTCCCACTTCCTTCTAGATTGACACTGTCCATTCCACTCCATATTTCTTCCTCCTAGTTTAGTAAGACTGTTTATATCTTCTGTGGTTATTTTAGGATTTTAAATGTGCATGCTTATCTTAAATTCTAATCTTTACTCGTCTTACAAATAAACGTAGAATAATCCAATTCCAGGCAACCTGAGGATGGCCCCGCCTTCTTCCAGTAGCCGAGACCATCAATTCCACCTTCGGTCTGGCTTCAGTCGCTGGTTTTCGTCCTTTTCAAAAGAGTTTGGGGCTGACACAGCAGTCCCAAAGGCCATTCCCTTCTGCTCCTGTGAATTCGGGAGATACAGAGCGGGTCAGTGAAGCCCGCCCCTCCTTACCTGGCGCTCACCGCCTCCTTCCGCTCCCTCGTCCCCAACCCTGCAACTTTCAGGGAGCGTTCTGGCCTCATGAGAGGAGGCTGGGGTCTAGATGTGGATCAACCCTTCCCCAGATCTGAAGGCTCTTGTGCCCACGCGGCCTGAGCCCTGGACAAGTCGCTGAGCGGAGTGTGACAGCGTCCGCTCTCCACCCAGAGCCAGGGCCTGCCTGGGGTCGAGCATCCGGGCCCTCAGGCCAGGCCGGTCTCCAGAACCAGGGTGCAGGATGCGGCCCTTCTCCAGGAGCCCCTCGGCCTTGACCGCCTTCTTGCGCAGGTTCTGCCGCCATCGGTCCTGCAGCAGCATCTTCCCCACCACCTGGGCCGCGGGCCCTGCGCTTCTCACACGTGCACCCGCGCTGCGCCCGCCGCTTCTCCTGGACCTCCGGCTGCAGGTGCTGGCCGTTGAGGATCTTCACGCCCTTGGCCTTGTACAGCAGGTTCGTCCCTGCATCTTGGCCTGAAGTTCCCGGGCCTAGGCCGCGACCCAGTCTGGCAGCTGCTCCAGCCCATCAGCCCCTTCACCTTCTGCCTCCTCTCCTTCCTGCGCTGCGCCTTGCAGGCCTGCCCCTCTTATTGACTCATCTCTACCTCAGTGAAGAGCAGCCCGGCTGGCCCGGCAGCTCAGGGGGCCCCTTGGAGACCTTGGCGGCTTTCTCCTTCATCCCCAGCTCCCTCCGCACCCTCTACTTCCGGTCCCACTCCTGCTGCCTCAGCTTCCTCCAGCATCTTTTCCCCAAAGAGGTGGGAAGCAGCTTCCTGGCGTTGCCCTGGCTGCGTGCCTCCCCTATCTTCTCATGCAGGCGCTGTCACAGGACGTCCACCGCAAATGAAGAGTCGGGCGCTGAGGCCAGGCCATCCGCAGGGCCCGCAGTGGAGCTGAAGGCCTCCGCCTCCTCTTTCACTGCCGCTGACTTCCTGCCCTGAGGCTTCTCCACAGGGACCCGCACCTGGGATTTCTAATGTGCTTTCTTCCCCTTCTGTTCTGGGGGCCCAGCAGTTTCTGAAACTTGAGTTTTGCTTTCTGAGTTGTGCGTCTGGGACTCAGGACTGGGCAGGGAGCAGATCTTCTTGTCCAGGCTCTGAAGCTAGGCTTCCTTGGCGAACCGAGTAAGCCCTGGCTGGAGGTTCGGGGTCCTTCTGGGGGAAGGAGGGCCAGGGTGCAGCATCCTGGGCCGGTACTAGCACTCTGCAACACACTCAGGGCCCCCCAAACGCCCGGTCTGAGCTACCTTCATCTATCTACCCAGCTGCACTTGCCAGAAACCCCCAATGTGAGAACTGATGGTGGCTTGAATTAGGGTGCAAGTGGCTTGATCACTTGGATGATGGTTGGTGTTGTTCTTGAGGATGGAATAGATTAGGAGAGGTGTAAGTTTGGAGGGCTGTTGCAGAGAAATTCTGTCAAGTGGAACAAGAAGGTCTGGATGGACAATAAACGATTAATCTTTCACCCAAAGAGGTTTGGCCTTTGCCCTTGGCTCCTGGGAGGTAACCTCTAAGACCTAGGAATATCTTGCCTTGATTTGTTTAACCTGGGGACCTTTGGCCAAGCCAGATAGCCTATGCTAGCAGTGTGATTTATAGGAAGGGTCCTTGGGTCATGTGGTATGAATTTGACCTCTGGAGACTAAGGTTGACCGCATGACCAGTCAGCCATGGCTATGTGACTGAGCCACAATAAAATCTGTAGACACCAAGGCTCAGGTGAGCTTGTCTGGTTGGCACTGGCTCATGCATATCGTCACACATTGGAGCTGTGAGAAATCAAGTGTGTCCATAACTCCACTGGGAGAAGACAACTAGAGGTCCCATGCTTTGGACTCTCCTGGACACTTCTGCATGTCTCTTTTCCCTTAGCTGCTTTTAATCTCTGTCCCTGTTCTGTCTTAAACCGTAACTGTGAATATAGCAACTTTCAGTGAGTTTTGTGAGTCCTTCCAGCGAATTGTCAAACCATAGAGTGATCGTGGGGACCCTCTAACTTGAGATTGGTGACAGAGGTAAAGATGGTGCGAATTTAACAAAGAGAAGCACTGGGTGACTCAAGTCTTAACTCCATTGGTCAGCTGTGTCCAGCTCCATCGCAGCCCCTGCAGATGGCCCGGCCCAAGAGCTTGGCTGTTTATTTGCCGTGGATGTTCTGCTGGCAGCATGTGCATGAGAAGATAGAGGAGGCATGCAGCCAGGGCAATGCCAAGAAGCTGAGGAGTAAAAAGAGGAGAAAGTACCTTGTTGTCTCTTGACCAGTGTCTCAGAGGATTTCTCTTTTCCTTTTTGCCAGGGTCTCATTAAGAAGAATCTACTGTCTCTGGTCAAAGAGCTGCCTACAAGTGTAACCTGGAGAGACAGCAGAGAAAGGCAATGCCTTTAGTCGGTGTGCATAATGAAATCTGTGGGAAGAAGTAACACCCTTGATATGTCAGCCACAAATATGGTTTCTGTCTAATTGAATCCATTCGTCATTACGTTAAAAAAGAAGCTGATGCAATTGAAAAGTAAGTTCAGTTAATCTGTCCTCTCACAAAAACAGTTTGTGTGTGTGTGTGTTGATGTGAGTCTCATCATAAAGATAACATAAACACTGGCTTCAGGCACATGAGGGTTCATTTCCTACGGCAGCCTCCTTGTATACTGCTGAGAGTTACAGCATGTGGAATTACTTATAACTAAAGCCTCTGACTGAAAATATGGAGGTAGCACTCGATTTATCATCCTCTGAGATTTAAAAGCTCTTTAGAACACAAGCCAATACCAATTTCTGTTTTAACAAATCAGTAAGTATCTCTTCATGGACTAAATGACTTTCCCATTTGGCACCTCTCAAACCCTTCCGCCCCCACCCCACCCCCCACCGCCTCCCTGTGGCTTAAGAGGTTGCCACATATGTGCTGGATATAGGCAGCTTGGAAGAGTGTGTCTTATTTTACAGACTCTAGCATGGTCAGCAAGATTAATTGTTCAAAATTGTGAAAAACAGACATTCTTTCCTTGATGTCTCAGCTTAGATCAGTATTGCATTGGTTATCTATTGCTGTATAACAAGTTATCCCAAACTGAATGGCTTAAAATGATGCACATTTATTAATACTCACAGTTTCTGTAGTCAAGAGCTGGGCATAGCTTAGCTGATTCCTTTGTTTCAGGGTTTCTTACAAGACTGAAATAAACTTGCTAGCTGAGGCTGTGGTCTCATTTGAGAGCTCAGTGGTGAAAGATCCATTTCTAAGCTCCTTCAGGTTATTTAGTTCTCAGAGGACTTTTTAACTAAAGGTTACAGATCCTTCCCAGCTCTTAGCTGGAGATTGCTCTAGTTCTTTGTTCTGTGGACCTCTCCAGCGTGGCCACTTTTTTCATCAAAGTATGCAAGTGGAGAAAGCAATAAGGAAAATCTAGCAAGACAGAGATTTTTAATGTAATCATGTGGGTGAATCCCATCACTTATGCTGTATTCTGTTGGCCTTCCCACTCTCAACGGGAGGGGATTACACAGGGTGTGAATACTAGGAGATGGAGAACATTAGGTGCTATCTTATCTAACCCAAGGTGCTTAGGTCCTTGGTTGAAGAAGTAACAGTAATATCCTTTTATAAAAAGTGTGCTGTATGTTTCTGAGTTTCAAAAATATTTGTGGATAGGCTCAGCAGGCAGATTATATCCTTGAAGAAAGGATGATGCTTTGGTGGCAAGTATGTCTTTAGTCCAGCTGATTTTCTCATTTTTCTCATGTTATTTTCCATCTTCTCCAAATAATCTATTTTCTTCCTCCTTTTATTATAACCAAAAAAATGTCTGGTCAAGTTAGAAGCTGGGAAGAGCTCAGAGTCCTTGAGGTTGGGGTGAATAGCCTAGAACTTAACAGGGAGGGCAGTAATGTGTTTGCTTGGGGCAGCTTTCTGACTTTTGGCTTTTCTCAGTTTACTGTTTCTCTTTTATATTTGTGAGGTCCTGAATCAAACACCACGCAGCTCCAGAGTTGTTTCCTAGCAGTGTCTTCATGACAGCATTTCTACGGAATTCCATGCTTGACCTCCAGAGTTTTAAAACCTACTGAGTTAGTTTCTACTAGTGCTTTTTGTGGTTGTTTAGTCACTAAGTCCTTTCTGACTCTTTTGAGACCCCATGACCTCATGACCTCATGAAACCCATCAGGTTCCTTTATCCATGGGATGTCCCAGGTAATAAGACTGGAGTGGGTTGTCATTTCCTTCTCCAGGGGATCTTCCCGACCCAGGGATTGAACCTGTGTTTTCTGCATTGGCAGGCAGATTCTTTACCCCTGAGCCACCAGGGAAGCCCAGTGTTCCTTACTAAAATTCACAGATGACATTCTAAGACTAATATAAAGCACCCATGTGTGCCCGCCACCCTTGCCCTCCGCCATGGACAACAATCTTAAGGATTAGGAAAGTGTTTGTTGTTGCTGCTGTTGTTTTCGTTCACCAGAAAGTATGAAACATTTATCTAATCATTCGTTCACACATTGACCTTTACTCATTCAAGAACAGTCATTGGCAGTTGCCATTGAGAGTGACAGCAAAGTCACTGCCTTTATTAATCATTGCTCTTCTTCTCCTTCCTGGCTTTCTTCTTAGCATCCACAAATGTGTTTGCCTGCTGCTTTAGCCTCTCGTACAGGTAGAAAATATGTGCTCAGTTGCTCAGTCGTGTCTGACTCTTTGTGACCCCATGGACTGTTAGCCCACCAGGCTTCTCTGTCCACGGGATTTCCCAGGCAAGAATACTGGAGTCGGTTGCCATTTCCTTCTCTTCGCATCCACAAACGTGATTGCACGCTGCTTTAGCCTCTCCTAGAAGTCAGTCAGTTCAGTTCAGTCGCTCAGTCATGTCCGACTCTTTGCGACCCCATGAATTGCAGCACACTAGGCTTCCCTGTCCTGGAACTCCTGGAGTTCACCCAAACTCATGTGCATCAAGTCGGTGATGTCATCCAGCCATCTCATCCTCCATCGTCCCCTTCTCCTCCTGCCCCAAATCCCTCCCAGCATCAGGGTCTTTTCAAATATCAGTTCTTCGCATCAGGTGGCCAAAGTGTTGGAGTTTCAGCTTCAACATCAGTCCTTCCAATGAACACCCAGGACTGATCTTCTTTAGGATGGACTGGTTGGATCTCCCTGCAGTCCAAGGGATGCTCAAGAGTCTTCTCCAATACCACAGTTCAAAAGCATCAATTCTTCAGCGCTTAGCTTTCTTTATAGTCCAACTCTTCCAAGAAGTAAGCGTCTTTTAATTTCATGGCTGCAGTCACCATCTGCAGTGATTTTGGAGCCCCAAAATATAAAGTCTGACACTGTTTCCACTGTTTCCCAATCTATTTGCCATGAAGTGATGGGACCAGATGCCATGATCTTAGTTTTCTGAATGTTGAGCTTTAAGCCAGCTTTTTCACTCTCCTCTTTCACTTTCATCAAGAGGCTTTTTAGTTCCTCTTGTTTGGGTCCCAGAAGACTCAGAACTACTATTTCCTAGGTCTGAACCCAGAGAGTCAAGGACAGTTCTTAGGCCCAAATCAGCAGCTCCTTTTTCATGTTCTTCTGCAGACCCAGGTGCTATCCAGAGCCTACTTTGCCTTGAGTCAGACCTAAGAGGATGCAAGCTTCCTTTTACCTGCTTGAGGGTGATCGACAGAAAAGGGGAGGAGATGGGAGAATGCCAGGATTCTGAAGTCTAGAGAAGATGACTACAGTCTTTCAGAAGATGAGATCAGCAAATCTCTGAACCTGTGGTGAGGCCTAGGGGTCATTTTCAAACAACTTAGTGTATGTCAGAATCACCTGTGGAAAATTTTTTAATATGAATTCTATTTTCATATATTTTACTCCAAGGAGGGCAAAACACAGCCCAGGAATCTGCACTTGCACTTAGCATTCCTCACATTTTAGATGCTGATGGTCTAAAGAGCACTGTTTAAAAATGGTGAGACTTTAGAGAAATAGGTAGACCACGTGTAAACCATAAGAGGAAAAATCCAGGGAGTGAATTTACTATTTGTTTTTCCCTTCATTGATTTCAGATATATAATCACACAGTAGCAGCTACTTGTTTTCAACCAGAGGTGGAATGGTTGCAGTGCTTATTCGGTGAGGGAAAACTAAAAGCTGTAATTAAACCAACTGGCTACTTAATTCGTTCATTCATCTGCTCCATCGAAGGAACATTCATTCATTTCCTTTCTCTTCTGTGATTCAGGAACAGAGTCACCTAGGCTTTATGAATGAAAGTCAGCAGCCTTTCACAGCTAGACAAATAAAGCCAGCTTGGGACGACCAGACAATGTCTCCTCTATGTTTATGCCTCTAAATCACACTGTGAGTAGCCACCGCTTTTCTCTCTTGGGGAAAACAAACAAGTTTGGAATTACAAAGACTAGAGTGGGAAGTCTCTGATCTACCAAGGAAAAAAGAGCAAGATACAAGATATGAATATGATGTCCATCTAATGTGCATATATATGTGATATTTTTATGATGCAAAATTTTAATGATTTGTATTGAATACTGTGATGTAATATTTTTATGAGAGAAAAAGGTAAAGAAAGACTCTACCCTGTTAATATTGGGTATGTTTACTCCCTTTGGGGAATTGGAGATGGGATTAGTGTGGGAAATTATTAACTTAATTTTTTATACCTTTATAGTAGAATATGACATCAAGTAATTATAGAATACTACAAGTAGAATACTATAACAGTGAACCATACCATTTTTTTGGTATAAAACTTAAAGAATATTGTAGTACATAATAAGTGCAAGGAAATTCCAGCTCTCAGATCTCAAGTCTTGGGTATTTTAAAGTTAAAGGAAGAACCTAGTTATGGAGGTAGATGGACTCCAATTGGTCTCCCATCAAACGTCTTTGTCAGTGTCTTTTAGATTAGATTTGCTAATGATTTGAGTTGACAGACCATCTACTTTCTTCTTTTCTCATTATATGTATGCTACATGGGATTTCACTATGACCAAGAGGCCAAGTGGGGATCACCATACACACAAAGCACCCCCCAGATTAGTAGGAAGATGGCAGGGTTTCTAATAAGACATCAAATGTGTCCTGATTTTGAAATTAAGATTTTTGTTTGTTACTGAAAGTAACCAACTGCTTATTCCTTAAGAGTGACCAGCAAAGTCCTGGGGCTTGCCCAGGTTTTGAGTCAGAGGTAAGGAAACCATTCATTCATCCACTAAATAAAATTTTAAAGGTGAGTAGAGGGCAAAAAAAAAAAAAAAAAACACCCCAAAAAACATTGCATATTGATTCCATCTGCTAGTAGATCTCAGTCAACAGCTGGTTATTTTAGCTATTACAATTGAAAATCAGTAAAATTCAATTTATAATTTAAGAAATCACCAAAAGCACAAAAGGACAAATATTATGTGATTCCACTTTTATGGGGTACTTAGAAGAGTCAAATTCATAGAGAGAAAATAGGATGCTGGCTGCCGAGTACTGGGGGAGGAGATGGGGAAGTTCATGTTTAATGAGTACAGAGTTTCAGTTGGGGAGGATAAAAAAGTTCTGGAGATGGATGGTTGCACAACAGTGTGAATGTACCTCATGGCCACAGAATTGTACGCTTGAGAATGGTTAATGTGGTAAATTTTATGTATGTGTTACCATAAGTTTAAAAAGAGTTCAGTTCAGTTCAGTTGCTCAGTTGTGTCCTATTCTTTGCGACCCCATGGACTGCAGCACTCCAGGCCTCCCTGTCCATCACCAACTCCCGGAGTTTACTCAAACTCATGTACATTGAGTCGGTGATGCCATCCAACCATCTCATGTCTTTAAGCTTCCCCTTCTCCTCCCACCTTCAGTCTTTCCCAGCATCAGGGTCTTTTCAAATGAGTCAGCTCTTCGCATCAGGTGGCCAAAGTATTGGTGTTTAAGCTTCAACATCAGTCCTTCCAATGAATATTCAGGACTGATCTCCTTTAGGATGGACTGGTTGGATCTCTTTGCAGTCCAAGGGACTCTCAAGAGTCTTCTCTGACACTGTAGTTCAAAAGCATCAATTCTTCAGTGCTCAGGTTTCTTTATAGTTCAACTCTTACATCCATACATGACTACTGGAAAAACCATAGCCTTGACTAGACGGAACTTTGTTGACAAAGTAATGTCTCAGCTTTTTTAATATGCTATCTAGGTTGGTCATAACTTTCCTTCCAAGGAGCAAGCATCTACCAGAGACATTATTTTGCCAACAGAGGTCCGTCTATTCAAGGCTATGGTTTTTCCAGTAGTCATGTATGAATGTGAGAGTTGGACTATAAAGAAAGCTGAGTGCCGAAGAATTGATGCTTTTGAACTGTGGTGTCGGAGAAGACTCTTGAGAGTCCCTTGCACTGCAAGGAGATCCAACTAGTCCATCCTAAAGGAGATCAGTCCTGGATGTTCATTGGAGGGACTGATGTTGAAGCTGAAGCTCCAGTACTTTGGCCACCTGATGCAAAGAGTTGACTCATTTGAAAAGACCTTGATGCTGGGAAACATTGAGGGCAGGAGCAGAAGGGGACAACAGAGGATGAGATAGTTGGATGGCATCACCGACACAATGGACATGGGTTTGGGTAGACTCTGGGAGTTGGTGATGGACAGGGAGGCCTGGTGTGCTGTGGTCCATGGGGTTGCAATGAGCTGGACATGACTGAGCTACTGAACTGAAATGAACTGAACTGAACTAGGTTGGTCATAACTTTTCTTCCAAGAAGTAAGTGTCTTTTAATTTCATGGCTGCAGTCACCATCTGCAGTGATTTTGGAGCCCCCAAAAATAAAGTCTGCCACTATTCCCACTATTTCTCCATCTATTTGCCATGAAGTGATGGGACTGGATGCCATGATCTTTATTTTCTGAATGTTGAGCTTTAAGCTATCTTTTTCACTCTCCTCTTTCACTTTCATCAAGAGCCTCTTTAGTAGTTCTTCACTTTCTGCTATAAGAATGGTGTCATCTGCATATATGAGGTTATTGATATTTCTCCTGGCAATCTTGATTCCAGCTTGTGCTTCATCCAGCCCAGCGTTTCTCATGATGTACTCTGCATATAAGTTAAATAAGCAGGGTGACAATATACAATTTTGACATACTCCTTTTCCTATTTGGAACCAGTCTGTTGTTTCATGTCCAGTTCTAACTTTTGCTTCCTGACCTGCATACAAATTTCTCAAGAGGCAGGTTGGGTGGTCTGGTATTCCCATCTCTTTCAGAATTTTCCACAGTTTATTGTGATCCACAGAGTCAAAGGCTTTGGCATAGTCAATAAAGCAGAAATAGAAATTACTGAAAGAGCTTGATGGAAAATGCAGGATGCTTCCAGAAATGTCTTCAAAATACAGCATTCTTGGATCTTATTACCCTTGCAGTATGGACCTGATTATTATAGTTCAAGGGGAAAATACTGGGGTGACCAGGTGTCCCACTGTGCCTGGAATCGAGGGACTTCTCAGCTTGCTGGACTTTTCAGTGCTAAATTGGGACGTCCCAGGAAACCCAGAGGAAATTGGTCATTTTAAGAGTTGCCAGCAAAGGCACACCTTGGAGAACAAAAACAGGATGGCAAGATTGTTAGCCATGGAGAAAAAGAAAGGGCAGAGTGGTGAGGCAGAGTCTCAATGTGGGGAGGCAAGTCCAGTCAAGACTTCCTCCACCTCCAACGGTGAAGATGCATTCTATTTTTAAATTTCATTTGAAATCTGAATTTTCTTGATTTCTTATTAATTTACCTGTGTGATTATCAGTGAGCAATTCAAATAAGGAAATGGTGCGGTCCTAGAGTTGAAGGTGCTGGCAAAGATACACTGCAGGACTTAATGCAGAGACTGCCTGTTTTGTCTGTGTCCAGGTTAGCCCCCCAGGTCTTCCAGAGAATAAACAGATAACTGAAATTGCTTCCTTTGATGACCCATTTGTCTGCCCAAGGGCAAAAATCCCCAGACAACCTTCTGGCTGGCTGCCAGCTGATCAGCATTTTACCCAAAGCATGAAATCAAAAGTAGCTCAGTTTTTTGTTTGTTTGTTTGTTTTTTGTTTATTTTTGTCTCCTCTCATTCTTTCTCATATTTAAGTCATTTATTTTGTTGTTAGAGGAACAATAAATAAAACAATTTATTATTGTTTTCCCTCATGCATAATTAAATAGTATGCTAATAACTTTACTGTATGTCCTTTGAGTTATTCTTTGACTCTCATTCTGAGGCTCCACTGTGATAACACCCACCATAGAAATGTGTAGATTAAAGTGCACCTGGATCTTGTCTGGACCAGGACCCCTTGGGTCCTTGGCTCATCTTCTCTTGGCTCCTGTGATAAGGCTAGTGTGGAGTGTGGAGACTGGGCTCTCTGGCTCTCACATGCTAAACTGATGCCTGGTCTCACCCGTTTCTGCTTCTGGTTCTTGGCTCTGGTTGAACAGAGTGAGTTGAATTTACCCTGGTGGCAACAATGGCGGCATCTGAGTTTCAATTCTAGGACCTAACTTAAGTGATTTCTGTCAGTGGCAGTTGATAAGAATCAGTAGTCTAATGTCCATGACCCTTCTTTGCTTGTATGCCTGAGGATTCTTATTGTTCCTGGCACTTGAGTGCAAAGTTGAAGAGCTTTTGGTGTTTTTCTTCCTACTAATAATGTTCTCTCTGTTTATGTGTTCTGATTTGTGTCAATTTGGCTTCCTCTGACCCTCATGCTCAGAGCCTTTTTCCTTCTTTCAAAATTCTCATCATTTTTCATGTACATTTATTATGATCCTAATCAGGCCAATATCTGCTAAGTTAAAATTCTTGCACCAAAAATTAAAAGGAAGCTAAAGCCCTAGTATTCAACCATCTATTTTGGTTATTCTTAACAGTTGAATAATGCCCAAATTACTTTGTTCAGGATTTATAAAATAAGGCTGAAGAGAGAAGATTATTGCTATTGCTTTTTAAAAAAAAAAAGAAAGAAAGAAGTATGGATACTAGAAAAAAGAGAAAGATTTTGGTAAAACCAGAGAGAAAAATCAGAAATTTACACATATTTTTCAACACTGTGTTTCCCAAGAGGAACAAATGGTGATTAATTACATGTTTTTATTTTTCAACTGATCAATATACTTAATAAATATTAGTACCTGTTTCAGGCAAAAGAGACATGACAATCAAGTGCAACTCATGATTCTGAACTGGGTTTTTTCCTATGAGAAAGTGTGAAAGTTAGTTGCTCAGTTTTGTCCAACTCTTGGTGACCCCATGGATTGGAGCCCACCAGTCTCCTCTGCCCATGGAATTCTCCAGGCAAGAATACAGGAGTGGGTTGTCATTCCCTTCTCCAGGGGATCTTCCTGACCCAGGGATTGAACCTGGGTCTCCTGCACTGCAGGCAAATTCTTTATCATCTGAACCATCAGGGAAACCCATTTTATGCATGTGTGTTAGTCTCTCGGTCATATGTTTAACAGATGAAACAATCATAAGCTCACAAAATAGTTGGAAATACTGCCAAGGCCTCTCATTTCCTGAACTATTTGAGAATAATTTGCCAGCCTTATGTCTGTCATTCTGTCTCATGTGTACAATATTTCCTACAAGGCCATTCTTCCATAAAACCACAATACAACTATCGAAATTGGGAAATTAACTTAGATGCATTATTACTATTACTATATGTTATTGTATTACTATACAATCCTCAGACCACATTCAAGCTTTCTAATAATATCCTGTATAGGAAAGAGCTTTCCTGGTGGCTCAGATGGTAAAGAATCTGCCTGCAATGCAGGAGGCCTGGGTTCCATCCCTGAGTTGGGAAGATCCCCTGGAGAAGGGAATGGCAACCCACTCCTGTATTCTTGCCTGGAGAATTCCATGGGCAGAGGAGACTGGTGGGCTCCAATCCATGGGGTCACCAAGAGTTGGACAAAACTGAGCGACTAACACTTTCACACTTTCTCATAGGAAAAAACCCAGTTCAGAATCATGAGTTGCACTTGGTTGTCATGTCTTTTTCACCTGGAACAGTTCCTCACTCTTGCCTTGATTTTCATAACCTTGAAACCTTTGAAGATTATCAGTCAGTTATTTTGTAGAGTGTCCCTCAATCTGTTTGGCCTGGTGTTTCCTCATGACTAGCACAGGTCGATGACATCACCACTTGATGGACATGAGTTTGAGTAAACTCCAGGAGTTGGTGATGGACAGGGAAGCCTGGCATGCTGCGATTCATGGGGTCTCAAAGAGTCGGACAGGACCGAGCGACTGAACTGAACTGAACACAGGTTATGCATCTTTGGCCGGAATAACACAGAAGTGATACTTGTTCTTCTCACAGTGTCCCATCAGGTGGAGAAGGGTGTCAATTGGTTCCATTACTGGTGATGTTTACTTTGATCACTTGCTTAAGATGGTACCTTTCAGGTTTTTCCTCTATAAAGTTCTCTTCTCAATAGCCCATTTGTCATTCAGCTAAGCTTCTTTCTCTCTCTTTTCCCCATTTTTTTCCTTTCCACTATTATTGACTCATAGAATTCTGTTTTATTCAATGGGTTATAATCTGTTTCTATCGTTATTTCTGTTGCCCTCAACTTGGCTCCTGAAACCAAATCAGTCCAGATTGGTGCCTGTCCTTTCAACACGTTCCATTGTAATTTGAGTACTTCATAAATTGTTTCAGGCTTATCTTGTACTTTTCCAGTTCCAGTTCTAGAAAAAGTCATTTCTCCAAGAAGCACTGGTCCCTTTTAGTGGAGAATGATGTCTAGAAACCCAGACCTGGGGACTAGATATCCTGATTTTTATTGAGGTATCACTGTTCCCAGGCCCTCTCTTTGTGGGTGGGAATAGGGAATATATGTTTGTGTGTATGTATTACATATACTGCCAGGCTCCTCTGTCCATGAAATTTTCCAGGCAAGAATACTGGAGTGGGTTGCCATTTCCTTCTCCAGGGGATCTTCCCAACCCAAGGATTGAACCCAGTTTCCTGCATTGCAGGTGGATTCTTTACTGACTGAACCACCAGGGAACCCCTACATATGCACACATCTTTATTTATCTCTCTATATATCTTTATTTATCTCTCTATATCTTTATTTATCTCTCTCTATATCTCTCTATAAATTTTATCTATTTATCTATGTATCTTTATTTATCTCTCTATATATCTATATATAAATTGAGAACTGTGAGTTAACACCAAACCTCTTATTTCAGTCCAACACCATAGATTTTATTGTTTTTCTTTTGACATTTATTACTTCATTTTCTGACATTGAGAAACCAGACTCATATTATCCACATGTACCTCTTTATTTGTTCAATCTTCCATAAGTGACCATTTTCAAATCTATGCCATCATCTTCACTTTTGACATGCCTCGTATTCTACCCTGATGGGGTGTGTGTGTGTGTGTGTGTGTGTGTGTGTGTTGCTCAGCCATGTCTGACTCTTGGCAAACCCATGGACTGTAGCCCGCCAGGCTCCTCTGTCCATGGAATTCTCCAGGCAAGAATAATGGAGTGGGTTGCCATTTCCTTCTCCAGGGGATCTTCCTGACCCAGGGATCGAACCCTGGTATCCTGCATTGCAGGCAGATTCTTTACCACCTGAGCCACCAGGGAAGCTCAATCTAATATGGTATTATTTGATAATGTCTCATATATTAAAAACAAATAAGGTGTACCTAGTTCTGATGTACTGTAACTTTAAAATATTTTACTATATATATAGTTACCTATACCTCATTCTATTCAGACAGCCCTCTACTGGAGACTCAAGCATTAGCATTTTTGCCAATAATGGATATGTCTTCAGATTAAGATTTTCTTGAAATATAGTTGAGGTACATTATTGTGTTAGTTTCAAGTACACAGAAAAGTAATTCAACTTTATGTATGTATATACACACATGTAGTTTTTTAGATTATTTTCCATTATAGGTTATTATAAGAAGTTGAATATTGGTCCCTATGTTATATAGTAAATCCCTGTTGCTTCTCTAGTTTATACACAGTGGTGTGTATACGTTAATCCCATACTCCTAATTTATCCCTGCCTCTTTCCCCTTTGATAATAGGTTTGTTTTTCTATGTCTGTGAGTCTCTTTCTATCTTGCAAATAGATTCATTGATATTATTTTTTAGATTCCAAATATAAGTGCTTTCATGTGACGTTTGTCTTTCTCTGACTTACTTCCCTTGGGATGATATTCCCTAGGTCCATCCATGTTGCTGCAAATGGGAAGATTTCATTCTTTTTTATAGCTAATATTTCATTGTATGTACATACCACATCTTCTTTATTGGTTGAGATTTTGATATGGTGTAAAAATAAAAGAAAAAAGATAATGACTTATTAGAGGCACTTCAATAGCTGAAAAAAAAGTTATTAAAATTAAAGCCAAAACTAAAGAAAATGCTCCCAATATCTGATCTGCCAACAAGTAACCATTGTCTGTATGGGCTCCGGGATTCTGGCAAGGCAGAATGGGCTATGGGTGTGTTGAAATCAAACTGTCCAAATTTTCAGAAGTGCTTACACTTTACACTAACTCTGATATTAGCAACACAAACCACACCTGAAAACTTCTCCTGTGCTCCCACCCTGTGGAATGCTTACAGGAAGACTCCTGAGACTTGCTTGTTTCCCCATCTAACCCTCTCCACTTCCTTGTACTCGGATTCATCCACTCATGAGATCAAACATTTTTCTTGGGTTTCTTGGTGTCCTCACCTCGCCCCTCCTCAAGTTTGCTGGTTCTAACCCCAGGTTGTCCCCAAGTCTGTGTCCTCCCCTCATCCCTCTTAAACTTGGCAGTCTGTACTTGCTTTGGTGCTTGACCTGGCTCCTGCAGTGCAGATGGGGGCATGGGCCTCTTTTGTTTTCATAAGGAAATTGAAAGGTTTGTGGCACAGAAGCAAGATATATTCTAGAACATATTTGCTTTATAGCACAGCAAGTTCAAACCCAGAAGTATTCTGAAAAACATTGATTGTTAGCAATTTGGGTGGGAGAGTTCAGTCATTTGCACAATGCCATATTTGATCTGATCCATCTGTTCCTTTATGTTGAACTTTAATATTCATTCAAAAATTGATATTATTTGAAAGACTACCCTGTACCCAAATATTTTTCCCAAGACCAGTCACAGTGTCTGAAATCTGAGCATCAGAGATTCATTTGATGAAGAAAGGAACTTCTAAAATATTTTGGGTCCTTAAGTGCCCTCTGTGGAAATAGGAATCTCCATGGGAGGATTGTGAGTCTGGAAGAGGTTCATAGGTCCTTGAGATTGATTTCACTTTTCAGATCCAGCTTCTCTCCTGCTCACTAGTTTTGTTTGGACTTACACACTTTCTAATGTTTTGGTGTTAGAGTGCTATGTAAATGATGCTTATGAATATGGAAAATGCAAAGGGAGGAGGTGATGTGTTGTTGGAGATAAACACACTTAGTCAAGTTCATCTTTGTAAGTTGCTTAAGATGCTGGCGCAGAGGGCTGTAGCTCAAGTTAAAGAGAATGCCCAGGGGAAAAATCATCTGTAACGTTAACTAGAACCATGAGTTAAGCCTAGGGGGCTGGAGAATGTGGATGTAGTTTGAAGAGCCCTCAAGGACAGCTTGGGAGGCAGAAATGCCACCCTAGGCAGAGGGTCTCACAGTTGGGACATATGGGCTTCTGGCTACCATCTTGTATGTCACACCTACGTACAGTCAAGAGAATGGGCTTCAAACTAGTCATCTGTGTGGAAGAGGGTGGGTAGAAGCTTCCAGAACTGCTGCCACCTCTGAGTTTCATAAGTGTCCTTACTCCCTTCCTGTCACTCATCTGCTTAGAGGTGCATTAAGTGGCTTGTTCTGACTTATCCTGAAACCCATAACTCCCTCAAGAAAACTTGTGTATGCCCTGACTTCTCCTCTATAACAACCAGCATCTTTTAAAGAAGCCCAGAGGCTTCCCCTCACAGCCTATTCATTCCTAGGTAGCCGTGTAGCCAATTATGTGACTCTGCAGGAAAGCTATGAAACATCCACATTTGCGGTTTGTGAACATTCAAACCCATCACAGCTGATCCCTTGAAACAGAGATTATAAAGGGCAAATATGGCCTCTGATCCATGGGATTATTTAAAAATTTTTAGTAGTCACTAACCATTTGCTTTGGGGAGATTTTATGTAAAAGTAAAGGTGTTTTCTTGTTTCCCTTGAGAAAACTCAGAAGATCTAGACACACTAGACCTATATTCCTCCATGGTGGTAGTTGGCTGGGGTTGAGTCCAGAGTACCACTTCCAGATGGTGTATGGTCCCCATGGTTGGTCATAGTCCCTATGATTTTCTATTGTCCCTCTACTGGGCCCTCTTTGCTCATTTAAAATACATGCCTGGCAATATCACTGATGAACATAGATGCAAAAATCTTAACAAAATTCTAGCAAACAGAATCCAACAACATATTAAAAAGATCATACATCATGACCCAAGTGGGCTTTATCCCAGGGATGCAAGGATTCTTCAACATTCACAAATCAATCAATGTGATACACCACATTAACAAACTGAAAGATAAAAACCATATGATTATCTCAATAGATGCAGAGAAAGCCTTTGACAAAATTCAACATCCATTTATGATAAAAAACCCTCCATAAATCAGGAATAGAAGGAACATACTGCAACATAATAAAAGCCATAGATGATAAACCCACAGCAAACATTATCCTCAATGGTGAAAAATTGAAAGCATTTCCTCTAAAGTCAGGAACAAGACAAGGGTGCCCACTCTCACCACTACTATTCAACATAATTTTGGAAGTATTAGCCACAGAAATCAGAGAATAAAAAGAAATAAAAGGAATCCAGATTGGAAAAGAAGAAGTAAAACTCTCACTGTTTGCAGATGACATGATCCTTTACATAGAAAACCCTAAAGACTCCACCAGAAAATTACTAGAGCTAATCAATTAATATAGTAAAGTTGCAGGATATAAAATCAGCACACAGAAACCCCTTGCATTCCTATACACTAACAATGAGAAAACATAAAGAGAAATTAAAGAAACAATTCCATTCACCATTGCAACAAAAAATAAAATACTTAGGAATAAATCTACCTAAAGAAACAAAAGACCTATATATAGAAAACTATAAAACACTGATGAAAGAAATCAAAGATGACACAAATAGATGGAGAAATATACCATGTTCATGGATCGGAAGAATCAATATAGTGAAAATGAATATACTACCCAAAGCAATCTATAGATTCAATGCAATCCCTATCAAGCTACCAATGGTATTTTTCAGAGAACTAGAACAAATAATTTCACAATTTGTATGGAAATACAAAAAACCTCAAACAGCCAAAGCAATCTTGAGAAAGAAGAGTGGAACTGGAGGAATCAACCTACCTGACTTCAGACTATACGACAAAGCTACAGTCATCAAGACAATATTGTACTGACATAACAAAGAAATATAGATCAATGGAACAAAATAGAAAGGCCAGATATAAACCCACACACCTATGGACACCTTATTTTTGACAAAGGAGGCAAGAATATACAATGGAGAAAAGACAATCTCTTTAACAACTGGTGCTGGAAAAACTGGTCAACCACTTGTAAAGGAATGAAACTAGAACACATTCTAACACCACACACAAAAATAAACTCAAAATGGATTAAAGATCTAAATGTAAGACCAGAGGCTATAAAACTCCTAGAGGAAAACATAGGCAAAACACTCTCTGACATAAATCACAGCAGGATCCTCTATGACCCACCTCCCAGACTAATGGAAATAAAAGCAAAAATAAACAAATGGGACCTAATTAAATTTAAAAGCTTTTGCACAACGAAGGAAACTATAAGCAAGGTGAAAAGACACCTTCAGAATGGGAGAAAATATTAGCAAATGAAGCAACTGACAAAGAATTAATCTCAAAAATATACAAAAAGCTCCTGCAACTCAATTCCAGAAAAATAAATGACCCAATCAAAAAATGGGCCAAAGAACTAAACAGATATTTCTCCAAAGAAGACACAGATGGCTAACAAACACATGAAAAGATGCTCAACATCACTCATTATCAGAGAAATGCAAATCAAAACCACAATGAGGTATCATCTCACGTCGATCAGAATGGCTGCTATCAAAAAGTCTACAAACAGTAAATGCTGGAGAGGATGTGGAGAAGAGGGAACCCTCTTACACTGTTGGTGGCAATGCAAACTAGTACAACTAGTACAGCCACTATGGAGAACAGTGTGGAAATTCCTTAAAAAACTGGATTAGAACTGCCATATGACCCAGCAATCCCACTGCTGGACATACACACTGAGGAAACCAGAATTGAAAGAGACACGTGTACGCCAATGTTCATCACAGCACTGTTTATAATAGCCAGGACATGGAAGCAACCTAGATGTCCATCAGCAGATGAATGGTTAAGAAAGCTGTGGTACATATACACAATAGAATGCTACTCAGCCATTAAAAAAAGAATGCATTTGAATCAGTTCTAATGAGGTGGATGAAACTGGAGCCTATTATACAGAGAGACATAAGCCAGAAAGAAAAACACCAATACAGTATACTAATGCATATATATGGAATTTAGAAAGATGGTAACGATGACCCTATATGCAAGACAGCAAAAGAGACACAGACGTAAAGAACAGTCTTTTGGACTCTGTGGAAGAAGGCAAGGGTGGGATGATTTGAGAGAATAGCAATGAAGCATGTGTCTTATCATATGTGAAACAGATTGCCAGTCCTGGTTCAATGCATGAGACAGTGTGCTCATGGCTGGTGCCCTGTGATGACCCAGAGGGATGGGATGCGGAGGGAGGTGGGAGGTAGGTTCAGGATGGGGAACACATGTACACCCATGGCTGATTCAGACAATGGCGCCCCACTCCAGTACTTTTGCCTGGAAAATCCCATGGATGGAGGAGCCTGGTAGCCTGCAGTCCATGGGGTCGTGAAGAGTCGGACACGACTGAGCGACTTCACTTTCACTTTTCACTTTGCATGCATTGGAGAAGGAAATGGCAACCCACTCCAGTGTTCTTGCCTGGAGAATCCCAGGGACAGAGGAGCCTGGTGGGAGGCCGTCTATGGGGTCACACAGAGTCGGACACAACTGAAGTGACTTAGCAGCAGCATAGCAAAAGCCACTACAATATTGTAAAGTAATTAGCCTCAAATTAAAATAAATTAATTAAAATAAATAAAAGAGGAAACAGTTTTAAAATTTTAAAAAATAATAATAAAAATATAAATAAATAAATAAAATACATGCCTGGTGTTTGTGTGCTAAGTTACAAAACTCACCTAAAACTATCCTGGGCCTGCATCTTTGAGAGAATGGCATAGAGGTTAGAAAAGGAGTGGGGAAGACTGTAAAAACAAAATCACTCCATTTCAAAATGTTTAACTGATGCACACTGTATAGGCTTCAAATCTTAGCCTGAGCCAGACTTGGACCTTCTCAGTGACTCAAGTTCACTGCCCAGGTAGGCATTTGTATCATACTCACTGGGCCAACATTGGAGATATGCATGGAAATATTCTCTTTCACTCATTTGGAAAGAGGCCAGGGTGTACTTCTGTTTTTCCTAAATGGTCTGAGAGTTCCAGGACCAAGAATAGTAGGTCTGGGGAGCAAGAAGATAAACTGATCTCATCCCATACTTTTCCTTAGCTTCTGTTCCTCAAATCTGTGCCCCCAGGAATGGCTCACACATCCAGCATGGCTGGGAGAGAGACAGCCAGAAGAGGGTGGAGATGCCACAGCACCATCTCTTTCCTGAGGTTTCGACCTCAACCCAGGAATGCCCCTGCTGTTTTCATTGTGCAGTAAGTTTGTAGGGGTGCCAGGGGCGGGGTGGGGGAGTGGTTATGGAAGAATATGGATTCTGGAAATCTGAGAAAGTAAAATAAGACTATTACTTCCCTTTTCTTTAAAAATAGGCTGTGTTCATGTTTGGCATTACAGTGTGAAATCTGACGAGTGTAGCTGCCTTGAGTGGAATGGAAGTAAATTTGTTGGATTTTGAGGAGGTCAGGAAATGATGATGAAAGGGTTTACATAAGGCATTCATGGGATATGAGGAGAACACCAGCCAAGAGAGGGGGTCAAGGAGTGTCATTGAGTGTAACTGACAAAGGTGATGGGATGGAAAGGTTGGTATGCTTCACTTGATTCAAAGGAGGATATTTAAAAATTGTATCCAGAATAGAAACTTAATAGGGGAGAAATGGCGGCTGGGAGGAGGGTGTGTAACTTATGGATCCTTCCAATAATGGCACTTTTGCTACCTGAAAATCAAATGATTTCTTATTGGGAGTGTTGCAGGAAAGGGGACCCCTTCCAGGGCCCGAAACTGGGCTCTTGTCTAACACTCGGAAAAGAATTGTCCAAGGAGATACGTGCTGACAAAGCAAGAGATTTTATTGGGAGGGGCACCCAGGTGGAGAGCAGTAGGGTAAGGGAACCCAGGAGAACAGCTTTGCCGCGTGGCTCGAAGTCTTGGGTTTTATGGTGATGGGATTAGTTTCCAGGTGGTCTTTGGCAAATCATTTGAATTCAGAGTCTTTCCTGATGGCGCATGCATCGCTCAGCCAAGATGGATGCTAGTGAGAGGGATTCTGGGAAGTGGACGGACACGTGGTGTCTCCTTTCGACCTTTCCTGAACTCTTCCGGTTGGTGGTGGCTTATTAGTTCCGTATTCCTTATCAGGATCTCCTGTCATAAAACAACTCACTCAAATGGTTACTATGGTGCCTGGCCAGGGTGGGCGGTTTCAATCAGTGTGTTTCCCCTAAGAGGAGTATTTTACCTTATTTAACATATAATCAAAAACACAATGTTTGAGTAATCTGTTGAATCACTCACTTTCCTCTAAGTCCTCTGACACCATACTTTCATAGCAATCCAGATTGGTAGAAAATTAAGTTCCATTAGTTCCTCAGATATTACTTTTCTCCTGACCTCTCTGCGTAGCTCTCCAGGGAGCATGTGTTTCATTGGTCACACAACAAAATACGAGGTGGTCCCAGTCCAGAGGGAAATGAGGATCAGCTTCTCGTTTGTTGAGGTCTGAATCCCCTGGTGGCACCTCAAGGCTGCTCTTGAATGCTGTGTCTCAGTTGGTCTTATCATCTTTCAGTCAGTCATTCGAGCCGTGAGAATCGGGCTTGGTGCCTTTCTCTTACCCACACTTTCTGTGTCCTGGCGTATTTCTTAATTCTCTCTTTCCCATGCTAAATATGGCTACCCTATTTATCATTTCTTGTCTAAATTGTGTCAGCAGGCTTCTAACTAGCTGTCTATCCTAAACTAAGAGAGACCCTGAGTGTCTCCAGTTACAGTTCTCTCCTTGTGATTTGGAGGTAAGAAGGGGTGTTGTGTTTGCCAACATCATCCTGTCCCTTAGTGAAGCCTGCGCAGGCAAGGTCCTTTACTGACCTTCTCCAGCCTCATCCTTAAGCACCTTCTTCAGGACCGTGGCATTGCACAGCTCCACGGGACAGCATTATACTGCATTGTATGTAAAAGGGGGTTCTGGTGTGGAGTGATACTATGATCCTTTTTTTTGCCTCCCATTCCAGCAAATGCCAGAAACAAGTAGATATCACCCTGCTGATTACCGTTTGTCTTTGATTTTGTTGGTCCTTCTTTCTAGAACATCTTCTCACTACTTTTCCTCACCTCCTTGGACACACAGACACACAGAGATACACACAGACATGTGAACACATGCACTGCTGCTGCTGCTGCTGCTAAGTTGCTTCAGTCGTGTCTGACTCTGTGCTACCCCATAGACGGCAGCCCGCCAGGCTTTGCCATCCCTGGGATTCTCCAGGCTAAAACACTGGAGTGGATTGCCATTTCCTTCTCCAATGCATGAAAGTTAAAAGTGAAAGTGAAGTCGCTCAGTCGTGTCTGACCCTTTGTGACCCCATGGACTGCAGCTTACCAGGCTCTTCTGGTTAAATGTTATTCATCCTTAAAGACATAGCCTGAGCATCAACTTCTCCAGCAAGATTTTCCTGTTTCTCCATTCAGCCTTACCTTTGTAACCACCTTATAACATGGTATTTCAGTTTTGAAATACAAAGAGTCAGTTGCTTCTGACTCTTTGTGATCTCCATGGACTGTAGCCTGCCTGACTCCTCTGTCCATGGAATTTTTCAGGCAAGAGTACTGGAGTGGGTTGCCATTTCCTCCTCCAGGGGATCTTTCTGACCCAGGGATTGGACCCACATCTCCTGTGCATCTCCTGGATTGCAGGAGGATTCTTTACCACTAAGCTACTGAGGAAGCCGTAATACATATCTATGGAGACCATCAACTGTAAAGACTTGGATCTGACAAAAGATATGTCCAAGAGAGTACAATTTCTTGAGATCTTGCTCAAGGGGAATTTTTACATTATTTTATTCAACAAATATTTATTAAGAGCCTACTATGTGCTGGGAACTGTTCTAGGGGACATATAAGTGAACAAAATAGAAAAATAAATCCTCACCCCCATAGGGCTTACATTCTAATGAGTACTTAATTGCATTCGCATAAGTAAATATTCTCCTCACATTTTCCTGAGAGCAAAAGAACATTCTCCCTTCAAGGATAAATCAGTTTCCAATTCCAGAAGAGACAAATGTTTTCCAACTTGCCAATGATCCTCCTCAAAGCATATTAAAAAAGAATACATTTGAATCAGTTCTAATGAAGTGGATAAAACTGGAGCCTATTATACAGAGTGAAGTAAGCCAGAAAGAAAAACACCAATACAGTATACTAACGCATATATATGGAATTTAGAAAGATGGTAACAATAACCCTGTGTACGAGACAGCAAAAGAGACACTGATGTATAGAACAGTCTTATGGACTCTGTGGGAGAGGGAGAGGGTGGGAAGATTTGGGAGAATGGCATTGAAACATGTATAATATCATGTATGAAACGAATTGCCAGTCCAGTTTCGATGCATGATACTGGATGCTTGGGGCTGGTGCACTGGGATGACCCAGAGGGATGGTATGGGGAGGGAAGTAGGAGAGGGGTTCAGAATGGGGAACACGTGTATACCCGTGGTGGATTCATGTTGATGTATGGCAAAACCAATACAATATTGTAAAGTAATTAACCTCCAATTAAAACAGATAAATTTATATTAAAAAAAATCTTGTGGGCAATTTTAGGCAGTGTTACTTTTGATGTTGACATTTAATGTTTATATCAGGAGATGAAAGTATTTAATGAAGAGATACATAAGCTACCTTTAGAGATACCACCAAGTAACCAAATAGCTTCTCCAGCTTTATTCAGCATAGGAGAGCTGAAAAGATTATGCCAGATTAAGCATCCATAGCCTTATAGCAATTGAACATCATCTAGCTCTTCTGGCTCTTGGCTTAACTAGTGAGCAGTGTGCTTGCGTGACATTGGACTGGTTTCTCTCCCATGTGCGGTTAAGGGGCAGCTTTTCCTTGGCAAAGTCCCCTTGATGAGTCCATGGTGTCATTGGGTTATCTCTGAGAGGTCATTGTTCATCTTCCGTCGTAGGTCAGACTTGGCAGTGGTGAAATAAGTGTTCTTGCTACATCTGTACACGCATAATCATGGGCTGTTCTGAACACATACGTCATCTTGTGGGTGGGTGAGAGGATTCTAAAAACAAAAAACAAATAGGCCTTTTCAGCTTTTTGAGCTAAAAGAAAACAATAAGTGTATTTCAACACAGAGGATAGTCCCAGGTCAGACATAGAAGTTTGTGTTGGCTGTTGGACTAGGTAACCCCCAGAATCCCTCCAGTCATCAACAGACTGTGATTGCAAGAATCATCCATGAATCAGAAGTCAGTGCTATCAGTGTCTTGTCTGAGCAGACTCATACATAGAGGGAAGTCAATAGAAGACTTATGAAAAAGAGGGATAACATTTGCCCATGTTTAACCAAAGAAAAGAGCTCTTTGCATTTTGCTAACATCCCTCCTGTCACAATTGTAGCATCAGTAGATTCACAGGAAGCTATTTGGGGTGACATATTTTCAGAGAGAACTAATTAATGATGAAAGAAGAGTGAGACATGAAGGATAATGGTGATTCCGTGATATTAATTCCAGCTCTGTAAACCAAGTCGGTGGGGGGCTGGTCTGCAGATGAATGCAACTAGGTAAATTATGTAATTACACCCCCACCTCACATACACATACATGAGCAGCTCTAGATGAACAAATACCCAATTTCTATTAGAGGTAGATTTCTTTCCTACATACCAATGTCTCTAATAGTAACATTACTGACATGAAAGTAAAAGGGTAGAATGATCCTTGTTATAAAATATGAAAAGTACATAAAGCTCCACAGGACATAATACTTCTAGGAGTATAGTTGAAATCCAGTAATGCCAAGCAAATTAGAAGACTGCTGTTTTTTTTATTTTAATTATTAACCTAATGGTTTGCTTTGGGTCTGTGGATATATTTGGATGGTGCTTGGAGCTTGACAAAGCGATCATTCTTATTTTCTTCCTTCCCAGGTAGACTTAAAATGATAGTAATATCTTTATTCATCACTGACAAGGAAGGAAAGTGAAGATGAATCCTGAATATACTTTCCAAGAAACTAAATTTCAGTCTAGGCAAGGTATAAACATTAATGACCTAATATATATGGAAAATTTTGAAAGCCCATTTAGTAATTTTGTTTTGTTTTTACTTTTTTAAAAGATTTTTTTTTTTTTGATGTGGACCATTTTTAAAGTCTTCATTGAATTCATTACAATATTGTTTCTGTTTTCTGTTTTGGATTTTTGGCTGCAAAGCATGTGAGATCCTAGTTCCCTGGCCAGAGATCAAACCCACTCTCCCCATTGGAGAGCCAAACCTTTACCGCTGGATCACCAGGGCAGTCTTTAGCACAAAGCGCTGGCCATGATTATCCTATGATGGTCTCGGGAGTTACTGTAGTGTGTGGGGTCGTGTGTTCCTAGACTGAAGGACTCCAAAATGATGTTGTGTTTTATTGTCCTGTGCCCATTTTCACACCTTTCTTCCTCAATTTTAACTACAGCTACCTGAAGTAACGCCTTTCCTGTTTTTCTCCAACCTCTTCTAATTGTGTGTTTCTGTTTCTAGTAAACCAGAAAAACATTTCACCAAACAGGCTCGGAATTATATCTGAAGTAGTTGTGTTAGGAGTTTTGTTTGGTTTGGATTATGAAACACTAAGGTATGAACCCCTCATTCTCTATCCCTCACACCTGCCCCCAAACCCATAATTCTGCCTATAATCTCAGGCAGATTGCTGAAGCCCGCCATGGTCCCCAGTTGAAAAAAATTCCTGTTTCTAAAGCTTATTCATTATAACTATATAAAAATCCTGTTAGATATTCTCTAAGAGCTAGTCATTCTGTTTTTATAGCAAGAGGCTGAAGATTTTGGTTCTGTTGATGAATTTGACTCTTGCTAACATATAACCTCAGTTGTTTAACTACTCTAAGCTTCAGTTTCTTAGTCTGTAAAATGGTGATAATAATCTCTCAAAGCAAGATCGAGGGATAAATATCAAACAATGTATACGCAAGCAAATTGGAAACTCCAGACAACTAGAACTTGGCCTGAGGTTCATAGACAATGGATGGACTTCATAGGTCCACAGACTACCTGATATTAAAAGCAAAATGTGGGTTTGTGTGTTTTTCATGGACGAAGAGGCCACAGTTTTCATCAGATACTTAAGAAGGTTATGACCCTAAGAAGGTTAAGAATAATTATTTATGGGCTGGACTTCATGATATTATTGTTTTATCTGTTTTCTAGTTCTAGACTATATTTCAGATAGTTATGTTATTGATTTTAAGTCATAAATATGTATTTGGTATATTAACAGTACTTGGTGAGTTTAGCTTAAATGAATAAACTATTACAGAGTGTGTATTAATGGTTCCACACAGCCATAACCTGCTACTTTGTAGCTCTGCCGTATATATGTGTGTGTGTGTCACATCCTCACTTAATCAATGAGAATAAACAAATTGATCATCTATTACCTTTATCTGTATTGATTTCCTCTCTTCAATACTATGAAGATACATATTGATGGCTGTTAAACTGAGATTTTAAAGGCAAGTTACAGTGCAATAATGATCATGATCATGATAGCTTAGTACTGCATAGCTATTGTTCATTGTCTACTAAGTACCAGGCACTGCTGCTGCTAAGTCGCTTCAGGCGTGTCCGACTCTGTGCAACCCCATAGACGGCAGCCCACCAGGCTCCCCCGTCCCTGGGATTCTCCAGGCAAGAACACTGGAGTGAGTTGCCATTTCCTTCTCCAACGCCTAAAAGTGAAAAGTGAAAGTGAAGTCGCTCAGTCATGTCCGACTCTTCGCGACCCCATGGACTGCAGCCTACGAGGTTCCTCCATCCATGGGATTTTCCAGGCAAGAATACTGGAGTGGGGTGCCATTGCCTTCTTCCAGTACCAGGCACAGTGCTAGGCAATTTATGCATATTGTATCTAATTTTCAAACTAACCTTTAAACATAAGTTTTATTGTTTTCATTTTATAGGGAAAGAAACCTGAGACATAATAAGTCCAAAATCACAAAGCTAGTCAATGACCAAGCTGGAGTTTTAACCAAAGTTTGTTTGACTCTAAAGTCTTGTAATTTTTTTCCCCTAAAGCTAAATATAGCAAACAACATATTTATAGCTCTTAACAAAGTCTAAGCCAGTCCTGTAAAATAAGTTCTCATTTTTCCATTGCTTTTTAAAATTGTAATAATCAATCCACTAACTTCCAAGAAAGCTTCCAATTCACTAGCTTCCTTATGGCAGAAAGCGAAGAACTAAAGAGCCTCTTAATGAAAGTGAAAGAGGAGAGTGAAAAAGTTGGCTTAAAATTCAACATTCAGAAAACTAAGATCATGGCATCTGGTCCCATAACTTCATGGCAAATAGATGGGGAAACAATGGAAACAGTGAGAGACTTTATTTTGGGGGGCTCCCAAATCACTGCAGATGGTGACTGCAGCCATGAAATTAAAAGACGCTTGCTCTGTGGAAGAAAAGCTATGACCCACCTAGACAGCATATTAAAAAGCAGACATTACTTTGCCAACAAAGGTCTGTCTAGTCAAAGCTGTGGTTTCTCCAGTAGTCATGTATGGATGTGAGAGTTGGACTATAAAGAAAGCTGAGCACCAAATAATTGATGCTTTTGAACTGTGGTGTTGGAGAAGACTCTTGAGAGTCCCTTGGACAACAAGGAGATTCAACCAGTCCATCCTAAAGGATATCAGTCCTGAATATTCATAGGAAGGACTAATGCTGAAGCTGAAACTCCAATATTTTGGCCACCTGATGTGAAGAACTGACTCATTTGAAAAGACCCTGATGCTGAGAAAGATTGAGGGAGGGAGGAGAAGGGGATGGTGGAGGATGAGATGGTTGGATGGCATCACTGACTCAATAGACATGAGTTTGAGTAAACTCCGGGATTTGGTGATGGACAGGGAAGCCTGGTGTGCTGCAGTCCATGGGGTCGTGGAGAGTCACATATGACTGAGAGATTGAACTGAACTGAACTGAACTTCCAAGAACTTAGGATGCACCTACAATTCAATTTAACCTTTATCTTAAAGAGATGCCCATTGAAAGATTTTGGGCTTCCCTTGTGGCTCAGACAGTGAAGAATTTGCCTGCAATGCTGGAGACCTGGGTTCAATCCCTGGGTTGGGAGGATCCCCTGGAGGAGGGCATGGCAACCCACTCCAGTATTCTTGCCTGGAGTATCCCCTTAGAGAGAGGAGCCTGGTAGGCTATAGTCCATGGAGTCGCAAAGAGTCTAACACGACTGAGTGATTAAGCACATTGAAAGATTTTAGGCAAGATGATTATATGATTAGATTTGTGCTTTTGAAAGGTTGCTCTGGCTGTTCAATTGAATGGGTTGGAACTAGATGTGACTGGAGGTGAGGAGGCCAAGAGGGAGCTTATTTTATCAACAGCAAAAGCATAAGGACAAGAGAATGGCTTTGTGACTTTTCAGGAGGTAGCCCAGATTGATCTCGCTGACTGACTGCATACAGCAAGTCAGGACATTAGGGATCAAAGATAAAGCCCAGGTTGCTGCAAGCACCCTTCCATCTGTGTTGTTAGCATAGGAAAATTCCATGGACAGAGGAGCCTGGCAGGTCCATGGAGTTGCAAAGAGTCAGATACGTCTGACTGAGCACTAACCACATACACACAGGCAGGGTATTCAGTTCAGTTCAGTCGCTCAGTCATGTCTCACTCTTTGTGACCCCGTGGACTGCAGCATGCCAGGCCTCCCTGTCCATCACCAACTCCCAGAATTTACACAAACTCATGTCCATTGAGTCGGTGATGCCATCCAGCCATCTCATCCTCTGTCGTCCCCTTCTCCTCCTGCCCCCAATCCCTCCCAGCATCAGAGTCTTTTCCAATGAGTCAACTCTTCGCATGAGGTGGCCAAAGTATTGGAGTTTCAGCTTCAGCATCAGTCCTTCCAGTGAACACCCAGGACTGATCTCCTTTAGGATGGACTGGTTGGATCTCCTCGCAGTCCAAGGGACTCTCAAGAGTCTTCTCCAACAGCACAGTTCAAAAGCATCAATTCTTTGGCGCTCAGCTTTCTTCACAGTCCAACTCTCACATCCATACATAACCCCTGGAAAAACCATAGCCTTGATTATATGGACCTTTGTGGACAAAGTAATGTCTCTGCTTTTTAATATGCTATTTAGGTTGCATAACTTTCCTTCCAAGGAGTAAGCGTCTTTTAATTTCATGGCTGCAGTCAACATCTGCAGTGATTTTGGAGCCCCCAAAAATAAAGTCAGCCACTGTTTCCACTGTTTCCCCATCTATTTCCCATGAAGTGATGGGACCGGATGCCATGATCTTCATTTTCTGAATGTTGAGCTTTAAGCCAATTTTTGCACTCTCCTCTTTCACTTTCATCAAGAAGTTCTTTACTTCTTCACTTTCTGCCATAAGGGTGGTATCATCTGCATATCTGAGGTTACTGATATTTCTCCCAGCAATCTTGATTCCAGCTTGTGCTTCCTCCAGCCCAGCGTTTCTCATGATTATGTGCTCTGTATATGTTAAATAAGCAGGGTGACAATATACAACCTTGAATTACTCCTTTTCCTATTTGGAACCAGTCTGTTGTTCCATGTCCAGTTCTAACTGTTACTTCCTGACCTGCATACAGGTTTCTCAAGAGGCAGGTCAGGTGGTCTGGTATTCCCATCTCTTTCAGAATTTTCCACAGTTTTATTGTGATCCACACAGTCAAAGGCTTTGGCATAGTCAATAAAGCAGAAATAGGGTTTTTTTTTTCTGGAACTCTCTTGCTTTTTCAATGATCCAGTGGATGTTGGCAATTTGATTTCTGGTTCCTCTGCCTTTTCTAAAACCAGCTTGAACATCTGGAAGTTCACGGTTCACATATTGCTGAAGCCTGGCTTGGAGAATTTTGAGCATGACTTTACTAGCGTGTAAGATGAGTGCAATTGTGTGGTAGTTTGAACATTCTTTGGGATTGCCTTTCTTTGGGATTGGAATGAAAACTGACCTTTTCCAGTCCTGTGGCCACTGCTGAGTTTTCCAAATTTGCTGGCATATTGAGTGCAGCACTTTCACAGCATCATCTTTTAGGATTTGAAATAGCTCAACTGGAATTCCATCACCTCCTCTAGCTTTGTTCATAGTGATGCTTCCTAAGGCCCACTTGACTTCACATTCCAGGATGTCTGGCTCTAGGTGAATGATCACACCATTGTGATTATCTGGGTAAAGATCTTTTTCGTACAGTTCTTCTGTGTTTCTTGCCACCTCTTCTTATATTAGGAGGAGATTTACAGGAGAAAATGATGAGTGAATTTTGGACATATTAGGTGTCAGGTGTCTGTGAAGATGTTACAATGGCCTTTGAGTATTCAGTTTTAAAATTTAAAATTTAAAAGTGATGTGGGTTGGAGATTTCATTTGGAATGTGAGCACCATGTCAGTGGGTAAATAAAGCCACAGAAATAAATGAAATGGCACAGGGAGGGCATGCACAGTAACAAATAAAGAAAATTGAAGATAGAGCCAGCAGAGCCCCAGCATTTAAGAGACAAGTAGCAGGTAAGGCATAGCTAGAGTTGAAGCAGTGTGGCTTCATAGAAGAGAGTGTTTCAAAGCAGAAGGGGTGACCCTAGCATTGACCCCAAAGAAACGAAAACATGTTCACATAAAGAAAGAAAGTGAAGTCGCTCAGTTCTGTCTCTTTGTGACCCCATGAACTGTAGCCCACCAGGCTCCTCCATCCATGGGATTTTCCAGGCAAGAGTACCGGAGAGGGTTGCCATTTCTTTAGAGACCTGTACACAAATGGGTATAGCAGTTTTATTAGTATTTAACACAATCTAAATATCCATCAACTGGTGAAGATAAATTGTGGTGCATCTGTAGAATGTAATACAATTTAGCAATGAAAAGGAATTACCTCTACTCACAACAACACGGAGGACTCTCAAAAGCATTTGCTAAGTGAGAGAAGCCAAACACAAAAGGCTACATATTGATTGATTCCACTTACATGAGGTTCTGGAAAAAGCAAAACCATGGGGACAAAAATTCACTCAGTGTTGCCAGGGAGGTAGGAGGAGGGGCTTGCTATCAAGGCAGTGAGAGGAACTGCTTGGGGTGATGGTAATGGTCCATATTGTGACTATGGTGGTGACCCCATGACATAATGTATCTGAACTCACAGACCTGTACACCTGAAAAAGACGAGTGTAACTTATGCCTCGATAAACCCAACTTAAAGTAAACACACACACACACACACACACACACACACCAAAAAGGAGTGGTCAAAATGTCAAACCCTGGTCCTGAGTCACATGGGAAGAGGATGGAGAGATGTGCATTGCAGTCAGCCTTGGTGACTTTAGGGGGAGCAGTGTCCGTGATGAGGCAGAAGCTGAGGACTGAGGACTGAGGAGTTTGGCAAAGATGGTTGGTCATCCTCCCATACCCATTTCCCTCTTCTTTCCTGGGCATGGAGTCTCTGATTTTCAGCAATATTCATGACTATACAGACTGAAGACTGCTCCACCCAGGCTCCCTGGAAACTGAATAATGTCCTGTGAATGAATTCTGGCCAAAGAGATGTAAATGAAAGTGTCCTGAGGCAGTTTCTGGGAGCCTTCCGTAAAAGGAAGTTGACAAGCTTCCTTTGCCTTTTCTACTGTTTGTGCTTGAAAATGGAATGCAGACATGATGGCTGGAGTCTAAGCGGCAAAGTAACTTGGCTCATGAAAGGACTTTAGGAAGGGACACCACAAGTAAAAGAGGAACATTCTAGGGGAGGCTGGGTCTCAGCTCTTTGAGAGCTGCTGCTGCTGCTGCTAAGTCACTTTAGTCGTGGCTGACTCTGTGCAGCCCACCAGGCTCCCCCGTCCCTGGGATTCTCCAGGCAAGAACACTGGAGTGGGTTGCCATTTCCTTCTCCAATGCATGAAAGTGAAAAGTGAAAGTGAAGTCGCTCAGTCGTGTCCGACTCTTTGTGACCCCATGGACTGCAGCCCATCAGGCTCCTCCGCCCATGGGATTTTCCAGGCAAGAGTACTGGAGTGGGGTGCCATCGCCTTCTCCGATTCTATAGGGAGTAAATATGAGGAAAGGATGTAAAGGTGGTGAGTATGGGCAACCCTTTCAAGAGGCTTGACTATGAAGCAGAAGATTAAACATAGGAAGGTAGCTGCAGAGGGACATGGGCGGAGGAAGGGTTTTCTGATCTCCAGATTCACCCTGGATCCTCTGAATGGAAACCTGGAGAAGATCTAGGATCTCTTCCCACAAAATGTCTCTGTGAGTCATCACTGGGTTTGACTGTGGGGCTCACTTTCCAGAGGGAAAGGAAGGGAGTGAATCTACGCAGAACACTTTATGCTGGTTTCTTTTCAGTCTCTTGAGTGTGTAGAGCTCTTCCCTGTCTAGTCTAGAGCCACCAAACAAGTTGGTGGCTGCTTAGAATGCCCTTCCCGCTGTGGTTTGCATTTCCCAACCTTCCCCTTCTCAGGCCAGTCCTTTAAAGGGTGGGTTGTGGGGGGGGGGGTACTTCCCTTTGAGTCTCCATCAGAATATTTTTTTAAAACTGCTATAATAAGATATAGTTTATATACCATAAAATTCATCTAGAATGTACAGTTCAATGCTTTTTAGAAAATTCAAGAGCTCTGTATCATCATAAATTAATTTTCTTATTTTTTATAATTATTTTTTGGCTGTGCTGTGTCTTCATTGCTGTGTGGGCTTTTCTCTAGTTGTGGCAAGTGGGGGCTGTGTGTGGCCTTCTCATTGCAGTGGCTTCTCATTGCAGAGCACCGGTTCTAGGGCACTGCAGGCTTCGCTAGTTACAGCAGGTGGGCTCAGTAATTGCGGTTCCGGTTCCGGGGCTCCAGAGCACAAGCTTAATAGTTGTGGCTCTGGGGCTTTGTAGCTCCGCAGCATGTGGAATCTTTCCAGACCAGGGATCAAACCCAGGTCTTCTGCATTGGCAGGTAGATTTTTTACCACTGAGCCACCAGAAAAGCCCCATAAATTAATTTTAAGACACTCATCACAGCATTTTACTGCTTAATTTTTATAGCAATATCTTCAGCCTATGATGATGTTTGTTTATTTATTTATGTTTCTTTCTCTGTACTTTGTCCTTCTACATTAGTCTGAGCTTCACCAAGACAAGGACTGAGATGGCTAAGCTGAGGGCTGCATCCCCAGCACCTAGCGGACACCTGCTCGCAGAGGGATCCGGGAGTAAGATGCAATGAAAGCTTGAAGCTTGAAGCTTGTCTCATCCACTCTTGACTGCAGCAGGTGCAAGACCCCTGGATGGGAGCCAGGTTCCCACTTGGGAAGCCATTAGGAGTAGAGGATTCTCAGAAGGATTGTAGGAAGGGAATATATACCCGGGGAGGATTGAGTCTGGGGTGGGGCCATGGTAATTTGGGAAACAATGTTCAGTCTATCTGTTGTTTTCAAAGGACCAACTAGGGAAGGTAACTCTGGGCAATATCTTTCTGGCAGGCGGGAATACGCGGAACGTGGAGTGGTAAGAAGGGCGTGGGGTCGCCAGTGTGATGGAACACCGCATTAACGCGCCACAGCGCAACTGGAGTTTTCCTTGGGAAACCCAAACTGGATGGCCGCTGAGCTGGCACAATGGCGTTTTCGAACCTGTGCCCAGTCTGTTGTGGGCAGTACTTGCTAGTTGCGGAGGCCAGGCGCTTCGTTCTCTTGCAACTTCCAAGCCACAAGAGCTGCAACCTTGCCAATGACTCAATCGTTTCCCTGCACCCTCTGGGCTGTGCCACCCGCCACAGCCGCACATCTCCAGGCTCCCACCGGTTCCCGGCGTCTCGGGGCAGCGCAGCCCGTCCCAGGGGAGCCGCTGGCGCACCTGGCGCCTCGGGCGCCCGGGCCCTGCGCGCTGGTGGCCACACCGCCCGGCGCGCAGCTGTCGGCGCGCTCCCTCCCCAAACACTTAAGTGGAGTGGCTTGTCTAGCGCCCAGCGAACAACATTATCCAATTGCTTCCCGTTTTATTCGCAGGCTGGGAGCTGAGAGAGCCTGAGCGTTCACTTTCAACCCTCAAGGGGAGGAGGGATTGCGGGTGGGGAGGGGGGACGCTCCCGGCTCCACCTCGCGCGCGCGGCGCGACCAGAGCGCCCGGCTCCAGCAGAGGCGAGCAGCGCCGGAAAACCCCGCAGCAGCCCAGAGCCCCGCGATGGAGTGAGTATCCCCGCGCCGCGCGCGCCTTTAGCTGCCTTCCCCTCCGCATGTTGCTATGGCGACCGAGGCAGCCGGCTGATCCCGGCTTGGGTCCCGGTCCAGGATGGGTGTTTAATTTCAGCCCCGTGTGTACGCCTGGCGTTTCTATAGCAGCAGCCGGGGAGGCAGGAGCCAAGGGGTGCCAGACCTGAGATGCGTGGTTTTGGCCGCTGCCCCTTGGCCAGCAGGGCCTCGGGAGGGGACGATGTTGCTGAAGAGGGAGGCACGTTCTAGGCTTTCCCGTCCTTGCCCCAAGCTTCCGCCACTCAGGGAGTTGGCCGCAATAGCCATTACTTCCGATTCCTAACCTTGTCAGCATTATTGGACTGCAGTCAGAAAAAAAAAAAAAAAAAGAGTGTGTGTGTGTGTGTGGGGGGGGGGGTCACTGCGGATCAGAAGCAAATGTAGCTTGATATGAAGCGTGTAATGGAAGCATGATGAGTTAGTGGGGAATATGAGCCAGGGCTGCAGTGCCCCGGCTACTGGAAACCATGAGGACCCCCAAATAATTGATTTGTTCCTGGAGTAATTGAGAAAGGAGACAGAACAGTAGGACCAGCAGCCGAGGGTTAAATTACAACGTTTGGCACCGTGGGCACCGCATGGGAGGCATGGGGAAGAGGGCACGAAGGCAAGAGGGGCGTTAACCAGCAAAGACACAATGAAGGTCTTGGGTGGAGGTGCGGACTGGGATTCCTCTCTCCTCTCTCTTGGCCTCCCTGCGTTGCTTTTTAGTCACTCTTCCAGGCTGCTGCCGCAGCAGAGCCACTCTGACAGGCGCCAGGCGCCAAGAAAGAGTCATTTTGGGAGCCAGCTATTAGATACCGGCTCACTTGGTCAGCTTCTCCTCCCGGTTTGTTCCCACGGATACTCCCTGACACTGACGCTGTATGAAATCATATTTCAGCCCGGAGATAATGTCCTGTTTTCAGGTACTAGGGCTTTCATGCCAAACCCAATAAACCCCAGATGCAGCTAGTATGTTCCCTCCGTCCTTTCATATCTGATTGTGCAGATGCAATTTAATCCTCACCAACAAGGCTGCTAACGCAGAAGTGAGCGATGGTGTGGCATTTTAGCAATGAGGAGTTGTAGATTTCAGCCTCTGCGTTGGCTGGTCCTTGTGCTGGTGATTTCCTACACTAGTAATTTGATGTCTCTGAGCCTCAGTTTCCCTATTTATACAATGGAGGTAAAGATGTTCCTTTCTCATTTTGAAGTATTGAGAGGATCAGATGTTTCTTTCTCTGCTAAAGGGCTCTGTCAATTGTAAGGTATATGCAGATTTAAGCAGCTAATGATCAAGGCTCCGGAGTCAGTTTGCAGGGTTTGAGTCCTTTTACACTTTGCTGCCATGACATTAGTCTCTCTGGGCCTCATTTCTGGAAACAAATGGTGATAATAACAACACTTTTATGTGATTTTTGTGAAGATTAAGCCCGTTGGTGTATACCAAGTTTTTTAGAACAGAACCTAGCACAAACTAAACTCAATAGCATCGATTACCAATATTATTATTACTACTGTGGTCTCCAGCATTTTCCACTGACATCTGATGGAGTCTCAGGTTGGCACCTAGCTTTGTTTTTCAGACAATTGCTAAAGAAACACACTGTCCCAAGGGCAACTGAGAGTAGCACAGTTTTAAGATACCACTGTAGATGCAGACAACCAGAAGACACAGCAGGCTTGGGGATACAGAGCAGAAACTGGTCACCTTGCCATCATCATGGCTGTTTTCTGACCCAGAGATTCTGTTTTAAGAGATTGAATGTAGGTCTAGTTATTTGCTAGCGGAGTAATTTTCATCTTTATGATTTCACATTAACACTCTAATGTATATAACACATCTGCCAGGCTTAGAGCGTGAGAGTTTAGTAACTGTATAGGATTTGTCCATTTACCTCCTCAGACCTTCCCTCTATTTCCTCTCCATCCCCCACTAAGCTTAGTTCCAGGTGTGCCTGTCTCCCACCTGGAACTCCTTGAAAATGAAGAGTTTTCTCATTATACCCTTCTGCTCCCTCCATGGGATCCCAACTGGGGCCTCATCCAGCCTTCTTCTCCCCATGGGCCTGGCCCTGGCTTTCGCCTTCCCCTGTGACGTTCCAAAGCCCTCCTTATCTCCCAGTTAACCTCTCGCATTTCCAACTGTTTATCTGTTCTTTGCCTCGCTCCCTTTGCGTCAATCTTATGATTTGCTTTATAACTCTTTACTTCCCCTTTCAGAATACCACCTTTTTTTTGTCCTACCTTGAAATTTCCCACCTGCCACTTCCTGTCCTTCCCCTCAATCTAAACCAGCTCCAAAACTCATCCTAGATAGGACAGCTTGCCTTAAATGTGGGTGAGATAAGGACTCAATTCTCCTTTCTTACTGTATCCAACTCAGGTTTATGGAAAAAAAAATAATAAAAGAGGGAATGAAATTCATGTCTTTCTTTTATTTTTTCATTTAACCAACAAGTATTTGTGGAGGTTAGCACTGGTCAGTGAAGCAGTCATGATTCTTATTGCCTGGAGTTCATTGTCTAATGAAGGGATAGATGTTAAACCAGTAAACACAAATGAATCTATGTTGTTGTTCAGTCACTGGGGTCTGATTCTTTGCGACCCCATGGACTGTAGCACACCAGGCTTCCCTGTCCATCACCAACTCCTGGAACTTGCTTAAACTCATATCCACTGAGTCGGTGGTGCCATCCAACCATCTCATCCTCTGCTGTCCCCTTCAATCTTTCAATCTGCTGTCCTCCTGCCTTCAGTCTTTCCCAGCATCAGGGTCTTTTCTAATGAGTCAGCTCTTCGCATCAGGGGGCCAAAGTATTGGAACTTCAGCATCAGTCCTTCCAATGAATATTTAGGGTTGATTTCCTTTAGAATTGACTGGTAAAGTGCAATAAATGCCATGGAGGAAAAAACACAGAGAAAATGATGAGGATATAGGTTAGGGGGTTGGGATTGGGGGCAGGAGGAGAAGGGGATGACAGAGGATGAGATGGCTGGATGGCATCACTGACTCAATGGACGTGAGTCTGAGTGAACTCCAGGAGTTGGTGATAGACAGGGAGGCCTGGCGTGCTGCGATTCATGGGGTCGCAAAGAGTCGGACACGACTGAGCGACTGAACTGAACTGAGGGGGTTAGCAAAGCCCCACTGAAGAACTGAAATGTAATGTGACATCTAAAGGAGAATCTAATGTAGGAATTGGCTGGTTAAAGAGTAGATGGAAGAAGCACTCTGGGCTGAGAAAACAGCATGTGCTAAGGCCCTGAGACAGGAGAGACCTCAGCAAGTTGGAAGAACTGGAGGAAGGGTCCTGTGGCTGGAGTTCTGCAGTGAGGGGATGATGGTTCAGAGATGGCTAAGTGTGTGGAGCCACCAAAGAACTTTCGGCACCTCTCCTTCTGAAGGTGACCAACAAGGACCTACTGTACAGCACAGGGAGCTCTACTCTGTGTTGTGTGGCATCCTGGATGAGAGGGGAGTCTGGGGGAGAATGGATACATGTATATGTATGGCTGAGTTCCTTTTGCTGTCCACCTGAAGCTATCACAACATTGTTAATCAGTTCTACTCCAATATAAAGTAAAAAGTTTACCAAATGAATGTGTCATAGCCAAGTATGAGAATGCTTTAAATGTCTGCAACTGGAGAAGAGATTATCAGTTTTAAAAGCTAGACTGTTATGTGCCCATAGCTGATCGTTTTGAGTAAGCCAAGGTCACTATTTAAAATGACACTGAGTTAAAATAAAAGCAAAATCATTTATTCATGAGAATGATTGGTTTTAATAAAACAAGAGCATCTTAGTTCAAATGAGGGAAAAAAATCTCTATCACAAGCCGAGAGGGTCCTAGGTGATTGTAATTGGCTGCCCTCCTTGTTTGGTCAACTGGAAGATCGGGGTGTTTGTGGGCATGAACTGTAGATACTAATTTGATTCCACACCTAAAGGTTGTGTCAGACACTTCCCTAGAACAGTCTGGGAGCCGAAAGGCAAAGAGAACAGAGCATGGGAACTCTTTAAATTGCTAGAGTGTGTCCAGTTTAGACTTGATAGGTTCTTTACTCTGACAGCTGAGGAAATGAGAGACCATCACTTGTTATTTACCATTTGTTGCAGTTATATTGTGAGTTTTACCTTTTCAAAGTTTTGAACATTTGCAGTTTTGAACTGTGAATACAATTCTCACAGTTCATTTAATTGAGTTTTCTTTATGTACGAGTCTCTGTTCTAAGTGCTGAGATTACAACAGTGAACAAAGCTGAGCCAGATCATCTCCTCACGGAGCTTCTATTTAATCGTGGAGGACATGTATATAAATGTTAATGTCAGAAAGTGATAAATGTTCAGAATAAAAGTAAAACCCAGTAGGAGAGTGGAGGCTGATTAGAGCAGGTTACTTTTTTTCTTTTAATTGAAGTATAGTTGATTTACACTGTTGAATTAATTTCTGCTGTATAGCAAAATGACTCAGTTATATGTATATATCTTCTTTTTTATATTCTTTCCCATTATGATTTATCACAGGATATTGAATCTTGTTCCCTGTGCTATACAGTAGGACCCTGTTGTTTATCCATTCTATCTATAATAGCTTGCATCTGCTAATCCCAAACTCCCAATCCGTTCCTTCCCACCCCCTAAGGGAGGGTTACTTTTGACAGAGTAGTAAGGAAACATATTTATGAGTTGGTGAGTTTGAATAGAGACTTGAATAAAGTGAGAGGTTGACCCATTGTAGAAGGAGCACAGTTGCAAAGGTCCTGAGGCAGAACCCTGCTGTGTGGGCTTCGTTTTCACCTTGGATCTAAACGGAGTGCAGATCACCATCAGCCCTTTCACCAATGGCATCCTCTTTCCTGAGCATTTTGTGTTGATTAAGTGTTCAGTTGGAAGGTTTTGTTTTCTAGGAGGGCCCAAGGGTGTTATATCCTGAAAGTCTTTCTGTGGCTTTTATGCACAAACAAATTGAATGCATAAAATTATACAATCACATTCCTCCCCCCACCCCCCATAATTCTATAAGATTTTTCCATTGTGTTCTGGCCTTGACTGTTGTTCTGGTGAAGTCGGAGGCTAGCCTGGTTAATTCCTCTGGCAATTTCATATTTTTTGTCTTGGTGCTGACAGAAATATTTTTAAACATCAAAGTTTAGCAACTTTTTTTGTGATATTTCTCACTATAAGTTACCATGTCAGTTTTTCTTGGAAAATGGTATGTTCCTTTGATCTGAAGATCCATGCTGTTGCTGCTGCTGCTGCTGCTAAGTCGCATCAGTCGTGTCTGACTCTGTGCGACCCCATAGACAGCAGCCCACCAGGCTCCCCCATCCCTGGGAGTCTTTTTTTTTTTTTTTTAATTTTATTTTATTTTTAAACTTTACAATATTGTATTAGTTTTGCCAAATATCGAAATGAATCCGCCACAGGTATACCCGTGTTCCCCATCCTGAACCCTCCTCCCTCCTCCCTCCCCTACCCTCCCTCTGGGTCGTCCCAGTGCACCAGCCCCAAGCATCCAGTACCGTGCATCGAACCTGGACTGGCGACTCATTTCATACATGATATTATACATGTTTCAATGCTATTCTCCCAAATCTCTCCACCCCCTCCCTCTCCCTCTCCCACAGAGTCCATAAGACTGATCTATACATCGGTGTCTCTTTTGCTGTCTCGTACACAGGGTTATTGTTACCATCTTTCTAAATTCCATATATATGCATTAGTATACTGTATTGGTGTTTTTCTTTCTGGCTTACTTCACCTGGGATTCTTTAGGCAAGAACACAGGAGTGGGTTGCCATTTCCTTCTCCAATGCATGCAAGTGAAAAGTGAAAGTGAAGTCGCTCAGTCGTGTCCGACTCTTAGCGACCCCATGGACTGTAGCCTACCAGGCTTCTCCATCCATGGGATTTCCCAGGCAAGAGTACTAGAGTGGGGTGCCATTGCCTTCTCTGCTGAAGATCCATATTTTCCTTTATTTTTTGTAAAGGGATTTTCTTCCTAGCCTTCAATTAAAAATTTTATTCTGTTATCTGCTGCAGGTGCATCTATTACTCACTCCTTGCCATCATAACTGTTCTGAATTGCTTTCATTTTTTACCCTTGACTTTCCCATGAGTTCTTGTGACATTTTAAAATCTATCCCCTAGGTAACTGTTTTTTAGCAGTATTTGTTTAGTCCTTACTCATTTTAATGTAGCTTTCACTTCTTTAATGGTTTTGTTGTTCTGTTCATTTTCTGGCTCTGCCAGTCCATTTTGCACTTATTTTTTTTTTAAAGCATTTATACTTTACTTAATTTCTTTGAATATGTGGAGAAGAGTTTATCTGAAAATTTCATCCATTTCTTGTATCATTTTCTGAAATATATGTACCTGCCTTTTGTTTGTAAATCTTTCCTTTCTTTTTTCTTTTTGTTAAATAATAGTTAAGTATATAGAATCTATGCACGTTGATAAATTTTTATTTATTACTCATTTCCAAATGCAGGTAATTCTAGCCAAAACGGCTGTTTGTCCAAGAATAAGTGACAAGGATAAGGGCAGTGTTTGGGGGACACAGTGACTTTTGATGAGATGTTTTGCCTCATAAACATTTCTTACAACTCTGCAATGTTTTCTGGTCTAAAAATACCTTGCAGTGAGTGAACACATCACTCACACAGGTCGCACATCTCAGCTTACTTGTGTGTGTGTGTGTGTGTGTGTGTGTGTGTGTGTGTGTGTGTGTGGGTTGGGGTGGGGAGACAGACAGCTGCTTGGTGCTTATTTATCATTGCGTAATTGACTCTGTTTAGCATCCCAAAGGGGAGGGGGCAAGTCATCTTCAAAGGTAATTGTTATTTTCTTTCTTACATCTCTTGCCTCCAGACTAGTTCTCTGTGTTTAGTTTTTAAGTTTTCAGGGTTTCATAGATAATGAAGATAGAGGGCTCAGTGTCACTTCCTGCACTACTCCGGTGTGGAACCAGCCCCTCCACACAGATGTTCCCCATGTCCCCGTGACCTCCACATCACACCCCACCATTCCAACACTGGGCCTCTCTGGACTGTCTCCTTAGTTACAAAAGAAATTTGAAAACCTTCTGAGATGTACAGAGGTAGAGATCACCTTTTAGGGTTGTCCGTTGATTTAATAAAAATTATCCTCTTTTTGAAACTCATAGACTTAGAAAATGCACTTATAGTTGCCAGCGGGAAGGGATAGTTAGGGACACATTGCTATACTTAAAATGGGTAACCAACAAAAACCTGTTGTATAGCATATGGAACTCCACTCAATTCTACCACTTATGTGGTGGCCTGGATGGAAGAGAGATTTGGGAGAGAACGTATACATGTATATGTTTGCCTGAGTCCCTTTGTTGTTCACCTGAAGCTATTACAACACTGTTAATCTGCTATATGCCAATACAAAATAAAAAAACTTTAAAAAATTGTCTCTCTTTGGCAGATAATTCTTATAATCTGCGACTTGAGAATCCTAGCTCTTTGCTAGCTTCATAGTAGATCAATTTTTATTTATGATTTTTCATTCTTTTAGTTCCTTTCAGCAGGTTTCCTGCAGATAGAAAACTTGCCTTTACCATATCTTTGAATGAATCAATGAATCTTGTGTTCCTATGAAAATAATATTGGGAACTACCAAATGTCATTGTTATTAGAAAATCATACATATCTTTTTCCAATGAATTCTTAGGAATGTCTATGTCACAGTAAGTTCGTGAATGATATTATAGATACTTTGCAGTGGAAGAGCTTTGGAAAGGGTATGCTGCTGCTGCTAAGTCGCTTCAGTCATGTCCGACTCTGTGCAACCCCAAAGACTGAAGCCCACCAGGCTCTGCCGCCCCTGGGATTTCCAGGCAAGAACACTGGAGTGGGTTGCCATTTCCTTCTCCAATGCATGAAATGAAAAGTGAAAGTGAAGTCGCTCAGTCGTGTCCAACTCTTAGCGACCCCATGGACTGCAGCCTACCAGGCTCCTCTGTCCGTGGGATTTTCCAGGCAAGAGTACTGGTGTGGGGTGCCATCGCCTCTCCGTGGAAAGGGTATACTTGGTGGATATTCTTCATCTTGCCCATCAAACCTGCTGTCTCCTCTTCCCACACTGATTTGTGCCCTAGGAGGCTGGCCTCTGTGGTCTGCATCAGTCAGGCTCTCCTGCCCTTTGGTTTCCTGTTGGGTTGGATCAAGGGGAGACATGAGCAGGGTAGAAGGAGACTGAGGTCAAAGCATTTATTGCATCATCTCCTTTCTTGTAAGGAAGTGGGTTGGCAGTAGCTGCTTTTTTTTCCTGAAGGCCACAGCCGCTGCATGCAGCCTGTCCCACATCTGTAGCTCTAGTTCTCTTCCGGTTCTGACACCCCTCTCCACCCCACCCCCACCAAGTCCCCTCTCCGGCTTCCCTACTTTCTTAGCCTTTGGTGCTTCACCATCCCTGTTAGTTTTTCTTCACTCTGACCATGTCTCTGTAAAGCAGTCCCTTTATTAAGCTCACTTCGGTTATCCAGTTTGAGTGTGCCATCTATTTTCAGCTGGGATTCTAACTCTCAAAGGATAAAAGTATTTAAAGTCTTACAAAAATGTACTTCACATTTCCGGGACAGACCTTGACAGTTTTTGTTTGTACACACATTCTGGTCATTGGCGTGCAAGGCTCCAAAATATGACACGAGTGTTGACAGTTGTTATGAGTTTACCATGAACTTACTAAGGAGAAGCTTCGGTTCCACAAGGTACCAAAGTGTGTGTTTGCTTCACATCGAAAAATGTCATTTTTCTTATTACCTATAATAAAAATTCCCCTAATTTGACTCCTCTGAGGAAGACTAATCCCAGTTATGGAGAGGTTGAATTAGAATTTTATCCTATTTAAAGAAGTGAAATTTTCTTCTCATTAAAGGAGGGAACCTTACTAGTCAAAATTCTGTTTTTGTGCACAGAACGTCATTGTATTTCACTACTGTTTAAACATAAGTGATAATTTAACTAATCAATAGTGTGTAAGTGAATGCTTCCTAAACTGCTGCCAAATCAATAAAATCTGTCCCATCTTGTTTGCTCTTATTCTTCACAGACAGCCATCTCAAGAGCATAAAATAGATCTAATCAGAAGGTATATCTTACAAGTTCTGAATGTTGTTCAGTTGCTGAGTTGTTTCAGATTCTTTGCGACCCCATGGACTGCAGCACGCCAGGCTTCCCTGTCCTTCACTATCGCCTCCTGCCCTCAATCTTTCCCAGCGTCAGCATCTTTTCCAATGAGTCAACTCTTTGCGTCAGTGGCCAAAGTATTGGAGCTTCAGCTTTAGCATCAGTCCTTTCAATGAATTTTCAGGGTTGATTTCCGTTAGGATCGACTGGTTTGATCTCCTTGCTGTCCAAGGGACTCAAGAGTCTTCTCCAGCACCACAGCTTGAAAGCATCAGTTCTTTGGGGTTCAGCCTTTTTTATTGCCCAGCTCTCACATCCATACATGACCACTGGAAAAACCATAGCCTTGACTATACAGACCTTTGTTGACAAACTAATGTCTTTTTTTTTAACATGCTGGCTATGTTTGTCATAGCTTTCCTTCCAAGGAGCAAGTGTCTTTTAATTTCATGGCTTCAGTCACTGTCTACAGTGATTTTGGAGCCCAAGAAAATAAAATCTGTCACTGTTTTCACTATTTCCCCATCTGTTTGCCCTGAAGTGATGGGACCTGATGCCATGATCTTAGGTTTTTGAATGTTGTTTTTAGCCAGCTTTCTCACTTTCCTCTTTCACCCTCGTCAAGACGCCCTTTAGTTCCTCTTCACTTTCTGCCATTAGAGTGGTATTATCTGCATTTGATATATTTTATAAGTTCTGAATGAATGGGCTCTAAATTAAAGATATTATACTCCATCTAGTTATATAAGTATTTCATACTTAGAAAGTAAGTTTTTTAGACTGCTTATCATTTTGCTTTGAGTACCACTAATTCTCTGTCAGTTATGTTCATTTATTCATTTGTTCAACTCATAATTATTAAATATCTACTTCGTGCTAAGTATTGTTCTAGGTCCCTGTGATACAAATATGAATATGACATAGTTCCTGCCTTCACGGAGGCTACAATCAGTGAGGAACAAGTATAACTGGCTACGTAATTTTAATAAAGTGTGCTAAGTGTTGTACCGGGGGAAAATTTGAAGAAATATTGTCTGAAGCACATAACAAGGGGACAGGAATCTAAATGAATCTTAAGCATTCAGAGATCCTGCTGCTGCTGCTGCTGCTGCTGCTAAGTTGCTTCAGTCGTGTCCGACTCTGTGCAACCCCATAGGCAGCATCCCACCAGGCTCCCCTTTCCCTGGGATTTTCCATGCAAGAACTCTGGAGTGGGTTGCCATTTCCTTCTCCAATGCATGAAAGTGAAAAGTGAAGGTGAAGTCACTCAGTCGTCTTTGACTGTTAGCAACCCCATGGACTGTAGCCCACCAGGCTCCTCCATCCATGGGATTTTCCAGGCAAGAGTACTGGAGTGGGGTGCCAGTGCCTTCTCCGTCAGAGATCCTACATGGGGCCAAAATCCAAGCCTGATTCTTAGCCCCTCAAATTAAGTTAGCATTAAAACAAAAGCTTTTTTAATATCTGAACTAGTCATCTTACAACTGCTTAAGTCATTTTCCAAAAAAAATTAGCCAAGCTAATTGCAGTATTAAAGCTAGATTGAATAATTGATAGTCTTCAAATATAACGCATTTGTTCTCACTAACAAGCCTATGGCTGAGGCCCCCTCCACGACCACTGCAGTGCAGTGGTAAACGTCTGCCCCCTGGAGGAATCAGAAACTCCATTTTTTCAGATAATAGTGCGAAGAGGGTTCAGTAAGGAAGGAAAGCAAAACAAAGAACAGAAAGGAAACAAAACAGAACAAACAGACAAAACCACATGAAGATGTATTTGCTGGGTACTGCTAAACCTTTTTGGATACTTTACTTGTTTCAGCTGTCTTTGTTGAAATCATGTCCAAAGCCTCTCACTTTTGAAGAGCATTAAGATTTGCTACACTATAGCTGAGTCTTCCAGGGAAGAACTAAAGAAGTTGGTTTAGAAACAAAAGTTCTCCAACTTTCCAGTGCTTTCCTTACCTTATTTTCCAAGACAGAGGTGTCCAGCATTTAAAGCTGATGACACCAACAATAAAGGTTTATTTCCTCAGAGACTCACACTGTAAGGTTCAGTGAATCCCCTGGGAATGATGTTAAAGGGCAGTTCCTGATTCTGTGGATCTGGGGTGGGATTGGAAAGTCTACATTCCCAACAAGCTTCCTAGGAGATGATAATGATGCTGCTGCTCTGGAGACAATACTTTGAGTGGCAATGCCCACAACACAAAGACACAGCGTAGGGCTCTATATAATGCAAGAAGTGAGCATCTCGTTCTTTTACACGTCCTCCCCACCAACAACCCTCCTGGTAGAGGATTGCTGCCATGAACTGGAGTTCAGCAGTCTACAGAGCAGAAACTAGGCTCTTCATTTTAGTTGGCATAACTTGGCAGTTCCATGTCTATAAAGCCTTTATTTTCTAGAAAGTTAGGGCAGGATGGGGGTTTGGAAAAAAAGTGTTCAAGGGGTAAACATGAATTTTATCTATTTTTAAAAATATGAATTTAAAAAGTGTGGGGGTCATAAATAATTTAAAATCTAAAAAAAATTTCTTTGGCCAGTTCCTTGATGTTTAAAAAATAACTAGTGAATCTACTTACCTCTAAGTTTTGCAAATCGGTAAAATCTTGGTGTAAACGTCAAGTTATGATTCTATAAATATTAGTCATGTTAATAGGAATACGAAATGTTCAGGGCAAGAAGCTTGTGGTATTATATTTTTTGGACAAGATCGACAAATTTAGGGATCCTTACTGTTGAAAGTCAGGGAAGAGTGACTGATTTTATAAAGAATAATTTAAACATGTTATTATGTTGGCTTTTTATGTGAGATGATAATTATCCCCCAAATTCCTTCCTTGTTATGGGAGTTAAATAGTCTAAGAACAATACATGTTCGAGAATTAAACTGTACAGAATAAAGTTTAGTTATGGATTCTTGATTACTTAATAAAATGATGGCTCTCCAAACCTAATTACATTTGCGTGAATTAAACGCATTTCTTAACGGCTCTCGATTTGTCTTCCACCAGCCTGTGTCAGCTATACCACGTGCCTTCCTGTTAGAGTCACTCCAGGTCTCGAAATTAGAAGCATTATATTATATTATGGTGATGTACATATGGCATCAGTGCAAGAAGAGTAGGAGTGTCATGCCCTGCAGAAACAGAGATTTGGAAGGAGTGTGTGTGTGTGTGTGTGTGTGTGTGTAAAACTCTTTTTTAAAGGCCTCCTTCTAAAATGTGTATCTGTGTCTTATTTTGATACTTTCCCATTTCCCCCATGCATTACCTTGGGAATGATAAAAGGATTCCTAAGGCCAAAATCCTGAGGCTGATGGAAAAGCTTTGGCCCTTGTCTCCCACTGTCTAAATTTGCCTGCTTCAGGGGACTGGTCATCCTTGGGGGTATAGGCTGGCATCTGGCATGCCTCAGTAGGACTGGCTGCCTGTGTTCCTCCTGGGCTCTGGCGGGGGTAGGGAGGTTAGGGAGAAAGGATGGGAGAGGAAGTGGGGAGGGACTTTGTGATGCAGAAACACAGGGTGAAATCTACAGAGGATCCTTGGTGCCTGTTGGTTTTTTCAGTAAGGAAAGCTGCTTGGGTGGTCTGCAGAGGAGGCCCCTGGAAACTGGTCACTCCCACTGCCTGGCTGATATTGATAACCTCTGATTTTCTTTCTTGTTTCTCTCTGTCTCTGTGCATCTCAGCTTTGCTGGTCTCTGGATGGGATGAAAACCAAATGGGTCCTTCATGTAGTGCCCTGAAATGGTGGGAAGCTGTTGGTTTAATCCTGCTCTCTCTTTCCCAGTGAGGGGGACTCTGTCTACCTGGGAAGTTCCCTTGACACTGAGCTATGCCAGCCTGGGGAATAAGTCAATGCAGACAAAATGAATTGTCTTCCCTTTTGTTTGGTTATTTTTCTTTCACTGTGTTATTGAAGTTTCTTAAGTAGACCCTTGAGCTCACCCAGAGCTATTTTTGTTCATGGATAGTTGTCTAATTGCTGATCTTTGTTGGGAGACAGAGGCTTAGGTCTCCCATGTCATCATCTTGGTGATGTCACCCTGGAACCTAATGGAGCTCTGATCCATTTCCAAAGCATACAACAGTCTCCTATAACATCTAAAGCTGTATCCCTAGACCCTGGCATTCTAAGTGGTACTAAGATGCAGGTACCATGTAGCTATCAAGATAGCTAGGGGCCTAGCTCAGGTTGTCACTGCTTTTGATTCACAGAATAAAAGATCTGTAGGGTGGATTAGCATAAACCGGAGATCAGAGGTAGTGTCATTGCCTGCAGTTTGCCTATATTGGGGTGGAAGTTTGGGCTTGCAGTTGATGAAGAAAACTCACCTACACTTAGGTATTAAGCTTATGAATAGATTTACATTTGGAGTCTCTTCCACCATTAAATGATTCATAGATGGTATTTCATAGGTTCCCTTTATCAAATTCAGGATGTTATTTTCTTTCTCTACCCTCCTCCAGTCTGTGACAGTTTCTCAGACTTTTTCTGTTTTTTTTTATTACTATGACAGTTTCAAGGAGTACTGGTCAGGTATTTTATAGAGTTGTCCTCCATTTGGGTTTGTCCCATGTTTTTCTCATGGTTAGGGTGGGGCTATGGCTTTTTGGAGGAGGACCACAGAGGGGAAGTGCCAGTCTCATCACATCATCTCAGGTGTATGAACAATCGATGTGACTCATCACGTTGATGATGTTACTCTTGGTCATGTGGCTGAGGTAGTGTTTGCCAAGTTTCTTCTTGGTAAAGTTACTTTCCCACCTTTTCCAGGGTGTGCCCCACCTCCTTGAGGGAGGGTAACTGGATAATTTACTTGAAATTCTTCTGTAGGGAGATTTATTGTTTCCACACCATTTATTTGCTTATTCAATCATTTAGATATCAGCACAGGCTCATGGTTATTTATTTTATATTTTAATTAGGTTATTATTATCCAATGCTACATTATTATTTTGTTCAAATTTTTCTGTTTTTGTCATAGGGATCTTTTTCATGTTGACAGTGATGTACCTAAATGTAGTTTTCTTGATGTTTCTTCTATAGGGTTTTGGACTTTCAGCATATATACTTTAACCACTCATTCTTTATCCTTTTCTTTTGGGACCCCAATATTCATATTTTAGAGTGCTTGGTATTGTCCCACAAGTCACTGAGGCGATGGTTTTCTAAAGCTTTTTCCTTGTGTCATGCTTCTATTTTGATAATTTCTCTTGATCCATTTTCACATTCATTTTTTTCCCCTGCATTGTCCAATTTGCTGTTAGTCACATCCAATGAATTTTTTAAGTATTTTGTTGTTTAGTCCCAGGATTTCTTCTTGGTGCTTTGCTAATCTCCATATCTCTGTGAATTTTCTCATCTTTCATCAGTTATATCCACATTTTCCTGTAGATCCTCTGACTTATTTACATAGTTATTTTAAACTCCTTATCTTCTAATTCCAGTATCTGGGTCTTCTGTGGGCCTGTCTCAGCTGACTGTTACATAGTCTTCACTCTCACTGTGCCCGTAGACGTTTTTGAAATGATGATGGGGGACTCCCATGTTAAGTGGTATCTGCTTAGCACCTCCTAAGGCAATCTGTTCTGCAAAATGTCTTACTAAAGTATCCAGAAGATACTAAAAAGATAAAAAGAAAATTTCAGCACCCCAGATTGAGACAAATGACCTTTGGTCACCCTCTGGAAGGAATTTCCACTAATTATGAAGCCAACAGAATTGGGAAGAGGACAGAATTCAGTGTCCTACCCATGCCTTGCCTCTGGAAAAGGGAGTAGCCTCACATTCCAAGAACAAGGTCGAGAGAGTTCTCCCCTTCCCTCACTCTCTGCTCAATTGACTGTACAGCCAGAAAATCAGGCAACTTTTTTTCATTTTAAGGCATGTATTAAATGACTGCTGTGCCAAGAAAACAGGGAAGAAAACAGAATTATTGCTTGTCCACTGTAATCTTGGAGTGTAGCTAATGAGAAAAGTACTGCAAGACAAAGAAGCGATAGTTGGCTGAATGTGGGTAGCTTCATTAAAATAGGGAGTAGAGGAGACCAGAGTAGACTTAGTGACAGATGATGAGTGCAGTTTTGTACTTGCTGAGTTTGAGGCTCCTGTGGTGTTTTACTAAGATCATTAAGATGTGAGGCACTTCTAGATTTAATTATAATCATCAAGACTTTTCAAATAGATGCAAGGGAATAACTGGAATAAACTTGGCCATGTGATTGGACTTTAAGTCAGAAGTGATATGGGCCTGGAAAACATGTAGTAGCTGAAGTCAAGGATGTGGATGAAAGACGAGCAAAGGGCCCCGGATAAACCCCCACGGGGCACCAACATTTTAAGTTCAGACAAACCAAAAGGAACACACACAGGAGACGCAGAGCAGTGAAGGGAAATTGTCATGCAAAAAGTGGTATTTCAGAGTCCAAGGAAGTAAAGTGCTTCAAGAAAGAGGAAATAGTTCACAATGTCAAATGTTTCATATTATACAAGTCATAAGTATGTAAACTGAACGTATTAAGTAAGATTAAGTAAGATGAGTGCTGAGACTTGATTGCTGGAATTGGGTACTCGTTATACACTGATTATTTTTGGCAAAGAAATTTCAAAGGAATGATGGGGGTAGAAATGAGATTCCCATGGGTTGAATGAATGAGAGGGGCAAAGTAAGGGTCACATAAGTCTTTCTAGAAATTTAAAGTAAAGCTAACAGACAGTAGCTAGAAGGTTGTGTGTGTATGTGTGTGTTAGTAGCTCAGTCATGTCCGACTCCGTGCGATGCCATGGACTGTAGCCTGCCAGGCTCCTCTGTCCATGGAACTCTCCAGGCCAGAATACTGGAGTGGATAGCCATTCCCTTCTGCAGGGATCTTTCCAACCCAGGGAACAAATCTGGGTCTTCTGCATTGCAGGTGGACTCTTTACTATCTGAGCCACTAGGGAAGCCTCAGCTAGAAGGAGAATTCTTTTGTTCATGAGGAAGACTTGAATACATTTATATTCTCAAGAGAAATAAGCAAGTGAGATCAATATTGAAGAGAGAATGATTTCTAGGGGTGGACCTAGACAGGAACAGGTAAATTTATTGGCAAATCACTTACTCTGTGGTTCACAGGAGGCAAATAAGAGATTTTTTTTGATCCCTTAGTTCTTAAGTCAAATTATGGTACTGTAGGGATCATAGATGGCTTTAACGTAAGGTCTGACTTGGCCAAAGAATTCTTGTAGACTAAGAGTAATGTTGGCTTTGTCCTTCATTTTATTTTTATTGGACGCTAGTTGCTTTACAATGTTGTGTTAGTTTCTGCTGTTCTGTTCTCATTAGTTACTGTTTTATACATAGCAGCATGTATATGTCAATCCCAGTATCCCCGTCCATCCCACCCTCCCTTCCCCCTTTGGTGTCCATGCGTTTGTGCTCCACGTCTGTGTCTCTATTTCTGCTTTGTGAGTAAGTCCATCTATCCCATTTTTCTAGATGCCACGTATATGCGTTCTGTACGATACTTGTTTTTCTCTTTCTGACTTACTCTGCATGATGGTCTCTAGGTTCCTCCATGTTTCTGCACATGAGCCAGTTTCATTCCTTTTCATGGCTGAGTGATATCCCATTGTGTAGGTGCACCACATCTTCTTGATCCATTCCTCTGTTGATGGACATTTAGGTTGCTTCCATGTCTTGGCTATTGAAATAGTGCTGCGATCTTGTTAAGAGAGAGGTCTCTTCTACCTCAAAGCCCCTAACTGCCGCAGACAACCATTAACGTTAATAAGATTAACAGACCAACCTAGTAACAGCCGTTTCATTCTAACTGCCGCAGACAACCATTAACATTAATAACATTAACAGACCAACCTAGTAACAGCCGTTTCATTCTAAACAGGCTTTGAGGTGATTTAATAGATATTTATTTTAATAATAGACTTGAATGAAAAGAAATGGGTGATAGAATCAAGACAAAAGGAAAATTAGGTCTGAGAGTATAGATTAAGGCTGAGCAAGATGAGGACATGGCAAATGCATGTCACATCATTCCATTCACTGTTGCAGAGGCGGGCTGCACGTTTGACTCTAGTCTTGCCAGTGGCTAGAACAAAGAGGAGAAGCAACTGGCGGCAAGTTTCAAATGTCTAAAGGAAAGAAATAAACTAGTTATTAAGGGGAAAACGGTTTTTCTTAGGCCCACGACTTGAGAAAAATTTCTCTCCACGTTCCCACAGTAAATTCACAAGAATTTCCTTGCAGTGCCCCTTGCTGAAAGTGGATGACAAAACCACTGCATACATTGCCTTTTATAGAATGAAGTATCAGTGGGGGGAATTAATGGGTACTAAATACTTAAAAGGTTCCAACTACTTTCCTAGGTCCTATTACTTACCCTGCAAAAGTTCCTTACACAATCTTTGTTCAGGGTTTCACCCTTAATTTTCACATCTTTTAAAACCCCTGAAATAAACATGATCTGCATTTCATTTTAGAACGGATGAAGAAAGGATCTCTGTTTCAGTTCCCTTTCTCATTGTTGACTGTGCTTTACACTCAATCTAAGAGAAGCAACGCACTTGGTACTGGGAGCTGATAATGGTGGGTTTCATTTACAATCATTATGATTTTCAAACAGATACCATTTCTCAGGGCACATACTTGCCTAGCAGAGATAATCTTGGGGCCTTCCTAGTGTCCAGCAGAGACAAGGTAAAGACAGAGGAAATTAAAGTTCTGGGAAGAGGAAATCACTGTTGGCCCAAATGTTATAGTAGCCTTCCCCCCTCCCCACAAGTTAAAAGTAAACCTAAATTTAATTATAGTGCTGATGGTTGGGCTTGATGAGTTTAACGGATGCTAATTCAGAGGTGGCCAGGAATCAATATATTTTTTTTCAGCAAGTAATAACATGTTTGCTTTGAAATCTTTTATCTAAGTATAAGATTCAATGTGTAAAGTTTTTTGAGGTGAGAAGTCTGATAAAGGCAATATGGCAAAGGCAGATTCCTGTCTAGGGTTTCGATCAGCCCTGGTCGATCTGATCACAAAAGTCCCCTCACCTCTGGGGCATCATTTTAGAAACCTCCAGACACCCCCAAACCCTCCTGGTACTGTATCTGTGTTATAGGCAAGGCCTCCTGGTGTTTGGAACTCCATCAGCTTTCTATGGAGGCTTCTTCCTGGGAGAGTTCCAGGTTGCACATTGCCAAGCCGTGGCTGTGGAGGGCGTCCTGTTGACAGCACTATTTTAAATGAAAACGCTTTCATCCTGAAGATGTAGCAGGTTGGAGGGAAGCTGTTTCAGAAGTGACAAGAGCAAAGACACACTAAGAGACCAGTGGTATGAGAATGGGAACAGTCAGTGTGTGGAACAAGAAGTCATGTGAAGAGCTGGTTCCTTCACCAGCCAGATGCCCTTGTTCTCTGCTATTTCGTGGTTGCTGACCTTGCCCTTCATCAGTGGAAGTAAACTACCACCTCGCTCTTGGAAAGGGACCCATGTAACCTGCCACTGAGTTTTGTCTTTGGCAACTCTTGACTTATCCTCTGTGATGTTTGGAAAGGCTTCCAGGCTTCAGAAGCCACTTTAATAGAGTTTAGACTAATTATACTTGACTTTTTCATGCTCTGCTGGAAGAGCCAGAGCAACCCCAAAGTGTAGAATTCTAAAGCTCAATGGTCATCTGGCTTATGGACGTGTGAACCCAGAGGTAAGTGGTCTCCGTTACAGTTGGACCCACGTTTTAAAAATGCACCCCCTCCCAAGGTTAAGAAACCCCTCTGGTTGATGATAAGAGTGTTTCATTACTTTTAGGCAAGAAGAGAAATATTGTTGCTGGAGGTGGAAGTCCCTCCTCTAATTATGTCGGGCAGGCTGCTTCATTTACTGTCTGTGTGACTTGGTAAAGTCCCCCTGTTCATTCTGAATTGTTCATCTGTAAAACGGAGTAGTAATCCTCTTTCTAGATTCAGGCAAGAAGAAAGAGTGTTTTAAGTTCTTATGTGCTGATGTTATTTTATATTTTATTGACATTTATTTCTGGGAACTAACCAATTTTAATCCATGACTCACGTTTACCTTACAGGCCACTGAGATTCCCAGGTGGTTCTGGCTACACCTGGGTCTGCTGAGCTGCTTCTTCCTGCCATGTGTGTGGTCTGGTTTTGATTCAAATGGTGCAGCTTATGTTTAAACTCCATTCTCTGTTATTGAAGCCAAGTCACACATAGACAGGCCTGGACTCCCTTGCAGAGGGACACTTGCACGCTCCCAGGCCCACTTTCTCTCCTGGGTGAGCAGAGCGGGACAGTCACACACGGGCAGGGTTGGGAGAGGGGCAGGCACAGACCGTGCTCTCACATGTGCTCCCATCACTGGTCCACAGCAGGAGCGCAGTCCATGTGCAACTATGCCCAAAGCTCAGACCTGCCTTTGGAAGTTACCCTAGAGAAGGATGGAGAAGGCAATGGCACCCCACTCCAGTACTTTTGCCTAGAAAATCCCATGGACGGAGGAGCCTGGTAGGCTGCAGTCCATGGGGTCGCTAGAGTCGGACACAACTGAGCGATTTCACTTTCTCTTTTCACTTTCATGCATTGGAGAAGGAAATGGCAACCCACTCCAGTGTTCTTGCCTGGAGAATCCCAGGGACGGGAAGCCTGGTGGGCTGCCGTCTATGGGGTCGCACAGAGTCGGACACGACTAAAGCGACATAGCAGCAGTAGCAGCAGAGAAAGATCTCAGTTGTGTGCTAAGAATAAGTGCTATCAGGGCATGGATCAAGGTCCTTAAACCTTTTTTTTTTTTTTTTTCTGGTACCACAGATTTTTCTGGCAGTCTGATGAAGCTTATGGATTCCTTAAAAAATCCTATAGAATGTGTAGGATTACAAAATTTAGAAACATTTACACTGAAATATAGCCATAAAATATTTTTTAAAATATGGTATAGTAAATCATGTACTTTTTATTCATGCATTAAATGCCAAGCCTAACAGCAGATGAAATAACTACAGTTAAGTAATGAGTATATCGGTTATTTCTATATATTTGCAACAGTGAAAATATCTGTGATTTCTATTAGTGACAAAGCCAGAGGCAATTCTCATCCTTATCCTACTGTGGTTGACTTGCATTCATAACTAGAAGAAATACAACATTTCAGTTAGAAATTAGTGAAAATAAATATGTCATTTCTTCCCCCTATGCAAGTTCATGAATTCCATGAATTCTGTCCCAGGTGAGGGACCCTAGATTTTGTCGGTAATGAAAGCAAAATAAAAGATAAGTATGGGAAAAATAGAAAGCTTACCTTTTCAATGTACAGTTACATGAATATTAAGTACATTTCAAACAATTAACAACAAATGTGATTTAGTTTGGTGGTTAGCACAGCTTTTTTCATATGTTGTCTCCAGTAAATATCTGTTGGTTTGAAGAAACTAACAAAAGCATTGCTTTGCTTTCATGCATTTACTGTCTTTTCTTCCTCCCATGGACTCTTTGAGGACACGCAGACGTCCCTATGATACAGGAGCCCAGTCAATTCAAATTAAAATATCCGTATGATATAATGTCTGGAATAAGTCAGAATGTCTTCAAAATATCATCTGCTTAGCTTTGTAATATCCTATCAGATAAGAAAGAGAGAGTCCTCACTAATGTGTAGCAGAATTCTAATAGATGCCATTTGTTATTTATTGCCTGTCAAGGATATAATTGTCATTTAATACAATAAGCTTGTGAGTATGCATTACCCACATTCAGCAATGCAATTCAAATATCATTAGCGCTTATGTGTAATAAGCCATGGTGGGCATTACCCCAGGAGCAGTGGCCCACTGGGGAATATAGAGATGAAACAGATAATGATTCCTGCCCGCAGCAGGCTTATGATCCAGTAGGGGGGGAAGATACATGTAGACCTAATCGTGAGACAGGTTGGACAAGACAGACTAAAGCATGACAAAAAGCACTGGGGCAGATAGAGGTTTTTTTTCTGGAAATGGTGGATTTTTGAAAGGAACAAAAGCCTGAGAAGGAAGAGGGAAGACGAAAAGGCTGAAAAGGTTGAGGTTTGAATTTCAGAGCCAAGTATTTTAGACTTCTTACATGCATAGTTCAAAAACACCATTGCTGTCCTCAAAACAGTACATGTACTCAATGGTATGCTTCCTTCTAGTCACTGTATAGCAGATGGATCGTGATTTGGGGGCCACTGAAGACTCTTGAGAGTCTCTTGGACTGCAAGGAGATCCAACCAGTCCATTCTAAAGGAGATCAGCCCTGGGATTTCTTTGGAAGGAATGATGCTAAAGCTGAAACTCCAGTACTTTGGCCACCTCATGTGAAGAGTTGACTCATTGGAAAAGACTCTGATGCTGGGAGGGATTGGGGGCAGGAGGAGAAGGGGACAACAGAGGATGAGATAGCTGGATGGCATCACTGACTCGATGGACATGAGTTTGAGTGAACTGTGGGAGTTGGTGATGGACAGGGAGGCCTGGCGTGCTGCAAGTCATGGGGTCGCAAAGAGTCGGACACGACTGAGCGACTTATCTGATCTGATCTGAATACCTTGTGGCTCAGCTGGTAAAGAGTCTGCCTGCAATGTGAGAGACCTGGGTTCGAGCCCTGGGTTGGGAAGGTCCCCTGGAGAAGGGAAAGGCTACCCACTCCAGTATTCTTGCCTGGAGAATTCCATGGACTGTATAGTCCATGGGGTCGCAAAGAGTCGAACACGACTGAGTGAATTTCACTTTCACTGAACACCGTAATGATTCTTGAGTTTTTAAGATTAAGTTTAATGAACACTGCTTTCCTCATCCCCAGTTGAAGTCTTGTTCAAAGAATTCAGGTGACTCCGAATTTCTAATGGGAACAGAGGCATCTAAGGGCCATATGTGACCAAGCTAACAATGCTAATCTGAAGCATGCTTTGCTCTCACTCTGGTAAAGCATCATTGTAGTGGTTCAGGGTAATTTTCCCAAATGAAAAATTTAACAGGATTGATAACACACAGTGATTTGATACAACTTTATTCTCTTAGACTAGTCAAGACCATTAGGGAGACTTCATCCATGCCAGGCCTCTGTGTGTTTTAATGAGAAGCGCCTTGATTTATAGTGAAGTCTGGCAGTTTAATGTAGTTCAAAATGTAATTTGTAAACTCTAATGACCAATGTGCTAGTGACCCGAATGGTATAAATGGAACCATTTCTCGGAATATGTGCTGTTCTGATGTTTCTGGATCAGGTTGCTTTGCTTGCTCTAGGAAAAATATTGCTTTGTACATGGTTCACTAGATAATGAAACAGTTACATCTTTTACCAAAGATACGCTTTTCATATAATTGTCTAAGTACATCTATGGCTTTTGAGTGTATAGAATAATGAAATATTCGTGTAGATGGGACTTGAAAGTGCCCTAGGGCAGTTGCCTTACTTTATAAAAGGAGATTTTGAGACCCAGAGAGACAAAAAAAGATCTGCCCAAGGCCATTTAATTCCGAAGAGTGGACCTTGGATAAGACCCAGGCCAATGCCTTTGCCCCACTCAAGGTTGTCCCATGTGTGGGTTTTTAGCTTGCTTGATCTTTTTTTTGAATGAATATGTATTTATTCACACTTTCTGAAGTTGGTCTAAAACACTTCTCACATACTGCATTTCTTTTTGATGTTCCTATTATCGATGTCAAAAAATGTCACAGCAGAGCAAAAGAACTGTTACATTATTAAATCAAGAGAACCCTCAAGATTGTTTAAATAAAACAGTTTCTGCTGCTGTCAGTGGCAATTAGCACCTGATCTTTTATTTGTTTGGAGTACCTTATGCTGCATGAGAACATGTTTCTCTGCCAGGTTTCTGGGCAATTCTGACCAAATAGCCTTGTGTATTTTGCACTAAATGGAGAAGTTCCACCCTAGACGAAATATCCTTCCTTCTCCTCTGATTTCTTGCCTTTACTTCTGAACTTCCTTCTTATGATAGGCTAAATGGTAGCCCTCCCAAAAGATACAGCCATATCCTAACCTCTAGATCCTGTATACATTACCTTATTTTGAAAGGGGGTCTTTGCAGATGTTATTAAGGTAAGGATCTCAAGATGAGATCATCCTGAACTTAGGTCGGCTCCCAGATTCAATGTTGGATGTCCTTAGAGGAGAAAGGCAGAGGGAGATTTGATACACAGAGACATAGGGGAGAAGGTCATTTTAAGAAGGAGGCAGAGCTTGGAGTTATGAAGCTACAAGGACCAAGGGAAAATGCCAAAGATTGCTGGCAGCCACCAGAAACCAGGAGAGAGGCATGGAACAGATTCTCCATCTGAACCTCCAAAAGGAACCAAAGCAGATGCTAATCCATACTTACGGATTGAATGAAAGGCCGATAAATATTTGCTTCTAAAAAGTGCAGAGTGGTCCAACTCATCAGGCTGCCAAGAAGTTAGATAAATACAAGATAGCTAAATCCAAGAGAGGATAAATACAGAGAAGACCGAAATGCTTAAGGAAAGGCAGATACCATGATAACCTTTGTGAAGCCTAATGTATCCTTCTGTAATCATGGGTTCTGAGACTCTAGTCGCTACCATCACTCTGAAAGGCCTTAGTTCTGTCTCTTCAGTGGGGTGGATGTAGGTTCACATCCACCCCACTGAAGAATCACATTCCAATCAGAGGACTCAGTTCAGTTCAGTTCAGTCGCTCAGTCGTGTCCGACTCTTTGTGACCCCATGAAATGCAGCACGCAAGGTCTTCTTGTCCATCACCAACTCCCGGAGTTCACCCAAACCCATGTCCATCTAGTCGTGATGCCATCCAACAATCTTATCCTCTGTCGTCCCCTTCTCCTCCTGCCCTCAATCTTTCCCAGCATCAGGGTCTTTTCAAATGAGTCAGCTCTTCACATCAGGTGGCCAAAGTATTGGAGTTTCAGCTTCAGCATCAGTCCTTCCGATGAACATCCAGGACTGATCTCCTTTAGGATGGACTGGTTGGATCTCCTTGCAGTCCAAGGGACTCTCAAGAGTCTTCTCCAACACCACAGTTCAGAAGCATCAATTCTTCAGTGCTCAGCTTTCTTTATAGTCCAACTCTCACATCCATACATGATCACTGGAAAAACCATAGCCTTGACTAGATGGACCTTTGTTGGCAAAGTAATGTTCCCTTCTTTTTAACATGCTGTCTAGGTTGGTCATAACTTTCCTTCCAAGGAGTAAGCGTCTTTTAATTTCATGGCTGCAGTCACCATCTGCAGTGATTTTGGAGCCCGAAAAAATAAAGTCTGTCAACTGTTTCCATTGTTTCCCTATCTATTTGCCATGAAGTGATGGGACCAGATGCTATGATCTTAGTTTTCTGAATGTTGAGCTTTAAGCCAACTTTTTCACTCTCTTCTTTCACCTTCATCAAGAGGCTCTTTAGTTCTTCTTCACTTTCTTCTATGAGGGTGGTGTCATCTGCATATCTGAGGTTATTGATATTTCTCCCGGCAATCTTGATTCCAGCTTGTGTTTCTTCCAGCCCAGCATTTCTCATGATGTACTCTGTATATAAGTTAAGTAAGCAGGGTGACAATATACAGCCTTGACGTACTCCTTTTCCTATTTGGAACCAGTCTGTTCCATGTCCAGTTCTAGCTGTTGCTTCCTGACCTGCATATAGGTTTCTCAAGAGGCAGGTCAGGTGGTCTGGTATTCCCATCTCTTTCAGAACTTTCCACAGTTTTAAATTCACTGAACAAGTGAGCAGTGGTTGACTCTAGGTCCCTTAATCCTTGGGATCCTCTAATTTTCATCTGTAAGATGAATAAAAATTACACCTTCCTTAAAGTCTTTTCGAGCTCTCAACATGAGATCGCTGTGATATAATACATAGCACCTCTATGACTTGCTAGAGTTCTGAACAAACTGAGAAATAAGACCAAAAAATCAATAGAAGACAAGAAATATCACCTCTGTGATACTGGTAAAGGCCAAGGTGGAGTCCATAGTTTCATAGAAGACGACCATGAGGCAGCTACATCCCTGCAAGGGACAGACTTAACCTTCCTGCCTCAGGTTACACTGGACCCTGCCTTTGGGAGGGTCTCTGGAGGAGCTCAGCAAGCCACAGGTTTCCAATGTCCTGGCCCACTTCTGAGATAAAAAGGCAGGATTATGCATGTCAAAATCCTGCCTCCAAATTCACTACTCAACCGAGGGACTCCTTGGGGAAGAGTGAGCGAGAGGTGGACCGAGGTTGTGAGTGTCATGGAAACAGAGCTTCTTTCACATGAATAGAAACATTTGGAGTATGTTTCTGTTTTGTTAATTCACTAGGGCTGAGCCTGTGCTCAGCCATAGAATAGCCTTCCTCCTATGGGAAGGGAATCCTGGGTCATCAGGTCAGTCCTGTTTTTATTGTGACAAGACTGTTATCCATACCAGCCCACTGCTAGCCAACACTTCATCCTGTCTTGCTTGTGTCGCAATAACATTTTTAGTTCACAAACGAGAAACATGTTCTTTAAAAATCTATAGTATTTGGCAAAAGATCTTGAAAGAAATCAACTATAGGTAAATTATATCTTGGTAATTATGAAGTTAGAAGAGTATATCTTTTTTTTCTTCTGGACGCTGGTTTAAAAAGGAGATTGAATCTCTCCTTTTCTCTGTCACACGTACTCCTCCAAAGGCCCATCTAATCTCTGCTCTAAATTTATGTCTCTCAAGCTCAAAGAATCCAGTTGGCTTTAAAACTCCTTATAATTTTGAAATGGTCTTCAATTTTCCTTTCATCATTGCAGTTAAATACTGTATAATTGGGGAGAACACATTGTGTTCACAGCTTGTAATAGATATGTCGTTGCCATTGTTCTCATATATAAATTTAGGGTTTTTCTCTGCCAAACTGAATTCAAAGATAAAATTAAGTAGGGTACATGGAGACCCGGGATTAAATGTTCTAAATAGCTAGTACACATTTGTACTTAACAAATATAACTTACAAATGTGTAAATTACAAAGACCCTTTTCTTTTGTGAACACACATTGGATCTGGTTACAAAGTTAGGACCTTGTTTTACACAATTGTGAGATAAAAGATTTTAGTTTAAAAATTTTTTTATTAAAAAAATTGTTTTATTGAAATAGTTTTTGTTGTTCAGTCGCTCAGTCATGTCTTACTCTTTGCGACCCCATGGACTGCAGCACACCAGGCCTCCCTATCCTTCACCATCTCCCGGAGCTTGCTCAAACTCATGTCCATTGAGTCAATGATGCATCCAACCATCTCGTCCTCTGTCATCTTCCCCCTCTCCTCCCACCTTCAATCTTTCACAGCATCAGGCTCTTTTCTAATGAGTCAGCTCTTCGCATCAGGTGGCCAAAGTATTGGAGCTTCAGCTTCAACATCAGCCCTTCTAATGAATATTCAGGGTTTGTTTCCTTTAGGATTGACTGGTTTGATCTCCTTGCAGTGCAAGGGACTCTCAAGAGTCCTCTCCAACACCACAGTTCAAAAACATCAGTTCTTTGGTGTTCAGCCTTCTTTATGTTCCAACTCTCACATCTATACATGACTACTGGAAAAGCATAGCTTTGACTACATGGACCTTTGTTGGCAAAGAAATGTCTCTGCTTTTTAATACACTGTGTAGGTTTGTCATAGCTTTTTTTCCAAGGAGCAAGCATCTTTTAATTTTTTTTTTTAAGATCAATTATTTTTTTTTTATTTTAAATTTTATTTTATTTTTAAACTTTACAAATTGTGTTAGTTTTGCCAAATATCAAAATGAATCCACCACAGTCACCATCTGCAGTGATTCAATCTTAAATTGAAGAAAGTAGGGAAAACCACTAGGACATTAAGGTATGACCTAAATCAAACCCCTTATGATTATACAGTGGAAGTGACAAATAGATTCAAGGGATTTGATCTGATAGAATGCCTGAAGAACTATAGATGGAGGTTCCTGACACTGTATAGGAGGCAGTGATCAAGACCATCCCCAAGAAAAAGAAATGCAAAAAGGCAAAATGACTGTCTGAGGAGGCCTTACAAATGGCTGAGGAAAGGAGAAGTGAAAGGCAAAAGAGAAAAGAAAAGATATGCCCATCTGAATGCAGAGTTCCAAAGAATAGCAAGGAGAGATAAGAAAGCCTTCCTCAGTGATCAGTGCAACGAAATAAAGGAAAACAATAGAATGGGAAAAACTAGAGATCGCTTCAGGAAAATCAGAGATACCAAGGGAACATTTCATGCAAAGATGGGCACAATAAAGGACAGAAATGGTATGGACCTAACAGAAGCAGAAGATATTAAGAAGAAGTGGCAAGGATACACAGAAGAACTATATAAAAAAGATCTTCATGACCCAGATAACCACGATGGTATGATCACTCACATAGAGCCAAACATCATGTAGTGTGAAGTCAAGTGGGCCTGAGGAAGCATCACTATGAACAAAGCTAGTGGAGGTGATGGAATTCCAGCTGAGCTATTTCATTTTTTTTCCTTTTTTTAAATTTTATTTTATTTAACTTTACAATATTGTATTGGTTTTGCCATATATCAAAATGAATCTGCCACAGGTATACATGTGTTCCCCAGCTGAGCTATTTCAAATCCTAAAAAGATGATGCTATTAAAGTGCTGCACTCAGTGTGACAGCAAATAGTAAAAACTCATCATTGGCCACAGGACTGGAAAAGGTCAGTTTTCGTTCCAATCCCAAAGAAAGGCAATGCCAAAGAATGTTCAAACTACTGCACAATTACACTCATTTCACGTGCTAGCAAGGAAATGCTCAAAGTTCTCCAAGCCAGGCTTCAAAAGCATGTAAACCGAGAACTTGCAGATGTTCAAGCTGGATTTAGAAAAGATAGAGGAACCAGAGATCAAATTGCCAACATCCTTTGAATCATAAAAAAGCCAGAGAATTGCAGAAAAACATCTGCTTCATTGACTACACCAAAGCCTCTGAGTGTGTGGATCACAACAAACTTTGGAAAATTCTTGAAGAGTTGGGAATACCAGAGCACCTGACCTGCCTCCTGAGAAACCTTTATGACCTGCCTCCTGAGAAACCTGAGAAACCAGGTCAAGAAGCAACAGTTAGCACTAGACATGGAACAATGGGCTAGTTCCAAATTGGGAAAGGAGTATGTCAAGGCTGAATATTGTCACTCTGCTTATTTAACTTATATGCAGACTTATATAAGGCTTGTGCTGGATGAAGCACAAGCTGGGATCAAGTTTGCTGGGAGAAATATCAATATTGAAGTATAGTTGATTTAAAATGCTGTGTTAGTTTCATATGCACAGCAAAGTGATTCAAAGATACATATTTGAATCACTTTCCAGCTTGCGCCAGTGGTAAAGAATCCACCTGGCAGTGCAGGGGATACAAGAGACATGGGCTCAACCTCTGGGAAGGGAAGGTCCCCTGGAGTAGGAAATGGCAGCCTATTCCAGTATTCTTGCCTGGGAAATCTCATGGACAGAGGAGCCTGGCAGGCTATAGTCTATGGGGTTGCAGAGTCATTAACAACTGAGCATTTATGCACACCATGTATATATATATATATACTTTTTCAGATCTTTTTCCCTTAAACTACTGAGTATAGTCCTCTGTGCTGTACAGTAACAAGATCTTAGTTTTATGTGTTCTACTTTATGCAACAGCTATCTGCCTATCTGAGATATTTCTCCTGATTTCAGCATGAGAACACTGGCCACTTCTCAGAATGAAGAATGAATGGGTATGTTTCAGAACAAAAGCTATAAAAATGGCTTTTAAGTGCCCTTGGGAGGGGCCTGTAAAAATCTTGAAAGGGGGAAAGTTGAAGGGGTAGTTGGAAGAATTGACTGTTGGCATACCATCAGAGGAGGTTCAAATATTACCATAATATACAATATGTTAATGTTCTCCTCTAGAGCACTTAGATCTCTGAGATGCATGAATGTTGTATTATTTGAATCGAAGTTTACACGCACACACACACACACACTGCTTCATATATTCTGTAGGTAGCCATAAACTGTCAGGGCAAAAGCTGTGTTAGTGAGAGAAAATGAGGTTGAATCCAGTATCTGATTGAAGAACAGAGTAGAAACATTTCTCTTCCTCACCTTTGATTTTCTTTCTTCCTTTAATAATTTAACTCTATTTATTTGTAACATGAAAGTGAAAGTGTTATTCATTTAGTCATATCTAACTCTTTGTGACCCCATGAACTGTAGCTTGTCAGTCTCCTCCATCCATGGGATTTCCCAGGTAGTAATATTCGAGTAGGTTGCCATTTCCTTCTCCAGGGGAATTTTCCCAACCCAGGGATGGAACCTGTGTCTCCTACACTTTAGGCAGATTCTTCACCCTCTTAGCCACTATAGCCACATGGATCGTGGGAGAGGGAAAAACATTTGGAAAGGAACTGGTATAATCTCCCACCAAATTTAGGAGTTTTCTCCCTACCATTCCAAATTCTGGTCTTCCTACTTCAATTTGAAGGGGCCTAAGGATGAGTTCTGAAATCATAGGATACCTGTGCTCTTTGCAGACCGTGCTAACAATTAGGAAAACTTGTATCTAATGTAGATACAAGTAGTTGACTTTCCTCTCCCTGTAATATTTACCCTTTGCTTTTATTCAGTCTTTTAGAACTAAAGGAAATAAATTAGTTTCCCTGCCCCACTCTCGTAAAAACTTTTTAAAGTGTTGGAAGAAACTTCTCATGTTGCAACAAGTCTTTTTTGTCCAACTTATATCTAAGTCTTGCACAGTTCAACAAATGGCATTTTGGGGGGAGATCTGATCTTAACAATATTGAGTTTTCCAATCTGTAAAGATGGTATTAATATATATCTCTCTATCTCTGTATTCTTTAACTTCTCTTAACAATTCTTAGAATTTTTTCAGTGGACAGATTTTACATATACTGCTAAATTTGTACTTATTTCATGGATTTGGTGTTTTTTTTTTTTCCAGATTTCATAGTTTTTTCTACATAAAACACTCATGGAATTTTTTAAAAACAGTTTTAATTCTTTCTCTATCTCTATTTTTTAATCTCTTTATTTTGTATCGTTACTAAACTTCCAGTAAACTGGTAAATAACAGTGATGAGAGCAGATATTCTTGACTTGTTCTTAAACTTAGGAACTGTTAGGTATGATATAGCTACAGGTAGATGCCCTTTATTAAACTGCAGAATGTCCTTCAACTTTCAGTTTATTGATAATTAGTTTAATGAATGAGTATTGAATTTAGTCAAGTAATTTTAACTATCATAGTGTAGTCAAGCTATTTTAAAAATGTTAAACCTTGCCTTTCTCCCCATTTGAATCCAATGAAATGAATCCCACTTGGTCAGCCGCCTTTTCCTATATTAGTTAATTTGCTAAACATTTTAAAAGGAGTTTTGCATCTCTGTGCACAATGGATATTGGTCTGTGATTTCCTTTTTAAAACAGTCTTAGGATCATTCTGTTAACAGAATAATGCTGGTCTCGTAAAATGAGCTTGAAAGTGTTTGCTCTTTTTTTTTTTTTTTTTTTCTGGAAGATTTATGTCGAATTGGCTTTATAGTCCCTGAAATGTTTACTAGAATTTACCCAGAAAAGCCATCTGGACCTGGTATTTTCTTTGTGGGAATGTTTTCAATTATGAATTCAAATTATTTAAAGCTATTGGGCTATACAGTTTAGTTATTTTTTTCTTGAGTGAGCTTTGATACTTTGTGATACTTTAAAATAATTTGTCCATTTAATATAAATTGTCAAATTTATTGCCATAAACTTTCTTAGATATTACCGTATTATTTTAATGTCTATTGAATCTCTGAGAAATTTCCCACTTTCCGTGACTAATACTGGTAATTTGTGTCTGCTCAGTCTGGCAAGTCTTTTATCAATTTTACTGACCTTTTCAAAGAACTGTTGATATCATTGATTTTCTTCATTGTTTTCCTGTTTTTTATTTCACTGATTTCTGATCTGATGTTTATTTCCTCTCTTTGCTTACTTTAGGTTCAGTTAATTTTTTTCTAATCCCTTAAGTTTAGAACGTTGATTTTAAACTCATCTTCTCTAATTTTGTGCTTGAAATTCCCTCTACTCTCTGCTTTAGCTGCCTCTCGCTAATTTTGGTGCATTGTGTTTTTATTTTCATTCAGTTTTAAATATTTTCTAATTTTCTTTGTGATTACTTTTTTGACTCATGGGTTATTTAGAAATATGTTGCTTAATTTCTAAGTATTTGCTGCTGCTGCTAAGTTGCTTCAGTTGTCGCCGACTCTGTGCGATCCCACGGACGGCAGCCCACCAGGCTCCTCCATCCCTCGGATTCTCCAGGCAAGAACACTGGAGGGGTTGCCATTTCCTTCTCCAATGCATGCAAGTGAAAAGTGAAAGTGATGTCGCTCAGTCGTGTCCGACTCTTAGCGACCCCATTGACTGCAGCCTACTAGGCTCCTCCATCCATGGGATTTTCCAGGCAAGAGTGCTGGAGTGGGGTGCCATTGCCTTCTCCATTCCACGTATTTGGGGACTTTTAAATATATTCTAATAATGATTTCTAATTTAATTTCATTATGGTCAAATAAATTTATTAAAATATATTAAGATATCTTTTGTGGACCAAAGTATAGCATATTTGGGGCTTCCCAGGTGGCATTAGTGGTAAAGAACCCACCTGCCAATGCAGGAGACATAAGAGACTCGGGTTCAGTCCCTGGGTTGGGCAGATCCCCTGGAGGAGGGCATGGCAACCCACTCCAGTATTCTTGCTTGGAGAATCCCATGGACAAAGGAGCCTGGCAGGCTACAGTCCATGGGGTCATGAAGAGCTGGACATGACTGAAGCAAGTTAGCACACACGCACATAACATCTTTGGTAAATGTTTCATGTGTATTTGCAAAGAATGTATATTTCAGATTAGTTCAGTTTTATTTGTAACAGCATCACAGATGGAGTGGCTTATAAACAAGAGAAGTTTATTTCTCACAGTTTAGGGGACTGGGAGTCCATGGTCAGGGTGCTGACATGGGGGGGTGCTGGTAAAGTCTCTCTTCCAGGTTGCATGTATCCTATTTCTTGTTGGGTCGTCTCACGATGGAAGGGGCAAGAGAGCTTTCTCAGGTTTCTTTTATAAGGTCACTGATTACATTCCTGAGGTCTCTGCTCTCATAACCTAATCACCTCCCAAGGACCCACCTCCTAATACCATCACTTTGGTGGTTAGGATTTTAACATATGACTTTGTGGAAAACACAGCCATCCGATCTGCAGCAGCTGCTAATGGTTAAATGTTCTACAAATGTCATTTAAGTCAAGGTGATGAGTAGTATGTTCGGGTATTTTATATCATTACTGCTCTTATTTAGCTATTCTATCAATTTTTGAGAGGGAAGCATTGAAATCATCAATCTAACTGTAGATTTGTCTGTTCTTTTATTTCTGTAAGTTTTGAACTCCTGTATTTTGAAGGTTTATTATTTACCATATACACATTTCATACTATGTTTTTATGTTGAATTCATCCCTTTATCCTTGTAAAATATCCTTTTTTTTCTCCCTGATAATAGTCCTCATTGTAAAGTTTATTTTGTCTGCTGTTAATACAGTCATTCCAGTTTTCTTTAGGCTCATGTTTTTGGATTACATCTTCTCCATTATTTTACTTTTAACCTCTATTTTTATATTTAACCTAGTTTTTTTTTTTAACTGTGCAAAATTGGTTCCTACTTTAAGTAATGAGCCAATCTCTGCTTCTTAATTGAGGTATTTGGGTTGCTAGTGTTAATTATCAGTGTTATGTGCTCAGTTGCTCAGTTGTATCTGACTCTGCGACCCCATGGACTGTAGCCCCCCAGACTCAAGTATCAGTATGGTTTGGTATAAATCTACTATCTTGATACTTATTTTCTATTGGACCCATATATTTTTATTTTTCCTTTTTTCCTGCTATCTTTTGGATTAACTGATACTTTCATTAATCTATTTCATCTTCTATGTTGGCTATATATTTTGCTTTAATTTTTGTGTGTGTGAAGTTATCTACTGTTTATAACATATAGAGTTATCATATTCCACTTTCAAAGAATATTATGTCAGTTCACAAATATTATTTTAGATCACTATACTACCATTTTCATCTCCCAATCTTTACACTATTTATTGTCTATAATTTTCTCTTAAATATGATGTGAATTCCATAACACGTTATTATTTTTCTCTAGTCAATTATTTTAAGAGATTATTAAAATGAAGAGATTTTTATATATTCTGCATTTCCCATTTCTATTGTCTTTTTTACTGTTGTCTGTAGATTCAGATATCCACCTAATGTATTTCCTTTCCACCCTAAATATTTCTTGTAGAGCAGATCTGAGAATGAATTCAATTTTCTTTCATTTGTCTAAAAAGTATTTCAACTTAATTTTTGAAAAATATGTCCAACAATAAAGAATTCAGATTGACCTTTTTCTCACTCTGTACTTTAAAGATTGAATTTCATTGTCTTCTTTCCTCATAACTCCTAATGAAATGTCAGCCATATCTTTGATTCTCTGTATGTAATATGTCTTCTTTCTGTGACTGCTTTTAAGATTTTCTCTTTTCATATCTTTGCTCCTCTGTATGTAATATGTCTTTCTTCTATGGCTGCTTTTAAGATTTTCTCTTAAAATTCTTACCTGTTTTTAGCAACTTGATTATGATGACCCTGGTCTGTTTTCACTTTTTTAAATGTTTATTCTATTTCTTGTTCATTGAGCTTTGTGAATCTGTTGGGTTAGAGTTTTCATCAAATTTGATGAAGTTTGGCCTTTATTTTTTTCTTTCTGTTTATTCTCCTGTTTTTAGGATTTTCTGTTAACATGCATGTTATTTTACATATTGCTGAGGGCAGGTTAATTTTTTTCTGAGTCTTTTTCATTTTGTGCATTATTTTGGATAGTTTTTATTGTTATAGGTTGCAACTCACTGTTCATTTTTTTTTTCTAGTGTCTAGTCTAATGTTCAACCCATACAGTGAAATTTTTTCATTTTAAACATTTTTTTATCTCTAGAAATTACATTTGGGCCTTTTTTATATTATCCATTTTTTTCTCTTCCTCATATTAAGTTTTTCTCTACTTTCTTGAGAAATAATGAAACATTTATGATAGCAGTTTTAACTTTCTTGTCTGCTAAATGCATACAAGACATTTCTAGATTGAGTCTTTGGTTAATTTTTCTCTTGACTCTGGGCTATATATTCCTGCATTGTATACCTAGTAATTTTTGACTGGATGCCAGACATGATAAATTTTTATTGTTGCTTCCTGAATTTTGTTATATTCCTTTAAATAGTATTGCCACTTAAATTATGTGAAATCAGTTGGAATTCTATTCCAAACCTCATTTGGAGGCTTAATTTTAAGAGTTTTAAGGATGTATCTAGAATGACATCTTGTCTAGAGCTAATTTGGCCCCACAGCTAAGGCAATACCTTTCTGAGAATTCTACCTGAGGCCCACATATCACAAGGCCTTTCTACTCTGCCTGGTGGGAGAAAACTATTTAGTAGCTCTGTGTGATCCCCAAGAATTACTCTTCCTATTTCTTTCTGGCGGCTCTTTTCTTGGCTTAGTGTTGTTTTCTGCTGAGAATGCCAGGTCCGAAGTCAGCCAGAGTCAAGGTGACCCCTCTGCAGATCCTTGGTGCTCAGTGTATTTGCAGCTCCCTTCTCTGTGGCAGCCTATTCAGCAGGCTCTATATACCTTCTGGATCTCCTAGCCCACTCTACTCAGTGAGACCTCCAGGCTCTGGATTCTGCCTACAATCAGTTAGCTGTTGCAATAGTAGGACTTCCCTTAACTGTTATCCTTCTCCAAGAGAATACAGTTCAATACTGCCTATTATCCAATGCATGAAAACTTGATTTTCTGGTTGGTTAGGAAAGAAGAGCAAATCTGGTCTCTGTTGCTCCACCTTTAATGAAAGCAAAATCATTCTTCAGTCTTTAAACTTTAATAATTTTGTCATCACATCAAACTTCCTTCCTCTTCTTTATCCCAATTCAGCTTAGCTGCTGTCCCCTTCATCCTTTGAAAATGTGCTGTTTTTTGAGTAACCTCCACTCCTATTTCATTAATCTAAAAATTTACAAGTTCAATTTTAGCCACATATACTTGTCTCAAGTAATTTTTCATTCTCAAGAAGCATATCTATAATATAACTTCTCAACTATGATTAAAATTTTTTCCTGAATATTCTTTTTTTTTTCCTCAGTACCATTTCTATCTTTACCCAGGAGCAAGTAGATTGGACTTCTGAAATAGTACTCCTGAAATTAAACCCATAAAGTTCTTTTGATTCCAACCAAATACAAAGATCTGTTTTGCAGTAATTTGCAAATTTTGAAAACTGAAGTATCATGGTAACTGTAGGGAGTGACTAGTCATTTCAACCCAAATTAGTTTATTTCGCTTTATTATCATTTCCTTACTCCCTCTAAGTCTTTGATCCTCACAGTTTTATTGCAGTCACGGTAGAATTGGATCCAACTTTTGGGTATATTTGTGCCATTTTTCCACCTTGTTTCTCAGCTTGTAAAGATAGATCATGTCTTTGTAAACCAGTTTTCCGTGAACTTTAATCCTCAGGCAGGGATAAAATAATATGCAAAATAGCATAAGGAAGAGTTTTTACTTGCAGTGAATGGTATAAACCACATGCCTATATTTTTTTTTCAAGTTGGGAGACTGAGCCAATATTTCTAGAGACATGTATCACTGAAGTATTCTCCATTTGTAAGACAAATGCTTTAAAAGTAAAAATAGGAAAAAAAATGCCCAGGGAAAAATAGTATTGGCTGGTTTTTGTTATACTAATAAAAGTAAGGTATATTGCAGTCTTTTAAATAGTACATTATATTAGGTCTAAGTGAGTCTAAAAAAATTTTAAGTTGTTGAACAAAGAAACAGATGTACATTAAATGCAAGATGGACCCTCAGTTTATGTCAAAGTGTGACAAAGGACTGTATAATTCTGTACTGAAGGTCACTAATCTTTAACCCTCTTGGATACTTTAGATAATGTTTGGTATAGGCTTATTATTCCTTTAGCATATATGTTTTTTTAACAGTGTGGTATATAGGGCATCATCTCTCTTTCATGAATGAGGAAATTGAGGCTTACATGACTTGACCTGAATCCCTTGCTTGATATCATACACTGCTTTAATAAATGCTAGTGTTGTCCTTTTGGAGAAGGCAATGGTACCCCACTTCAGTACTCTTGCCTGGAAAATCCCATGGATGGAGAAGCCTGGTAGGCTTCAGTCCATGGGGTCGCTAAGAGTCGGACACGACTGAGCGACTTCACTTTCACTTTTCACTTTCATGCATTGGAGGAGGTAATGGCAACCCACTCCAGTGTTCTTGTCTGGAGAATCCCAGGGACGGGGGAGCCTGGTGGGCTGCCGTCTCTGGGGTCGAACAGAGTCGGACATGACTGAAGTGACTTAGCAGCAGCAGCAGTGTTGTCCTTTGATGAAACATGGCAAAAATACAAATCCTGATTCTGTTTACTTCTCCTAGGCTCTCCAGCTACCACGCTTAGTTCACCCAAATGCCCATCTGTATAACTAGCACCTTCCTCCACTCTTGTCCGGCTGTAATCCATTTCTACACAGCAGCTAGAGTGACTTTTTTAGAAGATATAGGTAAGAGCATGACTTTATCCTTAAAATGATCTCATGATTTTTCCATTGTAGATAGGTAAAAATCCCAGTTCCTTACCATTGTATACATGTTTGGATGCTTTTGGCTGCAAGTAAATAAAAAGTTGACTAATGTAGCTCTAAGTGATAAGAAAATGTATTGTGTTATAAATCTGGAGGTCCATGGCAGTCCAAGGGTGTCTTCTAAGATCCAGCTTCTTTCTGTCTCAGAGCCTAGAAACCCTGAGGAAGGGTTGGTCTTATTTTAAAGTCAATTTATTTCCTTATCAAGAGATGGCTGTCAACCACTCACTGGGCTACATGCTTCTGTCCTCAGTAAGGAGGAGAGAGAAAACCTGCCACTGTATCATAAGACATGTGAGCATCTGGGACTAACGGATGGCACCAAGGGCATGCCATGTGGAACAGGAGCTGGTGTAGACACCTAGAGTTCTTTCAGAATGGAGGGAGGAGGGGCAGATGTTGGGTAAGAAACTAACAGTGTGCGCCAAGCATGGCATGTAAGGGCCTTGGTGATCTGGCCCCTGCTGTGTCTCTGACCCCAGTATGTGTCACTCCACCCTTCTCTCCTCCACCAACTCCAGCGGCCTTTCTGTCCTCAGATACCCAGTCTTTCTCATGGCCTAGGCCTTTTGCATTTGACACCTTCATAATGCTCAGGCTTCAGTTCAAATATCCCTTCTTCAAAGAGTCTTCCTTCCCCTTGTCATCTAAAATATCTCCCTTCCTATCCATTTCCCTCCACTCCTTATCACAAGTTGTTTCATTTGTTGCATATCACCTACCACTATATGGTATTTTATTGTAAATGAATTTGTTTACCTTGCTTATTTTTTATTTCTTTTTTCTTCTTTCCCCCCCATCCTTACTCCACAACTAAAATGTATGTTCTATGACAGCAAGAGTTTGACTGTCTTGTTCCAAGTATTCCTAGATCCTAACAGCTAGTAGGTATTCAAGTATTGCCTGCATAAATGATTAAATAAACACATAAATGAATTTATGTAACTTTCCTCAAAACACTAAGAGAACTCGTATGCTAGAAGTTATGTACAGGTTACACCATGGTGTTAAGATGAATACTTTAAAACTTCTCTTTGGTTAGAATTTAAAAAATGTGAAAATTTGTCATGTATATATTTCTCTAAATATGTCTCTAAAGAAAAAAACCAGTGTCTAAGAAAAATAATTTTTATGTATCATACACAGTTGCTTCTTAAATTAAGTCCAGATGATTTTCTTATGTGTCATACACAATTGCTCCTTAATTCAGAATTCTGGAAAATGCCAATCCACCTCACTTACAGACATTTTTTTATAGAATTGAAAAGGAGAAACACAGACAACAACAAGGTAGAGGATATTATGGGGAAAACCTCATTTGCAACAGCAACATGAAAAACAAAATATCTAGTAATAAACTTTTCAAAAATATTTAAGATCTATATGAGGAAATTTTCAAAACATGATTAAAGGATGCAAAAGTTAAATTGAATAAATGCCTCTTAGAAAAGGGTACTCAATATTATCAGGTACCCATTCTTTCAATATTAATCTATAAAATTAAAATAATGCCAAAGAAACACTAAAGGTTCCTCAAGCATAAAAGGAAAGATAAATCTGCCAGTGTAGCAAAGATTCTAAAAAAAGAAGACCAATAATCTGTGACTCACTCGCCACATATTAAAATATATTATAGAACAATCTTAATTTAAACTGTATATTATTGAGGCATCATTGAAAAAGAAGAGTCTGGTAATACATGCAAACAAACAGAGAAACTTACTCCATAAAGGTACCATTTCATTTTAGTGAGGAAATGATTAATTAATTACTGCATGGTGTTAGGACAAATGTGATGCCATCTGGAAAAAAATGTTTTTCAGGTTGGAAGCTTCCTTTACTCCTTACATCATCATAAATCCCAGCTGGATCAAAGGTTTAAGTGTAAAAAATAAAATTACAAATGTCAATTAAAAAAAAAAACACTGAAGGATTTTTTATAATTGTGGAGCCTTTAGAAGTGTGACATAAAACTGAGATGGTGTTAAAAAGAATGATACATTAATTATTAAAATATTTTACATTTTCTTATAAAATACCCTGAACAAACTAAAAACTCAACTATGTGTATATATATTTTTCCACAACCAAGGGCTAATGCCATTAATATAAAGAGCACTCAGGAATCAGTTAAAACAAAAAAAAAGACCAACAGCTAAATAGAAACATGAGCAAAGGACATAAGCAGGCAGTTCACAGAAAAATAAATAAAGCTAGTATTGAAACATACTAACATATGTTCAAAGCTTCACTTAGTAAGAGAAATTGCAACAAGATGCCATTTTCTGTCAGATTGACAAGGATGAAATATTTAGTAATATATTTTCAGCAAGGGTGGGAGAAGACAGAAACGCTCACATATTTTGGGTAGGAGGGTAAATTGGAGAGCAACTTGGGACCATCTACCACAATTTTAAGTGTTTATTGCTTTTAACTCAGTTATTCCACTTCTAGGCATTGATCTACTTCAGTGGCACCGACACATATACGAAGGCTGTGTCTATGAGGATATCAGGATTGCTTGTACTTGTAAAATTGGAAGGGACGCAATGTCCGTGTGGTGCCCCAGCCAGATCACCTTTTCTGAGCTAGAATATCCATCTTCAGCTGCTCCAAGTATTGGCTATTAATGGTGTATACCCACACCCCATTCCAGAGAATTATTCTCAACTGACAAGGACCCTTCTTACCTGGAAATGGCTGGAATGCTACTCCTGGATGGAGCCCAAAGTCAATGTTTGACATATATATATGGTGGGACAAAAACTCGATGCTTTTTGCTGGTGCCATGCACACTCCTCAGCTCCCTGGGGGATCAGGCTGAGGTTAGACAAGACTAACATCATACCTTAGCTTCTTCCCCAGCCGTATCTCTCCCTGGCTTCTGTATAGCTTTCTTTTGAAAATATTTTTCAAGGAATCACTTGCACATGAACCCCCATCTTGGGCTCCGCTTCTGGAGAATTCAGGCTAAGAAATTCATTCACAGAGACCAGCTAAATTATAGTATTCTGCATAATGGTATACTTCCTAGACATGAAGAAGAGAAGCAAAAGCTCTCTGAATGGGATGATCTCCAAAAGAGAGTACAAAAAGCAAGTTGCAAATAACTATGTGTAATACACTACAATTTATGTTAATATATGCAATTGACAAATATGTTTGAATATGCACAGAATATCTCTGTAAGTACAGCCAAATAATAGTCTTTGCTTGATGCCAAGGGGAGCCCAATTGGGGTCTGTGAGATGGGAGAGAAGAAGAGAGTTCACTGTATATTATTTACTATGTAAATATGCATCCATGGAAATGAATTACCTATTATTTTATATCAACAATATTAAAGCCAAAAGCATTATGCTACCGAGTCCTTTGGGTTTAGGAGAATGTTACTTCTCAGAATTCTTTTGCCCTCAGGGATAGATTACATTTTAAAAAATTAGCATGTCAGTACCGTAAATGTTTTTTAAGTCTTTGGAGAAAGCTTGAAGTGAAGTCTCTCAGTCGCGTCCGACTCTTTGTGACCCCATGGACTGTAGCCTACCAGGCTTCTCTGTTCATGGGATTCTCTAGGCAAGAGTACTGGAGTGGGTTGCCATTTCCTTCTCCAGGGGATCTTCCTCACCCAGGGAGAGAAAGCTTAAAAATTATCTAATAATAACTGGAGAATCCCAGGGACAGGGAAGCCTGGTAGGCTGCCGTCTATGGGGTCGCACAGAGTCAGACACGACTGAAGCGACTTAGCAGCAGCAGCAGCTGTATCTTAAGGATTCTCTCTGCAATTTGTTAATTGATTTAGTAAACACTTCTTACAGGTAATGCCGTGGTAACTTCCAACTGGCCTGTTCCAAATTATCAAATTGCCAAGAATCTTCATACAGATGAATGTGCTTTTTCTGAAATTGAGCTTAATGACTATTCATTTTACTGCATTAATTATGATGGATATCCTGCCTCCTTCATGCCTATGACCAAATAGATACCACACCATTATTAGTTATATTTGGCTTTTGGTTACAAATTATACACATATATTTGTTGTGAATTGTGCATTATATTAAAGATCAAACATGCTGAACTTAGAGTTTAAACACAGAAAGTGATGACAATGCATAGTCTGGAGACTTGAGACCACATATCATCTTTCTTATAAAAGAGGTCATGGCTATGCAAAAAAAAAAAAAAAACTTTTTGCAGCTAAAACATAATGGGAGATATGCATGCCTCTCTCTGTTCAGCCCAGAGACCAGAAAACTGGCTTTTACCCTTCAACTACATGGATCCTGCTTTTGGAGGCAGGTGAAGTGCTCTCTCACAGTGCTTCGCTCTTCCAGTTCCCCTGCCCATCTTTCACTCCTGCCAAATTAGTGATATGCATTCACAAAACACAGGGTGGAAAGACTGGTGTGAATGCATCTTGGCCAGGTGGACTGTATTCTTCCATTCATCCAGTCAACATTGCTGCTGCTGCTGCTAAGTTGCTTCAGTCGTGTCTGACTCTGTGCGACCCCATAGACGGCAGCCCACCAGGCTCCCCCGTCTCTGGGATTCTCCAGGCAAGAACACTGGAGTGGGTTGCCATTTCCTTCTCTAGTGCATGAAAGTGAAAAGTGAAAGGGAAGTAGCTCAGTCGTGTCCGACTCTTTGTGACCCCATGGACTGCAGTCTACCAGGCTCCTTCGTCCATGGGATTTTCCAGGCAAGGGTACTGGAGTGGGGTGCCATTGCCTTCTCCACCAGTCAACATTAATGAATCCTTAGTACATGCTAGGCGTAGGGCTAAACATCAGGGTGCATAGTGGTGGGTATAATACCTAGCTGCATGGAGTTTAGATTTCATCTTAAGCAAGACAGTAAGCAAATGAGAGACAGTAAACAAATGTCCTTTTTAGGTACAAGAAAGGAAAAGGAGAAACAAGGTAGATGTGGGCACATGTGTGTAAAATGTAATTATATGTATGTATTATATATGCCTGTGCATGTGCGAGTTGCTCAGTTGTGTCTGACTCTTTGTGACTTCATAGGCTGTAGCCTACCAGGCTCCTCTGTCCATGGAATTCTCCAGGCAAGAATACTGGAGTGGCTGCCATTCCCTTCTTCCTGACTCAGGGATTGAACCTGGGTCTCCTGCATTGCAGGCAGATTCTTTACCATCTGAGCCACCAGGGAAGTCATTATATATACCTATGTTTAGATTATTGGACTACATGAAGTTTCAAAACTGTGCACTAGAAATAGCTATTTCCTTTAGGACTGACTGGTTCGATCTCCTTGGAGTCCAAGGGACTCTAAGAGTCTTCTCCAGCCCCACAGTTTGAAAGCATCAGTTCTTTGAAGCTCAGTCTTCGTAATGAAGCTCAGTCTTCCTTATGGTCTAACTCTCTCATCCATAGAGGACTACTGGAAAAACCATAGCTTTGACTATATGGACCTTTGTCGGCAAAGTGATGTCTCTGCTTTTTAATATGCTATCTAGGTTTGTCATAGCTTTTCTTCCAAGGAACAGGAATCTTTGAATTTCATGGTTGTCGTCACTCTCTGCAGTGATTTTGGAGCCCAAGAAAATAAAGTCTGTCACTGTTTCTATTGTTTTCCTATCTATTTGCCATGAAGTAATGGGACTGGATGCCATGATCTTTGTTTTTTGAACGTTGAGTTTTAAGCCAGCTTTTTCACTCTCCTTTTTCACCTTCATCAAGAGGCTCTTTAGTTTCTCTTCACTTTCTCCCATTAGGAGGAAACCTGGATTTGATCACTGGGTTGGAAAGATCCCCTGGAGAAGGGAAAGGCTACCCACTCCAATATCCTGGCCTGGAGAGTTCCATGGACTGTAGGGTCCATGGAGTTGCAAAGAGTCGGACACAACTGAGCAACTTCCTCTTTCACTTTCATCTGCATATCTGAAGTTATTGATATTTCTCATGGCAGTCTGGATTCCAACTTACACTTCATCCAATGCAGCATTTCACATGCTATACTCTGCATATAAGTTAAATAAGCAGGGTGACAATACACAGCCTTGACATACTCTTTTCCCAATTTGGAACCAGTCCATTGTTCCATGTCCAGTTCTAATGTTTCTTCTTGACCTACATGCATCAGGAGGCAGGTAAGATGGTCTGGTATTCCCATCTCTTTAAGAATTTTCCATAGTTTGTTGTGATCCACACACTCAAAGGCTTTAGTGTAGTCAATGAAGCAGAAGTAGATGTTTTTCTGGAATTCTCTTGCTTTTGCTATGATCCAGCGGATATTGACAATTTGATCTCTGGTTCTTCTGCCTTTTCTGAATCCAGCTTGAACATCTGGAAGTTCTCGGCTCACATACTGTTGAAGTCTAGCTTGAAGGATTTTGAGCATTACCTTGCTAGCATGTGAAATGAGTGCAATTGTGTGGTAGTTTGAACATGCTTTGGCATTGCTCTTCTTTGGGATTGGAATGAAAACTGAACTGAAACGTTCTTATCCTCCTCACGTATGTATTTTAAAGTTGTTGGATGTCCCGATGACACGTGGGGTTCATTAAAGGTGGAGGGGTGAGAAGGTCCAGGAAAGATGCATTATTTTGGCCCAGATGCATTATTTCCTGTTTCCTTTTTGTCCACTTCTGCCTCCTTATGTTTTCAATCTGTGCAGTTGAACAGCAGATACAATTATCCTTTCACTGGAAAATCAAAACATGAACATGGTTGGCAAAAATACACTAAGGCAATAATATGACTGGAATTGTAACAAGGACAGAGTCTGGAAAATCACATATGGTAGACATGGACATTTAGGCTGAAATGCAAGTTTTTATAGCTGAGAAAAAGGGAATTCTTAAAAGAAGATTTTTTCATTCAGTATTAAATTTTATGAGATAATATAAGATTGGGATATAAACATTACAGTTGGAGACAACTGAACAATCTACAACATTTTATGGCTACAAAATAAATCCTTGAACAGGATAATGGAACTTAAAAAAACCGTCTTAAGAACACTTCTCATTTGGCTGAATTTAGGAACTCAAATGTACATACCTTTATATGTACATACATTTTGCAATGTTGTGGGTATTCAGATCATTATTCCTGGTGAAAATTATTGAGCATTATGTAACTCATCACAAAAATATTTTTCAGGCTTCATCTGGCAGAAACAGTTTTAGGAACAGGTGTGTGTTTGTGTTGTGACTAAAAAGAAGGATTTTTCTTATTACGTAAGTTTTTACTATATGAGATCATAGAATTGTCTCATTCATTCAAAACACTTATTGCACACTCAGCATGTTTCAGCCAATATGTTGTTCTAGTAATTCCATTATGTCCTGAAAATGTCTTCAACTGGGATTTTGTAATGGCAAAATTTGAGGGAAAGTTCATAGATTTGTACTTTTTTCAAAATAACATCTTTGTTTTATATAAGAAAAATGGGAATTAGACAAAACCTCTTTTGAAATTTATGGCTAATTCCTGGAAATAATTTTCATACTTATTCAAATAAGAAAACATCATGTGAAAGAAAGGAGGATAGTGTGTGCTAGTGAGAAAGGCTATGCAGTGTGGTTGTATTTCATGAAAAAGAAACCTTAGATTTATAAACTGAATATTCCTAAGTGTTCAGAGTGATAGACAATGAAGATCTTTCATAGCAGTTGAAGAAGTTCAAAGAAAGTATTCTTAACCTGGAAGATAACTTGAATATATTTGAGTTAATCTATGAAGTACGTTAATTTGACTACACAACTCTTGGACACCAGAAAACTCATATTTTTATTTCCTAGAACTTTATTCATCTTCTCTGAGCCCCTATACCCATGTCTGGGGAAATTCTATTTCAATGGGTTTTGTGGGCCCTCTGCACTCCTTCTGACTAAGGGTTTAAAAAAAAAAAAGGTACAGGAGTCTTCAGTGGCCCAGACCATTGGGAAAGGATGTGCTCATTTTTGTCCACATTGACCACTTCTGAAAATCTCCTTTTGTCTTGAACCTTCATTCTGGGAGCCTTCCAGCCTTGGGACAGTGCTGAGGAGACATCTCTGAAAGAACAGATAGATGGTTTCTGGGCTCTGGGAGCCTGAGATGGAGCTTAGGGCAGGAAAAAAACAAGGGCCCAGGAGCTGAAAGGAAGAGGAGCCTTAGAGAGGGAATCACCAGTTAGATAGGAGGGCTGGTGCTCAGATGTGGCAGGGTCTAGACCATGACTGTGAAGCCCTCAGATTCATTTCCAACTTTCTCAGCCTTTTAGCCCATAAAGTCAGAGCTAAACCAGCCCCTGGCTCTGAATGACCACCCTATCAATTCAGTTCAGTCACTCAGTCGTGTCTGACTCTTTGTGACCCCATGAATCGCAGCACGCCAGGCCTCCCTGTCCATCACCAAATCCCGGAGTTTACTCAAACTCATGTCCATAGAGTCGGTAATGCCATCCGGCCATCTCATCCTCTGTTGTCCCCTTCTCTTCCTGCCCCCAGTCCTCCCAGCATCAGAGTCTTTTCCAATGAGTCAACTCTTTGCATGAGGTGGCCAAAGTATTGGAGTTTCAGCTTCAGCATCAGTCCTTCCAATGAACACCCAGGACTGATCTCCTTTAGGATGGACTGGTTGGATCTCTTTGCAGTCCAAGGGACTCCCAAGAGTCTTTTCCAACACCACAGTTCAAAAGCATCAATTCTTCGGCACTCAGCTTTCTTCACAGTCCAACTCTCACATCCATACATGACCACTGGAAAAACCATAGCCTTAACTAGATGGACCTTTTTTGGCAAAGTAATATCTCTACTTTTTAATATGCTATCTAGGTTGGTCATAACTTTCCTTCCAAGGAGTAAGTGTCTTTTAATTTCATGGCTGCAGTCACCATCTGCAGTGATTTTGGAGCCCCCAAAAGTAGAGTCTGCCACTGTTTCCACTGTTTCCCCATCTATTTGCCATGAAGTGATGGAACCAGATGCCATGATCTTAGTTTTCTGAATATTGAGCTTTAAGCCAACTTTTTCACTCTCCTCTTTCTCTTTCATCAAGAGGCTTTTTAGTTCCTCTTCACTTTGTGCCATAAGGGTGGTATCATTTGCGTATCTGAGGTTATTGATATTTCTCCTGGCAATCTTGATTCCAGCTTGCGCTTCTTCCAGCCCAGCATTTCTCATGATGTACTCCACCCTATGCACAGTGTATAAGTGATTGAAACCAGAGCCATGACTTTGAATTCACTGATATAAATGTATCAATTATTGACATGGTTCGAGCAAATGGGGAATAGTAGCAAAGTGTAGTCCTTGGTAACTCATTGCAGGGAGAGAAATTTTCAGACTTGATAGTATAGAGTGGGGATTCTGATGGGAAAAGTGTATGCCTTCACAGGATATCAATGCATGGATGCTCAGTAAGTCATCTTTACAGTGGCCACCAAGACCATAGGGAGCTCAGTGGGGATCCAGTAGGTGGCCTTTGGTCACTGTTTCAGGGCTGCCTTTTCTGTCATCTTGGGCATCTCACCCACTGGTCTCTTTTCACACCTGTAACAATATCCAAACCCACCTCTGCTGCCCTCTGCTTTCCCCATTCCTGCCCCCGCCTGCCCCAAAGGATCTAAGACTCACATAACCATCAAGACCCAGCCCCCATGAGCTGCTGTTCACTTCAACTTTGCTCTCACCAGTGCTTGACAAGCCTTCTCTCCATTTCTCCTTGGCAGGTCTTCAAAATGGCTATTTTAAACTGTTCCTCTCTTTTAGCCCCCACAAACCTTCCTGAGAGTTAAGATAGTAAAATGTGTGAGAATGTGGATGGGGACATCAATAGCTTGTCCTACCAGTCATAGAACCTTCATCAAGTTTCTGTTTTTTAAAATTGAAGTATAATTTACAATGTTGTGTAAACACTGTTTACATTGTAATACATTGTATAATACATAATACATTGAATGTATTACAATGTATTACAATATTCAGGAGTATAGTAAAATGATTCATATATATATTTCATATATATATATTCTTTTCCAGATTCTTTTCCCATATAAGTTATTACAAAATATTGAGTAGAGTTCTCTGTGCTATAGAGTGGGTGCTTGTCCTTTTATCTGTCTTATATATAGTAGTATGTATATGTTGGGCTTCCCTGGTGGCTCAGAGGGTAAAGCATCTGCCTGTGATACGGAAGACCCGGGTTCGATCCCTGGGTTGGGAAGATCCCCTGGAGAAGGAAATGGCAACCCACTCTAGTACTCTTGCCTGGAGAATCCCATGGACAGAGGAGCCTTATGGGCTACAGTCCATGGGGTCACAAAGAGTCGGACACGACTGAGTGACTACACTTACTTATGTATATGTTACTCCCAAATTTCTAATTTATCCCTCCTCAGAACCTTTCTCCTTTGATAACCACAAGTTTGTTTTCTATGTCTGTGAGTCTGTTTCTGTTTTGTAAATAAGTTCATTTGTACCATTTTTTTTTTAGATTCCACATGTAAGTGATACATTTATATTTGTCTTTCTCTGACGTAATTCACTTAGTATGATAATCTCTAGATCCATCCATGTTGCTGCAAATGGCATCATTTACTTCTTTTTAATGGCTGAGTGATACTTCATTGTATCTATGTGCCACACCTTCTTTATCCATTCATCTGTCAGTGCACATTTAGGATGCTTCCATGTTTTGGTGAATGTGAACAGTGCTGCAATGAATGTCGGGGTGCATATATTTTTTCGAGTTATAGTTTTCTCTGGACCTTTGCCAAGTTTCTAAACTGCTCCCAGAAAACAAAGATTATAATAAATAGAACTTAGTCGCTGAGCATTTGTGAATCTACAAAGAGAATATCTGGAAAGCTCGTAATGCATGAGGGCCAGAAGCTGTTACTGTCATCTGTGATTGTGGATAACCTCCCTCCAAACGAGTGAACAATTTCATTCCTCCTTTTACTTGGAAGATGAAGCACCCTCTACATACTCCCCTTCAGCTACTTGATTATAATTCCCACACATCACTCTTTATGTCTGTTTAATCACCTTTTCTAAAATGTACCTTCAACCCTGTGTTCTTGGATGCCATTGTTAGTGGCTCAGGTTCCTTGTTCCCACGGTTATCTTCTCTGCCACCTCCCTTGGCCTTCAGGCAAGCGCTGATGCTCTCGGAAACACTTCTTGAAACACTGCCCTCCCTTGCATTGTCGTGCATCATCCACAACTGTGTGTCACTGTCTTTTCCACTTCCGGGTCATGTCTTAACACTTCCGCCTTTGTGTTTGTACTAGTTCACTCCGGGAGCTTTCACAGGATGTTGAGTGGGACAAATCATTGTTAAATGCTCCACAGAGAATAGTTGGAGCTGGATACCTCCCCATGACTCACCATGATGAGACAAAACTGCTTAGGTAACTAAGTGATATTTGTCCTTTTCCAAATCCAAGAAAATGGTTAAAAGCACAGATTCTTGGATCCAGACCACCCGGGTTTGAATCCTGGCTCTGCCACTGGCAAACTGTATGCCTCTAGTTGAGTTACTTAACCTAGTACTTCAACCTCTCCGTGCCTCTGGTTTCTCATCTGTAACGTACGGATGATAATAGTACCTATCCTATGGGGCAAGTGGATTAAATGAATGCATTATCAAGAACAACAGCAGTATCTTTGTAATTCACCAATCTTTCTGCCTTGCCCCCAGTCCCAGGAGGGGAGTAGTGGGGAGTGACAGTGAAGGAATAAACCGTATTTCTCTGCCCACTTCAGATCTCCCCAGCTAAGAGTCAGAGGTGTCCAGGAGAACAGGGTAGGGAGGAGATGAAATTTAAATCACATTTGAAATAGAAATGATTAAGAGTCTTGGGCTTTTAATAACTTCTCAGAAAATATCTGGAAAGCTATGAAACCTGTCCAAGATGAAATTAAGAATATTTTTAAAAGGCTTATTGTAATTTTGGAGAAAAAAGATCACTTTTTAAAAACTTTATCAGCTTGATTTCTCAGTAATGATGATGATGATGGCTAACTGCATCAGGATAGGTTTGCTTGGATATCCATAGCAAACAATTAAGCTTGAAAATTTGCTTATTACTTTATGCTCACCGGGATGGCTATATTTAGAAACACAGACAACAAGTATGGAGGAGGATATGAAGAAGCTGTAATACTCTTACATTACTGGTGGGAATGTGAAATGGTGCAGCCACTTTGGAGAACACTTTGGCAGTTTCTCAAAAAAGCTAAACATAGAGTTATCACATGACCAAGCAGCTCTATTCCTGGATATCTACCCGAAAGAAATGAAAACATCTGTCTACACAAAACTTGTCTGCAAATATTCACAGCAACATTATTCATAATAGCCAAAAAGTAAAAACAATCTCAGTGTCCATCAACTGATGAATGTGTAAACAAAATGTGATATCCCTATAATGGAATATTATTCAGCCATGAAGAGAATGACATACCGATACATGCTACCATAGGGATGAACCCCAAAAACATTGTGAATGAAGCCAGTCACAAAAGCCTACATGTTGTATAGTTCCATTCATATAAATGGAACCAATTATAGGATGATTATGTTGTACATCTAAAACAATATTTTTGTCAATTATACCAAATTGACAAAATATTTCAAATATTTTGTCAATTTTAAATATTATTTAAAATATAAATTTAAAAAAATGAGGAAATAAACCAAAAAAAAAAGATTCTATACCTACTCCCTATTCTCTAGATGCTCAGGCCTCAGAAAGGCATTTATGCTCACATCTCATGCTTCCTTATTCTCTGGCCACATCTCTCACTAACTCTCAACAAGCCCATCTCATGCCAAAAGGTCAAACCCTGTTTTCATTTAGTCTGGCTCAATTTACTGCAGACAGTAGGCCCTTAATAAATCTCTTTAGTCTGGAGACAGACTAAAGACAAAATATTGAATTCACTCCTCCATTGTAAACCCCAGATTCTGTGGCAGCGATGATGTGGGGAACAATAAAATAAGCATCAAGCATCATATGACAAAGTCTATTGGAATGTGATATTCTTGGCAGGAAATCACTTCAGAGTGGAAAATGTTTGCTAAATATAAACACTGCAAAGACATGTGTACCACCAAGACTTTATTATTAGATTCCCAGGGATTTTTATTTAGAAGCTGCAGAGCTTGCAAGGCTATACAATTCTTGGAATGGAATTTAGGTTGGCTTTCTGAAATCAATCCAAGGAAGCCTTTCTACACACGAGCATTCTTAGAAAGTCTTTGAATGTCTATTCTTACTTATACTGGTGGCAAAATGTCCCCAAATAAAATCATCATGAGGTTCTGCCTGCTTCCTGCTTTAGATGTACTGGAAATCTTCCCAGGAAACTCAGGGACTTTGTAAATTCTCCTTTGCCTTTCCCATTGCCATTAAGTAGTTGAAAGCTAGGTCTAGGATGGTATTTGTGGTTCTGCCCCCAATTCCAATGTGGGCACAATTATTTCCTCCACACCAGCAAGCAACTCTTATTCACCAACAGGATGTCTGAGAATTCAACTCAATTCTGACATTATCTATCTGTAACAGCGTCAGATTCTACAGGTTAAGTCCTGTAAGACTGTGCCAGGCGCTAGTTGACAGCCCAAGTTACCACCTGTGCTTCTGACCCACAGTCTATAGATGGGAGGTGTTGTGAACCATTCTTTGTACTTCAGACACATGTCACAAGTCCAGGTTGTTACCTATTGCTGTTCAGTTGCCAAGTCAGGTCCAACTCTTCACAACCCCTTGGACTGCAACACGCCAGACTTCCCTGTCCCTTACCATCTTCCAGAGTTTGCCCAAGTTCATGTCCATTGAATCAGTGATACTATCCAACTATCTCATCCTCTGACACCCTCTTCTCCTTCTGCCTTCAATCTGTCCCAGCATCATCAGGGTCTTTTCCAGTGAGTCAACTGTTTGCATCAGGTGGCCAAAGTATTGGAGCTTCAGCTTCAGCATCAGCCCCTCCAAAGAGTGTTCAGTGTTGATTTCCTTCAAGATTGACTGGTTTGATTTCCTAGCTTTCCAGGGGACTTTCAAGAGTCTGCTCCAGTACCATAGTTCGAAAGCATCAATTCTTCAGATGCTCTGCTTTCTTTATTGTCCATTTCTCACATCCGTATATCACTACTGGAAAGACCATAATTCTATCCAACTGGCTATAAATCTGAGGCTCCTATAACCCTCTCCCTGGGTTCGATTAATTTGGTAGAGAAGCTCACAGAGCTCAGAGGAACATTTTACTTACTAGATTACCGGTTTTTTACAGTAGGGTATAACTCAGGAACAGGCAACTGGAAGAGATGCACAGGGCAGTGTATGGGGAAACAGTTTGGAGCTTTATTCCCTCTCTTAACACACAATTCTCCCCAAATCTCCAACCCAGAACTTTCTGAATCCCATCCTTTTGGGTTTTTATAAAGGCTTCATTACATAGGCATGATTGAGTAAATCATTGGCCCCTGGCGATTGAACTCAGTCTCCAACCCTCCTCCCTCTTTCTGGATGTACAGGTCAGGAACTGAAAGTTCTAACCCTCTGATCTCACAGTTGAGTTTCCTGGCAATCAACCCCCTCCTTAGGTGACCTGAGGGCTTTCCAAAAGTCATTAACATAATGAAAGACACCTTTCCTCTTTTATCACAGGAAATTCTTAGAAATTTCAGTTTTCGGATCTCTGTGCCAGAAACTGGACAAAGACCAAGTATATATGGTTTTATTATAAATCACAATATCACAGATAGTACGAACCAAAACCAGTCCAGAATTCTGAGCAGGAGAATGCGGAGGACTGGACTACGCACGCCAAAGATAGGCTAGATAGACTGGAAAGCCGGGGAAGGGGGAGGGGCGTGAGCCGGTCAAGTGAGCCTCGTATGACTCCTCTTCCTCCAGAGAGGCCACTGGGGCTCCAAACAGATCTTGACCTTTAGCAGGAGGGACTGAAGGGTCTACAGCCCACGTTCTGAGCCACTGCAACATGGCCTTTCTCTTGCTGGGTCTGGCCCTAACTTTGGGTCCTGAATGTGATACAGTGAGAGTGTCTGGTCAAATTCTCATGTTAGGCCCATGTGAGTGATTGACACCTGCCCCTTCTCTCCTTATGCTCCCTTCCACATGATTTCCCAAGATGACTATCACTCCATTCTTGCTACTATAAGCCTTCAGACCAGTGATCAGCTCTCCTGGCTGCTGCTTTCTCCACTGGGTCAGGGTCTGTTGTTAAGGCCATGGCTTTTCATCAGTACTGTCCTTCACAACCTCCTGCCAGGTAGAGCCTGTTCTGTTAATGGCCTGTCTTCCCACCATAAGATCCTGCAGGCAGACCTAACTTCAGACCCTGACCATGTGCTCACTCCACCAGGATCTACTCAGAGAGCTAGCAGGAGCTGTGGATGCTGTCATGGGTTAAAGACTGTTCACCATGACTAGAGAGAATGGGTCAGAATCCTAGCTGAATGGACAGTAGGAATCAGAGAACACACCACGGAGACCAGGGCATCCATTAGCCCATAGGTGTCTTTGTGTGAAATGGAAAACCACGTCGCTTCTGAGTGGAACAGTTAACAAAAGCTACACTTTCTCCAGATGAATAGAACCTGAAGTGGGTTGATAAAAGTGAAAAGTAAAAGTGTCAGTCACTCAGTCGCATCTGGCTCTTTGCAACCCCATGGACTGTAGCCTGCCAGGTTCCTCTGTCCATGAGATTTCCCAGGAAGGAGTACTGGAGTGGGTTGCCATTCCCTTCTCCAGGGGATGTTCCTGACCCAGAGATAGAACCTGGGTCTGCTGTTTTGCAGGCAGATTCTTTACCATCTGAGCCACCAGGGAATCCATTTTCACTTTTGAAGTGGGTTGATGGTGGTCCTCGAAAAGATACATCCAAGTCCTAACCCCTGATACATGTAGATGTGACCTTATCCTGAACAAGGGTCTTTGCAATATAATTAAGAATCTTGAAATGAAATCATCCTGAATTAACAAGGTGGGCCCCAAGTCCAATGACAGGTATCTTTATAAGAAGAAGAGAATCATGGAGGTGACACAGAGAGAATGCTGTATCATGATGGAGGAGGAGATTGGAATTACAGTTACAAGCGAGGAAGGCCAAGGATCACTGGGAGCCGCCAGAAGCTAGGAGACTGGCATGGAGGGATTCACCCTCAGAGCTTCCAGCAGGAGCCAACCTTGCTGACATCTCTATTTCAGACTTTTAGCCTCCAGAGCAATGAGAGAACAAATCTCCAGGGTTTTAAGTCACCCAGTTTACAGTGATTTGTTGCAGCAGTCCTAAGATATACTCCAGGAATGGGTTCTGCCCATTCCTGGGCAGAATGCAGGCTGCTTTAAACCCCTTCCTGCCCCTCAGCGGTTCCTTTAAAGGCATTTTTTTTTTTTGGGGGGGGGGCATTCCCTTTCTGATATTTCATTGTTCAATTCAGTTCAGTCACTCAGTCATGTCTGACTCTTTGCAACCCCACGGACTGCAGCACCCTGTCCATCACCAACTCCTGGAGCTTACTCAAACTCATGTCCATCAAATTGGTGATGCCATCCAACCATCTCATCCTCTGTTGTCCCCTTCTCCTCCTGTCTTCAGTATTTCCCAGCATCAGGGTCTTTTCCAGTGAGTCAGTTCTTCTCATCAGGTGGCCAAAGTTCCAATGAATATTCAGGGCTAATTCCCTTAGGGTTGACTGGTTTGATATCCTTGCAGTCCAAGGAACTCTCAAGAGTCTTCTTTAACACCACAGTTCAAAAGCATCAATTCTACAGTGCTAAGCTTTCTTTATTGTCCGACTCACACATCCATACACGACTACTGGAAAAATCATACATATTTCATTGTAGTATATGTATTTCATATACATATTCATTGTAGTATAAAGGAATGCAGCTGATTTCTGAATGTTAATCTTGTATCCTGCTACTTTGCTGAAATCATTTAACAGCTATAGGAGTTTTTCTATATAGTATCATGTCATTTGCATATAGTGACAATTTTACCTCTTCCCTTTGGATAACTATCCCAGTTTGGATAACTTTTATTTCTTTTACTTGTCTGATTTCTATGGCTAGGACTTCAAGACCATGTTGAAGAGAAGTGGTGAGAGTGGGCATCCTTGTCTTATTCAGATTTTAGCAGGAAGGCTTTTAGCTTTTCACCTTTGAGTATTATATTGACTGTGGGTTTGTCCAGCCTAGTTTCTTTGAGCATGACACAGGTATGCATTGCACAGCCTCTCACCAAGACTGTGATGGAGACTGAGGAACCAGAGCCCAAATCTATAGAAAAAATTAATAAGAGTTTCAGTGTATGGCAGTAGGAAAAGAATGAATTCTGGAGGCAGACAGAAGCCTGGGATTCTGACACTGTCACAAGTTAATAGGACTTTGAGTATCATTTCTTATCCACAAGTTGGGTATGAGAAGGGAGAGGACATTTATTGATTACTTTCTAGGAATTTTTATTCCTCTGACTTCACTGGATAGCTGTCAGCTTTGGACAAAAATCTACAGGGCATGGAGCCCCATCCTTCCTTGTACTAAGTTGCTTCAATCATGTTTGACTGTTTGCAACCCTGTGGACTGTGCCCTGCCAGGCTCCTCTGTCTATGGGATTCCCCAGGCAAGAATACTTGAGTGAGTTGCTATGCCCTCCTCCAGGGGATCTTCCCAACCCAGGGATCAAAACTGTATCTCCTATGGCTTCTACATTGCAGGCGGATTCTTTGCAACTGAACCATTGGGAAAGCCCAATCCTTCCTCAGGAGATACTTATTACTTTTCCTTTTCCCATCTTAGGTAACAGGTATGGGCTTCCCTGGTGGCTCAGATGGTAAAGAATCTGCCTGCAGTGGGGGAGACCTGGGTTCAATCCCTGGGTTGGGAAGATCCCCTGGAGGAGGACATGGCAACCCACTCCAGTATTCTTGCCTGGAGAATCCCCATGGACAGAGGAGCCTGGTGGGCTACAGGCTCCATGCATCACAAGGTGTTGGACACAACTGAGCAGCTAAGCATAGCATCCATATTGCAGGAGCAGGAAGGCTGCTTGGATCTATGTCACAGCGTTGCTTCAGCTCAGGAAAGTTTGGGGCCTCTTAAATGGCAGTCAGTAGTTTCTGGCCTTGGCTTCTTGGACCTCGCAGGGAGAAAGAGATAAAAGTGCTTTCTAGAGAAGGCGATGGCACCCTACTCCAGTACTCTTGCCTGGAAAATCCCATGGACGGAGCCTGGTAGGCTGCAGTCCATGGGGTTGCTGAGAGTTGGACATGACTGAGCTACTTCACTTTCACTTTTCACTTTCATGCATTGGAGAAGGAAATGGAAACCCACTCTAGTGTTCTTGCCTGGAGAATCCCAGGGATGGGGGAACCTGGTGGGCTGTCATCTATGGGGTCGCACAGAGTTGGACACGACTGAAGTGACTTAGCAGTAGCAGAGAGGGGAGAGAACGAATAAAGCAAGAAGTGCAGTTTATAAATTCTGTTTCCCCAACATGGTCATAATTTGAAATCTACTCTGCATATTTATTTCAGATGTAATACTCTGTACATGCACAATTGATTTAAGACATTCTCCATGATGAGCACAAGCATTTTAACCACATTTGGTTCTCAATAGGAATTCAAGTGGAAAAGTTTTTTTTCTTTTCAATTCCAGTATGCCCTTATTTGGATGTTGTTGCCTTTGCCAGTCAGGGGGAATGCCTTTGTTTTCATTTTAAAAAGGAAAGATGGTGGAGTTAGCCATCATTTAGAGGAGAATTAATTTGCTTTTCCACCAAGTAGAGTCTGTCTGGTTATTCTGAAGCATAGGAATATTCTGAATCTTCTGAATCTGAACAGATTTTGTTGAAATATAATATTAATATGCACTATTGAGAGGATTTTGATGATTTATAAAACTCTTGTGAATCATGTTTGAGAGAGAGATAGGGAAGAGTCTCCATAGATCAAGTAATGACATGTATGCCATTTGTATATTTTTCATTTGACTATGTTTTTGGTGTTGTGTTATAACTGTTTGATAGATAAAGGGAATTGAAGTCTTTAATTTTAGAGGGAGATAATAATTGCAGTGTGACATTGGAGGGTGGTTTGTGAGTCGGAGTTGGGGAATTTGTGAGAGTCCCAAGGTTGGTCCTGAGTGCCCTGGTTATAGAGGTGCTCAGGTGCCCAACATTGCAGTCCTCTGAGTTCAGGGATGACAAGTAGGAGAAAGAGATGGCTGTACCTTGTGTCCCTTTGCAGTCTGCGTTATTAAAGCTTGTGTCCACCGGTGGTGGGGCAAAGTGGGGTGGGCAGAGGAGAGGCCTAATTGTACATTGTACATCCCTACACTCCCTGCTCATCCCCTGCTCATCCCCTGCCCCGCCTCCCACATCAATGTCTAGAGAAATCTGAACATATTTCTACTGACTTCACCACGACTTTTAATGAGATGGCATTAGACTGTTCAATGGCTAGGGTCTTGCGGTTCTTTCAGAGCAGGGGATAGCAAAATCCTGGCTTTCCTTGTATTTATGTACATACTTATCAATGAAGGCTTATTCCAAATGAGCTATCACTATGGATGTGCCTGTCTTTATGCATGTTTATGCTTGAGTGTGTGTACATATATATGAACAAGTTACGTAACAAGTCAACTTAAAGGATTAGTTTTGCCTTCTGATCCGACTGATGCATATATGTTAGAACTTTGAACTTGTTCACCCAATAAAGCTGGGGTAATGTAAGAATCTTCTATGTTTTTATGCCCCATTTCAGCATTCTGAGGAACTCTCAGGCAGTTCATTGCTTAAAAGGTAGTTAAATAAAGATGTTAAAGGATTAATTAAATATTAACCACGTGTTATGCCAAAGTTAGTGCCGATACCTACCAACAAAAGAGATTAATCTCTGAGCCTTTCCCTAAACTGCAGGCTAAAGCCCAGTCACATCTCAACGTGCTTGTTTGCAGGGAGGCTGTTTTATCTCTCTCCAAGGTGGTATTGATAGACTTATGGAATACGTTTTCTTGTTCTCCAGAAGCTTGTCAGCCCTCCACTGACATGTTTTTGCAAATAATTCAGCTAGTCAGGTCCATCTGGAAACGGTTGTTTTGATACTTTATATCTTTCATGTGACCCCTACAGAATGAATATTGTTTGCAGAAAGACTGAGGCGTCCCAAGGTAGCACTTAATGCCCTGTTGACATTCAGACAAGTCAGCACCTTCCTCTTTGGAAGTTTATGCATTAACGCGAGGAGCCACAGAAGCTTGGGGTGATGGAGTGCTTGCCCCAGAGGGGCTTAGATCTTCTACATCCACCTTCTATTGCTGAGCCATGTCTTCTGTGACTTTCCCCCTGGAGAGTCTCTGCACACAGGAAAGGGATGCTCACCAGTTTTCAAGGCAATCTGTTTCTACTGCGAGGCCACAAGAGCACAAGGAAAGCTCTCCTATGCACAAGGAAAGTGCCTGTGTGACATCTGGTCCTAGTTCTGCTTCCTGAAGCAACAAAGAATAAATCTCATTCCCCAGGATGGACCGTGTGGGCTAGACAGATGGGTAGAGATACTGGGTTTGACCCTGCTCCATCACTTGACTAGCTGGCCAATTTAGTAATTCTCAGAACCTTGGCTTCCTGATTTCTTAGATGAACATTAGAATTCCAATCACCTGGGCTGTTTGTAGGTTTTGGACCACGTAATATATTTTAAACACCCCTCCTGGTGCCTGGCATATCATGAGCATTTAGCAAAAGTTCCTGGTCTGCCTCCTCCTTGGCAGCTCTTCTGACACTTCAAGGCAGCATGTCTGTTTCCCTTTGGTCTCCTCTTTTCCCAGCTGCTAAACTCCAGATCAAAGGGATAGAGTTGGAAGTAGGGACTGGAGAGGAGAAGGGGGCTGGGAAATAGCTAAATCAGTGCTTAGTAAGGTGTTGGCATTGAGAAGGATTATTTTTAGATAGCACTTGGATGATCACTTTACAATTTAAATTTAAATATATCTATTTAAATGATATATCTCATAGTTGTCTTTAATTACAGCAGGTGATACTATTTTTCCTGGTCTGATAGTGATATAACGTTTGCTTTAAAAATAACTTTCAGAGTAAAGGTGATTCAAATACCCTCTCCCCAAAGCTCTTATTATTGCCTTGTGTAGAATCAAATGAATTTTAAAAGAAATCAAAATCTGACTCAAAATCTTATTAGCAGGCCAGTCGGAAAAGACTAGATCATCTATGATTCCAACTATATGATATTCTGGAAAAGGTAAAACTGTGGAGACAGTAAAAAGATCAGTGGTTGTCAGGGATTCAGGTGGAGAGAGGGATGAATAGATGGAGCACAGGGGATTTTTAGGGCAGTGAAACTATTCTGGGTAACACGATAATGGTAGCTCCTCATTATACAGTTGTCAAAGCCCACAGAAGGTACAGTGCAAAGAGTGAACCCTCATGTAGGCTATGGACATTAGTTAATAATGATGTATTAATATTGGCTCATGTCTTATAACAAATGTACCACATTAGTGCAAGATGCTCATCATAAGGGAAACTGGGGGGTGGTAAGTGAAGGGGAAACTGTGCCTTATGTTCACATATGGAAACTGTGCTTTATGCTCGATTTTTCTGTGAGCCTAAAACTGCTCCAAAAAGTCTTTTAATTAAAAGAAAAATCTCATTATCTAGGTAGATCATCAATCTGTTTATTTATTACCATATCTCCATTTGTTGGGAGGATATTTCATGTCAAAGCCAAATTAATCACATTCCGCCCCCACCCCCCCATAATTCCCTGGTGGCTCAATGGTAAAGAAGGTGCCTGCCAATGCAGGAGACACAAGTTTGATCCCTGGGTGGAGAAGATCTCCAGGAGAAGGAAATGGCAGCCCACTCCAGTATTTTTGCCTGGGAAATCTCATGGACAGAGTCCATGGGGTCACAAAAGAGTCAGACACAACTTAGCGACTAAACAAAACAAAAACCAAAACCCAGTTACCACCAACTGCCAACCTCTGAGGTCCTCAGACTCATCTTAGAGGATTTTTGAGTTCTTATTCCTCCTCAATTTACTACATTCAGTTTATTATTAACTCCTACTGTTCCTTCTCACCCTTCTTCACCTTCCCCTCTTCCTCTCTCAGGCCTGTTGAATTTTCACAACTGTTGCCATGGACGAGGAGTGCTCATCACCCCAAGCCTATGCTACTCTGACAGTCTCTTGGGTGATCTTCTTATCTATAACTTCTCCATTCTAAGATTATCCACCAACATCTATTAAAATAATGTGCCAATGTCAATTTCATTCCATTATTCCTCTTCTTGAGAATTTACAAATCTCTGTCCCCAGCTATCCAAACGGATGTTGTGATTAAAGACGTGGATATTTCATGTGCTCACCAGGTCAGAACAGGGACCTCGACACACATCAGCCACTGGCTGATCCAACAAAGATCATTATTAGTTCAGTTCAGTTGCTCAATCGTGTCCGACTCTTTGTGACCCCGTGAACCACAGCATGCCAGGCCTCCCTGTCCCTCACCAACTCCCGGAATTTACCCAAACTCATGTCCATTGAGTCGGTCATCCAAGGTCATCCAACCATCTCATCCTCTGTCGTCCCCTTCTCCTCATGCCTTCAATCTTTCCCAACATCAGGGTCTTTTCAAATGAGTCAGCTCTTCACATCAGGTGGCCAAAATATTGGAGTTTCAGCTTCAACATTAGTCCTTCCAATGAACACCCAGGACTGATCTCCTTTAGAATGGACTGGTTGGATCTCCTTGCAGTCCAAGGGACTCTCAAGGGTCTTCTCCAACACCACAGTTCAAAAGCATCAATTCTTTAGCGCTCAGCGTTCTTTACAGTCCAACTCTCAAGGACACAAAGGTGTGTGCCTGTGCCCAGGCTGTCCCTCATCCCCTTCTGCCTGCTGCTGGGAGTGTTGGTGGCTGGCAGCTCTCAGATGGGTCCCCCTCTAAGAATTGCTGTCACCTGAAGACAGCCACCTCTCAGGGCTAGACCACACCTAGTGACTGGTGTCAAGGGAGTTATGTGGGCCCTACCTCTTAGCTTTGAAGCAGGACATTTCAGAAGAGCCATCCAGGCCCCAGAGCCGACTCCCTGATGGCACTGGCTGCGTGTATTGTGACTGCATCACAGTTGAGTCCTCCTCCACTTCCCCACAGCTCTTGCTTCCCCGTGAACCATCCAATAAACTTCCTGCACACAAGTCTCCATCTTGGCACCTGCTTCACGGGGAACCATGTCAATGACAGCATCCAAGGTCAATTAGACTCTTAAGTCTGTGCTGTTCCCCCGACACACACTATCTTTCCGAAACAGGTGGGTGTAGGGGAGAACAGTTGGTATTTCTTGAGTACCTTCTAGCTTCCAGGAGCTGTATTAAGTTATTTTGTTTATATAAGTTCTACTTGACATCCACTCTGTGACATAGGGCTGCTTTCTAGATAAGAACACTAAGAATTAAAACAAAGTTGGGAACGTGTAGAAGTGGTCCAGTCACAAAGGTGTTTGGACTTAGGGAAGCCCAGTAAGTTAGCAGGGAGGCAAAATGATAGCTTAGAACATGTATGGCTCAGTACTGAGTTCTTACTTACCCTTTCCTTCCCAGAGACACGTCTGGTACGAGGGGATAGAGGCTGAGTGGGGCCAGGAGGCCTGGGTCGTACTCCCGAGGCCCCAACATCGCTCACTCTTCTTCCACAGAGGAGCCCTCCATCCCAACCCAGCTTCCCTGCTTTCCATCCCTTTCACTCAGTGTAACTCAGCTCAGCCCCTGCCTTTTGTCTGTACCTGCCTTTTGTCTGTGTCTTATTTCTTCTTCAGAAATCCCCATTCATCAGCCCATGCCATTATATCCATTTCAGTTAGTTTACAAATACATCTCCTTTGTTTAAAAAACATTATTTTAAGTTTCTTTATTTGGCTGTGCCGGGTCTTAGTTGTGGCACGTGGGATCTTTAGTCGTGACGTGCGAACTCTGAGTTACAGCATGTGGGGTCTAGTTCCCTGATCAGTATTGGACCTGGCCCCCTGCCCTGAGAGCTCAGAATCTTAGCCACTGGACCACCAGGGAAGTCCCAGAATATACCTTCTTCTAATGCCACCCCAAGAAAAAGGATTCACCGCTCTTAAGTACTTAAACCCTCAGTGTGGCTATCAATCTGTCATCAATCATATCTTATAGGAGGCTGCCTTTAGAGTTTGGAAAGCTCTTTTCAATGAGTTAAAAATTTGGTTGGGGTCAGGCTCTAATCTCACTTATATCCTGAATTAATCATGAAAAGAAGCTAAATACAGTACTGAATATATTATGCTAAAATTCAGATTTGGGGATACTGACTTAGAAGAAAGGGCTCTGTTTTCCTACCCATTTCCCCAGATCTGACTCTGGTGCCTGATACAGGTTTAGACAGAGGGTAGGAAGAGAACAAGAGCCCAGGCTCTGTGTGAGTTCTGTGAGTTCTGGCCAGGTCTGAAAGAGAGGAAGAGACCAGACCAAGTTAATCTCACCAAGCAGGCAGGGAAGCCAGGGCAATGAGGGTAGAGGGGAATCTGAAGTGTTCCTTCAATACTATGTCCTGGGGAGATGGGGGCTGGCTTCTCTCTTCTATGAACATGTGATGAATGGTACCCTCCCATCCATCTCTTGAGCAGAAGTGGGTTCTACTGAGTCAACTGGAATGTAAGCTCCGGGAGAGCAGCTCACCTCTTCCTCCACTTCTCCTCTGCCTTTGCTCAGAAGATCAGAAGTACCTCGAACTTGACATCACTGCATGTCGCTTTTATGTAGCATCAGTGCTCCTTGGAATATCAGACCCCAGAATGCTAATTTTGACCAACTTTGTGGAGCAGATGTTCTCTTCTCTGTTTATTACAACATCTATGGTGCCCATGTGATTTCTACATATTTTTCGGATGCTGCTGGCTCTGGACTTTTCTGCCAGGTTGACTGGAATGGCTAGAACATTTTATCATCTGCAGCTGGGGAATCACTGAACTGTCTGAATATTTTCCTATGTGAGTGATTCTTATGTCAGCCAAGGCAGAACTAAGATTTTAAATAAGCCCAAACTGTTCCATGATGTAATTCTAGGAGTGAGAATTGTGTAAAAATGTGAAAAAGTAAAGGTTTTTTATTGTGATAACTGTCAGAATTCTCTCCCTTATATGTCACATCATCGCCCAGAAAGTCTTAATATGTCCTCCTGTGTTTATAATATTACTGAGGATTAAAAACACATGAAGCAGAGCTCGACTGTGCGTGATTCCCATTTAATCCCCACTGGACTCATGAATTCCACATCAAGATTTATTGTCTGAATACCACTTAATATGTCATAAGTGTTGCCAGGTAAAATCAGGATGCCCACTTACATTTGAATTTCAGATAAACAGCAATTTTTGTTTTAACTAAAAGTATGTCACGTGCTTATACTAAAAAGTTATTTGTTGTTTATCTGAATATTCATGGGCAGTCTGCATTTTTATTTGCTAAATTTGGCAACTGTAGGCTGGCAAAAACCTGGAAAGACCCTTCCTTCCTCCAAGGAGAAAACCGGGTCATGGAGGAAAGTTTTAGAGCAGGGAAGAAAGAGCATTTAAAAAATATTTATTTTATTAAAGTAGAGTTCATTTCATTGAAGATGCCTCCTCTACTCCATTATCCGCTTTTTATTTATTTATTTTTATGGAAGTTAGTTGATTTACAATGTTGTGTTAATTTCTGTCTCTTATTTTTTAATTTGACTTGTTTATTTATTTGTTTCTCTTTGGCTGTGCTGGGTCTTCACTGCCGTGAGGGCTTTTCTTCAGCTGTGGTGAGCAGAGGTTACTCTCTGGTTGTGGTGCGTGGACTTCTCACTGTGGTGGCTTCTCTTGCCGTGGAGCGTGGGCTGCAGGCACGCGGGCTTCAGTAGTGGAGGCGCATGGGTACAGTAGTTGCAATTCTCAGGCTCTAGAGCACAAGCTTAGTAGTTGTGGCCCATGGGCTTAGTTGCTCCATGGCATGTGGGATATTCCCAGACCAAGGATTGAACCCATGTCTCCTGCATTGGCAGGGAAATTCTTTACCACTGAGCCACCAGGGAAGCCCAAGTTGTGTTAATTTCTGCTATTTATTCAGTTATACACACACACACACACACACACACACACACACACACACACACACACACACACACACATATATATGGCTTCCCTGGTGGCTCAGACGGTAAAGCGTCTGCCTGCGATGAGGGAGACCTGGGTTCGATTCCTGGGTCGGGAAGATCCCCTGGATAAGGAAATGGCAATCCACTCCAGCACTCTTGCCTGGAAAATCCCATGGACGGAGGAACATGATAGGCTACAGTCCATATGTTTGTCCGTATTAATGTTCTTTTTCGTTATAGTTTTTCAAGGATAGTGACTATAGTGCCCTTTGCTACATAGTCAGGCCTTGTTTTTTCTCCATTCTATGTGTAATAGTTTGCATGTGCTAATCCCAAATCCCATTCCATTTCCCCCTGATTCTCCCTCCTCCTTGGCAACCACAAGTCAAGAGCATGTTTTTCGTGGTAGTGAAGAAGGTCGAAGTAATATCCCATCAAAATGTGTTCTCCATTTGAAAAACAGAAACAATCTGGGGAGGTGGGTGTGAACAATGGTCTGTGGAAGGTGGAGAATGAGACTGATGGCCCCGCATGCATACCTCTAGAAAATCAGTTGGCTGACGTGGACAGCCTGTGTGATCCTGGGTCTATCTCAGGAGTGACCTGAGGCAGCTCATGTCCTGTCTGTGGTCCTGCTGCCCAGGGTCTAGGAGGTGTCCAGTCCAGGAAAACGATGCAAGAGCCATGATCTGAATAGCTCAGGGGATCCTCAGAGAAGAGCCGCAGAATTGCCTTTGCTTATGACAGGGAGGGGTGCAGGACAGAGAACAGGCTGTGTACCAGATAGCATTTAAAGAAAGCAGCAGAAACAGTTGGAGATGCAGGGCTGGCTGAAACAGGAAAGTACAGGCCAGAAAGGCAGATGAGTCATCATGTAAAGATAGTGCTAGAAGCCATAAAGGTCTTTTCCTTTGAAACACAGAAACAATTCTCAAAAGGAATAGGCTTTGTAGGCTGTGGGTGATCTCTGGCTGGGCTTAGCGGGAACCTGTCCTAAAAAGGCTTTCACTGAGGAGAGCTCGTAGGTGGAGCAGCCTAAGTTCTCAGCAGAAAGGTCCATGTTTCCTTTCGGTCCAAGGTCTCAATTGATTAATTGCATTTAATGCCTTGTACAAAGTCATAGGAATATATCCAAGTACATTTGGTGCCTCAAAGCTAACAAAGAAGAGAGTTTTGGGGAAATGAATGAGAGATTAAAAGAGAGAAAGGAAAGGAGATAAAAGGAGAGATAGGGAAAGAGAGAAAGAGACCACACAAACACAGCAACATTTTTCACCTTTTGTTGTGCTGATTTGTACACTATGATTGAACATTCTGAAGATGAGTCTTTGCTAGACGTTCTTAGCTTATATTTTTGTATTTAAGTTATATTTTGCCCTCAAAATGTTTGCAATGTGATTTGTTTGCTCAGTCACTCAGTTGTGTCCAACTCTTTGTAACCCCATGGACTATAGCCCACCAGGCTACCCTGTCCATGAGATTTCCCAGGCAAGAACACTGGAGTGGGTCGCCATTTCCTCCTCCAGGGGATCTTCGGGACCCAGGGATCAAACCTGTATCTTCTGCATTGGCAGGTGAATTCTTTACCACTGAGCCACCTGGAAAGCCCCTTGCAACGTGATTACCAACTTTATAAGATATTCCTTACTTGTGTTGCTTTCTACTAAATTGATTTATATTATCTGAGGAAAATGTCCCTAAATGCTTCTTAGAGTAACTTATAAATGTACTTCTAAGTACCCAGGTCTTAGGCAATGGAGAGATGCTCCCCTCAGATCCTCGTTTTCCCTTGCCCTTTAAACCTGAACTTTAGCACCCTAGTCCTTGGTATCAGTGTGTGGTCCCTGTTTAAATGGTGTTTTCCTCTCACTTGCTTTTTGTATTGACCACATCTCTATTTACATTCTTCCATGTAAAATAAACTCTCTCAATGATTTTTCACACAGCTAACATCGAAACTGAGGCGGACATGCATTGTTTTGGCAAGGAAAAATATACTACTGGGGAGAAAATAAAAACATTCATTTTCCAAATTCAAGGCTGACGTCTGGAATTTCATCATCTCATAAAAATAAGCCATTTGAAAATGACTCAATTCATCACTGATTCAGTCTGGAAATTAGATATCAAGGAACAAAGACAATAAAGCTCTGTTAGTTGGCATGAAAAGGGCAGAGTGTGTTTAGTTTAAGTATTTAGGTTAAATAGACCATCATTGGGGGTTTGCAGAAAACTTCAGTTTCAAAGAAAGCTCTGGAGGGTCAGCAAGGTATAGTCCTGAGAGCAGGAGAACACAGGACTGGGCATCTTCTTCCAGCTTTTAGGGCTGATTTGGGTCATCTAAGACAAGTCACTTACCCTCAGGTCTGATGTCTTCACCTGTAAATGAGCGATAGAGTCAGCGCTATGGCCTGAATGTTTGTGTCCCCACAAAATTCATAGAGTTAAACCTAATCCCATAGTGATGGTCATAGGAGGTGGTAGGACTTTGGAAGGTGATTAGGTCATGAAGGCAGAGCCAGTTAAATGGGATTATAAAAGTCCCCAAAGAAAGCTCCCTTGCTCCTCTGCCATGTGAGGTTATAGTGAGAAGGCAGCTCTCTATGAGGAAGAAGGATTTTACCAGACACTGAATCTGCCAAAGCTTTGATCTAGGACTTCCCAGATTCTAGAACTGTGAGATGAAATTCTGCTGTTTATAAAGCTACCCAGTCTATGGCATTTTTGTTATAGCATCCTAAATGGAGTAAGAGAGAGCATGAAGGTTTTCCCCTAATTCTCTTTTTTACACACACACACACACACACACACACCCCTAAACACTAAGGCATTTAAGTAGTAGTATCTGATGATTCAGGATTCCCAGGTAGTGCTAGTGGTAAAAAACCTGCCTGCCGATGCAGGAGACCTAAGAAACACAGGTTTGATCTCTGGGTCAAGAAGATCCCCTGGAGGAGGAAATGGCAACTCACTCCAGTATTTTTGCCTGGGAAATCCATGGACAGAGGAGCCTGGTGGGCTACAGACCATGGGGTCACAGAGCTGGACATGACACACAGCACATCTGATGATTCACTTGGCATTTAGGTTCTTGCTGTAGGTAAGGCCACCAATACCAATGTTAGCTGTGGTGCTGATGAAATACATAGGTGAGAATGAGCGGAGATTTTGAGGACTGAGGCAAGATCAGTGCATCTGAATCCTCCAGTGAGGAGGCGCACACACAAAACGGAGGTAAACAGAGAAGGATGCTCAAGCCTACGTCACCTGGCCTTAGTGCTCAGCTGCCCAGGGTTCTTCCCAGACGCGCTGAGAGCCAAGAGGATTAATCGCTTGGACATCAACCTCTAACGCAGTCATTCAGGATGTTCTGGACTAGAAAGCAGAGCGTACTGTAGAATGGAGAGTGATGGTTTACACGATGAACATGATAGCTACCAAAAAGAATACTCCTTTTAATTTTTTTTTCTTCCTATTAAAAAAAATCCAGAATGAAGGAAAGTGAAAGTGAAGTCACTCAGTCGTGTCCGACTCTTTGCAACCCCATGGACTGTAATCTACCAGGCTCCTCTATCCATGGGATTTTCCAGGCAAGAATACTGGAGTGGGTTGCCATTTCCTTCTGCACACTGAAGGAGGAGGAGCATAATTGAAGGGGATGAGACAGTCAATTCAGTTGGTGACACACCAGCTCTGAGGCATTTGAGTTGAGACATTGAGAGGCTTCCCAGGTGGCCCAGTGGTTAAGAACGCACCTTCCAATGAGATGGCACACACGCTCAGAGATGCTAAATGGATACCCAGGTCTGGAAGGAAGTTGAGGTTAGAGTGCTGGAGGTCATTAGCTTGTACAGATGAGCTTTGAAACAATGGACAAGATTTCTCTGAAAGAATAAGCCAAACATGGACTCAGGGCAACAGTAACTCAGGGGCTGACAAAGAGAAGGAGCTAACAAAATATATCGGGCTCATTTGGGGCTTTTGACAATGTGATTTAATGTCTTTTCATAAGTGAAAAGCATAAGACAAATTGATTTCCAAGTGTAGATATGATTTGTGTTTTGCAATGACATGCATAGATAAAGCATGGGCACACACATACGGTGAATTGGTTCATTAATTCATTCACAGTAAATGCATTCATCCTTTCAGTGAATGTTTACTGAGCACCTAGGATGTGCTTGGAATTATTCTAACCACTGAGGATACAACAAGGAACAAAACCAGTCAAGTCTCTTCCTGAGTGGAGTTATGTGTGGCACACTGCATCACACATACACACACATACGTACATACCCCAGTAAATAAAGCCTGCTCCCCACAAGGTAGAGCAGAATGTTGTCCAGTCTGTATTTTTTCCTGGGCCAGGATTCTTTATCCTCAGAGGATTGCCTGTCATCACCACCAACATATTGCTTTGGCCTCATTGTTGTATTTGTCTTTTATTCACTTAAAAGGTTAACTGGATGGTTGAATTACAGGATTCTAGCCAAAGTATGCTTCCCATAAAGGAGTTCCCAGCTCATCAGTAAGCTGAGCTGGTTTGGCATCTGTCTTACATTAGTAAGGAGCTGGGCATCTGCAGTCTGAGCTCATACTGCAGAGGCATCAGCAAGACCTTGATCAGCCTTCACACCATCATTGCTGGATGACAGGGGAGCAGCGGAGGTCATGGTTCAAATCTGAGCTGGCAGGTTGTGAGGACAAAGCCTGCAGGGATCACTGTCTGTTGGAAACTCTTTCATTTTAATTCAATGTCAGAATATTCCAACTCCAGGTCTTCCAACCCCAGACAAAGTGAAAGCAAATCTACCTTTTCTCTTTCCACCTTATCATTGCCTCCAGATTTTTTTCTTTTGGTTAAAATTTTCTCAGATAATTAGATCAGGCTTCCCAGATGGCACAGTGGTAAAGAATCTGCCTGCCAATTCAGGAGACAGAGGAGATGCGGGTTTGATCCCTGGGTTGGGAAGATCCCCTGGAGTAGGAAATGGCAACCCATTTTAGTATTCTTGTCTGGAAAATTACATGGTCAGAGGTGCCAGGCAGGCTACAGTCCATGGGGGTCACAAATATCAGACACGACTCAGCATGCATGCAATGGAATGCAAGATCTTTTCCACTTCTGGCTAGTATGTTTGGGTCCCCTTTACTAATAAGCCAACTCCGTCTCCAAAATGTGCTATTTCTATTAATGATGCTATCTATCGGTGTCTCTAATCTCTCTGGTTCTTTAATATCCCATCCAGGAAACTTTTTTTCTTCTCTGCCTTTTCTCCATTGTCTGGTAGAGACCTAGCTGAAAGCCTGAATGGTATTGGAGATGGGAAGGAAATAGTCTTTATAGTCAATACTTCAAGTTGACCAAAGTGTTGGCTGTCCTGTCCTTTTTATTAATGAACTTGAAGCAACCCTTGACTCTTTCCTCTTCCATCATCTGTCATATCTAGTTAGTTATATATGAAATCAGATTCTTTAAAAACTGTTTGCACATGCATCCTTCATCCAGTAACTTTCAACAAATCCCTATTACAAATTAGAATCCAATACATTAGTCAACTGTTTGAACCAGTGATGAATACTTTTAGGAACGTATCTTGCAAATATAGTCATAGTCATGCAAAAACACCTCTTTGCAAAAATTATCATAGCATTATATATAATAGCAAAAGACAGGAAATAACTACACCCATTAATTCAGGACTAATAAATTATTATTCATTCATACAGTAGATTACTGTGCAGGTATGAAACAGGAGATTCTTTATTTACTGATGGCAATGATCTCTAAACTCTACTGTCAAATAGAAAAAGTTAACATTTGTGAAAATGGGTATGTATTCATGTATGTATGTAGTCAGTCAGTTCAGTCATTCAGTCGTGTCCGACTCTTTGCAATCCCATGGACTGCAGCACGCCAGGTTCCCTGTCCATCACCAACTCCCGGAGCTTGCTCGAACTCATGTCCACCAAGTCGGTGATGCCATCGAACCATCTCGTGCTCTCTCGTTCCCTTTCCTCCTGCTTTCAATCTTTCCCAGCATTGGGGACTTTTCCAATGAGTCAGTTCTTTGCATCAGGTGGTCAAACTATTGGAGCTTCATCTTCAGCATCAGTCCTTCCATTGAATATTCAGGACTGCTTTCCTTTAGGATTGACTGGTTGGATCTCCATGCAGTCCAGGGGACTCTCAAGAGTCTTTCCCAGCACCACTGTTTGAAAGCATCAATTCTTCAGTGCTCAGCTTTCTTTATGGTCCAACTCTCACATCCGTACATCACTGCTGGAAAAACCATAGCTTTGACTAGACGGACCTTTTTTCAGCAAGGTAATGTCTCTGCTTTTAATACAGAGAAATATCAATAACCTCAGATAAGCAGATGATACCACCCTTATGGCAGAAAGCAAAGAGGAACTAAAGAACCTCTTGATGAAGGTGAGAGAGGAGAGTGAGAAAGCTGGCTTAAAACTCAACATTCAAACTAAGATCATGGCATCTGGTCACATCACTTTATGGCAAATAGATGAGGAAACAATGGAAACAGTGACAGACTTTATTTTCTTGGGCCCCAAAATCACTGCAGATGGTAACTGCAGCCATGAAATTAAAAGACACTTGCTCCTTGGAAGAAAAGCTATGACAAACCTAGACAGAGTATTAAAAAGCAGAGACATTACTTTGCCAGCAAAGGTTCATCTAGTCAAAGCTATGGTTTTTCTAGTAGTAATGTGTGGATGTGAGAGTTGGACAGAAAGCTGAGTGCCAAAGAATTGACGCTTTTAAACTATGGTGTTGGAGAAGACTCTAAGACTCCTGAGAGTCCCTTGGACAGTAAGAAGATCAAGCCAGTTAATCCTAAAGGAAATCAATCCTGAATATTCATTGGAAGGACTGATGCTGACGCTGAAACTCCAATCCTTTGGCCACCTGATGCGAAGAACTGACTCATTAGAAAAGACCTGATGCTGGGAACGATTGACGGCAGGAGGAGTAGGGGATGACAAAGGATGAGATGGATGGCATCACGGACTCGATGGACATGGGTTTTAAACATGCTCCAGAAGATGGTGAAGGACAGGGGAGCCTGGTGTGCTGCAGTCCGTGGGGCTGCAAAGAGTTGGACGTGACTGAGTGACTCAACAACAACAAAGTGGGACTTGGCCCCTTCAGTGGCACAATGTGTGCGTGCTGTCTTGGCTCACCAGAACTGTAGTAGGTACAATATGACGTTGGAATAATAATAATGAAGTGATAGCTAGCAAACATTTAGGTGTCCACTCTGTGCCAGGCACTGGTCCAAGCACTCCACATGCACTAATTCATTTAATCCTCACAGTAACTCTATGTAGTAGGTGGTATTAATGTCGCTATTTTACAGATACACAACCGAACCCGAGACCCACAGAGGTCAATCACGTGCCCAAAGACACATAGCTATAAAGTGGAAAAGCTGGAGTTTGAACCCAGGTAGGCTTCCCAGATGGTGCTAGTGGTAAAGAACCTGCCTGTCAGTGCAGGACACATAAGAGACATTGGTTCAATGCATGGGTCAGGAAGATCCCCTGGAGGAGGGCATGGCAACCCACTCCAGTATTCTTGCCTAGAGAATCCTGTGGACAGAGGTGGGCTACAGCCCATAGGGTTGCACAGAGTCAGACATGACTGCAGCAACTTACCACCCACCACAGTCTGTCTCCCAAGCCCTTAAACACTAAGCGAACTTTACCAAGTGCCTTGCAAGCCATTACTAATACAGTGATCTTCTTGGAATGACTTTTTGATCTTCATAAATGATTCCCCTTTTTTAAACCACTGACTTTCAATTTGACTTAAAGTCCAAGGTCTCACACAACTTATAAGTGGCAAAACCAGGATTTGGAGCCAGACAGTCTGGATCCTGAGGCCAGGCATTTGATCATTATGCTAGAGTGCCTCTCTAAAGTGAGGCTGGGATGGTGGATCCTTTATTACCAGGAGGACCCTGACATAAACCCTAGTGTTCATCCCAGTAAGAGCAGGACTGTGGTTCTTCCATGTAGGTTTGAAGATGCCCCTTGTGCTAGGGTTTCATCGCATGACCCAGTCAGTAACCTCAGACTGGACCTATCCATTGTACTCCCTTTCGGAAGTGTGGGTGGTGGGTATTATCCTTGACTGTAGACCGTTTAATGGAGAGGAGGAGATGGGGTGGGGTGGAAAGAGTGGACAGAAGTCTCAAGCTCCTTCAATATTCACCCAAAGTTCTACTTCCCCCCAGGCAACCACGTCTACACACTCATCCTTGGTGATGTCCTCCCTTGAATTCTTGTAGTCCTATTGTGACTGCCCACAGCAGTGCTTGTTGGCCACTTGCCTTGACATATATGACAGTGCTATGTCCCCCAGTCAACTCAATGTGTCTGTTGCTTTCAATAAGTATTTATTGAACACCACCTTGCTACCATGTCACCAGGGGGCAAAACCATGATCAAGACTCTATTCCTGCCCTCTTGGAACTCATGGGCCAATAAAGTAACAATTATATTTAAATGAGGATGTCATCACTGAGATGAAAGAGACATGAAAGAGAGACCACCTAACTCTGCATGGGGCATCAGGAGAAGCTGCTAAGGGGAGACGGAACTTGACACAAGTCATGAGGCTATGAAAGGAGTTTTTCATCATGACAAGCAGAATAAGAACAAGGGAAAGAAATATCCAAACAGGAAAATGTTTCAGAAGAATTACAACTAATTCAGTTTAGCTAAGGTACACAGCACTGATAGAGAAACAAAGGAGATGAGGATGGATCCATAGGCAAGAGCTAAAACCCAGTACCAGTTCCTCTTGAATGTAAGCTTCTTAATGGCAGGAGTTTTGTGTATTTATTGATACATCCCTGGTGTGCCATAGTGCTGGCATGAAGGAGGCTCACAGCATATTTTTGTTGTATATGAAAAAGGAATAAGTGTATTTCAGGTCCAGGAATTTGGACTTTGTCCTGAAGGGTTATTTAAGAATTTTAGGCTGATAAGTATTGTGATTAGAAATTCATTTTGGATAAGCACACAGAAAGTTACTGAAAAATGAATAAAATGGCTCAAAATGAAGGCTGGATACAAAATAAACATGCAAACGTTGCCCATTTATACATACATGTACTTGCCAGTAATAAAATAGATAACAGTAAAAATGTAAAATACTGAGTAAAACAAGAATGTGCAAGATGTTCATTAAGAAAACGATAAAGCTTGATAGAAGGGTAAAAAAAGGCTTGACTAAATAAAGAGAAACACCATGTTCTGGACAGGACGACTCAATATTGTAAAGATGTCACGCTTCCCTAAAATAATATATAAATTTAACACAGTTTCAGTTAAAATCCCAGTAGGTTTTTGTGGTACTTGACAAATAGCTTTTAAAATTCATTTGTGTGTATAAATGAATGAGGACAGCCAAGAAAAACTTGAAAAAACCAAAAAAATGAGAAGGGAGCTTGCTTAACCAGATCAAAAGTCACTATATAAATCTATGATAATTAAAACAGGATGGTCCTGGAGCAAGAACACTCAGAATAATGGAGCAGAATAGGATACCCAGAAACAAAATCACGTGCGTGTATATACTTAGCATATGATGATAGCCAATATTTATTGAGTACTTACTATGTGCTTAGTGCTGTTCTATGCATTTGGTGTTACTCATTTAATTCTCAAAACTCTGTGTGAGTGGGTCCTATTGGTATTCCCAATTTACATACGACAAAGCACATGTAGGTGATACTACATGCCAGCCAGTGAGTGGTATCCAGGCTTTGTGACTCAAAGCCTTCATTTTATTTTATTTTGTGTGGCTATGGTTGAATTTATTTCTGTATAGTATTCCATTAGAAAAATATATCCCATTTTATTTTTACATTCCCCGACTGGTGAACACTGGGTTGTTTCCAACTTGATGATTTTCCAAAGAACACTGCTCTGAACATTCTTGTCCAAATACACGTATGTATCTGTGTTGGGTATAATTCTAAGAGGGGAATTGTTGTGTATGTCCATGTGTATGTGTAAGAGTACGTGTATGTCCATCCCTTGGAGATACTGCCAAGGAGTTTTCAAAGTCGAATGAACAGTTTATGCTCAAACGCTGTGTATGAGAATTCCAGTTGCTCCACGTCCTCCCCGACGCTTTGTATTCTCAGGCGTTTTTTTTGTTTGTTTGTTTTAACTCTTACGGTGTATGTGTAGGGATATCTCACAGTGGGTTTTTGCTTTATTGAAGTACAGTTGATTTATGATATTGTGTTAGTTTCTGGTACACAGCAAAGTAACTCAGTTATGTACTTTTCCAGATTCTTTTCCATTATAAGTTATTATATTAATAAGATATTGAGTACAGTTCCCTGTGCTATAGAGTAGGTCCTTGTTGTTTATTTTATATAAAGTAGTGTATGCCTGTTAGTCCCAAACTCCTAATTTATCCCTCCCCCCACCCACTTCCTCTTTGGTAATTATAAATTTGTATTCTGCATCTGAGTCTGTACCTGTTTTATAAATAAGTTCATTTGTAGCACTGTTTTTAGATTCCATGTATAAGTGATACCATATGATATTTGTCTTTCTGTGTCTGCTTTACTTCACTTGGTCTCATAATCTCTAGGTCCATGTGTGTTGCTGCAAATGGCATTATTTCATTTTTTATGACTGAGTAATATTCCAACATTATTTATCCATTCATTTGTCCATGTATGCTTAGGCTGTTTCCATGTCTTCGCTGTTGTGAATAGTGCTGTTATGAACATTGGGACACATGTGTCTTTTCAAATTAGAGTTATCTCTGAAAATATGCCCGGGAGGGGGATTGCTGGATCACATAGAAACTCTATTTTTAGTTTTTTAAAGAACCTCGATACTGTTCTCCATAGTGGATGCATCAATTTACAATTCCAGCAACAGTGTAAGAGGGTTCTCTTTTCTCCACACCCTTTCCAGTATTTCTTATTTGTACTTTTTAATGATGACCCTTCTGACCAGTGGGAGATGATACGTCTTTGTGGGTTTGATTTGCATTTCTCTAATAACTAGTGACACTGAGCATCTTTTCATGTGCCAGTTGGCCATCTGTAAGTCTCCTTTATAAAAATGTCTGTCCATTTTTTGATTTGGATTGTTTTTTTTTTAAATATTGAGTTGCATGAGTTGTTTGTATATTTTGGAAATTAAGCCCTTGTCAGTTGCATCATTTGCAAATATTTTCTCCCAATCTGTAGGTGTCTTTTCATTCTGTTTAAGATTTCTTTTGCACAGCTAACGTTTTAAAATTTTAATAGGCCCCATTTGTTTATATTTGCTTTTATTTCCACTATTCTAGGAGATGAATGCAAAAAATATTGCTGTGGTTTATGTCATATAAACCTGTCTATATTTTCTTCTGTCTATATTTTCTGTCCTATATGTTCTGTCTATATTTTCCTCTAGGAGTTTTATAGTATCTGGTATTACGTTTGGGTCTTTAATCCATTTTGATTTTATTTTTGCATATGGTATCAGAGAAGGTACTGATTTCACTTTTTTATATGTAGCTGTCTAGTATTCTGAGCACCACATGTTGAGGAGACTGTCTTTTCGCCATTGTATCTTCTTGCCTCTTTTGTTAAATATTGATTGACTGTAGGTGTGTGGGTTTATTTCTGGGCTCCCTGTTACATCCTATTAATCCGTGTCTTGTTTTTATACAAGAACCATGCTGTTTTGATTACTGTAGCTTTATTAATGTTGTCTGAAGTCTGGGAGAATTGTGCCTCCAATTTTATTCTTTGTCCTCAGGATCACTTTGGCAATTTGGGGCCTTTTGTGGTTCCATATGGAGAAGGCAATGGCACCCCACTCCAGTACTCTTGCCTGGAAAATCCCACGGACAGAGAAGCCTGGAAGGCTGCAGTCTGTGGGGTCGCTGAGGGTCGGAGACGACTGAGCGACTTCACTTTCACTTTTCACTTTCATGCACTGGAGAAGGAAATGGCAACCCACTCCAGTGTTCTTGCCTGGAGAATCCCAGGGACGGCAGAGCCTGGTGGCCTGCCATCTATGGGGTCGCACAGAGTTGGACACGACTGAAGTGACTTAGCAGCAGCAGTGGTTCCATAAAGTTTTAGGATTATTTGTTCTAGTTCTTTGAAAAATGTCATAAGTAATTTGATAAGGGTTACATTAAATCTATAGATTGCTTTAGGCAATAGAGCCATATTAATGATATTAATTCTTCCAAGAGCATAGAATATCTTTCCATTTCTTTGAATCATCTTCAGTGAATCTTCAACTTCCTGTATAAATGTTTTATAGTTCTCAGCATATAAGTCTTTCACCTCCTTGATCATATTTATTCTTAAGTATCAGTAATATTGATTCTGCCTCACATGTATACCTGTGGTGGATTCATTTTGATATTTGGCAAAACTAATACAATTATGTAAAGTTTAAAAATAAAATAAAATTAAAAAAAAAAAATAAATAAAATTTTGATTTTTGTTCATCGTGGATTTATCAATATTTGCATTAATTTTGATTTTTAAAATATCACATTAAAATATTATTTGATTACTGAGTTTTTTTAACGCCTCTTTAAATTTTTTGTCCAAGGCAAAGTGCTTTATGTATCTCATCCTACTGTAAGCCCTGGATGGAAAAAGAAATTATTACTACCCTTGAGAATGATTTGCAAAATCAACATGTTAGGCCTGCTTAACCACAAATTAGCAATTCTGTTTCTTGGAATTTTACCTAAAAGTATGACTGAACAAGTACCAAATGATATATTTATGGGATGCTCATTGTAAAACACACAATATAGAAGAAAAAAATTGAAAAATTGAGCTGGCCATCAGTAGGAGATTGATTAAAGTATGGTACATTTGTGCACTGGAATACTATCAGTTCAGTTCAGTCGCTCAGTCATGTCCGACTCTTTGTGACCTCCATGAATTGCAGCACGCCAGGCCTCCCTGTCCATCACCAACTTCAGGAGTTCACTCTAAATCATGTCCATTGAGTTGGTGATGCCATCCAACCATCTCATCTTTGGTCGTCCCCTTTATCTCCTGCCCTCAATCTTTCCCAGCATCAGGGTTTTTTCAAATGAGTCATCAGGTGGCCAAAGTATTAGAGTTTCAGCCTCAGCATCAGTCCTTCCAATGAACACGCAGGACTGATCTCCTTTAGGATGGACTGGTTGGATCTCCTTGCAGTCCAAGGGACTCGAAAGAGTCTTCTCCAAGACCACAGTTCAAAAGCATCAATTCTTCGGTGCTCAGCTTTCTTTATAGTCCAACTCTCACATCCATACATGACCAGTGGAAAAACCATAGCCTTGACTAGACAGACCTTTGTGAACATAGTAATGTCTCTGCTTTTTAATATGCTATCTAGGTTGGTCATAACTTTCCTTCCAAGGAGTAAGTGTCTTTTAATTTCATGGCTGCAGTCACCATCTGCAGTGATTTTGGAGCCCAAAAAATAAAGTCTGACACTGTTTCCACTGTTTCCCCATCTATTTCCCATGAACTGATGGGACCAGATGCCATGATCTTAGTTTTCTGAATATTGAGCTTTAAGCCAACTTTTTCACTCTCCACTTTCACTTTCATCAAGAGGCTTTTTATTTCCTCTTCACTTTCTGCCATAAGGGTGGTATCATCTGCATATCTGAGGTTATTGATATTTCTCCTGGCAATCTTGATTCCAGCTTGTGTTTCTTCCAGCCCAGTGTTTCTCATGATGTACTCTGCATATAAGTTAAATAAGCAGGGTGACAATATACAGCCTTGACATACTCCTTTTCCTGTTTGGAACCAGTCTGTTGTTCCATGTCCAGTTCTGACTGTTGCTTCCTGACCTGCATATAGGTTTCTCAAGAGGCAGATCGGGTGGTATGGTATTCCCATCTCTTGAAGAATTTTCCACAGTTTATTGTGATCCACACAGTCAAAGGCTTTGGCATAGTCAATAAAGCAGAAATAGGTGTTTTACTGGAACACTCTTGCTTTTTTGATGATCCAGCGGATGTTGGCAATTTGATCTCTGGTTCCTCTGCCTTTTCTAAAACCAGCTTGAACATCTGGAAAATTAGAACATCACGGTTCACATATTGCTGAAGCCTGGCTTAGAGAATTTTAAGCATCATTTTACTAGCGTGTGAGATGAGTGCAATTGTGCGGTAGTTTGAGCATTCTTTGGCATTGCTTTTCTTTAGGATTGGAATGAAAACTGACCTTTTCCAGTCCTGTGGCCACTGCTGAGTTTTCCAAATTTGCTTGCATATTCAGTGCAGCACCTTCACAGCATCATCTTTCAGGATTTGAAATAGCTCAACTGGAATTCCATCACCTCCACTAGCTTTGTTCGTAGTGATGCTTCCTAAGGCCCATTTGACTTCACATTCCAGGATGTCTGGCTCTAGGTGAGTAATCACACCATTGTGATTATCTGGGTCATGAAGATCTTTTTTGTACAGTTCTTCTATGTATTCTTGCCACCTCTTCTTAATATCTTCTGTTTCTTTTAGGTCCCTACCATTTCTGTCCTTTATTGAGCCCATCTTTGCATGAAATGTTCCCTTGGTATCTCTAATTTTCTTGAAGAGATCTCTAGTCTTTCCCATTCTGTTGTTTTCCTCTATTTCTTTGCATTGATTGCTGAGGAAGGCTTTCTTACCTCTCCTTGCTCTTCTTGGGAACTCTGCATTCAAATGGGTATATCTTTCCTTTTCTCCTTTGCTTTTCACTTCTCTTCCTTTCACAGCTATTTGTAAGGCATCGTCAGACAGCCATTTTGGTTTTTTGCATTTCTTTTCCATGGGGATGGTTTTGATCCCTGTCTCCTGTACAATGTCACGAACCTCCATCCATAGTTCATCAGGCACTCTATCAGATCTAGTCCCTTAAATATATTTCTCACTTCCACTGTATAGTCATAAGGGATTTGATTTAGGTCATATCTGAATGGTCTAGTGGTTTTCTCCATTTTCTTCAATTTCAGTCTGAATTTGGCAATAAGGAGTTCATGATCTGAGCCACAGTCAGCTCCCGGTCTTGTTTTTGCTGACTGTATAGAGCTTCTCCATCTTTGGCTGCAAAAAATATAATCAATCTGATTTCGGTGTCAACTATCTGGTGATATCCATGTGTAGAGTCTTGTCTTGTGTTGCTGGAAGAGGGTGTTTGCTATGACCAGTGCGTTCCCTTGGCAAAACTCTATTAGCCTTTGCCCTGCTTCATTCTGTACTCCAAGGCCAAATTTGCCTGTTACTCCAGGTGTTTCTTGACTTCCTACTTTTGCATTCCAGTCCCCTATAATGAAAAGGACATCTTTTTTGGGTGTTAGTTCTAGAAGGTCTTGTAGGTCTTCATAGAACTGTTCAACTTTAGCTTCTTCGGAGTTACTGGTCGGGGCATAGACTTGGATTACCGTGATATTGAATGGTTTGCCTTGGAAATGAACAGAGATCATTCTGTTGTTTTTGAGACTGCATCAAAGTACTGCATTTCAGACTCTTTTGTTGACTATGATGGCTACTCCCTTTCTTCTAAGGATTCCTGCCCACAGTAGTAGATATAATGGTCATCTGAGTTAAATTCACCCATTCCAGTCCATCTTAGTTCGCTGATTCCTAGAACGTCGACGTTCGCTCTTGCCATCTCCTGTTTGACCACTTCCAATTTGCCTTGATTCATGGACCTAACATTCCAGGTTCCTATGCAATATTGCTCTTTACAGCATCAGACCTTGCTTCCATCACCAGTCACATCCACAACTGGATGTTGTTTTTGCTTTGGCTCCATCCCTTCATTGTTTCTGGAGTTATTTCTCCACTGATCTCCAGTAACATATTGGGCACCTACCGACCTGGGGAGTTCATCTTTCAGTGTCCTATCATTTTGCCTTTTCATACTGTTCATGGGGTTCTCAAGGCAAGAATACTGAAGTGGTTTGCCATTCCCATCTCCAGTGGACCACATTCTGTCAGACCTCTCCACCATGACCCGTCCATCTTGGGTGGCCTCAAATGGCATGGCTTAGTTTCATTGAGTTCGACAAGGCTGTGGTCCATGTGATCAGATTGGCTAGTTGTCTGTGATTGTGGTTTCTGTCTGTCTGCCCTCTGATGCCCTCTCTCAGTGCCTACCATCTTACTTGGGATACTATGCAGGCACTTAAAAGGATGACATAGAAGTATGTATATTTAAAGGCATATATTGTATTAAAGAGTAAATTAAAAAGCATGAATGTCTAGAACTATATGTGTACAATAATCTCAGTTAGGCAACACGTACACACAACTCCAAAAAAGTCTCAAAGGGTAATGTAAAGTTTTTGTGAAGTGACTTGAAAAACTAGCCAAAGGAAATATTACATTTCACAAAATCTCACTCATTATGGCAGTTACTCTAAAACTCTTGAGTGTCTCTCTTAAACTCTGTTTTGCCAAATCACCCCTCCCTCCTAGTTCTCTCACTTATTCTGTTTTCCAAGTGATAGTGGACAGTGCCTCATATGCCACCCCCCCAAACCCCCACGCCTTTAATTCTGTAGCTCCACTTATCTCCTGGGAAGCCTAGAACCTCTAACACATTAGCCATCTTGCCTAGGAGGCAGGTGTACTTCCCTTTGGTTAAGGGAACTCCTAAGCTCATGAGTCTGTCCCCCTCTACAGAGGCCAGATTCTTGCTGTTCTAGCCTCCCTTGCAGCTAGAGCACAGGCATGTGACCTTGGCTCAATCAACTGCCCCAGCCCCAGACTGGGAATCTGAAACCAGCAACTCAAAGCATCAGGTGCCATATGGAATCCAATCTAGCAGTGGCAGCAGCAGATCTAAACAGGGTCTGGACGCAGCTCTGGCAGGGATCCTCGTGCTGGGACTCAGTATCCAGCAGCCTGGGGTTAACAGGGCGGGCCACTTTACCCCCTCCAATCCTGGCTTTCTGGCTTCCCAGAAACTCTGTGATTGACCTAAGGTACTATCATAAACCCCTTATTCTGCTTAAATTAGCTAAGTTTATTTTCCATTGTTTGCAATGAAGAATCCTGCTTCATGTGCATTTACTTTGGGTGCTGCCATGTATGGAGAAGGCAATGGCACCCCACTTCAGTACTCTTGCCTGGAAAATCCCATGGGTGGAGGAGCCCGGTGGGCTGCAGTCCATGGGGTCGCTAAGAGTCAGACATGACTAAGCAGCTTCACTTTCACTTTTCACTTCCATTCATTGGAGAAGGAAATGGCAACCCACTCCGGTATTCTTGCCTGGAGAATCCCAGGGACGGGGGAGCCTGGTGGGCTGCCGTCTATGGGGTCTCACAGAGTAGGACACAACTGAAGTGACTTTAGCAGTAGCAGCAGCAGCAGCTGCCATGTATAAATTTTATGGAGAGATCCGATGTCAACATTCATTATTTTACTTAGGTCCATCAGAGAAAAACAAACTGATAGGTCAAGTCAAGTTGTTACACTTTGGGGCAGCTTTAATTCATCTAAAGGTTCATAGTCTGATATAGTAGCTACCAGGCTCATGTGGCTATTTAAATTTGAATCAATTAAAAGTAAATAAAATTAAAACTTAGTTTCTCAGTATCATTAACTACATGTTAAGTGTTCAGTTGCCAAATATGGCTAGTGGATATTATATTGGGCAGTGAAATCTAGAACATTTCCATGATCACCAACAAGGTCTATTGGGCTGCACAATCTAGAGAGATCTTAAGATCTCACCAGCTCTCCTCACTGAACCATCAGTGAGAATCAGAGCACTCTGGAATAGATTCAGTGCAACATCTGACCATATCACCGCTATTTTATGTTAACAGGTAGGTAATCTTGATACCTAGACTCGGGTGTATTATATTTGCACCATTTAAATTGTTCTTACTTGCTTGTTCTCTGCTTTCTGACCTCTTTCCCTCCTCTCCCTTTCTTTGCCACACCTGTGTTGGTGAATTCATTCAAGTTACTTGGGCATATGCTCTAAGTCTTTGGTAATAGTATTTGGTCTGCCAACTCCACAGGGTTGCTGTGAGCATAATCATATCATGTGAAGGCGGTGGAAGGTTCATGTCGATGGTCTGTAATGAACCCTGAGATGAGATGATTTTATGATGCTAGCCAGTTGTCTTTGAGAAATTACTCCATCTTTCTAGATTCCAGTTTCCTCACCAGTCAGTTGAAGAAGTAGAATGAGAGCACTGCCAAATTCTTGTCCATTATCAACATTCAAAAATCCTATCATTCCGAATGGAATCCCAAAGACTTTATTTATTATCTCTTCAAGGGAGCTGAGACTAGAGTTCTGATGCTGGTGGGAAATGGTCTGGGAGGTGAGATGAGAATAATCTACAATGAGTTTTTATTCAAGATTTGATGTGCAGTAGCCCACTTTACTGGTGGCAAAGCACAGGATGTGAAAAGCAAATTGAGAAGCTACAATCTCTTTATCAAATTACCCGATGGTCATATTTTTCTTGCACTGTAGTTAATGTTTAAATGTTCAGAAGCAACCTGTAAATAAGTGAAGTTTTAAATTTACACTTTCTCTTTGATTGGCCCAGCTTCATGCTTGACAATTCATTCCTTGCTATGGGAACACAGTCTATCCAAAAGTGATTAAATTGTTATTCCAAATTACTGTGTTCTTTAAAAATATTCAAACACATATATCAATGCTGCCCCTGAGGTTAGCCACGTGGTACATCTCAGTAAAGTAATGTTGAGCAAATGGCTTTCTAGTCAGGAATTCAAACACACACAGTGTCAGCCTGTCTCTGTTGAACCTACTGTTCCCACAGCTTCGGTCACCAAATGTTAGGCCAAAGCTTTTTGAGAAGCAAGGGCATTCTTGGTGAGAGAGTATTAAACCTTGCAGATTTAGTAGCTTAATTCATTTCTAGAACTTTCTGGTAGGAAAATGAATGTTCCTCAATTGTGTTACAATAGCAATAGTATTAATTGTTATTGCCATGTGTGAGTGCTCAGTCATGTCCAGCTCTTTGAGACCCCATGGACTGTAGCCCCACCAGACTCCTCTGTCCATGGGATTCTTCAGACAAGAGTACAGGAGTGATTTGCCATTACCTCCTCCAGAGGATCTTCCTGACTGAAGGATTGAACCCAAATCTCCTGTAGTGGCAGGAGGATTCTTTACTGCTGAGCCACCTGGGAAGCTGACTTAATTGTTATTAACATTCCTTCTGCATTTTCTATGTGTTTAACACTTTATTGACATTTCCATTTTACAGATGTGGAAACAGAGGCACAGAGGGTCTTAGCAACTTGCCTTGCCTTATAGCTCTGGTTAATCAAGGGCATAAAGTTGTAAGGATTTGAAACTTAGAATTGGCACAGCCATCTTTATACCCCATGCAGATGAAAAATGATTGCAGCACACAGAAGGAAGAGGTAAAGGAAGCTGAGAAAAATCTTGTCCTGCTGACAGCAATTGAGCTCGAAAATTGATTGAGCCCAAGTCAGTTCTAGCCTGTACTTTGAAGTTTGAGTGTTCAGCCAAAGCTTTTAGGGGTCAGTTTTTCTTTCACTTGCATCCTCAAGAAATCTATTTGATGTAGATTGGGTTTTATAATTAAAATATTTGAAAATTTTATTACTACTATTATTTTTTGAAGTACTGTTGAGCTACAGCTCTGTGAGTTCCAGGTCCACAACATAGAAACATTTGATACTTCTGTACATTACAAAATGATTATCACCATAAGTCTAGTAGCCATCTACCACTATATAAAGTTATTGCAGTGTTATTGATTGTGTTCCCCATGCTGTACATATCATCCCATGACTCATTTATTTTGTAAGCAGAAGTTTGTATCTCTTCATCTCCCTCACCTATTTCATTCATCCTCAAATGTATTTTCCTCTGGCAACCACTGATTTATTCTCTTTATCTATGAGAATATTTCTGTTTTGTTATGCTAGTTCATTTCTTTTTTGAAGTTCCACATATAAGTGGAATCATATGATATCTGTCTTTGTCTGATTTATTTCACTTAGCATCATACCCTGTAGGTCTACCCCTGTTGTTGCAAATGGCAAGATTTCATTCTTTAGTGGCTCAGATGGTCAAGAATCTGCCTGTAATGCAGGAGACCTCAGTTTGTTCCCTGGGTTGGAAAGGATCCCCTGGAGAAGGGAATGGCAACCCACTCCAGTATTCTTGCCTGGAAAATCTCATGGACAGAGGAGCCTGGTGGGCTACTGTCCATGGGGTCCCAAAGAGTGGGACACAACTGAGTGACTAACACTATGGAGCCCAGGTGACTTGAAGCAGGTACCATCCTATTGGCCAGGAGAGGGAGGGGGTGGTCCTAGATCTGGTGCCCATCAGCTGGTGGGTGGGTAAACCCATAACACTAGAAGGCTAGAGGGAAAACTTCAAAATGGCACTTACCCACGCTAGTGACCTCGTGGTAGAATGAGCTCCGGAATATGGCTCCTGCCTCCATCTGTGTCCCCCGGAGGAGTCTTAGTTGTCCTTCCAGAAGGCTCTCCAACATCTGCACGTGGGTCTAACCCAGGTTTCTTTAAAGTTACTGCCTCTGCATTGGGTCTCACAGTATGTCTCACAGTTTGCATGAGCCCTTTAAGAGTGGACTCTCCCGATTCCTCCTGCTTTCTGGGTGTGCTGTGAATAAGCCCTGTGGTGGTGGTGATTTAGCTGTTAAATCATGTCTGACTCTTGTGATCCCCATAGTCTAGTAGTCTGCCAGGCTCCTATGTTCATGGGATTTCCCAGTCAAGAATACTGGAGTGGGTTACCATTTCCTCCTCCAGGGTATCTTCCTGACCCAAGGATCGAACCTGTGTCTCCTACATTGGCAGGTGGATTCTTTCACCACCAAGCCACTGGGGAAGCCCTGTGAATAAGCCCTCTGGCCTTCAAAACCAGATGTTCTTGGCACTCATGATACAGGACCCCAGGTTGGGGAGTCCATATTTGGGGCTTAGACCCTTCATTCTTTGGGCAAAACCTCTGCAATTGTAATATCCTCTTACTTATAGGTTGCCTACCCAGGGATGAGGGACTTCCTAGGTGGCTCTAGTGGTAAAGAACCTGCCTGCCAATGCAGGCGATGCAGGAGACGCAGGTTCAATCCCTGAGTTGAGAAGATCCCCTGGAGGAGAAAATGGCAACCCACTCCAGTATCCTTGCCTGGAGAATCCCATGGACAAAGGAGGGCTGTCCCAACAAAGAGCTGAACACAACTGAAGTGACTTAGCACACACGTACGCAGCCAGGGATGAGGGTCTTGACTCTACTGCATTTCCACCCCTCCTACCTGTCTCGTTGCAGTTCTTTCTTTATATTTTCAATTGTGGAAAATATTTTCTGCTAGTCTCCAGATTATTCTTGTGGATATTTGTTTTGTAAATAATTATAATTTTGCTGTGCCTGTTGGAGGAAGCAAAAGTGAAAGTGTTAGTTGCTCTGTCATGTCCAACTCTTTGTGACCCCATGGATTACAGTCTGGGGTCAGACTCCTCTGTCCATTAGGATTCAGCAGGCAAGAATGCTAGAGTGGGTTGCCATTTCCTTCTCCAGGGGATCTCCCCCACCCAGGGATCAAACCTGGGTCTCCTGCCTTGCAGGTGGATTCTTTACTGTCTGAGTCAACAGGAAAGCCCACCTGTGGGAGGAGATGAACTTGCAGTCTTTCTTTTCTGTCATCTTTACCACACCTACACTTGTTTTAATTAATGTTAAAATTTTTAATATTTTAATACAGGAATATGTAGGAAAATACGTCTTTCCCCTGGGTAAGGCCAGTGAAAACCACCTTACCCCCAAGATGGCCTCCAAGAGCTGGCTGGATGTCAGACCCACCCCGCTTCCCCCTCCCCCCATTCTGCAACCAAAGCCTTGAACTGTACTGGAGAAATAATTTAATGTGGCATTTCGCTGAAACATCCTGTAGATATTTTAGGTATTTGCACAAGGAATTTTTTGACCTTTACATAATATATGTGCTGAGAAAGGTCTTGGGATATTTTAACAACATGTTGAACTGAGATATCCCTGAAGGGGTTTGTTTTGGTCTCTGTTGGCAGCTACTCTTTTTCAAATCCTATTGGGATTTTTTTAGTCTCTATGAGGACACAAGGTTTTTCTACTGCTCCATATTTCATGCTATTTGATTGTCCCTTCATCAAAGGTGACACGCAGCCAGGTAATAAACCTTCCAAGGAGTGGCTGCATTAATACTTTGGGTGTGTTCCTACTGAGCCATGGCAGCCACCTGGACCTCCACCAAACACCTCCAACTTAATGTGTCCCAAATAGGGTGCTGGCTACTTAGAATGGGAACCCACTTTCCCAACATTTCAAACTGCTGCTTAATTCTTTGAAAACATCAGTACAGGTTATTACAAGCACAAACAGACCAGTACAGCGAAAGATATCTTGAAGACCTTATCTCTTCCACAGGCAGTTTTTGATTGAGGGGATAATTATGATCAAACCTCCCATGTCAGCCCTTTAGCAGAGGAGACTGAATGTAATTCTGCTGTCAGTGCAGTATGACAGACCTCAGCTTAAGCTGGAGATTAATTAGAAGCACCTGCATTGTGGCTATTCAGCCAAAAACACAAGAAAGCAAATTCTCCCAGAATATGAGGTAGTCCCTTGGCTAGAGTTTGGCATTCTTGGAGGACCTGTTATCCTTTCTTTGCAATTAGGCTACCAGGAAATGTATTTCTTCCCCCAGAAGACCATTTGTTTCCTAAAAGAGAGGAACTTGTATTGTGAAAGTTTGTGAGTGAGAATGCTATGATTTGGTCTTAAATTATATTACGGTTGATTTTCTTCCAAATTAATAAAAGAGCATGGACTCTGTCTTGCTCACCGCTGAGTTCCTAGAGTTTAGCACAGTGATTGCATACAGCAGGCATTCAACAATTATCTCTTGGATGAATAAATGCACTATAGTGGGAAGCAAATGCCTTGAGGAAACAGAAACCAGACAGTTTCCAGAGGAGAGTTCTGGAAATGGGTATCAAAGATTGAGTAGGAGGTCTAGGTCAAAGAAGGGAGGAGGGAATGGAGGAAAAGGGATTATAGTCAAAGAGAACAACAGCGTGAGCAAAGGAATGGAGACATGAATTTCAGCCGTCTAATAATTTGTAGCAGGAATCCGTGAATAAAATCTTGCATAAGGTAATAAATGACAAACCTTCACAATCAAAGTGCAAATAAAACCCCAATTCATAAATGTCCTGCTGTGGACATTGGCCAGAAGTTGGACTTTAGTCACAACATAAGCATTATATTAGGCCAATTATCTTTGTGAGGTGATGAACCATTTCTAGAAGTTGGCAGGTTCCTCCCTGCCAGTTTTTAATAAGGCTGTTGCATAATGTTGACTTAGTCTAGAATGTTGCCTGGGACTGCACTACCAGGAGTGAATTCTTCTACAGTTGGCCTTTGGCTAACTGCCGTGTTTTTGCCAATAGGGTACTTCTGAGACTTTGAATTTGGCTTAAGAAATCTAAGACAATTTTAGAAATCACCGTTTCTTAAAAAACACCTATTGCCTTTTCAGAGAGTTGGTATATGCATACAAAGAGTCCTTAAGGAATAATAGTCACCCTTTACCCCAGGATGCTTCACAAAACAGAATAGGGAACAATGCATGTACATGTATGGCTGAGTGCCTTTGCTGCCCACCTGAAACTATGGAAGTATTGTTAACTGGCTATACTCCAGTACAAAATAAAAAGGTTAAAGAAGAGAGAATGGAGACATAGTCATTTGCAAAGGTCAGTCTGCTGGGTTCATTAGATCATATATCCTACTTATGCAAAGATAGGGGTGTCTGCAGTCTTTCTAACCAACCATGTATCTTCAGTAGTACTCATTTGGTGGAAAAAAAGGTGTAGCTTCCCTTGTGCTAATTAACAAACCATCTGGTGTAGATTTAGCTAGCTTGAAGTGCTTGCCTATGACTTCCAGTAGTGTAAGTAAGTGTTAGTCGCTCCGTCGTGCCCGACTCTTTGCGACCCCATGGACTGCAGCCCACCAGGCTCCTCTGTCCATGAGATTTTCCAGGCAAGGATACTGGAGTGGGTTGCCATTTCCTTCCCCAGGGGATCTTCCCAACCCAGGGATTGAACCCGGGTCTCCTGTACTACAGGCAGATTCTTTACCGACTGAGCTACAAGGGAAGCCCAACTTCCAGTAAGGTCCTATCAAAAGCTAAACAATCATCTTGGAATATGAATTTCTTATTATACACTGCAGATGTTATTAACCACACCCCGAGTGTATATTAAAGTTAACTCATACATGCATATACCTACTGAAATACACTGAACTATTCTTAAATAATTACAGAGAAAATTGTCTTAATTCCTGAGTTTTTCCTAATGGTCCCATATCTACCCTCCTGCCAATCAATCAAGGAATCACTAAGGCTGTATGAATGAACTGACTTATATTGGCCATGTTTCCTTTCTTTTCCATGTCAAATGATGGGAGTAGTACTCAAATATCTTGAAGTAGGTTAGTTTTCAGCAAATCTAACCTTAACCTGTTTGTCCCATCTTCTATCCTTTCTGAAAATAATGAAAAAATTTACTTGTGTCCCCAATACAATCACCTTTTTGTATTCAGTAGGAAGAACAGTGAACTGAATTGTACACAAAACTGAAGTTGTAAATTAGGGTATTTTTATCTTTACGTTTATCTTGATGGACCTTAAGTGTGAGTTTTATGATCTAGGGTTTGATCTTATTGTACTCCTGTATGTATTCTGAGGACAGTAAAGTTGGAGTTGGCAGCTTTCTGGTTGGAAGTTGGCACTACCCTGATGCAGGATAATACTCATATATGTAACATGTGTGTCAGCAGAGAGGAGGAAGAGAAGATCTCTACTTTGTTTGGCCTGAGGTGCCAAGTGAGAGCACCGTGGCTTTAATTCTTGTTCCAGCTACAGGGCTGAATGGGGATGGTAGATAGTGCCATAAATGACATTCTGGGTGGGTATACAGCCAGGCCAGTGATTTGGGAAGCCCCGCATCTTAGTGTCTTTAGCAGGAACCACCATGGCACAAAGGACAATGAGACAGGAAAACCCCTATGAGACCAATCTTCCTCAAAACAAGTTCGAGACACCTGCTTCATTGTAGGCTTGGCAAGTATGCAAGGACCGACGTACAAGACCAACGCTGGTGAAAGACGTTACACATAAGAATAATGATCCCTCCATGTGTTCCCTGCTTTTGTATTTTCCCCAAAGTTCTCAGGTACATTGATTCAGAAGACTGGGAGGGTAGGTGCGATGAAAACAGTACCAGCATTGGAGGCAAAAAGGAAGGAAGCTCAGCTGTATGACTGTGAGCAGCTCAGCCCCACCGTATCCTCATCATGTCCTCATATATTCAATACATGTAATAACATCTCCCTGACAAGTTTCTATGATGATTAATGACATACCCCTTGGGGAGAATTTTTATTTTATTTATAATTTATTGCTGTCATCTAAGGTAGGTAGATGATAGTAGTTGGAGGATTTTTTGTTTGCTTATCGGTGAGTATATAAGCTTGGAAGTGTTCAAACAGAGCTACATTGCTTGAATGCATTTATTCAATAAATGGGCATTTGGGCTATGAGCAAACAAGGCAGACAAAGACCCTGATAATCTGAAATTTACCTTCTAGTTGAGGGAGGCAGATAATAAGGAAATAGTCCAAACGATGAATAATATGTGCCTCATGATGAGTGCTAGGGAGGAAAAATAAAGCCAGAGCAGGAATTTTAGAATGCCTGGAGTAGAAAGGATACTCAGAGACGGCTTCTCTCTGAGCCAATGGAGAAAGACATACACAACCCAGGGTGGAAGGGAGTTCTAGGCAGAAGTCTCTGCAGTACAAGGACCCTGCAGCTGGAACGAGCCTGCAGTGTTTGATGGAATTCCCCAAGGAGATCAACTGATGGGGTGAGTAGAGGGAGGGATGCATGGTAGGTGATAGGGTTGAGAGGTGGGCAGGGAAGATTATGTAGAGAGGCTTGGGCAAGGAGTTTGAATTTTATCCTAAGTGGGTTGGGAAGCCACTGAAGGGTTTTTAAAAGAATATGCTGGTTGATGCTGTGTTTAAGAAAGGCAAGAGACATTTAGAAGTTTGGAAGAGAGAATGAGGGAACTTAAAGACAAGAGACAGGATGCTTCTTGGGAGAGAGTTGTGGAGAAACATGTCTTCTACTCTGTCTTCCCATTGGCTTCACTAAAGGCGGAGCCTGGGTGGGAGAGAAACAGACAAGGAATGTTTGTTTGGTTGTTCAGAGTGTGGTGTGTGATGGAAGCTCACACCTCTCCCTTGCTAGAGAAAGTTCTGCACTGGTCAACAATACTTTAGGGGAGTACATCCCAAATGGTGAATGAGAAGAAGTACTCTGACTTAATGGCTAAGCAGGGTGAGACTAGAAGCTGTGATACATGGATAAATACCCTGGTGGGGCGCAGAACATAAACCCATTAAGTGTGCCTTTTTTCCCACCCCTCATAGCTCATCCTGGCTTTGCTTTCAACTCGTATCTAGGGCCAGTTCCTCATTTGCTGAATGACACTGAACCAGGCCGAATCCCTCCAAGGTTGACCGTTTATAACCCAGTGGCTTTTCATCTCCCAGAGAAGGCAACCTACTCTATGTAAATTTGCCCTCAGTTTTAATCATGGCAGTTAGCATAATCATTTGGGAATCAATCTGGAAATCATCAGGGAATTTTTTCTTTCTAGTGCTACCACATAATGCAATTGTGCAGCCCAGTGCAGGAAAGATGTTTGCTTTTGATGTTGCAGGAAATGGAAAGTTGTTGCCTTCAGCCACTTAGAATCATAATTGCTTTTGCACCACAAAAGAAGGCTTGTGAGAGACTAGAAGATGGTCTGGGTAGCTGAAATTCAGTGGTTAAAACATCACTGCATAGAAGAGATGCAGCCATGTTTGAGCAGTTTGATTAAAGAACAACTCAAACAGATTCTAGATGATTTAACCTTGACTTATTGTAAGCACAAGGGAGAGACCGTAATTATAACTGACTTCTCTTTTTCTTGGCAGAGTCTAGAGTTCACTTCGTTTTCATTTCACTTATTGTATTTCCTCTACTCAGTGATCTCCTTTTTATTTTTATATTTTAATTGACTTTTAAAAATTGCAGTATAGTTGATTTACAATGTTGTGTTAATTTCTGCTGTACAGCAAAGTGACTAAGTTATACATTTTTTGTATTCTTTTCCATTACGGTTTATCCCAGCATATCGAATATAGTTCTATATGTTATACCTTAGGGCCTTGTTGGTTATCCATTCAATATGTAATAGTTAGCATCCACTAACCCCAAATTCCCAGTCCTTCTATGCCCACCTCAGTTCCTCCTTGGCAATCACAAGTCTATTCTCTACGAGTCTTTCTGTTTTGTAGAGAAGTTCTTTTGTGCCATATATTAGATTCCAATAGCATATGGTATTTGTCTCTTTCTGAGTTACTTCACTTAAATCTCTAGTTCCATCCACGTTGCTGCAAATGGCATTATTTTGTTCTTTGTTATGGCTGAGTAGCATTCCATTGTATATATTTACCACATCCTCTTTATCCATTCATCTGTTGATAGGCTCAATTACTTCCTTTTTAGATAGTGTTAAGTGTTTTAAGAATCGTAGAGTCATTTTTCCTTTTAGCCTTGTCCTGGGGAATCAATCTAGATGACCACAAATAATGCATCAGAACTAGCATCTAGTAGCTGGTACCAAGAGAATAAATTATAAATTGAATGCTTAACCTTATTTAACAAAGCTAATATATAGCTGTTAGGCATATATGTCTATTTAAATTTGAGTTAATTACAATGAAATAATATTAGGAATCAATTCTTCAATCACAGTAGACACATTTCAAGTGCTCAGTAGCCACACGTGACTAGTGTCTGCGATACTGAAAGCACAGATATAGACTATTTCCCTCATTTCAGGTGATTATTAAACAGCCTGCTTTAGGAGTTTAAATCTTGGAATCAAAAGAAGAGCTCCTTAGAATGTATAAAGAGGCAAGAAGTTTTTGTCAAATGGTTTCCATGACATTTTAACCTCACACCCTTTAGCCACTGACATCTTCAGCAATGGATCTGTATGTTGGAAACAACTAATTACCCCAGAAGAAGAAAAATGAAGCTAACTTTTCTAGTTTCCAAAATGTTTGTATTCCCAAGATCTTAGGATATTTTGTAAAGTGGTCAAAAGCAATGCAGCAGGTAGAAAGAGGGCCCATTTACTGAGTAATCACAAGGCCCTACAGCAATGAACTCACCCATTCCCATCCCTGGAGAAATACATCAAAGCCTCTTCACTTCCATCTTGACAAACACATTTACATTCCTCAGTCAATGTGGGGAACAAAACACCTTCCCAAGGATGACATTCTCTTGGGGGTCAAGCTGTTTGTCAAAGAGCATACAGGAATACTAGCAACTCTCTTTCAAATACTACCTTAGTCAAGAGACTGATGAGAACTTAACCTTATTGTCTAAGCATAGTTGGAGGGTTCTCCAGCTCTCTGTGCTACTCTTGCCACTCAGACAAAAGTTGTCCTCAGGGCCTGGCTTATTGCCCTGGACACTAAATCCACAGGCCTTTTCCTGAAGCTCCTTTGTGGCTGATGCTGATCGTGTTCTCCAGCAACTCAGCCTCAAGTAGAGCTTGGATACACCATCCTTTATGGTCTCCTAGTGATTTGGGGCAGAACTCACTGTGCATATGCACATTTGCATGCTCTCTGAGAACTGTTGGAAGCTGTGGTTCTAAGACTTCCTGCATCTGGTGAGCCTCAATTAAAGACAACTTCCCTAGAGCAAAATCCCTGCTCGAATTACGTCCTACAGTGAGCCAAGGCCTTAGTCCAGTGAGTTCCATTTTTAAAGCTGTGGAATTAAGCATAGAAAGGCCTGATGAATGCCTGTAGTCACGCAGCAAGCTAATCATGGAGTCAAGAAATCACTTTTTAAAAAAACTGAAATTCCTGTTACATAATTAAGAACTTTGTTCCCTTCACTCTGCTCTACTCTCCAAAGATGCTGTGTGAGCCTAGTGGAAAGGGACAGATGGTATAGATGCAAATTATCACTTAATAGATTTTCCTTGGAATGTTGGTGAGTTTTGTTCAAAGCATCAATGGCAAGTTGGACCTTATGCATCTCATCATCATGTTGATGATGGGAAGAAGAGAAGCAGGACAAAGATTCATTTTTTTCCCCAGCCTTTTAGTCCGTGACTTGGGTTTGCCTTCTGTTCATGTGAAACAGGCTTTGGAAGACAGGCCATCTCTGGCTCTCAGATGTTAAGGAATGGGGCCAAATGTAAAGAAAAAAGCCACGTGGGCGTTTCTCCCACGGTGGTTATCTTTAGTCTATGCTGAGGTCATTTCCTAGTGCGAGAAAGTTATCTGCTCGTGGGCTATGGGCCAAATTCACACTGATTTCTGGAGTCTGGAAAATCACTAACCATCCCAACATATTGGATCAGACTTCTTCAAGGCATAACCAGGGTTAAAATGCCCTGCGTCTTGTCTTGCCCTTAGTTATCTATATGGAAAACAGGTCTCACAGGTCTAGTGCTGTGCAAAAAAAAAGAATGGTCCCAAATCCACATACACTTGTGAGTGTATGGATAACCACACACTGTGGAAGCAATCTCTTTTATTCTACCATGACTATGAACATGAGAGCAATTGATTATTTAAATTTAAGTTGAATGAGTTTATATATAACCAGGCATGTTCAAAAAGTGGTCTAGGTGTCATAAGACTCTTAAGTGACAGTTGCCATGGCCAAACAATAGCCCAGGCAAGATAGGTGATCCTTTCTTCAGTTTTAGTGGAAGGCAGTAACACATGCTAACCTTACTGCATAACTGAAAAGATTTAATGGCCCCTTTATGAAGGCTAGAGAAAGCCTCTTTTCCCTTGACCACAGCTAAAATATTGGTATGAATGTGCAACCCAAGTACAATTGACAGAAAAGAGTTAAATAGCTTTAACGAACTGAATAGTTATGAGCATGAATGGTTGCCCAGTTAAGCCATATCTTTTGCACATTAAGCTCAGTCATTCTGATCTTTGACATCATTGTGGGAGAACCAGAAAGCATTTGAAAATTGATTAGGATAAGACAACATAGCAAAAGATTCTTTAATCTCTAGGGAGATATCACTTGGGAAGGATTTTGTCTGGAAGCATTCCTTCTCATCCTAAATCCTAGGAGAAACAAAAAGAACTGTTAGAGGATCACTGTTCTGGATCAAAAGACATCAGAGGGACCCTGGAAATCACATGATCAGAGTAGCTTACAGAGATGTGGTGGAAAAGACTTAAGGACCAGTGGTCAGTCTAATCAACCCACAGACCAACATCCCCAGTGGCCTGAATGGTCAGTCAAAGCTGGAAGGAAGTGACCAGTGGATCCATGTGTCCTGTGACAGCAGATTTGGAATGTGTCTTTTAAAACCTGGGGAAGTGCCTAATAAACTCATTGACTCCCTGACCATGTGGTCAAGGGTGGCATCTGGCATGATAATGTGGAGAAGTGTCACTTACTCTGCCAAGTGTATATCTGAAAAGAGGCAGAAGCGAATGAAATGTTAGAGGCAACAGCAACAGCCACTGTATAATGAGCTGAAGCATGCCACAGGCCTCACCGCAGACAAAAAGAAGTAAGCCAGGCACACAAGCATGAAAAGTCAACGGAAAACAAGACCAAGAATAAAACTGGAACATTGCTAATTTTAGCTAGATACATTCACTGCTCTCATAGTAAGAGTAATTGACAATCCAACAAGAAAATAACTAGTTAACACGCATTGTAACTAGTGAATTTTGACCCTACGTTGTTTAGCAGATCTATAAGCAGTTCACTCATTGGGTTCCGAAGCTTGAGCTTTCAAAGTAGAAACTAACAGAACATGGTAAAGTTGTAAAGTTTAAACTACCCTTCAATAAAAATTAATGTAAAAAAGATAAGGATACTGTTCAAAGAAAACCTGTTCAAAATTATTACTACTTGTAAAATGGGCAGTCTCTTTCTAGTTTTAAGGTTTTGTTCTTATTGTGTTTTTTCAAAATTGTTACAACATTTAGGTATTGGTTCTAAAAAGCCTGAGACCAAATGGAGGACCACCAACTTGCCTAACACGGTCTTGGTGTCTAAGCATGGAAGACCTCACTTGTGTCTTCCAGGTGGCAAGAGGCACAGACGATCATTATATACTGGGCTTCTAAACTGAGACTGTTTCTGACACCAGTATTACCAAAAATTAGAACTCATTTCCTGAACAGCAACTGTGTGCACTGTATTGCATTGGCCACACTTTTTTATTTTTACGTGACCTTGTGCTTCTCTCATAGCATACCCGGAAGGGTAAATTACTATTCCCAATCTAAAGAAGAGGATATTGTATATTAATACATCTGTGTAGAATCTAGAAAAATGGTCTAGAAAAATATGATCTCACTTGCAAAGCAGAAATAGAGACACAGACAGAGAGAATAAACATATGGAAACCAAGGCGGAGAGGGGGAGTGAGTTGAACTGGGAGGTTAGGATTGACACTGTACATCACTGATGCTGTGTATAAAACAGGCAACGAATGAGAACATTCTATACAGCACAGGGAACTCTACTTAATGCACTGTGGTGACCTGAATGGGAAAGAAGTCCAACAGGGAGAAGATGTATATATATGTATAGCTGATTTACTTTGCTGTAAAGTAGAAACTAACAAACGTGGTAAAGTTGTAAATTTTAAACTACCCTTCAATAAAAATTAATGTAAAAAAGATAAGGATACTGTGTGTAAGGTGTCAATGGAATCTTCCTCCCCATTTTCTCACAGCTGCCCCTAGAGCCTGCTGCTGAGAATGTCTAGCTTAGAGAAACAACAGCTGCCTCTAAGGGCTTTCTGATGGGTGCATCACTTTTGAAGAATGAAATAAAAGGCATCCTAGGCATGGCCAAAATAAAAATTAATTAATTTTTTTTAAAAGGCATACTAGGAAAACATAAATAGAAGAAGAATAGAAGAAAAAAGCTAGGGGAAAAAAAACCCCATCTTTTCTCATAGAATAATGATTATTTCTAGAGAAAATTAAGAAACCTTCAAAAAGTTGCTCAAACTATGAATTTAGCAGGGTCAAAGGTCCGTCTAGTTAAGGCTATGGTTTTTCCAGTGGTCATATATGGATGTGAGAGTTGGACTATAAAGAAAGCTGACTGCTGAAGAATTGATTGATGCTTTTGAACTATGATGTTGGAGCAGACTCTTGAGAGTCCCTTGGACTGTAAGGAGATCCAACCACTCCATCCTAAAGGAGATCAGTCCTGGGTGTTCATTGGAAGGACTGATGTTAAAGCTGAAACTCCAATACTTTGGCCACCTGATGTGAAGAGCTGACGCATTTGAAAAGACCCTGATGCTGGGAAGGATTGACGGCAGGAGGAGAAGGGGACGACAGAGGATGAGATGGTTGGATGGCATCACTGACTCGATGGACATGGGTTTGGGTGGACTCCGGGAGTTGGTGATGGACAGGGAGGCCTGGTGTGCTGTGTGATTCATGGGGTCACAAAGAGTCAGACACAACTGAGTGACTGAACTGAATTGAAACATGAAAGATTGTTATACAAACAACCACTATATTTCTGTGTACTGGCATTGGACAGTTGGAAATGAGATTTTTAAATGTTGCTCTTATACAAATAGAATTCCTGGAAAGCAGTAAGATCTGGAGGATTTATCCTTGAGGGAATCTGCAATCCAGTAGAAAAGAGGAGTCCAGGTGCTAAGAAAATAAAAGTGTTTCTCATTTTACCTCCAAAGAGTTGAGACTCCTCAAACAAACCTTTACACAGGCCCAAAGTGATAAAATTTCCCGAAATCTCACGGCTCATAAACTCATAAGCTGGGATGTGAAATTCTGGCCTCTGACTCAAAACTCTCTTTTTTTTTCCCCCACAACATCCCTGTTCTCTGCATGTGTACTGTGAAAGGAGAGAGATCTGAAATACACGCTATTCAAATACTTGAAGGTTCAAAGGTTCTTCCTGATCTCTCAGCAGTTCCATTTGGTTTTAGGTTGGCTTTCACAGTCCAATATTATGATGACACTATCTCATATTCACATAATAGTTTTACTAAACTTTACCATGTGTTACCTCATTGGATCCTCACAATGGCTTGTTGGTAAGGAAAGGCTCAGATGATTTTGTTTTGTAGATTGATATGTAGATTGGCTCAAATGGTTTTTTTTTTTAAGTACAGCTGACTTTGTTGTTGTTCACTCGCTCAGTTGTGTCCGACTCTTTGCGTCCCATGGACTGCAGCACGCCAGGCTTCCCTGTCCTTCACCATCCCCCAGAGCTTGCTCAAACTCATGTCCATTGAATCAGTGATGCCATCCAACTGTCTCATCCTCTGTCGTCGCCTTCTCCTCCTGCCTTCAGTCTTCCCCAGCATCAGGGTCTTTTCCAGCGAGTCAGCTCTTCAGATTGAAACAGTTGACTTACAACATTATATTAGTTTCAGGTGTACAGTGCAGTAATAGATATTTTTACTGACTGTACTCCATACAGTTATCATAAAATATTGACTGTATTCCCTGTGCTGTATATTATATTCTTGTAACTTATTTTATACCTAATAGTTTTGCCTTGACCAATGTCATGCTGCTTATACATAGCAGGATTAGAAATGGAACAAAAAGTTGCTTCAAAAACATCAGTTCACAAAGAGCACCAGGGTTGGCCAACAGACTGATTCTACTCATTCAAATAGTCGAGTTGTTGACTTAGACAACATCTGAGCCCTGGAGTGTATTTAAGGAAATGCAAGCTGTTACATCCATTTACCTGCATCAGCGTTCTGATGAGGATGGAGACGGGGAAGGTAGGCCTCATGTTTGAGAGAATGCCATCTGTTGTAGAAAGAAATGTGAATTCATCTGTAATAAGCCTATCGTTTTTTAAATTGTAGATGTTATGACTGAAAGCTTCACTCGTGAGAAGTTGAACTCCTAGGTTGTAAGTATAGAGATCACGAACTGAAAACATTTCAGAGTTGGAAAGTGATTATAGAGTCCTTCTGGCTGAACCTCCTCTTTCCTAGGGAAGGGAGCAGAAGCTCCAAGATTGCAGCTGATTCCTAATGGTCACACCACCAATTAGTGACAGAATTGGTCTTAAGAGTCCACAGCCAGACACTAGTCTACTTCTGTGGTCTTATACCCCACCCTTGGGAATATTTCCCTGTTTTTAGTTTGTACTAAAAATGTTTTTACTGTAGTATAGTTGATTTATAATGTTGTGTTAGTTTCTGGTGTACAACAGCATGATTCAGCTATACATATGTATTCTTTTCTTATATTATTTTCCATTATGGTTTATTACAGGATATTGAATATATTTTCCCTGTACTATACAATAGGCCCTTGTTGTTTATCCACCCTATATACAATATTTTCTAATTTGTATTTGCTTTAATACTAACTTTCAGGTCTCTGGTTTCTAAATAGTTATGATTTGGAATACAAATGACAGCAGCTTAGAAACTCCATACCAGACCGACTGCAGGGCCACGAGAGGGTACTGAGAATGTGGGTCGCTCCCAGGGCCGTGTCGTCCACTGGAGCTTCCCACTGTGAGCACAGAGGACATCTCATAGGTCATCTTGCTCTAGGACTTCTCATCTTAAAGGACGTGTCAAAGCTGGCCACATAGGTCCTTAAAAATATTGCAGAGTTCTTTGAAGTAGGTTGTTTATTTTTCCTGAAACATCTGCTATTCATCTTATTTGTGTTTTGAAATGCAAGTTTTTTAGCCAGCAATTTGAAAAAGAAGTCTAATCAAAATTACGTATATCAATCCAATGTGATTTTTTCCATCAGATCTACCTAACCTCCTGGGGAAGGAAATGGCACCCCACTCCAGTACTCTTGCCTGGAAAATCCCATGGACGGAGGAGCCTGGTAGGCTACAGTCCACGGGGACACAAAGAGTTGGACATTACTGAGTGACTTCTTCGCTGGTGGCTCAGACAGTAAAGAGTCTGTCTACAATATGGGAGACCGGGGTTCCATCCCTGGGTCGGGAAGATCCGCTGGAGAAGGAGTGGCAATCCACTCCAGTACTATTGCCTGGAAAATCCCATGGACAGAGGAGCCTAGTAGGCTACAGTCCATGGGATTGCAAAGAGTCGGACAGGACTGAGTGACTTCACTTTCACTTTCACAGTACCGTAACCTCCTATTCATTCATTCATTCATTCATTCGTCAGCTACTTAATAGGTGTTTACTACATGCTAAAAACTATAGTAGCTACTTGGGAAATAGAAGTGAACAAAACAAAGTCCTTGCTATCGAAAGGCTTTCATTCCAGGGGAAAGAGACAATAAACAAAGATGTAATTCATTTTCTGCTAATTAATTTATATCAGATGTTGATGAGTGCTATGGCAAAGAAGCATGGAAAGGGAGGGTCGGGAGTGTGGTGTGGGTGGTGGTGGTGATTGTGATGTTATTTATGTAGGATGCTTATGTAAGGCTCTTCTGCGAAGGTGGCATTTGTGCAGAGACCTGATGGAAGTGGAGACACAAGCCAAGTCACTATCTGGGTGAAGAACTTTCCAGACAGAGGTAACAGTAAGGCATGGTCCCTGAGTTAGGAGATTGCTTGGTATGTTCAGTTCAGTGCAGTCACTCAGTCGTGTCTGACTCTTTGTGATCCCATGAACTGCAGCACACCAGGCCTCCCTGTCCATCACCAACTCCCGGAACTGACTCAAACTCATGTCCATCAAGTTGGTGATGCCATCCATCCATCTCATCCTCTGTCATCCCCTTCTCTTCCTGCCTTTGATTTTTCCCAGCATTGTATGTTCAGGAAATGGCAAGAAGTCCTACATGGGTGGAGTGGAGGGAGTGAGGTGAAGAGTCAGAGGAGCTGAGATCAGGGAGGTAGCAAGATCAGGTCATGTAGGGCCTAGAATGTTACTCAGCTTTAAAAAAGAATGCACTTGAGTTAGTGGATGAGGTGGAGGAACTTATGAGGTGGATGAACCTAGAGCCTATTATACAGAGCTAAGTAAGTCAGAAAGAGAAAGATGAATATTGTATACTGATGCACATGTATGGAATCTAGAAAGAAGGTACTGATGATCCTATTTGCAGGGCAGCAGTGGAGATGTAGACACAGAGAACAAACTTGTGAACACAGTGGGGGAGAGAGGGTGGGACAAATTGAGAGAGCAGCATGGAAATGTATATATTACCATATGTAAAATAGATAGCCAGTGGGAAGTTGCTGGGTGACACTGGGAGCTCAACCTGGTGCTCTGTGACAACCTAGAGGGGTGGGATGGGGTGGGAGGCGGGAGGGAGGTTCAAGAGAGAGGAGACATGTGTCTGCCTGGCTGCTTCATGTTGATGTATGGCAGAAATTGGCACAGTATGTAAAGCAATTATCTTCCAATTTAAAAAAAAGGTTAAAAACTATGGGACTTTCCCCTTTTTAAAGTTACGTTTTAAAACTTGAGATATAATTTATGTATAATAATACAATGTGATATCTCAATTATCTGTTTTGAAGGGCTTTGGTAATTATATATGTTCTGTAACCACCACAAAGCCAAATGTAGAATGTTTCATCACCTCCGAAAGTTCTCATGACATGTTCTAGTCAATTCTTCCTTCAGCCCAGAGGTAAACAGGGTTCTGATTTTTATCACTGTTTTTGAACTTCAAAAAAATGGAATTAGAAGTATGTATGCTTTCGAGTCTGATTTCTTTTATTCAGTGTATTGTTCTGGAGACTCATCCATGAAGTTGTCTTTATCAGTAGTTCATTGCTTCCCAGATGGTGCTAGTGGTAAAGAACCCCCCTGCCAATGCAGGAGATGTAAAAGACGCAGGTCTGAGCCCTCTTTTGGGAAGATCTCCTGGAATAGGAAACGGCAATCCACCCCAGTATTCTTGCCGGGAAGATCTCATGAACCAAGGAGCCTGGCAGACTACAATCCATAGTATTGCAAAGACTCAACTGAAGTGACTTAGCACACATCCATTGCTGAGTGATATACCATTGAATAAATACATCACAGTTACCTTATCCATAGTTTTGATGAGTATTTAGTAAATATTTTTGAATAAAATTGCCATGAATATTTTTTTTCTGGTACCTTTTGAACACTTTCGCTCATTTCCCCATCCCCTGCCTTTAGCAACCACCAATCCGTTCTCTGTTTCTGTGAATTCGGCCATGAATATATTTGAACGGTTATGTGTTTTCATTTTTCTTGGGCCCATACATAGTAGTGGAACTGCTGGGTCATAGGCTGATAATGGGGATTCTTCAGGCAAAAATACTGGAGTGGGTCACCATGCCCTCCTCCAGGGGATCTTCCAAACCCAGGGATCGGACCCAGGTCACCTGCATTGCTGGCAGATTCTTTACCATCTGAGCCACCAGGGAAGCCCATGATAATATGTTTAACTTTATATAAAACAGCCAAAGCGTTTTCCCAAGTGATGGTACCACTTTGCACTTCCACCAGCAGTGTTTAAGAACTTCAGTTGTGCCACATACTCACTTACATTTGGTATTGTCAGGTGGGTTTGTTTGGTTTTGTTCTAATTGTTCTACACAGTTTGAAATACACTGTGGTTTTAATCTGTATTTATCTGCTGACTACTGATATTGAGCACATTTTCATGAGCTTTTGGGCATCTGCATATCCTTTTTGGGCTTCCCAGATGGTGCTAGTGGTAAATAACCCGCCTGCCAATCCAGGAGACATAAGAGACACGGGTTTGATCCCTGGCTTGAGAAGATCTGAGGGAGAGCATGGCAACCCACTCCAGTATTCTTGCCTGGAGAATGCCATGGACAGAGAAGCCTGGTGGGTTACAGTCCGTGGGGCTGCAAAGAGTCATAAATGACTGAAGCAACTTAGCACACACGCGTATCCTTTTTAGATGAAGTGTCTGTTCGTATGTCTTGCTCAGTCTTTTAAAATCAGGTTGTTTATATTTGATTGTTATTTGAAGCAGTTTTAAAGGTAGATTTTGGTAAGAGCCTTTAACAGATCTTTCTCTTTCTCTCACCTATCTATGTATGTATCTGTCTCTATGTTTTAAATTAAAGCCTGCAGGTTGCATATTTACTTCCTTAATGGCATCTTTGGCTAGGTAGGATTTGTAATAGGCACGAAATTTTTTATCATTTTTCTTTTATGATTAGTACTTTTTGTGTCCTTTGTAAGAAATTTTGGTCTACTCCAAGGTCATGGAAGTGTTTAGAAAGATTGTGGTTTTTGCAGTTCTGAGATCCACCTTGAATTAATTTTTGTGAATAGAGTAAGGGGGGATAAGCTGCAGATAGTTTCAGCACTGAGACAATTTAGTCTCGGCAGAAGAAGTTTGTTTTCACCCTAAATGAGAAGAAAGCTGCTGGAGGTTTGAAGTGCTCCCTGAAGGCAATTAATGCTTTTCACCTTGTATTCTAGTTGCTTATGTGCATGCCCTAAAACACATCCACACAAACTTTGAAAACTGGGGCTGTATCTGGCTTGGGTTTTTACCCTCAGCCTCACACCTAGCCCAGTGCTTGGCATGTCACAGTAATTGGTGAATGAATGGATGGAGTCCGACAAATGACAAATTAGCCTCCCCGCCCCCAATCCCGGCCCCTGCACTGTGCAGCATGTGGGTATACTCATTTGTCTGGGTTCCATATGGCTCCCACCCAGACTGTGATCATTTCCTCTAGCTTTGTTAGTCCCAGATTTATAGGGCATTTCTAATGTGTGTGCAGGATTATATGTATTTCTTTTACCCATGCCACATAAACATATACTGGCCCCTTGCATGGTTAACTTAGCTTCTATTTTTGTTCCCATCTCTACTTGTTCTATTTGGGTAAAGAAGATTAAAAAGCATATGCGGAACGGAGAACTGGCATCTGGATTGCAGCCTGGTTGCAGCTCTCCCAACTCTCCCTAAGTGCCCAGAAAAACTCAGAAACAAGCAAGAATGCTCACCACAGCCCTGAAAAGGATGATTGTCAGACAGCCTATCGCCAAGATCCGGGATTAGTCTCCCCAAGGGGACAGCAGAGGTGGAGGGAGGGGAAAAAGCTTTTGACACCTATCGTAGAGTCCTCCTCTTATAGAAACCCTTGGTTATTTCAGCCAGAAAGCTGAGTACCTCCCTCCTACTTCTAAGGGGCTGCTGCTTTTTTCAGTGGCCACAAAGCTGTTTCCCCATTCACCCTTCCTTCTTTCTCTACCCACCCAACCTCAACAATTCCCCCAAACCCAACAGGATGGAAAAAAGGAAGGGACATTTTTTCCCTCTCTTGAAGCATGTTTAATTGCATCTTAGGAAGTATAGTTCCAAAAATTCAGACTTACATGAGCTCGAGAAGTAAAGATTTATCCCAGAAGTACTCTATAAGCTAGAGTTGGAGTTTTTCTTGTACTTTGAGTCAGAATCTCAAAGAAACAGACAATGGAGGCAGGAGGGGATGCTCCCCCAGGAGAACAGAGCTGTGTTAGAGTCTGGAATTTGGGTAGACACTGCATATCCACCTGCGGTCCAGCTGTAGCCATGAGATCATCATACAAGTGAAGAGGCGGGGTGTGGATGAGGCTAAGTCCATACCATGTATGGTTGCTGTTTCTAAGTCAAGAGAGGGCTCGTATTATTTAAGTGATCATCCTGAAAAAATAAATAGTATAAAAGATGACTTGGAGCCAGTGGAAAAAATTGCCGCAGATCTCAAGAAAGAGAGCATTGATCTTAAAAGTTTAGAGGAAAATAAGACCTCCAAAAATTGTCTAATGCAGGAACCAGAAATTTCCCTCCAAAATGTATAGTATTCATAATGTCTTTTGAGATGTAAACCTTTCTTAAGACAGCTAACGCTTTCTATCTTGCATTATAGTTGTTTATAACTTTTATTTCCTGATACATTTTGATAACTTGGGGCATATCTTGCTTTAGAACCTCGTGTGGGGCTTGGTATGTCTTAGATTATGAATGAATGAATTCCAGCAAATGACAAATGGGCTCTTTTTTCTTGTTTAGTATGTGAATGTACTCATTTGTCTATGTTCCCTGTGGCCTTTAAAAATAGAAAAACCACAAGGTCATTGGAATGTGGAGGAATGAGATGAAAATGGAAATGAGAAATGGATAAAATATGCCTGAAAGCAAAAATCTCAAGAGCAGTATTAAAACCCTTATTAGAAGTAGTAAATAACTGAACTGAACCAATGCAGAAGTGAACCATTATTGAAGAAGATAAATTAGAAATCTCTCTCAAAATGCAGAGAATAGGGAAAAGATATGCAAATGACAGGAGAGATATTGTTAGATATTGCAGGCAAGGAATGGATTTCCAACCTAAAAACTGTATGTATTTTTGAGTTGGTTATAATAACCAGAACAGAAATCCTTGTAAAAACTCTGAAGAAACAATTTTCTGTACTGAAATTAAGAATATGGTTGTCACACTGCAGGCAAAATGAATGACCATATTTCTGGATCACATGGATAAAGCAGATTATCTTGCAAATCTCTGTGGACATTGTCTAGTTTCATGGCCTGAAACCATTTGCTGAGCCTCAGTTTCTTCATGTTTAAATGGTTAGTAGGAAGTTACTAGGTCCCTGCTTAGACTTGATTATCTTATGATTTCATAAACGTTTTGAGGACTTGAGTGCCTAAAATAATGATTATTTTAACGTCACACTTGAGAAAGAGGAAGCAGGTGAGTTCGGTTTAAGTCCCTCCAACCAAGGCTGTATTTCCCCTTTAACATCATTTGCTCCAGGGTGTTAACTGGGATTCCAGGAATGTTATAAGCTCCCCAGATGTTCTCCTAATAACAGCGGGACCTCACAGCTCCGGCAGCATTCACTTCTTGCTCTGTTCCTCTCTTACAGAAGAGTTAGGGCACAAGACCTCTTCTCCTTGAACTCCCATTAAGTCTGTGTGTCCCTTTAAAAGTTCCTTTAAGCCCTGCAATAATTGTTGGCTCCCTCAGCCCCTCCTTTCAGCTTATCCTTTATGTTCATCAAGCAGATTTTCTGAGAGCTTACTTAAGGCTTCAATAAAATCTCATCAGTGAACACAGGTTTCAACAATCCCCATTTTCAGAGCCCTACTGTGGTGTTGAAGAAGACTCTTGAGAGTCCCTTGAACTGCAAGGAGATCCAACCAGTCCATCCTAAAGGAAATCAGTCCTGAATATTCACTGGAAGGACTGATGCTGAAGCTGAAACTTCAATAATTTGGTCACCTCATGTGAAGAACTAACTCATTTGAAAAGACCCTGATGCTGGGAAAGATTGAAGGCGGGAGGAGAAGGGGATGACAGAGGATGAGATAGTTAGATGGCATCACCGACTCAATGGACATGAATCTGAGTAAACTCCGGGAGTTGGTGATGGACAGGGAGGCCTGGAGCCCATGCTGCAGTCCATGGGGTCGCAAAGAGTCGGACATGACTGAGCGACTGAACTGAACTGAACTGAACATGTAAAGTACTTCATGTACTTTAAATGTAAAGAATTAGCTTTTAGGAAGTACTTTACATAAAGTGGCTGGATGGCAGATCCAAATTATTTAGCGCTGCCCACCACCCACCAACCCCCCAACCCTGATTGCTATCAGGCTTCCCTAGTAGCTCAGTTGGTAAAGAATCCGCCTGCAATGCAGGAGACCCTGATTCAATTCCTGGGTTGGGAAGATCCACTGGAGAAGGGATAGGCTACCTACTCCAGTATTCTTGGGCTTCCCTTATGGCTCAGCTGGTAAAGAATCCACTTGCAGTGCAGGAGGCCTGGGTTTGATACCTCGGTTGGGAAGATCCCCTGGAGAAGGGAAAGGCTACCCACTCCATTATTCTGGCCTGGAGAATTCCATGGGCTGTATAGTCCATGGGGTTGCAAAAAGCCTGCCACAACTGACCGACTTTCACTTTTCACCCACAACCCTGGAAAATTCCAGGGACAGAGGAATCTCGCAGGCTACAGTCCATAGAGTTGCAAAGAGTTGGACATGACTGAGCGACAAAACCACCACCACCACCACCATTTACCAGAGATAGCTATGGGCTCTGTTTGAAAAGGAGCTCATTGTTCACAGTTTTCACTTCCCTTGTAACTTTTGTTGCCTATCTCCCTTCTTTCTCCTTTTCCCTGATCTCTGGAGTCAATTCTAGTGGCCGGACGTGTGTGTGTGTGTGTGTGTGTGTGTGTGTGTGTGTGTGCAGACATGCACAGACTTAGCTCCAAGAAGGAAGAGACACGAACTACACCAGTCAGAACAGGCACACCCTCCCCTGTCTTGCTAGATCCCACTCCAGGTTGTCTAAAAAGTCACTCCATTGCCAGAATTTTAGCAACAAAGTAACGGGCAGACATCCTCTGTGCTATAAACAATAAATACGTTTAGGGAAAAAAGTGGCTGACAGTAGAGGCCGCTGGGAAGTGTTTCAAAGTCATCTTTTCTCCCAAAGAGTGTGCAGAGGTGGAGCTGCCAAACCTCCCCGGCCTATGCACTTGATTTACACAATGGTCTGGTTGCCCCATTTGTGACCATGCAGCTTGGCGCTGGGCTTCATCAATTCAGACCCCAGAATACAGTTTATTTGTGTTATGACTCCATCCAAATCGTTCCAGGGAAGCCAACTTCCCTCACCCCATTAAAAAGGTACACTACGTATTTTTACTAGCCCGCGGCGCTTGGCATTAGGCGGTAACAATGTGCGCTTTGTTACTCCACAAGTTTGCTGCGAAGTGTGCTGTAATCTTTGCCAGGGGTCTGCAGCTCTTTCCCGAGAGAGTTCACAGCCCTGAGGAACACTTCAAACTGCTTAACGGCCTGCCCAAAGGCCTTGCCTTTTATGGTATTTTTCTTCTGCACAAGGGAATGACAACCACTTAGAGTGTCAGCCGGGGAGGAGCAGCTGACAGCAAAAAATCCACTCTGCTCTCAGTCCCAGGATGTCCTATCTGCCTCGAACTATTGGTCTCTGAGCCTGCTCTCTGATAATGCACTTGGGAATGCCAGTAGGTTTGGAAGGAAATACGAGTCACTTAGAAACGCTCGCCTGATAATTCTCTTTTCGAGAGCACAGAAGAATGTCTTCCCCTCACCCTGGTGAGTTAGTTAATAAACACAGGGCACAAAGAGCCCCAAATATGTGGAAGAAATAGAGTAAAATACAAGGTACAGTGTAGGTGCTTGACCTCATATGCTAATGTTTTAAAAAGTTTATCTTATTGGAGTATAGTTGATTTACAATGAGGTTCATTTCTGCTGTGCAGCAATGTGATTCAGTTGTACATAAACATATTCTTTTTCATATTTTTTCCATTATGGTTGATTACAGGATATTGAATATAGTTCTCTGTTATACAGTAGGACCTTGTTGTTTAATATGCTAAATTTATATGCTAATATTTAATCATTTAATTTGATTCAATCTTTAGGTCAGAGTTAACAGAAATAAGTTTGCTTATTAATGATTAATTCTTATTAATTAATGATGATTAAAACCAGATTGAGAGACCCTAATGCTGGGAAAGATTGAGGGCAGGAGGATAAGGGAGCAACAGAGGATGAGATGATTGGATGGCATCACCGACTCAATGGACCCTGAGTTTGAGCAAACTCTGGGAGATGGTGAAGGAGGGGCAAGCCTGTGCTTCAGTCCATGGGGTCACGAAGAGTTGGACACAACTGAGCGACTGAACAACAACAAAAGAACCATATCGAAGTGTCCTACATGCAGAGTCCAGGGTTCTAGCCCAATAGCAAAAAGCACTAACCGTAGTCCCTGGAGGTTGAAGGAAGGATGGCATAAATCTGGTTCAGGCACTGTTGTGTCTTAGAGCTAGTATCTTGTTAAATCATCTCGGTAACTCGATGAGGTAGTAGCATTCTTTCCTCATTTTGCAGCTGAAGACACCAAGGTACAGAGAGGTTAAGAAACTTGTCTAAAGTCACACAGTTGGTTCACGGGAGCCTAGAGTTTAAACCCAGGCCGTCTAGCTCCATGAGGGTTTTAACAGACATAGGGGTGAGGCTCGGTGGGCATGGCAGAGATGGCAGAGGGAACAAGAGCAAAAGCAGGGAGGAGGGAACAGGCATGTGTCTGGTTGGAATAAAGCATGTGTCAGAGGGTGGTGGGAAATGACGCCGGAAACGTAAGGTGCCAGTATATCACGGAGGGCCTTGAATGCTGAGGTGAGTGCTCCATAATTATTATGACTGCCACTGCTACTACAAACCATTATCTTCTAGTTTTTAAAAATTGGTTATGGCATCTGAACGAAATATGTAATAGGCTAGCTCTATTTTTCAGGTACCTAAAATGGTCAAATTCACCGGCCTCATTTCTTTACCCTTGACCTACAAGTGCTTGATGTCAAGCTACTACACTGATTTTCAGCTTAAAAAAATCTCTGGTATTTTTTTAATTAACAATGCCTTCCTGTCATTAACAGTGCCTTCCTACATAGATGCTTTACTCCAGAAATGGTATTCAAATTCTACTTGATTCCATTTCTGAGTAATCTCTTATAAATATGCCTGGGTAACAGTGTTTTGAGTTTAAGCAGACTTTGATATAAAACCATCCACAGTCATGCAAAATCATAAGAAGAGCTGAAGAATGAAGCAGTTTTTTCCTTGCCAGTCACAGAGAAACATTTCTAAGTAAAAGACAAAATCATACGTGATGTCCCTAAATATTGCCCCTTGGGGAAGGTCCAGTAAATATCGAGTCAGGAAGTAAGATTCCTCCTATTTCTAAAAGACTATAACAATGTAATTTTAAAGACCACAAAATGGCTCCACCAAAGGTGTTATTTTGACCAGTTTTATCAAAATATTTACCAGGTAGATGTGGGGGAAGAGGGGCCATGAGCCCGGGCGGACACGCCCAGCCCCTGTGCAATTTTCCTTTGCGCTTGGTGAGTTGAGCTGCTCTTCTGCACTGGCGACACATAGACTGCCCAGGTCCTGGTTCCCAATAGGGCACTAGAGTCTGTAAGCAATCAGGTGCTACAAGAGGAACAAGAAAAAGGGGCCAGGGGCGGGGGAGGTCTGCAAGATGGCAGTCCCTTTGGCAAACCTTTGCTTTTTTTCTGTGTTGATAAAAGACTCTGTTCTTTGTACCAATATCTTGTGGCTCAGCTGGTAAAGAACCCGCCTGCAATGCGGGAGACCTGGGTTCGATCCCTGAGTTGGGAAGATCCCCTGGAGAAGGGAAAGGCTACCCACTGCAGTATTCTGGCCTGGAGAATTCCATGCACTGTATAGTCCATGAGGTTGCAAAGAGTCTGACACGACTGAGAGACTTAAAAAAAAAAAATTAGAAACAGAGTCCTGATGTTTCATAGGTTAACTGGCTGACTCCATGTGTTGTCCTGCGATGTGTCTTATTATGACCGGCAGTGACAGGTTTATGCTCTGGGTTGGGGAACTGCGGTTTGATGTTGGGATGGCATGTGTTTCCTCTGAGGGTCCCTAGGACAGTGGGGCCACCTGCTTTAAGAGTGAGGCCATAGCACAGCTTTCGTATTGCCATCTCTATGGCAACCCCCGGGACTGCCCATTAGCCTTTGCAGGAGTTGGCCTAACAGGTCAGGGTGACCTTCAGAAGAACCCAGGCCTTTCACAATATGTACTGGGCCATCTCCACATTTCTTCAGCAGACTATTTAAATTGGTCACATACCCTGCCTTCTTAGAACCACTTTCTTGGGCTTGTGCAAAGCCCTAGGGCTGGGAAACAATCCTTGGAATTAAGAGATTGTTCTTGTCCAGATTGCCACTGGTCTGCTCTTGGGCAAGTCTTTTCCTTACCTGGAGCTGATTTCCTTATCTAGGATATCACGAGCTTTATGATTTCTAAGACCAGCTATATGTGAATTGCTCTAGAAAGTGCAAATATGCTTTCATAGTTGGGGAAAAAATTATTTCCTAGGAATCTAGTGCTTAAGAAATTGCAGTTTTACAGCATATTTTCATGATAAAAGTTAAAGTATTAGGTGATCTTATAGAATGATTCAGGACCATTTTGCTGTTGTCTAGAATTAAACCTGTGATCTCCAGCTTGTAAATCTGACACATATTTTCTGAGCACTAATCCTATACAAGGTGCCAAGGGTTGAGCACTGCAATTAGGATGCAGTCATTCAGAGGCAAATAAGTCTTGGTCTTCTGTTCCTAAGAACCATAGTCAACCTGTTTCTGTCTCTGTGTATTCAGACACCTTGGCTAATGTCAAAGGTTCCTATGTTGGAGCGCATGGCTTTAATTCCTGGCTGCCCTTTGGCATTTGGAGCCAAACAGCTCCAGGCTGGTAGGCATCACTGACACAGCTTTATTGCTCCCACGAGAGAAGATTGCTCCTTCAATCTGCCTGAGTGCAGAGCAGTGATTTGTGGGGCCAATATTGCCAGATCTCCTGAGTTACCAAGAAAAACCCCGAAGTCTAGATTGTAAATAAACCCCTACATGGTTATATTTAAGCACAGAAAGACAAGAAACCAGAGGAACCACATGAAATAAGAGAAAGCCACAGAAAAGTCTGTTACTTCCCTTACCTTTTAGATAAAGACGACTTACAAAGATGCCCCTGACATTAGCATATTGGTTCCTGGTTAAGAAAGGAAAGTAAAGAAAAAATATATAAAAATTTAACATTCATGTAGTTATGCAGAAGTAGTATAATATAGGGGCTTCCCTGGTGGCTCAGGTGGAAAAGAATCTGCATGCAATGTGGGAGACCCAGGTTTGATTCCTGGATTGGGAAGATCCTCTGGAGAAGGCACTGGCAATCCAGTCCAGTATTCTTGCCTGGAGAATTCCATGGCAGACCATGGGGTCACAAAGAGTTGGACATGACTAAGCAGCTAGATGACATGACGTGATATAATGTTAAGAAAATAGTGAAAAAGAGAAAGAAACAGAGAAAATACAATGTTCTGTGTCATATGAAAAAAATCATGTAGTCCCAAGTAATCAAGAAAAGTACCTAAATTAGAATGCCCAAAGGTGGCCAACCAGTAGAGATAAATCTCATTTCCCTTTCATCCTGAGGGCTGTATGTGTACACGTGTGTGTGTGTGTGTGTATAGGTGTGTGTGTATACCAGGCAGCTAGCCTGCGTGTGTGAACTTGGGCTAGAGAAAGGGAATGATTGGCTTGGGACAAACTGGATTGTGTGTCTTTTCTAAAGGTCTTTAGCAGATGGATTCTACTTGACTCTAGCCAATTGTTGCCATGCAGAAACTTGTAAAATGTTGGCAACCAATTTAAGACATTGTTTTTAAAGACATAATCTGGCCCCAACAAAGCAAGTCTTGGTCACTAATTTGCAACCTCTTTTCTAGAGCATCTTTCAGAACTTTTTATATTCAGTTCATGATGGGAAGGAGTAAGTGCCAAGTTAAGACAGATTTCTTTCCCGATGAAGAAACTCCAGCCAGAAACTAGAGCAGGCAGACTCTTACACCTCTGCCCCACAGCCACCCCACTTCAGGTTTCCCGTACAAAGTGTACAATCTACTTAGTGTGCTATGTCCACGTGACTCTTTCAAAATATACCTTCATCCAGCCAGGCAATCCTAGATTTGTCCAGGCACCTCTATTTAGTTCCCCTCTCAATATTCCACTCAGAAACTGTCTAAACTGGTGGGAACTCCAGTTGAGTTGGGCATATGGAAGGATATCTTCAAAGCTAAATCTGCCCTAAATAACCATGATAAGAAAAAAAAAAGTTTAATAATAAATTATTCAAATGGACATTCATTCTTGAAACATTTTAAGGATGTTTACATTGAAACCAGATGCCTCCTCCACAGACAGCCCCCCATTTCTGTTGATTTAACAGCTCTCCTGCTCACTTCAGTTTTCTCAGTGGGATCTTTGTTTCACTCACAAGTAGGAAGAATGTTTCTTTTGTTTGCTTTCCTTCCCCATCAGTGCCGCCAGCCTTTGGAGGGAACTCCGGCCGTGCTGTGACTTGGCCAGCAACCCTTTCATTTCACTCCTGAAAGTCACGTGCATGTGTAAATCCTTTCTGATGCGCCACGTGCTTGGGCTTTTCCTAGGGCCCTTTCCCCCTGTGTGGTTGGAATTTTACAGCAGTTTGAGCAACCATTAGCCAATGCTCCTGAATAAAGTTGAGTCAACTCAGGAAACCCATCTCCTAGCAAGGTGAAGCTAGGATTTCTAGGGAATTTTTGGCCCTTCGAAAATGTCATCTGAACCCAAAGCTTTTATTTCTAATCTGAGCTAAATCCATAGCCAAGCAATGAGCTGGAAGACTTATTTGTTCAAATGCCTGCAGCTATTGGCCTGGGGGAGTAAAGGGAGAGGAGCTATTCTCAAGGGTTCCCTGTTCTTTCTTGGTTGGTTGGCAGCTTCTCCTGAATGAAGAAGAATCTAAGAAAAAGTAAATGGCAGAAAGATCACTCAGCAGACTTTTCCACTCCCACTTTTATTTGGCCTGGTTCATCCATTTGCCTATTCAAAAAGATATTTATTTAGCATCTATTACATATTACCAGGCTTTATGCTAGGTACTGTGAGCAGTGACTACCTCCTGGTGGGGGTGAGAGAAGAGGCCAGAAAATTAAAATGTGGCAAATGACATAGAGAGAAACATGTAGGATAATGGTCAACCAGGAAAGGCATTCAGTATAGATTAGGGAAGAAGGAAGGTAGAGTAAGAGAAGACTTCTGGAAGGAGGTCAAGCCTGGAGTGACCATGAGTAGGAACCGGAAGGATCAGGGCTTCATACACACTCCTGTGCATAGGAATCACCTGGGGGTTTTGTTATCCTGAGGATTCTGATTCCAGAGGTCTGGAGGGGAGCCTCAGAGTCTGGATTTCTAATATATCTGGATGATTGCCTCTCATCAGCCTATGAAGAGCTTTCTCATTCTGACAGTGGGGTAGTGTTTTCTGGGATAATGTATAAAAACTCATTTAACCCAAGGAGGGGCATGCATTTACTATTACAGACGAAACTGCAGTGAATAACATGGTACAGATCATTTTGCACATGGATAAGCTGTAGGATAAGATTCGTGGAAGAGGAATTGCTGGATCAAAATCATAGTGATTTGTAATGTTAATAGACATCCCCCGAATGCTTCTGCATAAAGGTTGTCCCAGGAGTAGCTGATTTTTCCTAAACTCTCTATTGAGGGTGTTTCCTGTACTGTGTTAACAAACTTAGTAAACTTTTTTTTTTACCTGCCCAGTGAGTACAAAATAGTGCAGCTTTAATCTGCCTTTCTCTTAGCCTGAGTGAGTTTAAGCATCTTTTCATATGTTTCAAGGCTATTTGTTCTTTATCTTCGATGAACTGTCTATTCATTTACTTTGCCCATTTTTTTTTTCTGGGACTGTTGATCATGTCTTACCAATTCATAGGGGTGCATGTTAAGAGAAGTAACCATTTGACTAATTACACTGAGGTTGAACATCTTTTTATATGATTAAGAGCCACTGTATTTTCTCTCCTGAACTGCCTATTTACATAGTTTCCTTCACCCTCCCACCTTTTTATTTTGGATTATTGATCTTTTTCTTGTTGATTTACAGAGTCACTTGTGAGTCACAGAATCTAAGTTTTCAGACCCCTTTCCAACCTCTTACACTAGGACATGTTGTCTCCTCTAGTGACCTTCTGCTTTTCCTCATTTCATTGAATGGAAGAACATTTATAAGTGGACATGTAAAAACAATTTCCTATGGACCGCAAACTCAGGAAACATTGCCTCAAAACTGTGATGGTTTTTTAAGGGGCAAGATAATGCGAATCATTTAATCTCTGGTAAATGCATTACAATGTGCAAACTTTTAGAATAGAAGAATAATCAAAGTTACAGTAAAATTTATAAGCAATTTATAAACAGAGACTGGAGTCTAAGATATTGATCGTAGTTGGTAGAGAAGAAAAAACAAAAACCTCAGTGATTAATTGCACTCCTCAGACCAGTTTAAATGCAATCTCTTCCATGATATATGTCTTGGTGTCCTGGATGGATGTTCCTTTGGCCTCTGAATTCCCGGAGAACTTGTTTAGGAGGAGTATCAATGTCTGTCTTTATTATAGTCAGTTTCTTAGAAGAGTATTCCCAGGAGCATTGCTCATTTCCTGTACTGATCATAGATTTTTTTCTTAAAGGAAATCTTGATGGTCCCAAGCCACAGTCTTCTTTTACTCTGAAGTCAGGTTTATTGAGATATAAATTCCATACAGTAAAAGTCACCCTTTTCAAGTATACAGTTCAGTGAATGATGACAAATACATACAGGTGTGTTGCTGCTGCTGCTGCTGCTAAGTTGCTTCAGTCATGTCCGACCCTGTGCGACCCCATAGACGGCAGCCCACCTGAGAAATCAAGATACAAAACATTTCTATTCTCACAAATTGTTTGTTCCCTTGACCCCGTTGTCATCAATTCCCTGTCTCCATTCTTCTCAGCTTCTATCAATCACTGATCTGATTTTTGACCCTATAGTTTTGCCTTATCCAGAATGTCACATAACAGGAATCATTCATTCTGTAACTTTTTGTGTGTGGCTATTTTCACTCTCAGCCACAGTACTTTGCAATTAAACACAGAGAAAACAATTTCTTCATACCAAAATTCACCAAAATCATACCAGTGGCTAGGCAATGGCCATAAGGCAGAGTGAAAAGGAAAGAGGGAGAGACAGAAACTCAAGGAAGTTTAATGTTTCTTGTAATATTCTTTACTACTTTGAACATGTTACTTTGCAAGGAGCACTTCCAGTGTGGCCATTGTTTTGTGTAATCTGCATGACAATCTCATATCTTGTTATCAGTCCCATTCTGCAGATGAGGACACTGAGGTTCAGATTCTGGAAGCAGAACCCTACCTAGTAAGTGGAGTACCGACAATGAAGTGAGCTCTGATTTGAAAGACTTTGTTTTGTGGCTTTCTCCAGGCTCCTTTCCCCACAGAGTCTAGTGGGGGAGGAGTTGACAGGAAGACCCATCCACTCCCCAGGGAAGAGTTTCTCTCTGCATTCACATAGAAACTCATTCACTAGAAACCCCAAAGCTAGCCCTGAGACCACCATATAGCATGTGCTCATTAAACATTGTTAAATGAACCAATAAAAGAGGAAGCTATCTTTCTGATCTGCCCAATGCAAATGCACTGAGTATTCCCCCCCACTAGCTCACTGGGAGTTTTCCAATGGTTACATTTTTATTTTAAGGTATCCTTTTTTTACTCAAAGGAAAATGCAAATTATCTCTCAATCCTATGATTTGGTGTCATCCTAGCACACCGATTGAGTGAGTGTAAGCGAGTTCCAACTATTCTCTTTTGGATTGTCCGTCACTTGAGTGAAGGTTTGGATTCATTAAAGACCACTCCAGAAGCATGAGTCAATTAATCATTGCTTACTATGTTCTATAGCTAGATCATGAGGAGTAAAAATCACCCTTAAGTAAAATGGACTTAATATGAATACCTAGAAACGATTTTAGTAAATATTTAGTGTCTTAGATATATTTGAATACAAAATAGGCTATATGTAAAATAGTATTGAAATGAAAGGAAAATCTAATCTTACAGTATCTTAAGCTGCTGGCAAACCCATTGGGTACATGGCATATTTCTTCCCAAGTAAGATGACTGCTTTTCTAAAAACAATCTGAATGTTTGAAAACAGATGAAAATGTCAGGAATGTTGAAAATTCCACTTGGTAAAATGTTGTGAAATGATGTCTGAGAACAAAGATAAACAATGTAAAACATTGTATTATATCGTATAAACCTGTGTGCTTCCTGAAGGGAGTTTTACAGTATTTCAGGGAACTCTGGGAAGTTTTTGAGCCTTTGAATTTCTCATTATTCTTTTACATAATTATGTCTCTGAAATGGTTCCATTTTTGGCAATGAACTCCGTTCAGTGGAAGTGTGGTGGCACCTGGGTTGTAGGTCTGTGTCCATTTTTTTAATTTAAAATATTTATCTTTTTAATATCCTGGACCTTCCAATGAAATTTCATCTCAGAGTATTTAATAAAAGTCCATTTTAATACTAGATGTGTGGAATCATGCTAATATCCACCTTTAAATGAATTGATCAGTTATGCTGACTGGCACATTTGCCATCACAGACCCACAGAGGAAATTGCAGGAGCTGGTTATTTCTTGAAATAGCAATGTGTGCTGTGCTCAGTCACTTCAGTCATGTCCGACTCTTTGTGACCCCATCAACTATAGCCTGCCAGACTCCTCTGTCCATGGGATTCTCCCGGTAAGGATACTGGAATGGGTTGCCATGCCCTTCTCTAGGGGGTTTTCCTTACAGGGATCAAACCTGTGTCTCTTGTGTTTCCTGCACTGCAGGCGGATTCTTTACTGCTGAACCACTGGAGAAGCCCCTGAAATATCGATGTATACCTCTATATGGCAATACCACAGTAGATTCTGTGCTTTATTGTTGTAGCCCAGACTCATATAACACTCACTGCGGGCCAGGGAAAAAACCTAAGTTATTATAAAGGAGCAAAAAGTATTTTTGCATGCTTTTTTTTTTTTTTTGGTCACAGCATTGAGCTGAGAGAATGGGAAATGTTTTAAAGGGAAAGAGGAAGTAAATAGCACTGAGGAAGCTGTTACCTTTTCCCTTGGAAGACATGGGCCTCCCAGCCCTTGATCTGGATGCCTTGCCTCCTTGTTTTACAGGGAGATCGAGATGGTGGGAGGAGAGAGGCAGGGACGCTGAGAGCAGAGACCAGAATAAACATGAGAACCTGGGATCAGAAGACGTTTCCGTGCTGGGAGAGAGCTGAAAGATGTAAGAAAAGCCAGAGCTGACACGGAGGAGAGTGGGCAGTGAGGCCACTTTCCAGGGAATAAACAAGAAGAGAACCGTTTTGAGGACGTATCTGGGGAGAGCCAAGGAGGACTTCTTGGGAAGCGAGAGCAAAGAGCAGGGCGAGAGTTGGCAGGTGAGGACATCTTGGGGGGCGGTGTGGCAGGGCAAACAGAGGCTGATGGAAACTAGAGGATGGGGGTGCCACAGCACCTGAAATCTGGGAGGCTTGATTCCTCCTGCCTGCCCTTCAGATGCCCAGTGAATTGCCAGGTCCCAGTCATTCTTCCCACCTCCTCAAGTCTTCTCCTTCCTCTCCTCTGCCTGACATGAGACCAGGGAGCTGAAAGCACAGGCTCTGCTCCCAGACGGCCTGCGTGAGAAAACTGCTCAGCCACCTACTGGTTTATAACCCTGAGCAAAGGACCAAGCCTCCCTCTGCCTCAGTGTTTTCATCTGATAGATGGGAATGCTGCTACTGGTACTTACCTTAGGGAATGTTGGGGTGCTACATGAACCAGCAACCTCTGCAGCACTCACCAGGTGCCTGGCATAGAGTCGGTAGTAGATTTTAGTCTCTGTGTTAGTTTTCTAGGGCAAATGTAACATTACCACAGACAGAGGGAGGAGTGGGCTTAAAACGACAGAAGTGTATTCTCTCAGAGTTCTGAAGTCTGAAGTCAAGGAGTCAACAGGCTTGATTCCTTCCGGAAGTTCTGAGGGAGAATTTGTCCCATGACCCTCTCCTAGGTTCTGGTGACTATCACCAGAATCCTTGACGACCCTTGGCCGGTTGGCTGCCTAACTCCAGTCTCTGGCTCTGTCTTCATTCGGCCTTCCCCTCTGGGTCTGTGTGTCTCAAATCTCCTTCTCCTTTCTCTTATAAAGACACTAGTCTTTGGGGTTAGGATCCACTCTCAACACAGGATGCCCTCATAGCAAGATCCTTAACTACATCTGCAAAATCTTTGTTTCCCGATAAGGTCATGTTAACAAGTACTGAGGACTAGAGCTTGGACGTATCTTTCAGGGATTATTCAATCCAATACAGTTGTCATAGCTATTATTTTCAATTCAGGAACTTCTCGTTTCTTTTCTAGACTCTGAAAATAGTCTCCCTGCCTCTAAGCTTTACCCAAACATCTGTTCTTAATAAGTAGCCCCAGTGACCTTTCCAAAGTGACTCCCCTGTTTACCCGCTTTGGTGGCTCCCCATCACCCGCAGAGGACATGTGATGTGCCGAGCGGGGCTGTGACCTGGTCCTGCCTCATCTCAGCAGTGCCATCTCCCACCTTCTTCCATCTTACACATCCCTTTTCAAAACAGGATGGCTTCTAGCGTCCCAAACACATGGCCGTCTCTCACGCTTCCTGGCCCTTGCACAGCCTGACCCCTCCCTACGGACCATCCTCCTTCCTACTGGGGGCCTACGCATCCTTTGATATTCTGTTCTCAAATTTTCCCCACTCTGGGAAGCCATCCTGGACCCTCCCCTGGCAGCATCCCCAGCTACGAGGAATTGGCTTCCTCCTCTTTACCCCTAGTGCCTCTTGAACTTATCCCTGTCATCAAACTTCATTCATTGTTTTGTAAAGGTATGTTTAATGTTTCCATTGCTCCTTGAGGATTGTGCCTTACTCAATTCTATACCTCAATGCCAGGCAGTAAAGTGTTGAATACTGGTTGGTTGGTTGCATGGAAGGATGGATGGGCAGGTAGATATATAAATAGATGGATGAATGGATAAATGGTTTGGATGTCTACGTAGATGAATGAATGGATGGATGGATAGGTGGATGACATTGAGGGGATGGATGGATAGATGTGGATGGATGGGTGAATGGATGGGTGAATGAATAACAACTGGGTAAAGGAAAACTCTTGAGTCAGGGATCATGCGGAACCACAGGGTGAAACCTGGGTTAAATCTGGGACTATTTGTGGTTAAAAGATCTGACCAGTTTTTAGAGGACTGACTGTGACTACTCAAGGCTCGTATCTGAGTAGTATAAACTACCAACAGGTATGTGTTAAAACATTCCAGTACATAATATCCAAAGTAACTACTGAGAAAATTCATCACAGCTCCCTGGAGTATTCTGATTCTCCTCAATTTCCAAAGTCCTAAATTAAAGAAGCCCCTTAGGGAGTAGATAAATCGTGGTTCTCATATATTACACTCTAGTATGAAAAAGATTCAGCTGTTGCATAAGTTTAGACTGTGGTTCCCTAGGTCTCACCCCCAGAGATTCTGATCAAGTCAGTCTGTGACAGGCTCAATGATTTGTGGAAAAGTTAAAAGCACAGATTTCACTCTGCCACATCCACCTCTGTAACCTTAGATGGTTTCTTAATTCTTCATCTCTGAAGTGGAGAAAATAATAGTACCTCATTGTAGGACTGGGATGAGTTAATATAGTGATAACAAGAGTTTGACATGTTTAAGTTCTTGATAAGGTTACCTGCAATCTTTGCTGTCATCATCATTATCAGTGAAATTCTAGATCAATGGCTCTTAATCCAAGCTGCATAATAAAATTTGAAAATAGATGCTACTATAGAAGGCAATGGCACCCCACTCCAGTACTCTTGCCTGGAAAATCCCATGGACGGAGGAGCATGGTAGGCTGCAGTCCATGAGGTCGCAAAGAGTCAGACACGATTGCGCGACTTCACTTTCACTTTTCACTTTCATGCATTGGAGAAGGAAATGGCAACCCACTCCAGTGTTCTTGCCTGGAGAATCCTAGGGACAGGGGAGCCTGGTGGGCTGCCGTCTATAGGGTCGCACAGAGTCGGACACGACTGAAGTGACTTAGCAGCAGCAGCAGCATAGTTGGTCTGGAGTGGGGCCCCAGGGATGGGTGTTACTTTAAAGCAGCCCAGGTCTACTATGCTGTCACAGTTAAGACCCGGTCAGCCCTAGATGGTTCTTGTTCAGTAGCTAAGTCTTGTCTGATTCTGCGACCCCATGAAATGCAGCACGCCAGGCTTCCCTGTCCTTCACCATCTCCCGGAGTTTGCTCAAACTCATGTCCATTGAGTCGGTGATGCCATCCAAGCATCTCATCCTCTGTCACTCCCTTCTCCTGCCCTCAATCTTTCCTAGCATCCAGGTCTTTTCTGATGAGTCAGCTCTTCACCGCAGGTGGCCAAGGTATTGAAACTTCAGTTTCAGCACCTGTTGCTGCTGCTGCTGCTAAGTCGCTTCAGTCGTGTCTGACTCTGTGCGACCCCATAGACGGCAGCCCACCAGGCACTAGTCCTTCTAATAAATATTCAGGGTTGATTTCCTTTTGGATTGACTGGTTTGATCTCCTTGCTGTCCAGGGAACTCTCAAGACTTTTCTCCCACACCACAGTTCAAAAGCATCAATTCTTCAGCATTCAGCCTTCTTTATGGTCCAGCTCTCACATCTGTGAGACATAACTACTGGAAAAACCATAGCTTTGACTATATGGACCTTTGTGTTGGCGCTAGATTGGAGCTTCTCAAATTTGAATCTGCCCAAAGATCACCAGGGAATCTTATAAACATGCAGATTTTGATTCAGTACGTTTCAGGCCAGTGAGAAGCTGCATATCAACACTGACACGGTTGTTGCTGTCCACAGACCACACAAGGAGTAGTGAGACTTTGGAGTAAACCCCTGAGCCCACGCAGATGAGACCTGCAGCTTGGTTGGGGGTTTGATGTCAACACCAGGACTGATTGTGACAGAGGCCATGTGGTCGCTGGTTACACCCAGGTCCATCAGATCCCACTGCCCGGAAGCTCCCGCATCCCTCACAAACTCAGCCAGACCCTGGGAGGAGAGGCAGGCAGGCTTTCTCTGACTTCCTTGGTAAGATATGTCAAATGAACATTCATTACAGTCCCAGGAGTCCTTTCAGAGGCATTTAAGGGAATACTGCACATTTAGCGCTTAGCTCTTCAGATTTCAGAGTTCTGGGTCATCATCTTGCCCACGAAAGGGCCATTTGTTTGTGTCTCAACTGCTGAGTCAATTACACTGCCGAGCGGGGATCATCGTTCTGTTGCCTCTGTTTTTGGCACAAACGACTTGAGGGTTTTCCAGCCATCGGTAAGTGCCGAAGTCCCTGGCTCTTAATACAGCCCAGGTGTAGTGGCTTGGAGACCTACAGTCAGACCAGGCTGGGGAGGGGGTGGGAGTTTAAAGTCTGAGCCGGCTAACAGGTGTAGGAGTTAGTTCTTAACTCTCCAAGATGGCGTCTGCATCTTTTTGAAAGCTCACCGAGATTTTCTCCAAGTACCCACTGCAAGGTTTCAGTTGTAAGCAGAGCCTCCCGCTGCCTGGGTGAATGAGGCGGCTTCACAGCACCCTGACGCCACGCGGATGAAGGCAGAGCTGAGAGCATCTTCACTCACCGTGCATGTAGTTCCTGTTACATTGTCCTTAAGCTGCGTGTTGATGAGGCAAAATTGTGAGTCACTGAAATATCTGTTGTGTAGTTGTTCAGTCCGACTCTTTGTGACCCCATGGACTGTAACCCACCAGGCTCTTCTGTCCATGGGATTTCCCAGGCAAGAATACTGCAGTGGGCTGCTATTTCCTTCTCCAGGGGATCTTCCCAACCCGGGAATCAAACCCACATCTACTGCAATGGCAGGCAGATGCTTTACCTCTGAGCCACCCAGGGATCCCAAATATCCTTTAACAAAGACTTATTTTTTACATGACAAACCTATCCTTTAGATTTTCATTTCATATTTTATGATTCTGAAGAAGTGGAATCAACATTAATTACAATTTTAGAAGGCATGCATTATTTATCATCTTCATCACCAGAGTAATAAAAGCCAACACAGGCCTCCCCATGCACCCCGTAAGGTACATAATATTAACCTGAGTTTACCCAGGATGAAATTGAGGAAACGTAAGTACCTCTCCCAGGGTCCTCTGTTTAGTAAATATAGAGCTGATTTTGAACCCAAAACATCCTGGCACCAGCACTCTTAACAGGAATGCTGCCACTCGCTGCTGATGAGAGCACTTAGTACCTGCCAGGCTCAGGGCTTGACAGATTGTGTCCTTTGTCCTCAGAACACCCTTACAGGTTAGTCACTATTAATTTCCTTTCCTGGTCAAAGGAGCCTGATCTTAGAGAAATTGTGCAGTTTCCCCCAGTTTGTACTCTATTTTGTAAACTGGGGGTTGAATCCACGGGGTCTGTTGACCTCTCCTGTGCTGACATTGGATCCCTGTGCTCTGCCACCCCTCTCCTCCAGCCCTGGAGTGAAGGCTTCCTGGATCTGTCTAGGCACCAGTTCCATCCCTGCCCACCTATGTTTGCTCCACCAAAGCCCCCTTTTCCATGTAAGGTAACAGTCACAGGCTGCAGGGACCAAGGCATGGACATCTTTGAGGTTATTATTCTGTCTACCACTATCCCGCCATTCCATTGTTTTGTCGCAGGAATCCTGCATTGTCCTCCATCCGATCTCCTACTCACATCTTCTCTCCCTTGTCACTGGCAGTCAGAGTGATTTTTTAAAGGTGTAAATACATCCCTTCACAGCTTGTCTAAACCCTCCCAAGGCCATGACCTGGTTGGATCACTCTCTGGCCTCCTCTGTCACACCTCAACTCCTCGCCCTCCTGCCCCCGTCACACTGGTCCCCTCCGTGGTCCTCCCGTGGATCTGAGCACACTCATGGAACAGAGCCTTCCCGTGTGCTGTTCCCTCAGCTCTGAATGCCGTTCCCTCAGTATTCGCGTGGCTCTGTCACTCACTCCATTCAGGTCTCTGATGGAGTGTCACTCCTTCATCTGCATACCACTCTCTCCCCTCAGTGCTTCTCTTTGGAATATTTCTGAAGTTCAGTTCAGTCACTCAGTTGTGTCTGACTCTTTGTGACCCCATGAACCGCAGCACACCAGGCCTCCCTGTCCATCACCAATTCCTGGAGTTTACCCAAACTCATGTCCATTGAGTCGGTGATGCCATCCAACCATCTTATCCTCTGTTGTCCCCTTCTTCTCCTGCCCTCAATCTTTCCCAGCATCAGGGTCTTTTCAAATGAGTCAGCTCTTCACATGAGGTGGCCAAAGAATTGGAGCTTCAGCTTCAACATCAGTCCCTCCAATGAACACCCAAGACTGGTCTCCCTTAGAATGGACTTAGATTGTAGATTTTTCTACTTTTAATGTCTCTCTCCCTTCCCTGGAATGGAAATACAGAAAGGCAGCTTCTTTGTCCCATTCTCTGCTGAACCCTAGCACTCGGGATGATGCTTGGGTATACAGTACGTGCCCAATACGTGTGCCCCTTCTATAAAGAAAGGAAGGAGAAAGATGGAAGAAGTTGACTTAGCACTCTCCCCCTTTTGTGGTTGTTATCTGAGGTCTTAACCCTCAGAGAAGATAATATTCTAAGTACCTCAAAAGGAATCATTTCACCTCTTTTAAATGCATATTATTCATGCAGATAAATTCTCCCAACATTTAAATAGTCCCACACAGATACACTCTTCCAGCAGCATGAGCTGATTACCTGATATTATTACATCTGCTACTTGGAGCGGTGTGACCAGAAGCTCTCTGTGTCTCAGTGTGCGCTTCTGAAAGATGGGTGTAATAGAAGTGCTGCCTTCAGAGGGCTGTGGTGAGGACTGTGTGTTTGGTTGCTCAGTCGTATCTGACTCTGCGACTCCATGGACTGTAGCTCACCAGGATCTTCTAGTGGATAGCCATTTCCTTTTCCAGGGGATCTTCCCAACCCAGGAATTGAACCCATATCTCTTGGGTCTCCTGCATTGGCAGGCGGAACCTTTACTGTTTGAGTCATTGTGAGGATTACACTTGTTAATGTTTCCAAAGCACTTACTAATAGAAGGGATTCAGGGACAAAGTATCACATCAGTGTTTATTAAAGATAAAAAACCAAAAAGAAACAAACAAAAAAACCCCCCAAAACCTTTTACATTCAAATTCAAACTGTTCTCTCCAATACTCCTTAGACCTTCATTTAATTTAGAAATGAACTTGGAAACTTTCAGCTTTTTGCTTAACTCAGTTTGTTCCTGCTTTATTATAACTTGGGAAAATACTAGTTTGTACCTCTTAATAGGGTAATGGTAAAACAGCAAAAGAGTATCTTTGCCCATTTTTTTTCCATCAGTGGTCATATTCTTACCACATAAATGTTTCCTCTATGGACAAGGGCTGTTACAATGTTTTTTAAATAATAGGATTATCGAATTTAGGGCTTCACTTGCTCAGAGGGCAAGTGTGAAATCTCCAGGCTACCTCCAAGCCTGTTGAAGTTCCTCCTGAAAGAAAATATCATTTGCCTGGCTTTCCAAGGGGCTGGGGTTTGAAACCTGACACCCATTTGTCTCTTGCCTCATTAGGTCACCACCCTGGAAAGGCTGCTTCCCCCTCATTAAGGAAAAGCTGGCTCCATTTATTTTGGCTCCAACCGACCTAACAGTGTCTTTAATTCAGCAATGGTCTGTTTTCCTTGGAGGCTGGAGAGGTTTTGGACCAAGCTTGAATTCTTGTGGGAAGTTCCAAAATGGAAGTCAGATGACTTCAGCCAGCAGTGGTGGAAGCAGGAAAGTGGGGCAGGCCTTTGGAAAATGGATTTTGAATACTGGAGGTTATTCATAAGATGCCCGACAAGATATAGCCTAACCCTTTGAAGGTGATGTGGACAAACCATTTTATTAGTCTGTTCAAACTGATACCTGTTTTCTTTTTTTAATTGTTTCCACCTAGACTAGAAAGCAGTTTCAACATGATTGTCGGAGGCAAGAAGGGATTGATAAGATGCTTACGTACACAGATGCAAGACAAGCCCCTTCCGGGGGAAACCTGTGAAGGTCACTCTTGCTGTTCAGTTGCTCAGTCGTGTCGGACTCTTTGCGACCCCATGGACTGCAGCACGCCAGGCCTCCCTGTCCTTCACCATCTCCCTGAGTTTGTTCAAACTCATGTCCATTGAGTTGATGATGCCATCCAACCATCTCATCCTCTGTCGCCCTCTTCTCCTACCTTCAATCTTTCCCAACATCAGGGTCTTTTCCAATGAGTTGGCTCTTCACATCATGTGACCACTCTAGAAGGACTAATGGCTGGATACATATTGGTCAGAGGAAGCCTTGGGGTGGGAGAAACATTGTGGAGGTAGCTCATGCCCAGGTGGGGCCTCATTGGTGCCTGTGCCTTTTCTCTGCAGAAACTGTGAAAGGGAATTAAAACAGGCCAATGGCACCCCACTCCAGTACTTTTGCCTGGAAAATCCCATGGACGGAGGAGCCTGGTAGGCTGCAGTCCATGGGGTTGCTAAGAGTCGGACACGACTGAGTGACTTCACTTTCACTTTTCACTTTCATGCATTGGAGAAGGAAATGGCAACCCACTCCAGTGTTCTTGCCTGGAGAATCCCAGGGATGGTGGAGCCTGATGGGCTGCCATCTATGGGGCACAGAGTCGGACGCGACTGAAGCAACTTAGCAGCAGCAGCAGCAGCTCTCAGTGTGGAGAATGGGCAGTTGCACAGCCATTGGTGAGGGTAGGGGAGGGGAGAGGTGGTGGTGACAGGGCTGAGCAGGAGGGACCCAGACTTCCAGTCTCTTGCATTAATAACCAGGTTGAACTTCCTGCCTCATAAAGCCACTCTCTCTCATCTCTTTCTTGCCTCCTTCCAATATTCTAGGTTCCAGAGACTCTTTTTTGGTTTTGCTTTTTAACCCGAGGTCCATGGATCTTCTAAGAGGGTCCATGGAAGAATACAAGGGGTTCCTGAAAGCTCAGAGATTATATACAAAATGTTGTAGGTGTGTTCATTGCCTTTAACCATAGTTCTTACCAGATCCTCAAAAGGACTCTGACCTGCCCTCCTGAGAAGCTGAGACTCACTGCTCTAACGGCAGCATGACCACCCCCAGGACACGCTGCACCTTTGTCTCCTTCAGTCCCTCGCGATAGGTGCAGAACTTGGCAAAGCCAGAACGTTCCAAAAAGCTTTGGACAGCATCAGAAGGCCTTGGAGAGCCAACTCTAGAGGCAAGAAGCATGAGTCCGGAGCTTTCATGAGTCAGTGCTGGTCTAGTCTGAGGGCCGAATCGGCCATACCTGGGGTCTTAGCTTCAGCTGCTGTGAAAAATTATACAGATTTGTGGCTTAAACAACAAATGTTATTTCTTCCAGTTCTGGAGGCTGAAAAGTCCAAGATCAGGGTACTGAGATATTGGGTTCCTAGTGAGGGCCCTCTTGATGGCCATCTGCTTGCTGTGTCCTCATATGGTGGGACAAGAGAGAAAAGCAAGCTCTCTACTGTCTCTTCTTTAATCCCATCATGAGGGCTACATTCTCATGACCTAATTATCTCCCAAAGGCTGCATCTCCATCACATTGGAGACTTGGGTTTCAACATTTGAATTTGGGAGCTAGGGCATGAACATAGCACCTGGTGATGGGCTGAACAAGTGACTCGGAATCCTTGCTTGGATACAAGCATATCTAGGTAAAAACACATCCAGAGTGACACAGATGGATGAATAAATAAGATTAGGTTCACGATTTTGAAACAGTATTCATGACCACCTTCAATATGTCAGGAGGTACATTACATGATGAATACATAACATCACATGGGCTTTCCAGGTGGCTCAGCGGTAAGATATCCACTTTCAATGCAGGAGCTGCAGGAGCTGCAGTTTTGATCCCTGGGTCAGGAAGATCCCCAGGAGGAGGGCATGGCTACCCACTCCAGTATTCTTGCCTGGAGAATCACATAGACAGAGGAGCCTGGCGGGCTACAGTCCATGGGGTTGCAAAGGGTCAGACACGACTGAAGCAACTTAGCACGCATGCACATGGCATCACTGGAGTATAATCACCTGATTTTATGATAATCTTGTAAGATGGATACTAATATCTTTCCCATTTTACAGACAGAGTAAGAGTAACTTAAGCTCAGAGAAGTCAAGTACATTTCTCAAGGTCATTAAGTGGTAGAATTGAGATGTAAAGTCCAGTTGGTCCAATCCATGCTTCCTGCCAACCTAGTAGCTTTGTTACATGCAAACAATCATTGTAGTAGCTTGTAGGATGCTGATGAATCTGAGATCTCCTTCAGGACTCTGACTTCATCATTTTTAGAGTTAACCGAGAGAGGGACAAGTCAAGTAAATAATTTGTTAGTCACACACTATGTTAGGAATTGGGAGGGATAACCACTTTTCCTTCCCAAAGGGACCACCATGCATACCCTGAGGGGGTGGGATTTCTGGACCGCTGTGGAGTTAACAAGAGGGGACTTGGGAAGTTAGAAAAGGGAGGGGGAGTCTGCATTCCAGGCATAGCTCATGGTATGAGAAAGCACCAAATTTGGAATGGGACAAACAGATGAAGAAGGTGTCAAGTTCTCTGGGGAGGAGTAGGGTAAAGCTCTGACAAAGATGTACAGTGACTTCTGAGACTGAAACAAAGGAGAACCATCCCGAACCCTAGGAGCCTCCCCTCCCCCATCCCAGCAAAGAGGAGTTCCATGCCAAAAGGGGACCGAGCTCTGGAAACAGACTGCCTGTCTACAGAGGGAGATCTTCCATTCTAGCAGAAAGCTCTCCAGCCACGGGAAACGCCATCTCAATCTCCATGGCTTGTCCACTGGCAACAGATGGCATCACTAGGGCTTGACTTAGGGAAGAGTGAAAGTGAGGAGCTAGAGGAGGAAAGAGAGGAACTGAGTGGAAATCATAAAGGACCGATAGGAGACATCTGGGTCCTAGCGCAGGCACCAACAGTCTGACACCCAAATGCGGGTGCACAGCACGGAATCCAGCTCAGATCCTAGAAGGCAGCAATCTCTCCGTCCTCCACGCCCAGCCCAAGAAGGCTGTCCCTGGAGACGAAACGATGGGAGTGACATCAGCAGAGAAGGCAGGCTCAGCTGTGCCTTCCATGTGGCTCTGCCAACTGCTTTTCCCCAGGGGACAGACACCGCTCTCACTGGGGAGAAGCCTGGAAAGTGGCTGAGTGTCCATTTCCCAAAGGACTGAGCCAGATCTAAAGGTTCAGGGCAGCTCAGGGAACTGCTTTCTCTAACGCAGGATCTGCAGTCTTGTTCATGCTCACTCCCTCCTCAGCAGAACATAACACACGTTCCTTTGTCAAGTCAGCACAGGCTCCATCCTCGGAGCCTCCCTGAGGGGCTCTCCCCACCCCCAGAGCTCCTGGCTCCCAGTCAAGCAGACGCCTCTGCGTCAACTCTTTTTCCACCCCCACCTCCCCAAGTATGCCATTCCCTCTCATGGGATAAATTTAGCTCTGAATGAATGAGAGAGGAGGGCACAGTCATGTAAACAGGGACCAGGTAGCTTTCCAATCTAAGTTTGACATACAGATGGCAGAAAAGATTCAAGTATTTATGGTTCCTTCTTTCTGCTGCTTCCACCACATGCTCAGACCCTGCGTCGTATTCTCTGCATTCCACAAAGCTAATTAAATATGTAGATCAGGATGTGAACTATTTGACTGGATAAAGCAGAAATCACTTGAGTGATTGAGGAACATTAAAGGAGTCAAAGAGAGCCTTGGGTTGCATCGGACATTTTCATTTACTGATCTGATGGTCGTAGAAACTCATCAGACACCTGGAAGCTTCCTTTGTCTTATCTATTAGCCGAGTCTCCTCTCCTGGTGGGCTGAGCCGGTGGCTGCTAGAGAATGTTGCAGTCTTAAAGACATCACCTCACCCCCCCAACCCCTGCCACCACCCCACTGACCAGTCCTTACCTCTCTGAGTTCCTGACTTCCAAGGCATCTCTTTGACTGTTGCTCTTGCCCCTCTGAGAGCATTTCTAGTTCTTAAAGCATGTTGTCATTCATGAGTTCCTTTCATCCCTATAAGAACCTTGTGTGGTAGTTAGCTATCTCTTCCCCAGTGTACAAAACTTCAGCTCAGAGCACTTAAGTGACTTTTCTGAGGTCACACAGAAAGTGGCGGAGTTAGGATTAGGACCTAGTGTTGAGATTTTGCCTGGTGCTCTTCCCGTTCTACCTTGAGCTGTTTTGAGGAAAGGCTGTCTGTCCATGATGCCCCAGCTGGAAGGGTTACATTGGGTAAGGAGCAATTTTTTGTTGTTGTTGAAGTATAGTTGATTTATAATGCTGTGTTAATTTCTGGAGTGATTCAGTAATATGTATGCATGTGTATATGCATGTATATAAATATAATTTTTCAGATTATTTTACATTATAGGTTATTGAGTGATATTGAATATCTTATAGTTTCCTGTATAAGGTCCTATACAGTAGGACCTTGTTGTTAATCTACTTTATATATAGTAATTCGTATCTGCTAATCCCAAACTCCTAGTGTATCCCCCTCTTTTCCCCTTTGGTAATTATAAATTTTTTCTATGTGAGTCTGTTTCTGTTTCATAAACATGTTCATTTCTATCATTTTTTTGATATTAGTGATATCATATGATATTTGATATTTTTCTTCCTCTGTCTGACTTACTTCACTTAGTATGATAATCTCTAGATCCAACTATGTTGCTACAAATGACATTATTTCATTCTTTTTTATGGCTAAGTTATATTCTATTGTGGGCTTCCCAGGTAGCTCAGGGGTAAAGAATCTGCCTTCCAATGCAGGAGATGTGGGTTCAATCTCTGGACTGGGAAGATCCCCTGGAGAAGGAAATGGCAACCCACTCCAGTAATCTTGCCTGGGAAATCCCATGGACAGAGGAACCTGGCAGGCTACAGTCCATGGGGTCGCAAAAGAGTCAGACATGACTTAGCAACTAAACAACAACAATATTCTGCTGTGTGTATCCGTGTATCTGTGTAGCTGTGTGTGTATCTGTGTGTGTGTATATATATATGTGCCACATCTTTATCCATTCATCTGGCAATGTATATTTTAGGTTGTTTCCACATCTTGGCTATTGTGAATAATGTTGCTATGAACATCGAGGAAGGTGTGTATCTTTTCAAATTAGAGTTTTCTCCAGATATATGCCCAGGAGTGGGATTGATCTGGATCTGCCTGGATCATATAGTAACTCTAATTTTAGTTTTTTTTTAAGGAACCTCCATACTGTTTTCCATAGTGGCTACGCAAATTGACATTCCCACTTACAGTGTAGGAGGGTTCCCTCTTCTCCATGACCTCAGGAAGGAGCAATTTTTGAGACTTTCTGGCTATTACCTCTCGGTGAGAACAGCTCTAAGGGGGCCAAACCCAAGTTGGACCCATGTTGCCAGTGTATGGAGGGTGGGCAATGGCAGCGGGGGGCGGCGTGCAGAATTGAATCGCTGGACTTCCAAAAGGCATCAGAGGGGCTCAGCATACATAAGTGGTAGGAGCTGAAGCTCGGTTTTCCCAATTTCATTATTCATTCCCCAAACAGGAGGGCACACAGGATTTACCTGATAGGTCGCTGTCCCTGCACAGACAACCCCCTAGAAAATCTCTGTCTTGTCAGCAGTGCTGACTTGCAGGATGAGTACGATGTGATCACATCACGGTTAACAATGAAAGCGTCGATGGCCACACTGCAAAACAGGATTCGAAGCTGACGGGGCACTTCATGGTCATTGTTCTAAGGCAAACTAGACTGGCCCCTAAGCTCTCTGAGAAGCCCGTGACCTGATTGTGTCCACTGGCATCAGACAGCCAGATGGGACTTCCCAAAGAGTTTTCCACTTTGTAGCTAATTCACTCCCAAACCTTGAGTCATTTACACCAAGGAGCACCTTTCATATGTGGGCATGTAGCTTTCTTCCTAAACACTCCACTTCCTAAACACTTAAGCTTTTCTTTCCATCTTTTCCTTGGACTTAATTTGTGTCCTCTTAAGTATTCCCTTGTCATTCCTTCTTATTTATAAGTATTAAATTGACTCACTCCAAAACATAAGGCTGTAGGTGTCTATGAATCATTAAAGGGAGAGCCTGGTAATGAAATTTCTAGGTAATAAATGACACGGAGCAGAATCCTTCCTCTTGAAAGATGAAAGAGAAGTACCTATTCATGTGGGGGACTTAAAGACTATTGATAGTTCACCCCTTTTCTTAAAAGAAAAGCCTACATCATAAAAACAAAAACAAACCAAGCTAACATAAATACAGTCAAGTCGCTTACTTGATTTGGCCTGTGACAGTGTTAATGAAGTGGCAGTTGGAATAATTAGGACCTGCCATCACTGGAGCACCAACTGCGGTCAGTCTCATGAATTTTCAATCTATCTTGATTCCCTGCAATATCCCTATGAGGTTAGAGTTGTTTTCCTCCATTACAGATGAGGATATTGAGCTAAGGGAATTCAATTTGTGCCACTGGTCAGTCCCAGTACCGGGATTCTAACTTGTCTTTACAGCTCATGCCTTTTCTCTGTGTCATACCTACCTCCTAATCCCACTTTTCAAAATGTTTATCAACATCCGAATGTCCCAGCAAGGTGAAGGTGGGATGACCCCTAACCATCCAGATCTTGTTCCTCTATTCTCTCCTTATAGCCCTTGGTTTCTTCTAGAAATTCACAGTGTTGATCAGCTGACATTGCCAAGGCTCATGCTGCTGTTCATGGGGTCGCAAAGAGCTGGACATGACTTAGTGACTGAACAATAACAACTCCCAAGGCTAGCCCAGAGAAAAGGAAGCCATCAAATGGAAGTTCTACTGTTCATTTCTAGATGGTTTTCCAGTTTCTCATTGTGATTCTTCTATGTAGAGAGCTTCGACAGTCTATGCTTTGAGGGACATCCCGCCTAGTTTATTTCCCACACTGGAGCTCTGTTTTCTAACTTCTTTATCTTTCTTGCACCATGGGGACTCTCTCTATGGGCCTGTCATTTGAAACCCATTGAGAAAAACATCACATACTTGAAATCCCATCAACTTCCCCAAATTGTTCACAACCACAGGAGCCAAAAGGGCTCTCAGCACCATTCCCGTCCTTTTGATTCTGTGCAGCCATATGTTTTGAATGACCATGGATTCTCACAGATCTCAGGCAAAAGAGAGCTGATACAAATACAAGCATTTTGGACCACCTGGCATTCCTTTGAAAATTACTTTTGTCAAAGGAAAGCTTCAGGTTACTCCAAAATTTCACACTCTTAGCTTCTGTTCAGCAAAACTTTAACTCACTCAGTGGGTCTTGGCGAGTCATTTCCCTCTCAGTTTTCAGAACTCCTGTTTTCCCCACAGAGAATAGGTTTGATCATCTGTGGTTCCCAAAGGACTCATGCCCTAAAATAGATTCTGCAATTTTTATTACCAAAGCATCTATTTTGCAAATCGAGCATTCTGTATTCTCTCCATACAATGCTTTGCAATACAGCATCTATCAGAAAAACCATTAAACAATACGGGTAGTGCTTATGCAATGTGGTTTAATGTCCCAGCAAGAACTAGTGATTTGTTACACACATTATGCACCCATTGTAATAGATCTTTTGAGATTTCAAATGTGTGGAGGGCAAAAAGTCACCCATATTAGCACTAGACTAGGAATTCTTTGTAATACCAAGCCATTGCCTCATGTCTAGTATAGAATAACTACACAATAAAAGTTTATGAAAGAAGTGGTACAACTTGGGTTATAAATGCCTGTGTTTGTAATGGTTTTGATGATTTTAAAATGCTAAAATTCAGAGATTTGAGGGGAGAAGTGCTGGAAGAGGAGAAAATGTTTTCCCTCTACTCTTCACATGTCTTCCTGTTTCACTTAGGGTTCTTAGTCACAAGCAACAGAAACTGATTTGAGTTGTTAGGAGCAGAGAAGGCATAAATTGAAAGTGCATTTTTTTTTTTTGAAAGTGCATTTATCACGTAGTTTGAAGAATAGCTGGGAAGATGAGAAGAGGCTTGAGCAATGGGCAGGACCAAAGATGAGCAGAAGCCTGAGAGAATTCTCTAATGCTGTGTCTTCAAGGCCCTTGGCCAGTGCACATACCTCACAACCTGGATTGCGTGCCATGTCATAACTTCCAGGGACCTGGGAAGCAAGAGCCTGGCATTTCCCAGCTTCTGTGTTGGGAACTGTCTCTGACTCTCTCTATGGCTTGTGGTATGGGAATTCCCCTAAAGATGGAAAGGGCTTCACAAATTGGGCAGCCAAAAAATATGGAAGAGTCTGCTCCATTTCCACCTGGACATGTCCCCAGGGTCGAGCATTCTGAATTTCTTCTCCCCTTTGACCTTTTGCCATAGCTGCTTTGACAGTCCTCAACACTTGGTGAACATGACCACTGCATATCTTTGGTCCCAGGCAGTTGAAAGCCACTGAGGAAGTAAGCACAACTGGTCAAAGAGTTTTCTATCTATTCCTAGTAAACCCAATTAGTTCAATGGTTCATCCCTAACCCCTACCTCACCCCATAGATATTTAATTCTATACATGTATCCAGAGAAATGTGACCCAGGAGACTCTAATGCATATTTCTGATTAAGAATCATGTCTTAATATTCCCCATATCCCACAGTTTCTTTACCAACCATTTCTATTTCTTTGAAGTCCCACCTATCTCAACCAAAGACACTTCCATCAGCTGAGAAAACTAGGCTTCTGATATATGCTCACTCAACTTCTCTCTCCTTCAACTAAAATGTCTTCACCCTTACTCATTCCATCTTTTGTCCTCTTTCATTTTCCCTTCTTTCCAAGGCTAACCTGGCCACCAGAGCTTGTTTGGATGCCCTCTGATCTAATCTGAGACCTAACTCTTATCTTCCCTTTTGACTATGTCTTTGGTCTCACTTCCCTGATACCTAATTCCCTTTGATTCTGAAACATTCAAGTCTCACCTCATATAACAACCCTCTAACTTGCCTTTGCTTCCCATAGACTGCTTCCAGTTCTCCCCAACGCCCTTATCTTCCATATCCAAAGATCTTAAAAGAGTGTTTTGTACTCCAGGATGCTCCTTTCCCACCTCTCATTCATTCTTAACTCTCTGTCACTGCTTATAAGCTCGCCCTGTACACACACAGCTCTTCCCATGCCACCCATGGTTTCCTGGCTGCCCAAGGCTCTTCTTGGTCTGCATCATTTTTTTTAAACCTCCCCAAACCATCTGACCCCGTTGAAAAACCTTTTTTTCCCATTGTGATTTTTCGTAGAAATATCCATCTTGATTTTTCCTTTTCATCCTCAGATGACACTTCCTCAGCCTCCTTTGCTGGACTTTCTCTTCTTGTTGTTTGTTCTGTTTTCTCACTCTGGCCATTCACATTTCTTGAGCTAGAACTGCAATGTAGATGACAGCCAGATGCATGTTCCCTGATTCTTCTATCTTGAGATGCAAAGCTTTCAAACTGGTCACTTCCCAAAGGTGTCTAAGCCCTTTGGGGGCTTGGCATCTCACCTTCCATCATGCCTTTTAAAAATTTATCATAGTAAAATATACGTAACATAAAACTGATCATTTAAGAGTATGGTTCAGTGACATTAGGTCCATTCACGTCATTGTGTTCTTCTAATTCCTTTTTAATATCTGTATCACTGGAGGGGAAAGGACCACTTATTCACCACTGAGGCTTGCCTCCCCTTCATATGACTGGCTGAGCCTGGTGCCTGGTGGTTATGAATGTGGGCTCTGGAGGTCTGAGCTGAGCTGAAATCCCAGCTCTGTGACTTTGACTGAGTCCTTCAACCTCTCTGGTCTCACTTTGCTCATCTTGTTATTCTCTGCTCTAGCTGGGTACACTGTCACTCTGCTGAAGTACTGACAGCTTTGTTTATCTGTGAGCAAACACCCTCAAAAGACTTGTCCTCTGGAGATGGCGCTGGATGTAAAGAGAAAATGCAGCGTTTGAAGAAAGTGATGGGTCTTAGCCAGAAAGAAGTTCTGGATATACTGGAGAGGGATGTCAAATCTGGTGTTGGCTTGGATTTATGACCCAAACAGCTCCACCGATGCCTGTTATAAAAAGAAAGGGAAAACAATCAATCAGTTAAACTGCTTCAGTCTTTGGGAAGAGTAGTAATTGCTCTTCAAGTGACAGGTGAAACCTCCCTGAACGTTGAAAAGGTGATTTAGTAGAAACTGTAAGAATTTTCCCAGGAAAGAGGTAATTTAAAGAAATTTGATGTGCATACCTTTAAAAATGCCTTAAGTCTTACATTTATCAGATCAAGCACTTGAATAGGTCACATTGGTTTCTCCCCCACCCTACCTCCTTATGTTTATTTCATTTTATGAAGGAAAGTTTGCTTATGAATGTTGGAAATTCTAGCAGCCTCCTCCTGGATGGTAGGAGGTATTTTGTTTGTTTTTGCCTTTTATTTCCTTTTAGACTGGATCTTCTCCATCTCTTATATCCAGCCCAGGGCGTGGCATAAAGGATGCACTTTAGTACTGTCTCCTGTTTTAGTAAACTGAAAATGAAAGTTGCTCAGCTATGTCCGACTCTTTGGGACCCGGTGGACTATACTGTCCATGGAATTCTCCAGGCCAGAATACTGGAGTGGGTAGCCATTCCCTTCTCCAGGGGATCTTCCCAATCCAGGGGTCGAACCCAGGTCTCCCATTTTAGTAAAGAAGAGGTAAAATATTTTAATGACCAGATCCTACTTTTCCTTTAAGAGACTGAGTATATAAGTAACAATTCTCAGTGTTTCAGCCCAGAACATTACAGGATAATGTTAAGAACAGATTGCCCTTTACAAAGGACCTTTATATACTTTATCTCATTCAGCACTTCCCTTTTCAGATGAGGAAACTGAGGTTCAGAGTGGTTAAATGACTTGCCCAAGGCTTTACAGCTATTAAGTGGTCAAACCTGGCCAAAGAAGCACCTATAACTACAAAATCTGCACCTACAAACTCGTGGTTGTCTTTCTAACCCACATTTGACCCCACAGAGGGATGGCCTATGTTCAGCTGTACGCTGTCCTTGGCCAATTTGACCGCCGAGGATCCTGCCATCTGAGGCACGTGGGCAAGGTAGCCCTTCCCAGTGGGAAATGTCCCCATGTCGAGTTCAGGCTTTTGGCACGAGCCAGAAGGCAGGACGTGCTGGGGCCGGGCTTTCTACCTGAGGCCCTTGGGCTGGGGTCTGCAGGTCCCCAGTGAGCACGTGTCCACCTGGGCGCACCAACCCAGCGTCCTAGCGGTTCCCGTGCGCCCCGGGTGCCCACCCGCACGCGCGGTGCCTGGCCGCTCCTGGGGGAGCCCCCACTCCCTGCGGCTTCAGCCCGGGTGGCTCCCGCCCGCCTAGAGCCGCCCGGGGGCCGTGGCCGCGGGTCCCCCACACCCCAGGGGCGGAGCGAGGCGCGGAGACGTCAGGGCGGAGAACGAGCGCGGGGCGAGCGCGCCCTCCCGGCGGCTGCCCGCGGCCCACGTCCCCGACTGGCGCGGCCGGCGGCCGGGAGATGCAGGGAGCGGCAGCGCTGGGGCGCAGCCAGGCGGCGGGCCGGGCGGGGGCCAGACGCTGAGCCGGGCGAGCCAGCCGCGCGCACAGCTCTGCCCGCCACCCCCGGAGCAGATCCCCGGCCGCCCGTAGGCTTTCCGTGGGGTTCTAGCAAAGCTCCCCCCCGGGGTGCCCATCAATTTCCTCGGGTGACTACAGCGTGTGTTTTGTTTTTCTTTCTTCTTTCCCTCGCTGTGTGCCCTTCTCCAGGATGGCAGAGGCGGAATTGCACAAGGAAAGGCTGCAAGCCATAGCAGTAAGTCCACTTTCATTTTATTTTCTTGCTCTATTGTCTGGGATGGGAAAGGACCCCGAGTACGGCGGGGCCGTCGACATTCCAGCACAGTAGCCACAGGACATGTGTTTTGGGGATAAAAGTCTGTCAAGGCTCAGCTACGCTGCGTTTTATTTTATAGTCTGTAGATGGAAAGCCCCAGGGCGCGCTTTGGGCTGGGGATTTGAATGTGGAAGATTGGCTTAGAAATAAGATGCTTGCTATTGGGCTTTGGGGAAAGACGAAAGAGAAGCATGGGGCGGGAGGGGGGACAATTCCTAGAATATTACCACCCAGTGCTCACTAATATTCTGACTTCAGATGCTGGAGAAGGCGGGAACGGTCACTAAAAACTGTGACTTCCACGCTCTCTGCGGAAGCTGTTGGTCTGCTAAGTGAAAAACCAGCAGTCCACTCCGCTGCCAGCCACGCGGTAGAACCTCCTCCCTGAAACCGAGAGTATTCATTTTCCCTGTTCTGTTTGAAATTGACAAGGGCACTGGCACAAAGCCACCACCTTGGGTGAGAGGAAGGTCTGGGGACTTCTTGGAACAACTGGGTCCTGGGAATAATATTCCAAGAGAGCCTCCTTCTTATCTGTGGTTCCTCAACCTATTTTCAGCATACAAAGGAACAACCAGTTTGGGCAAAGTTTAAGTGCACTCAGAAAAGTGTACCCAATGTGCATCTTGAGTATAAAGGAGAGCTCTCCAAGGCTGCCTAAATTTGAGTGGTCCTGCCCCAGTGTTGCCAATGATCCACAGATGTGGTATTTTTACTAGGGCCACCGCAGCTGGATTATATATTTCTTTTGCAGATGAAGGAATGATTACTGCTGCTCTATGAAATAATAGCAATTAAAAGAGAAGCTCCTTTAACATATTGGCATAAAAGAATCTCCAGACATTCTTCTACCTAAGTAAATTTTTTTTTGTCCAGGAGTTCCCTGGAAACACATATGAATTTGTTGGAGTAACAGCGTGTAATGTTTTGGAAGCAAAGTATATTAAAATGTTTTCAAAATCCTTTGGATGGATTCTTCACTGGGAAATGCACACAGGCTCTTCTTTTTCTTTTTAAAGAAGCATTTGATGTGGTCTCTGTGGCTCTGAGACCCTCTTTATCAAAGTCTTCAAATCTTAAATGTCTTGGAGACTTCACAGCTGAAGCGAGAAAGACGTTTGTTGGCATTGTTGAATGCTATAGCTTTTTTTGTCTGTTGGGCAATCTTTGAACTTGGTGTTTAGAACTCAGGAAGGCTTTCCCCCCTCCTGCCCCACCTTTTTTTCCCTTTCCCTCTGAGTGTGTGTATTTTGATGGTTAGTGAAGTTGTTTGTTTTCTAGAGTTTGTGGCCAGGCAGTGTGGCCAGTATGTCATGAACTGGGTAAGAATGGAGATATTCAGTTCTTGGTGCCATGTAGCTGGTGGATGTTTTATATAAACTGAATAATAGGCTGCTTTAACTGTCCATGTAGTGGCTGCTCCAGAGAGCATTCCATTGCTCCCATCAGTGGCCGCTGAAGGTTTCCAACAGTTGTCACATTTTCTGCCTTTGCATGACCAGCTTGTCTGGATGCCTGAGGAACAGCTGGGCCTCATGAAAGGGCTCGCTTTCCGAACAGGGAGCCAGTAGCAGCTTACACTTGGGCCACCCTTTGCCACGTGAGGCTGGGTCATTCCCAGCAGAGGCTAAATGGATTTTTGAGAAGGGTCTAGCCAGCCTTCTGGGATTCTTACGCCCGTGCAGTTGTGGAATTGAGTTTGTCCTGTACTTGGGAAACTGTAAATGATTCTCATGAATGATTCTGCCCTAACGAACATATCTTAGTGCAGATTTTCTAACAGCAAATTAACTCTGTGTATGTGTGAGAGAGAGAGGGAATTGAGGGGGCGGGGGGTGGAGGCGCTTGTGACCATGTCAGCTGTTCTGTATCCTGCTTTGACCTAATGCATACTCTCCAAAATTTGCAAACCCTGAGTCTGTCTGCCACCTTCCTAGGGTTCTCAGGGGGCCCTCAGGAGCTCATGAGCCTGCTCCCAGAGCCTAGTCCTCCTGAAGTCTCTCTGGAGATGTGAAGGAGGAAGAGCAATGACTCTATCTCTTCACCAACTTGGGCGCCTCTCCAAGAGGAGATTCTCATCTGTAGGTTCTTGAATACTCTTCAGTCTACACCCTGGTCCCTTCATCTGTAAAGAGAGCTCATGAGTTCTGCTCTAGGGGCTGGCTGTAAGGTTTAGATATGGTGCAGGTGAAGGGCCTGGCATGCAGGGGCCAGCTGATGATCTTCAGCCAGAGCCGCCCATTCCTGTCTACCTGCTGCCTTGTCCTTGTGAGGACAAGAGGAAACATCTCTGAAACATAAAGAGCTTGAACAACCTTCTGTATCCTCTCCTTTACTCAATTGAAGGCCAGGGCTTGGCCCAGCATCAATTCCATCAGCTCCTCAGACCCAGGTGCAGAGATATGACTGGAGTATTCAGCCATCCAGCAGGTATTTACAAAGTGTCGTCTCTTGGAAGAAAGTGACAATGCCAAAAAGTCAGTGTCCCTAAGTTTCAGTCATCAGAGGGAAGACTTTGCCCTTTGCACACTTAAGTTCTGAAAAGGACCGATGTCCTGTGACCTATGTCATGTGATCATTGGTGGGATTTCCCCCTGCCACCTCCAGGGAATAAAATACTCAGAAACTATGAGTGCTTTAATTGAATCTTCCAGTTGAGTCCAGAGACTAATCAATGAGAAAAGATGAATCTCATCCTATTTCCTGCCAAAAGCGGAGCAAATGTTGACAAGTGTCTCTACTCCCAGGCTCTCATTCCATCAGTAGGGATGTTCCCAAAGCTGGAATTTTAGGAGAAAGCAAAATAATTCTGAGGCAGGATGAATGTGAGTGGTTATTCCAGGGAATAATAATACAGTTGCCATTTCTTGACCACCTTCTATTCAGCAAGGCCCTGTGTGTCATGCTTCTTTTCTTAACCTCAAGTTAATGGTTTAACATAAACAATTTCTAGCCAGTGGAAGGAGTACTTATGCAAATAAGCACACAGGTGGAGCAGGTAAACCAAGGAGCTGTAGAACACTTCCCCAGAGAGAGATTTGAGTGGGTCGTGGAGATTTGGTATAATAAAATATAAAATAACACACATACTTCCCCATGAGCAGAAGGAATGTATTTACTTGTTTGTTGTTAGTTTATCATTTATTTGGAACAGGTAGTAGAAGAAAGGGAAAGCCAACCACGTGAAGTTAAGTCAGTAGCCAAAGGCACCAACTCAGTGATAAGACTCAAGTGCATTTTTAACACAGATGATGTCATTTAATCCTGATGAGCTAATGGGGGAGGAACGTCTAGATTATCCATGTTTTAAAGAGCCCAACACAGAGAATGTCAAAGCCAGGATCAGAACCCAAATTGCAGGGCCCTGGAGCCTGTTTATTGACCACTGCCCAGAAATGCACCCCCCAAGATGGTAGCAGCATCTTGAGCTCCGCCCATGAGCTCGCTGTGTGGGTGGTTCTGGCAGCCCCTGTGCGAGCGGATGAGGGAGAAGACTGATTCAGTAGCATCGGGAAAGGCTGAGACAAACCAGGAGGCCACATCCTTTTGAGAGTCTTCCAGTGCATGGAAATACCCGATGGAAGCTCTAACCAAGTGAGTAACACGTTCCCTCGGGGAAGAAGCCATGGCGTCTCAGTGCAAACCAGTTTTGGGGGAGGATGTGTTATGTCTGCACGTCACAAAAAGAGGGTCTTCCTTGCGCTCAGGTGAAGATAACTGAATGTTTCAGAGATTGTCTTGAGTAAAAGCCCTCAGAGAGGTTCTCAGGCCATATGTGCTGAGGTGGCGCTAGTGGTCAAGAACCCACCTGCCAATGCAGGAGACGTAAGAGACTCAGGTTCAATCCTTGGTTCGGGAAGATTCCCTGGAGGAAGGCATGGTAACCCACTCCAGTATCCTTGCCTGGAGACTCTCATGGACAGAGGAACGTGGTGAGCTTACAGTCCATAGGGTCACAAAGAGTCAGACACGACTGAAGCAACTTGGCACACTCACAAGATGCCAATCCAACCTACGCTGGCTTTTTAGGGTATTTGGTTGCTTATTAAGAACTCAAACTCTGGAATAATAAAAACGATCTTTGGCGTTTGTGTAGCACTTTACAATTTACAAAAACCTGCATGTATTACCTTAATTCTGATCTGTGCTAGGCAGGACTCATTGTCTGCACTTTACAATAGAGTATGCAGAGGTGTCCGAAGAAGGCGATGGCACCCCACTCCAGTACTCTTGCCTGGAAAATCCCATGGATGGAGGAGCCTGGTAGGCTGCAGTCCATGGGGTCGCGGAGGGTCGGACAAGACTGAGCGACTTCACTTTCACTTTTCACTTTCATGCATTGGAGAAGGAAATGGCAACCCACTCCAATGTTCTTGCCTGGTGAATCCCAGGGACGGGGGAGCCTGGTGGGCTGCCATCTATGGGGTTGCACAGTGTCGGACACGACTGAAGTGACTTAGCAGCAGTAGCAGTAGCATGCAGAGGTCTGGGCTCACACAGTGAGAAGTAGAAGGGTTGTATCTCTCTCCTGACTCCTGATTCCTAGTATTGGTGGCATGTCTAGCTTTGGGCACGGGGTGCTCTGCTATGGGTGAGAGCTGCCTCTAGGATCCTTTAACTGGGGGCGGGGGGCAGAGGAGAGGGGGTTAGCTTTGGGGTATGTGTGCCTGGATGTGCCTCTGTGGAATCTGCCCTTTGGGGATTTCACTTTGGGCCCCTCTCCCCCTTAAAACTCTCCCCCAGGGGTTGCAGTTAGTGGCCTGTGGCCTCCACCTGCTCCCATTTTCTGTCCTGAGAAGGCCTGGATGTAGGTGGGTGGCTTAGGCTGGCTCTGCCCTGTACTTGCAAAGAGACAAGGCATTTCCTTGGCTTCATCTCTCAGTGTTGTTCTTGCCTCTGAGCAGGAAGACCTTGAGTATCAGAGTTGGAATGTGGACCAAAGGCTCAGGAAACCAGTCAGCCTGCTCTGATCCAGGCCACTTGGGTTGGCCTACCTGGCTTGGGCAGAAATCCTGGCTGCCGTTTGCATGGGATCCAGTCCAGCCTAGCTTCCCAGGTCAGGGATCCCTCAGAGGTTCTATAGACTCAAATCCAAGACTTATAGTAACACAAACTGTGGTTCTTGGGGAGACCATCCCTGTACATGTCCCCTATGAACCTCTGCATTGGCAGGCAGCTGGTAAGAGGATGGGAGAACTGAAGATGCCAGCCATACATTTGTTCATCTTCTTCCACGTAAATGGTACCCTGCTTCTAAAAGTTCAAGCTGAAGTTTAAAAAATGGTTTGCCCAGGACAGTGGTGCTGAGGAAGGGCTTGACCCAGATGACTCTGCAGGGCCGCCCAGTGGATAGATGCCACTTGGGGCACATTCAGGGTCGTTGCCAGGTCTGAGAGTGCCAAGGCAGGCCTTACACAAATATGCCCAAGGGTCATACACCTCTCTGACCAGTTATTTGTACCTATGAGTATTTCAGGCTTTAGCCTCTTGGGACAAAGAGCAGTTGCTCTGGCGAGTGCCCTGTGAAATAGACTGGTCATCATTTAAAAAGCCAAGCAGGGGGGCTTTTGGGTTATTATTTGCCAGTATTTAGAAGGAATCCAGGGCTCAGTAATAGCCCTTCTCCATTTCTCTGGGGTTTTCCAGTGCACTGGGGACCGCCACTGTTGATCCTTTGAACTACCCGAATTTCATCACTGATCCCCCTTGAGGATGTGGATCAACTTCCTTGGCAGTAAGAGTTGGTCCTCGTGTTGAGATATTGACTGAGAGAACAAATTGCATTGATGCACAGACACAGTGGTCCCCAAGGCTGTCAGTGCCTTGCACTCTGGCAAGTAACAAGCATGGATTCTGGCCTCTGAAAGCCTTGGCTCATATCCCGGCAGCCTTTCTGTTACTATCTGTGTGACCTTGCTCTTCCCCAGTTTCCTCATCTATAAGGTGGGGATAATGATAGTACTAGTCTCCTGGAATTGTTTTGAAGGTTATTTGACAGGTTTCATGGGAAATACTCAGTGCAAGCTTACAGAAATCACTCAACAAAAGTTTTCTTTTTATAGTAAGTGAATCAACAAATCGTAACGCACAATTTTTAAGGAGAAAATGGATGCAAAGGGTGAAAAATGAATTCTTTTCACCTCAACTGGTGAATTGCCACACTGAATTTCATGAATATAGTGACACCTTTGCAGTGCAGGAGGATACTAATAATAACAATGAAAAGGATTGTTTACAGTGAACAGGATTTGCAAGCCCAGAAGGACCTGGGAGCCAGCATGTAACATAAATGAGTGACACAGATTGAATGGGAAACTAAGGACCTGAAGGGAAGATACCTCTTCTCAGTGAAGGCACAGTTCATTTATACTAGATGTGAACGTGGGTCCTATGTTGTCACATCCACTGATTCTCAAGAGACAGATATCTTCCTTTTTAAAATGTGAGAACTCCCATTTCAAAATCAACTGGCTTAAAAAGTTTTTAAAAGTTTGTGGATGAAACGAAATTTCTTTTGGTCCACGGGTTGACCTTTTGTGACCTCCAGATATAAGTAGAGCTTTGAACATTACACTGTGATTTCTTTATGCATGGGCTTATTTGGGTTTCATAAGGATGCTATGAAGTAGTACTACCAGTCCCCCTTAGATCTCTCATAATGTTACAAAAGCAGGGTGCATTTTCAGCAGGGCTTTGTGAGTTTGGTGTCCAAATGTTTGGATCATTGGGAAAAGTGCATATTTGCTATATGTTGATATTAGCTCCTTTTAACCACTGACATTATTATAACTCAAAATTCATGTCTAGGTAGATGATGGCTTTCTCAAAATTGACAGAAAAGCTTAAAATACAGCATCTTGATGTGGGAAACTCCACTATCATAGAAGCATCTTTAACAAGATAGACAGACCATTTAGTGGTTAAGCCCTTGCCTTCCAATGCAGGGGGTGCGGGTTTGATCTCTGGTCAGGGAGCTCAGATTCCATATGCCTCATGACAGAAAAACCAAAACATAAAAAACAGAAGCAGTATTTTAACAAACTGGATAAAGACTTAGAACATGGTCCACATAAAAAATTTAAAAAAAAAAAGGTAGGCAAATTTGAGCCGTCACATGTTACCAGGTGTTTGAGATGATTTTAATATATCAGCCTTGAATTACAGACAATGTAGGGTGACTCAGCTGGGCTCAGGACTTCTAATAATAGCAGCGGCTGCTACTGGACATAGACTTTTGCTATGGACATAGACTGTACCATAGCAGTGGTACAGAACCGTGATTCTCAAACTGCAGTGCATTAGGATCACCTGGAGGGCTCCTTAGAAACACAGATTGCTGGGTCCTCCTCCTAGAGAGTTTGATTCAGTAGATCTGGGGTAGGGCCTGGGAATTTGCATTGCTAACAAGTTCCCAGGGTTTGCTGTTCCTAGCTGCAGCTGCTGTTCTAAGGAACACACGTTGAGTACCGCTGGTGAAGTGATAGAAGGCCAAGGGAGATGATGGCCTGGGTCTTCATAAGTATCACACACCCACTGCGACATGCCCAGGAGTTTGTGAAGTATGGATATCTTAAAGAGATGAGACGGAATAAGAGACCAAATTCAAGTGGGCTATAGCCCATGGGGTCACAAGAGAGTTGGGCGTGACTTAGTGACTAAACAATGATAACAAACCTAGCTCAGTTTGAAAGTGATGTAGTCGTGTCCCTCTTACGTCAATTGGCTGCTCAAGAGGAGATTTTGTTTGTCTTGGGTACTTGTTTTAATCTATTTGCGTGCGTGCGTGCGTGCTTAGTTGCTTCAGTCACGTCTAACTCTTTGCAACCCCAAGAAGTATAGTCCTCCAGGCTCCTCTGCCCATGGGATTTCCCAGCAAGAATATTGGAGCAGGTTGCCATTTCCTATTCTGGGAATCTTCCCAACCCAGGGATCAAACTTGTGTCTCTGGCGTCTTCTGCATTGGCAGGAGGGTTCTTTACCACTGAACCGCCTGGGAAGCCCACACGAAATGTGTATGATGCTCTAGATGGAGAAGTCCCAGAGCAGATCAGCAGTCAAGTCTTGTAGCAGCCTCTCCAGCCTGCAGGCCTGATTCTCAATGCAGCTGCTTCTCACGTGGGCAACTCTAATAGGAGGCCAGGGCAACTGAGGTTCACTTACTAAATGATGGTTAGTGATTCTCCTAAGTCACTCTGTGTGCACAAGCCGGGCTTGTCATTGCGGTGTCAAAGAGGAGTTTATTCTCGCCAAGATGTCCTCCAATCTTCCCTCATCCTAATTGTAGCATCCATTGTGTGAACCAGTGCTTCTTATTCAGATGGTTTCAGCCTCACCCAGGCTCTTAATTTGTCTTAAAACACAAAGGACAGAGGCCACACGTCGCAGAATGAGACCTAAGAGAACACGGATGGGCTGCTGGGTGATAGCCGCCCAGCATAAGGAGCTTTGTAGAGGAAAGTTTGCACACGAGCACTGTGGGTTTGGGCGAATACCGCACAGCTGAGACCTATTTCTGGCAGGAAATGCCGGCAGAAGCAGAGGTTTGTGGGGGTGGGGGTGCATGTTGGAGCTGCATATGTCCTTGGTTAATGGGTATGGCAGTCTTTTCCATTAGTCTCATGTTGAATTAGAATCCACAAAAGGAGATTATTAAACACACAGAGAGACGGACAGAGACAAGCCTTTAATCTATTTACATAATGCTTGAACGTATATTTAAAATACTTTGGAGCCGGTCTTTGACTCTAGTGTCCATGTTTCTGTAGCATCCTCTGAGCTTAGCTAGAAGAAGGAAATAGGGAACCTGGTCCCTTTCCCTTGCATAAAATGGGAGGGGGGAAGAAAAGCCACATGCGCTCCCAAGATAAAAGCCCTAGCAAAGGCTATGAGCCAGACCTCAAAACACATCTTCCAGCTCTTCGTTTCCCCTCTGGCAGCCCATTTCATTACCCTGCGGGCTTCCAGGCTCTTGACAGTCTGTGCACTAGCAAGATGTCTTCAAGGCATTTGTGAAACCTGCCCTTAGTTTTTCACTGCATGATACCGATTTACTTACTATTCTAGGTGGGTGGGATTTTTCCCCCTTTCTTCTAAATTATAACCAGTCATCAGAGGATTCACTTTATTTTTAAAGTCAGGGCTGAAACTTAAAACTTTGAGGGTTATAAAAAATGTTATTCTTAACAGAAAAACATAGGCTTGAAAACTTAACCCCTTGGTGGTAGCTAGGGGATCCTCATTCTCTGAGTTTGAGCAATGATGCCAACAATTTTTGAGACCAGTAAATATCACATGGGGCTTCAGGCTTGGGACCTGTGATACGTGTATGTCCTTATGTGATGGAGAGAGAAGCCAGATCTGGGAGAGGTACCTTTTGGCCAAGAGGCAAGGGGTCAATTCAGCGGCTCCCCTCTGGGCTCCTGGTTCATTTTTTTTTTTTAAACACATGCAAAAACAGTATGGTTGAGGATCATCTTTATTGTTAGTGATATATTATTTTACCTTTTTTTTTTGGCCACTCTGTGTAGCACATGGGATCTTAGTTTCCCGATAAGGGATTTGACTTGTCAGCTTGGGCTGATGATCCTTGCTGCTTCTAATGGGTCAGGAAATGGTTCAAAAATTTTCTTGCCATAGTGGGACTATGAGACATAAAGATTTGAAAAGTGGAAAAGAGTGTAGAGGTTCATCAAGAAGTTAAAAATAGAACTGCTATGTGATCCAACAATTTCACTTCTATGTATATATTACAAGGAAACAAAATTACTATCTTGGAAGAACATCTGCACTTCCATGTTCATTGCAGCCTTGTTCCCAGTAGCCAAGAGATTAAAACAACCTAAGTGTTCATTGACAGATGATTGAATAAGCAAAATGTGGTATATCTAGAGTGGAGTATTATTCAGCCTTTATAAAGAAAGACATCCTGCCATCTGTGACTAACATGGATGGACCCTGGAGGGCATTCTGCTAAGTGAAAAAAGCCAGACACAGAAAGATAAATACCTGTAATCTCACTTATATGTGGCATCTAAAAGAATATTGAACTTAGAGAGGAGAGTGGTAGATATTAGAGGGTGGGAAGTGGGGGAAAGGGGAGATGTTAATCAAAAGTAAAACTTTCAATTATAAATTGAATAAGTTCTAGAGTCCCAATATATAGCATGGTGACTGGTTAAAAACCATGTTACTACATACTTGAAATATGCCAAGAGAGTAGATCTCATGTGTTATGATTAAACACACAAAAATGGTAGCTGTGTGAGGTGATGGATATATGAATTAGCTTAATTATGATCTTTATTTCTCAATGTATATCAAAAATATGTTATACACTGTCAGTGTAGACAATTTTTTTTAATCATACCTTAAAGCTGGGGGAAAATGATCTGTTAAAAAAATGATCTGGAAAGCTTGAAGTTAGTATGAGTGGCCTTGAAAGGAAACACTGCTTATCCAGGAAACACACACACACTATAGGTAGTGATAAGCCCATCATCTGAGTGCTCATTTTTCTTTTCCAGCTGGTATGTAGGCAGCCGTGTCCATGAACAGTGAAATCTGAGCATATGTGTTTAGAATTTAGTGCTGGTCATCAAATAAAAGTTGCAGCAAAACCCAAAAGATATTTAACAGTAACTGAGATAGGTCTGTGGGGATGGGTCAGAAGGCAGGGCAGGTCCTGGGAGGCTGACTGTTGATATACTCTCTAGGTTGTCAGACAATGTAAAGTAAGTAGAAAAAAAAAAAAAGGAGAAAACAAATACTGTGTATTAATGCATATTTGTGGAATCTAGAAAAATGGCAAAGCAGAAATACAGATGTATAGAACAAACTTATGGACCCTGAAGGGGGAGGGGGGAGTGGGATGAAATGGAAGATTGGGATTAACATATATACACTATTAATAGTCTGTTGAGGGCTTCCCAGATGGCGCTAGTGGTAAAAAGCCTGCCTGCCAATGCAGGAGACCAAGAGACACGGGTTTGAACTCTGGGTCAGGAAGATTCCCCTGGAGAAGGTCATGGCTACCCACTCCAGTATTCTTGTCTGGAGAATCCCATGGACAGAGGAACCTGGTGGGCTATGACCCATAGGGTCACAAAGAGCAGACCCAGCTGAAGTGACTTAGCATGCATGCATAAAATAGATAATAAGAACCTACTGTATAGCTTAGGGAATGCTACTCAATGCTCTGTGGTGACTTAAATGGGAAGGAAATCCAAAAAAGGGGATATATGTGTATATATAGCTGTTTCACTGTACAGTAGAAACTAACACAGCATTGTGAGCAGCTATACTCCAATAAAAATTAATTTTAAAAAGAATATACTCTCTAACTCTACCAGCTACTAGAAATAAGACTCTGGCAGCCTCATCACTCCCCGTCCTTATTCACACGGGAGTGAGAATGATAAATGTCTGATCAGCATTGGATCTGATGGCCATGATGAAGAGGAAGTACTGGGCTTGACAACACAGAGGAAGCTAAGGTGAAAGTAATTTCAATTGCTCAGTCCCTGTCTGCTCTCTTCCCTTACTGCCATCATTACTTTCTGTCCTGGCATGTCCCGGCCTCTAGAGGATTCCAGTTCTCATCTGCCCTGAGCTCAGGTCCACAAAGCAAATCTTGAAGCAAAATGGCTTAGCAGTGTGGGGAACAGGAGGGGAGCATCTCCCCTATAGGGAGACAGGGCACCCCAGGGCTCAGAAAGCAAGTCAAAGACTGCAACTTGATTCTATAGCTTTCTTTCAGTGGGAGGAAGGGTCTCCCAGGTCCTGAGAGTTTCCCTTGGGCCAGACAGCTGGCTGAATGCCTTATATTGGGCGTTAAAACCTCAATTGAGCCCAGGTGGCAGGCTGACGTGGTGGCTGAGCCTGTGGGACTCTGCTGACTGGAGAGAGTGGGCTCCCCAGGCAGTACTCAACTCCAGCTGATGGGCACTTTATGGGAATACAACTCAAGGATCTTGTATTGTTCAAGGGCATCTGGAAATCCAGCTTTTGAAGGAAGTCTGTTGATATTTATATCATAACCATTGAAGCACTGTGTGGGCAAACCAAACACAGATTTTAATCCAGTGTGGGCTGGATTCATTCCTCACCCCTCACCCCTTCCCGATCCCCACCCCAGGCCCCCAGTTTCCCACTTCGCCTTGCACAACAATATTGTATTTAATTCTAAAGCTGGTAGTATGCGGAGATGATAGGATGATAGTATTACGGTTGAAGCTAAGTCAAATGTAGGTGTGTTTAGTCCTGTTGGGCAAATAAATGGGCAGCCTGCCAGAAACCCATCGAGGACTACCTTAGGAGGACCATAAGAAAAATGTAGTCTCAGGTAGAGTCAGTATTGCTACTTAGATCGGTTCCTTATCCAGCATGCTGGGCCAACTCCCCAGTTCTCTGTAAGAAATAACAAGTGAAAACACTCCTTAAAAATGAAATTAACATAGAGCAAAAGTCACCTTTTTTGATGTACACATCTCCGAATTTTGTAAGATGTAGATTTATGTAACTGCCAGCACACTCAGGATGCAGAACAGTCCATCAGCCCTCAGGACTCCCCCAGGAAGCACTGCTTTTCAAACTCTGTACACATTGGAATGTTGGAATGTTAGTAGTTCTCCTTGTCTCCACCTTGTACCCTGACTTTAAGGCTTCTGAAAATCACTTAGAGGTTAGAGGGTTAACCAGAACAAGTTCTTGCTTTTCCCCAATAAATACCTTCTGCTTCAGCCTGGTTTGTTTTTTCTGCTCTAGCCTCTACTAGAGTTATCACATTTAGCAACTAAAATTATAGGATGCCCAATTATTGCATGGGACACACTTTTATACTAAACAAATGATTTGTTGTTTGTTTGAATTCAGATTTAACTGGGCATCCTATATTTTACCTGGCAAGCTCATCCCCTTCACATATATGCCGCGTTCACAACTGAGTTCAGAACCCACTTTTTCTGGGTCTGTTTCACTCTTCCATGTAAATATGAAAATACTCAGTGGTTTTATTTTTTTCTAGTCCTTATTTCATTTTTTAAACCACTATGAGGTACCATTTCACACCAGTCAGAATGGCTGCGATCCAAAAGTCTACAAATAATTAATGCTGGAGAGGGTGTGGAGAAAAGGGAACCCTCTTACACTGTTGGTGGGAATGCAAACTAGTACAGCCACTATGGAGAACAGTGTGGAGATGCCTTAAAAAACTGGAAATAGAACTGCCTTATGATCCAGCAATCCCACTGCTGAGCGTACACACTGAGGAAACCAGAAGGGAAAGAGACACGTGTACCCCAATGTTCATCGCAGCACTGTTTATAATAGCCAGGACATGGAAGCAACCTAGATGTCCATCAGCAGATGAATGGTTAAGAAAGCTGTGGTACATATACACAATGGAGTATTACTCAGCCATTAAAAAGAATACATTTGAATCAGTTCTAATGAGGTGGATGAAACTGGAGTCTATTATACAGAGTCAAGTAAGCCAGAAGGAAAAACACCAATACAATATACTAACGCATATATATGGAATTTAGAAAGATGGTAACAATAACCCTGTGTACGAGACAGCAAAAGAGACACTGATGTATAGAACAGTCTTATGGACTCTGTGGGAGAGGGAAAGGGTGGGAAGATTTGGTAGAATGGCATTGAAACATGTAAAATATCACGTATGAAACAAGATGCCAGTCCAGGTTCGATGCACGATACTGGATGGTTGGGGCTAGTGCACTGGGACGACCCAGAGGGATGGTATGGGGAGGGAGGAGGGAGGAGGGTTCAGGATGGGGAACACATGTATACCTGTGGTGGATTCATTTTGATATTTGACAAAACTAATACAATTATGTAAAGTTTAAAAATAAAATAAAAAATAAAATAAAAAATTTTTATTGGAGTATAGTTGACTAACAAATGTGTTAGTTTCAGGTGTACAGCAAAATGATTCAGTTATATATGTACATGTATCTGATTTTCAAATTCTTTTCCCATTTAGGTTATTACAGAATATTGAGAGTTTCCTGTGCTATACAGTAGATGCTTATTGATTATCTAAATATAGCAATGTGTATATGTCAATCCCAAACTCCCGATCTATTGATACTCATTGATTTTATATAGTGATACATTTGTGAGATGATAGGGCATGTACTGAAAGGTTAAGAGGATCTCATCAATACATTCATGTGTTTTGAACCCACTAGACATGTTGTGAACCCACTAGAGACTAGACATGTCTTTTCTGGAGAATAAGAAAGGGACTAGTGTGTGTTGGAGGACAGAGGACAACTGGATTTCAGAAATTAGGACATTTCCCAGCCCTCTTCCAACCCCCTCCCCTAGCCCAACCTTTGAATAACATAAAACTGTGAAGACTAAACAAAGAGATTGTTCATACTGGGTGATTTTGAAAATAATCACTGGAATGCTAGCCTTCAGCAGCCGGTATATCTTATACTGCATTGAGCAAGATGTGGCCTTGTGGTGTGTCGTCTGTGACTCATGCAGTGCTCACACTCAGCTCATTCCCAGCCTGGATGTTTTGGTTGAGAATGCTGTGATGGTTGATTGATTTCTCTTGTTTGTTTGTTTTTTCATTTATCAACTTTACTAGTGTGATTTCAGAATCACAGTGAGATGAGAAGGAAAATCAATTTTATAGAGTACCTTCAGAATGAAGAATGAATGTAAATCCCCATTTTCTGTCTAGACCAAGGCATCAGTAAACAGCAATCTGTGGGTCAGATCTGGCCCGCAGTCTCTCTTCATAAGGCCTGTGAGCAATATGTGGTTATTACATGTGTAAATGGAAATTAAAAAAAAAAATTCATGATGGGAAAATCATATGAAGTTTAGATTCCGTATCCACACATAAAGTTTTATCAGAACATACTCATTGCCATTCGTTTGCACATGGTCTATGGCTGATTGCACACTACAGCAGCAGAAGTGAGTAGTTCCAACAGAGACCGACCGTGTAGCCTGCAAAGCTTAAAACGTTTACTTTCTGACCCTTCATGGAAAAGCTTGGGCTGACTCCTGCTCTAAACTCTGTATCTTCTATGGTTGTGTTTGCCTTTAAGGTCCTAGGAATCTTTCTTTCCCCAAATTTAAACTTTTGTATTTTGTATTAGAGTATAGCCGATTAACAATGTTGTAGTAGTCTAGGTGAGCAGCAAAGGGACTCAGCCATACAGATATATGTATCCATTCTCCCCAAACCCCACTCTCATCCAGGCTGGCACGTAACATTGAGTAGAGGTCCATGTGCTATACGGTGGGTCCTTGTTGGTTATCCATTTTGAATATGGCAGTGTGTACATGACCTTCCCAGACTCTCCAACTGTCCCTTCCCCCTGGCAGCTATAAGTTCATCTAAGTCTGCGAGTCTCCGTTTTGTAAGTTCATTTGTATCATTCCTTTTTAGATTTCACATATAAGGGATGTCATCCAATATTTCTCCTTCTCTGCCTGACTTACTTCACTCAGTACAACATTCCCTAGGTCCATTCATGTTGTTACAATGGCATCATATTATTCTCTTTAATGGCTGAGTAATACTCCATTGTGTATATGTACCACATCTTCTCTAGCCATTCCTCTGTTAATGGGCATGTAGGTTGCTTCCATGTCTCCGCTGTTGTAAACAGTGCTGCAGTGAACATAGGGGTGCGTGTATTCTTTCGGATCATCTTTCTCCAGATATATGTCCAGGAGTGGGGTTGCAGGGTCATATGGTGGCTCTATTTTTAGCTTTTTAAGGAACCTCCATGCTGTTCTTCATAGTGGCTGTACCAATTTACATTCCTATCAACAGGGTAGGAGGATTCCCTTCTGTCCACATCCTCTCCAGCATTTGTTGTTTGTGGATTTTTTGATCATAGCCATTCTGACTGGTGTGAGGTGATATATCATTGTAGTTTTGGTTTGCATTTCTCTAATAACTAACAATGTTGAACATCTTTCCATGTGCCTCTTGGCTACCTATATGTCCTCTTTGGAGAAATGTCTATTTAGGTCTTCTGCCTATTTGTTGGTTGGGTTGTTTGTTTTGATGCTGATAAGTATCATAAGATGTTTGTAAATTTTGGAGACTAATCCCTATCTGTCACATCAGTTGCAAATATTTTCTCCCAACCTGTGGATTGTCTTTTTGTTTTATTTATTGTTTGCTTTGCTGTGCAAAAGCTTTTGAGTTTAAGTAGGTCCCATTTGTTTATTTCTGTTTTTATTTCCATTATTCTGGGAGATGGATTAAAAAAGATGTTGCTGTGATTTATGTCAGAGAGTTCTGCCTATGAAGGTTCTAGGAATCTTTTGGCTAAAGATGTGACTGTTGTCTGGTTGCTGACAGTTCAGAACAGTAAAGCTCCTAGACATATATCTGGAGAAAACTCTAATTTGAAAAGATACACGCACCTCGGTGTTCACAGCAGCACTATCTACAGTGGCCAAGACATGGGCTCCCCAGGTGGTGCTGGTGGTAAAGAACCCACATGCCAGTGCAGGAGACATAAGAGATGCAGATTCTATCCCCCGGTTGGGAAGATCCCCTGGAGGAGGGCGTGGCAACCCACTCCAGTATTCTTACCTGGAGAATTCCATGGACAGAGGAGCCTGGAGGGCTACAGTCCATAGAGTCTCAAAGAGCTGGACATGATTGAAGCAACTTAGCACAGTATAGCACAAAAAAAGAATAAAATAATGCCATTTGTAACAATATGGATGGAAGTAAATCAGCAAGACAAATATAAAAAATATGATACAAATGAACTTATTTACAAAAGCAAAACAGACTCACAAACATAGAAAACAAACATGGTTACCAAAGGAGAGAGCGGGGGTGAAGGGAAGGATAAATTAGGCTGAGATTAACATATAAACACTATAACATATAAAATAGATAAACAACGAAGGCCTATTGTATAGTATAAGGAACTATACACAATATCTTATGATAACCTCTAAGGAAAAAGAATATATACTGAAGTTAAACATTATATATATATGTACATATATATATATGTATATATATATATATATATATAAATAACTGAATCGCTATGCACCAAACTTGAAACTAACAGCATTGTAAATCAACTATATTTCAATAATTTTTTTTAAAAAATAAAGCAGAGTGAATGAGAAAAACAGTGTAATGCATAGACACCCTTTTCACTCTCTTCTGGGCTACTATGATGAAAGGCTTATAGTTACTGAAATGCTCACATGTTGAGTTTTGCTTCTCTAGAGTTTTCTTGTTATATTCTCGCTCTCTAGCCAACTATGTGTTTTCTTTTGAAAACCAGAAAATCTGCTCTCTTAGAGGTATCAGTTTGGCCCGTCTAAAAATAAATGATTACGTTTAAAGCCATTTTTTTCCATTGACAGGGGTTAAGAGGGTAGAGGAAAAGCACTGGTGATTCTTCATGTCATTTTTATTTCTCCTCAGAAATTGCCAGGAGCGTCATGCTGTGCTCCCCGGGGGATTTTAAGGGTGCAGTGTCAGAATGGGAGTCAGAGAACATGCCCACCACATTCCCTGAGTCAGAGCAGGAAGCCAGTGGAAAGTGGCTTCTGACCCACTGCCCTGCCGTTCATTAGCCCTTGGCTGAGGGTCAGTTACCTTATGGAAGCCATAGGGCAAATGGCTTCATTTGCAAATGAAGTGACCAGTAGGGGTCAAAGCTGCCTATGGCCTATGGCAGCAGAGTCCACTTTGACCTCCCTAAACCATCAACTGTTTCCTTTCTGTCCCCCTTTCCTTTCTTGTCCAAAAGAGCCAGCTGCAATTTTGAGTCCTCTTTGCCTGGAAATTTCCAAAGGGACTTTGGTGACTTAGTAAATATTTTCAAATTGCCCAAGGTTTGGAGAGATAGCAGAGCCACAGTTGTGAAATCAGATTTAGAAAGGGATTACTGCCATACTTGGACGGCCGTGTGAGCATGGGGGGATGAGGGGTGGAGCAGGCTGTGGTGTGGACACTTGCGGATCCTCCCTCTATCAGCGGATGGCTTTTGCCTTTCTGGTCAGACATATGCCAGACCCTGAAATTCTCTTTCTGGATAACTTCTGAGCAGCTGCTGGGAGAATAGGAAGCCAAGCGTGGGGTTAGTGTAAGGCTTCCTTGACTGCAGCACTACTGACAGCTTGGTCCAGATAATTCTTTACTGTGGGAGCGGGGGCTGTCCTGTGCATTGTATGTTTAGTGGTATCCCTGCTCTCTAGCCAGTAAATTCCAGTAGCATTGCCCATGCCCCAGCATGACAATCAAAAGTGTCCCCAGACATTGCTAAATGTTCCCTGGAGGACAAAATAAGCCCTTTGAGAACCACCAATGTAGTATAATGTAAGGGTTATCTGACCAAATGTAGTTCCCATACTTTCAGCATTAGAGATTCATTGCTTTAAGTCTTCCCTTTCACCCCGCAGGATTCTTTCCTTGAAGCCGTGGAGGTTTTTTTAGTTTCCAGAATCACCCATGAAAATACAAATTTCTCACAAAGGGTAAAGCCCTGAGCCTGAGAGAACAAGTGGTTTTCATCCCATGTCAACTCTGACTGTCTTGGGAAGATGCCTTGTCTTTGAGGAACTTATGTCCAGGGCATAAGGACATCCTTGCCTACCCTTTGTTCATAAGGAGCCTTCTTACCTGGTGTCTCTGCAGAGATGTATCAGTCAGACCCTCATCTGGGGTGGTAACTGCTCCCAGGGGCACCATTCACACATGCTCACTGTGGCTTTGTATTGGTTAGGGCAGTTTTCTAGCAGGTGCCAGAAAGGTGCCTTGAAGAAGAGGTATCTTTTCTAGATCCCGCAGAGCTGCCATATGGACTAGCAGAGATGCTATGATTGGCTTGATGGGAATAAGCAGCAGGAAGCACAAGGAGGAGGGGAAAGAGAGTAGTTCCCATCTCTTTCCTTCCATTTGATTAGAAGCTCCTGGAGGACAAGGACAGTGTTAGTGCCATCACAGTTCATTGCTGCCTTCACAGTGCATTTCACATAGAGCCCAAGCCACTTTCAGTTCAGCTCAGTCACTCAATCATGTCTGACTCTTTGAGACCCCATTGACTGCAACATGCCAGGCCTCCTTGTCCATCACCAACTCCTGGAGTTTACTCAAACTCATGTCCATTGAGTCGGTGATGCCATCCAGCCATCTCATCCTCTGTCGTCCCCTTCTCCTCCTGACCTCAATCTTTCCCAGCATCAGGGTCTTTTCAAATGAGTCAGCTCTTCGCATCAGGTGGTCAAAGTATTGGAGTTTCAGCTTCAACATCAGTCCTTCCAATGAACGCCCAGGACTGATCTCCTTTAGGATGCACTGGTTGAATCTCCTTGCTGTCCAAGGGACTCTCAAGAGTCTTCTCCAACACCACAGTTCAAAAGCATGAGTTCTTCAACCCTCATCTTTCTTTATGGTACAACTCTCACATCCATACATGACCACTGGAAAAACCATAGCTTTGACTAGACGGACCTTTGTTGACAAAGTAATATCTCTGTTTTTAATATGCTGTCTAGGTTGGTCATAACTTTTCTTCCAGGGAGCAAATGTCTTTTAATTTCATGGCTTTAGTCACTATCTGCAGTGATTTTGGAGCCCCCCAAAATAAAGTCTGTCACTGTTTCCACTGTTTCCCCATCTATTTGCCATGAAGTGATGGGACCAGATGCCATGATCTTAGTTTTCTGAATGTTGAGTTTTAAGCCAACTTTTTCACTCTCCTCTTTCTCCTTCATCAAGAGGCTCTTTAGTTCTTCTTCGCTTTCTGCCTTAAGGGTGGTGTCATCTGTATACATGAGGTTATTGATATTTTATTAACCTTAAAGCAGGGTTCTTAAACTGTTTTATGTCTCAGATTCCTTCCCAGGCTTGTGGACTCAGAATAACGCTTCAATGCACAAGATAAAATACATAGGATTAAAAAGATGGCCAATTACATTGAAATACAGGCAGGTCATTATTAGAAAATTGTGATAGGTAATGTATATGCTTCTATATTTGGAGAAGGGAATGACAACCCACTCTAGTATGCTTCCTTGGAAAATTCCATGGACAGAGGAGCCTAGTGGGTTACAGTCCTTGGAGTCACACAGAGTCAGACATGGCCGACCACACAGCACATACTTCTGTATTATTGTATTAAATAAAAGTTAGTGGCATTCCAGTGGTCATGTGTGGATGTGAGAGTTGGACATAAAGAAAGCTGAGCGCTGATGCTTTTCAACTGTGGTGTTGGAGAAGACTCTTGAGAGTCCCTTGAACAGCAAGGAGATCCAACCAGTCCATCCTAAAGATCAGTCCTGAATATTCATTGGAAGGACTGATGCTGAAGCTGAAACTCCAATACTTTGGGCATGAGATGTGAAGAACTGACTCATTGGAAAATACCCTGATGCTGGGAAAGATTGAGGGCAGGAGGAGAAGGGGACGACAGAGGATGAGATGGCTTGATGGCATCATTGACTCAATGGACATGAGTTTGAGTAAACTCCAGGAGTTGGTGATGGACAGGGAGGCCTGGTGTGCTGCAGTCCATGGGGTCGCAAAGAGTTGGATATGACTTGAGTGACTGAACTGAACTGAAGTGACTATTCCAATACATACTCCGATTTCTAATGATTAATGAACATAAGTGATATTCATCTCCCACAACTACAGTATAATATGACAATACCTGTGATTGCTACTTATGACAAAGTCATAGGAACTGAAGATATTTCTGAGGCTTGTCCTTCTGTTTGAAGGTGATGCAATATTTCAGCTACAGGTTAGTGATAATAGCCTTTAAATGGCTGTCGTGACTTCTGGCTCATCCCTGGACTCCTTGAATTCTTTTTTTTTTTTTTTTAAATAAGGTATGACTATTTATTTTTATCTTTTTTTTTTTTTTTGGTGGTGCCACATGGCATGCGTGATTTTATTAAATAGTTCCTAAATCAAAGATCGAACCCTTGACCCCTGCAGTGGAAGTGTGGAGTCTTAACCGCTGGACAGTCAGAGAATTTCCCCTGAATTTTTTCTTAGCCAGGTGTCTGCTTTAAAGCTCCCTCTCTGCCCTGGAGTAGAAAAAAGGCAACCCACTCCAGTATTCTTACCTGGAAAATTTCATGGGCAGAGTGCTGCTGTCCATGGGTCACAAACAGCTGGACACCACATGTGGACAGCACAGACACGCACTGTCCCTCACCTGACGTCACCCCAGCCACCTGCTTGAGGCTCTTCCCTAGCGAGTTTCCCCAGGCTCCTCCTTCTGTACAGTTTTCCATCTAAACTCTGCCAGGTGTGTTGTGTCTCTTGTCTCCTGTCTCAGCTCAAAAGGCAAGGAAGCATCCAGCCCCCACTTGGGGTTCCCAAGTTTGAGAGAAGCCGTCACATCCTGGATACCCAGTAAGTGCTCGTTCAGATGAGACGGTCGCTTTACCAGCTTTCCCCTTTTATCTGGGGCCATGACAGGATGCTTGGGCTGTGTTGCCCTCACCAAAATCGCACAACTTAAAAGCTGAGAATTATGTTTTCTTCAGTGACCGTACTGAGCACTGTAGCTGGGGATGGCAGCCTGTCAGACAGCCCTGAGGGACTGTTCCAAAGAGGTGAGGGAAGAGGCAGGATACATAGGAGCTTTTCTGATGAAATAAGCATGTAGTTCAACATCAAAAGATGGCTATTCACACACACACACACAAACCCAGATTTTAGTGTTTTTCTATGTATGAGAAGATACAAGAGTTTGGCTCCTTGAAGTTTCTTTTGATCTTAGCTATCTGGGGCCAGTATCCTTTTTATTCTCCTTCTTGAATTCCCCTCAGGGTACACCTCTGGGGCATCTGCAGTTGCTGATGGCTTGATGGTGGGCAGCAGCCTTGTTTACTGGAATGGCAGGCGACAGTTTTTTGATCCACAATAATATTTGAATTCAGTCCCCTCTTGATGCCTTCCTTCCACATCGAGAGCAGCTTTCAGTCTGGTTCATCTCATTCCTGGAGATCTACCGATCTCCCCTTGAGAAAAGAGAGGGCTGGACACCCACTGTGACCGTGAAAGCAATAGTGAGCAGCATCCTTGACCAACAGTGACCCCACTGCATGCATGTACCCAAGCAGCTGGGCACAAGGCATCAGCATCCCCATGGCACACCTTGCTGTGGACCATCAAGGCAGGAGTCGTGCCTGTGAACCAGGAGCCTGGGCATTCAGGATGGCCACAAGGGAGTTTCAAAATACATGAATAAAAATGAGCCACTACTAGAGTTAGTGACAGTAAGGTCAGCAGGTTCCAGAATGTCCTGCGTGGGGTTAGTGCCTGTGTTTTTCACCCACTGAACCCATGGACATTCTAACAATTTGGACTACTGCGGCTTCTGAAGTTCTTTTTCCCCCTGGATTGTTATAAACAGGCCCTGTTCGTTTCTTAGGGCTGTCATAACCAAGTGCCACAGACTGGGTTGGCTTCAGTGACAGAAGTGTATGGTCTCCCAGTTCCAGAGGCTGGATTGCGAGATCAAGTATCAGCAGGCTAGGTTTCATCTGAGGGCTGTGAGGGTGGGGTCAGCTCCAGGCCTTTCTCCTTGTCTTGTCCCTGCCCCTGTCTTATCCCTTCACAAGCTCTTCTACATGTGTCCATGTCCAGATTTCCCCTTTTCATAAGGATACCATCATGCTGGATTAAGCCCCGCCGTAATGACATGATTTTCATGACCTCTGTGCATGTGTGTGTGTGTTCTAAGTCGCTTTGGTCATGTCTGACTCTTTGCGACCCTAAGGACTATAGCCCGCCAGGCTCCACTGTCCATGGAATTCTCCATTCAAGAATCCTGGAGTGGGTTGCCATGCCCAACTCCTCCTGGGCTGGCATGGTCCCAACCCAGGGATCAAACCCATGTCTCTTATGTCACCTGCCTTGGCAGGTGGGTTCTTTACCACTAGCGCCACCTGGGAAGCCCAGCACCTTTGTAAAGACCCTATTTATAAGGTCATATTCTGACTATGCCTTTGACTGAGTGGACCATAACAAACTCTGGAAAATTCTTCAAGAGATGGGAATACCAGACCACCTGACCTGCCTCTTGAGAAATCTGTATGCAGGTCAGGAAGCAGCAGTTAGAACTGGACATGGAGCAACAGACTGGTTCCAAATAGGAAAAGGAGTACATCAAGGCTGTATATTGTCACCCTGCTTATTTAACTTATATGCAGAGTACATCATGAGAAACGCTGGGCTGGAGGAAGCACAAGCTGGAATCAAGGTTGCTGGGAGAAATATCAATAACCTCAGATATGCAGATGACACCACCCTTTTGGCAGAAAGCGAAGAAGAACTAAAGAGCCTCTTGATGAAAGTGAAAGAGGAGAGTGAAAAAGTTGGCTTAAAGCTCAACATTCAGAAAACTAGGATCATGGCATCTGGTCTCATCACTTCATGGGAGATAGATGGGGAAACAGTAGAAACAGTGACAGACTTATTTTTTGGGCTCCAAAATCACTGCAGATGGTGACTGCAACCATGAAATTAAAAGATGCTTGCTCCTTGAAAGAAAAGTTATGACCAATCTAGACAGCATATTAAAAAGCAGAGGCATTACTTTGCCAAAAAAGGTCTGTCTAGTCAAAGATATGGTTTTTCCAGTAGTGATGTATGTATGTGAGAGTTGGACCATAAAGAAAGCTGAGGGTTGATGAACTGATGCTTTTGAACTGTGGTGTTGGAGAAGACTGTTGAGAGTCCCTTGGCCTGCAAGGAGATCCAACCAGTCCATCCTAAAGGAAATCAGTCCTGGGTGTTCATTGGAAGGATGGATGTTGAAGCTGAAACTCCAATACTTTGGCCACCTGATGCGAAGAACTCTCATTTGAAAAGACCCTGATGGTGGGAAAGATTGAGGGCAGAAAGAGAAGGAACAACCGAGGATGAGATGGCTGGATGGCATCACTGACTCAACCGACATGAGCTTGAGTGGACTCTGGGAGTTGGCGATGGACAGGGAGGCCTGGCATGCTGCAGTCCATGGGGTCGCAAAGACTTGGACACGACTGAGCGACTGAACTGAACTGAACTGACTGAGGGCTGAGGGCTTCACTGTGTCTGTGGTGGGGGACGTAATTCAATGCATACCAGGGTCTCTGCTTACTGTCAGGGGGCACTTGCATCTCACAGTAATGGCCATTCGCATCCTAGTCCGCTTCTGGCTGTGGCAGTAGAAACCATGTCCCGAGGGAAGTGGCCCAGGGACTCAAGAGTAGTGGGATGCCATCCGCCAGGAGTGACTCAGGCCTCTGCGTTTTGTCACACTCCTGACTTCCTCTGGCACCCGGGACCCTCAGGGTCCCCTCACCCTTTGTCTCCAGTAGAAGCTGTTTATCTTTGAAGCCTCTAGTCAAGGCCAAGAACAGCAATTCACACTAAGATGTGATGAAAGTGAAGTCGCTCAGTCATGTCCGACTCTCTGCGACCCCATGGACTGTAGCCCACTAGCCTCCTCTGTCCATGGGATTTTCCAGGCAAGAGTACTGGAGTGGGCTGCCATTTCCTTCTTCAGGGGATCTTCCTGACCCAGGGATCGAACCTGAGTCTCCTGCATTGCAGGCAGACACTTTACCATCTAAGCCACCAGAGGAGATGTGATGAAGAAAGGGTGAATATTCCCTCCGCAAAAGCCAGTTAAAAACAGAGGGTAGAGCTTTAGACCACATCCCAGAACTCAGAATATCAGCTCAGTAACCATCAGGGCTGTTTCGTTCAAGGCCCTGGATTGTCCCCTTCCTCATCACCAAGAATGACCAAAATATTCCTGGTGGATTCATACCTCTTTTAGCGTTTGCAGAATTCTCCCACTTCCATGCTCTTTTTGTGCATCAAAGAGCAGGGCAGGTGTCATTTTCTGCCTTTCATTTCAGAGAAAACATCAACGCGGCTATGTAACTTGTCCAAGCTCATGCAGGGCCGTGTCCTGCACATCTCTCTGCCTCCAGCACACCTACCCCGTGACCCTCCACTTCTCTTCTGGGTCCCCACGGTGTGGTCCATGTGGTCTGTGTCTCATAGGTTCGCTCATTCCCTTGCTCTGCCCCAGGGCTCCATCCAGCCCCTCCTGTCCTCCCTAAAAGGCCCAAAAGTAGCCTAGGCCTGGTGAGGGTGGCCAAGAGGAGAACGATCTTTGTTCCAAGTTCTAGGCCAAACGGGCAGCGTGGACAAAGGCTCAAGGCTCGTGAGGGAGCAGAGCAGCAGCAGGAAATGACGAGGAGGTGGGTGTGGCTGGAGCGTGCCAGGAAGTGAGGCCACAAGGGCAGTGGGTGCTGGGTCACAGAAGGCCAGGCGTGCCAGGTTCAGGGGCCAGGACTTGGTACCGTGGTTGGTGGAGCCACGAAGACCCAGAGTTTATCAGAGATTGCTCTGGTGGCAGAGTGGAGGCAAGGGTGCTTGCCTGCTTGCCCAGTGTCCCATTGCTGTTGGAGCTGGTAAATTGCTGCAGGCTTCTGAGGTGGCCTCTCTGTTTTGTGCAGGGGTCACCTTTAGCTCTTATTATCGCTCGTGTCATTCTCTGTAGACGGAAGCCCAGAAGAAGCATCTGAACCAACTTCAGCTGAAAGCCTGATTGTTGATGGAGGCCAATTTAGAGTTGGAATGTGGAGGTTATTTCTGGACACTGTGACATCCTGTTCAACTTTCAGAGGAGCCTGGGAATAAAGGGGTGACTCAGTCTGTGAGCTTATTTTTAGGAAAAGCTGAGAATTCAGTCTAGAGCCACTCACGGTCCTCCGTCCCTGCCAGTGCAGAGGTGGTGTTGGTGGAGAGGATGCTGAGCAGAAATGCTGTATTTATCATCAACTGCTACCCAGTGCCTCCTACACACCAGCATGTGGTTTATTGATTTGAAAACAAGATGGGAATCAACGTAAATAAACCTTTGAGTCAGAGGAGCCTATTTTAGGGCATTTACATTTGAGAACTGATTTGGAGCTAAAGAATTAGTATTGTAAGTGCTTCTGTTTATTGGGCATTTAATATGTATTAATACAACATATTTTGCTTTGCAAACATTTAATGGGAACTCTGATACTCTGTTGAAGGTATAGTGCTGTTATCACTGTTTTAGTAGGCATGGAAATGTTAACTCGAAGTTAAATATTATTCTAGGCAAAGGTGGCTGAGTTTGAATTTGACCCCAGATCTGGCTCCAAAGCCCATGCAAAGGATCACTCCAGGTCTGACAAATAACTGCGTCTCTTTGGTCTTGTGGGTTCGATCTCAGGGTCAGGAAGATCTCTTGGAGAAAGGAATGGCTACCTACTCCAGTATTCTTGCCTGAACAGAGGAGCATGGTGGGCTTCAATCCATGGGATTGCATGGGAATCCATGGACTTCAATCCATGGGACACGACTGAGTGACTGACTAACTTGGTCCTGTGTATCACTGATTGATCATGGGATTATTGCCAGTTCAGCTCAGATTTGGCCTCAGAATCCTTCTCAACACAGTGCTCTCAGTAGAGCTACTGTGACCAACCTAGCAGCTTAGTATTTGAGATAAAGCCCATCTGTCATCTTAATTTTATCTTTGCTTTAGTTCAAAATGGAGACTTTAAGTCTGGAGAATCTGTTATTGTTGATTTCTACAGCTCTATTTATAGCCTTTTATTTTCTAAACACTTGGAAGCAGTAGAGCATTCACTACAGTTTCCTTTTACAGTCAGTGGAGACTCTGTATTCTTTAATAGGGGTTTCTGACTGCCTTGGAGGGAAGAATGACATTTGAGGACCCCAAGCCTTGATTAGACAATTGGCTTATGTGTGGGTGTCTGCAGTGGTGACTGGGAGATGGAGAATGAGCCTTAAGAACTTTGGCCATTTATAGCAGCAAACCTTTTAAATAGCCCAGTCTGATGGGCGGATGTGGTAGGCAGCCTAAGACACCAAGATGATGGGACCAACTCTGGGGAAACTTGCTGCTCTTTAGTTGTTCTGAGAAATGTCACCTCAGCTAGCAAACCTGTTGTCCTGAGTTTAGCACTTGTGGAAGCTTGAGGTCCCAATGGAGAGAAAATCTGAAAGGAAAGTGGAAGTTGCTCAGTTGTGTTCGACTCTTTGCAACCCCATGGACTGTGTAGCCCACCAGGCTCCTCTGTCCATGGAATTCTCCAGGCAAGAATCCTGGAATGCACTGCCATTCCCTTCTCCAGGGGAAGTCCTTAAAAGCAAGCTCAGACACGAGAAAGGGGAAGAGGGTTCCCAGGATGGTGGCAAAGGGGGAACCTAGTACCCAGCCATAGAATGAGATAGCAATCCATCTAGAAGGAATTTCTTTTTTTTTTTTTTAAGATTGGAGTACAATTCCTTTGCAGTGTTGTGTTAGTTTCTGCTTGCAACAATGTGAATCAGCTATAAGCCTACATATGTCCCTCCCTCTTGAGCCTCCCTCTTCATCCCCATCCCACTCCAACCCCCCCCCCCCCCACTCCTCTAGGTCATCACTGAACACCGAGTTGAGCTCCCTGTGTTACGCAGCAGCTCAGAACAAAGTTCTTGGTCAAGATCAAAAAACCGGAACATAGAGAAAGAGGAATAGAGATGCATTGCTTAGAAACACAGAGGCTGCCATGATTTCTTCAAGATTCCAGATAATTGAACTGCAGTGGAGTTGAACAGTTAAAATGGATGAAAGGTAGCACATAGGGATCATCAACGCAGGGTACATTCAATAAAATTAGAACCTTTTTGCTTTACTTTTTCAAAAAACAAAAGACAAATCCAGCTTAGGTTAGCAGCCTCTAGAGCCTGTCATCAGTCAGTGTGCAGGACTTGAGGCATAGGCCTGGGCTTTAGGGCCGGGACTCCAGGCCCCAGAGACATCTGAAATCTGGTTGTCAGAACTGAGGTGAGAGGTCGGGCAGAGGTGGACTCAAAATGCTGCTGCCCAGACTCATTGGTCCTGGCAGACAGTGCTCTCTCCCTGCTGATTTCATCCTGTTGAGCCTTATTTTCTGGTTGTGTATGTTATGCAAGCTTGGGGGGACCATTCAGATTATTTGGATCCAAGCCAGAGAGAGGGTTACCTTGGAGATGAATTTATTTCATCTCCTGAAATGCTGGTGAGTTGCCAAGCAGAGATCAGAGACCTGGAAGCTTTCACCAAGCTTTATGACTAGACACAGCCCATTCAGTCCTCATCGGCTCAACAGCCTGATGCAGGTGTGTGTATCAGCTGCATGGGAAGGATGCAGAAGGGACAAAAACAATTTAGTATCAACAGGAGGAGAAGGCACACAGGCTTTAATCCCCCACCCCTCACCGTGCTGCTCCCTCGAGTAGCAGACCCGGTGCAGAGAGGAGAGGGAGACAGTGGCTTGGAAAGTGTCTGCATTTGATTGGTATGTGCACCTTGAGAATTAAAAAGTAGATGAGATTAATGCATGTCTAAATGAAGACACTCGCCATACACACACTCCTTAGATCTTGGGAGCGCTATGGCTGTGTCCCAGACCAGACACATAGAGTCCAAAGAAAATCAATGACTGTCATATAATATAACTGTCTGGCCACCCTCGAAGCCCCACTTTTTTTCTAGGTGGTTTCAGAGAAGGACAACTCCCAGCCCAGCTCCAACAGCTGAATTAGATGGCTGAGTTGTGGCATTGCTTCTGCCAAAACTGCTTGGATGGTTCCCCCGGGGGGCTTAAGGATGCGGTCAAGTTTCCTGGTTTACCCTGAGTTAAGCAGAAATCTTCACCTGGCCAGGTGTCATTATGTCCATGTCACCTCATCACTGGAGAAAATGCATTACACCCTCCTGCAGTTCTTTCATGAAATGGAGCATGGCATCAAGGAAATAAGATAGTCAGCATGGCATCACAGCGGGTCAGAAATAGTATCAGCTACATACTTTGATTATATTTTAAAATTCAGTTTACACACAATAGGAACTCAGTTAATTAACTCCAAGCTGTAATCTCAGTCGGATTTGAATGGATCTGCATTTCAATAGCTTATTCCTCCAAAATAATATTAAGAAGCCCCATAGCAGCCTGTCGTTCTAGAGCTAAAATCATAAAACTTGGTTGTTTTCTCCTCGTTTTCAACAACCATTATTATTTACGCAATACTAATGAAATCAAGCAGATAGTATGACTTTCTTGTAGTTGAGGTTAATTTGTCAATTTCCTGCCAGTCTTCCAATACCTCCAGCACACGTTTTCCTGGTTAGTTGACGAACCTAATGATCGTAGTACCGAGAGGACTGGCAAAGTTCACTTCTTTGGATCTTTTCCCAAATCATAACTGGTTGATCTTTTTTCCTTTGAGTTTTCCAGGACAGAGGAATTCTTATATTTAGTAACATCTTCTCATTCTAAACAAAATGTGAAATGTGCAAACAAGTGAAAAAAATGAAATCATTTAAAAGTGTTTGGCCTGGGGCCTGACACTAAATAAATATTTTAGCATTCTAAAAGGAAAAACAATGCCCTTGATTTCGACACCAAAGAAATTTGGGGGATTTTCTTGGCATCGATTTTAGGTAGGTGTAATTAGACTCCATATGCATTTTGCTTTGAGTTTTTCTCACTTAACATTTACATGAATGTTTTCTCATGCTGTTATGAGATTTTCATAAATAGAATTTTAGTTGGTTACATAATTATTAGCAAGGAGTACATTTGGCTGTATCAGAAAGCCTGAAAAACAATAGCTTAAGTTTTTTTAGCTTCAAAGAAAAAATTGGAACAACTGAGGATGCTCTTAGGGTAGGGAGACTGCTCATTGAAGGCAGAAGGAGCTTTTCTTGTTTTTTTTGGAGGTTTTCTTTTTTTGCACTATGTAATTATTTTTAATGTCCGGAGTTTATAATCTGAGGACCAGAACTTTCTCCCATACTCAAGTTTATAAATTCTCAAATGGCTTATGAGGCCAGTACAGGTACTTCCTCCTATCTAATTTGGTTTCTGGGAAGACTTCATTCACATCCTCAATGGTCATCTGATCAGGTGGAATTATGTTCCTCATCTTCTCCAGCTCTTTCTCATATTCCTGAATCCTGGTCTTTGAGAGAGACAAAAACTCAGCACAACTTTTCATATCTTCTTTTTCCTCAGGATCCACCTTGGCAGTATAATTTATCCTCCAGCACAGGAACTTTCAGGGCATTAAGCTTCTTCTCAGAGTCACCCACCAAGCCAGACTTTGCCACGTTGGCCATGTAGGAAACCCAGTCGACGGCAGGTGGCTTCTCAGGCAGAGTAACCAACTCAATTCACAAGTTGAAGGACTCGTGCCAGGATTTCAGGGAATTAGCAAAGGCCTTCTTGGTTTCAGGGGATGGTCCCCCCAGAAGCTACCCGGTCAATGGCTTTTAGAGCAAGTTTCCATCCAGGCATCTTGAGATCCTTCACCGACTCTGGCAGCCCACAGTCCACAGCAGCCCAGGAGGAGATCCTGATGCTCTGCTATCCTTAGGGAAGGCGGCCAGGTACCAGGCATGAGCCTTCCCAGAGAGAGAAGGAAGTTATGGTCTGGGGAGACTGAGTCACATGATCACCCTCACTCAAAAAAGTCTGGGCAGGCAAGTTGATACCTTTCCAGCCTCTCTGGTGAAGATATGCAGGTGTCTTAGAATGAAGTGGTCAGAATTCCAATTACCATGTCAAACGGCCATGGATTTCTCTTTTCCGAATTCCAGTTTGATTGCTGCCTGACAAGTGGCAGGATTTAAAGGGCTGTGCTCCATTTATGACCTCCTGATTTGGTGCTGGAAACACAGATGTACAACCAAGCAGTCACGAAAGTTGCATCAAAACCAGTGGATATCAGTTTCAGGGAGGCAGCTGTCAACACAAGATAAAAAAAAATTCCTCAGTGTTTAGAGCTGGCCCTGTTTGAAATTAACTCCATCATGGGATAATGAACAACCTGTCCCAGGATGCAGAAACTGAACAGATAACTTGGTATGTAGGTAGAAGAGGCACTTTATGGATCAGGTGAAGTGGACCAGGTGCCTCTACCATTGATATACATCTCCATGATTTAAAAATTAGGGTATATTTGCTAAAGTACTTCCCCAAGCACCTAGGGTATTGGCTGTGCGGTAGAGCCTTGTTCCCACGTTGCTCGTTAATTACCTGAAGTGTGGCTGGTAGAGTGATTACCAGACACGGTGGATTCACCTTCCAGGCTCCAGGCTCCAGTGCCGTAGGAAAGCCCTGTCTTGGGCTTCCAAGCCATTGCCTGGCTTATAAAGCAGCTTCATCCAAAGTTACACATGTCTTTTTCCTCACTGCCTGTTAACATGACACTATTATTTTTCCAGAGGCCGTGGATTTCCCCTTTTGTGCCAACAAAATATGCATGTTCCTCATGGGAAGGATGGTGTGGCCTCTGACATAACTCAGTTGTAAAACGAGGAGAAACGTGAAAACCATTGACCCTTTGATTTATTTGCAAAATGGACTTGCTAAAATGGAAAGTTTCATTCATTAAACTCATTTTCTGTGAACTTAAAGCTATAAATTAAGTGTGATCGATAAACTAGTGAGTCTAAGCTTATGTAACTCAGGCAGCATGGGTTTTTTTTCCTTATATAACGGAATTCTTCATTTTATTTTTGGCTGTGCTGGGTCTTTGTTGCTGCATGTTGGCTTTCTCTAGTTGGAGCGAGTGGGGACTACTCTTTGGGCTTCTCGTTGCTGCGGCTTCTCGTGTCGCAGAGCGTGGGCTCTAGGTCCGTGGGCTTCAGCGGTTGTGGTGCACAGGCTTAGTTGTTCCCAGGCCTGTGGGATCTTCCTGGACCAGGGATTGAACCCATGCCCCCTGCATTAGCAGGTAGATTCTTAACCACTGGATCACCAAGGAAGTCCAGGATGGCTTTCACTTTAGGTGAAATGAGGATCCATTGGAGGATTTTTTGAGCATCATCTGACCTATTTTTTTAATTTTTTTAAGGATCACTTTAGCTGTGGTGCTGAGACTAGATATAGAGATCAGCTTAGTTACCAAAGGGGAAGAGAGTTGAGAGGTGGACAAAATGAGTAAGTGGGTGATCGACGGGTACTTTCAAGAAGTTTTGCCTTAAAGGGCAAACAAGAAAGGGAGAGATAGACGAAGAAGAATTTGGGCTCAAGGGAGACTGCTTTTAGACATGTTAGAGCATGATTGAGGGCTGTTGAGAATGATCTGGAGACTGGAAAAGTTGCTGAGGCAGGAAAAGAGAGAGACAGTTGCTGGAAGGACATCCTTGAGTTAGGGAGTGAGGATGTTATCGAGGGTACAAATGAAGGAGAATCTTCCAAGAGTGATGGCAGAGCCTGTGGGACCAGCAAGGAGGCTGGAGCCCGTGGGGGAGGGTGTGGAGGAGGCTTTCTGACTGCTTCCGGTTTCGCAGTGAAATGGGAAGCAAGGTCAGCCACTTGTAGTGAGGAAGGGGGAAGAGGCATTGAAGTTTGAGGAGACAGAAGGTGTAATATCATCCTCTGAGACAGTTCAAGAGTAATTAAAGCAGGGAAACACAGATTTCTGGATACCTCTGAGGCCTCCCTACAATTTAAATTCATGAATCCAAAAGAAAACCAGACAACATGGTCCTATGTTTTCCTCCAGCATTTTCAGCTGAATATGTGCAGATACAGGCAAAGTGTTGGATTTCATCTGAGTTGGGTTTTTGAAAGACTGTGGTCATGGTTATTGATGGTGGAATCTAAAAGCTTCCCAAAGAGGGAAGTGAGGCCATGAGGTGGGGAAAGGGCAGTGAAAGAGTGATCGGATCAAAACAACATAAAAGGAATATTGTATTTTATGAATTGGGCTGTCTTTTATAAATTAAATCATATTTCCAATGCATGATGGAAAGTTAGCCACATTTAAAAACTAGGTAGTGAGTTTGCATATGTGAAACATCCTATATGATTCAGTTCAGTCGTTCAGCCATGTCCGACTCTTTGCAACCCCATGAATCGCAGCACACCAGGCCTCCCTGTCCATCACCAACTCCTGGAGTTCACTCAAACTCACGTCCATCGAGTCAGTGATGCCATCCAGCCATCTCATCCTCTGTCATCCCCTTCTCCTCCTGCCCCCAATCCCTCCCAGCATCAGAGTCTTTTCCAAGGAGTCAACTCTTCGCATCAGGTGGCCAAAGTACTGGAGTTTCAGCTTTAGCATCATTCCTTCCAAAGAAATCCCAGGGCTGATCTCTTTCAGAATGGACTAGTTGGATCTCCTTGCGGTCCAAGGGACTCTCAAGAGTCTTCTCCAACACCACAGTTCAAAAGCATCAATTCTTTGGCGCTCAGCTTTCTTCACAGTCCAACTGTCACATCCATACATGACCACTGGAAAAACCATAGCCTTGACTAGATGGACCTTTGTTGGCAAAGTAATGTCTCTGCTTTTCAATATGCTATCTAGGTTGGTCATAACTTTCCTTCCAAGGAGTAAGCGTCTTTTAATTTCATGGCTGCAATCACCATCTGCAGTGATTTTGGAGCCCCCCAAAATAAAGTCTGACACTGTTTCCACTGTTTCCCCATCTATTTCCCATGAAGTGATGGAACCAGATGCCGTAATCTTTGTTTTCTGAATGTTGAGCTTTAAGCCCACTTTTTCACTCTCCACTTTCACTTTCATCAAGAGGCTTTTTATTTCCTCTTCACTTTCTGCCATAAGGTGGTGTCATCTGCATATCTGAGGTTATTGATATTTCTCCCGGCAGTCTTGATTCCAGCTTGTGTTTCTTCCAGCCCAGCATTTCTCATGATACACTGCATTAGGAATAATTATCTGCTGGTATTTCTATTTACATTGTGTTTTCTTTTGTGTGTGTGTTATTATTTTTTAATTGGGATATAGTTGCTTTACAAAAATGCTCAGCATCTCTAGTTATTAGAGAAATGCAGCTCAGAACTACAATGAGATATCACCTCACACCAGTCAGAATGACCATCATCAAAAAATCTACAAACAATAAATGCTGGAGAGGGTATGGAGAAAAGGGAATCCTCCTGCACTGTTGGTGGGAATATAAACTGACACAGCCACTGTGGCGTATATTGTGTTTTCTTAAAGCAAGTCACAGTATATCTGGAAGAAGCTGGATATAAGGCATTCTGAATATAAGGCAGTTGGCCAACTGGGAGGGCTCTGAGCAGAAGCCATGGGTGACATGTTTCACTGGCCCAGCCCCCAGGCCCGGACGGGAATGTGCAGCCAGTGCCCCACTGGCCAAGGAGTGGCCGTCTTGGTCACATAACAGAACTAGGGATCGCTGATGTGCCTGGTCAGAGGTGCAGAGACTGCTCACAGTCTCCACTATCTGGAGCCAGGATCTGAGGAGCTGCTGAGAGTTGAGGACAGCGGGCGATGGGAACGCCCATCTGAAAAGGGAGCAGGGTGGTAGGCAGTGTAATAGAACCGCAGAGGAGGGGCAGCGTGGAATTCCAGCCATTCCTCCTGAGTTACCAAGCCTAGATTTGGAGGTGAGGGTTGTTGGTGGAATCACCGAGACCGCAGAGGTTGCTCAGAAGGAAGGAAGGAACCTGGGGGCGGGGGCGTGGGGGGTGGTTCTTACCTTTGAACATCCTTCCCGCCGTGGTCTTCACTGGCCGAGACACGGGGTAGGACTGAGCCTGAGGATGGGGGCGCTGACGATCTAGCTGTAGAACCTGGGAAAAGCAGGGGTGGAGGAAGCAAGGAGGGGCTGACGAGGAACAGCTGTTCTCTTCCCTCAGAGCAGATGGGAGGTTTCCGTACCAGCACACCATTTATATCATCCATGGCAAAATGTGCGTTTATTTCATCTGGCCCCATTGTCCATATTTAACAGAAGTCAGAGCAGGGTAAGGGGCTTCCCAGGTGTTGCTAGTGATAAAGAACCCGTGTGCCAAAGCAGGAGATGAGGGTTCGATCTCTGGGTTGGGGAGACACCCTGGAGGAGGGCATGGCAATCCACCCCAGTGTTCTTGCCTGGAGAACCCCCTACACAGAGAAGCCTGGTGGTCCTACTGCTAGGACCTCAAAGAGTCAGACATGATTAAAGCGACTTAGCATGCATGATTAGACAGGGTAAAGGGAGACCACAGGTCATTTTCTTGGCCTCACTGAGCTTATTCTTGCCTAGGGCCGGTATGTATGTGTTAAGTGTCGTGAAATGGGGTGACTCTTCCTGGCATGAGTCTTGATTCTAATGCAGCAGTGTCATGGTCTCGTCATGAGATCCTTCCATGTTTGAGTCTTCTCATCCTTGATAAGGAGTTAGCATTACCTGGTCTCTCAGTAGCAGCAAATAAGAGATACGGAAGTGCTTTGCAAAGCATGATGATGTAGATGCAGCTGGAAGGCTTCTGCAGTAGGTGGCTATACAGAAGCCCTAACCTTGCAAAATGAAGTGAGGTCAGCACAGATTAAGCAGACCAAATCAAATCTTTGATGGTTGAGTGATTTCTAAAAATGATTGCAGGTCGGCACAATTTAACAGGACTGCCCAGAGCAGCTGAAAACATTGTCCAGGACAGATCAGATAAAGCCAAGTTAGAAATTGGTTGTTGCTGTAAATCAAGCGGTAGGCTATCACTGACCTAGATTTTTCCCAGAAGTTTTCCCACAGGAAGTGAAAGAAAAACCGCCCCGTGGCTGCCAGGGCTTGATTTGTCAGGAGCTACACGAGGTCTACATGGCATTAAAAGATTGCCCATCTCTCAGCTTGCCCTAATGAGCCGGGGCTCATTGAATTCAAAGCCAGTGAGATGTGTAAATCAAATCTATAGAATAAAATAGCCAGATTTCAGCCCCAGTTGCCAGCAAGCCTTAACAGCCTCTGGTTGCATCGTCCTTCCCTTAGCTACTAAGTGTTCAGCTTGTTGCTGAAACTGCTGCTTTTTTAATGCCTCACGCTGTAAGGTCAATATTTTCCCCATTTTCTGCCTCCCTTTAAGGAAGTAGGGATGAGAAGTGGCATCAAGAGGAAGCTTGTTGTGGGCCCTGACCTGGGAGACCCAGAGAGCTAGTCCTGAAACCAAGAACTGGCTGGCTGTTCTCTCTCTGCACCAGAGGGTATGGGGCCAATCTGAGGGACCCAGGGATGTGGGAGCTATTCCAGAGCATCCTGGGAAGACCCAAGAGCCAAACTCTTCTCATCTTATGTCAGATCTGTGCTGTGCTGTGTTCTGCTTAGCTGCTCAGTCATGTCTGACTCTTTGTGACCCTTTGGACTGTAGCCTGCCAGGCTCCTCTGTCCATGGGGATTCTCCAGGCAAGAATACTGGAGTGGGTTGCCATGGCCTCCTCCAGGGGATCTTCCCAATCCAGGGATTGAACCCAGGTCTCCTGCATTGCAGGCGGATTCTTTACCATCTGCGCCACCAGGGAAGCCCTATGTCAGGTCTGCAAAGTGTGTAATATACCATGCCTTGCACCCCAGCTGATCGAAGTCAGGCACGGTCACCACAGGATGGTATGTGATAGTCCCCAGGATCCTCCTCACTGCCGTTGTGTCAACCTTCCTCTCTCCCACATTCTGAACCCCTGGCCCTGAAGCTGACTTTGACTCCACCTTTGCCCTTTGGGTTTGTGTCACTATGATGACGGGGCCGATCAACACTCCCTGACTCATGTGCGATGTCGGAGGAGTTTGGAGTGGCTTTGGTGACAACATCGGAAAGAACCCAGTTGCACGTTAGAACGTGGTGGGTAAGCATGGTTCACATGAAGATAGAGATACAGTGCACACTTGCACCATCACCTTGGCTCCGTTGCACTGCTGGCCTTTTTCACCCATGTGCATGTGGAAGTGTAAATGTGTACATACCTACATGTCAGTGATGGAGTTTTCAAGGGAAGAAAAATCTAAGAAGCATCCAAGTACGGGCCTAGAAACCCTGTGTGGGTCTGAACGTGATTGTGGTAGAATTGTAAGGCTGTGGCTGCCATCTTTGTAGAACTTTGTAACAATCAGATGCCAAGAGAGATATTGAGAAGTGAGCGTCCCGTCACTGAAACAGTTGATTCATTCTTTTCATTTATTCATATGCAGAATAAGTATTGATGGCCTACTGTGTGCTGGGATTCTCTGGTGGCTCAAAGGGTAAAGAGTCTACCTGCAATGCAGGAGACCTGAGTTTGATCCCTGGGTGGGGAAGATCCCCTGGAGAAGAAAATGGCAACCCACTCGAGTAATCGTGCCTGGAAAATCCCATGGACAGAGGAGGGGCCTGGTGGGCTGTAGTCCACAGGGTCAGAAAGAGTCGGACACGACTGAGCGACTTCACTTTCACTGCATGCTGGGGATTCTAGGACAGCCCAGCAGGACAGAGGGACTAGTTTCGAGGGTTTACTAGATGATGCTGGCAGTGCGTATTCTGAAAGAGGGAAGCCTGTGGTGTTCTCAGGATAGGTACCTTGTCCATGGGCACAGACTAGTAAGTGACGGGGCTAGGCTTCGAATACATGTCTGCCTGATGCCCAAACTCACCTGTCAGTCACTAACCTGCAGTACTTCACAAGCATTTCCCTGTAACTGCATGGCGGTGTAGGGACAGAACACTGAGAAACGGTGGTGGGAAGGTGGACCAAGCTTTTGCTAGGTAAGGGGTTTGGATTTTGTCCTGTAGGTGAGGGGAGGCTCTGAGGGAGTGATCTCATTGCATGTGCATTTTTGAGAGAGTTTCCTACTATAGGATAGAAAGTAGTTTCAGATGGGAGAGAGAGGGACCACTCATAGGTGGTTTCATTGATCCCATAATGAAATAGCAATAGTCCAGAGTAGGAGAGTAAGGAGGTGGGAGGGAGGAGCTGGGAGGTTGGGATTGACGCACGTATGCAATTGATACTATGTAGGAAAACAGATAATATAAGGACAACCTACTGTACAGCACGGAGAACTCTATTTAATGCACTGTGGTGACGTGAATAGGAAGGAAAACCCAAAAGGGAGGGGATATGTGTGTATGTGTGGCTGATTCATTTAGCCATGCAGTAGAAACTAACAGAGCAACTATACTCCAATAAAAATTTAAATCCAAATAAAACAAAAAAGGAGAGTAGCTGTGGAGATGCTGAAGAAGGCATGGGTGTGATAGTTTTGAGTTATGATTTTCAAGGTGATGTTAATTGACAGATCTTGAAATTGATTGAAATGTGATATGAAAGGTACGGAGAAATAAAGGAGAGAGCCAGGTGCCTAGCACAGCTAAGTGGATGGGTTGATGGTGTTATTCCTCAGGATAGAGAACATAAGAAATGTTAGTCACTCAGTCATGTCTGATTCTTTGCAACCCCATGGACTCCAGGCTGCTCTGTCCATGGGATTTTCCAGGCAAGAGTACTGGAGTGGGTTGCCTTTCCCTTCTCCAAGGGAACATAAGAAGAGGAATATATTTGAGGGGAAGTTGGTGAGTTTAGTTTGGACATGATGAGCTCATGATGCCTTTGGGACACACGTGTGAGATGCCTGGTAGGCATATGAACATACAGGTCTAGATCGCAGGATGGTGATCCAGTGTGGGGACTTAAAAATCTGCATTTAATAGTAACTTCAACCATGGGAGTGATTGAAGCTCTCCAGGGAGAGAATGTAGCATGTGAAGTCAACCTGATGACTCACATATTTAGGGATGAGGGTGGCCAGAGGAGTGGGAGGATGGTTAGGGCAGGTAGGAGGGTGGTAGGTGAAGATGAAAGAACTTTTCACGAAGGAAGGAGTGATGCATGATATTGAATGATGCTGACAGACAATAACAGGGCTTCTGGAAAGTGTCCACTGAGCATGCCAACTGGGAAGTCACTGGTGGCCCAGACAGAACGGGAGTGCTGGTCAAATAGAGCGGTGAGGTGTGGAGTTGAGCTGAATGCAAGTGGGGACGGTGAATGAAGACTGGCTCCCCACGTGGTGTGGTTGTGGAAAAAGAAGAGAAATGAACTTTAGTTAGAATGGGCATAAGATTTATATGGCTTCCCTGGTGGCTCAGATGGTAAGGAGCCTGCCTGATATGTGGGAGACCTGGGTTCCATCCCTGGGTTGGGAAAATCCCCTGGAGAAGGAAATGGTAACCCACTCCAGTATTCTTGCCTGGAGAATTCCATGGACCAAGGGGCCTGCTGGGCTATATGGTCTGTGGGGTCATAAAGAGTTGGATATGACTGAGCATTCTCTCTCTCTCTCTATTTATATGTATATATATATGAGTAATATGGATTGTTTTTAAAGAAGTCTAATCTTTTATATGGGAAAAAAATTTGTACTGGAGTATAGTTGCTTTACAGAGTTGTGTTAGTTTCTGCTGTACAGCAAAATGAACCAGCTATATGTGTACATATATCCCCTCTTCTGTAGATTTCCTGTGGTTCTATAAAGACCTACAAGACCTTTTAGAACTAAGACCCAAAAAAGATGTCCTTTTCATTATAGAAGACTGGAATGCAAAAGTAGGAAGTCAAGAAACACCTGGAGTAACAGGCAAATTTGACCTTGGAATACAGAATGAAGCACGGTAAAGGCTAATAGAGTTTTGCCAAGGGAACGCACTGGTCATAGCAAACACCCTCTTCCAACAACACAAGAGAGGACTCTACACATGGACATCACCAGATGGTCAACACTGATTCAGATTGGTTATATTCTTTGCAGCCAAAGATGGAGAAGCTCTATACAGTCAGCAAAAACAAGACTGGGAGCTGACTGTGGCTCAGATCATGAACTCCTTATTGCCAAATTCAGACTTAAGTTGAAGAAAGTAGGGAAAACCACTAGATCATTCAGGTATGACCTAAATCAAATCCCTTATGACTATACAGTGGAAGTGAGAAATAGATTTAAGGGACTAGATCTGATAGATAGAGTGCCTGATGCACTATGGACTGAGGTTCGTGACATTGTACAGGAGACAGGGATCAAGACCATCCCCATGGAAAAGAAATGCAAAAAAGCAAAATGGCTGTCTGGGGAAGCCTTATAAATAGCTTTGAAAGAAGAGAAGTGAAAAGCAAAGGAGAAAAGAAAAGATATAAGCATCTGAATGCAGAGTTCCAAAGAACAGCAAGAAGAGATAAGAAAGCCTTCTTCAGTGATCAATGCAAAGAAATAGAGGAAAACAACAGAATGGGAAAGACTAGAGATCTCTTCAAGAAAATTAGAGATACCAAGGGAACATTTCATGCAAAGGTGGGCTCGATAAAGGACAGAAATGGTATGGACCTAACAGAAGCAGAAGATATTAAGAAGAAGTAGCAAGAATACACAGAAGAACTGTACAAAAAAGATCTTCATGACCAAGATAATCACGGTGGTGTGATCACTGACCTAGAGCCAGACATCCAGGAATGTGAAGTCAAGTGGGCCTTAGAAAGCATCACTATGAACAAAGCTAGTGGAGGTGATGGAATTCCAGTTGAGCTATTCCAAATCCTGAAAGATGATGCTGTGAAAATGCTGCACTCAATATGCCAGCAAATTTGGAGAACTCAGCAGTGGCCACAGGACTGGAAAAGGTCAGTTTTCATTCCAATCCCAAAGAAAGGCAATGCCAAAGAATACTCAAACTACTGCGCAATTGCACTCATCTCACACGCTAGTAAAGTAATGCTCAAAATTCTCCAAGCCAGGCTTCAGCAATACATGAACCATGAACTTCCCGATGTTCAAGCTGGATTTAGAAAAGGCAGAGGAACCAGAGATCAAATTGCCAACATCCGCTGGATCATGGAAAAAGCAAGAGAGTTCCAGAAAAACATCTATTTCTGCTTTATTGACTATGCCAAAGCCTTTGACTGTGTGGATCACAATAAACTGTGGAAAATTCTGAAAGAGATGGGAATACCAGACCACCTGACCTGCCTCTTGAGAAACCTATATGCAGGTCAGGAAGCAACAGTTAGAAATGGACATGGAACAACAGACTGGTTCCAAATAGGAAAAGGAGTACGTCAAGGCTGTATATTATATACATATATATCTGTATATTATATACATATATATTATATACATAATATATATGTATATTATATATTATATACATATATATTATAAGCAGGCTGTCACCCTGCTTGTTTAACTTCTATGCAGAGTACATCATGAGTAACGCTGGGCTGGAGGAAGCACAAGCTGGAATCAAGATTGCTGGGAGAAATATCAATAACCTCAGATATGCAGATGACACCACCCTTATGGCAGAAAGTGAAGAGGAACTAAAGAGCTTCTTGATGAAAATGAAAGAGGAGAGTGAAAAAGTTGGCTTAAAGCTCAACATTCAGAAAATGAAGATCATGGCATCTGGTCCCGTCACTTCATGGGAAATAGATGGGGAAACAGTGTCAGACTTTATTTTGGGGGGCTCCAAAATCACTGCAGATGGTGACTGCAGCCATGAAATTAAAAGACGCTTACTCCTTGGAAGAAAAGTTATGACCAACATAGATATAGCATATTAAAAAGCAGAGACATTACTTTGCCAACAAAGGTCCATCTAGTCAAGGCTATGGTTTTTCCAGTAGTCATATATGGATGTGAGAGTTGGACTGTGAAGGAAGCTGAGCGCCGAAGAATTGATGCTTTTGAACTGTGGTGTTGGAGAAGACTCTTGAGAGTCCCTTGGACCACAAGGAGATCCAACCAGTCCATTCTGAAAGAGATCAGCCCTGGGATTTCTTTGGAAGGAATGATGCTAAAGCTGAAACTCCAGTACTTTGGCCACCTCATGCAAAGAGTTGACTCATTGGAAAAGACTCTGATGCTGGGAGGGATTGGGGGCAGGAGGAGAAGGGGAGGACAGAGGAGGAGATGGCTGGATGGCATCACGGACTCGATGGATGTGAGTTTGAGTGAACTCTGGGAGTTGGTGATGGGCAGGGAGGCCTGGTGTGCTGAGATTCATGGGGTCGCAAAGAGTCAGACATGACTGAGCGACTGAACTTGTGGATTTCCTTCCCAGTTAAGTCACCATAGAGCACTGAATAGAGTTCCTGGTGCTTATATTAGGTTCTCATAAGAAGTCTAAATTCTTAGGTGAAAGAGCTAGTTGAAAGTAAAGAAGTGGAAACTACACGTGGGTGGAAGGATTAATGATGGCATTGGGTCTCTGAGAGATGATGGAATTCAGGGCACTGGTGATGAGCCTTTTATATACAAACAGAAAAAAATACTTATTTTAAGCATAGGCTTATTTAAATATAGGCTTGTGCTGGGAAGGAAGTGTCTTCTAGTGAAGCTACAGACTGACAAAGGGCAGGCACAAGGATTCCTGGACAGTGTCAGGAGCCCACCTGAGGCTGAAGACCACAGATTTGTCGTGGCTGTCTCCTGCAGTGTTATGGTACCCTACATGGATGTGGTACCCTGCATGGATGTTTAATCTTGGAAATCAGGATGGGCATTGAACCCTGATCTGGAATTCTGCTAGATGGGTATAGCCAAAGGATGAGGAGGTGAGGTGGATGAGAATACAGGAAGACAGTGGTTGGAAATGATTGTTCACTTGATTCTAGCGAAAAAGAGATGAAAGGGAAGAAGACAGCAGAGCTATGATGAGTGGGGAGAAAATAAAGCCATAGATGAGGGGGCTTGAAAAGATCCTAAAGCGCATGTGGCGAGGACAAGCAGGGGGAGAGAGGGGAGGATGGGCGGCTGTGGCTGGAACCTGGGCCTTCGTAGCTAACACTTCATACTTAGTGATGAGGCAGATGTCAGCCCTCGGGAGGGCTGGTTGACGAGGGGAGATCAAGGTTATCTGAGATGACATTGTCAAGGAACTGTGGGAATAACGGCTGGATGAGTCACACACACAAACACTGATGCACACACACATCACCACGATGATGGTGGGATTTGATAGGTATACTGTGAGCCAAAGGGTGAAGTCATCGGTGGGTGTGAGGAAGTGACCGGAAAGGTCACTTGGTGACAGAGAGGAGGACGATTAGAACAAGGGAACAAGCCAGACTTCCTGGAGGACAGCGGTGGTCTGGAAGCAACACTAAGGAGTTAAAAAAAAAAAAATCTTTGGACCTGCGTCTGATCCTGATACTATCTGGTTTAAAAGCCCATATTCTTAAAACTATTCTGTATTGTTCACTCAATCTGAAGGATAACTTTCAGTTTACCTATATCTTTCTAAGAAAAAAAAAAAAAATCTATAGGAATAGTCTATTCTCAGCTTTATTCAACCAACTTTGTTCACTTGTACTGAATTTTCCAAATCAGCAAGTCCATATTTTAAAGACTAAATCTTACAGACAAATCATGATGGAAATAGAATGACCTATACCACAAAACTCCTTAAGTCAATCAAGCTTATCTTATAAATCTCTGTTTAAAATTTAGACTGCAGTGGACACTTAACATGTGAAAATATTCCGGTTGGCACTTTTATGGCTTGGGCAGTTGCTGGCCTTTTGGCCTGACCCGAGGCTGGCATTGAACTAGGAATACCCCTTGTGTATGCATGATGCCCTGCATGCTTGGCATCTGAACCTATCTGTTATGCTGAGAACTATCAGACCAGAGAATTGCTGTGAGTCACAAAGACAGCAAATTCAATCTTTAACAAACCTCTCAAACTTCTATGATTCAAGATTCCATAGCTCTGTTACTCCGATTTTTTAATCTGAAAAACAAAAGCACAAAGCAAACATCTCGGTGAAAGTAGATGATATCGGCTGTGTACATTTGCAATGGAAATGTGCCTCTGTGATGAGCTGTGCCATGTATATGGGTTGAAAAATGGAATCCAGAGAGCAAATAGTTGGTTGCCTCAGAGTTCCTGTGTTAGTGTTAATTGCTCAGTCTTTGCGACCCCATGGACTGTAGCCCACCAGGCTCTTCTGTCCATGGAATTCTCCTAGGGATCCTCAGAATTCCTTAACATCTTGGTGGTGACCACTGAAAGTTTCATTCTGTTTTGTGACTTGACTTACAGTGAGGAAGGTAGCACAGCTGTAAACCAGCTGTAATTCATCGATACTTGGAAACAGAGTTCTTTTGTCTGCTCCAGACACTCTTTCCCCCCCCTTAATTTCATAGACTTGGGTTGTTAGTGGGAAAGTAGTTGTTGAAATAGAGGTTCAGTCTTGCTGAGACTGCCCCTCACCAGGACTTCTGGGAACCCTCGAGTATTGAATTTAAGACAGCGAATCTTGTTTGTGATATGTGACAGGGTAAATAAGTCGTTTCCTACCCGTGCTTTTGTGACTTCATTCATAGAAACGCGCTGATTCCTGAGCTATGTGCCAAGGATGGCCTTCCCAGCTATCTGGGAACATAAAGGGATGTAGCGCCGCCTAGTGGAGGCAGTTTCTTGGCATGAAGTGAAGTCAGTCGTGTGCGGCTCTTTGCGACCCCATGAACTGTAGCCTGCCAGGCTCCTCCGTCCATGGGATTTTCCAGGCAAGGATACTGGAGTGGGTTGCCATTTCCTTCTCCAGTTTCTTGGCACGCATTCAACCTTATTCTGTAACAAATACAGGAATGAATGTATCTATTAAATGTGGGTAGCAGTAAAACTGAAAGGTGTAAATAAGCCTTTCACAAATTTAATTTACTACACAGTAAATTTTAATGGTGAAAAAATGACTTTGAACCACAGCATCTTATAACTTACAGAGGCTATGAGGATTAATAATATGGGAACTAGAATTGTGGTTACTTTTGAGTGAAGGGAGAAGAGTTGCAGATGGGATGGGACACATGGAGAGGCTTCTGGAAGTGACTGGTGGATACTGTTTATTTTGAATGGGCGGTGATTACAAGGGTATTGGCCTCAAAAGAGCTCATTAACTAAACATTGCTTTTATAGTGTTTTCTGTATCTGTTATTTAATTGGAAGGTCAAACTATGGAAACTTCTGACCAAACACACCACCTCTTACATTTATAGCCCTTTTCAGAGAAATTCCATAAATGCTAAGGCTTGTATGGTTTTGACACTTTATTTCATCATACTTTCCAAATAAGTTTTAAGTAGCGATAATATCTGCATTGACATGCCTGTGGCATCATTCAAGCGTAAGTTCTTTACCTCAGTAGACGTATCATGCTTTGATAGTGGACTGTGTATTTTTGTCTTATTGAGTATTTGAATATGAGCTTTCATGTTCTCTGTGACACAGAATTCCCCCTTCCAAGCTCTTCAGAGAAGCCCCAAAATCAGTAATGCACTTGAAACAGCCAGTTGCCATGGAAATGACCATGTAGGCTACAAGTTCATTTTTGTGACCAGAGAGAGAAATGAAGAATTACTTAGGAAGGCATCCATCCATTAGAAAAATCCTTTGCAGAGTCCCAACTTTTTAAAAATTACATTTCTTTTAAAAGTGTGGTGACCAGAGGCATTAGTAATGCTGACATATTTGACTGCTTCTTCCAAAGGTGAAAACTCCATTTTACAGGAGAAATTATTTAGAAGTGATATAAGTGAGAACAAACCAACATTGGATTGTAATAGTAAATCCAACATAGTTGAAGTTATTCAGTTGTAACAAAATTTCTTCAAGACACAATGCATTTTAAATTTCCCCTTAGGAAATCTCACAAAGGATTTCACATTTGTATAATCCAGATGAGAAATGAGAAAAAGGCAAGGAAGTTGAAAGACCCAAATTGATTCCAGGAGTGCTTGCCAAGTTTCCATAATGTCTCATCAGCTGTTTGTGGGGGAGGGAGGCTTGGGAAGAGCAAGGACTCTTTTCTAGGTTCTCAGATTAGGAAATGAGATTTGATCTGGTTGAACTCGTCTTGTATCTCTCTCCATGTTTTCTACATTCTCCCAGACAGATCTGGCCTCTTGGATGAACAGGATGTGGTGTCAGCACACATTCCAGAGGCAACTCTTTTGTGCTCATCGTGGAACTCCGCCAACCTCACAGTGGTTGGGATACACACACTCACACGCTCTGAAGTGAAGACTAAATTATTAGTGTGTGTGTGTGTGTGGTATATATTGGGCTTTCCAGCTGGCTCAGCAGTAAAGAATTGGCCTGTGAGGCAGAAGATACAGGAGATGCCATGGGTTTAATACCTGGGTCAGGAAGATCCCTTGGAGACGGGCATGGCAACCCACTCCAGTATTCTTGCCTTGGAGACTCCCATGGACAGAGGAGCCTGGCAGGCTGCGGTCCATAGGATCTCACAGAGTTGGACACACCGGAAGTGACCGAGCATGCATGTTATATGTATTAAGCTGGGGGTTTATGTGTGTACTCCTTTTTTCCACCCTCTAGCACTGTGTATTTGGAGATCAACCACTTTGAGTTGGAATAAACTGTCCTTATTTGTTTGGTGTTGAGAGACAGTTCTGGGTGTTGTGAACCCAAAACTAAGTTTTCAAAGAAACATTAAAATTGAAGTGAGAGTGTGTGCCCGGAGAAACATAAATTAGGAAGGGTGTGGTTTTGTTGTTGTTTTTTAGCATTGTTGGCAATAAAAAACACTGGGGACAGTTCTATAGGAAAAAAGGAAAATGGCTAAATATGGTATGTTCATAATCTATGTTTAAATAATAAAGTCGATATATATGTTCAGACATGAAAAATTTATGTACATACCTTATATAAATATGTAAATGAGGGGCTGGGGATTTCAGAGAGGGCGGGAAACAGGGACTTGATCTTTTCTGTATCATTTGTTGTTCAGTCGCTAAATCATGTCCGACTGTGACCCCATGGACTGCAGCATGCCAGGCTTCCTGTCCTTCACTGTCCCCCAGAGTTTGCTCAAACTCATGTCCACTGAGTCAGTGATGTAATCTAACCATTTCATACTCTGCTGCCCCCTTCTCTTGCCCTCAATCTTTCCCAGCATCAGAGTCTATATCATTAAGGTTTTTTAAATATCAAAATTGTGTTCATATATTACTTGTAAACTTTAAAAAATCAAATTAGCTAAGTTTAAACCTTTTTTAGAATCTACTTTCTCAGAGTTATTTTATTTTATGTAGGGGTAAACTTGCCTGTGTGGTTGGAGCTTTGACGGTAACCTGAATTCTTGGTCTTGTTGGACATTTTAATCTAAAGACTTTTTCAAACGAGGAAGGAAGGAAATCAATCTCCTGTGTGTCTGTCTGGGGTGCTGTCCAGGTGGCATACTATCATCTCAGTCCAACATGTTGGTTGATTGCAATGGTTTAGGGCTCAGTATTGATCCCTCTGTGACCACTGTTAGCTCAAGGCCCTTGTGGGGCAAGAAGATGAAATCATTAGATGCCAGCCAATCTCGGAACTTCCTGGGAGCTCAAAAGCAGTTGCTGTATTATTCCAAAATTTCTTATTCAAGATACCACCAGCCCCAGACAGTCAATGGAAGGGACTCATTAAAAACGCTGGCAATGCTAGCTGCTCCTTTGTCATTTGAATTCTGGCTACTGAGCAGATCTTGTGCCCCAATCAGAGGAAACCACTGGTCTTTTTCAGCTGTCATCTTTGGAGGAATCCTTGGAGTGACTAGAGAAAGTGGATCCAGACTCTTCCTTTGAACAGCAATTTGCACAATGCATACTAATGGCTCGTAGACTTGGTGTTCATTACTGACACATCATATCTGGGGCAGCTATAGGTGCTGCCTGGACTTTTCAATTAGTGCATTATGCTCTACTCATTTACTTCAGTTTGCATCTCCAAGCTTGTCCCAGCTGAGCTCTCAACTACCCCAGGAACTCTTAGCTGTTGCATAGCATCCTGATTTCAATCTAATCAGTCAGTCTATTTCAGCCTCCCCAGGTTCAGATCATTTTCAAAGTGCTGCCCCATTGCTGCACGGGGCACGGATACCATTTCCAACTCCAATAACTGCCAGTGGAGGTGGCTTCCTTGTGAGCTGCCAGGTGGGACCAGGGAGTACCCAGAGCTGGAGCCACCTGATGTCTCCATATGTAGAGTAGGTGCCAAATATTATTCCTCAAATGGTCCAATGAACAAGCATTTGTATAATCTGGAAACATGAATGAGTCTCCTCCCCTACAATAGAGACTTTGTAACTGAGCTCCTGGGATGCACCTCATTTAGGAATCTCTCCAAGGCCATTGTGCATCCATCCATTCATACAACAAAAGGTGTTGATTAGGTACCAGATACTGTGCTTATGGGGATATGGTGGTGGAAATGGCATGGTTCCCACCATCAAGGACTTCACAATCTAACAGAAAAGAGACTCTGGGATAAGTGTGGGGTGTTATATGTCCCCACGGATTAACGGTGTTGCTTTCCCTGTGTTCACCGATCAGTAAAGGACTGTTGGCACCTGTTTAACACCTCTACTGTCTTCATCTCCTCCCTGACATGACTCTGTCGAATGGGGAGCCCATTCTTTTAGGCACCTGATAGACTCATCTGCTTGTGTAAAAAAGTAAAATGCCTCAGATTCCACTGCTTAGAATGAAAGTTTGGGACCAAAGGCATTCCATTTTTTTTTTTTAAAGAAAAAATAGTTTTTCCTAAGCTAATGTTTTTCCTTCTAGACCTGGGTGCCCTTCTCTTATTCATCCTCTGCCCGGGCAGCTAAGAGATTTGAAGGGTAAACTAATACCAGACTCAGCATGTTACATGAGAAATGTATTAGTTAGAAGCCTGGGGTTCTACGAAATAGAGACCAGATCGAGCTAGCTCAGGGAGAAAGAGGTGTGTTGTTATAAGAGATGCAGGGGTGTCTTGCAGAATCAGAAACAGAAATGTGTCAGGGCTGAAGCAGAGCATCAAAGCTGGGAAGCAGACAGTCACTGGAATGCTTTCACTGTCTTCCATCTGTCTGTCCATCTTTTTCACCCATCCATCTTTTCCCCTTCCCTTCTTCCTCTCTCTTCCTCTGCTCAACATTTCTTTTTCTGCCTCACTGCCTCTGCCTTTCTGTTCCATGTGGTCAGTCAAATTTTCTGCCCTACACTTTCTCCGTTGACCTGTCATGAGTCCAGCCTCAGCACAGGGACTCCCTTCAAACCAGATGTGGTTGGGGACCAGGGTCATATTGTTCCAAAATGGTTCCTGCAGGTCATGCTGCTGGATGTGCGTTAACTTCTAGAGAAGGGGGACACAGTTTGATCAGGATAGACATGCCCAAAGGTATCTAATGTGCCTGGGTCTACATACACAGACACACTTGTAGCCCAGACACCAAAATCTCTTCCATCATGGCCACACGTTTACCTAGAGATGACCCAATGGTTTATGCCCTGAACCTGTGTGAGAGGATATGGTTCAGACTTGAGCTGCAGGATTCACAGGGCTCTTGTGGAGATTCTGGGAACAGTCCTGAACCTGAGCCAGAATACTTGGATCCAGTCATGGATCCACCAAAAAGTAACTCAGGGATTTTGGACAAGTTCTTACGCCAGCTGAACCTTCATTTCCTGTTTACATTGAGAGTCACAGAGACAGCTTTCAACAACGTGAAGGGCCATAGTCATGGAGAAGGAACAGGCATGTTATCTCTCTAGAACTAGAGTGAAAAGGACAGGAAACTACAGAGTGGTCACAGTGGCTGAAGAATCCAAAGAACTTTCTTATGATCAGGCTGCACAGACCCTAGAGCTGGCTGCTTTATGAAGCTGGCATTCCCTGTCACTAAAGCTCAAAACGGAGAAGGCAATGGCACCCCACTCCAGTACTCTTGCCTGGAAAATCCCACGGATGGAGGAGCCTGGAAGGCTTCAGTCCATGGGGTTGCTGAGGGTCAGACACGACTGAGCAACTTCCCTTTCACTTTTCACTTTCATGCATTGGAGAAGGAAATGGCAACCTACTCCAGTGTTCTTGCCTGGAGAATCCCAGGGACGGGGGAGCTTGGTGGGCTGCCGTCTATGGGGTCATACATGACTGAAATGACTTAGCAGTAAAGCGCAAAAATGATCTACAAAATGGAGATACTAGCCCATTTTTAAAGACAATTTTATTTCACATAGGGGCAAATGGATTAACCATGTTGTGTTGGTTTCACATGTATAGCAAAGTGATTCAGTTTTACATATATATGTATCTATTCTTTTTCAGTTCTTTTCCCATTGAGGTTATTACAGAATATTGAGCAGAGTTCCCTGTGCTATACAATAGGTCCTTCTTGGTTGTCTGTTTTAAATATAGCAGCGTGTAGATGTCATTCCCAACTCCCAATCTATCCCTTCTCCCACCTGTCCACCTTCATAACCAAGTTTGTTCTCTATATCCGTGAGTCTGTTTCTGTTTTGCAAATAAGTTCATTTGTATCATCTTTTTTTTTTGTATCATCTTTTTTTATATTCCACATATAAGCAGTATCATATAATTTTGTCCTGCTCTGATATACTTCATTTAGTATGATAATCCCCCAATCTGTTTCTTAAAAGAATTATTTTTGTGCATGTGTGTGTAGGGGGGTTTTGAGTGCTGTGTGCCTTTTGTATTATGGTCTTTACCAGGGAGAAAAAGTATATTTTCACTTTGTACATTTGTTTAAACCTTTGAAGCATAGTTTTCAGTGCTTGTGTCACAAGAGTTTCCAAGCCTGAAGAAGGGATAGGTGGGGGTGTAAATGACATGCACGTCTCTTAATGAACACCATGCTGGTTACTCTTAGCCCCGTCACTTGCATTTCTGGAATTTGTTCTCCTTTCCTCCACTCCTTTGTCTTTTCTACTCCCTGCTGGACTCTCAAGGTAATAGGGGTGGGGGTAGGAGAGAACGCAGATTTTTAAATCTCCCTTTGTGTCCTACGTGAGGGTCTATTGATAGGATGCCCCTTCTGGTTCTCAGCTATGTGTTGCTGACGTCTGGTTATCCTTGTCTCTGTGACCATAACCTCTGATATTGTCACTTTCTCTTTCCAAAGTCTTGGCTGGAGTTTGAATTGCTGAGACAGTGGGGCTGTTCTGCTTTTGACGGGGTGTATTAGCTGAATTCCCTTTGTGAGGCGCTAGTGGCATATTTGGCTCTTTCTGTCTTTGGGCTCAAATACTCGCTTCAGATGGACCCTTTTGTTAAATCTCCTCAGAGTGCTTTGATATTTACTTGGCTTTCAGTTTTTACCAACCTCTGGCTGGTTTTTACTGCTACTCAGTGGAGCTGTTTGGGCATTCAGAAGCAGGTATGGGTACATATTTGAGCCGTGTGTTGTGCTTAGTTGTTCAGTCATGTCCGACTCTTTGCGACCCCATGGACTGTAGCCCGCCAGGATCCTCTATCCATGGGGATTCTCCAGGCAAGAATACTGGAGTGAGTCCCCACGCCCTCCTGCAAGGGATCTTCCCAACCCAAGGATCAAACCCAGGTCTCCTGTATTGCACGTGGATTCTTTACCATCTGAGCCACCAGGGAGGCCCATTTGAGCCATAGTACAAATCTAGAAATATTTACATAGTTATCATCTATAAATAGATTTAATGTATAGACCAGGGAACTATATTCAATATCCTGTGATAAACTGTAGTGGAAAAGAATATGAAAAAGTATAACTGAATCATTTTGCTGTATAGCAGAAATTAACTCAATATTACAAATCAACTGTTTTTCAATAAATTTTTTAAATATTAAAAAATTTAACAGCTACATCTGCTATATAATTAAAGTATAAAATATAGGATCAGATCTCTTGGGCATATTGTTTTATGTTTTTCATATTATTGCTGTTAATGATGTCTTTTAAGTAAGACATTGATTTTACTATAGGAGTTGCCAACCTATAGAGTTGCCAACCTATAGAGATGTGACATGTGATTTAGTATTTTAATGTAAAAATAGTTACCTTCCCATACTAGTCCACAATCATCAGTTTTAACACATAATGTAGCAAAATTAGTACATATTTCAAAAAAACTTTGGAAAGAAAGAAGTTTTAGAATTCTAGCAGTGAAATAAAGTAGAATTCTAAACTTGAATTTTAAGAAACAGTTTACTTTTTTAATCAAGAAGGTTGGTGATTGAGGGAAATGTGTTTAATTCAAGTCACTAAAGAAAGCAGATGAAATCTTTCATGAAGATTCTGAGATTCTTGGACCTCTCCAGAGTTTAGAAGAGAGAGACACTGGTATATTGTTATGTGTAATTGCACTAGAAAACATACTTTTGACACAGTAATAATTATGTGTATTCACATTATTTGGATTTTTTGCCTTGCAAAAAGAAGATAGGGGGGAAAAAAACTTTTCTGAATTAATTGGTAAGAATTGGAAGAAAAGGGAGAATGAGGAGAAAGCTAAAGAAAATGTCAATATTTGTGAGAAGACTGCCTGAGAGTGTGAATAGGGAGGGCAGTGCAGGGTGGATGTGTCTGGTAGGACTTGCTATTGGGGTGATTGAAATTGAGATCATATAGTTTTTCACATCTTTCATTAAGTGGGCACAATTGATTCAACACATAATTATGTTTTAGGACCGAGATTCTCAAAATATCCTCCTGACTGATTATAAACTAAGATAAACATACAAACTCTTCCTTTGATGGATAATGAACAATCCCATCAAATGCCAGTTTTTACATATGACTGAGGGTTTCTAGAATAAACTACTAAGGAAGTTTTCAAAGGTGTTTCTGAACTCAAATTGTCATATTAACATAGACTCTAAATAGTCAAAGACTCTTTAGTTCTACTAACAAATCTAGCTGCTGTTCAGTAACAAAGCTCGTCTAATGCAGCATTTGTGTAGATAGCTGGAATTACCAAAGAGAAATGTGTAGGCAGGGCGCAGACTGACCAAAGTGGGCAGTGATCAAAGAAGTTTGACAGTCATTGGTTTAGAAAAGTTATTCTCTATTACTCTGCCATAAAAAGAATGAAATAATGCCATTTGCAGCAACATGAATGGATGTATAGATTATTATATTAAGTAAAATAACTCAGAGAAAGACAAATATATTATGATATCACTTTTGTGTAGAATCTAAAATAATGATACAAATGAACTTATTTACAAAAAAGAAATAGACTCACAAATATAGAAAACAAACTTATGATCACCAAAGGGAAAAGGAGAAGGGGATAAACTTGAAATTTGGGATTAACAGATACATACTATTGTATGTAAAATAGATAAACACAAGGTTCTACTGTATATCACAGGGAACTATATTCAGTATCCTATAGTATCCTAAAATAGAAAAGAATCTGAAAAAGAATATATGTATACATATATACTTATGAGTAGAATCACTTTGCTCTGCACTTGAAACATTGTAAGTCAACTATATTTCAATTTAGTAAGTCAACTATACTTCAATTCCAGTATGAAAGAAAGGCAGGGCCAAAGAATGTTTGAACTACTGTACAATGTCACTCATCTCACACGCTAACAAAGTAATACTCAAAATTCTCCAAGCCAGACTTCAACAGTACATGAACCAAGAAATTCCCGATGTTCAAGCTGAATTTAGAAAAGGCAAAGGAACCAGAGATCAAATCGCCAATATCCACTGGATCATTGAAAAAGCAAGAGAATTCCAGAAAAACATCTACTTCTGCTTTATTGACTACACTAAAGCCCTGACTGTGTGGATCACAACAAACTGTGGAAAACTCTTCAAGTGATGGGAATATCAGACCGCCTTACCTGAGAAATCTGTATGCAGGTCAAGAAGCAACAGTTAGAACTGGACATGGAACAACAGACTGGTTCCAAATAAGGAAAGGAGTATGTCAAGGCTGTATGTTGTCACCCTGCTTATTTAACTTATATGCAGGCTACATCAAGAGAAATGCTGGGTTGGATGAAGCACAAGCTGGAATCGAGATTGCTGGGAGAAATATCAATTAACCTCAGATATGCAGATGACACCACCCTTATGGCAGAAAGCAAAGAACTAAAGAGCCTGTTGCGAAAGAGGAGAGTGAAAAAGTTGGCTTAAAACTCAACATTCAGAAAACTAAGATTATGGCATCTGGTCCCATCACTTCACAGCAAATAGACGGGGAAAAAATGGAAATTGTGACAGACTTTATTTTGGGGGGGGGCTCCAAGATCACTTCAGATGGTAACTACAGCCATGAAATTAAAAGATGCTTGCTCCTTGGAAGAAAAGCTATGACCAACCTAGACAGCATATTAAAAAGCAGAGACATTACTTTGCTGACAAAGGTCAATCTAGTCAAAGTTATGGTTTTCCAGTGGTCATGTATGGATGTGAGAGTTGGATTATAAAGAAAGATGAGCGCCACAGAATTGATGCTTTTGAACTGTGGTGTTGGAGAAGACTCTTGAGAGTCCCTTGGACTGCAAGGAGATCCAACCAGTCCATCCTAAAGGAAATCAGTCCTGAATATTCATTGGAAGGACTGATGTTGAAGCTGAAACTCCAATACTTTGGGCACGAGATGCGAAGAACTGACTCATTTGAAAAGACCCTGATGCTGGGAAAGATTGAAGGCGGGAGGAGAAGGGGAAGACAGAGGATGAGATGGTTGAATGGCATTACTGACTTGATGGACATGAGTTTGACCAAGCTCTGAGAATTGGTGATGGACAGGGAAGCCTGGGGTGCTACCATCCGTGGGTCACAAAGAGTTGGACACGATTGAGTGACTGAACTGAACTGATACTTCAATTTAAAAAAATATTCAAAATACATTTTCCTTAAAAATGGTTTGGATTAGAAAAATAAATTCTCAGAATTGCAAATAAATGAATCAATCAATAAATAAGTGTAAATTTAAAGAAGAAGACAAGTTATTCTCAGTCCTCGCTGGACATCAGAATTGTCTGTACTTCAGTCACAGTTCAAAAGCATCAAGTCTTCGGCGCTCAGCTTTCTTTATAGTCCAGCTCTCATATCCATACTTGACTACTGGAAAAACCATAGCTTTGATTAGATAGATCTTTGTCAGCAAAGTAATGTCTCTGCTTTTTAATATGCTGTCTAGGTTGGTCATAACTTTTCTTCCAAGGACCAAGCGTTTTTTAATTTCATGGTTGCAGTCACCATCTGCAATGATTTTGGAGCCCCCCAAAATAAGTCTGTCACTGTTTTCACTGTTTCCCCATCTATTTGCCATGAAGTGATGGGACCAGATGCCATGATCTTAGTATTCTGAATGTTGATGTTTAAGCCAACGTTTTCACTCTCCTCTTTCACTTTTATCAAGAAGCTCTATAGTTCTTCTTTGCTTTCTGCCATAAGGGTGGTGTCATCTGCATATCTGAGGTTATTGATATTTCTCCAAGCAATCTTGATTCCAGCTTGTGCTTCCTCCAGCCCAGCATTTCTCATGATGTACTCTATATAAGTTAAATAAGCAGGGTGACAGTATGCAGCCTTGAGGTACTCCTTTCCCAATTTGGAACCAGTCTGTTGTTCCAAGTCCAGTTCTTGTTGCTTCTTGACCTGCATACAGATTTCTCAGGAGGCAGGTAAGATGGTCTGGTATTCCCATCTCTTGAAGAATTTTCCACAGTTTGTTGTGATCCACACAGTCAAAGGCTTTGGCATAGTCAATAAAGCAGAAATAGATGTTTTTCTGGAACTCTCTTGCTTTTTTGATAATCCAGTGATGTTTGCAATTTGATCTCTGGTTCCTCTGGCTTTTCTAAAACCAGCTTGAACATCTGGAAGTTCGTGATTCATGTATTGCTGAAGCCTGGCTTGGAGAATTTTGAGCATTACTTTACTAGCATGTGAGATGAGTGCAATTGTGTGGTAGTTTGAGCATTCTTCGGCATTGCCTTTCTTTGGGATTGGAATGAAAACTGACCTTTTCCAGTCCTGTGGCCACTGCTGAGTTTTCCAAATTTGCTGGCATATTGAGTGCAGCACTTTCACAGCATCATCTTTCAGGATTTGAAATAGCTCAACTGGAATTCCGTCACCTCCATTAGCTTTATTCGTAGTGATGCTTCCTAAGGCCCACTGACTTTGCATTCCAGGATGTCTGGCTCTAGGTGAGTGATCATACCATCATGATTATCTTGGTCGTGAAGATCTTTTTTGTATAGTTCTTCTGTGTATTCTTGCGACCTCTTCTTAATATCTTCTGCTTCTGTTAGGTCCTTACCATGTCTGTCCTTTATTGTGCCCTTCTTTGCATGAAATGTTGCCTTGGTATCTCTAATTTTCTTGAAGAGATCTCTAATCTTTCCCATTCTATTGTTTTCCTCTATTTCTTTGCACTGATCGCTGAGGAAGGCTTTCTTATCTCTCCTTGCTATTCTTTGGAACTCTGCATTCAAATGGGCATATCTTTCCTTTTCTCCTTTGCCTTTCACTTCTCTTCTTTTAATAGCTATTTGTAAGGCCTCCTCAGACAACCAATTTGCCTTTTTGCTTTTCTTTTTCTTGGGGATGGTCTTGATCACTGCCTCCTGTACAATGTCACGAACCTCCCTCTACAGTTCTTCAGGCACTCTGTCTATCAGATCTAATCCCTTGAATCTATTTCTCACTTCCACTGTATAATCATAAGGGATTTGATTTAGGTCATACCTGAATGGTCTATTGGTTTTCCCTACTTTCTTCAATTTCAGTCTGAATTTGGCAATAAGGAGTTCATGATCTGAGCCACAGTCAGCTCCCAGTTTTGTTTTTGCTGGCTGTATAGAGCTTCTCTATCTTTGGCTGCAAAGAATATAATCAGTCTGATTTTGCTATTGACCATCTGGTGATGTCCATTTGTAGAGTCTTCTCTTGTGTTGTTGGAAGAGGTTGCTTGCTGTGACAAGTGCGTTCTCTTTGCAGAACTCTATTATCCTTTGCTCTGCTTCATTCTGTACTCCAAGGCCAAATTTGCCTATTACTCCAGGTGTTTCTTGACTTCCTACTTTTGCATTCCATTCCCCTATAATGAAAAGGACATCTTTTTGGGGTGTTAGTTCTAGAAGGTCTTGTAGGTCTTCATAGAACCATTCAACTTTAGCTTCTTCAGCATTACTGGTCAGGGCATAGACTTGGATTACTGTGATATTGAATGGTTTGCCTTGGAAATGAACTGTGATCATTCTGTCATTTTTGAGATTGCATCCAAGTACTGCATTTCAGACTCTCTTGTTGACTGTAATGGCTACTCCATTTCTTCTAAGGGATTCTTCCCCACAGTAGTAGATATAATGGTCATCTGAGTTAAATTCACCCATTCCAGTCCATTTTAGTTCGCTGATTCCTAAAATGTCGACGTTCACTCTTGCCATCTCCTGTTTGACCTCTTCCAGTTTGCCTTGATTCATGGACCTGACATTCCAGGTTCCTATGCAATATTGCCCTTTTCAGCATTGGACTTTACTTCTATCACCAGTCACATCCACAACTGGGTGTTGTTTTTGCTTTGGCTCCATCCCTTCATTCTTTCTGGAGTTATTTCTCCACTGATCTCCAGTAGCATATTGGGCACCTACCGACCTGGGGAGGTCATCTTTCAGTGTCCTATCTTTTTGCCTTTTCATACTGTTCATGGGGATCTCAAGGCAAGAATACTGAAGTGGTTTGCCATTCCCTTCTCCAGTGGACCACATTTTGTCAGAACTCTCCACCATGACCCGTCCATCTTGGGTGGCCCTACATGGCATGGCTCATAGTTTGACTGAGTTAGACAAGGCTGTGGTCCTTTCTACAAGGCTGTGGAATTGTCTGTAGTGCATTTAAAAATTATGAGTTGCTGGACTCCATGATGGTGTACTCAGCAGGGATTACCCTCTCCCCAGCAAACATTGCCTTCATCTCATTGGCTAGAACATATCCATGTGTCTACCCGAGAGGAGCTGCTGGCAAAGGAGACAGGTTTATGAAGATTCATCCCCTGGAGCCAGAGCCTTGCTGACCTAGGAAATGCACTATGGTTTCAGCATTGTGCAGTGTACCATGGAGTGTAAAAAATTCACTTTAAAAATAACAAGAAGAAAGAAAAAGGTCTCTGCCTTCAAAGATCATATACTATTCCCTTAAAAAGGTCAAACATTGTAGAAAATAACAGCATAACTAATTCATACAGGGCAATAGGAGTGGAGCCAACCTTTGTTAAGTACCTACCTAACCACATGTGGAGTACTTCATATTGTTATCTCTTTTAATCCTCACTTCAGTCTTATGAGATCAGTAGTGTCCATGACAATGTACAGATTGAAAAACTGTAAATTCAGAAATTTCAGGGCATTTGAATTGTAGTTGTTACCTAGAACATGGTAAACTAGAATTTGTGTTCTTTTTGGAATCTAGATTGGTTGATTTGTTAATTTTGTTTTGTCATGGCAGTCTACCAGGTTATGTCCCAATTAATAAAGAGATATCTTATCCTCATTCCAGCTTTCCATGTGACATGATCAAAATGCCTTCTATACCTGTACTTTGAATTTATAGGACAGATATGGAGTGGCCATGTTTATTTCCTCAGGATGAATCCATGCATGAAGCTCCTTGAATCAGAGCAATATTGTAAAGCCTAGTTCTGCTCATCAACTGTCAATCAGTGATTTATTGACAGGCCAGACAAGTCATCTGTTCATGTGAGTTTCTCTGCACCGTTTCTGAATCATTTCAAGCCTGCTCTGTAATGTAAGAATGATAGATGTACAATAACTCTATCTACTGGTGCAGCTGTACTGTTAACCAGAGTTTTTTGTTTGACTTTCACCCTGACTTCACAAAATGGGAATTCATTTCATATAGATGATGAGTTCATAGAGAGAAATTGCACTTTGGGTTTTCTTAAGAGATGGTGATTCTTGTGACATTGATCTCATGGGTTCATGTTGTCTGATCTTATGGAAAGAATAATATCTGTTTGTGAATCAATAATTTAAAGGGAACACAGTAATTCTTCAGAAACAGACCTAAAATAAGCTCAATTTATAGTGATTAGAAAATGGATCTTGAAAGAGTCTTTCTGAAAGGTGATGATATAGTGATGGAATGTAGAGCTTTTTCTGTGAATGTACTCTTTTTTCCCCTCAAATTATCGAGTTAGGTGCAAGAAATATGATTCATTTTGTAATGCTTTAGTTATCGATTTCATAGGAGTTTATTTTCTGCTTCAGCTCTTATTCATAGCCACTAACACACAGAAGAAATATTGCTTATTTAAAGAATTTTTTAAGATACAAAAATTCCTCATGGTTAAACTTAGTTATTTGTATAGGCTCTGCTCTCCCTGAGATGTCCACCTCATTTCTCCATTGGCCTGGAGAGCACAGACCCTGTTGTATCACCTCACCTATAAGGCCCTAGGGCCATCCTCTTTCACAATTCCATATTTTGTATTCCATCCAAATGTGTCCTGTTATATCCATAACATTTACTGTGTTTATTATCTCCTTACCTGCTTTTCTCAACTAGATAGCGCCTTGAGGACCAGGAGAGTGACCTGTTTGTCTTAATTTCCCCAGCAGCCTGGAGCAAAGAGCAAGCCACATTGTAGGTGTTTATGCCAAATTTAATTCAAGGAACCTTGGGACTGCCCTGCTCACTGTGGAGAGAGAATAAAAGCTGAGGTTAAAAGTTTTCCATTTGCCCCAACATTCTGGGATGAAGATGTATGAAGTTTTTTTTTTTTTGGTGCACCTACAGAAGTAATTCATTTCACAGTTTTAAAATCTGTCCTGCTCCTTTCTCTTTCTCTCTCTGTTTTTTTTTTTAATCCAAGCTATACATCTTGTATCCCAGCCAGAGCATCATTTAGAGTGTGCTCAAGCAAATTTTCAGTGTCCTTGATTAAGGTCTCAGGACTGAGATAACCGGTTTTGCTTGGTAATCCTGTTCACTTATAAAAATCCATCCTTCGATCAAACATTAATTTTTATGAAAAGAGTCAATACAAAATAAACCTTGATTTAGAATTTGATCATGCAAACATTTAACATTAAGTGAGTTCAGTTAGGCAAACAGATAAAAAATGGAGAGAAAGGTGAGATTGAGAGAAGGAAAAATAATGATCTATTTGAATAGTGTGAATGATTCTTTGTGAGCTTGTGCCCTGCCTGGTCAGTATCAGGTAGAAGATGGATACATTTGCTGAAATCTCTACTGGTCTCTGTTTATGATTTTAGCGTTTAAAGATGCAAGTCTGTTTTTCATTCTTCTCAGCTCCTAAATAACAAGCCAGCTTCTTTATCTGATGGTCAAACAAAAAGGCGACGACTTGGCTCCTAGTAGGAGGAAGAGGCGATTGCATTGAACTCCATGTGAGACACTGTTGCCAGATGCCTTATGGATATTTTAATGGATTCTGAAGGATAATTTTGATGAATTTCACCTTATACACAGACTAGAAACAGACAATGACCTTCTTGGAGACACAAAATTTGTTGTCCGGATAGACTTTAGGGTTGGCAGGTTTTTTGAACACGCTGTGTGTGTGTGTGTGTGTGTGTGTGTGTATGTATGTGTGTATGTATGTAGGGCTGAAGGGATATCAGGTCTGTTTACCAGATAAAGGGCTGGTGCTAATGTTTGATCACCAAAACATCTCTAGGCCTAGGATTCTGATCTTGGTCAGGCTGCTGGCTGAAGCTGAGCAAAGCCTTTTCATGCCTTCCTTTCCTGTACTGATCAGAGAAAACTGTTAAAGAAAAGGAAAGAATATGCAATGGTTTCAGCTAAGCAGCAGTTCCATTTAATAAAGGAATGGATTTTTAAAAATTTAATTTGTATGGAAAAGTCTTGGCCAATAGTTTCAAATCTGGGCTGGAATAACAGAATGGCCTTGAGGGAAAAGGAGAGAGAATAGGATGCTTGGTTTTTAGTGCCCGCTGGACATTGTATGCTGTGTTTAATTACATGCCAGTCCTTAGTGGAAGGGACAGCTCTCTCCATCAGGCCAAAGTTGTGACAGAAGTTTAGGAACCCCTGAGTCACAGAGTCAGTGTTGACAAAGTCTGGAGTGGAACCCAGGTCTGTCTCAACCCAAAGTCTATACTTCCTCTCACTGCAGCTCTTAAAACTGGCACAAAATGAAGGCTGATGGAGACTCCTGGGCACCACCCCAGATTTGGGTGGAACATCAGGTTTAGGGGTTATATGTCAGGAAAAGGAGTGGATTGTGAATCTTTGGGTTCCCAGAACCTTGGAGAGAAAACCTGCTGATGGAATTAGGAGGTGTTTAGAGCAGGGGTTCCAATGAAGTCATTTCTTTCCCATGGGTGACTATACTCTCCCCCAACAACACGTATGTGTACAGGAGTGTTCACACACATGTCATGTACAGGAGTGTTCACATATATGTCAACATACACACTCACATACAGGGTGTGTATTTTTGCCCATGTAAAATTTCCTTCCTTGCCCCATCTCCAGCCCACAGCCATGGGTGCCTCTCTGAGACTGAACCTTGTTCTGTATTAGGGTGTTTGCAGGTAAGAACTCTTCCCCCAGGGTCCAGAGAGTCCATCTTTAAGCCTCCTCTCCCCGATGGCTCCTGGCCTGATGATTTGGGGTAACTTTGGACAAGTTAAATAAACCATCACTCGACATCCTTATGCTACCGTCTGTCCAGCTATGTGGATACCTATCAAATGAAGCTGGGTAACTTCTAAAAAATCACAATAAAAACGTTCCCAGCAAAGCCAGTTCCCTGAGGGAGGTTGACATGCTTTCTATCTTCTGGGAGTTTTCTGCAGGCCTTGAGATAATGGGCTGCTTTCCGGACTTAGCACAAAATTAGTGACAGATGCAGTTAGAGGAACAGAATAAAGATGCCTAAAATTATGCAGGCCCTTTTAGTTGTTTATAATTGATATGCCCAGCATTTCTAGGTAATTACTGGAAAACATTGAGCTTTTTAGTGCTCAATGTCATTAGTCCATTTCTCTGATGAGCCAACTGTCTTAGGCAGTATAGAACACTAACTTTTAAATTGCCAAATTAGTTATCTTTTGTCTTGGTAGAGAAAATAATCTAAAACAACCTCGTTTAGGGTGACTGGAGCCGTCAGTTAAATTTAAAGAGCTAATTATTTTTAAGCAGTAGAGCCTTACAAATTTGAAAGCCACAGACTGGAAGCCAACCAACCATCTAGGGTGTAAATATTTCCTTTTGGGGGAAATCTGACGGATTCTTTCTACGTCATTCTAACTGCAGTGCCCCACCTCCACTCACTGGCATGAGACACAGGGAAGCCTCCCTAATTGGCAGCGCGGGACCAGTGTAAAGATTTGGTGCGTGCAGAAGCAAGACTCTGATCTTCTCGTGGGATCTGGCATTTGGGCTGCATGGAAGGTGCTGGAGACAGTCCAGGCTTGAGATTTGCAGGTCTCACTGCCTAAGTTTGAATCCTGGTTCATTCACCTACTGAAGTATATTATAAAGGTGGCCAAGTTACTTAGTGTTTATAAGCCTCAGTTTCACTACCTGTGAAATAGGGATGATGGTAACCACGCTCAGTTCCTAAGGATGTTGTGTTATGAGGATTAAATCCATGTCGGCACGTGGCACAGGGTTGGACTCACACAAGGTGCTCAACTGAAGGTTAGTAGCTCTCTGGAACTTTCTTACTTAGTCTCATGGCTTACACGAGTCCCTCTTTCCTGCCTAATAATAATCCAAAGCCAATTTCCCTGTTTGAAAGGAATGTTAAAGTTAAGAAAATTATACCTAGAAACTGAATTTCTCATTTAATTTCCATGCCTTCAGGAAGGACCCAGACAGAAGAAGACTTTCACAAATACAGGTTTCTGATCCAGAAACTGCCACAGCGCTAGTGACAAAGCTTTCACAAGCCCCACGTGTCCCTGATCCCAGCGAAACCACTCCTCAGTCACAGATTACCTGACACAGTTCTGATGTGTTTCTCACCTAAGGGCTTGTTCAAAATTGCTGTTCCTGAGCCCCCTCCCTAGAGAGGCGTGTGTGGCCTGGAGATACGCATTGTGATGCTGGACATGAGTAGATGACTTTTTGGGATATTCTCCTCTAGGCCTTTGGGTTCCTTCCAGCCCTGCAAAACCTGCTGTCCTCGGGGCAGGTGCCCTCTGGTCTTCATGCCAGGGTTGTTGCCCAGCCAGCACGCTCCACTAAAGGCAAAGTGACTCCCCATTTAAAATCAGCTTTTTGAGCACCTGCTGTGTGGTGGACGCCATGATGGGCCTGGAGTTTACAAAGATGAATTCAGCATGGCGTGTGCTGACACAGACCTCCCAGTCTGGCTGAGGATCCCCAGCAGAATGGAAGACTTTTTGAACTCAACACTTACCTGTACTCATATGGACAGTCCTGTGAGTTTTGAACTCATTTAACATGTTTCTTCTTTCATCTACAAATTATCCATCTGAAACACTCATTTATGCCTATTCCATAATGTACATGTTAGTTCACTGGTGTATATTGTTTTTCATTGTTATTCAGTCACTAAGTCATGTCTGACTCTGCAATCCTGTGGACTGCAGCACGCCAGGCTTCCTTGTCCTTCACCATCTCCTGGAGTTTGCTCAAACTCATGTCCATTGAGTCGGTGATGCCTTCCAACCATATCCTCTGTCGCCCCCCTTTTCCTCCTGCCCTCAATCTTTCCCAGCATCAGGGTCTTTTCTGATGAGTCAGCTCTTTGCATCAGGTGGCCAAAGTATTGGAGTTTCAGTATCAGGGTTTCCAATATACATTCAGGGTTGATTTTCTTTAGGATTGACTTTGCATGTAGATTGTGTTAATCTATTATTTGTACGTATTCAGGTGGTACATACTCAAAATATTTTACAGAAAAAGGTGTGTTAAAAAAAAACTGAAGACCACTCTGATGTGTAAGGGTGGGTTGAGAAGATCCCCTGGAGAAGGGAAAGGCTACTCACTCCGGTACTCTGGCCTGGAGAATGCCATGGACTGTATAGTCCATGGGGTCACAAAGAGTCAGACACGATTGAGCAACTTTCACTTCTGGCACACATCACACGAGGGCCATCAGTGTTAATTTTCATCCTCTTCCTCCCTGGAATGGAGTTCATAGTACTTAAGTGAACCTTGCTGATGAAAGAGTTGTTAGTTTGATTTTTGGTACGAGGTACATCTAAAGTTTATGCTACCCTAGGGTCTGTCCCCACTCCAGCTATTCACATGGAGCTCCAAACATTTGTAGGAGCCAGGACGAGACCAGCTGGCTGCCTGTGAGTGGCTTTCTTCTGTCACCACTGCACAGCTGTCACAGCCCTGGCTTCCATCCACCAGACACAGTCAAGAAGCCACAGCTAAGATTCAAAGCTGTAGTTCTGGATCCCAACAACCACACCCTGTGCTTTTGTGGGTTGTACACAGAAACTACATTTTTCAGATTTGGGGTCTGCTCCTCCAACTGACTCCTGGCCATTCATGCATGGGTGAGTATGAACATGGGATTCAGTCACTCCTGTCACTGTTAAGGGCGGATCTCAGTAGCTAACATTTACTGGGTGCATAGTATGCCCAGCCTTCAGCTAAGCACCTTTCCAGAATTATTTAATTTCACAACAATCCCGTGAAATCAGTTCTTTTACTAGCTCTGTTTTACACACCAGCAAACTGAGACCTAGAGCAGCAATTTTACTCAAAGAAAGTAAACAGAAAAGGAAAGCAAGAAACCCAGCATCTCATTGGCCCGAGAGCCATTTCCTCCTTTTTCAAAGCCCATCGTGTAAGGACTGAAGGGGAGTGCCATCTTCAATCATCAAATAGAAAGGCACCAGGTGCAGTGTGGATCCTGGGTTGGATTCTGGAATGGAGAAAGGACATCAGTGAAAGAAAGGAGAGGTCTAGGCTGGGAGAGAAGCTTATGGCACCCAGGCGAGTACCTACGATAATAGGGACCTGCCTCTAGAGGAAGGGAAGTGAGCAGCAGGTAGGTGTTCCTCCTGGCTGCTGCAGAGATCAAAGAAAAAAGGTTCCCAGGTGGAGCCGCCTCCTTGGTGAGCATCCAGCATCATACAAGAAGTCTCTGACCATGGTGGTTCTTTCTTGCCTGAGTCTACCTCTGTTGGCTGGCCTGCACCAGCCTTTGTAAGGGAGGATGTCAGTGTTAGAATGGAGAAGGCTCCACACCCAACTGCCCTTGTCACCAAAGTCTTGGGTTTGGGGAAAACACAGCGAAGGTTCAGAGACAGAGCTGGGTGCAAATACCTGCACCATCACTTCCTCCCTCTGTGCTCTGGGCTTTCACTCATCTGAGCCTTAGCTTCTTCCTCTGCAAAGTAGCGGAGAAGGCAATGGCACCCCACTCCAGGACTCTTGCCTGGAAAATCCCATGGATGGAGGAGCCTGGAAGGCTGCAGTCCATGGGGTCGCTAAGAGTCGGACACGACTGAGCGACTTCACTTTCACTTTCCACTTTGATGCATTGGAGAAGGAAATGGCAACCCACTCCAGTGTTCTAGCCTGGAGAATCCCAGGGACGGGGGAGCCTGGTGGGCTGCCGTCCATGGGGTCGCACAGAGTCGGACACGACTGAAGCGACTTAGCAGCAGCAGCTGCAAAGTAGGGACCACACAACCTTCTTCTGTGTTGCAAGACTTGAAAAACACCTGACAGTTCCAGGTGCGCTTATTACTCAGTGGGAATCCTCCTGCTAAGTCCTTCCTGACCTTCTCCTTTCCTCTAGGTATAAGGCGTGCACCAATTCAAGACTCATGAGACCTTGTATTTCTCATGTTTCCTTTCCCTGTGGCTTACCTACATAAGCTAAGCCTACCTAGACCACCACCACCTCAAATGCACACACAGCTTGTTGATCAGACTTCAGCCTCCTAGAGCTCAATAGCAGAACTCAGGAATGACTGGTTCTTATATATATAAAGTTTTATTTATGTATTTATTTAGGCTGTGCTGGGTCTTCGTTGCTGGGTGGGCTTTTTGCTAGTTGCAGCACATAGGGGCTACTCTCTACTTGCGGTGTGCAGGCTTCTCACTGCAGTGGCACACAGGCTTCAGTAGTTGCAGTTTTCAGGCTCTAGCTGCTGCTGCTAAGTCACTTCAGTCGTGTCCGACTCTGCGACCCCATAGGCGGCAGCCCACCAGGCTCCCCCATCCCTGGGATTCTCCAGGCAAGAACACTGGAGTGGATTGCCATTTTCTTCTCCAATGCGTGAAAGTTAAAAGTGAAAGTGAAGTAGCTCAGTCGTGTCCGACCCTCAGTGACCCCATGGACTGCAGCCCACCAGGTTCCTCCGTCCATGGGATTTTCCAGGCCAAGAGTACTGGAGTGGGGTACCGTTGCCTTCTCCTCAGGCTCTAGAGCACAAGCCTAATAGTTGTGGCACATGGACTGTTGGTCTGTAATATGTGAGATCTTCCACACCCGGGTATCGACCCTGTGTCTCCTGCATTGGCAGGCATATATTTTACCACTGAGCCACCAGAGAAGCCTGGCATGATTGAGTGCTGATACTTGGAGCCAGGGGTCTGCAAACTACAGCTGTTGGCCAAATGGAGAACAGCCATGCCCATTTGTTCCTATATTGTGTGTAGCTGCTTTTTGCTACAAGGGCAGAGCTGAGTGTTACCAAGCCATACATGGGGTCTACTCATCCGGTGAATATTAAAGCTAATCTACTGATACTGGGTTGTGGTGAAGAAAAGTGTAGCATTTATCTCAGGGCCATGCAAGAATGGGCAGCTCATGCTCCAAAACCCTAAACTCCCTGATGACTTTCAGGGAACCCATCCTTCTGACTAGTTGGTGCAGAAGGAACAGGGTGAAGAGTTTCAAAACTTCAATCATTAACCTTCTGGTTCCAACCAGTTCGGGTCTACGTGCTGGTGTCAGCATGCCCTTAACTTCTTCCACCTGGTGGGGTTTTAGTATCTGCAAAACAACCCAAGGACGTGGCTCAGGGTATTATCTATAGCCCTTGAGGAGGAGTTAAAGGTCCTTGACTTTATTTATGGCTAAACCATTATTATTTTGTCTTCCTTGACTGTTTTCTTTGGTTTCTGTATTTTTTTTTCTTTTCCGATTAAATTTTTCTTTCTTGAACTCAAGGATGGACTAAAAACCTAAAGCTTTTCTACCAATGAGAGGTGGGGGACACAGTGGGGTGTGTTCTCGGGAAGGCCCTGCAGGGTCCTGCGGGGTTTCTCAAGCAGTGCCAGAGACGGTGAAGCCAAAAGTGTTTAGTCTGTGGCTCTGTACAGAGCGAGTTAGCCAACTCCCAAACTAGAGGATAGAGCGATATAGGCTGGAACGTGGACTCCAAGAGAAGGAGTGGAAGGGAGATGGGGAAGGGGAGGGTGGGAGAGAGATCTCAGAGTTTTCACAAAGTCCTTTCTTCCCTAACAAATGCAGTGGCCTATCGAACTTTCGCCCTCTGGTACTAATGCCCTATGTACCTTTAGTCCTCTGCTTGAAGGCGGGAATTTTCCAGGGGTCAAAGGCAGGGGCCAGAGCCTCAGGACTCCCAGCTGGCACTCGTTAATAACTCTTTAGGGAGACAGGCATCTCAATGTGAGCCTATACATAAGGCACCAGCTGCGGATTGCACATAGACACCTTCCCCATTAAAACAGATCAAGAAATGACTATTTGGCATCACTTAATATAATCTTGTATCTTGGATAGCATTTTTCTTTTCCAAGTCGGTTGGCTTTCACATGTCAAAAAAGCAAATGAGAAGTAGGACTATGTAATAATAGGGGTGCCATTTGCCAGGTTTGTGATGTCCCATTCTTGCACTGTTCCCCCCCCCCAACCCCCGCCATTAAATTAGACCATTATCAGCCTGTATTTTTCAGTATTTACCCTGATCAGGAACTTGCCTGACACAAATGCTGTTAAGACCCTGGGAAGTGTGGGAACAGCAGAGGATAGGACAGTCCACTTGTTCACTACGTGTCGGGCACCCCAGGGAGGCCGAGTCAGTTGAGAGAGACCCATGGCCTCCCAGGGCCTCACTAGAGCTGATTCCCTCTGCCTGCCTCCAGCTGTCATCAGTCACCAAAGAGGGACCCTGTGAGCCTTTGGAGGCACGTGTGGGATCTATCACCTATAATTCAAAGCTAGTTGAAGACCTACTCAGGCCATATTTATTGCTCTTTCTCAGCCCTTGCAGCTGTTATAAGTGGAGCCTGCATAGAACAAACCTGTTCTCAGGGATAATCTTTTTCTTAACTGTTGTCTTTCTGAATTTTGAAATTTAGTGTAGCATTTTAAAGCACACAACGTGTTTACCTGAAATCAAAGCCAGATTCCATTTGATCTTCATCTGAGGCGTTTTCTGTGATTCGGTATCCAACCTTCCGCCTTGTCCGTTCTGACCTGGTTAATCATTCATGATGTAGGGTAGAAATTGTCAGCTAAACTAATCCTGAGAAGGGGCATCAGGGGAGAGGGAGAGACAGGAGATACCAGCTGATAAGGATGATATATCCTACAATAATTAAGCAGTGTCGACTCTTGAAAGCCACATGATCTGAACAAGATCTCCAAGGCCTGTGTCAAAACCCCCATTAACCTGTGGTTGAAACCCAGACTCTGAAGAGCAAAGGAAGCAAGGACATAATTGCTAAAATAGAAAAATGACCGACCCAGTGCTGTCTTCTAAAATTTAACCAAATAGCTTATTTCAAACTGATGAAGAAAGAGCTCAAACCAGCTTAAGCCATAGGAACTGCTTATCAGCCTGGACCATGAGATTACCACTTGCCCAGCAATGATTTTCCACCTCGGCTGACGTTAAAACTTCCTGGGAGCGTTTACAGCTTCCTCCAATGCCCAGAACGATAAAATCAAAGTCTCTGGAGGTGGGGCCTGGGCTTGGTACTTTTTAATGTTCCTCTTGGGTGATCTTAATGGTCATCTAGGGTTTTGCACTGGGGGAAGAATTAAGGTAAAGTGTGGTGGCATCCAGCTGCTCATGCGTGTTAAGAACTGGATGAGACTGGAAGTCAGATGTTAATAATGGGGTCAGGGCACCACTTAGGTGGTATTAATAGCCAGAGATCTTGCATCTTACCCCATAGTGCAGCCAGAACTCTGGAGGATTCTCCAGGGAGATAGGCACATGTGGGATAATGGCAAAGGGAGAGCAAAGTTCCCCTTGATTCTGAGCCAGACTTAGGGGGACCCCACCCTGCCTGCCTGCCCTGCATGCCTCTTTCATGGCAGATTTCCCGGTAAGGCCAATGTGGCTAGAGTGGGAAATGAGGAGGAGAGAGGGACAAGGTGAGGGGCGTAAGAAAGGCAGGCAATGGACCAGGAGTGGGCTTGCTTTGATTTTATTTCAAGTGAAAAGGGGAGTCATTAGATGTCATCTTATTTAACCAATTATTTGCTGTTTTGATTTTTTTTTTTTTTTTTTTTTTTGCTATTGCTCTGTATTGAATGTTCTTTACAAAAATCTTCAAACATATTGAAGAGCATTTTCTCTAGTAAACTCTTTCTGATAAAGTGGATCAAAACTTTTGAAATAGCCTTCTGGAAAGACAATTTATAATTCCAACAGAGTTATACTTTTATAACTATTCATTATAATTCTGACAGATTACAGAGAGGGTCTTTTGTTTCATACCCTCCCCAACACAGAACACATGATACTTTAAAATATACTTTGGTGGGGTGGAGAGAATGCATTTCATAGGTGGAAAGTGACACCTCAATCCTTAATTTGTATTTCTTTGTTTATTAATAATGTTCAAGATTTCCCCTATATTTTGTTCTTTTTCCTATATTGAATTGTTTATGTCTTTCTTTATAAATCATATTGATTTATAAGAACCCTGTATTTACTACAGGTCTTAGTCTTTTGACATATATATGTTGCAGGTGGCACTTGCCTTTGAGTTGCTATCTGTGGTTGGTACCATAAAAAGCAAAGCTTTAAGTTTTATGTAATGAAGTGTATCACTTTTGTTCTTTCTTTTTTATTCTTTATTACAAGTTTTTATATTTTAGGTCTGTAATCCATTCTGAGTCAGTCTTTGTATATGGTGCAAGATATGATCAGTTGTTGCTGGTTTGTTTGTTTGTTTGTTTTTTGCATAGAGATATTCAAGTTTTCTAATGCCATTTGTTGTTCAGCATTGCATGGCATGTGGGATCTTAGTTCCTTGACCAGGGATCAAACCTATGCCCCCCACATTGGCAAAGTCTTAACCACTGGACCACCAGATTTCTTCCTGTGCTTTGATTTTAAAGGCCTTTTCTACCCTAAAATCAGATAGTCATTCTATTTTCTCATGTTTCCGTTTTTACATTGCTTTAGTCCATCTAGAGATTATTTTGGTATATGGAAAATTTTGTATTTTAAATCATGGAGAATAGCAACAACAGCAGAAGGAATAGACCCTCTTCCATTATGGATAAGTGGGCACAACTTGGCTATGAGATAACTCTAATATTAACAGTGCAAGGAAAAGAAGTACAAGTTTGGTTCCTTCTAGAAAACTGATGGAGTCATAACAGACTTGTTTATGAGGTAAAAAATCATTTTTTAAACCTGAAAACATAGAGTAGTAGTCTATGATAAGGACAGATCACCCAAGTGTGTTTTAAGAACAGCTTACAGTTATTAATAAGATGATAGATATTTTCTTTCATTTAAAATGCCCCTGGGTCACTAAGGATAGGACTCATAAAGGGGGGAAAAATCATCAAAACTCTTATTAGTTGTTTGAGTCCTGTTTTCAAATCAGATTTATATCATTTAAAACACAGAGAAAGTGTTTTGAAGAGGGCAGTTTGGACCTATTAAAGTTTTAAATGCTCAAATCCTTTGACACAGCAGTTGCGCTACTGGAAATGTACCCTATGGATATTGTCAAAAAGTACATATATGTAGAAGAAGATTCATTGCAGCCCAGGTTATAACAGCAAATAAAACACCCGGGAACCACCTAAATCTGTCAACAAAAGACTGGTAAAAGAAGTTAAGGGACATTTGTGAACTCCCTTGTGGCAGTTACAAGGGTGGTGGGGGGACCCAATGGGGAAAATGGCATAGAAAGAGTAAGCTGAAAATAGGACACCTATGGTATGATTGCTTTTATGTAAAGAATAAAAGCAGCATATGGGTAATAGATAGATTCCTTATTTTTTCCCCAAGTAGGATACATAGAAAGTCTAAAGGAAAGAAATTGATGGAGATGGAGTGAAGGGAAATTCAGCTGTTCATTTTATTTCTTTGTGTATTGTCTAAATTTTCCTACAAACACATTAGTTTGATTTATATTTTTAAATGCTATATTTATCTGGTAGATACAGACATTCTCCTGAGGTCGGTATCTAAAGAAAACAAAAACACAATTGGCCAAAGTCATAAAAGGTGTGTACCTCAGTTCGCAGTCCTTTGTTGTTATCAGAAACATCATGTTGTCTGTTTTTGTGCATCCTACTTCATTTTACATTTGCCATCGCCACAGATATACTCACTTTTGCCCCAGCTCCTCTGCTGTCTCCGTGGGCTGCTGCTCAGAGACCTGCAAGGAGCCAATGGGAAAGTTGCTTATAGCGAGGTCCAGACAGCAACCCCGCCTCCTTCCTGCGGAGGGATGTTCCTCCAGGCCTCGTGGTACCTTCCTAGAATTGGGCTGTCAACTTAATGGACATCTCTGCTCTTTTCTCTTCCTGTCGTCTAATTTTAGGGAGATATATTCTGATATCGAGAAGCCCGGATTTAGAGAGTTTTCATGATCCCAATGTGGTGAATTGAGCGCTTTCCCAGTTGCCGCCTCATTGCAAGCAGTCCCTCTGCAATGAAAATGGGAGCGAAATGTTCTGCATTTTCTCGCCTTATCATTTAGTCCCCCAGAAATGTCTCCCACGGGGATTAAAGTAGAAGACTATATTGGTTCACCAGGCGTTACTGAAGGTTCCAGTCCAGCCTGGACCTATTTGTTTAGAATTGGGAGATGCCCCCGGATTTTGTAAGAGGCTTCCTGTCTTAGGAGTGGAAGGATTTGACAGCAGAGTGTTTTGCATTTTCAACATCTCATTTATTCTGGAAGGTTTTGGCACACAAGCATGAAGATGCTGAGAGAATGTGTTTCATGTGTCCTGTGTGGAGGTAAACAAATCTTAGCCACCAACACACATCTGTGTTCAGGATAAAGTGCCCTGAGTCAGATTGTCTCAGTTTCAACCCCTGCGTGGCTACTTCTTGGCTCATGATCTTGAGTAAGTTTACTTACCCTAGCCAAGCCTTGACTATTCTCTTTCACAAAATCAGGGATATTAAAGGTACCTACCTCAAAGTGCTCTGAGGGTCAAATGAAAAACTGAAGGCAAACCCTTAGAAGGATGCCTGGCTCATATTAAGTATAGCTTCTTAAGAGAAGTGTCTGTTTAGGGCTTCTGCCCATTTTTTGATTGGATTGTTTGCCTTTTTGATATTCATTTGTATGAGTTGTTCATATATTTTGGGTATTAGCCCCTTGTCAGGCACGTCGTTTGCAAATATCTTCTTGCGTTTCATAGGTTGTCTAGCACATGAAGTTGGTCTCCTTAACATCATAGAATCCTAGAATGGGAGGAACCATAGAGCAGAGGTGGTCCAACTTGCTCATATGACACATGGAATCTAAGATCCAGAAACAGTAAGGGGCTTGTCTAAGTCACCCAGGGGTGAGTGGCAGATCTTCTACCTGAAGCCAGCCATCCTGACCCCAAGTTCAGTACTCGTGTGGCTTCATGGTGGGAATAACACAATTGGTTGAGAGTGGTGATAGGAAGACTGTCTTCTGCATGTGAATCTAATTATGTTATTTCTGGCATTTGGGACTTGCTCAGAGCTGTCTTCTAGTCTCTCTGTACAGAAAGTGCTCAGTGTTTTCACCACAGTGGGCTTATCACTACCATATCAAGATGCAGGTTTGTGTCTCACGAGAGCTATATCAGACTACTTTCCCTCTTGGTCGCTAGAGAAGGATGCTAAAGGGAAGCTCTCATAGCACAAAGAACTGTTTTTTGTGTGTATAGTTAAATTACAATGTTGTGTTAGTTTCAAGTGTACAGCAAAGTGGTTCAATTATACACACACATACATATATATATGTGTGTGTGTGTGTATATATATATATATATATACACTTCAGATTCTTTTCTTTTCAATTATAAGTGATTATAACATATTGAGTATAGTTCCTTGTGCTATACAGCAAGTCCTTGTTTACTTACTTTGTATTTAGCAGTCTGTATATGTTAATTCCAAACTCCTAATTTATCCGCCCCCCCCCCCCACATCCTCTTTGGTAACTGTGTTTGTTTTCTGTGTCTGTGATTCTGTTTCTATTTTGTAAATAAGTTCACTTGTATAATTTGTTTCAGATTCCACATATGAGTGATATCATATGATATTTGTCTTTCTCTAACTTATTTCACTTAATATCAATTTTTTTGTCAGTTATCATATTATGACCATTAAAGCAAAAATGTAGCTATATATTTAAACAGTTATTTAAAGAGTAATGCTGTGCGCAGACCCTAAAAATAGGCTTAAGATATAATTCATATGGCTAGTAGAATATCTACTAAAGACTTCAAACTGAAACTCTCCTGTGTTACGCATTTGACTTGGCACTAACAGGCTAGCAATATCAATTACTTGGTATAAGTAGTAACAATTTTGCATCCAAATTCTGTAAGATGTTTCTTACAATTTTAAATGTTATTTTATTCTTTCAAAAACCAGTGGTGAGGATTTCTCTGGCGGTCCTATGGTTAAGAATCCACTTTGCAATGCCATCCCTAGTCCAGGGAGATTCCACATGCCTCGGGGCAACTGAGGGCATGTAACACAACTACTGAGCCTGCGTGCTGCAAGCTACTGAAGCAATGGGTCGGCAGTGAAGCGACGAAGACCCACCGCAGCCAAAAATAAATTAATTAATTTTTTTAAGTCATGAAATTTGAATTAATATCTTCTCCTATTTAAAATTCTTTCTTTCTATTGACTTTATAATATCTGTTAAAAACAATACTGAACAAGCACTTCCCTTTCTTACCAGTAGATGGTAAGCTCAAGGCCAAGTAATCAGGTGAATAAATAAGCTATGTCGGTGGAAATGCTAATCAGAACTAAGCAGTGAGGAATGAATAGAGCTGTATTCACTACTCCATGTGGTGATGCTGAAGGTTGGATGAGTGCATGACAAAGCAGGACAGTGTATCACAGGAAAGCTGAATTACTTGGCCTTTTGACCAAGTCTTTTAAACTGACTCTAGATTCTGTTACTTAGTTTTCTGATCTTACATACCAAGTTAGTTTTCAGTATACTCAACTATGAACCCAAGTGCCAGTTTATTTACTTTATAGTGGATAGACATTACAGGGAGCTTAACAAGTGTTATCTCTCCATTGAGGTAACTACTTGCAAAGCCTGAATGTAATCAAAATCCTAATGGGTGACCTTAAAGTCAGAACCAGGAGAGAGGGTCTCAATATCTAATGGCATTGAGATCAGAGTACTGATTTCTAATGGAGATGTGTCTTGCTGAGCAAGTTCATCATTCAAGGTAGCTGGACAGGCAGCTGTACTAGGCTGAGTGGGCACCTCTTGGATTGTTTTATACCTCAGGTTCTCAGTTTTCAGACTGACCACCTTCCTTTACTCCTGAGGTATATAGATGACATTGGTTATGCAGTAGAATGGTTCTGCAGCAGAATTAAACACGGAATTATAATCCATCCATGAGTGAGATGACATTCTGTAGTTTAATTCTCCGAATGTCTCCTTATACTCTTTTTTATAGCATAGTAATATTCTAATATATGTATTTTATATATGTGTGTATATATACGTATCAGCCATAAAGAATAATGAAATGATGAATAATGTCATTTGCAGCAACGTGGATTGACCTAGAGATTATCATACTAAGCGAAGTAAGCCACAGAGAGAAAGACACATATCATATAATACCACCTATATGGTGGTTAGGATGGTAAAGGATCTGCCTGCAATGTGGGAGACTCGGGTTTGATCCCTGGTTTGGGAAGATCCCCTGGAGAAGGGAATGGCTACCCACTCCAGTATTCTTCCTTGGAGAATCCTATGGACAGAGGAGCTTGGCAGGTTCCTCTATATCACAGTCCATGGGGTCGCAAAGAGTTGAACACAACTGAGCAACTAACATATAGACACACACGTGTAGAATCTAAAAAAGGAAAGAATACACATGAATTTATTTATAAAACAGAAGTAGACTAACAGACTTAGAAAACAAACTTATGGTTACCAAAGGAGAAGGGGGATAAATAGGAGTTTGAGATGAACATAAATGCGTTCCTATATATAAAATAGATAACCAACAAGGACCTACTGTATAGCACAAAATTTTATAATAACGTTTAAGAGAAAAAATCTGAAAATGAATATTATATATATATATATAATATGGGGCTTCCCTGGTAGCTCAGATGGTAAAGTGTCTGCCTGCAATGCAGGAGACCTGGGTTCGATCCCTGGGTCAGGAAGATCCCCTGGAGAAGGAAATGGCAACCCACTCCAGTACTCTTGCCTGGAATATCCCACGGACGGAGGAGCATGGTAGGCTACAGTCCATGGGGTCACAAAGAGTCGGCCACGACTGAGTGACTTCACTGTCTCTCATGTATTATATAACTGAATCAGTGTGCTGTATACTTTGAAAATATTATAGCATGACATTTAAAATCACCTGTACTTCAATTTTTAAAAAATGTTGCCTTACTTCTTAGCATAACCTGTGTAAAGCCTGACACTCTGGTAATTTAGTTTCAGCATGGAGCATGTTCAAAGAAATACAGTCTAGTCGACAAAAGTCCTGTATCCTTTACGGGCATCTTTTGGAGAATGTTAAAGGCGATTCATTTCGTAAGCCACAACAATATATCTGAAGATTCTCTGTCCCTGGTGTTTTGGCCTTAATATCTCAGCTTCCTTATTTTTAATTTCTTGAATTTCAAAACTGTCCCCACTCCTTTTGGTTCTTTTTCTGTCATCCCTTTTCTCCTTTTTTCCGTCTTCAATTCCCCCCTGTATCTAGTATATTCCCTTTCCCCTATTCAAGTGCAAACTACTTAATACAGTCTGGTTCGTACATTTTTTTTGGCACTCTACTTTCTCCTTGATGATGCATCACCAAAGCCTAGGAACCAGCTAGCCCACAGTCACTTACAGGCCTGTGTGATGGAGGGGGGAACATGTTGCCTTAAGCTCACAGTGGGAGGGGTCAACACAAAATTTGCTTCCTCTAGCAGTATAAGGAGAAGAGGTTGCAACATTTCAATTTTAACTTATTTTCTTTTTTAAAATTTTATTGAAGTACAGATGGTTTACAATGTTAATTTCTGCTGTACAACAAAGTGACTCAGTTATACATATATATTTTTTCATATTCTTTTCCATTACAGTGTATTAGGATATTGAATATAGTTCTCTGTGCAATACAGCAGGACTGGTTATTTATCCATTCCATATGTGCTGGTTTGCATTTGCCAACCCCACGTTCCCAATCTATCCCTTCCCCATTCCCCCTCCTGCCTGGCAACCACAGGTCTGTTCCCTCTGTCCCTGATTCTGTTCCTGTTTCATAAATAAGTTCATTTTGTCACATTTTAGATTCCACATATCAGTGATATCATATGGTATTAGTCTTTCTCTTTCTGACTTACTTGGCTTTAGTGTGATAAACTCTCAGTCCATCCATAACATATTTTCTGTTTTCCCCCTCATCAAAATTCTGGGATATCTTAGTGGCAATAATACCGTGAGGAGGACTTCTAGTTCCTGCCCCCTGCTCTGCCCTGGGGCCTGAGGTATCAGCCCAAGCCACAATGGCCCCCAGCAGAGGAAAGGAAGCGCTGTCTCCCTGCCTCTCACAGCCTTCCTGCTCAGCTTCTTCCCTCTCTCACTATTTCTCAGAAACTCAGTGGAGACCCCTCCCCCAGCCACCTTCTTGCATTCCCCAAAGCCTGGGTTGCAGCACAAGCAGTAGGAGAGAAAAGGGAGTCTTCCTGAAGCGGCACCAGGGTGGACACAGGCTTTCTAACTCCTTGTGATGCTGGTCTTCCCATCATACTTATTAACCACCTTTGAACAGACTGTCCTGTGTTCTATACGGGGGTGCCTTACTACACTAAGAGTTTGCGGTTTCATCATATTGCAATACTTCCAGAAAACACTTGCCAGGAAAATACATAATTTACAGAAAGATGATGAAAGTGGTTTGCTAGGCCTCCCAGATCGTGGAAAGATCTGGAAATCCTCCTAATGGATTGAGATCACTTCATTCCAAATGTCTCCTGAGGCACATTCCTCCTGAATAGTTTGCTACTGTCAGCTCATTATGCTTTCCCTGGAATTTCTATTTCCCCTGGCCTTTCTCCCCAGAATGAGCTTTCCATGATTTTTTCTCAGAATGAGCTTTTTAAAACTTTTCTTCTAGACAGAGCAATAAGGGTCTATTCCATGTGGGCTAACAGAAAGACACTTCCATGTTTTCAGTGTTTCAGTTTTATTGCTATTGAAATCATGAGTGCAGGTTTATGATGTTTTTGACTAAGGGATCTGGACAAACAGAAACATAATGGGAGAACAGTGTCTCATTCAGAGATCCTTACTGAGTGTCTGTTACATGTCTCACTCTAAAGTTCGGAGATGCGTGGACCAAGATCCTTGTCCTCTAGGAGCCCATAGTTTGGTAGGAAGAGAAGATGTGTTAAGTTAAGTACATAAAGTCCTAAAATTCTCAGGGTACTAAAATAGAAAGATCTATAATCCATGAAAGGAAGAAAGAAGGAAGGGGTGATGAATTCTATTTGGATGAAGCAGAAGAGGCTTCTGTACTTTCCAGAACTCATTGAGTTGCAAGTGACAGAAACACCACTCAAACTAGCGTGATCAGAAGGGAGATTTATGAGTGTATGTAATTTAGGAAGCCCACGGATGGTTCCGGCTTCATGTGCAACTAGATCTGGGATTCAGTCTCACTCGGATCCTGCTTTCTCTGTCTCCTAGCTCTGCCTCGCTCGCTACAGATTAATCTTTCTCCAGCTTGGATATATTTCTTGGGATGGATGTGGCTTGGGAAAATTGCCACTCAGACATCATCCTGGCTTGACCTTAGTGAAAAGGGAGCTTTTCTCTCCTAGGATTCATGTGTCTGTCCCTAGAAATGTCTCTTCTAGGTTCTGCTTCAGTCATTTAGCTGCTCCTTGGACCAGTCCCTGTTGGAACAGGATAAGGTAGTTGGATTGTCCCAATCTGTGTCACACACAAGCCATCGTGGCAGGGATGAGTCGGGCTTTATGTGCCTGACTGTTTCTGGCATTTCCATCAGTGCCATTTACAGTGAGGGTAGGTGGGTTCTCCAGAGAAAGGAAGACTGGTCAGGTGGTCACTCTAGCTTCATGGATATTTAACCTGGTTGTCATGGAGAAAAGGTTTTTGTCAGATGAAGGAGTGAGTGAAATCCATTATTGTTAGGGGAAGCAGTAAGAACAAAATCAGGAAGGCTTGAACCCACCTGGCAAATCAGGAAACTTAAGATCATGTGTTGAGGTTGGAGCATGTGGTTGGGGTGGGGGCAGGCATGACTTGAGATGAAACTGAGATAAGGAGGGGCCTCTTGGCCACGGGAAGGAACTTAACTATTTGCACTGTAGGCAGTGGGAGACATCCTGGGATTTTAGGCCAGGGATGGAAGCAGTCAGATTTCCATTTTAAAATATTACTGTGGCAGCAAAGTAGAGGGTGCCTCGCTCAGAGCCAAGACTCGGGGACCAGAAGACTAGTGAGGAAATCACTGCGGTAATCCAGATGGCCAGAGGGTATAAACAGCTCAGCTCTGTAGAGTGCTGAAGACACTGCATGTGGGGGTGGGGAGGTAAACAAGGAAGGATTAAGGTTGTAATAAACGTTATAGTGGGGAAGTAGAAGGCGTGGAAAATGACAAGCAGAAGCATCAGGGCTTGGTGAGTGTCCAGAATAAATCATATTTCCGATTGGGATGATGCCATTTTCTGAGATAAAGAATGCAGAAGGAACAGATGTGAGAGCAGGGGAGGAGGGATGGCCAGCAGGATGACTCAGGGGTTTGCTTTAAGGGGCTGGATATGAACAGTTGGCAGTTGGATATGGAAACTCGGAGCTCAGAGGAGAAATCTAGGCTGAAAATATAGATCTGATAGTTGTCTATACTGATATTATATAGGTTGTGTAGCTGTTGAGAGTAAAGGATATCATGTAGACTAAATGTCTGCATTTAGACATTTGAGAAGAAGTGAGCTAATGGTTTTGCCTTGATTAAGGGAAGGAGAAGTCTGGGAAGCAGTGGGCTAGCCCAAGCAAACGTGCAATAGGAAGTCAGCAGTGACCCCCTTGAGCTTGCTGTGCTATGACTCATATCCGATTGTGTACACATGCTGATTGTACATCTTACCTCTTGTACAGTTGGGAGTGACTTCAAGACCTAACTCCATCACTGTGGGAAGGGGTCATCAAAGACTCCTCACAAGAGTCATGGTTGCAAAAGTGTTCTTGTGATGGGACTAAGCCCAGAGTCTTCATCAGATAGAACACAGATGAGAAGAGGCTGATGCCCAGTTGTATATGTTAACAACTCTTTTGTTTCTAGCTTCAGCCCAATACGGAATTTCCAAAGGGAAGATATGAATATGGAATAAATGGGAAAGCAGCACTTTGCCTCTATTACCCGTTCCTACATTAACACCGTCTGTGTGGCTCAAAGCCAAGACACCACATTGCCTCACCCTCAAGATCCTATTAGTCCTGAGCCTCAGCAATTCTCTCTGTGTCGGTCCTTTACTTTTCAACCTGACTGAAACCGCTCTGAGCTAGGACGGGCTTGTTAGTTTATCCATCTCCACTGTTCCCCAGGGTGAATGTAGCATTCTCCTAAAATGTTTTCTAATTGTATTTTTTAGCTGAAATATAGTTTATTTTCAACGTTGTATTGATTTCTGGTGTACAGAAAAATTATTTGGTTTTATGTATATATATATTCTTTTTCATATTCTTATCTATTATGATTTATCTCAGATGTTGAATATAGTTCCCTGTGCTAAACAGTAGAACCTTGTGTATCCATTCTATATGTAATATTCTGCATCTGCGAATCCCAAACTCCCCTACCTTGGCAATCCATCCCTTCCCCTCTCCACTCCCACTAGGCAACCACAAGTCTGTTTTCTATGTCTGGGCTCTGTTTTCTGTTTTGTGAATAAATTCATTTGTCATATTTAACATCCCATATATAAGTGACACCATGTGGTATTTTTCTTTCTGTTTCTGACTTATTTCACTTAATATGATAATCTCTAGGCTCACCCATGTTTTATTCCTTTTTATGGCTGAGTAGTATTCCATAGTGGGGCTTCCCAGGTGGCTCAGTGGTAAAGAAACTACCTGCCAGCAGATGCCAGCAGAAGACTCTGGTTCAGTCCTTGGGTTGGGAAGATTCCCTGGAGAAGGGAAATCCCATGGACAGAGGAGTCTGGTAGGCTACAGTCCATGGGTTGCAAAGAGTTGGACACAACTTAGTAACTAAATAAGTATTCCATGTGTGTATGTGTATATTATATATCAGTTCAGTTCAGTCGCTCAGTCGTGTCCGACTCTTTGCGACCCCATGAATTGCAGCACGCCAGGCCTCCCTGTCCATCACCAACTCCCGGAGTTCACTCAGACTCACGTCCACTGAGTCAGTGATGTCATCTAGCCATCTCAGCCTCTTTCATCCCCTTCTCCTCCTGCCTCCAATCCCTCCCAGCATCAGAGTCTTTTCCAATGAGTCAACTCTTCGCATGAGGTGGCCAAAGTACTGGAGTTTCAGCTTTAGCATCATTCCTTCCAAAGAACACCCAGGACTGATCTCCTTTAGAATGGACTGGTTGGATCTCCTTGCAGTCCAAGGGACTCTCAAGAGTCTTCTCCAACACCACAGTTCAAAAGCATCAATTTTTCGGCACTCAGCTTTCTTCACAGTCCAACTCTCACATCCATACATGACCACTGGAAAAACCATAGCCTTGACTAGATGGACCTTTGTTGGCAAAGTAATGTCTCTGCTTTTTAATATGCTATCTAGGTTAGTCATAACTTTCCTTCCAAGGAGTAAGCGTCTTTTAATTTCATGGCTGCAATCACCATCTGCAGTGATTTTGGAGCCCCAAAAAATAAAGTCTGACACTGTTTCCACTGTTTCCCCATCTATTTCCCATGAAGTGATGGGACCAGATGCCATGATCTTCGTTTTCTGAATGTTGAGTTTTAAGCCAACTTTTTCACTCTCCACTTTCACTTTCATCAAGAGGCTTTTTAGTTCCTCTTCACTTTCTGCCATAAGGGTGGTGTCATCTGCATATCTGAGGTTATTGATATTTCTCCCAGCAATCTTGATTCCAGCTTCTGCTTCTTCCAGCCCAACGTTTCTCATGATGTACTCTGCATATAAGTTAAATAAGCAGGGTGACAATATACAGCCTTGACATACTTCTTTTCCTATTTGGAGCCAGTCTGTTGTTCCATGTCCAGTTCTAACTGTTGCTTCCTGACCTGCATATAGGTTTCTCAAGAGGCAGGTCAGGTGGTATGGTATTCCCATCTCTTTCAGAATTTTCCACAGTTTATTGTGATCCACACAGTCAGAGGCTTTGGCATAGTCAATAAAGCAGAAATAGATGTTTTTCTGGAACTCTCTTGCTTTTTCCATGATCCAGCAGATGTTGGCAATTTGATCTCTGGTTCCTCTGCCTTTTCTAAAACCAGCTTGAACATCTGGAAGTTCACGGTTCACATATTGCTGAAGCCTGGCTTGGAGAATTTTGAGCATTACTTTACTAGCGTGTGAGATGAGTGCAATTGTGTGGTAGTTTGAGCATTCTTTGGCATTGCCTTTCTTTGGGATTGGAATGAAACTGACCTTTTCCAGTCCTGTGGCCACTGCTGAGTTTTCCAAATTTGCTAGCATATTGAGTGTGGCACTTTCACAGCATCATCTTTCAGAATTTGAAGTAGCTCAACTGGAATTCCATCACCTCCACTAGCTTTCTTCATAGTGATGCTTTCTAAGGCCCACTTGACTTCACATTCCTGGATGTCTGGCTCTAGGTCAGTGATCACACCATCGTGATTATCTGGGTCGTGAAGATCGTTTTTGTACAGTTCTTCTATGTATTCTTGCCATCTCTTCTTAATATCTTCTGCTTCTGTTAGGTCCATACCATTTCTGTCCTTTATCGAGCCCATCTTTGCATGAAGTGTTCCCTTGGTATCTCTGATTTTCTTGAAGAGATCTCTAGTTTTTCCCATTCTTTTGTTTTCCTCTATTTCTTTGCATTGATCACTGAAGAAGGCTTTCTTATCTCTTTTTGGTATTCTTTGGAACTCTGCATTCAGATGCTTATATCCTTCCTTTTGCCCTTTGCTTTTCGCTTCTCTTCTTTTCACAGATATTTGTAAGGCCTCCCCAGACAGCCATTTTGCTTTTTTGCATTTCTTTTCCATAGGGATGGTCTTGATCTCTGTCTCCTGTACAGTGTCATGAACCTCATTCCATAGTTCATCAGGCACTCTATCTATCAGGTCTAGTCCCTTAAATCTATTTCTCACTTCTACTGTTTAATCATAAGGGATTTGCTTTAGGTCATACATGTATGGTCTAGTGGTTTTCCCTACTTTCTTCAATTTAAGTCTGAATTTGGCAATAAGGAGTTCATGGTCTGAGCCACAATCAGCTCCCGGTCTTGTTTTTGCTGACTGTATAGAGCTTCTCCATCTTTGACTGCAAAGAATATAATCAATCTGATTTCGGTGTTGACCATCTGGTGATGTCCAGATGGTCAACACCAAAATCAATATATATATATGTGTGTGTGTGTGTGTGTGTGTGTGTGTGTGTGTGTGTGTGTGTAGGGAAAACCACTAGACCATTCAGGTATGACCTAAATCAAATCTCTTATGATTATACAGTGGAAGTGAGAAATAGATTTAAGGGACTAGACCTGATAGATAGAGTGCCTGATGAACTATGGAATGAGGTTCATGACACTGTACAGGAGACAGGGATCAAGACCATCCCCATGGAAAAGAAATGCAAAAAAGCAAAATGGCTGTCTGGGGAGGCCTTACAAATATCTGTGAAAAGAAGAGAAGCGAAAAGCAAAGGGCAAAAGGAAGGATATAAGCATCTGAATGCAGAGTTCCAAAGAATACCAAGAAGAGATAAGAAAGCCTTCTTCAGTGATCAATGCAAAGAAATAGAGGAAAACAACAGAATGGGAAAGACTAAAGATCTCTTCAAGAAAATCAGAGATACCAAGGGAACACTTCATGCAAAGATGGGCTCGATAAAGGACAGAAATGGTATGGACCTAACAGAAGCAGAAGATATTAAGAAGAGATGGCAAGAATACATAGAAGAACTGTACAAAAACGATCTTCACGACCCAGATAATCACGATGGTGTGATCACTGACCTAGAGCCAGACATCCAGGAATGTGAAGTCAAGTGGGCCTTAGAAAGCATCACTATGAAGAAAGCTAGTGGAGGTGATGGAATTCCAGTTGAGCTATTTCAAATTCTGAAAGATGATGCTGTGAAAGTGCCGCACTCAATATGCCAGCAAATTTGGAAAACTCAGCAGTGGCCACAGGACTGGAAAAGGTCAGTTTCATTCCAATCCCAAAGAAAGGCAATGCCAAAGAATGCTCAAACTACCACACAATTGCACTCATCTCACACGCTAGTAAAGTAATGCTCAAAATTCTCCAAGCCAGGCTTCAGCAATATGTGAACCGTGAACTTCCAGATGTTCAAGCTGGTTTTAGAAAAGGCAGAGGAACCAGAGATCAAATTGCCAACATCTGCTGGATCATGAAAAAAGCAAGAGAGTTCCAGAAAAACATCTATTTCTGCTTTATTGACTATGCCAAAGCCTTTGACTCTGTGGATCACAATAAACTGTGGAAAATTCTGAAAGAGATGGGAGTCCCATACCACCTGACCTGCCTCTTGAGAAACCTATATGCAGGTCAGGAAGCAACAGTTAGAACTGGACATGGAACAACAGACTGGTTCCAAATAGGAAAAGAAGTACGTCAAGGTTGTATATTGTCACCCTGCTTATTTAACTTATATGCAGAGTACATCATGAGAAACGTTGGGCTGGAAGAAGCAGAAGCTGGAATCAAGATTGCCGGGAGAAATATCAATAACCTCAGATATGCAGATGACACCACCCTTATGGCAGAAAGTGAAGAGGAACTAAAAAGCCTCTTGATGAAAGTGAAAGTGGAGAGTGAAAAAGTTGGCTTAAAACTCAACATTCAGAAAACGAAGATCATGGCATCTGGTCCCATCACTTCATGGGAAATAGATGGGGAAACAGTGGAAACAGTGTCAGACTTTATTTTTGGGGGCTCCAAAATCACTGCAGATGGTGATTGCAGCCATGAAATTAAAAGACGCTTACTCCTTGGAAGGAAAGTTATGACCAACCTAGATAGCATATTAAAAAGCAGAGACATTACTTTGCCAACAAAGGTCCATCTAGTCAAGGCTATGGTTTTTCCAGTGGTCATGTATGGATGTGAGAGTTGGACTGTGAAGAAAGCTGAGCGCTGAAGAATTGATGCTTTTGAACTGTGGTGTTGGAGAAGACTCTTGAGAGTCCCTTGGACTGCAAGGAGATCCAACCAGTCCATTCTAAAGGAGATCAGCCCTGGGATTTCTTTGGAAGGAATGATGCTAAAGCTGAAACTCCAGTACTTTGGCCACCTCATGCGAAGAGTTGACTTATTGGAAAAGACTCTGATGCTGGGAGGGATTGGGGGCAGGAGGAGAAGGGGACGACAGAGGATGAGATGGCTGGATGGCATCACTGACTCGATGGACGTGAGTCTGAGTGAACTCTGGGAGTTGGTGATGGACAGGGAGGCCTGGCGTGCTGCGATTCATGGGGTCGCAAAGAATCAGACACGACTGAGGGAGTGATCTGATCTAATATGTATATATACGGTGCTGCTGCTAAGTCACGTCAGTCATACACACACACCCCACATCTTCTTTATCCATTCATCTATCAGTAGACATTTAGATTGTTTTCATACCTCAACTATTGTAAACAGTGCTGCTATGAACACTGGGGTGCATGTATCTTTTTAAATTATGGTTTCGTCTGGATATATGCCCAGGAGCGGGATTACTGGATCATAAGGTAACTCTTTTTTTAGTGTTTTGAGGAACCTCCAGAGTCTTTTCCATAGTGGCTGCTCCCGTGTACAGTCCCACTGACAATGTAAGATATCTTCCTAAGACTTTTAATGATCTTCTCATCCCGAGGTCAGGAAACTACGCCCATGGGCTAAGTCTGGTCCACCACCTGTGTTTGTCAAGGAAGGCTCATTAGAACAGACACATGCATTTATTTATAGCTTGTCTACAGCTATTTTTTGCACTGCAGTGGCTGCATTGAGTGGCTGCATTGATTAGCTACAACAGAGACCGTATATTCCACAAAATCTAAAATGTTTACTATGTGGCCATTTACAGGAAATGTGTTCTAACCCCTATTAATCCATCCTTTGCACTTGTGCAAGATGGTGTTCCTAAAATGCGGATTCACCATGTTACTCTCTGGATTAGAACCCACAACGGTGTTACATTGTTCATATAATGAAATCCAAACGTCTTGGCCTGGCATCCAAGGTTTCAGAGGTCTCTACTAAAGGCAAGCCCTGCATCTCAATTTTATTTCCCTTCTATTTCCGTAGTCCCTGGAATATGCACTGTGTTTCAGCCCTGCTCACATGTTCCCTGGAATGTACTGCGGATTCACTGAACCCACCTAATTCCTACCTTGGTTTATTCATTAGAGAACTCACTTAAAAGTCATGCATCTTTCATGATCGTATCTGTTCACAGTGACCACTAGTGAGTCTACTTATATTAAGGTTCACTGCCTGTACCATCTGGTGATATTTCTTCTGTTCAAAACATAGTTCATCAATATGATGGATGGCAACTTGCAGGGAGAACTTTACATGAACAAAGACTCAGAGGTGGGAAGGCCTAGGGAAGATTTGCAAATAACCAGGTCTGTAATTAGAACACCATCAGGCTCCTCTGTCCATGGAATTCTCCAGGCAAGAATACTGGAGTTGGGTAGGCATTCCCCTCTCCAGGGGCTCTTTCCAACCCAGGGATTGGGTCTTCTGCATTGCAGGCAGATTCTTTACCATCTAAGCCACCAGGGAAGCCCTTTGTCCATTCAGTTTCCTCTAATGAAATACCATAGAATGGGTGGCTTATAAACAACAGAATTTTTTTACTCACAGCCCTAAGAAGTCTTAGAAGTCTAAGATCAAAGCACCCACTGATTTGGTCTCTAATGTGGGTCTGCTCCCTGATTCACAGGAAGCCGTCTTCTCGGTGTGTCCTTGTATAATGGGAGGAATGAAAAGCTCTCTGGGTTCTTTTTATAAGAGCACTGATCCCATTCACAAGCTTTACCTTTATGACCTAATCACCTACTAAAGGTCCCACCTCCTAATACCATCACCACTTTGGGGGTTAAGTTTCAACATATGAATTTTGGGGGAGAATGCAAACAGTCTGTAGCATACACAGCACTCAGTTAACATGTGTGGAATTATTGATGCTTTATTATTATTATTATTATATCTTTGGATGTGCTGGGTCTTCATTGCTGTGCAGGCTTTTCTCTAGTTACAGGAGGGGGGTTACTCTCCAGTCGTGGTGTGTGGGCTTCTCTTGTTGTGGAACATGGGCTCTAGGACTCATGATCGTGGGCTCATTAATTGCAACTTCTGATGGCAGCCCACTCCAGGATTCTTCCCGTGATAATCCCATGGACAGAGGAGCCTGGCGGGCTACAGTCCACGGGGTTGCCAAGAGTTGGCCACAACTGAGTGACTGAGCGTGCATGTATGCAAGTATACCTTGATAGCCCATGGGAATGAAAGATAAACTCCAGTACACTTACCCTTGAGAAATCCTAGAATGTAGAGATAGTGGTTCTAGAGGTCTTTGCTTGATCATGTAGTACCTTTGAGATGCTGGACAGGTGGGTTGTTATCACTGGTCCATCCTTTTCCCATCTACCTCCATATATTGTGTATTCTTGGACGTCCTCTGGGATTAAGCAGCATCGATGATGCACCATGGATTGGAGTTCTTTGGTAAATAATAAGTTCCTAGAATGTTCTCAGGTCTCATAGGAGATTATGTCCCTGACTTGGATATTATGTCCCAGTGGCTTGAAATTATAAACTACTATTTCTTCAAAGTCTGTGTATTACACAGAACTTGGTTATAACAAATAATTACGGTGTTGATTTGAACAGCAGTGGTACATGCACATCCACAGAAACATAGCAATTGCATGAAATAAAAGCTTCCCTTCACACAGAGCAGGACAACCAGGCTTTTACATTATTGTTGTCTCCAAGATTTTGGCTGTTGTGTGAAACACCATTGTATCTTGTCTAACAAGTTTCCCCCTGCTTATGTGAATAAAAGGAAATAATCTAGTGCAGTAAATGTGTCAGTAAATCACACCCTTAGGAACTTTGGAAACAAAACTTTGACCATGTAAGCTATCATAAGGGCAGGCCTTTGTATAAGAATAGAAATTAATCACCTTTATGTAATGTTTATTGTCTCTATTTGATATGTATAGAGAAGAAAAATACAAAGTGTACACTCCAGTGAAACAGTTATGCTGTGAATACAAGGGAAATATGTTCTTTTAAAGCCATCTCTAGGCATTGTCTAGAAGTAAATATGTGACAGTAAGTGTAACGGCAAAGAATATTTATTGAGCATTTACTATGTGCCCGGTCATTGTTCTATGTCCTTTACATGCATCATCTCATTACCAGGGGCCCAGCTATATGGTTTAGGTACAGTTCTTATCTTCTCTTTATTCCAGAGAAGACTTAGACCCAGGGAGGTAAAAGAACTTGTCCGAGGTCACACGGGTAACAGATAGAAAAGCTGGGAATTGGACCCAGGCAGCCCCAGTCCAGACTTCACATTGACCATAACCTGAGTGAGCCTTTGCCCACATGAAATGCTCCCTCCAAGAGGAGCTTAAACAAAGACCACCCATCTAATTTGCATTGTTTGGTCGGTCCAGCTGGATGATTTGTCCTACAAAATTTGAAATTGCATGGCATTATTTATATGTAGGGTTTCGATAACAGGAATCTAAGCCCAGAATTTCCCACGGTTTTATTCTATCATCTTTGCAGTTGAGAACAACCTCTGTCTTCACAGTTGAGACATTTTTATTCTTTGTCTCTAAATTAACACCGCACAGAACATGACTCGTGTGTGTGTGTGTGTGTGTGTGTGTGTGTGTGTGTAGAAGCTGCTTTCTTCTGGATTAAATTGTTGCAGCTTGACTGAGTGAGGAGAATTCTCCCACTCACCGAGCCCACAGCAGACATGTTAGGAGAAGGCTGCTGCTTACAACACACCCAGACCCTGAGGGGCAGGTGACAACGGTGTGCGCCCAGCATCTCTGGAAGGGTCTCTGCAGATGTGTACGGCCGCTGCTGCTTCCTGCCGTCAGATTCCCGGAGCCAACACCCACCCACTCTTACAGCCTCTCTCTCTCTTTTATTTTCAAGGAAAAAAGAAAGAGGCAGACGGAGATAGAAGGCAAGCGCCAAGAGCTGGACGAGCAGATACTTCTGCTGCAGCATTCCAAGGTAAGCAGCTGATCCCTCGAACCTGTCTGTTATTAGACATGCAGATCACACGCCAGGGAGCCGGGCAGAGCCTGCCCTGGGTGAAGGCGCTGCCGAGGGCTGCACCAGCCCTTTTTCATTCAGTCAGGAAACCATCCCTGGGCTGTTCTTGGGAATTTCTCAAATTCAGGGCATTGTTACACAGCCTTCCAATTTCTGCAAGCCTGATGAGATGATAGGGTGCCTGTGGACCGGTTTAGGGGGTGGGGTGTGCCTCCGAACTGTGGTGGTTATATATAGAAATTGGAGGAGAATTTCCACATGGTGGGTGAGGCAGAGTTCTGGAGCTATATCTGTAATCCATAGGTGCTGTATGTGTGTGTGCATGCATGCAGAGGTGATACATTTAACATAGTGCTCTTTATTAAATTTAAAATATCAATCTTTTCTGTCTTGATATGGAGGAGAGGGAGATCAGAGCAGTGTGGTCTGATAAAAGAGCAATGCTGTGCATGCCAGATTATGTATGTGTTTTATTTCTACTTTAATAGTTTTCAAAGTGTCCTGTTAGAGCACTGTCAAAAGATAGTATTGAAATGATTTGACTTGGTTGGTTTTCATTGCACCACGGGGAAGAGAGAGGTGTTTATTTATTTATTTTTCTTTAAAACAGAATGCACTTAAGCATTATAATTGATGGCAGCCCAGGAGAAAGCTCTATCACCGTCACAGGGACTCCACCGGCTGCAGAATGTTGCTTTCTGCAGGCTCAGAGAATAGTGTGACCAGTGGCCAGCGGGGTGGTGCTGCTGGCTTTTCACTGCCCCTGGCTTTTTGAGAAAAGGCTTCTCTTGCTCACCCCAAGTTGCCGTGACATTGCATGTAGAGAAACTGGATCGCTCAGAGGGCTAGTTGGGAAGGTGGGGCTGACTCTCAGGGTGATGCTAGATGTGGATTATTTGGACTTTTTTTTTTTTTAGCAAGAGGAACCTTTACAGTTGCATTTCCCATTCTTTTCTAGAAGACAAGGTTGTGCTAAATGAATCCTCAGAATGAAATCATCAGCAACATGATTTTAAATAGCAACATGACCTAAATCTGCTTCCCATATTTATCAGTTCACCATTAACTTGAACTAGAGAAATGTGTTTAAAAGGAAAGAAAGCAGCACAGTAGTGAAAATTGCCTTTTTCTCTCTTACTGCTTATCATGTGAATCCATTTATGGACCTTTCCTTGTAGGAAGCTTTGCATGTGTGCTGTATGCCACTGTTCTTTCCTGACATGTTCCTCAGGGAGGACTGGGGGCCAAAGTTAGCATCTTCTTTTTACAGAGAGGTGTGGCTTAAGCTTACTTCCCAGAACCAGGTGAATTGTTCAAGGTCAATCTGGACAGAGCTGGGTCTCTGGCTCAAAGTACAGTCACCTCACTCCTGATAAGAGACCAAAATGTACTAAACCTCAGTGAATTCTTGCTTAAAAGGTGAACTTTTGAATAAGAATACTGAAAGAATGAGAGGATGTTTTTGACTAGACAGATTCTCTCCTCTTTCAGCTCAGTGAAGTTCTTTGCATCTGCATTCTTTGAATCAAAAGTCAGGCAATAAACATATGTCAGAAGATCAAGTTTCTTTTGTCTCACTTCTCATCTTTTTGGGTGTCAAATAAGATCCTAAAGATTCATTTATTGCTGATCCAGTCCAATGTTACAGTGTTTATTTCATATTTCATCTGTCCGCTATCCATCCACCCATTCATCCAGTCAATAAAAATAACAGTACAAATGACTTAGTATTGCATAGGAAAGCAGTGAGATTCCTTCAAAGACTTGGAGACAAGGGAATAAGATAGTTCTCTATGGTTATCCTGGTAAAATTTTCACACAGTTGATGAGATTGACTATTTGAGGAAGCACATGGCACTTTCACCAAGGTTACCTTCCCATATCTGGGGAAAAAGTATTCGAAATGATGAAAATTTAATAAATGGAGACCAATGCAGTATAATTTTCTCTTACTAGGAAAGGCTTACTAGTGAGCCTTGACCAACAAAAAAAGAAAGCTCAGAGATCTCCAGTGTGGTTTATCAGGTGTTACACTGGAGAGAGATGCCAGCTCTGGGAGGTCCCGAGTTTCTCTGCCCTGGTGAGATTGGGTGAGGACAGTCTCTAGCCTCGCTGCAACACAGGTGGAACTCCTTCATGACTGCCTCTCTTTGTTCCCAGTCCATCCTCCCCGAAATGATAGAGTTATTTTACTATAAGGAAGGTGGTGCCTGACTGAGACATATGATCACTGCAGGCACCAGAAAGGAATAGCTTCTACTTTAAATCAGTTAACTGTGGACTGACCTTAAATAGCATGAGTCATCTTCCCTGTGATCATTCATTTTGGAGCTTGGCAGCCTCACCTCTGGATGGTAGTACATTCATTGAGGTTATAGCTCCCCCTGGGCTCTTGGTGGAGACCCAGCCAGCATCCTGGTGGCAACACAGCAGCCATGTCATCCCTTTGTCCATCATCAATGATGACTACTGAAGAATAGTCATCACTGGGACTTACCTGGTAGTCCAATCTTTAAGACTTTACCTTCTAAGGCAGGAGTGCAGGTTTGATTCCTGGTCAGGGAGCTAGGATCCCACATGTCTCAAGGCCAGGAAAAAAAAAAAGCATAAAACAAAAGCAATATTGTAACAAATTCAATAAGATTAAAAAATAAATAATCAGTTTAGTTCAGTCTCTCAGTTGTGTCCAACTCTTTGCAACCCCATAAATCACAGCACTTAAGGCCTCCCTGTCCACCAGCTCCCGGAGTTCACTCAGACTTATGTCCATCGAGTCGGTGATGCCATCCAGCCATCTTATCCTCTGTTGTCCCCTTCTCCTCCTGCACCCAATCCCTCCCAGCATCAGGGTCTTTTCCAATGAGTCAACTCTTCACATGAGGTGGCCAAAGTATTGGAGTTTCAGCTTCAGCATCGGTCCTTCCAACGAACACCCAGGACTGATCTCCTTTAGGATGAACTGGTTGGATCTCCTTGCAGTCCAAGGGACTCTCAAGAGTCTTTTTCAGTGCCTAATGTGTGTGTGATACTTTAAATATATCCCCTCAATAATGACACCAAAGTAGATACTACTCCCCCTGGGTTATGTGAGAAAACAAGCTGGTGAGATCAAGTAGTTTGCCCAAGAACGTAGAAACTCTAAATGGGGGCGCCCAGTTGAACCCCAGGACTGTCTCCATAATCATGCTTTCTCCAGGAGACTCTCTCCTTCAAATGAAATAATTTGTCTAGAGAGACGTCAATTGTGCTCCTCAGTGTCTCTTTTACTCTAAATATGTTTTCATGGGCTCTGGAAAGTTTGGACCATGTGGAGATATGCTGCAGTGATGATTGGTAGTTTCTTGAAGTAGAAAATAGGTCAATAATTACTATTTATTTTACCATTTTTCAAAATCCCAGATGTGCTCTTAGGGAGAAAAAAATAATCAGTGCAAATTTAAATGTAAAAACATTAGAATTTGATTTCATTTTTATTAAGATATAATTCTCATTATCAAAGTCTTTGGATGCTTATTCTTATGCCATGAAATATGAATTATTTAGACATTCACTGGTCTCTTGTCAAAGCAAATAAATAGAATGTAAGGCAATCATGTTGATACTTGTATATTTGATTAATATACTTATTAATTGCAATAGGGCTATATAGTAGCTCCACAAAAAGAAATATCATTACTTTTTATGTGAATGACAAGCAAATTCTATAAGGCGATGAAGGAGGTGTTGAAATATTAGCTGCTACAACCCAGTGATTAGGAAACCTCTGGATATCTTGAGGTCCTGGTCAAATTAAACTCAGATTTCTTTTTATAAGATCCTTAGATATATTGAGTATCTAATATTTGTGCTTAAGAATTTCTAAGAAATGCTCATGTATGGGACCAGCAAGCAATTTTAATAGATATATTCTTTTTCCTGATTGTAAAATAAGTGTGTAATCATTTCAAGAGTGAAATTTAAAAGTACAGGAAAATATAAAGCAAAAACTTATCAATTGTCCACTTACCACCCAGATATGATCCAATGTATTTTTATAGAGTAAGATAATGGAGCCCTTACTATAGGCCTCATCAGCCTGTGAGTAAAATGAAATTACATTAACATTAGTATCCAAAATTCACTAACTTTGATCTCCGTTTTGATTTTTGTATATGGGTTCTTTGAAGTTCTTCTACAAAACTTTATAATTTGTATGAACTCAAACTCACATCTAACATTCACTTTACAATTTCTGACCTTGATGTCATCCTTGGAAAGAACATCTCCATCTTGAACACTTAATCTATGATGTTTCTTCTGCTTCAGTAGTTTGTCGACTAAAATCTAGCATATATTTTCCTATAAGAAATAAGGTAGGAATAACTTTACTTTTCCCTGATGGTGAGGCAGTTGCCTCAACATGATTTTTCGATTAATTCATCCTTTTCCCCACAGATTTAAATGTCTTCTTTGTCATATACGTATTTCTCACTTACATTCAAGCCTGCCATTTATGGATTCTTCTTATTCCATTAATCTGCCATTCCTGTGCTAATTTCATTCTCTTTAATCCTTCTAGCCATTTAATATGTTTCATAATATTTCATGCAGCAAGAGCCATCACTATTCTTCCTTTGAAAAATTGTCTTGGCTTTTAACTCTATGGACACAATTACTTATTTTTCTTGTTTTTATTATGTAACTCGTGATCATGTGAGTTTAAAACAGTAAATCACCTATTGGATTGTACCAGACAGACTGAATTTAATATTCCCTTTGCCCCTTGGTTGAATTGCCTGAGATTTGTCTATTTCATCCATCATGTCAAGGTCCCAGCAATAGCAAGCCGTCAGTACGGATTGCCATGTGAATCCTTTTGGGACTGTCACACTTATAAAGGTTTGTATGCCACATCAGCAGGGTCAGAATCCAGTTGCTCATAACCACATCTTCAGTACGTAAGCTGCCTTTGCATTATTTATTCATGAGCAGGGACACTGACTAGAGTTCTCTTCTAAATCCAAGCTATGAAAAACCATGTTTTTTATATTTAAAAAACCACAGGCTTTTCTCTCCAGAAGACTGAATGAAAAAACAAATCAAAGACGGACTTGTGACCCTGTGAGATATTTATGATCAACACTCCAGGGTCATTTGCTGAGAAGCCTGAAGGTATCAGGAGCCTTGCTTGCAAAGACATTACGATTGTGTCTCTCACAATTGTGAACCATTCAAACCGTTTTTAGACTTTTCTTGGTTTTTAGTCTGTATGAAAAGCCAAGTTCAAATTTGAAAATATTGACCAGGCAGGCAGGGTACATGGTGTAAAGGAACTTGTAACGGCAGAACACCTTTGGGAAGCCGAGTTCCCTGAGACCGGCCCACTGTCTCATTCTGTTAGATCCCCTCTTCCTGTCCCCTGCTGCTGCTGCTGCTGCTGCTAAGTCACGTCAGTCGTGTCCGACTGTGTGTGACCCCATAGACGACAGCCCACTAGGGGGACACAACTCACCCGGCAAGAGAGCCACAACTTGATACACAAATTGCACCACAAGCTTTCACACCTGATTTTATATTATTAAACAATGCCCCATAAATTTTAAGTACTTTTTAACAATACTTTTTAATCTTTTAAAAAGAACACATTAAGATGGACTGGATATTAAGTGATCTTGGGAAATTTTATAATCAATCTGCAGTTGCATAGAAAATGTCCTTATTTTTTAGAGACTCAAACTGAAATATTTATGGGTGAAATGTCCTGATGTTGGTTATTTACTTTAAGAGGCTTCAGTAGAAAGGGCTTCCCTGGTGGCTCAGACAGTGAAGAATCCACCTGCAATGCAGTAGACCCAGGCTCAATCCCCGAGTTGGGAAGATCCCCTGAAGGAGGAAATGGTAACCTACTCCAGTATTCTTGCCTGGAGAATTTCCTGGACAGAGGAGCCATGGAATTCCATGTCCTGATATTGGTTATTTACTTTAAAATGCTTCTGTGGGAAGAATATATGGGGAAATATGACAAAATGTTTATAATTGTGAAATGCACATGAAATTACATAGGAATGCATCATCTAGTTTTTTCTGTTCTTCTGTATGTTTTCAAAATTTTTAATCATAGAAAATATGGAAATCAATCCTTCTGGTGGCTCTCTGGACATAGGGTAGGAGCAAGTAGGGGACCACTGATGAGGGGCAAAGCTAAGACAGAGGGGCCTTGGAGGGAGAGGACGGTGTGAACTGAGAGGTATCGTCAGTCTGTTCTCTTTGCTCATTCCCACAGTCTAAAGTACTTCGAGAAAAATGGCTGCTGCAGGGCATACCTGCTGGAACCGCGGAAGAAGAGGAAGCCAGGAGGCGGCAGTCTGAGGAGGATGAGTTCAGAGTCAAACAGCTTGAAGATAACATTCAGAGGTAGGTGGTTTCCAGTCCAGGGCCACATGCTGTGGCTTTACGGTGCAGCAACGGCCATTCTCCTCTAGGTGTTTCTGAATGCCAAAACCTTTCCCCAGCGCTTTAGAATTATCTTCCTAAACAGAGTATGTACACTGTTTCCACTGAAACTTTCCCAGATGATCCAGAATTTTTACTCTGAGGACTAAGTATTGTATTGGGCTGTCACATAGTACAGTGGTGTCTTCATGGACCAACTAATGTGATGAGCAGCTTGCCCCTTCACTAAATGTCCCCCTTTTGAGTTCTGTCAGCTCTTGCCTTTTTCCTTCTTGAACTCAGGCTGTTAGCGCTTAGTCTGTTGCCAAATTTACTACCTTTGAGCAACTTGAAGTGGGACATCTATAGCCAAGGGTCTTGGAATTGAAACTGACAGTCCCTCTGAAGGCTGTGTGCCTGTGCTCTAAAAGATTCACAAAGTATAATGCTCAGAGGGTGCTCTGTGGTCCTCAAGCAGGTTCTGAACATTTCAGTCTAGGAGATAAGTGACCTTCCTGTATGTCCAGTGTCTAGCCAGCCTCATACAGAAGCAAAACAAATATAGGTTTCCATTTGGGATTTGTAGCCACAGCAGGTCCCAGGACACCCAGCCAGAGATGTGAGATGGTGCGGAAGATGGTGAGTGGAGTTGCCTTAGAACAAAATCTCCATCTCCACCTCATCCCCCAAATTCTGCCAGAAATCTCACCCTGGAGAGTGTCTTCTCTTTCTCCTGGGGTTTTGAACTCTTTTTAAAATACAAAGAGTGATAGCTAACTTGCCTCCAGTCATTTGTACCCAAGATTGAATGAAGCTGGTGAGAATACCTTGGGGACCCCAATAGCATCACCAAAGGGAAAAGCAGACTGACTATAAGGTCCCAAGGCCTTGTCCCTGCTTTACTTGATCCCTAGGGCCCCTTAAAGAGTTCTTGGAGCAGCTTGGCCAAGCTTTGCTTGTAGGGGAAATCTGCTAAGAAAAAGTGTATATGAGATGTGTGTGTGTCTACATACATATACATACACAAGCACATTTTTCTTAAAATATAAAGGATAAAAGCTAAGTAATATATGTATACATATATTTAATATTGGAAAGGCTAAATTATATATTAACATATATATATATATATATATATGTTTCTGTGTGTATGTGTAGGATTGGCTGAAAAATTCATTTGGGTTTTGCTATAAGATGTTACAGAAAAATATGAATGAACTTTTTGACCAACCCAATTATTTATATATATATATCACAAGAAGAAATTTTAATTATGTGAATGCTGACCTCAAGCTTGTGAGGATAAGTACCTGCAGGATCCCAGAGAAAAAAAAGGGATTTTTTTCATGTTAGAAGCCCAGACGATAGAAAGAGGAGGGGACAGAATGAGTGGCTCAGAGTCCTGAGCTTTGGGGATTGCCTGTCCTCAAAAGTGGCTCAGCTTGCTGCATCTTAGACAAGATGAGGGAGCCAAGGATAATGGGAAACAGCGACAGTAAGTTAGAGAGGAAAAGACAGCTCTGAGAATTTTTTTTTTCTTTTGAGAAATGGTTTTGTAGGAGGTTTGTTTTTAAGTCTCAAAGCGGCAAGTCCATGGTGCTTTCAGCTGCAATAGCAGTTGAGACCATATAGCATCTCTTTGTCTTTACTCTCCTTAAAAGCTCTAGTCCATTTCCTGTCTCTTTCTTGCTGGTTTCACGTAATCAGGACAGATGGGTCTGGCACCAAGTAGATGCCCCATAGCTGTTTGCCGAATGAAAAGACTGGGGCTGGGTGCACCATGCATCAGGGGACCTGCCTGGCAGAGGGAGCCTGGGAAGCTACTTTCCAGTCCAAGCTGGCAAAACCCTAGGAACCAGTGACTTCGGCACAGCCTAGTCACAGCAAGAACTGTGGTTCGGGCTCACATGGGACAGCATTATACTCCTGAGGAGTTCCAGGCAGGATGAAGAAACAGAGATGAAAATTGCAGGCCCCCTCTGAAGTGGAGGGAGACCGGGTGCACACAGATGGGCAGAAAATCTGATTTAAAAATCGTTTTTTAAAACCCAGATGTCTTTTCTCACTGAGCCCGTCATGTACATTCATGTCATGTAGTAGGTGTTGTTACAGATGGAAGGCAGACAGGATTTCGAAAGTAGGATAAAACTAGTTCTATAACCTTTTCTAGTTTTCTTAATTGGCATCAGAAAACGTGGTCTTCAGCCACATTGGCGGTTTCGCTTTGACTTGAATACAAATATATTATTGTTCTGGCCCAGTAGGTAGTAACTCTCACCTGTCAGATGAGCCATTACAGGTGGAAGTAGAGTCTTAAATCAAGACGCAGTTTTGGCTAAATTAATCATTGGAGTGAGATATAAGAGTGAGGGGCTGGTTTGTGGCTCAGGTGGGCATGACCATATTCCAAAAACAATAAAGAAAATCTCTCTTCATTTTTTTGAGTAAGTAGAGGAAAGAGCTCATTCAATGCATGCAATCTCCTTGAGGCCATTTGAGAGAGAGATTTCCAAGCCAGAAGGAAAGAAATCCTAACAGACTAAGGGGCTAGGAGTGGGGTGCTTAGGCCTAGATTCAGGGGCTATTTCTTTCTGCCGTAATCATGACTTTGCTGGACATCGGCCAGATGGGCATTGGCCATTCACTGGGGGATGAGCTGTGGTCCTTGGAGCTGCTTTTCTGTAGGACCTGGGCCGCCAGTGCATCGTTTCCTCCTTAGGGCCTCTTGTGGGAGGAGCTTCTGCCTACCCTAGATGTCAGTTTCTGCTTCCCTTCATCTTCCTTACATCTTCTGTCTTCTGTGGTGTTTAGCATCGCTAAGCTCCAGTCTCAAGGGAAGAAAGAAAAGCGCTTTTCCCCCACTCCTCCCTTAAAGGATGTTCAGTCACCTGACACTTCCCTGAAGTCAAACACTGGTTCTCTCTCACATTCTTAATCCCTTGAACTGCTTTAAAGGCTGACTGTAAACTGAAGCATCCTCCAGTTTTACAGAGTCTGTGTGCATTGGCTAGCCTGGCTTTGCTCATTTTAGCCGAGTTTGGCTAAGTGACTCTAAGCTGTAGGTTGGATGAGTCTGCTCATACTTTCCCTGCACGAATGAACTAATCATGACAATTCCCTTTTATGCGAATGGCAGAGGTGCAAAGGGGCTGAACAGGCATAATGCATAGGCTTAGAACTGCCCGCGAGCCATTAGCTAAAATAGGTGGATGGCTTATCCCCAAACCCAGGTGAAGAGATGGACAGTCAGCCTTTAGTAGAAGAGTACAGATACAGATACAGTAGAGTACAGATACAGGAAAGGGTGAAAATGTGGACTTATCCTGAAATCTTCCAGAAGCGTGATTATTTCATTGAAAACTGCAAACATGAGGGAAAACTGGTCAGCAGGAGGGAAAGTACAGAAAAGCAAATGAATGTGAAAGGGGATGAACTAAAATAACTCAGGAATTTAGAGGAAAAGGAAGAAGAGAACAAAGGAAAATATGAGTGGCTTTGAAGTCAGATCTGATCTTTACATAATAGGAATCCTGGAAACTCTGCAGAACCACTAAATAAAGGAATTCCAAAGGAAAGTTTCTTTGTTTGAAACAGAATATTAATTTGTAGATCTTAACATTTGGGTCCACTTGTCTAAGTTCACCCCTAGCAACAAATTAGATTTTCCTAAAGAGATCTATGAATTCTTTTCAAATTGAATTAATACATAATAATAATATGAATATAATAAAGTATATTAGTACATTTGTGCTCTGAAGGTGTGTTAGTTCCTCTTGGTGATTTTGGAGTAGCTTGAAGAACCTGATGGAGCAGTAGAGGATGCCTACAAGGAAAGATGAAGGGAAATCAGGCTCGGTTAGTTTAGAACAAGAGAAGAGAATGGTAGCAACCTAACTCAGAACTTATGTGTATGTAGAATTTAGGTCACATCTGAATTCTTATGTCTGGGCCATTCTGAATATGATAAAGACTTAAAATAAAGCATGAGAACTTGTACTTAGACATATGTCTGTTTCACTAGATATATCTTCAAGAGGAAAGAACATAACCACATTTCTAATTCTGATTTGAAAACCCCTTGCAGTGCCAGTAACCATGCAGGCAGTTCCAGGTTAACAGACATGTTTTCTTCCAAAATGTTATTTGTAAATTGGTGGTGGCTTGGAACTGAGAATGCTGTCTGTCTTTTAAAACTGTAATATGTGGTGCTTAGGTCTTGAGGGCAGCCCACAAAGAAGACAGGAAAAACAGAGGGAAGGAGAGAGGGAGGGAGGGCAAAATGTAACCAAATTATTAAATCTAGGCATTAGAATCACCTGGGAAGCTTTTAAAAAATATAAATGCCCAGGTCTCATTCCAGGAAATTTGGATTCACTGACCAAGGTGACAGTGAAAGAAAGTTGCTCAGTGGTGTCCGAGTCTTTGTGACCCCGTGGATCGTAGTCCATGGCATTCTCCAGGCCAGAATACTGGACTGGGTACCTTTCCCTGCTCCAGGGGATCTTCCCAACCCAGGGATCAAACCCAGGTCTCCCACACTGCAGGCAGATTCCTTACCAGCTGCGCCACAAGGGAGCCAAGGTGAGGAGTCCTGTAATTTATGTTTTTCAAACACTGCTCCAGGTAATTCTTTTGCATGGTCAGGTTCAAAAACAATTTCTAAAATGGTAAAAAGCATAGATCATAAGTGAAATCCCATTTTAATTCCTATAAACCCCTAAGGGAAGTGAGAAGTAAACAGTGTTTGTAAGAAAATTGATTTCATCCAAACACATAAAGGACAACCCTGACCCTTGATTTCAGACTGATTTGAAGGCTTTGACTCAGGGAAATATGAACTCTGCTTTGGGACTTCTGTGCGTGCATGCATGCTAAGTTGCTTTGCTGCTGCTGCTGCTAAGTCGCTTCAGTCGTGTCTGACTCTCTGCGACCCCATAGACGGCAGCCCACCAGGCTCCCCTGTCCCTGGGATTCTCCAGGCAAGAACAGTGGAGTGGGTTGCCATTTCCTTCTCCAGTGCATGAAAGTGAAAAGTGAAAGTGAAGTTGCTCAGTCATGTCCGACTCTTTGCGACCCCATGGACTGCAGCCTACCAGGCTCCTCCGTCCATGGGGTTTTCCAGGCAAGAGTACTGGCGTGGGGTGCCATTTAGTTGTGTCCTATTCTGTGTGACCCTCTGGACTGTAGCCTGCCAGGCCACTCTGTCCATGGGAGTCTCCAGGCAAGAGTACTGGAGTGGGTTACCCTGCCCTCCTGAGGGGGATCTTCACCACCCAGACATCGAAGCCCTGTCTCTTACGTCTACCTGCATTGGCAGGCGGGTTCTTTACCACTGGCACCACCTGGGAATAGGTGGGAATAAAGCTGTCTCTCTGACACTGGGCTGAGGTCTTTCCCCCATAGGCCCCATGGTGGAGCCACGCTTTCATCTGAACTTGATTAGAAACAGCCTTGGTTTGAAGTGAAAGTGTTTGTCATCAGTTGTGCCTGACTCTCTGTGACCCCGTGGACTGGAGCCCTCCAGGCTCCTCTGTTCATGGAATTCTCCAGGCAGAATACTGGAGTGAGTTTCCATTCCCTTCTCCAGGGGATCTTTCCAACCCAGGGATTGAACCCAGGTCTCCTGCGTGGCAGGCAGATTCTTTACCACCTGAGCCACCAGGGAAGCCTTGGTTCACCAAATGCAAATTGATACAGACCAGGAAAGATGGCTACTTTCACATAGGCCAGAAAATTCTACCAATTTTCAAAGGTTTCTGGCTAAAATTAACAGCACAATAGCCTTGAAGTGATGACATCAAGGTGACAGGGAAAGAAGATGAGAACTGGTCAGTATAATGGATATATTGATTGTCAAATTCTCTTGCACAGCTTTTCATGAGGTAGTGTTGGGATGGCCCAGTCAGTCTATTGGTTGTATTCTCAGCTCACTAGAAACCAGGAGCAAAACAGGGTTAAAAAAAAAAAAAAAGGTTGGAATCGTTGAAAGAAAAAGCTGTACTCTTTTTTAAAAATTTGAATGTCATATCTTCTGTCTGCTTTTCCATTGAAGTGCCATATAGAGAAAGCCCAAAGGGTTGTTTCTGGCTTGGGCCCATCACCCACCATTGTCCATGCCATCACTGGACGTGATGGGTCCCTGGGGGCCACAAGTGGGTTTCCCATCGATGCTTTTGGACATTTTAGGTAGGTAAAGCCACACCAGCTCTGTCTATTTCACATCTGCTCCAATCAACAAGTCTTGTCACTTGCCTTGTGGTTTTCCACCTAAGATTCTTTCTTGTTTAACCAAGTTTTATTTAAGTGTTTGAAATATAATGTTAAGTTTCTTTCATTAGTGAGATATATAGGGAAAATTTGTCCACTCACCTTAGAATTACCCCCGAAGAAGATGAGAAACCTCATGCAGTGGTAAATGAAAAAGTAACAAACTGCCGAAGCCAAGGTTCTGATTCTAGCTCTGCAGCTAATTCGTTGTGTCGCTTTCAGTAAATCTCTCATCCTCTCTGGTCTCGGTTCCCTCGTGTTTTCAGTGGGAGGTCTCTCAGGATCTTTCAGCTATGGTATTCTGAGATCCTCTAATTTGGGAGGTTGGCCAAAAATCCCTCCTAAACAAATATACCTGTGCAGTGAAATATTAATATCACTATTGTAGAAGGAAGTAGTTTTGGAGACAGGCCAGAATTGGGGAAAGAGGCTAAATTCTCAGGAAACAAAAGCTCCGCATGTAACTGACTCATCCCAGAGGTGACTAATTTCATCTCAACAGCCATCAGTTCTAAAATATGTGACATCAAAATATTCACTGAGTAAAAGATTCAGGTCTCAATTGCTAACCTATAGAGGGTCATACAACTTTTTAGAAATAAAATTCAAGACGCAAGTGGCCTGGTTCATTTCTACTTCTGACTCGAGATTCTTCGAGTGCCTACATTAGTCTCTGATGGATACCAGAATTCACTTAATTTTCCACATTCTTGAGGCACTCAAAGCAGAAGACTGGCGACATCAGGCATAAGCATGTGTGTGTTATATTATGGGATTTTGGCAACCAAAGAGATGACAGTCACCCACAAATAGCTGTACTAGAAAAGGCAACCGCAGAAATGTTCATTAGAATCACAAAGGATACTTGCTCAAGATTCAGTGTGTTCTTTGTGCTTGCTATTTTTAAGTCCATGATGCACTGTTCTTTCTCAGCATGGCACGGAGCATGCCACATTGGCATTCCACATCTGAGCACATCTAGCCCTGGTCTGATTCCCATCCTTTTCAAAATATATCCATATAGACTGTAAAACATATGATGATATAATGGACTGTATTGTCTAATATGCATTGGTCTTGTCCTCTGTCCTGGGTACTGACCTAACTTTGGGGCCTCCATGAATTCATTAATATTCTCATTTCATCCCCAGAACACTCTCATGAAATAGTTGTGATGATAATGATACCCATTATACAGTTGGGAGAACTGAATCTTAGAAGAGAGATAAAGTGACTTGCTGCCCAGAATGACCCCATTAAGAAGTGAAAGAGCCAGTGTTTGATTTCAGCTCTGCCCACCTCCAAAATTTTCAGCAGAAGTGGTTATTTTAAGCTGAAAGTCTTTGAGACCTGTGATATTGAGTGAGATCATACCAAAGTTTACCTCATGGTATAGGTGGATGGACAGATAGACATACTCCTTCTCCCTTCTCAAGGACCTGGAAGAGTCTGGGCTTGGATCCATTGTGAGTGAGCATCATGACTGGGGAGGCTGGCCCATTCAGATTCTTTCAAGAAGTACAGGTTCCATTGTAGCCTTCCAAAGCCCTTGGCTCCCAAGGACACTTTCTTGGTTGTATACAACCTCATCTCTGCTGGAAACCATGTGTGATGATGCAAAGGTCCCCCAGCAGAGTGTAGTGATTAGGAATCTGGACTTTGGAGTTGGTTTGAGCCCTAGTTCTGCATTTACAAGTTGTTTGATCTTGGACAAGCCCTGTAACTTCTCTGGACTTGAATTTTCCCACCCATACACTGGGGATAGCGATGCCCACCCTGAAGAGTTGTTGTCATGTGTAGAGACCATGTGCGTGTGTGAGGTGACCGTGCAGCAGCCTGTCAGGAAGGAAGCATAAAGTGAAAGTGGCTCAGTCGTGTCCGACTCTTTGACCCCATGAACTATACAGTCCATGGAATTCTCTAGGCCAGAATACTGGAGTGAGTAGTCTTTCCCTTTTCCAAGGGATCTTCCCAACCCAGAGATCAAACTCAGGTCTCCCACACTGCAGGTGGATTCTTTACCAGCTGAGCCACCAGGGAAGCCCGAAGTAAGCTATTATTATTTTCTCTATCCTTCTAGAGAGGGTTTCCAACAGTAACACTATTGACATCTGGGGCCAGACAATTCTCTGTTTTCTGGGGGACTGTCCTGTGACTTGCAGAATATTTAGCAGCATTCCTGATGTCTACCCAGTAAATGCCAGGAGCACTACCCCCACACCCCCAGGCACGACAATCAGAAGTGTCTTCAGGCATGGCTAAATGTCTTCAAAATATCCCCTAATTGAGAACCACTCTTCTAAAACCTGGAGTTACAGGTGTTGATACTGAAATAAAAATCACCCTGTCAAACATCTTCAGAATACAGAATCCTAAAAAGATTTTTGAAGATAACAATGGTTCTCAGTGCAGAATGACATAAAGGCTTTGAGTTGACTGAAAACAGAAATCTTGTCAAATGCTGCGCCATGAAAGTCAGCTCTGTGTTAAAAAGAAATAGTTGGTTTTTGCTTGGTTTTGGTTTGGTTTTTGGCATCCAGTGCTGTGCTGATTTTGCAAAGGCAGTGATTTTATGACAGCTCATGAAATTGCAGAATCTTGGAGTATGCATAACTGATGTGTTGTTACCTGGATCAGCTTTTATCTGATACTTTACAATTTGCAATGAACCCAGTGAGTGGGAGTCAGTAGACAGTTTCTCCCCAGAGGCTGAAAGTGACAGGGAGCTCATTTCCTCACAAAGTAACACTGAAGTCCACACTGGAACAACTGCTCATTATTGCAAAGAATCCTCCCTTGGGATGAAAGTTACATTCTTTGCAATTTCCCGCTGCTCTAAGGTTCCTACCCTGCCCCCAGGAAAGTCCCTCTTTATAAGATTCTGAAATCTGGAGGCTTCTGAGTTGTGGTCAGCTTAGGAAGCACTCTGAGATTGCATTCACGCACATCTGCATTGCATGTGAGTTTCCTATTGGCCAGTAGTGGAAAAGCCTACTGCTAGATGTTCCCAAGCATCTTGCCTTACTCAGGTTTTATAGGGTCCATTATAGTTGCCTCATTGATTAGGTAGATTGAGTTTAAAGTGCCCAGAATGATGAAAATAGTGGGAGAATTCCACCCATACACTGAGACCATGTAAAAGTCACATTGGGGGATCGCTTGCATTTTCCTGTCCTTAGAACAATTGCTTTAGTCGAAGGAATTATGCAAAGTCAACTTTCTTGGCAGCTGGTCCCAGGATTTTTGCCCTATGATTGCCATGCCTTAAGTTCCCTGTCTACAAATGCTTTGAAAATGGTATTTTTGTGCCCCAGCAGCTTATAATGTGGTCATTTCTAACCCCTCTAAATTCTTCATGGAACAAAAGCATCAGTGGTCCTGTTGTAGTCTCTTCCATGATCTTTACCAACTGTTTACCAGTTATGCATTCTGAAGGCAATGGATGGCCTCTTCCTAGGTCCTTCCCAGCAAGGACAGTCTATGATCTTATAACATGGGGGCCTTACCGTCAAGTCTGATGGCTGAGGTTCAGCAGTCATGTGGTCATGGGGACCTAGGCAGGCTTTGATGGGGAGCAGACCTGCAGGGAGGCTGACCTGACACCTCCATCAGCACAGTCTGCAGCCTTGTCCATCTCTTGGGCACAACCCCACTTGATGTGCTCTCTTTTCACTGCTCAGGCCCAGAGAATAGTGCAGTGGGACTCCAGGCTGCTTGAGACTTAACACTGCAAGGCTGCCTCTCCTGGCCTTTCTAGTTTCTCCCCCAATCAGGTCCAAGCCTTGAACCCTCCAAGGCAACAAAGGGGAGATAAGCTGCACAAACCCTCTCCTGGTCTAGGGTTTCAGTTCCCCAGCAGACATGCAAGAACACTAGAAGAAATGCCTCTCTTCTTACTCCCCCCGCCCCCAACCAAAGCAACTTCAGCCACCAAGGGTTCTTTAGATTTCTCACCCAAGGTGTGAACCTTGAGAATGGGAATTTCAGGCCAGGTGAGAGATAAAGGGTATGCAGCAATAGATGAGTTAGGTTTTAGGCCATGTTTATTAGGAGGGATTTGCCAACATCATTGTTCCCATCCCTTCTTGGAGAAACTATCATTATTTTTGAGAACATTTGGAGCACATGTGCAATTATACTTGCAATGTGATGAATTAAGATTTATTGTACTCACAGATTCTGAGTCAGGAGTTTGGGCAGAGAACAGCAGTAATGGCTTGTCTGTGCTTCACAGTGTGGGACCTCAGCTGGGACCCCAGCCACACATGGCTGGGGATGACTCAAGGGGATGGGTGCTGGAATCACCTTCATCGCACGTCTAGGGCCTGAACTGCTGCTGCTGCTAAGTCGCTTCAGTCGTGTCGGACTCTGTTCGACCCCATAGATGGCAGCCCACCAGGCTCCCCCGTCCCTGGGATTCTCCAGGCAAGAACACTGCAATAGGTTGCCATTTCCTTCTCCAATGCATGAGAGTGAAAAGTGAAAGTGAAGTCGCTCAGTCTTGCCTGACTGTTAGCGACCCCATGGACTGCAGCGCACCAGGCTCCTCCGCCCATGGGATTTTCCAGGCAAGAGTACTGGAGAGGGGTGCCATTGCCTTCTCTGAGGGCTTGAACTAGGATGCCTCAAAGCCTGGGTGGTACTAACATCCATGGTACTTCCCCGTGGCCCTTCCACAGGGCTAGCCGTCTCCCTGCGTGGCAGCTGGGTTCTGAGAAGCAGCACCCCAGGGGGTTAGTCTAGAGAGCAGATATTCTTCCAAGGGAGCCAGGAGAAAGTTGTAAGACTTCTTCCACCCTGACCCCTCAGAACTCTGGTCTCATCATTTCTACTGCATCTTACTGGTTTCAACTGAACCATTAAAGCCAACTGTAAAACTTTAAACACCAAAGCTTTTTCCCTGGTGGCTCAGTCGTAAAGAATCCACCTGCAATGCAGGAGACAGGTTTGTTCTCTGGGTTGGGACGATCCTCTGGAGAAGGAAATAGCAACTTACTCCAGTATTCTTGCCTGGGAAATCCCATGGACAAAAGAGCCTGGCATGCTGTAGTCCATGGGGTTTCAAGAGTCAGACACGACTTAGTGACTACCTCCACCACCAAAGCCAACTCAGATTCAAGGCAAGGGAAGTGAGAATCCACCTCTTGGTGGGAGTGGCAGGGTCACATTGCTGACGAGCGTGTGAGATGGAAGAGATTTTTATGGACTGTTCAGGAAATATGGTCTGCCTCAGAGCCTATATTGTTTGGTGTGTGGTTGAAGCCTAGTCTTTATTATTATGTATTTTTTGTTTGAGTGTTCCGTTTATTATTATTCTGTATTCCTCTTTATTTTTATGAATATCAAAATCTTCTTTAATGCAGTTAAAAAATAAAGGAATAGAGGCCCCCGAATGACTTACCTAAAACCTCATGTAAAGTGACAAGACCACTCTGCTCCCTGCTGACTTAAAGCACCCTCCTCTCCTCACTGCTAAGGCTTTTGATCTCTTTTGAAACAGAATCTCTGTTGGAATAATACAAACTCCGGGGATCTCGGAGTCTCATGTTTTTTCCTCCCATGTGAAAAGGCAAAGGAAAAAAGTGAATAATGTTTGAACATTGCCAGTTCACAGAGGATATCTGTGAGGTTAGGGACACCGCTGCCAGCACAGACTGGCACCCCAGTCAGGGTGCCCGGAGGAAGGATTTTATGCACTGCCATGGTATGTGGCACGAGGGTTGCCACCATAACCAGGTCTGGCTGGAAGGACTGGACGTCTCTAATCGCCAGTGGCATTCATGGCCGTTGGTGGATCACATGACTCTTCAGTGCAAATTAGCAAATGCAGCTCCACTTGAGGCCACTACTTAGAAAGGCTACCGGGCCAGACTCCAGCCTCCCTGCTCTCTCGGCTCATGTCCTCAGACAGAGATAAGCTGTATACGCGTGTACAGTGGTCCTGCTCACTTCTTGGTCTCTGCTGGCTTCCTTCTTATTGGTCACTAAGGTAGTCTCAATTTCCTCCCATCCTTAGTCTCAGGTAAAGGCCAGAGGGGAGGGAGAGGAAACTTTTTACAGGCCACTGGGGGACCCAAACAACTAAGCCATCAGTTACAAGCTGGTGGGATAGCTCCTGTCATGAAGGTTCGAAAAGGGCCTGTGGGAGCCTGTAGAGGGGAGGGGTCATTAACACTCAGATCGGGGAGTGCGGGTAAGACATCCTAGTGTGAAGTGTGAGGAGAATGTGTTTAGCTCTTGATTTTATCTGCTGTTGATTTTCAGCAAATGGTTTTATCTTTTTACACTACATTACACCGTTTTACCTTGTATTACACTACATTGTGTTACATTATGTTCATTCTTGATTAGGATGTAAATTCCAGGAGCACAAGGACTTCACAGGTTGCTCACTTTATAAATTTCCTAAGGGTGCTGTAACAAATTACAACAAACTTGGCGGCTTCACACAACAGAAATGTATTCTGTCACACTTCTAGAGGCCAAAAATCTAAGATCAGGGTGCCAGCAGGGCTGTGCTTTCTCCAGAGGCTCTAGGGGAGGATCCTTCCCTGCCTCTTCCATCCTCCGGTGACCCCAGCATTCCGTGGCTTGTGGCTGCATCACTCTCATCTCTGCTCCCATATGCCTTCTCCTCTTCTGGTGTCGTGTCCTCTTCTGTCTCCTGTAACACTTGCCATTGAAGTTAGAGCCCATCCAGATAACCCCAGATGATCACATCTCAAAATCCTTTAATTACCTCTACAAAGACCCTTTTTCCCTTCTAATAAGGTCATACTTACAAGTTGCAGGGTTAGAATGTGGTCATATCTTTGGGGGACCACCATTCAACCCACTGGACTCCCTAGGTGGCTCAGTGGGTAGAGAAGCTGCCTGTAATGCAGGAGACACAGGTGATGCAGGTTCGATCCCTGAATCAGGAAGATCCCCAGGAGGAGGGCATGGCAACCCACTCCAGTATTCTTGCCTGGAGAATCCTGTGGACAGAGGAGCCTGGTGGGCTACAGTCCATAGGGTCGCAAAGAGTTGGATATGACTGAAGCAACTGAGCATGCACACATGCATTCAACTCACTACACCCGCTATATATATATATATATATGTCCCGAGTACCTAGAATACTGTCTGGTGTCTACTAGGCTGCTCTCATTAAATGTTTTTTATCAACATAATTAAAACTTATATAATTTTCACAACAGTAGGATATAAATTCTATTCAAGTTCCCTTAGACTATGAACTAGGAGACACTGAAATACATCCAGGGACATAAAACAAGGTGCAAAAATTTCATGGTGTGGTGATAGAGTAAATACCTTTTAATTTAATTGATCTGTATCAGATTTAGGTCATCTAAAGGGCTGTGATGAGGTTCAAAACCAAGCTTTATGTCTAGAGACAGTGTAGGGTTGTAGTTCCGGCTGAGAGCATCAGCATCCCACTTGCTGGTTCAAGTCCAGGGTCTCCACTTGCTGTCTGTGTGATCTTAGGCAAGTTCCTTTAGATGGTCTCTACTTCTCTTGCCTCTACTACAAAGAAAAGATAATAAAATAATAACGAGACAGACTTTATTGGGTAGTGGTGACAAGCTAATATGTACGGAATGCTTATTACTTAGAACAACCTAGGACTTGGTGCCCAATAGGTTTTAGCTTTTATTGTAAAAATAAAAGAGTGATGTGACAATACACAGTATATAAACAACCCCAAATTATTTGATTTTCCCAGACTCCGTCTCCGTTCTCAAACAGATGAGATGGATGCCCCTGCCCTAGGCTTAGCATGGTGTTCAAAAGTCAGCTGCAGCTAGACATACAAATCCACTGTTGACTTGGAAGCACCGTCCCGCACCTCTGGGAGGTCCCAGGCAGAGGAGGAGAGGAGGCCGAGAGCACAGGCCTCATAGCTGCTGCCTTGAGGGCAAGAAGCAGCCTCTGTCCCCAGGATAGCAGCTCGCCTCTCTGGTTCCCTCTCTCTCTGTCTCTGATCAGCTCATGTCTGTCACCCTATGGCCCTCAGCAGGAATTCCAGGGCTTTCCAGAACCAGTCAGCTAAAGTGGAGGATGAAAAAGAACAACTCTAAGGGCAAAAGAAGTAGGACAATACGAGAGAGAGATTTGAGAAGAACTCAGACTAATTGTGGGGCAGACCCAGTTGAATAAGGTGAGAAGTTAGAGTTATCTCAGCAGGTTATTTTTTTTTTAATGTAACCTTGTGCTTTCCAGTTACTTATTTTAAAAAAATCATCTTGATTGTTAGAGTGATACCCTGCTCAGGTCCTTAGGAGACTTTGCTTTGTTAGAGAAAAACAGCTAAGTCTACTGCTATTTAAAGCATGTCCAGGGATCACTTCTTATCAAGCAACTGTTTATTACTAGTAATATCAGTCTATGGCAAGATAAAGACAGAAATTGCCAGAAGGATGTTTGGAAGCCTTACGACAGTCCGGCATTGTCCTGACAACCAAGTCGGTGTTCAGTGGCTCATTTTACTGGATGGACCAGTCTGTGGGCTGTTGCATTTCCTGGTGAGTTGCTTGTGTCATGAGCTTAGTGTCATATTGGTCTGTGATGGATTGGGATAAAGCCCTAGTCCTTGATCACACCGCTACAAAGCAAACATCAGAGAAGAACATATATCCCCAGTTGGACTTGTGAAAAGTATGTCATGACTTTAATCTGCATTTCATTGAATATAAAGAGGTCAAGGTCCTCTTGATATGTTTAACAGGCGTTTGTATTTATTCTTTTATGAACCACCTATTAGTACTTACCTTGTTATTGTTTAGTTGCTAGGTCTTGTCCAACTCTCTTGTGACCTCATGGACTGTAGCCCTCCAGGCCCTTCTGTCCATGGGATTTCCCAGGCAAAAATACTGGAGTGGGTTGCCATTTCCTCCTTCAGGGGATCTTCCTGAACCAGGAATCGAACCTGAGTCTCCTGCATTGGCAAGCAGATTCTTTACCACTGAGCCACCAGGGAAGCCTGCCTATTTGTATACTTTGTTCTTCTTCTGGAGTGTTGATATTTTCCAATCAATTTTTAAGAACTTTCATAAGTTTTGTTTTGCCTTTTTGTTGCAAATAGTTTTCAATTCAATGAAGTATTTTTCAGAACAAAAGGTAAATATATATACACACACACACACATATATATATATGCCCCAAGATCACAGTTTTTGACTAAATGTTTAAATATTATCATTGCCATCTCTCTGCACCAATTTGTCTTTTTTTTAACTTTTCATTTTATATTGGGGTATAGCCGATTAACAATGCTGTGATAGTTTCAGGTGGACAGCAGAGGGACTCAGCCTTACATATACATGTGTCTCTTCTCCCCACTCTCCCCTCCCATCCAGGCTGCTGTATAACAATGAGCAGCATTCCATGTGCTATGCAGTAGGTCCTTGTTGGTTATCCATTTAAAATGTAGCAGTGTGTACCTGTCCATCCCAAACTCCCTAACTATCCCTTCCCCATAGGATACACCAATTTATCTCTAGATCTAGAAAAAACCTTGCAGAGTCTTTAGACTGAGCACCTCTCCATGCCTGAAGCCAGGACAGACCTGAGGACTCTCAGAATGCCCCAGCCAGCTAATGATCCTCCTGCAGCTAAACCCAGGTTCCTGGTGCTCTTTCAGAGCTACCATCTTTGCCTGTAGCGAATGCTAAAGAAAGTAGCAGCCCCTGATGAGGAATCCCAAATTCCAGAGTAATGCCCCAGAGTGATGTGGTTTTCTTGGGAGCAGCTGTTTTATAAATAGGACTTGGGGGCATCTCAGGCCTTCCATATAGGGTAATGTGCTGCCGCTGGGGTCTGCTCTGTGAAGCACAGGACGGACTGTAAGACACTGACGTTTGAACATTAGCCACACAGATGTCTTGGTATTTGTCATCTTGAGAAAATCAGTTAATGTCCTGGGTGAATCTGTAAATAGGAATAAAAATAAAATTTGCTTTCCCTGGGGACATCTTAAAATTTTTGGTTGGGCTTCAAGAGGAGGCCCAGAGAGATCATCACTGGCCTGGGAAATCATCGGTAAGACTCTCTGCCTCGTTAAAAGAATCATCTGGAAGAGACTCTTGGCAGCTGGTGTGTTCAGCCCCTGCCTTCAGGTAGGACTACACTTACACCATTTCAGAGTCGTGCCCGTGTCTCCTATTTTTAAAGAAGGAAGGGAGATTCTACAGTTGAGTTCCTTTGGCCAGCACTGTCATGGCCTTGACAGTGTTAATGGAGCCAGGCAGGGAGGAAGCTGTCCTCAGGCCGTGGTCCTCTTGGGGGAGACTCAGAGGGGGCATCCTCATGTCTCGAGGATGGTGCACTTAGGCTCCAGGCATGTCCTGTGTCTAGTGGAGTCCGATGCAGCTGTGATGAAGAACGTTATTAAGATGCTCCTTGGTTTTCACATGTCCTTCCTGGAATTTTCTCCAGCCATCTTTTGCTTCATTTAGCAATTAATCCCAAGTTCATTTTGCATCCTTGGATGTGAATCCCAGGCTACACAGAGAATTCCAGTAACTGGAAATGTGGATTTTCCACAATTTTAAATATTCACCCCTTGACTTTTTAGCAGAGATTTCTAGGGCCAACCCTTCATCCTCTATGGAAGGTTTAAAGTTAAGAGTAAGCATTCTCACTCAGCTTGAATCCTCACTTCACCACTTCTCATGGCCTTGGACTGCTTATCTTGTGTTGCTGTCAGTTTTCTCATCTGCAAAATGGAAATACTCAGAGTGTATAGACTCTGAGCATTGTTCAGAGTATGATATGAGTTAACACATGCAGTTAAGTGCTCAAAATAGTGTCTGACAAGGATGATAGCTGCTATTCTTTTTACCATGACCCGAAGTCTAAGGTTTGCTTCAAGTGAATGGAATGATTCTCAGACCAAGTTTTTTCACTGTCCATTTATTAGAAGGGAGTCTAATTTAGTCCTGAATTCTGTCCCAGGTCATATTCACTCTGTTCAGTATTAGTAAGTATTGATACCAAGTTGTTGGGTTTTTGGGGCAAGGCACTGGGAATGGCTCCACATCGCTGTTTTAGAAATGCCCTGTGTTCCTTGTGCTGCTCTCCTCCTCTCTCTGAAATTCCACGGTGTTTGCTACCAGCTCATTCAGTAAGACAGTATGCCCACTTCCTGTTTAGATGAGATCTTCTTTAATCATTAGAGTATGGGAATTTGCATTAAAATAAATTGTTGCTGCTGCTAAGTCACTTCAGTCGTGTCCAACTGTGTGCGACCCCAGAGACGGCAGCCCACCAGGCTCCCCCGTCCCTGGGATTCTCCAGGCAAGAACACTGGAGTGGGTTGCCATTTCCTTCTCCAAAGCATGAAAGTGAAAAGTGAAAGTGAAGCCGCTCAGTCGTGTCCGACTCCTAGTGACCCCATGGACTGCAGCCCACCAGGCTCCTCCGTCCATGGATTTTCCAGGCAAGAGTCCTGGAGTGGGGTGCCATTGCCTTCTCCAAAATAAATTGTTAGTTAATCACATTAGCCAACCAGAAAGATTTTTTATTTAGTAGGGCAAAAAATAATTTACTGAAGTGCCTTTGAAATCTATTAGTGGTTGTGTCTATTCTCTGAAGAGAACTAATACTGGATATGCCTTTTTTTTTAATAATAATAATTAGAACAAAGGGGCACAGAGCAATGGTACCCTACTTCATTTGCAACAGTTATACTGTTCACACTTGCCCCAGGTCATAGCAACACCAAGGTCAAGCTCCCAGTAACGTCAGGTATAAATGTACTTCACCCCTGCACACACACGTGCACACACTCTCCCGTTCTCCTAAATTTTCTCACCATGATGTTTTGTGGGTGAGGAAACAGACCTCAATGTCTTTCTCAGCCATTTGAAACCGTTGTGCAGAGTGCTGAGTTCGTGATTCTGCTTTTATATATGTTAGAAATGTCTGTTGCCTGGATGAGTTTATGTTCACATTCATAAGCACAGACAGGTGTTTCCTTTAATAGAACAGGCTCAACATTGCTTGTTGAATGATTGCACCTTTAAAAAGTCAATCTAGAAAGTGAAAATTAGGAATCTTGATTAAAAACAAGATACTACTCGTGAAGATTCTAGGAATGCATAGCTGCTTTGGAACAGCCATTCACTGTAAAACATTCTCCCACCTTCACTAACTATCCTCTCTCTCCTCCCCTTCAGAACTGTGCTTCTTGGAGCATCGACCACGCTAGCATCTCCACCTCATCTCCCATTTGCTCTCCTGTGTGACCTCTGACCCTGCACTTGCCACATCTGCAGTGGCTAAGTGCAAGGGAGAGTGTTTAATCTTCACCTTAGTTGACTGTTAAACGTCAGAGGAGACTCCTGAATGCTCCCTATTTCTTGAACCATCTTCCCTCCTTGGCGTATTAGGTATGACAATACCTTTTGTTTCCTGTCCCCTCTTCCTCTGTCATCCTTCAGATGTTGGTTCTTTGAGGTTCTTATCTGGGTGCTCCTCTTCTCTTATTCTCTCTAAGCAGTATCATCTGTTCACATGACTTCTGATATACAAATATTCTTTCATCCCAATTTTTTCTCCAGAGTTATGCATTTGGCCCACCTTCTCCTAGACATCTCCATTTGGATTTCACCTAGACACCTAAACCTCGACATGTCAGAAATTGAGCTGATTACTTTCTCTAACTTGCTTCCTGTCTTTTGTCCTTAATTTTATTGCACGGTACCGCTGTGTGCCCAGGTGCCCAAGTCTAAGCCCAGGGAATCATCCTCGATTCCTCTCCTCTTCTCAACCCCTGTGTAGTCATTGATTTTATATTGCAGTCATTTCTAGAGTCCTTCCACTCTTTTCCATCCCCGCTGCCATGACACTAGTCCAGACCATCGTTACCTCTCCTGAGGATTGCTTCAACAGCCTCTTACCCAATCTCCCTTTCGCTAGTATTGTAGCCTTCTAACCCAAACTATCCAGCCACCAAAAGTAGCTTTCAGAATTTCTGGTGATGTCACTCTCCAGCTTAAAAACCTTCCCCCATTCCCTTTGGACTGGAAGATAAAGTCCAGGCTCCTTCATATTTGTGATATGACCTCTGCTTACTTCCCAGCCTTGCATCATCATTGCTTCCTTCTTCTCCAATCACTGGCCACCCCCTCCAGTCACTCTCTGCAATTTCCTGTAGAGACCATGCTCTCTCTGGGTCAGGTTCTCTCTCCATGCTGTGTTCTTCATGTTCTTCCAGGAACACTCTCCAGCTGCTCTTCACTTGGCTAATTCCTACCGATTCTTCAGGCCTGAGTTAAGATACTTACTTTCACTAAGCCCTGAACACTGGTTTGATGTCCACCAGAAGCATTGTTAGCCTAGAACTTACTGTATTATAGGACATATGAAGCCATGTTCTCTCTCTCCCTTCCCCCAGCCTCAGCTTCCTGTAGGCTAAGAGAGTGTTCACTCTTGTATTGCCAGATCCTAGCATACTGCTCGGCACAAAGGGCTTTCATATACATTTACTGGACGGAGGAAGAACAGAATGAAAGAAGACAGGTGGCACACCAGTGGTTGCCCCAAGTACAAATGTTTGTGAAATTTCTCTCTGATGAGCATTTTCTATTGAGTTTGGTGCTTTTGTCTCCATTACTTTGGTTGACATTTCATCATGACATGAAGTAAAGGAAGGAGATTGTTTTCTTGGCCTGGCTTTTATTTACCTAGAAGTGTGGACAAGTACTGTTCTGAGCAAGTGGCCATGCTTACTACTCATTGCTCTGAAGGGTTTGCATAATATTCATTTGGAACTATATTATCAAATAGATATTCACTGAGTCATACATAGCAGTGGGCAAGATGTTGGAATTATACAAAACAGGCCATAGTCCTCTCCCCTGCTCTTAGGATCTAACAGGCATCCCATGGGTGGAATATAGATATGACAGGTGCTGGGAGGTGTTATAGTTGTTATCTAGCGAGTAGAAGTTCAGAGAAAGGAATCATCACTGAGGGCCTTATAACTGGGGCTTTTACCCTGGTGGGATATGGATGAGATCAGTCTTTCTAACATGGGTTCATTAATTCAATAAAGATTTATCAAAATGCTTATGATAGAGGCCAAGCAGCTAGGTTAGAAATAGGAAAATGGTACAGTTGCTGCCCTCAAGAGACCTATAGTCCACTCAATTATAATGGAAGACCACTCTTCAAGGTTCTATAACTGTGAGTTTTCAGAGATGTCCTGAACCTTCTGCACTTGTGTTTCTGTTGCTCATGACTCCCATCATTTGATCTTAGGAGGCCCCCTTCCACGAAGTACTTCTTACCACCAAGAGAGTTGACCTTGGCTTCAGACAGCACTGGTGGCTCAGAGGTTAAAGCATCTGCCTGCAATGTGGGAAACCCGGGTTCAATCCCTCGGTGGGGAAGATCCCCTGGGGAAGGAAATGGCAACCCTCTCCAGTATTCTTGCCCGGAGAATCCCATGGACCAAGGAGCCTGGTGGGCCACAGTCCATGGGGTTGCAAAGAGTCGAACACGACTGAGTGACTTCATCATCAGACAGCACAGAATGGTCCCAACTCAGAACTTTCAATACCTGAATCTTTTAAATAAGTGCTGTTTCCACTTCTAAAAAATAATCACGTTTAATATGCCTCAAGTCATCATCAGACAGCACAGAATGGTCCCAACTAGAACCTTCAATACCTGAATCTTTTAAATAAGTGCTGTTTCCACTTCTAAAAAATAATCACGTTTAATATGCCTCAAGTCATTGGAAGGAAATTCCAGCCTTGTAGGAAATGAACTACAGTATTGGGACACGAGCTGAATGACTGTCACTCAGAGGGGGCAGATACACATGGATAGCATCACGTGTAGCCAGACGGGGAAGTGGGGGCCCTTCCTTGACCTCAGTGAGGCCTTGGCCCCTTGTAGCCCCACGCTGGATCCCAGATCTGGAGCTGGACTTGATTTACTGGATGATGCAATCACAAGGACACTGGCCATGTGGGTGTTGGAATGGAGCTTCACTGGCAATGTCAGCTGGTTGTCATGGACGCTCCATACTGACCAAGCTCACTTGGCTTGTCACGGCCCAGCCACCTGTTGTAAACAGCTGGGGGGGGGGGGGCTGGCTCCACTGGGAGGTTGTTACTATCTCTAGCATGTTGTCTCTGCCTGGAGTGGGGAGGGGAGCGTGGACACAGCGAGGACAGGAACCAGCCCATTGCTGTTCTCATGGAGTCACCCTCTTTATCAGGAGCGGTGGCCCAGGCGTGGCTAGCATGAGGTCTTCCTTCTGCATGGAATCTGCCATCTCTTTGAAGACAGGAGAACCACAGGCCTTACTATAGAAGCAGCTCTGGAGAAAAGACTAGAATAACAGGTTGGAACCAGATCCCAGAGGGCTTTGAATGCTGACCCTTTGGAATTTATCCTTGAGCCCATGGAGCGTGATTAACTGTTTCAGAGCAGGGGAGTTGTAATAAACCCGGAGTGAAACTGGGACGCTGGTTCACTGCTGCAGGTAAGGAAAGGGGAGACAGAGAAGTCAAGGGTAGAGTGGGAACCAGCTGGGCAGGCGACTCGTTTATGTTGAATTGGTAAGATCGAGGAAGACAACCTACCAACAGAAGATGGACCAGGGCACCAGAAGGTGGATAAAACAGGTCACTCACTAATCTCAAGAGCCTCATGCTTGAGCATCAAGCAGAGGTGGCCCAAGGGTCTGGAGAGGCACTAATGTACCATGAAGGACCACTTGCAACCTCGGAACCAATCCTAGACCCGTTCAGTCGTATCTCACAGCCACTGCCGTCGTCTTCCCTTTCATTCTCCCTATCCCTATCTTCCCCTCTCTTCTGAACCCCCTCCTTCTCTTCTATATTATTATTATTGCTATTGATCTCAGCAAATCTTGAGCCTAGAGTTCTCACATATATTAGGGGTTGGTTCCTCTTCCCATATGAATGACTGAGCAGGGATTATTACAAGATGCAGTGAAAAGAGTATGTTCTTGGGCAGTGACTGACCTTGGTCTGAGCCTCAGCTCTGCACTTGGTTTATGGCATGGGACTTTGGGCAAGCTGCTTAACCCATCTGTAAAGCAGGGATCAATAATAGGTAGCTCCTTTGGCTTTTGTGAGGTTTCACTTGGTTAATGTACATGAAGTGTCTAGTCTATGCCTAGCACATGACTGTCCCAGCTCCTGTTAGTGCTCTTTTTGTCTTTCTCCTCTTACAGCTCAGAGCTTGTCCTTCTGTGTATCTTGTTTCTCTCTAGCCAGTAGCAGAACCTTAATGGGAGGGATGTGAGTGGAACAGTAGCGTTCTTTCACTATAAAGTCAATTGGGCCATCTCCTCATTTTACCTTTACTGCTTCATCATAGATCCTGCTGGTCTCTCCCCATACATGTATGGTGCCACTGGCTCTGGCTGACTTGGAGATCCAAGGATGCACGTGACCAATTCACTCTGGGAGGAACTCCCTGTCCAGGGGGATCTCAGCTAAACCCTTACCCTGGTCCAGAGGAGAAAACATAGGGGAGAAGGTGTGCACAGGGCTGCAAGCCTGCACTCAACGCCACGGGCACCCAGGAGCTCCTTTGTGCGAGTCCTTCGGATGAGTGCTGGGATCCCTAAGATAACAGTGGACTGGCTTTTGCACTTGGAATTTCATAGGCTTCACGAACCTCTTCTTGTGCTTGACCTCATGAACCAGGTGTCGCTCCTGGCTCTGGGTGTTATCAGATGTACAGATGAGAGCTGCTCCTTAAGCAAAGGGCTAAGGACCCCCATGTGCTGGAGAGTGTGCTGAGACAGCCTCAGCCTCAGGGTGGGGACTCTGCGGAAGAACACCCTGCAGGGCCTTGCTGCTGCTTTCCAAAAGTGGGAAGAGCCAGGGCCTCGGGGTCCATGTCAGCGCAGTGACGGGCCTTCAGGATGGGGAGGACATGGGTGTGGGGAAGGGCTGGCTGTACTGGACCACAGGGTCACTGTTTAGGTTGTTCATCACTCGACTTTGGGGATACCTACCATAGCCCACTGATGATGTCAGTGGGCTTATGTGACATGACTCCTATAAAAATGAGATGATTCAAAGACTCCCAGCCACTGCCTCCTGAAGGCTGGAAACCTCAGGATCTTCTTAGCCAGTGTTTCTCCCTGTTATAGAGCAGCTAACAAGGTAGGTTCACAGGCTTTGGCTGGAGACTTCTGCATACATAACTAGGATCAAGCACACTGTTCCTTGGAGAGCAAAGGAACAAAGCATTGAGAGTAGTGGACATTTTAACGTTAATACGCCGAGCTTTCTGTTCTCAAGTACACGACAGCAATTTCCTCCCAGATAGAAATTCTCACACACACTACTCAGGTGGTGGATTATGACTTTACCCGCCAGTAGGTGGCGCCCCATGTGCGTATAAGCCTCTCCTGCATTAAGACCTTTATTTAGTTGTGATGCAAAGAGCCGACTCTTTGGAAAAGACCCTGATGCTGGGAAGGCTTGAAGGCAAAAGGAGATGAGGGCGACAGTGGATGAGATGGTTAGATAGCATCACTGGGTCAGTGGACATGAATCTGAGCAAACTCCGGGAGACAGTGAAGGACAGGGAAGGCTGGTGTGCTGCAGTCCAGGGGGTCGCAGAGAGTCGGACATGACATAAATTCCCAAACTCACTACCTCAGTTGGTGGACTATGACTTTACCCGCCACTAGACGGCGCCCCATGCGCTTATAAGCCTCTCCTACATTGAGAACTTGAGTTAGATTTCCGGATTTTTAAAAACATGTACACACGCACACACAAATCCTAACACAATCATCAATTCTTTAATTTTCCTTTTAGCATTCAAATGATGGGTTTGTTCACATTCTCTGGAAATTTGGTTTAATGTAAAGAGTCTATGGGTATTCTTGAATACTATGGACCACAAATCATGATTCAGAGGCTGCACTGAATTTATTCCATTAAATAGTAGTTTTGGTCTGTCTTGTAAAGTAGTGCATGTGGTGTTTAACAAAATAGTTTTTAAATTCAGTTTTTTTTAAGACACCAGAGGAGAAAGTGAGAACACAAATTAAATAATACTTACTCGGTGGCAGGCAATGTTCTAAGATGTTTTAAATATTAACTCACTTAATTTTCAGAGCTTAGAAATAGCTCTTCCATATACATCATTAGGGGCTTCCCTTGTGGCTCAACTGGTAAAGAATCTGCCTGCAACGTAGTAGACCTGAGTTCAATCCCTGGGTTGGAAAGATCCCCTGGAGAAGGGAACAGCTGGCTACCCACTCCAGTATTCTGGCCTCGAGAATTGCATGGGTCACAAAGAGTCAGACACGATTGAGCGACTTTCACACTTTCCACCACATCATTATAACTGTCTGATAGACGAGGAAATGGAGACTAAGAAAAGTAGGAGATTCCCCATTGTTTTAGCTGGTAAATGGCAGACTAATCCAACTCCTCCTGATCTGGACTTCTTTACAGTACTTTCTGGGCTTCCTTGGAGACTCAGATGGTAAAGAATCTGCCTGCAGTGTGGGAGACCTAGGTTCAGTCCCTGGGTTGGGAAAATCCTGGAGAAGGGCATGGTAACCCACTCCAGTATTCTTGCCTAGAGAATTCCATGGACAGAGGAGCCTGGCAGGCTACAGTCCTTGGGGTCACAAAGAGTTGGACACAACTGAGTGACTCCATGGTGCATTCTCCTGCGTCCCATTGATCCAGACAATCAGGAGAGGCTTCACAGAAATCGGGTGGTGGCATGAGAGGTATCTGAATTCTGACTTCTCTATTTTTCCTTTGTCTCGACTTTCTTATATGTAGCATAGGAACAGAACAGTCCCTGACTGCTGTGAGAGGACTTTGTAACCTGTAAAACCTTACACACGCGTCTGCTGTTATCATTTGGGGGGACAGTATGGGGTTTTGTGGGAATATGAGAACTCTCATATGCGAAGCCTGTGGTCCTTCCCTCATTCACACAAAAAACATTCCTTGCCGCTGTGTGAGAGCTCCCACACTGAGGTGCCTGTACTGTTTCATCACCGAATCTGGTCTACCCTGAGCTCTCTCTTCAGCTGAATGTTGAGTGAGATTTCCTGTGCTTTCAGCAGGTGATTCTGGCTTAGCCTCAGGATCCAGAAATAATAGACTGTGGCAGGCCAACTCCAGGGGTGGGACCCCAGCCTGAACAGAGATGGCCCATGCCAGTTCTCTACAAACCAAACCACCAAGATGAGGCAGGGGTTTTTTTAATTATTATTTTGGAGCACAAAGTACTGTTTCTGAGTTTCCATTTCAAATGGCAAATCAGATCGTCCCTTTGATAGAGGCTTCGATTAAAACCCAAGTCTCCGCATCAGCTTTAAAGGGCATTCTTCTTCTTTGGACCTGATGCAAGTTTTGCTTCTAAGAGCTTTGCTATTTTGGCTTACATAATGCTTTGTGACCCGGGCTCTGATCCCTGCATGTGACTTATTTTGTATCTGGAAGTTCTCATTGGCAGACTCTTGGTATAAGAAAGATCCTGTTTGCCTTGGGGATTTGAAAGCTCAGAAATATACATCCTTCTCCTTTGACGTCTCAAGATACTAGCTGTTGTAAAACAGAATCAGGGCTGATAGGTCTATTGGAATAAAGTTCATCAGAGAAAATATTTACAAGTTTATTTTAGTTCTGAACGTTTTTGTCCCAGAATCCTGTAATAAATGTGGTGTGTGTGGCTTTCTTTACCTTCTGCAGTGCCTGTGTGGGACATGGGTCCACTCAGCTGTCTTAAGCAGGGTTTCCTAGAGCTCAGGCCAGCTGAGTTCATCCACCAAGGCCATTCTCTATCCGCCCAGCCTCCAGGCCACTAGGGGGCACCATGAGCCAGGACCACAGGGGATGTAGCTGCTTCTCAAAACCAGATATACCACTGGAAAGGGGCCCCACCAGGCCTTCTCCCTGGAATTTTTTTTAAATTTAATTTAATTTTTAACGGGAGGATAATTACTTTACAATATTGTGATGATTTCTGCCATACATCAATATGAATCAGCATAGGTATACATGCTGTGCTTAGTCACTCAGTCGTGTCCAACTCTTTGTGATCCCATGGACTGTAGCCCACCAGACTCCTCTGTCCATGGGGATGCTCCAGACAAGAATACTGGAGTGGGTTGCCATGCCCTTCTCCAGGGGATCTTCCCAACGAAGGGATCGAACTCAAGTCTCCTGCATTGCAGGCGGATTGTTTACCAGCTGAGCTACCCGAGAAGCACATAGGTATACATACATAAAGACAAAATGTCTCTATTGTAGGTTTCAGGTGGAAAAATAACAGGGATATACTAGAAGGACTCTGTGAACGTGCCAAGGAAACACCGATAGTACGGGGCCACGATGTGCCGACAGCCCCTACAGGACACTCCAGGAGGACTCGGTGCTTGGTGCTGACTCGGCCTCTCCACTGTAGGGGAGAGGGGAGCCTCAGCATTTGCCCAGAAGCCGTGATGATTATTAGTCTGTAACTCTAAGTCCTTTCCGGCTGCTGGGTATGGGGTGGGAGGGCAGTACACAGCTCATCAGGCCCAGGGCTGGTTTTCCTTGTAGAACTCATTGATTTGAGACCATCTCAGTTATTGGAACACTTTTAATTAGGGCCTCAAGACATGGGGTTCAAACTCATGCCTTGGCTGTCACTTTACCTTGGACCATCAAAGCGGGTACAGATGGCTGCTGCTGTGTTGCTCCCTTATCCCAAGAAGATGTCCCTCCCTTGCTTCCCCTGTAGTTCGGCTGGTAAAGAATCCACCTGCAATGTGGGAGACCTGGGTTCGATGCCTGGATTGGGAAGATCCCCTGGAGAAGGGAAAGGCTACCCACTCCAGTATTCTGGCCTAGAGAATTACAGTCCATGGGGTTGCAAAGAGTCACACACGACTGAGCAACTTTCACTTTCACTAGTACCGCTAACAGTCAGGCGGTTGCCGGAAAGTACCAGAGAGGGAGGTGGGCAAGAAGGGAAGCCCAGGCTCTTGCTAACCTCTCGTAGACTCTAGGCCCCAGGCTCCCTCAGCCACTTTGGCTCGTAGTCTCAGAGTTGAATGTTGCTCCTTTTTTTTTTTCAGCCCAGCCTGTGGGGCCTGCACTCATGCAGAAAGGTTGACTTAATACATCCTCAGTGTCATTATAGCATCAGTATCAATCAGTGGAACCCTTTTTCGCTTCCCATAGCAGTCCATGCCAAGTACAGCCTTCTCATCTCTCGCCTGGATTAATCCTTGTTGGTCTTTCTGTTTTCATTCTGTCCCTCTGCCCTCCATCCACTTCTGTCCTTCACACAGCTGCCGGTGTGGTCCTTCTGGAACATGGCTGATAGGATCACTCCCTTGAAACAGACCAATAAGAAAATGGTTTCCTGTTGTCTTTAGGACCGAATCTAAACTCCTGAGTCTGGCATTTGAGAGCTGTCGCATCTGAACCCTCCTCTCCCCATCACTGGCTCCCCGTCATGAACACACTCGGAAGAGTCTGGCCCTACAGAGATGCTTACACCTCCTTACCCATTTCTGCCTCAGAGCATCTGTGTCCATGCTGTCGCCTTGGCCCATCATTCCCTCTAAAGACCTCTCTACCTTGATCATTTTTTCCTCATCCTTCTAGAGCCTACTGAAATGTCCCAAACTCCTGGAATCCTGTCCCTCCTGCTCCTTGACCAGGGTTAGTCAAGCTCTCTTCTTTGCATCCCCAACAAGCCCTGGCCAGGCCCCCTTAGAGCTCCACAGAGAGCTATTTGGTAAATGTTTATACACCTGCCTTCTCCATCAGATGATAAAGTTCTCAAAGGAAGAGACTGGGAAGCTACCGCTGTACTAGTTCAACACATGCTTGAATCAGTCAGTGAAAGACCCAGTCTAGTTCAGCATCTCTCGGTAAGCCACAGAGACCCAAACACTGTGGTGTCCTCTGAATACCACCTGGGCCAGAAACTGCCCCTCTTTTCTTTGTAGGCATCTTCCTCCCAGCCAAGTACCTGATCTCTGAGCCTCATATATACCTCAACCCAAAGCCACCAGTGTGGCCCTGGGCTCCGGAGAGGAAGGGGCAGGGCCCCATGGTTGTGCCTCTGAGAACAGGCCATCGAACAATGGCAGGAAGTGTCCAAGTAGGAAACAATCAGCCAGGCACAGCCCAAGTGGAGGAGCTTCCTGATTGGCTTGATTTGTTCTGAGCAGGAACTCTTAGAATAACTTTGGAATTATCCCAGTGGGATAACAAATTTCTCCACGGAGGAGGAGCTGTCACCTGGTAATGTCAAGCATGGAAAACACGATTGGAAAAAAACAAAGCCTAAAAGAAAGATCCCTTTAGGAAGATCCATTTGAGTTTAGCAGGCTACTCCCCCACCTCTCAGCTCCTGCCAGGACATCCCAGGGCAGTCTCCTCTGGAGTCTCCTCTCTGGGCACAGTTGTGCGGACACCTATGCCTTCCGGATGGAGACCATTCTCCCTCTAGAGCTCAAAGGCCAGAGGCGCTGCTGTCCTTGGGTGCCCTGTTGGCAGCTCATGGAAGCTCAAGTTGTCAGTGGCCGCAGGCGGTAATGCCCCCTCTCAGAACCACATTCCTGCGGGAGACAGTGATTGAGAACCGGCTGTGCACAGCATTGCAGGCGCTGCAAGGGGGGTGTAGCGAGACACCAGCTGCTGTTTCTACTCTCACAGCACAGTGATGGCCAAACTGCATTCTGCGCTGTGGAAAGGCCACCCCAGGCAAGGATGGGGTGAGAGGAGGTGGAGGGGCTCCCCGTCAGCTCACGCCCCAACCAGGGCAGCTCTCCCTGATCAAATTGTTGGAAAATAAAATTCTAGCAAAAAGAGGAAACCCAAAATGTTTGGGAGTAAGGGTGGTTTCATTTGCTTTTGGAAGGAGGAAGCACAGGGTAACAGTTAGTATCCTAGGCTCCACAATATAGTAACCATAATGGAAAAGAATTGGAAAAAAAAGAGAGCATATATACATATATTAATATATAGGGCTTCCCAGGTGGCACTAGTGGTAAAGAATCTGCCTGCCAATGCAGGAGACACAACAGACACAGGTTCGACCCCTGGGTTGGGAAGATCCCCTGGAGTAGGAAATGGCAACCTGCTCCAGTATTCTTGCCTGGAAAATCCCATGGACAAAGGATCCTGGCGGGCTACAATCCATGGAGCCGCAGAGAGTCAGACAAGCCTGACTGTGCGCACACACACAGACACGTGTATCTGAATTGCTTTGCTAATTCACTGGAAACTAACACAGTAGAGTAAATCAGTTATACTTCCATTTTAGAAAAAGGAAAAAAGAAAACCCCTAGGCTCCAGCAGGGGCAGGCCTGGGTTTGGACTCCAGCTCTGCCTTCTGTTGGTGGCTGATCACAAGTTGCTGATCCTGTCTCAGCCTCTGGTCTGTCACCTGTCAAGTGTGGATTACGGTGGTAGTCCCTATGCAGATTTGCAGAGAATTGGATAATTCGTGCAAACCATGCAGCTCGTTGGCCCATGGTAAATGCTCACCTAATGTTAGCTATTTAACTGCTGCTCCTCTTGGACAGTAAGTAATGTTTTTCCACGGATGACTCATTAATGTACTGACTCAAGTATCTTGAAGGTGCTCTCAGCCTCTCCAGAGTAACCTCCTGTGTAGGACAACAGGCAGAAATGTGTTGATTACCCCCCAGAGTGGGCATTTATACAAGCTGTGGCTGCAGCCATGTGGATGCACACACACCCATCCAGAGGCTGATGAGAAACTCTCACTCAGCAGGAAAACTATCACAGAGTGTTGGATTTAGGCACAAACAATGAATAAATGGGGATTTGGGAGAGAGGAATGCGCCACATAAACAATTTTCACAGTCAGAGATGAAAGCCCATGTGCTTCCTGCTTGAAGGAGTGAATTCGAAGAGAATCACAGGGGGAAATGAAGTAAGTACAGAGATGGCCCCTCTTTCTGGCCTAATTTCTGCACATCTGTTTCTCCTCCACAGGAGGTTTTATTTAGGTGAGCCCCAGAGTAAATAAGAACGGTATGTTACACACACACACACACACACACACACACGGAGTCAGGTGAAATTGTTTATTTGAGATATTTGGGGAAGAGTGAAAAGTCTAGAAATCACAGCAGCTACCTTCTGTGTCATATCAGAGAAAGCGAATAAGACAAGTTTTTTTTAAAATCAGTTCTTTGTACCAAATCCATAGTTGCCATTATTTTTAATTTTTTTTTAAGAATCATTTTTGACCAAAGGAGTTGAGCAAAAGAATCTGTCTTGAAGCTATTTCCAACTGAGGAACAATTCATGCATTCATTTATAGAGCCGATATTTCTTGAGAACTTCCACTAAACCAGGTTTCTTATTAGACACAAGCTAGCCTGATGCTTGGAGAAGGCAATGGCACCCCACTCCAGTACTCTTGCCTGGAGAGTCCCATGGACAGAGGAGCCTGGTGGGCTCCAGTCCATGGGGTCGCTGAGAGTCGGACACGACTGAGCGACTTCACTTTCACTTTTCACTTTCATGCATTGGAGGAGGAAATGGCAACCCACTCCAGTGTTCTTGCCTGGAGAATCCCAGGGACGGGGGAGCCTGGTGGGCTGCTGTCTATGGGGTCGCACAGAGTTGGACACAACTGAAGCGACTTAGCAGCAGCAGCCTGATGCTAGAAGCCATAAATTCAAGGAAAGATAAAGGAGAGACAGTTGTTATCCTCAAGAGTTTTGCAAATGGGAGTTGGGGATGGAACTCCAGATCCATAAGAAAGTGATTCAAATACAATGGCATATGACTGGTGATGGAAATATGTCTATAAGATATGGCAGCAAGCAAGCATGGGAACGGTGTCAGGGAAGACTTCCAGAAAGAGGAAATACCTAAGCAGATTAATAAGTAGTGATAACCCAGGGAACAAACTGACAGAACTTAGTGGCTTGTATACGTGTGTGGTGTTTACCAAAGAGGGGCAAGTCAGAGGTCATGGTAACATCCAGAGACTCAGACACAGAGGACAGACTTGTGTTGCCAAGGGGCAGGCAAGGTAGAGGAGGGATGGATTGGGAGCTTGGGGTTAGCAGATGCACACTACTGTATTTGAGATGGATAAGCAACACGGTCCTATTCACTAGCACAATGACACAAGGAACTATATTCAGTATTCTGTGATGAACCATAATGTAAGGAATTTGAAAAAGAATATGTGTATGTATAACTGAGTCATTCTGCTATACAGCAGAGATGAGCGCAACGCTGTAAATCAACTACACGTCAATAAACAGTTTTTGAAAAATTAAAAACGCAAGATAACATCCAGGTTTCCATCTTAAGTAGGATGGATTCATGGTGGTACCAGCAGCGGAACTAAAAAAGGCCAGATGGAGGAACAGCTCTGTGAAGAGGATAAGTTTGGCCTCACATATGTTGGATTTGAGATGCTTATGGGCCACCCAGGTGGAGACACTGAAAATGCAATTGTTATGTAGAGGCTGGAGTTAGGAGAGAGGCTGAAGGTATTGGTTGGGTAGTTATAAGTCAGTGTTTAGGTGGGAATTAAAACTCGAGGGTGGACGTGATTAGCCAAGGATAAAGTATCCAGCCAAGTGAACATTTAGTGAAGAAGTAGAAGAGGCGCCTGTGTTGAGGATATGGCATCTCAGCTTCTGAAGGGGAGGAGGGGTGGTCCTCAGAGTTTTATAAAAGGAAGATGTCGGTAGGTTCACACTGAAGGGTGTCCATTAGATGTGGCAGTTTGGATGTCATGGACTTTAACAAGACCAGATTCAACAGCATGGCAGGTGCCCAGGTGGAGTGGAGTGGGTTGAGGGGTGACTGGGGTGTGAGAATTTGAGACAGCAAGAGGCAGGCAAGTGCTATTGGGGAAATCTGGAAGAGAGATTCAGCAGTAATAGGAACAGGACTCAGGGTCAAGAGAAGTTCACCTATTTTTGGTGTGAGAGAATTTATTCTAAAGGGACTAACGGGAAGGAGGCATCCTGGAGATAAGTTGAAGCTATAGCGGAGAAGGGGTCTTTGATAAAGTGTCATCCCAGAGGCATTTGCACAAGGTCAGGTCCACAGATGGAGTCATTGACCTTCACAGGGAGAGTCGGAGGTGAAAGGCTGGATGAGATATTTTTTTCTCTTCCTACAGAGAAAGATATTTCTTGGGAAGATAGGATTTAAGTTACTGAGAAATGTATTGCTTTGGAAGGAGATCATCTCATTTTCATGTAATCAAAATTCTGTATTTCTGATGAAACAGACTCACACGAGAATCACACCCAAGACATCAAGGCTCAGCGCCTGCTTGGAAATGATTTTCTGCAGCGGAAATCAACTTGCATAGATTCTGACAGTATGAGCCATGTGATTTCAGATGAGCTAAATATACAAGAAAAGAATAGGCTGGTTTCCAGAGACTAAGAAAAACTGACAGAGAAATTTTCATTCATATTTACTTGATTAAATTTGATTGTACCAACATCAATAATGAAAAGTGCTAATATGTCCCAGCAGTTCACTCAGATAAATATAGAAAGCAATCCAGTATTGATTTTTTTCAATGAATATACAAATTTTAATACGTTTGAGGGAGTGGTGAAAGTAGCAAAACCAAGCTGAGTTTACAAAATATATATATATATATATTTTTTTGCATTGCTCTGTCTTATTTTGTTTTTTATTTTATTTTTTAACTTTACAATATTGTATTGGTTTTGACATACATCAAAATGAATCTGCCACAGGTATACATGTTGAATAGCACCATCTCCAAGTTAGTTTCACTATAGAATCCTTTAAAAATGTGTTCTTGCTTTGCTTTGCTTTTCATTCACTCAACAAACATTTATTGGGCCTCTATGTATACAGAAAAGAATATAAGGGGAAAAAAAAGAATATATGGTACAGTAATAAATTCATAAAATATTGTCCTATTTCTCAGTAAGCTTGTACTCAGGAGAGGATAGTACAGGTTGGGGAGGATGGACACATTTTTAGTGCCCCAGTACCAGGTGAGGTATACCAGGTATCTAAGAGGGAGTTGGTGATTGACAGGGAGGCCTGGCGTGCTGTGATTCATGGGATCGCAAAGAGTCAGACGCGACTGAGTGACTGAATGAACTGAAGAGGGCTAAGGATGCTCTTAGCTCTCTAAGGATGCCATGATGGGGATTGGGAAGGAGTGAACACATTAGGATGAGTGGGTTGAAGAAAAACATTACTAAGGCAACAGTTCGGGCTTTGATTATCAGATATGTTTCCAGTAGATAGAATTGATAGTGGGAAGTCCAGGCTTTTTCAAAGAGCAGCATGCTCTCTGTTCTGTCTGGGACACGGGAATGTGTAAGGCTGGGAAGGGGTGAGAGCAGAGCATGGAGGGTGTGACCTTCCAGCCTAAGAAGGTCAATCAGATTCGGGAAAGAGATGATGGGCAACCATCAACTTTTCAACAAGGGAAAGGATATGAGCTACACTTCAGGAATTCTTAAAGGCACCATTCTCTTCTTGGCCATATTTCTGTCTCCATGATGACGAAGGGGGAAAAAATGAAACGAGCTTGAGTTTCCACTGACACCTTGCAGTCAAGGAAGGTCCTGTTCTTTCACAAGGAGAAGTGGAAATCCTCTGTTTATTTAAAGGCCATTAACCTTTTTCACAGTAAAATACCAAATGATCTGTGGTGATTCCAGATATACTCATCTAAATAAAAGGAAACTGTCTCCTTGCAAACTGAGTCACAAATGAAAAATATTTGGGGAGTGCCATAGAAACAAGTGCACTGTTTTCCTGAAATATGGAAAAAGAATTTTGTAGCATCTAGTTGTGTGAAAGGAGACAGTATTCTGCCCAGTGTCCTACCTGGAATATGGAAACAGAAAGCTCTTAAGATAGATAGATAGGTGGAAGGATGGATGGACAGACAGACAGATGGATGGATGATAGATAGATGAATAGATGGATGGATGGATGGTTAGATAGATAGAGCTAAATATTCTTAGAATGGAGGGGTTACATAATCAGGTCCCAGGTAGAACTGAGGATCCAGGCAGCAAAAACTGACAGGGCAGTCTTCAGAATCCTGCTGTAGGAATGATTAGCCACACCCCTACCATTATTACCCATTCTTGGGTTACTCCTCCCAAGATGCAGATTTCTAACAGGAGTCCCGTTGATCTACTCCTTGGCCAGGGATGTGGGACCCTTTGATTAATAGTTTCACCAAATCCACAAGGTACTCCAGAGAGACTGTTTCCCAGTGGAGGAGCTGCATGCTCTTCCCCAAAGGAAAGGGGCAGGGATCCTGGGCAGCTGAAATTAGTAATGCCCACCACCTTAGCATCTGTCACCTCACACACTTCTGGACCACCTATATAATACGTGTTCTGATCCCACTCTGTAACTAGAACTCCAGGGTCATAGGTAAGCTCTGTGTTGTCGAGTCTCCTGTGTAGGGGTAGTTAGCTCACTATACTGCAAGGCTTTCTTCTGGGTCGGTCTTTCATATATGTGGACAGCCCAGTCCTGGCTGTTTCTGGTACAATCCAGCTGGCAGAAGCTGTGAGCATCAGACTGACAAAAACATCACAGCCCCAGCATACCAGAGATGATCAGACTTGGTTGATTGTCATTATGCAAAGAGTGGGAACTTCCCTGCTGAGGCTTTGGATGGAGCAGGATGGTGGAGTGAAGCAGAGCCCTAAGCAAGCCCCATCTTATAAGAGTTGATTAGCAGGAATGGATTGCAAGCCTCGCGATTGTTCGTTTTTCCCCCTCTTTTGCTGCTGAGACATTAATGAGGCTCTGGGCTGTGATTAGCTTTGGCCCCACATCCTCAGCATACTTCTATAAGCATTCATTCAAATGCTTATGTGGTAAACTGCATCACTTAGGATTAAATGTGGATGCAAGTAACAAAGACCCACAGTCATAGTGGCTTACACAAGATGTTTATTTCTCCCTCCAGGAAAAATCCATAGGTAGGCAGTTAAGCACTCTCTGGTGGCTGTGAGCTGGGAACCCCTTAGGGACCAAGCCGCCTTCTAGCTTTTCCCACTCCTGTGTTTGTTCTCAGAGTCCAGGATGGCAGTGAGAGCTTCACCCGCATATCTCTGCATTTCAGGCAGAAGGATGAAGGAAGGGCTGAAAGAGGAAAGGGCTACAGAAGGTTCTAGAAGCTGCGTACCACACTTTGACTCACATCCCTTTGGCCAGAACATGCTGCCCGTGGTTACAAAAGATGCTAAGGAGTATGGACATTATTCTGTGTGCCTTGTGCCCAGCTTAACTTTAGGGATTATGTTGTAGTGAGAGAAGGGGAGGGCGGGTCTCGGCGAACAATTCGCAGCCTCTTTTACATTGTGCTTCATGCTGGATGCATGAACAGGCAGCTCTCCTCTCCTCTGAGGAGCAAACCTTCTCCCTGAGGTTCTTATTTTGGCAGGTTGGTCAGACAGGCACCCCCACTGGACTGCTCAACTATGAAACTGCAATTCTAGGGGAAAGAACGGGTCTGAATTCAGCACCTTGGACCAGTCTGTCAGCATCTCCTTTTTATTCTGGGGGAGTTTACCGAATCTCTGATACCTGTCAGCTGGGCAGCAGTGGTTGACCTCTTCACAGTCTGTGTCTGTGATCTGGGCCCAGGTCCCTTGACGGGAAAATTATGAAGGGTCCGTTGTCAGCGAGAGGCTGGTCTTGCTCAGACCTTGTTCAGAAATGTACTTAGAGTCCCCAGGATTTTGTGAAACTGTTTCTTTTTATTTATTTTTTTAATTGTTTATTTGCCTGCCCTGGGTCTTAGTTGTGGCACACGAACTCTAAATTCTGGCCTGTGGGATCTAGTCCCCTGATCAGGGATTGAACCTGAGCTCTCTGCATTGGGAGAACGGAGTCTTAGCCACTGGACTACCAGGGAAGTCCCTAAAACGTTTACTACTCCTCTCACTTCAGCTTTTAGCTGGTGCTGAGTTGGTTCTATGAGGAAGCCCAGAAGTCCTCCTTCCTCTTGGTCACTCCACCCTTTCCCCTTCTGCTCTTCCCACCACCCCCGACCCCACTAAAAAGTGAAACTGTTGGTTGCTCAGTCGTGTCTGACTCTTTGAAACCCCCTGGACTGTAGCCCACCAGGCTCCTTTGTCCTGGAATGCTCCAGGCAAGGATACTGGAGTGGATTGCCATTCTCTTCTCCAGGGGATCTTCCCAACTCAGGGATTGAACCCAGGTCTCCTGCACTGCAGGCAGATTCTTTACCATCTGAGCCACCCGGGAATCTAGGCCCCAATTCATATCATGCATGCTTCCCACTGAATAGTAAGTTCCATTTGCCTTTGGTTTTCCCATTTCCCAAGTGGAGCCCCTACAAGTCATGGTGTTTGCTAAACTTGACCTCTGCACTTCCAAGGGTTGGAACTCAGACCATGAGTGGAAGCTGGTCAACTTTTCACACTGCTGATGGTCAGCACTGTCCAAAGAGGGAAGGGCTGCCTTGAGAGGTGGTGAGTTCTCTGTGTCTGAAATCCTCTGTGCAGAGGATTTCAAGCAGAAATCCTGGGTGGAGAACAATTTGTGTTTCTGGAAATCAATTAGGTTAAATGGCTTCTACCTCCAGCGTGACCTTCTGTGGTTCTATGAGCATGAAAAATCCATTGTGTTGCACTATGAGTTCTTGAGGAAGTGAGGAAAAAGAAGAACGTGATCCTAGAGAGGTAGCTGAAAGCAATGGCAAAGAGTCCTGATTCTCTAGGACTAGTTCTCCAGTACCAGGGTCCGAATCCTGGCCTCATTATGATTGTGGCCCTGAGCAAGTCAGTAGCATTCTGTATCTCAGCCCTTCATCTGCGTAAAGGAAGAGAAAGAATTCTTGTTTCATAGGATATGAAGATTAAGTATCGTAATGCATGTGAAACAGGGAGAACAGTGCTTAGCACATGGTAAGCACTTGACAGTCCTCCTCATTATTATTGTTGTTACATACAAACAATATATACATAACAAAGACAATGTTAGAATTCTTAGTTTCATAACAATTATTTTCACCATCACTGATGGAAAAAGAAAAGATGGAATACACCTGAATTTATTGGCAAACGCTTCCCCAAACGGTTAGGCTGTTGGAAACCCAGTCTGTAGGCAGTTCAGTTCAGTTCAGTCACTCAGTCGTGTCCGACTCTTTGCGACCCCGTGAACCGCAGCACGCCAGGCCTCCCTGTCCATCACCAACTCTTGGAGTCCACCCAAACCCATGTCCTTTGAGTCGGTGATGCCATCCAACCATCTCATCCTCTGTCGTCCCCTTCTCCTCCTGCCCTCAATCTTTCCCAGCATCAGGGTCTTTCCAAATGAGTCTGCACCTTTTGCATTCAACTGAGAGATGCTCACACAAAGGAAGTACTGATTGACTCTTGTAAGTTCAATAGGCAGATATACCGCAGAGAACCGTGGCAAGCAGGAGCTAGAGAATCAGTGGCCCAGGGCCCCTCTCTTGTTCTCCTCTCTCTTTGTTTGAGCCTTGTTTTCTCCCACTGAAGATGAAGGAAGGAAGGAAGGGTCCCCGCAGGGCCTGGAAGGCCAAGTATTTCTGGGCCATCCAAGGCCCAGCAGAATGAGAGCATAGAGTGAGCAGTGGGGATGAAGGACCTGGAAGCTGAGAACCTCTCTGAGGCATCTTGGTGAACCATGGCCTCTGGAGGGTAGAGTGTGCAGTCCCTGAAAAGGCCACGCAAGGCCACATGCTTCTGAGTGAGGGAGGGACATATGATATTCTGGGCCTCAGCCTGTGTTATCTCCTCTGCCTGGCCGGTTTTCTTCTCTTTTCCACCTGATGAAGGCATCCTTCAAGGCCCAGCTAACATAACACTTACTCAGTCAAGTTTTCCTCACCACTTTGTATCTGGAGGAAATTGCTTTTAGCTGTGATCACAACGGTGGCTTAAACTCACAGCAGAAAATCTGGAGTGAACTGTCCAGAGCTGGTGTAGTCACTCCAGGATGCTAACTGGAACCCAGGCAATTTCTCTCTTTCTGCACACTCAGGCACCCTTAGCAGACTCTTGTCCATGTGGATACAAGGTGACACTCCACCTAGAGCATCATATTCCTTGTGGTAGGCAGAGCGATGGCCCCCCAAAGATGTCTACATCCTAACCCCTAGAACCTGTAATTATGTTAGGTTACATGACAAAGGGGAGTTAAGGTTACAGATGGAATTAAGGTCTCCAAACATCTGACTTTAACATAAAGAGATTACCTTGGATTATCTGAGTTGGCTCAGTCTGATCATAAGGACTCCTAAAAGTGGAAGAGGAGGCAGAAGAGGAGAGTCGGAGGGAGATGTGACTGGGGAAGAGTAGTCAGAGAGCTTACGACACTGCTGAGAGCTTCCCTGGTGGCTCAGTGGTAAAGAATCCGCCTGCCAATGTAGGAGCCGCAGGTTCAATCCCTGGATCGGGAAGATTCCCTGGAGAAGGAAATGGAAACTGCTCCAGTATTCTTGCCTGAAGAATCTCATGGATAGAGGAGCCTGGAGGGCTATAGTCCACGGGGTCTCAAAAGAGTTACACATGACTTGATGACTGAACAACAACAGCATTGTTGACTTTGACAGTGGAGGAAGGGGCCATGTGGTGAGGACTGTGGGTGGCCTCAGGGAGCTGGCAAAAGCAAGGAAGCACTTCTTCCCCAAAGCATACAGAAAGGAGCATAACTCTGCCACCCTGTGACTGTAACCTGGTGACACCCTTGTTAAACTTCTGACCCGCAGAAATGTAATATAGTAAATCGATATTTTGTAAGCTACTAAGTCTGTGTCATTTGTTACAGCAGCAGTTGGAAGCTAGTACATCCTCCTAGCACCAGGTCCCTGTATTAGGCAGAAAGAAGGGAAAAGCCAAGTGCCGCTTAAATCAACTCTCCCCCTTTGAAGGAGCTTTCCCAGAAGTCTTACCCAAAATGTTCACATACATCTCACTGGCCAAAACTGTCCTATGGCCGCCTTTCTATGCAAAGAAAGCTGGGATGTGTAAATTTTCAGCTGGGTACATTGCCACCCATCCCCCATAAAAGAAGGATTCTGTTAGCATGGGAGAAGGGGAGAATAGATCTGGGACAGGCAACTTGGAGTCCCTCCACATTCCCCAGCGGAACTGACAATTTTCCAAATCGTTATTCTTTCTTCCAGCTCTTTTTGGGCTCTTTTGCAATTTATGTGTTTACTTGACTGCTCTCATTACTTTACTCAGAGGTCCCCCAACCCGACACCATGGCTGATTAAGCTTTCTGTCCCTGATGTTCAGTGCAGTGCCTGCTAGAAGGTAGGTGCTTGCATTAAGTTAGACAGATGGATGTATAAATAGACTTTGAATGAGAGAATGATCAATGTACTTCATAGCGCCATAGGTCCTTTGTATTTTCTCATGACAAAGGTCTATTGGGGTTAGGTTAGATTTTATAAGACCATTTGGCCAGGATCACAACCTCATCTCCGGTGAATTGAAGCTGCACAGCTGCGGTGTGTCACCTTTCTTTACTGTCTATTACAGTCTGCTTCTTCCTCCAGAGAAACTCAGCAAGCTGGTCAAAGGCTGTAATGTACACCTGTCTCAGCCTAAAGAGCCTCAGTTAACCTTGAGTGTAAATTACACTTCCTGCCTGTTCTTTATTTTTAGCTGGGCAGTATCTCCTTGGTTCCTCCTGGGAAGTCTGCATTAGATTTCAGTCATGAAGCTAGAAAATACTGGCATTTCTAAGCCAGCTGGAATGAGTCTTATTAACCCCACGACACTTGGTTTCTTGGGACGCTCCTCAGGCTTGTGATTCAGGCTTTCCATGGCAAGATGGCAGTCTGGGCTTTCCAGTGCCCGCACGTGCATTAGTAGAGAAATCTGCTATTTGGATCTGACTCATTTGGACATATACAAACTGCAGATTTCCTGAGTTCATTCCCTCTGGATGAAACGCTGGAAGAAACAACAAATTGTTGTTTCTGGATGAAACGCTGGAAGAAACAACAAATTGTTGTTATCTTAAAAGCCTAGTTTTGTTGCTTTTTTCCATCCCCCCTCCCTGCGTTCCTTCTCAGTTACGCAGTATCACGACCCAAATCTTTAGCACTTGAGCTATATAGCCAAGAGCCTTGAAACCAATAGGGCCCGGGCAGTGGAGATGATCAGGCCAGTCAGTGGGCATCACATCACAGAGAATTCTTAATCACTTGAGGCTGCTTCACCGGGAGTAGTGAGTTACTTAGAGTCAACCTTTTTGTTTTAAGTCAGAAATTTTTAACCTAATTTTATTACAGAATTCCTTGTAGTGCCTGACTCAGTTCAGCTGGACAAGCTCCATCAGTGTTGGTGGAACTGAGTGCCAATTGATGTATTTATTTTAACACCCCACTGGACCTCAGCTCCTTTTTGGTGCCACAGGCCATGCAGGGCAGCCTTCTCAGTGCTAGGCCAGAGGTGGCATTTTTTAAAATGTGATTTATTGTTTTTATTTTGCCTAGATACAGAATATCTGATTTTTAAAATTATATTAAAAATATTGAAAATTATAAAGAAGAAAATTAAAAACACTTAGTGTCTCGTTACCCAAAAATAACCGCCACTGATATTTTCCTAGTTTCTCAATTTTAAAATTTGTGAAGGGATGCCCTGTACTCTTATTGATTTCTCTGAGAATTGGGGGAAATGGGGAGAGGGTAGTTTATAGTTCCTCTGATCTTTCAGCTTCAGGTATTATTATTAGGATATATGCACACACATATACACGTATATTTGCACGCATGTGTGCATGCTCTGTCACTTCAGTTGTGTCTGACTCTTTGTGACACTGTGGACTGTAGCCCACCAGGCTCCTCTGTAATTGGGATTCTTCAGGCAAAAATACTGGAGTGAGCTTTCCATGCCCTCCTCTAGGGGATCTTCCCCATCAAAGGACTGATGCCTTGTCTCTCACATCTGCCTGCATTGGCGAGCAGGTTCTTTCCCACTAGCGCCACCTGGGAAGCCCACACACATTTATACAGATAGAATATATCCTGTTGGAATGTATATCACTGCTGCTAAGTCACTTCAGTCGTGTCCGACTCTGTGCCACCCCATAGACAGCAGCCCACCAGGCTCCCCCGTCCCTGGGATTCTCCAGGCAAGAACACTGGAGTGGGTTGCAATTTCCTTCTCCAATGCATGAAAGTGAAAAGTGAAAGTGAAGTTGCTCAGTCGTGTCGTCGACTCTGTGCAACCCCATGGACTTCCACCTACCAGGCTCCTCCGTCCATGGGATTTTCCAGGCAAGAGTACTGGAGTAGGGTGCCATTGCCTTCTCCCATATATCGTTCAGTTCAGTTCAGTTCAGTCGCTCAGTTGTGTCCGACTCTTTGCGACCCCATGAATCGCAGCACGCCAGGCTTCCCTGTCCATCACCAACTCCCGGAGTTCACTCAGACTGACGTCCATCGAGTCAGTGATGCCATCCAGCCATCTCATCCTTTGTCGTCCCCTTCTCCTCCTGCCCCCAATCCTTTCCAGCATCAGACTCTTTTCCAATGAGTCAACTCTTTGTATGAGGTGGCCAAAGTACTGGAGTCTCAGCTTTAGCATCATTCCTTCCAAAGAAATCCCAGGGCTGATCTCCTTCAGAATGGACTAGTTGGATCTCCTTGCAGTCCAAGGTTCTCTCAAGAGTCTTCTCCAACACCACAGTTCAAAAGCATCAATTCTTCAGCGCTCAGCCTTCTTCACAGTCCAACTCTCACAACCATACGTGACCACAGGAAAAACCATAGCCTTGACTAGACGGACCTTTGTTGGCAAAGTAATGTCTGCTTTTTAATATGCTATCTAGGTTGGTCATAATATATAAAATACATATATAATATGTATATATAAAACATATACATATTTGAGCTGTGTCAGTTAGCTATTGGCCAAAATAGTGTTCTGTGACAAATGATTCTCAAACTCAGTGCTTCAAAACAAAAATCATATGTTCTTGCTCACTCTTCTGTGAGGAGAAGACTGGGTGTTTGCTAATCTGGGCTGGGCTTAGCCGAGTAGCTCTAATGGAAGGTGCAGATATGACTGGCCATGGCTTCTGACTCTGGGTTGAGCTCCTGTCTACTCCTGACATGTTCTTTCTGGGGCCCAGGCTAAAGGAACAGCAGCTCCCCGGAGAAGCTGTACTTTTGGTGCCAGAAGAGGCTCAAGAGGATGCGCCTGATTGGGTGGATACATTCCAAGCCTCTGCTTGTGTCATGTCTGCTAGCATCCCATTGGCCAATGCAGGTCACATGGCTGCACCCAAAGTCAAGAGCAGGGAAGTATATCCCCACCTCCCATGAGGACAAAACAAATCATGTGGCCAAGACCAATATCAGTGGTGGGGTGCCGGGGACCAGCCCCGGCTGATCCAGGGTATTCGAAGGAGAGACGGCGTAGGCGAAGATCAGGAAACAATTGCTTAATTAAATGTTAATTAAGGATATAAAGAGTAATAGAATGAGGATAGCTCAGTAAAATTCAGTGAAGAAAAGAGGCTGAAATAAGGATAGCTCAGTGAGGAAATTGAGTGGAGAAAAGAGGCTGAATAATTCAGCCAGAAGGTAAGAGAAAGAACGACATGGTGAGACCAAGTTTCGGTGAACACAGCCTGCACTTTATTTTCCAAAGTAGTTTTTATACCTTAAGTTATGCATAGAGGATAATGGGGGAAGGGGTAGAGTCAGGCAGCAAGCCAGGCTTTCTTCCTGCAAACTTATCATATGCAAAAGCTTAGGTGATTTGCATCATCTTCTGGCCTGGAGGCCTGTTAACATTTTAAGACCTTTTCTTCAGAAAACTTATTTTTCTCTAAAGGTGATTGGTCAGGAGCCACCCTCCAAAAGCATTAGATAAAGTTGCATTCCTACAGCGCAAAGGTGTGGTGGGCTATAACAAGAAAAAGAATTAACTCAAGGGTCCCAGGTTACAAACATTAAAGCTACTACTTACACCAATTATATTAATCAATACACTGCCAGGGACACAGCAGGTAAGGGATATGGAAACTTAGCAGCAAACATTGGCCCAACAAGTGAAAATCCCTTCACCAATACAATTTCTAATCAATCTTTTAACTACTCAAAAGAATCTGTGTTTAGACAGTTTAGAACATCTCCTGCCTCTCACAGTTGGGAGGCTCTGAACAATCACATGTGGCCGGAAAAACCTATTCAGGCAGGCTAGAGGATTTCCAAAGGAGTTTGTAGGTTAAACACTGTCACACCCAGGAATTATTAACTGGAGCTGTAAGCTAACTTTTTTCAGAGAGGTAGTGGGGGACAGCCCCCCGTAAAGTCAGAGGTGTAGGTGAAAGCACAAAGCAGAAAGTAGGCAGACTCTGGTTTTGGGTGTAAATGCTCGAGAATTTCCAGGGGGACTCCTGAGGCTCGATCCCGCCTTTGCGTGTGCCTAGCCTCCTTCCTCATGACCTTTGTCATGGGCGGAGTTCCTCACGCTGGCTACCGGCAGTGATAGAATTCCAGTTGAGCTATTCCAGATCCTGAAAAGTGCTGCACTCAATATGCAATATGCACTCAATATGCAATATGCCGGCTCCCGGCAGTGGGGGACATATGTGTTTTTACCATGAAGATGCAGGGGGAAGGGAGGGAATTTGAGCATAGAGTCAACCCACATTCTAGATATCTGCTGAGGTACTCAGTTTTTTTGAGATTTAAATGAAATCTGCTCAAAACTCACCTGGCCAATCTCTCCAGGAAACCTGTAGCCTGGAGCTTCCCCTACCCATTGAATTGGTTCCATTTTAGGTCACTTGAGTTGTCCCTATTCCATGCTCCTATTCCTTTCCTTGATTCCTCCCAAAGTAATTGACACAGATGTATGTATCAGTAAAAGATGTAATAAACATTTGGAGAGCAAAGGTTTGTATCTCTGTTTATCTGTTGATGCTGCTTGGCCTTCCCCTCTGGGTTGTTTGCGTCTCAGCCCACACACAGCCTCTCAAGTCAAAGCTTGCTGAAGAATTCACCCTGGTCTCAGAAACCTGAAGATCTCCTCTTGGCTGAGCTATATGACTTTTTGCAACTTGATTCATCTTTTATCATTCATTCAACATACTTGTACTGACTATCTGTGCCTTTCTCATGGTGAATTTATACTCTATTAATGGAAATTAATAATTTATGTATACTCTGATGCAGGGTTTAGAGTTAGCCTCCTAGTTGGTTTTGGCCCTATTGGTTTTAGGGGGGCAAATAATTCTTTATTGTGGGGGGTGTTTTGTACTTTGTAGTATGTTTATAAACTGCTACCCCCTAAATGCCAGTAGCACCAACTTCACTCTGCTTGAGTAATGGATAACCATAATATCTCCAGAATCTCCAACTATGCCCTAAGGGACAAAAGCACCTTGGTTGAAAACCAATGTTCTAACATATAGTGGACTTGATAAGACCACTGATATTGTTATTTTCTGATGGTGAATCTGTGAAAGCCTCATGAGGTTGGTGGTATCTGAGCTAAGGTTTCAATAGTGGCTAGGGTTTGGAGATGGATTTTCTGGGGAAGGGTAAATCAGTGGTCACAGATGGGCAAGTAAGGAGTAGCTCTGTTTAACCAAAGCATAAAGTGAAATGGGCACGTTGTTAAGAGTAGAGGCTCTTATAGGTACTAGGAGGCTAGATGCTGTAGGGCCATCTTAGTCATGAAAAGAACTGCCACTTCTACTGTGAGGGAAGCCTTCAGTATGTCTGAAGCTGTGTTCATCTGGAGGGAGTATAGTTATAGCATTTGTCTTCATGTTCAGTCACTCAGTTGCGTCTGACTCTTTTGCCACCCCATGGACTGTAGCCCACCAGGCTCCTCCGTCCATGGGATTTCCCAGCAAGAATACTGGAGTGGGTTGCCATTTCCTTCTCCAGGGGATCGTCCCAACCCAGAGATCGAACCGTCTCTCCTGCACTGCAGGTGGATTCTTTACCGCTGAACCACCTGGGAAGCCCTGTTTGGGTTTCTTCATAACCCAAATTGTTGCTACAAAGTATCATCCATCCAGAAGTTATTTTTCTGATGCCTAAGAAGGAAACAGAAAAGGCCTCTGAGAGGCACAGTGCATCCTGGAATAATTCCATGCCCGTATCTTGGTATTCCGTGTGTTAGTCACTCAGTCATGTCTGACTCTTTGTGAACCCATGGACTGTAACCCACCAGGCTCCTCTGTCCATGGAATTCTTCAGGCAAGGATACTGGAGTGGGTTGCCATTCCCTTCCAGGGGATCTCCCTGACCCACAGATTGAACCCGGGTCTCCTGCATTGCAGGCAGATTCTTTACCGTCTGAGCCTTACTCTTCAGAAGGTCTCAGTCTGAACGCTTTAGGTTAGGTCTCAGTTGAACAAACCTGGTTGGCCGGTTCCCAGCAGCAGATTAGGAATAGACGAGGAGAGGGGGAGGGAAAGGACAAACATCGGCAGGCACACTCTGCAGCGAAGCTTCCAACATGACGGAGGGGAGGAGAGCAAAAGCAGAGGCAAATGAATGAATGAATAAATTCAGACCAAATGATTTGGAAGCATCATAGTATGGGGCCCTGTAGGTAGGGGAACACCCATCCCTGCATAACCCCAAAACATTGGTACATTACAGTACCGCCCTATTTAAGTCAGCATACTCCGTGTGTAAAAAGGCAGGGCATATGTGAAGTACTGTGGTGAAGTACCATGTGACCAGAGTTTGGCACGATGGTGAGGACCAGGGTCTAGAGTTATACTTCCTGGCTTAAACCCTAGCTTCAACGCTCTGTACCAATAAACTAATTCCTTAGCCCTGCCTTGCCTTAATGAGTTTGTCTGTAAAATGGGAATTCCCTGCTCATAGGGTCATAAGGAAGGTTAACTACAACAATCCACATGAATTTTTAGCTTAGCTCTTGGCACAGATTTAGTGTGCAAGAAAAGTTAAGTGGTTATTACAATCATTTCATTGAAAGAATAGAGCTGGCAAGACCTCCCTCACAACTTCAGTGTAGCTGCTCTTCTGGAATATTCCCAGAGTCTCCTGGCTGTGCTCAAGTTTCCTTTTCAGAAAATATATAGGTTTTGTAAAAGCTGAGGAAAGTTCCAGAACAGTAGGGGCAGTATCAGTCCTTTGTATCAGTCCCTTCCATCTCCTCTCTTCTTGGCAGGAGAAGTCAGGCCACTGAGGATGGTGACAGCAGGTTCACTAGCCACCAGCCATGTCTCGGCAGTGTATTTCCTTTGAACAAGACCGGCTCTTCACCCTTTGGCCTGCCTGACAGAAGAGCAGTTAGCACGAGATAGCAGAATATGAAGCTCTTCTCCTTCAGATAGTATGTCTTAACCTATGAAAAGTAGTTGCTGTTGTTTAGTCGCTGAGTCGTGTCCAGCTCTTTTGCAACCCCATGGACTGTAGCCCACCAGGCTCCTCTGTCCATGGGATTTTTCCAGTCAAGAATACTGGAGTGGGCTGCCATTTCCTTCTCCAGGGGATCTTCCCCAACCAGGGAATGAATCCATGTCTCCTCATTGGCAGGCAGATTCTTTACCACTGAGCCACCTGGGAAGCCATGCTAAGAAAAATAATTACCTCCAAATTAAGAATGCACAGGAGAAGAGAGTTGAAAGGAAGGCACCAAAGCGTATTGGAAGGTGGTGGCAATGACTGGGTGGCAGCAGCTCTGGGCTGTTTCCCTTTGACCAGTGTCTGCTCAGTGGCGAAGGTGGCGACACGCTGTAAGGTGAAGCCTGGCAGGTACCACACCGTCATGTAAAGCAGAGACCACCAGGAGGCCACCCAGTGGGAGGAAGCTGCTCTCTGGCCAGAAGATAAAGTAACCTGTCTTCTGTTTGTGTGTTTTCCAGGCTGGAGCAGGAAATACAAGCCCTGGAAAGTGAAGAGTCCCAAATATCTGCCAAAGAGCAAATCATCCTAGAGAAGCTAAAGGAAACAGAAAAATCCTTCAAGGACTTTCAGAAGGTGAAGAAAACTAACGTCATTTCTCTCACTTTATACCCCTGGGGAAGCAGGCACACCACGACAGTGCCAATTGGAGAAAAGGCCAGTTGGTCTGGATAAGAAGCCTGGACCACACACCCTGCAACGAGGGGTAGATGCGTGAGGACCAGAGCCGTCTCTGACGCTGAGAGTGGCGAATTGGTCTAAAAACCAATTCTTATGAAGCCGGTTAAACAGACTCCCTGTAGCTTTAAGTCTTTCTTTTATAAAAAGGCCAGGGGCAAAACCGTATCAAATGGGCATGAATTCCAAAAAAGAAAGTGTCAGTGAAACATGAAGTTTTACCGCACAGGCATGCCTCAGAAATATGGCGGGTTTGGTTCCAAACCACTGAAATTAAGTGAATATTGCAATAGAGTGAGTCACATGAATTTTTTGGTTTCCCACTGCATATAAAAGTTATGTTTACACTATATTGTTAGTCTATGAAGTATGCAATAGCCTTATGTCTAAAAAACAACGTCCATACCTTAATTAAAAATAATACTGTTGGAACAATGGTGCTGACAGATTGGCTTAACTGGGGGTTGTCAGGCACCTTCCATTTGTTAAAAAAAAAGCAAAATTGAGGCACAATAAAATGAGGTGTGCCTATCTATGAAAACACACGGTGCTCTGTAGCAGAGAGAGAATCCATAATGCCAGCAGGTTCTGAACAACTCAGGACCCCCCTCCCCTCTATTTTACAACTCCTGTTTCCTCAGGTACCCAGCGGTGATAGGAAAGCAGTCTAAACACATTCATTACAGGATGGGATTTTCTGTTATCACTTCTCGAGCACAACCAAGGGTATTTGCTGGATAATTGACATCAATGTCTACTGGGAGAAATTTGGGGTAAATAAGGTGCAGAGGGTAAACCTTTTCCTTAAATTTCGGAATCCCAAACAGATTTCCCAGAAGGAAAGAGAGCATGGGGTTTGCCCACCACAGTCAAATTCTGGGGGAGAAAGACGGGCTGAATGAGTGAAGGGTCATCTCCCCACGTATATAGTGACTCCCTGCCCTGCTTTTGTCTCCACAGAGCTTCTCCAGTGCAGATGGAGGTAAGTGTAAGCGCTCTCTCCCTATCTGTACCTGAATGTTCTCATGTCAGCTTAGTGGGTCTCATTAACACAGGCTCCCTGGGAGATATGCTGTGTTGGTTTGGAAGGGCATCAGAAAGAAGGGGAGCACTATTTGCGAATGCTTGGGAGGGCCATGTCCCCATCTCCTCTGCCTCTCCTCTTCAAGGACTACGTCTTAACCAGCTTTTCCTCGTCTTACACAACTGGCCCAGCTCTTCTTCTTCCCATTTGGTCTCCAAAGTTCACTGCTTGCTCTCTTGAAATACACTCAGCCCAGAGCACCAGCCTCAGGACCAGTTCCCTGGCAGGCTTGAGCCCACTGGAACTGGTGGTTAGGTCTCCAGGTAACAATACACATCAGGAGCCCATCAGCTGATGTTTAGGAAACCTCCCTAAGGCCTCTGGTTTTACTCTGAATCAGAAAACCACAGTTTCTCCAGCCTCCCTGGGAACCAGGGCTTCACAGAACTTCTCTCCCTGTGGGGCATGGTTGGCTGGGGGCACATGAAGGTTAGGAGCAGGGCCCTGGCTTCCTGACCCCCTCCTGGCAAGAGTGGGCCTTCCTCTGCTCTCTCTCCCCTTCTTTGCCCCCTGCTTCCCTGCTGTCCTTCCCTGGGGCCATGGGATGAATTTGAGGTTGTATGCCTCTCAGCCTTTACCTTGCTCCTCTAACTTTAGCTACAAACTCATGAAAACCACTTGATTTCCACTTTTCACTCTGACCCTTAGCTCAACCTGTCCTAAAATGCCAGATCTTGTCAGAAGGAACAGACATCTGCTCTCTTTCAGCCTCTAAACCAGCAAGATGATGCAGGAGGTAGAATAAGCGCTGGCATCAGTATTTTCCCAATGTCTTTTGGAAATGTATTGTTAAAGATTTTAAAATGGCAGAGATGGATAGTCATTTTTCTTATAATGTCTAGCAAAGATCCTTGCAATAAGGATAATTCTAACTTCAGAAAACAAACAAACAAGAAAAAATGGTGGTTTGTTCGGGTTCCCCCACTGAACAAATGAAAGGCAGGGGATCTGAATTTTGGCCCTTTGAGTAATCTTTGGGAAGGCATTAAATTCATGATCCGAGTGCATATGCTCAGAGACAAGTCCAGGTTGAGCCCACAGCAACTCCAGGAAGAGCACCTATGACAGTTCTACAACTTTCTCTAGGGTATGGCCTAGTCAGGACACTTGTTCTGTGCTTTGGGGGTGGAGTATAGACTGAGGAGGTGGCCTTGCCTGTTTTGGGGAGTTGGGGGTGGCAGCATGGGAAAGATAGTGGCTTTCCCTCGTGCTAGGGCTACCCTGAGGCCATGTATGTGATTAGCAGTAACACAGTAAGTATCAGACATGGACCCACAGACACCCACATACCAGAGGCGTGCACATCAACCTCTTCTGCTTTCACTTCTTTTTTTTCTCTTCCCTTCTCAAGCCAGGACCTTTCTTAGGCTTCTCTCTCTAATTAGGGAAGGGATGGAACCTGCGTATTGTGTCCCAGGGAAGCTGTGTGGGCCATGGAGACCCATGTAGTATGTGGCTTGTTAACAAGCATCCATGAAGCCATGTCATAAACTCTCTCTGTTTTGTTTTCACCCTGAACTTCTCTCATTTCCTCCTGCTCCATGTACTTCCCACTATTTTCATCTGTTCACCTAAGTAGTTAATAGAGGTGGTAAGAAATCCAATCATGACTTAGAAAGGATTCTGCAGAGAAAAACAGCCCTTGTGATTATATCCTCCATTACTTTTTATAGGATGAGTGAACTCAGGTTTAAGAGGATGCAAAAGTCTCAGGGGTCACAAGAAATGGCCAGGGAAAAGTTTCCATGATCTTCCTTATTGCCCTGGATAGTGATACTTCCATGTCTGATTATAACTAAGCCTGGGGAGACCTTTCCATTACACTACAGCTGTTAGCAAAGAAAGCAGTTTGAAGGAGGGAACACATCCTTCCAAGAACGTGGTCAGTGTTTATAGGTCACTCTGTGGGTCAAAACCCATCATGAAGCACATCCAGTTTAGGAACTTTGGGCTGTCTGATTATTTCCTCTTCCTTTGATTTCAAAGTTACCAAGACCTCTTAGAATCAACCAATTGGTACTAAGACCTAACAAAAAATGATTGTAGAATAATAATGCCTTAGGACAAATACCCAACTTCTGAAACACGATGATTACAGAATCCAGGTCCAGCTAAAGTTATATAACTGTACAAGACACTGCAGAGGTCAGAAAAGCATCACCAGTGTGATGAGTTGCCAAGGAGTTGGCTGCTAGTGTGTGCTTGTGTAATGACCTCTCTTCAGGTACCCTGTGCATATCCCCCTGTGCTTTTCAGAGGAAATAAAGATATTAGACTGCTGGATCACCAATGTTTTTTGATTACATGATAGCCTTGGCAATCAAGAGCTATGTATTTTAATCATGAGTAGAATTTCTTGGCCACGTACTTCATGATGCCCCCTCATTTCCTCCCTACCCCACATACATCCTTGTTATATGGTGGAGTCAAAATTGATTGGGTGGGTTGTTTTTACTGCCCTAAATAGGCGCAGTGTTTTGTGTAAGTATAAATTTCACATGGTATGTACCTAGAACTACCTCTGTTCTTTACCCACTGGGGAGCTGGTGTGAAACCCTTGGCCAGAACTGGCAAAGGAAAACCTCTGTCCTGGGCCTGTCTTGTCCTTGCTGTTTGAGACTGTGATTTCCATCCCATCCCAGTCTGGGGCAGCCTGGAACCTTTCCTGCATCAAAACCCTCATACCAATTGTTGGGACCTAGTGTGTCTTCACTTGCCCAGAAGTCATGATTTTAGGAGAGTTTGCATCAGTTTTGTTTCTCTCTAACGTTGGCTATATATGTTCTTCATATGGTGACGATTTTAGCAGTGCTGGGTAATGGGAAGGACTCCCCTTTCCTCTTTGTTCTATAACTGACTGTTACCTCCTCGGACAGAAGGAGGAAGAAGCATGATAGGCCACCCAGACTTTGTCAGGAAGAGGGCAGTTTACTGACTGAGATTATGTGAAGGAATTCTCCCCCAGAAAGCTTTGGGGGCCCTGTTTCTTTTTCCTTGTGTTGGTCTATCAGATCCCTTGGAGCTGCAGAACCTCAGGAATTAGTACTTAATGATATATTGAGGGGCTGCCCTACCCTCTCCCTTGGGCCCCACCCCCTGCCACCTCTTATCAGGAGCAGAAACCATGGAGCCCCAGCCCCATAAGAGCTGTAGTCCATGAGCCTGTAGCCAGTGACCACTGGGCAAAGGTAACTCCATCACCTGCTCCCTTCTGTTGGGGAGCTGCCTCCTGGGGGAGGCTGAAATGTAAGCAGTAGGAGTCATGAGCAGAATCCCCTGCCTACGGGTGGCTTTTACTTCTGGCTGCTAAATCTTTCAGTATGCAGAAATGTCCTGGAAATTCTATGTGTAGCATAGAAGGCACCAGACACGTGTGACCAGTCTGCAAAGTCTTACCTAGTCTTAATGGCTTGAGAGATTCAAATGCATCTCATTTGAACGTAGGCAGTTGGACTTACCGAGATTGCCCTTCCACAGACTTCTAGAAATCCTCAGAGAAACTCAGAAGTTGTGCACATCTGCTCTGGTCTCCTCCCATCTCCTAAACTGTGCTACTCCTCCTCCCCCTGGACCACTGTCTCCCCCTACCTGCTCAGGCCCTGCTTTACCCCGACTGTTGCTCTCTTTGGTCCTGCCTTGTGTGGCTTAGGGTCCTGACCCTTCCCACAAGTCTCCAGAGTGAGAACAGAATCTCCCAGCTAACTTAAGGAACACTGGCAGAGACATGTGACCATACTCTGAGGCCCTGGCTCAAATTCAGGCCATTTCAGAGGGTCTCTCTAGGCTGCTTCCTGGCTATCTTCTAGCCCAGCATCATCTCAAAGGCCCACCTTCCTCCCCTGCAGCGAAGGGCCTTCAACTATGTCTGTCTGACCCAGTGCCCAATTCCAGAACACATGAGGCCCCAGGGAGAAACAGTAACCTGAGCCTCGCTCCAACCCAGGGCCTGCCTGCCGACTCCTGACTTCTGGTTCTGTCTCCCCAAAGGGTTGATACAGACAAACCCATTCTCTTAGAGAAGCTCCACCCCATCTGTTCCCTTTGCCCTGGGACATGGTGGTCCAGTGTCACTACATCCTTGGTTGTTCGGCTGCATGTGAGTCCGCAGTGGCCTCGTCGGTACAGAGCTCAACCAATCCTAATTTGGTGTCTGGTCACAAGCACTCTCCTACATGAAATTTAAAAAGGAAAACAGAAACCTGCCAGAATTAAGTCCGTATCAGTGGGGATACAGAGGACGGGATGGATGTGGGAAGGCTGGGGGACTGACTGGATACCAGGAGAGGGAGGTAGGGGCACTGCCAGGATCCTGGGTGAATTGTGGTACCAGTGAGCTGAGATACGCTGCACAGGAGAAGCAGCAGATGAGTGGAGATGAGAGTTCTGTTTTGGACATGTTGAGCTTGAGATGATTTGTGGGCTGTTGAATAGAATATGCGGTAAGCAGTTAGACGTGATCATTGACCAGTGATCAACATTCCAGGATAATGGGGTGTGTCTTTGGCACATGGAAGGAATCACATCACCTAGAGTCCAGCTTTCTAGAATGTTCCTTCACTTTCCCCCTGCTCTCTGGGGTGTGCACAGATTCTTCCCCTGTTTCACCCCAGTGGTTTCCCCCTCTCCTCTAATACTTCGACACACCTATTGACTTCCGTGGCCTCCATCTCCCTAAATGAACTTTCAAGATATTTTCCCAAGCAGAGCCGTTCTCTCTATTCTGCATGGCCACATTTCTTGCAGCTGAGCTCATGGTGTTTCACTGGTGCTGTTATTTGGAATCTCTAGATTTTCTAGCTGAAACACCAGACAGAAGGACTGAAATTGTGGGATAAATTCTGAAAAAAAAAATTTTTTATGCCTATTTGTCTTTGGAATGAATCAGGCACATAAAGTGATATTTCCAGTTTAAGGAAAGACTCCCAAATCTGTTTTCCAATTCTGTTTAAGACATGTCTTCCATGTTTCTACTGCTTCCCTGGTGGTTCAGAGGTTAAAGCGTCTGCCTGCAATGTGGGAGACCTGGGTTCGATCCCTGGGTCAGGAAGATCCCCTGGAGAAGGAAATGGCAATCCACTCCAGCACTCTTGCCTGGAAAATCCCATGGACGGAGGAGCCTGGTGGGCTACAGTCCACGAGGTCACAAAGAGTCAGACATGACTGAGCGACTTCACTTTCACTTTCCATGTTTCTAGTTTGAAGTCCCATACTTGGCCCAATCCCATTCTTTGGTGGCTCAGACCAGTGTAAGAGTCCTGGATTTGATCCCTGGGTCAGGTAGATCCTGTGGGGAGGGAAATGGCAACCCACTCCAGTATTCTTCCTTGGGAGATCCCACGGATAGAGGAGCCTGGCAGGCTGCAGTCCATGAGATTGCAAAGAGTTGTACACAACACAGCGACTGAGAACGCACCCACATCAAGTTGATAATGGTTCTCACTAGTTCATCTCTCTCCCTGTTTTTTTTTTTTTTTTTTTGTCCTCTGAACACATTGTACTCTTAGAATCTAGAGCTTTCTATTGAATCTTTTAATACATAGAGCTGTTCTGGGGCTTGAGCTTTCTGGCCGGGATCTCTCCTACCTCAGCTACTCTACTGAATACCAGTCACTGGGCAAATGCTGGTCTTTGTTTACCCTGATCCTCTCTTGCAATGGCCACCTCTGTGGTCCATTATGTAGGGCAGACAAGCTGCTGTCTCGGCAGTGAACCCATCGGGCCTCTCAACACTGTGCCTAATTGTATTCCCTATTCTCTGCTACCAGATGCAGTAAATCACATTTCCTCCCAGCTCCCCGACCTGCCAATCCTCTGTTCACGAACAGCAGAACCATCACCTGAGCAGGACGGAACCAGCAGAGCAGCTGGTAAGTCCTGGGGAACTGTTTGCTTTTGATGCCAGGACTGACCGTGGGGCTTGCATTCCTCTGAGCTTTATTAATGAGGGATGCCCAGATATTCTTACGTGGAGGGCGGTCCCCCTCCTCAGCGCAGCTTCAGATGTAGAACTTACAGTGGCCACACAGGGCAGGCACTGGTCCCTGAGGGGTTTCTGGGGGCCAAGGGGAGGGAGTATTGATAAAACCATAGAGCTTGTTTCCTCCTACTTTGGAGGAATCTGTGTTTGTGGTCTTTATTATCAGTCCTCATTCTACAAGATCAAATGAGCTATGCTTGGAAGGTGGGGGGAAACTATTTTCAAAGTGTGTGAGAATGTTGTGGTAATCCTTTGGGAACTGAGCTGTTTGTACACTGTGAACATATAGATTCTCAAGTCTCCTCATTACTGGAGTTATTTCTTACCTCCTGTGGTATATTTGGAAAATAAAAGGAGCAGTTTAATGAATGTATGCTTCTTGCTAATATTCCTCACACTTGTGGATTGTAGCGAGTAATACATTTGTGAGTGTAAAACATATGGAGAACTCTGCTTTGCTCTGTTCAATGTGAATGTGCCCCAGAAATCAGAGCTGGACGCTGTGCTTAATAAATCACTATACCAATCCTTTTTGCTCTGTGCACAGAGGCACTGAGAGCAGGGGTTGGATGGAAAAATGAGCCACCAATGCTGTAGGGTTTGTGATAATGTAGGTGAACTGGAATTTGAGCATCAGATTTATGCTTTATGTAATCCAGGTAAATTTATGTTTAAAAGAAGTCATGGAAGGGTACCTTTATAAGACAACCATGGACTAATAAGTCAGAGGAAATTGTTTATACAGTATTTTATGAAGCAAACATAGCAAACTTCTATGTTAGCCTTCCTTTTAACATAGAAGTAAAATAATTCTGCAGGTATTGACATAATTGTCATGTACATTGGCAAAATAAAAGTATTCCTGGGGACTCTATAAATATCTTAGCATATTATTGTACAAACAGATTCACAGGGTTCTAGAGTTGGGGGCAGGTACTGTAGATGATATCTGGTCAAACTCAAGCTAGGATCCCAGGGTAGTTAAAAACCTTGTAGCTACAGTCATCCTACGAAGGGACCATTGGCAGTGATTTAAGCTGCAGATTCTTTTAAATGCTCCAAGATGCACTTCTGAGATCAACTCGGGATAACAATTCTTCAAAAGGCACATACCTCCCTGCGTGTTATTAGAGTGTTGGTGGTTCCCAGTAGTTGTGGGTAAACAGCTTTCTAGCTCCTCTCCACATTTCTGCGACTCACAGGACATGCAATATGACCTAATTAACGGATCAGTTCGTGAAGGCGGTAGGGCCAGTGTGTGGGGACTGAGAGATATGAACAGGATTTGAGCAGCATCGGCAGTCAAGGAATGTGAGCTTCAAGAATGATATGTTACTGGGATTGCAGTTCTGTGTGCATAGGAATACACACACTTTCACAAGCTAGGATCCTTCCTCTTGGAAGATACTGTGAAAACATAATGAATCCAAATAGCAAATGCCTTTTTGAAAAAGTATTATGTATTAAAAGTCTTCTAAAAAATAAGTCTACATGTACTTTTGTTTATCAGTTAAGAACCAATATGCATAAATGTATCTACTGTGGAAATATACAGATGCAGAGGCTTGAAAGGAATTGCATTTGATGTGGTTAACTGCTTTGTCCAGGCTGCTTTTGAAATAGAGCATCCAGATTAATGATCAGTTATGGCTAGCAGTGATTACACAGAGCATGGACAGCTTACAAATGAGTGGCAGTCGCCCCTGGAATTCTTTCTTATAGGTATCATCCATCTTGCTTTAGGGGTGTCCTTTTGAAAATTTGCACAGTCTTAGGGCCATTTTAAAAAATGTCACTGGTCGTTACTCAGTATTATGACAAATATTCTGGTTGTCTGGAGTTTGGGAGGTTTTGGGTTCTGTATAAATGGGAATTTATTTACAATCTTTGCTTTGCAGAATCAGGAGGCATCTGTTCCAATTCCTTATTCAAACATGGAAGCCCAGGGACAGAGCCTTGCCACGAGGCCTTCAAACCACAGGGACACACCATGACCTGGGTCTCCCTACAGATGGCCCATTCTGTCTGTAATTGGCTCTGACACCTGGGAAGTTCATCCTCAGATGGAGCTCTCATTAGTCTGCTGCTTTCATCTTTTACCTATTTTTACGTATCCTTAAGATACAAACCGAAGTTTGTATCTTAGGAGCCCTTCAGAACAAACCTAAGTTCTGATTTCCGTTTAAATATTTGAAAGCGGCTATCACATCCTGTCTTTCCCAGGCCTTCACTTTCCATCCCCTTAATGCCCGCAGCCCCTTTCGGTTCATCTGGTCCTGAGATGGTAGGTTTCTTGGACCCCCTTAGCCCTGCCTGTCCCTCCCCTGTGGACATGCCCCGCTTGGTCTCTGAAGGGCAAGACTCAGAGCTGCCCAGCACAGTCCCCACAGAGGCCACGGCCATGTGACTTCCTGGCGGTCCTCACGGCCTTTCCGCTTCAGGCTCTCAGGTGCAGCCTCCGGTGAGTGGCCTGCGCCACTACCGGGCCTCCTTCCCTCTGTCCAGCGGAGTCATCGCTCCACAGTCATTTCAGTGGCAGTGAGAAGTCTGTTCCCCACAACTGTGCACCATACTACTTCGCCTTCTCACGTGCAGAAGAGCCTACAGATTCCTCTCTTTTTAATCTTAAGAGGCAAAAATTAGGATAGGCTATGTGCCTCTCGGCCCTTGGTAGATTTTACATGACTGTTAAGTTTCTTCCTGTTAAGTGTCCCTCAGGAGTGTCCGGGGCCCCTGGGGTCACCGAGGAGTCTCTGGAAGGTAAGGAAGGGGTTGAGGTGAGGGACTTGGTGTTCTGTCCCATTTCAAGCACAGCGGCTTCCCCAGCCTTGTGCTTCCTTATCGTATTTCTGCATCAGGTTTCATTGAATAAAGGGTTTAACCTATTTGAAAGGAGGAAACTCTCTTTGTTGTCTGGATTTTTACAGCTCATGGTTGGGGCTCCAAACACCCTCACTTTTCCTCTCGGTTTAGTATCATCTCAGATCTGAAAAGCAAACTGGCATTATTTATCATCATTTCATTGATAAAATTGTTGCACAGTTTGATAAAAAGTCAGAAGCCTGGAGCTCACCGTTAGGGATCCTCCTGGCCCTGGGGAATCCTTACCCGGCACCTATGGGGCATGGCCCTCCAACCAGTAACAAGTTCTGGCTGTTGTCCTAACACTCATGGCACATGTTTCTGTCTCATCCACATAAGGACAATAGGGACTTTATGATGATCCAATGTGCTTTTTATCTGTCATTTGTCTAATCTGTCTAGAGACCTTGAAGGAAAAAAAAAATTGAGATTAATGTGCCCAGCTTCTGCTCTTTCAGAATTGATTCTAGAGTTTAGCCAGCCATGATGTCCAGCTATTTATATATAGTTTATGGAATTCCTTCCTTCTCAGTTTTGAAAATTTGAACTTGGCATTTCTGCCTCCACTGCCTTTCCTGGTATATGAAATCCTTGGGACAAATTCATTGATGTGGGAACTGGGGCACAGGACCCAAAGCACTGTGAGCAGTTGTATCCCTGGGAGTTTTATTATCTTCCAATCTTCTCTATTCACCTGGGTTTCAGGTACATCTTAGCAGTCCTGGGTTTCAGTTACCTCTTAGCAGTATTCTTTCCAACACTTCTCAAGCTGTAAACTGCCCTTCTTGACCAAAAAGACTGAAGCAAAGTCAATATGAGAAATTGGCTTTGGCTCTTGCTAGATGGCATCACCAACTCAATAGACGTGAGTTTGAGTAAGCTCTGGAAGTTGGTGATGGACAGGGAAGCCTGGCATGCTGCAGTCCATGTCGTCATAAAGAGTCAGACACGACTGAGCAACTGAACTTTGCTGTCCTTCACCATTATGCCCTGGCTGACTTATTTTTATTAAAAGCACAGTGTCTTGGGAAAACATTTGATTTGAAGAAATGTTTGATTGTTGGGTTTTGAAGTTAGAGATTGCTCTCTGGGATGAGAGGAAGGATTCACTCTAAATGAATATCCCCATTTTCATCATTTTTGACATCACAGTGCTAATTTTATATTTCCCACCTCAAGAGGAGTGAACATAAATGCATATATATAGTCTTATGCTCAAAGAGATGCATGTGTATATATTCATTCAATAAGCCAAGTGTATGTATTGTTTTTCTTCCACATGGTACGTTGCCAGCCACTTGATGTGTATTACACAGGGAAGATCTCACTGCTGGGTGGTGGTCGTGGTCTGATTGTCCATCGCGCTCCCTCCTCTTGGATTTGATACGTCACTGACTCACAGGCCACGTGGGCTCTCCATGGCAGCATGGAATATCAAAGCTGGATACCATGTATACTCACACACACACACACACACACATATATATATATACATTAATATTTCTATAACTGAATCACTTCACTGTACACCAGAAACTTAACACAACATTGTAAATCAGCTATACTTGAATTAAAAAAAAAAAGAGCTACTTACCCTTCATTGTACCAGTCGGGAAAATGAGGCCCCAAATTGAGATGTGACCTGGATAGGAATTCAGACTCACTTTCTCCCTTCCTATGACACCTCCCATATGATGACTGATGACCATGGGACATGATTTTTATACTTTACACATGGACCCTCAACTTTATTATTCCACCCACTGATAACAGTGAGTCAAGGGAAGTGAGCTGGGAGCAGCCTGGGTCAAGGAATTTAACAATAATCAAAAGTTCCGTCTTCATGGGGCAGGGTTCTGTCTTGTGTGCTCTTGGCTTGATTCTGAAATGGAATCTTGCCAGTTTGTGTCACTTTCCCCTTACCTGTGTCGGGTCCTCTTGTTTCCTTTCCCCTGGGTCCCTTAGGGCCCTTGCAGCTGCTGTGTTTGTCCAGGCTGAAGGTGACAGGGGACAAGAGGGCGCAAAGAGCCAGGGCAGCAGGTTTGACCTGGAATCAAGCATTCTGTGTTCTTCACACCCTCTTTCTGGGCCCTGTGGTGTCCGGGCATCTTTCTTGGAGGCCTTCCACTCTTGCTCATACTTGGGTCTTTTCAGAACCTAGAAACTAGGCTCATCAACCCCATTAGGGTATCTCTGCTTCTCCAAGGTGGCCCTTCTATGGATGAAGGAGCTGTGGGGGAGAAAAACCAAGGAAACCAAACACAGAGCTCAAAGTCACAGTACCAGTGATGCCATCCATTTGTATCCCTTTGCAGAAACTGGCCCCTTTGCTTCTTATTCTTCATTAGCAAAATGGAGATACTACTTGCTCTCTCGCTGGGATGTTGGAAGGCAGAACAAACATGCTTGTGTCCTCCAGTCTCACTGTTGTCAGTGTGTGATACTTGAAAATCAATACTTATATCATTTTATAAAGACATACTTCCAGACTCCAATCAACCCATCACTGGAACATCTACTGGACTCTTTCCTTTTTTTCTGTTACCTGGTCCTTCCTCGAATACTTTTCTTTATGTCCATGCAGCTCTTTCAAAATCTCTTTCAAGGGCTCTCCAGAAAGTTTCCTTCCCTGAGCAGTACCCTTCTCCTCATTTTTTTTTTCCAATAAGATGGCACAGATATCAAGCCCTTACGATCTTCATCGTCATGTACCTGTGGCATGGGGAAACTTGTGGGAAGAAAAGGGCAGATTAGAGAGTGTTCACTGTGGTTAGAGAGGAGGGCATGATGTAAGGGAGAGGTCTTTGGCAGCAGTAAAAAGCAGAAGAGTTTTAAAAATTGTGTGCATGCCTCCTAAACAAAATGTAAATCTTATCTTCCTGCTGGTTCATATCCACCCTCGTGCACATTTGGGATATTATTGGCTAAGAGCTGAAGCAAAATAGAAATACTTATTCACAAACAACACATTTAAGAAAAATGTTCACACTTTGTGGTTTTCTGAATGTCTAGTAACATTCTCATATGTGTATCCATGAAGTCTAAATATTGTCTTAAGAGAGTAGATCTTTAAAGTTACCCCTAAAATTGGCAATTATGTAAGGGGTGAAGGGGCCAGCTAACCTTATTTTGGTAATCATTCTGCAGTATATATGTATATCAAATCATCGCATCATACATCTTAAGCTAACATATGTTATATGTCAATAATATCTCAATAAATCTCAAAAGAAAACCAAAAAATAAACGAAAATATTGCCTTTGTGTAAGCTCAAGCTTCTCGAAGTGTTTGCCTGAGTTGCCTTACTAAAGAGAAAAGAGTGAAGGCAGACAAGGAATGGGAGACCAAACCTGAAGAAATCTACTAAAAATCTGTGGTTTCTTTAAAGCCCCAGGTCTTATCTGGGGGAAAAATACATATGAATGTTGTCTTTTATGGCATCATCTATCTAAGCTTTTTTTATTATAAAAATGTCTTAAAGTATTCTACTTTCAAATTCTAGAAATATTGAAAGAACAGTGTGTATTATATAAATATTAATCTGTAACCCTAATGAATCCATGTCACTTGTGGTTCACACCCAGAGTTATCTCACACTTCACAAAATGTAGCATAAAATCACAGGCAAAAAAAGAAAACCCACTGAAAAGAAACTCTGTTCTTTTTTACCTGTTTCTTCTGAAGGATGTTGAAAGGGATCCAATTCATATCTCCACCCAGAAGGACTTCTCACATTCCCTTTTCTTCCCTCCACAAGTAACTCTCCAAAGCATCATTCACTGCCACAGAATATCCCCTCCTTAGCCATCTTTCACGGAGAAGGCAATGGCACCCCACTCCAGTACTCTTGCCTGGAAAACCCCATGGATGGAGGAGCCTGGTAGGCTGCAGTCCATGGGATCGCTGAGGGTTGGACAAGACTGAGCGACTTCACTTTCACTTTTCACTTTCATGCATTGGAGAAGGAAATGGCAACCCACTCCAGTGTTCTTGCCTGGAGATCCATCTCTGGGGTCGCACAGAGTCGGACACGACTGAAGTTACTTAGCAGTAGTAGCAGTAGCCATCTTTCACAGAGCTTTTACTGTCTCTTCCATTAAACTCCTCCTTTCTCAGCTCTTAATTGTATGGATCTGATTAACCATTAGAGTCAGACACGACTGAAGGGACTTAGCAGCAGCAGCAGCAGCAGCAGCAGCAGCAGCAAAGACATTCTCCCCATTATCCCTCCTTTTAGTCCAGTCTCTGATTCTAGGAATAGGCAAGGTCCGGCTGAGTTTGGACATTAGGATGGTGGAGAAGGGAAAATTGGACCACAAAGGATAGCATTCTCATTGGTGGGCAGAGAGAGGGAGGGATATCCCTAAAGATTCCTATGTTAATAATGTGTATCCTATCAGATATGGATATAAAAGTAGAAATGTTTTATTCCATACTCTGTATTGATTACAGCTCAGTGTATCATTTGGCTCACATATTCCTGGATGGTTTGGGGTTTTATATCTATTAACTGACAATCATTATTGCTACTGTTGCAGTTCAGTTGCAAAGTCACGTCTGACTCTTTGCAGTCCCATGGACCTGTAGTCCACCAGGCTCCTCTGTCCATCATTATTATATTGCTTATTTTTAAACATGTCCCATGAGTGTGTTAATAGTGATAGGATGCAATATTTTATCCCAAAACTGTGCCTTTTAATATAAATGTAATATTTAAAGAACAGGTTCTTGGAGCCCATTCAGTTCAGTTCAGTCGCTCAGTTGTGTCTGACTCTGCAACCCCACGAATCGCAACACGTCAGGCCTCCCTGTCCATCACCAACTCCCGGAATTTACACAAACTCATGTCCATCGAGTCAGTGATGCCACCCAGCCATCTCATCCTCTGTCGTCCCCTCCTCCTCCTGCCCCCAGTCCCTCCCAGCATCAGAGTCTTTTCCGATGAGTCAACTCTTTGCATGAGGTGGCCAAAGTATTGGAGTTCAGTCCAAAGTATTCAGCATCAGTCCTTCCAGTGAACACCCAAGACTGATCTCCTTTAGGATGGACTGGTTGGATCTCCTTGCAGTCCCAGGGTCTCTCAAGAGTCTTCTCCAACACCACAGTTCAAAAGCGTCAGTTCTTCGGCGCTCAGCTTTCTTCACAGTCCAACTCTCACATCCATACATGACCACTGGAAAAAAAGATTTTAAATGCCTATTCTATTTGATAACACATTTTATGGAAAATCAGGAAATAACAGACATAGTTCTCTTGATATCACCGTCATTGTATGAGCTGATGTACCTTTTTGACAAATATTGGTTGGCTTCCCACTGTGTCACTTAAAGAAACTCAAGATCTTTGTGCTGAGCAAGTGAAACTTTCAAAACGGACACAATGAAAATAAAGCATTGGAATTTGTTTCAAAATCTTCTTAGTTAAGTGTTAACCATGTCAGATTGTATCTTATAAGCAGACAAAATACCATTGTTATTCTTCACCCAGTACAAGCATTAATCACTGTGTATACCTTTTCATCGGTGTCATATAAACTATTTGTCACTAGATTAAAACAACCAATTAGACTTTTCAATTAGTAGCATTTGTTTCACAGGTATGATTAGCAGGTACCTTCTATCCAAAAGGCTCTAAGGTAGGTGTTTGGGGCGGGGGGAATCTCTGAAAGATGCCAGGCAAAAAGCTAGCCTTCCAGGATCCTAAAAATCTGTGGAGCTAATAAAACATTCCCACAAATAATTATATTACTGACTGGACAGTGTTAGGTGCCCTCAGTTTAGAGGAAGTGTTCAGAGAATCTTGAGAAGAGAGGGATATCTTAGAAATGGGGTGATCAAAGAAAGTTCATGGAAGAGGGTGCAGTTGACCTGGGGATCAGTGGATGAGTCACATTTGGATATAAAGAAACTCAAAAGTAGGACATTTCAAGAGAAAGGAATCTTAAAAGCAGGAAATGTTAGGTGTAAGATGGTGTTTTTTAGCTGCTGTACAGGGTAAGGAAACAACAAAACGTTGATTGGAAAGATAGTTTGGATCTTTTTAACACAGTGGGGAACTTATAGTTCAGAAAGAGATAGGAACTCAACGGCGATGACAAGCAGAGATGTGACACCAGACTCTAGAGTCTGTTAGTGGAGAAGGGACAAAACAGTCTAGGCAGAGGGACAGCATAGATTTAAATGGTCGTGGAAAGATGTCCTGGAAACAGTGAGACCTCTGTTATGGCCTGAGCGCATGTGGAATGAGAGAGGCTGCAAGGCAAAGCAAGATAAGAAAGGAAGGTTGCAGACAAATGCCAAGGGAATTATATGCCAAGCTAAGGAGTTTGGTGTTTGCCCTCTGCAGACACAGGAGCTGATGGAGAGTTTTTAAGTAAGATAACTCTGTGGGCAGGGTGGAGCCTAGGCTAACAGCGGTCGGCTGGCTTTTACTATACAGGGCCAGATCATAAATATTTTAGACTTCGTGGACCATGTATGATCTCTGCTGGGTATTCTTGTTTCTTTCCTTTTCTCTTTCTTAAATTCTTTCTTGCCTTTACTTGTAAGTTTTTTCTTTCCTTTCTTATTTTTCATAACAATTCTTTTTAAAAAAATTATTTTTAATTGAAGGATAATTGCTTTACAATATTGCTTTGATATCTGCTGTACATCAATATAAATTCTTTTTTTTTTTTTTGTAAAAACCATTTTCCTCTCCTTTGGCCCTCTGGAAGTGAAATGACAGAAGTAGCAGATAGAAATCAGACACAGGTTGCTGTGCAGAAGGTCTGGTCTAAGGCAGTGGTGACAGAGATAATGGTGAGGAGATGCATGGGGATGGATCTGAAGTAGAATTAGTTTCAGCAGTTGTTTGATGATGGGGAATTAGGAAGAAAAGGGAAAGTCAAGTATGATTCTGAGGCTTCTTGCTTGAGAGACTAGGTATTACTTCTCACCAAGACTATGCTTGTCCCACCAAGACTTTGCTCTCACCAAAACTCTGGGGAGCTTTGAGAGAAGATGGACTCAGTTTTGAAGCTGCAGAGGTCAATGTATCTGTGGGTCATTCAGGGAACGGGTGTCAAGGGACAGTTGGCTCCATGGGTCCGAGGCCAAGTGTCTTCCCATCCAGAACATGTGCCTCATGGGGAGCCTCTGAGGCAATAGGTTAGAAAGTATGGAGTGTCGTGAGGGTTTACAGGACAGGAAAGAGCTGGTCCTGGGGAAGCTCAGACTGGCCCCAGGATTTGGGATGTTGGAGAGGCTGAGAGTGGTGCCTGGGAAGACCAGGTAGGAAGCTCTTGTGATCATCATCTAGGAAAGACGGAGTAGTATCTCAGGTGAGTGATGACAGTGGAACAGAGAGGAGGCAGCAGCTGGGGGTGACAGCATGGGGCAGGACCTTGAGGGCTTGGCAGTGTGTTCATGGGGGAAGAAAGAGGCCTTCTGTGAGCGCTGTCCTCGAATTCCCGTGTCGTGGGATAACGCCCCCCCTAGTCTTTCTTCTTCTAGTTCTTGTCTTAGAAACCTAGCTAAGTGACTGAAGCCCACAGAGCATATAATCTGACTCCTTTCATAGCTTTCCATTTTTGGAAATGTCCTCTTTTAGAGTACCGTAAAGGATGGCCATGTGCCGTCTTGCAAAACCCTTCGCATAATCTCCATTCACAGAAAAGGGAAATGTCAAAAAAAAAAAAAAAAGAACACTTGGTAAAAGAGTTCTTTAAAAAGATTTAAGATTTTGGAACTAGGTTACATCCTAACCAAGGACTTTAAAATTGTCTAAGTCTAGGGTACACTCCCAATCAAGGTGAACTCGCATGTCATCAGCTTCCCTGAAATGTGTCGCACTGGATCTCAACAGTCGCTCGTGGCCTTATTTAGCTCCTCTTCCTTGGAAGTTTGAGTGCCATTGAGAAATGGAAACTCTGTACACGTGTCTTCCCAGTGCATTTAGCTGCTGTATTAAAACACATATATAACCACCTCTGTCCACGGTGCACTCACGCTAACACTCAAGATGCTTGGTGGTTAGACTAGAAAGGGCACAACACCGTTTTTTTTGTCTGTTTGGCAATTAACCATTCACTGGCTTTTTTTGTTGTAACATGCACTTCCTTTCTCTTGTTTTCATTCAAGCTGTGTACGCCATGGAAATTAATGTGGAGAAAGACAAACAAACAGGAGAGACCAAGATTCTCTCTACATCCACCATTGGCCCAGAGGGGGTCCATCAGAGAGGAGTCAAAGTCTTTGATGATGGTACCAAAGTAGTGTATGAGGTGCACTCAGGAGGCACCATAGTAGAAAATGGAGTGCACACATTAAGCTCAAAGGATGTAGAAGAGCTTATTCAGAAAGCTGGACAATCAAGCTTAAGAGGAGGGCACGTGTCAGAAAGGACTGGGATTGCAGATGGGAGCCTCAGCCACCCTAAGGAACACATGCTCTGCAAAGAAGCCAAGTTAGAAATGGTCCATAAGTCTAGGAAAGATCATTCTTCTGGGAACCCAGGGCAGCAGGCTCCAGCCCCCAGCACTGAAGGGCCGGAGGCAAACTTGGATCAGCCGGTCACCATGATTTTCATGGGCTACCAAAATATCGAGGATGAAGAGGAGACGAAGAAGGTGCTAGGCTATGATGAAACCATCAAGGCTGAGTTGGTCCTCATTGACGAAGATGATGAGAAGTCATTGAGGGAGAAGACAGTGACAGACGTGTCCACCATTGATGGGAATGCAGCCGAGCTGGTGTCCGGGAGACCCATCTCAGACACCACTGAGCCCTCATCCCCTGAAGGGAAGGAAGAGAGCTTGGCCACGGAGCCAGCCCCAGGTACCCAAAAGAAAAAGCGCTGTCAGTGCTGTGTTGTCATGTGACCACTTCTTTCTCCCCCTTTCTTCCGGGCAGCCTCTGTGCTCTCCACCACTTACGTAGACCTCACTGTACCACTAACTGCGATACTGTGAACTGGAAGCAAACACCTGCCTTGCCTTGCAGTTGGATTGCTTTGATCCCTCTTATTTTTTTTCCCCTTTCGTTTTTTTCTCCAGTTTCCTCAGCTCAGAGACAACATGCATGTGTGTGCTTCACTCTTTCCAAGAACTTGCTTTTCCTCTAAACTTTTCCTTGTGTCTTCAAGAGGGAATTGGTTCCTTACTGCTCGATTGGAATGGACTCTTCATATCAGCCAGTGATCTCGTAGCCTTAATTCATTTGACTGGAATTGAACCCGTGGGCACCAGGGGAATCGTTTTGTCATGTTCCTATCATGTAGTCACACATCGCCAGGTTGCTGATTTCTCACTTGCCTCCCTTACTGTGGATCTTTGCTTTTACATTTTATGTGGCAAAATGCTGTGGGGTCTAGCCAGACGCTGGTGTAGCCAAAAGTGGACCTTACTTAGTTTGTTCGATCTAGGGTGATGCTTTTTGCTGCCTTACATAAGCTTCCAGGTTACAGTATTGTGCATCTCTGGCTTTCCTTCTGATAAAACTGAAATGAAGTTGATGTAAAAGAAAAAGAACCCAGTGCTTGTTACAGCTGAATTGTAGGGACTAATTCCATAACCTGCCCATCAACAGCTGTCTCTCTTTCTTATGACTTAACTGATGGGCCCTTTATATGAGAAGCACCATTTTTAACTTTCTAAGGACATGAAACAAGCATTGTTTTGAGCATCAGTAGTGATCTCCAAACTTAGGCGAATCCACGAACCTTGCTTTTATTCTCTAAAAAAAAAGTGTCAATTTTTATATTGTTTTCTTTTTCATGGATATATTCCGTTAATCTATTTTCAATGAAGTGGTCATTTTGAGACGTTTCTCTGTAGTGACCATATTTGTAAAACACTCCTGACCTACAGTGGTTGCTGGGATGCTTCCGGTCCATCCATTGTGGACGGTGCTGTTCCTGAATTAATTCTTCATTCACCTGCCCTGTTGATTCCAGAGCTTTCCATCTGGACTCTTTTCTTTATGTCCCCACGAAAAAGAGAATGTTACCTGTACCTTCACCGTGTAGGTTTATCCACCCCGCAAAATTAAACTTTAAAATGTAGAGAGACAAAAAAAGTTTCAAAGATGAAGAAAGATCTGTCTTATCACCCTAAGCACTTTTAATTCATTCCATAAATACTGATGGAGTGAATGGCACATAACTGAGCTTCTTCAAGCATCGTTTCCTCAACTTATAAAGATTCCAGAACATCAAGGGTGGTTTTTATCTGGAACACAATGAACAGTTCTTTAAATTCTTAGCATTTCTCCCAAAGCAAATAGCCACTGGTATAAAAGAACCAAAGGGAAGCAATATAGTAAAATAATAATAGAGCAATGAAATAAAGCTGTAGCATTTGAATTGATTTTAAAACAAATATATCTTTTAAGTTTTTGCCAAATGTTCTTAGTATTGTTGCAGATAATTCACAAATTTATCCATGTTCCATAGAACCTAATTTTAAAAAATATGTGATAAGATGTACTAGATCAAGTTCTACTTCTGTGAAGAGTGTTGAGAGGAGGCAAAAGCAAAGTGGCCTGGAGAGAATTTTATTACAGAACCAACTCAATTTGTCCTAAATAGCTTTTTTAGTGCTAAATTGATTATTTTTAATATATTGGCTTGAAATTGTACTTATTCCAGTTAGCAGGGGGAAAAACAATATTTTTTAGTTTTCAAACAATTACATTTAACGAGCACAAAATAAGTCATTTTATCACCAATATGTAAACCAAAAAAAGTTTAAAAAGGAAAAAAATAATGAGCTAAGTTCTACTTTCTAAGGTGATTCCATCCATGGCTTGATTTTGAACAGCTGAGGGAATTCTCTCTAAATCTCAGGTTCAGCAAAGCAGCTGTTTTTTTTTATAAAACTGCTCAATTATCTAGAAATAATATCTGGTTTTGCTGCCTATAAACCTCACCACTTTCAGCTTCGCACTCCTCAGTAAATGCTTGTTTAAGCATCATTTAAAAAGAAGAAGACAAGCCAGAGAAACCTATCTGTATAGAAAAAGAAAGCAGCTTCAATGTTTTGGACAATCTCTGATTTTAATAATTTATTTAGAAAGAAATAATCTAAACGTTTCCCATATCTTTTTTTTTCTTTTTCCTTCACTTGAGGATGAAGATTATTCAGTATGAGTTTTTAAAAGCACAGTTAGTGAATGGAATGATAGAATTTAGCCTTGGGCGTGTTGTTTGATAAACAGAACCAGAGTCTCTCAGGACAGATAATTCCCTGATCTGACCTAAGCTCCCATCAGTGAGTTAGTTTTTCATGAAGAAAAGTTTCTGTACCTCTCATTACAACACCACACATGAGATCTAACAGACCAGTGATGTTCTGTGCTCTCATTTATCAATAATTAGTATAGGGATTAGCAGATTATATGAATTAAAACTCATTCTCTGCTTTTACTAGGGAAACTTATGATTTAAGTGGTTTTTCAAGTAAGACGTGTTACCTTTATGAAAAATGATGTGTGGCCACAAAAAATGAAGATGTGTTTGAATATGGCATATATATTTGTATAGCTTGCCTCATTTTCCTGTCACAGTGGGGGATTCAGAGTCAGCCAGTTCTTTAATGGGATGAGACCTATAATCGCATCTACAGCAAAAAGGAACTGTCTTTCATAGTGAATATATAAACAGAATTGTGACTGTCAACATTCTACCTTTCCTGCTGGTGCTGGCATTGTCTCTGTACAAACTTCATGAGGTATGGCATCACGCCCTTCAAAAATTCAGGGTGTTGACCTACATTACCAGACTAATTAGAGAATCAGTAAGAAAGCTATGAATATAAAACCATGGTCATTTTTGAGGTCATAGTTGGACTTTCTTTCCAAATCATAGAACCCTTTTAAATGGGAAGAGGGAAAGAAGGGACATTTCATTTACTTATAAGTAGATTCTCAATGGCATGAAATTAAAAGATTCTTTTAGAGTTAAAATGGTAAACATACATCTTGCATATCCTGAAAAATCATGGTGACTTGTATACCCTTGACTTTTTTTTTCCCTTTGATGTGCAATAGGACAAAAGAAAGGGGATTTTCTTTTTTCAGTCTGTGCTTTATTTACTTACAATTATATTATTTTCCTTATATAAGCAACATTAGTTGCCTCTAAAAGTGATTTGACAGTGTCCAGTGATATCATTTAATATTGAGAGTAAAGAGGATAAGACATTAGGAATTCCTTTCTGGCCAAACCCCAATCATGGTTTCCTAAAACTATCCAAAGGCTTTCAGAAAATACAAACAAATTCTAGAGTTGATTTGATTTGACTCTGAAATGTTAATGACGCGTATCGGCTTCTGATTCTCACCTAGTCCATGTTACTTTTTCTGGTGATAAATGTGTTTTTCCTAAATGCAAGGAAACTTTTATTTGGTTAGGGGTAAGTTTTTTTAAAAGGGGGGAGATATCTCTATATAATTTCCTAGAGATACAGTATCATCTCTGGAGCAAAATGTTGAGGCCAAGTCTGAAAACAGCTTCTTTCTTTTCACTTCGTTCAGAATTTCATTTCAAGGGATCATAGAACACCCTTGATGATGACCATTTATTTAATGCCAGTGAACCAGTGAGTAGCAAAAGAGGTGGCGGGAATACGGTGATAGAGGCAAAAACTGAATCACTAAATCAGTTCTTCCTTTAAAAAAAAAAAAAAACTCTGTCAGTGTAAAACACAGACGAACACAGGCAAAATATGCATGGAGGACTTACTTTTGCTCTCGCTTAAAATCTAGAAGCTTAGCCATCTCTGTTACCAGACCCACTTGTGGAGCTCAGCCCACCAAAGGGCCCATACCTTGTGGGAATATTCTCATCTCCTGCAATTTTACTTTGTTTACAACAAAAAGCATTCCAAGGCAAAAACAGTTTTATGTTGTACTTTTGCAGTGTGCACATTCATCATTGAAACCAAGAATTCTCAGCATGGTTAAAAGATAAGTTTCAGAAACTCTGTAGATATGTAATCTTTTAGAAGCTCCTCAATTTATTAATCAAGGTATATGTAGCTCTGCTTATGAGGAACCAGAAAGCACCTCTTGTGTTACTGGATAGTATTATTATGACCCAGCACATACATGGAATGATGGTGTATATCACAAAACAACTCCAAGTAATGAGCAGGATGAGATCTTGGATTCCTGAGACCAGATCATCTTCATTGTGAAGACCTCTTCTGGTCTTATCAGGAAAACTTCCCTGCATTTTCTTGGGAAAAAGAAAAGTCCATCTTTTATGAGGAGCACGATGCTGTTATTTATCTGTATTTTCATAGCTTCAGCACACTCCATAATATAATCCCCATTTTAATAGAAACCAAAATACTTGTTATTTGAATATAGAAAGGCTAGAATAAAAATTACATCCTGAAAGTTTCCAGGGGTAATTTCCCTGGGGAATCCTTGGATCAGCCTCATCCTACCACCCCTTAATTTTTATATGACTTAAATAGGCCTCTGTGTCCCCTCTCCACTCCAGTCTAAAAGGTCTGAACTGTACACAAAAAACTTGCTGTCAGTGTGAAAATACCATGTGTATTTTGGGGGGACCACAGACTTTCTGCATCAAAGATCTGGGCAGCCTTAACTTTTATAAAAGAATTTTCAGTGCTCTCTTTTACTAAGCAGGGAAACAAAATGTTTCCTGAAATTAATGACTTTTTTATATTTTGTGACTATTTTCTAAGTTTCTACAGGTTCATCTTTTCCCCATATTGCCTCTTACTAGTCACCTGGGGCTATTTTTTGCAAGTCATTGCATTTTTATCAAAAGAAAAGTACATCTCATGAACTACAAAATTCCCTCTAGACTTCAGGCAGTCCTTCTGGAGTAAAAGAACAGAAACACAGAAAGAAATGAATGACAGGGTGGCTTTTGTGTTCCTATGGTTAATGTACTGTATGGTATATATGTTTACAGAATGTATCTGCCTTGTGATGTTAACAAAATGAATGACAAAAAAAATGAGTTCTGATGTGCCATTTGAAAGTTTGCCTTAGCATCGCTGTTTATGTTCTTTTCTGTCCTTTCAAAATCACAGGTTGTATTCCAAAGCTGTATGAGCACAACATTCTCTTCCCCACCCCTACCCAGCCATTCTTTAGAGCTGTGAATTTCCTCCCAGGAGCCTGAGGCAGAACCTTGCAGTTCTGACCCAGGGGGAATAAAGTAGGCGGAGCTTGGGCATTGCTTCTGCCTGTCTGCTAATCAAACACTTCCTCGTGTTCCCATCTGAGCCTGCACTCTCCCACTCTGACATTCCTGGGGTGGGTCTCATGCAAGGTGTGACCTCCTGCAGTCCTTCCCATCTTAAGGGAGGTGAACTTGTGGACCCCCTACCTAGATCTGGGCGCCTGTTTCTAAGCACAGTCGGCAGAGCCTCAAAAAGCAAAGCGAATGAGGTGGGCTCACATGTTGTGATTGAGCCTTCCCTGAGGGGTGTGCCATTCATTGCAGTCTAAGATGAGTGGCATGGTATAGAGGGGAATAGGGAGTGGTTATAGAAATGGAATAGTTTATGTTTATTTTTTTAAGGAAAAATATTTTTATAATGAAATCTAGATGAGTTATGAAGCTTGACTTTGAAAACACCCTTGATTGACTGAGTTATTTCTCTATTCCATTAAGGTAACTTTCTAGTGAGTTCTGTAACACTAGCCCAGACCTTGGGAGGCATGAGCAGAGGTCCTGTGACCTGCCCCTACACCAGCAGATCTAGGTTGTACGATCAAACTTTCTATACCTGTCATTAGATAACCTGTTATACAGCTTGATAGCTCTCTGGGCCACACCTTTAATAATGTAGAATGATCTTTTGGAAGGAGATAGCTGTTTTAAATGAAAGCCAAGCCCAGCAATTATCAAAGTCTAACTCTTTCACGTATTTAAGGAGTAATTGCGACTTGTGAGGTTAAGGGACCACTTATAATACTATGGTACATTTGAGTTATTTATGTGAAATGGTGAGTCAGAGGCATCTGGCCATCTGCATAATGTACACAATATACATGAATGTATAAACCAACAGTATGAAACTACCAAATGTTATTGGCCTTGTAAATATCAACGAGGCTGCATCTTATTTCCAGAGTTAAGTAGAGACTGGAAAGGATTATTCTTATCCATCCACAAAGGAGATAATGAATTTTTAGAGTTCTTAGATTTTTTCCTTAATTTTCTACCAAAGTTCTTGAGTTCCCGTCACAGTCATACTCAGGCTCATGAATATCTTCACTCACACCTGTTCCTCTGACTCACACCAGGGGTCAGAGGTCAAGCCTCAGCATCTGCTCCCTTCTCCTCTTAGACTCTTCTCCCAGGAAGCATCCTTTCCTAGGATGGAGTCATTTTCTGCTACCCTAAAAGACCAAGATCCTTTTTTCCAATAAGGCAGGGTCCTAAACACTCTCCTTTTCAAGAAAAATAACCCCTCTGGTTCCCAGACAAATCATTTTAGTTTTTCCATTGTCAGAATCCCTCCAACAGGCCCAACTCAAGTCCATCTGTGAACCATGCTGCCATGACAACAACTCCAAAAATGAAAGAGCTATGTAACTGCCTGAGAGTGGTAGGGAGAACCAGTGTGCCCTTAGCCTCTTGTTACTATGGGACCCTCTCAGTTTCAAGATGAGGTGGTCAGGGAGACATCCAGTCACTCGGTTGTGCAACATGTCTTTATGTACAAAGAGGCCACCGGGCAATGCCTGATCTCAACTATTCTATGTGCAGCTCCAACTCCAATTCTGTGACATCCCACTCTGGTAATTGGAAAGCGTTCTCTCCTTGGTGGAGTCCTGGAACATTCATTCCTCCTCTCAAGCTCCTGACTTAATCCCATCACACAGGGGTTCGAGAAAATGTTGTGTCTGCTGCAGCTTTTCAGTGAATGTAGGTTGTTGATTGGAATGTTCAGCTTTAGCAGCTCACTCGTGGTGAGTGACATCTCTGTAAATATATCCATTTTGTGGTTGGTTGGGGGTGGGATGGGTGGGGCGGGAGACTGTCGTGCTTACTCTGAACTAGACTTGCTGGACTAGCTGCTGTACTTTGTAACCTGAAGTGTACTTTGACTGTTCTGTCTCCTTCAGATGAAAAACAAAACAAAAGCTGACTTCAGAAATAACACTGCCAGCAACAGCCGATGCTGTACTTGTAGCTTCTCTCTGTTCCTCTGTACAGTGTTAATAGACAATAAACTGCCTTTTCACTGCATCTACCTCTGTGTGTCTGTGCCCACATTCTTTCCCCCTTCTCACCTGCCACGAGCGGACTTCAGGCCAGACCTCGTGGGGAGCACCCCCAACCGTTCACTAAAACTCCACACTAATCCAGTGCTTTTCAAACCTAAACCTGCTTCAGCATCACCCGGTGGCATCTGCTAAGAATGTAGAAGCTTAGCCACACCTCAGGGACTCAAGTCTAGATTCTGGGGTGGGGCCCAGTAGCCTGCCTGTTTAGTGATGTCTCCAGGTGATTCTGATACATACTCCATCTAACCCAGCCATGTGTTTGGGGACCTCTCAGTGGGAATCCCGGGGCCTGCCTGTTCCAGCTGGTTTCCACATTAACTAATCCTCTAACCCCTTCTTGCACATCTGTCGCCACACCTGTCACCCCTGTTCTTGTTCCTTACAAGCCCTCAGCAATGGCACTGACTTTGATCCCATGGGTCAAGCTCGGTCTGCCCCTTAGTTTAAGTAGTAAGTGTTCATCCAGCAGTCTTCTAAACAGGAGCCTCTTAAGATACCTGGGGACTTTGTTTCTCTTCTTTAATGCTATATCCTCTTTCTCTAGAATAGAGTCAGCAAACTTTTCATGTCAATGGTAAGAGAGTAAATACTCTGGCTTTGTGGGTCACATGATTTTCATCACAACTACTCAGCTCTACCAGGAAGCAGCCATACACAATGTGTAAGTGAATGAGTGTAGCTATGTTGCATGAACTTTATTTACCAAAACAGACTGGGAGCCAGAATAGGCCCTCAGGCAGGTAGTTTGCTGACCCTGGCCTCAGACAGAGCCTGGCACATAGTAGGAACTCACTGAAAAGTTAAAAAGTTATTGCATGAAATAATGAACAAAGGACAGGCCTGATGACACCTGCAGAATTGTCACAGTTGTTTTCTTTGAGGCTATGAAATAAACGAAATTCGTTGTTCTCATCTGTTGGGTTTTGTGGTAGATTTTTCTGGGTATATTTTTGTTTTTTTGTGTGTGTCTTTATGCCTGGAAAGTAACTCAGGATTGAAACTGGAATGGTGCCTCAGACTACCAAGCTGAAATTAACAAGAGTTTCAGCCAATAGAAGTTAAAGAAGTGCAAGGACCTCTTGTCCTTGTCAGAAGCGCACCGGGCATATGAGATCTGGGTGGTCCCCGGGCATCTATGCATTTGATCCCAGTGTTTGTGGAACCACATCTTATCTAGTCTATCTTCCACAGTGAATGGCAAGGGTTTCTTGACATTATTCTTTTTGTTAATTGAAAAACTTGTTAAACAAAAGGCTGGAACCACGGTGGACCGTTATACACCCCTAACTCCAGGGCATATCCACAGTGACATGCTGAGTAGTGTGCTGATATCCATTCCCCAGTGTTGCTGTGAATTAAGGGAAGTTATATTTACACAAAGCACTCTGTAAGCAGGAAGTGGATAACGAATGAAGTTTACTTGTGATGAGAAAGTGTCTGTTCCTCTACTTTTCTCAAATGTAAACATAATAAGCTGTTCAGATGTGTTTCAGAACCAGTATGAAAAGGAAGCTGCTTTTCCACCACTGGGTTTGTGACATATTATATTGAACCATATGAAGTCGCCATTTAATAAATCAATAATGTGGAATGGTGACAGTTCCATATAATTCAACCTAATAATTCTTTTAGATCAGAGATCATTTCCCATCATGGAGGGCGAAAGATTAGCAGATAAACTCTATAGCAGGAGGAATTTAGATGAGGAAAGAACTTTGGAAGGGAACATTGTTCTGTACTTAAAACTAGGCATTTCCTCTGGATAGATAGGATTTCCTTTAATGTAACATCGACCTTTTGAGGTAGACATTGCTAATATTCTCCTTAATACATGAGGAAACTGAGTCAAGGAGACAGTAAGGATGTTGCTCAATATAGAGCTAAAAATTAGAATGGAGGTTGGGGAACAAGTTTCAGGCTCAGCTCTCTTCCACACAGAAAGCTCTTGTTATTAGAGTGGTGTGGGGATACAGCTGAAACTGGATACAGAAGGATTTGGATAACAGAGCCATCTATGCAAAAAAAAAAAAAAAAAAAAAGACATAAATGGCACCAGTCCTTACTTTGTACCTTTACTCAAGCAACGGCTCAGTAATAACAATGCCCTCTGGAGGATGGGAGGTGTCTGTGCAGCACTTCCTTCCCTAAAGGAAAGCAGTCACGCTTAGCTGTTTGTCTACCTGGTTGTTTGGAGTCCTCTTGTTCTGCTTGACATTTTTCCTTCCCCATTCATAAAAAGGATGAACAATATTTAAAATCTAGGAGTGGCGTGTCCATTTTCAAACAAGCAAAGGAGGTTTTGTTGTTGTTGTTAATATTGTTATTATTTTGCCCCTGTTGTAAGAGCTTAGAGGAACAGTGTTCTATGGCACTGTGCAATACCTCTTGCTGTATCAGCCTTCTGCAACCACCGGTAGAACACACTGTCTCCCCAACAACCCAGATCCTCTTCCATTTTTCTCAAACAGTGTCAAATCCTCCACTATATGGACATCACACAAAAGCCTAACTTTGCTATTTAGAACTTAAGGCTATGAGAGCTCAGGTTGATCATCTAATGCAGAAGTCACTAAATGGTTAGCCACCGGCTGAATCTGTGGTTATGTTGGTTATAACCTGTGGTTACATTGGTTTTGCCTGCATCATGTTTTAAAACCATTTTTAATTCACTGCCAATAATAATAATAATAAATTAAGAGGAGTGTGATTTCAGTGATGGATTTCCAGCTTCTCTTGACATTTCAGAGGCTCTGTCAACCATGGGCCTCTTTTCCTGGCTGACAAGTACCTGGATCTGATGGTGGCTGCCTCCTTCAGAGGAGTCACACTCTCTTGCTCACCATCCCCACCCCTACTTCCTATTACCTTACTCTTGGCCAGTTTCCTTTGCATATATTACCTGCCTGGCACCTGTTGATGTATATTAGGGAATCTACCATAACCTACTCATTTTATGGCTGGTTCCCAGATAAGACTTACCTAAAGGGAGATGGCAGAGCCAGAATCAGAGCTGAACTTCTGAACTCCTTTGGAAAAATAAGGTTTTGCACTAGGTTTGGATTTGAATTTGATGGAAGCATTTAAAAATTTTGAACAGCCCATAAGCAGAAAGCCAATATCAGAATTTGATGCTTGTGCTTTTTACCAGAAGGACCCACATGACTTTATAATAATAGATTATCCCAAGACTGGTGAACTCATTTACCACTCAAGAGGAAAGAAAAAATTCATTTCCTATGACAACTTCTAGTATATAGATTATTCTACTCTCTGTTTCTTAGGTTAAATGAATCATGTCACGTTTTCAGAACTTTGTGGTATCATGTCTTATGGTTGATAGTTGCATTCATGAAAAATAAAAATGTTGTAGTCAACAACCATTGACTATTTCTGGGGTTTTGTATCCCTTCCTAGGAAAAAGTAACAAGATGCAAAGGCCATATGTGTTTAAGTTTAAATGTGATTTTCTTTTCCCTCCTAATCCTTAGTCTCTTATTGTGCTCCTGAGATCATGTGGTCACAGAATAGTAATAGTCTCTAACTTTCACTTTCTTATCTTACTAAGCATAATAATCAGTAGAAAATTTGACATTTCAAAGACCTGATGAAATATGGATCTTTTCTCTCAGAGCTTGTCATCAAAAATCAATGTATTTTCTTTTTAATATAAGATGATAAATTACATTTTCCAACTTTTTTTTTTCCCACTTCGGAGTCACCAAGTATAGAAAATATGAGCAGCAGACTTACCCTTTTAAGGCCAGGATTCTTAAGTCAACCCAAGAACAACCCAGAGGTGACATAAATCGTATAGCCAGTGTGAATTGTTCATCCGTCAGAATATGCAGACTCATATTCTTTCTCTTAAAGAGCTTATTTCAAATCAGAGTACAAGGAGCAATTCAGTCATGTCTTCTTTCTCTGGAAGACTGACTAAATCTTACTCTATTCAGAGGCATGATATGAGATGCTGTCTCATACTTTAGCTCAGTTTTTCCTAAACTTGGACTTTTGGTATCACCTTATTTCTGTCCTCTGTGTGTACCACCTGTGAACCATCATTTACTCTTTTAACCACTTTTTTTTTTACTTAAAAGGTAACTTTGTCACCCTATGATAAGTAAAGAATCTGCCTACAATGCAGGAGACCTGGGTTCGATCCCTGGGTCAGGAAGATCCCCTGAAGAAGGTCATGGCAACCCACTCCAGTATTCTTGCCTGGAGAATCCCATGGACAGAGGAGCCTCTCAGGCTATAGTCCATGCGGCTGCAGAGAGTTGGACACGTCTGAGCAACTAATGCTTTCACTTCTAAGTAGGTAGCACATGCCATAAAAGCAACTGTTGAAACAATAAATCAGCGTTATTAAGTTTCAGCTGCACACAGTTGCCTAATAACATATACAGTTACCTGAGACCAACTCTTTCATTGTTAAAGAGAGGAATAGCCAGATTAGAGACTATACCCCCATCTGTTTGATATAATCAGATGGAATGAAAGATAGTTAAAACCATAATCATTGTCTCACTGTGTGGTTCAGTGTTGTTTAATGCCATCTTATATACTCCTTTGGAGGGCATGGCATCCCACTCTGGTATTCTTGCCTGGACAGTCCCAGGGACAGAGGAGCCTGGTTGGCTACAGTCCATAGGGTTGCAAAGAGTCCAACATGGCTGAAGTGATACAGCACATATACCCCCTAAAATTTTGGAAGCACTGCCTTCCTTCATTGCATTCCCTTAAAAAATCCCAGTTTCTCATTTTGAAGATTAGGATGAGAAATACAAAGTGACTTGTTCAAAGCAACAGGAAATAAGAGCAGAGGCGCAGAGCTGGAATTCAAGCCCAAGTTGGGATGACCTCAGATTCTTTCTGTTTTACCAGGTGCCCATCACGCCATTCCTTTTACAAGGAATGAATTGAACGCATCAGCAGCAAACTTAAAACTCTCCAGGAAAGCTCTCCATCATTTAAACAAACAAAAGTAACATCTGTTCCAGTTAGAGCTGTCTCCGGCATAAGCAGTTTTGCACTGATAGGGATCAGATCTAATTGGGCTCCTTCTGCCTTACTTGAGTGAAGTTGCACAATCAGATGTGAATTTCCAGATAGAGCAGGAAAGTGATGCAATAGACAAGTACATGGGCCCAGTGGCTGCCTCCACCGTAAGGCACTCTGGCCTTCAGCTTCAGTACCTCTCCTGAGCTCTAGTAAGCCCACTTCTGCTCAGCAGACCTCTTGATTAACTCTTGTTGAGTCAGGGATGTAGTCGATGGAGGCTGCAAAACTGACTGAGCACTGGAGAATGAGCAGAACTTAATGGAGAAAGAATCACTCGTGGACATCTTAACTTTCTTTTTCTTTTCCTTTCCTTTCCCATCCCTCCCCTGCCCTGCCCTTTTCCCTTTTCCCTTCTTTCTTCTCTTTTCTTCTCTATTGAATGAGTCTGCTTTTGACACAAGGTACTCTCCCAACTGTAGGATGAATTGACCTCAAAAAGTTCATTAATCCTCTCAGAAAGCACCATGTTCTCTGGTCCTCATTTCTTGTTTGCTGCACATTACTGGAACATCTTCTTAAAAATATAATTATACTAGGGCCCCACTTCAGAGATTCCGATCTAACTGGTATGGATGAGGCCTGGGGCATTTATTAAAGGGCTCCAAGTGATTCTCATGGGCAGTTAGGGTTGGAAACCACAGCACAAAAGATCCCAGAGCAGGCAGGAGTGGTCCAGGCTGGAATCCTTGTCTCAACTCTGCAAACCAAGCAAAAAAAAAAAGTATGCTTTGGCATCTGAATCAAAATCAAGTCCCAAGTCTGTCACTGGTCAGCTTGGTGATTTGAGGGCTGCTGCTGCTGCTGCTGCCGCCAAGTCGCTTCAGTCGTGTCTGACTCTGTGCAACCCCATAGATGGCAGCCCACTAGGCTCCTCTGTCCCTGGAATTCTCCAGGCAAGAACACTGGAGTGGGTTGCCATTTCCTTCTCCAAAGCATGAAAGTGAAAAGTGAAAGTGAAGTCGCTCAGTCGTGCCCAACTCTTAGCGACCACATGGACTGCAGCCTACCAGGCTCTTCCATCCATGGGATTTTCCAGGCAAGAGTACTGGAGTGGGGTGCCATTGCCTTCTCCTATGTGGGGGCAAGTTACTTCAATTCAACAAGTCTTAGTTTCCTCTCCTTTCATGAAAGGAGAATAATACCTATACTGTAGGAATCCTACTGGGAATGTTTTAAAGTCTTTTCTTTCTGCTTTTCCTTTCTCCTTTCTCTCTCATTACAAAAGAAAAGTGAGGAAGGTTGTAGGGAGAAAAGGCAGCTGAGAAAAATAGAGAAATTAAGTCAAGAAAAAAATGAAATGAAACTAGAGGCCTCAATCTAGCATAGATTTCTGAATGTTTATTTCTCTTTCTCCCATTTGTTTGAGCAATTCAGCTTGTAAAATGTACAACACAATACTACTAATAATTATCAACCAAACCCCTGAATTCTAAGTTCTTGGGTCTGTTTTTAAAACAATAAAAACATGAGATGATAGAATTGGCATTTGGAGTGTGAGGGACCCGGGTCTGGGCTCTCTCCTAGATATGCCATTTAGTATGTGACTTAGAAGAAATCCTTTTTCCTCTTTTGGCCCCAACTTTTTCATGTAAAAAATGAGTAATTTTACTGGATGACTGTTAAGAGGACTGTGAGTGACATTCTAGGTGGATGTCAACATCAAAGATATTTCTCTATAATGAAAGAAAAGAAAAAAACATCAAACTGCTGCTGCTGCTGCTGCTGCTAAGTTGCTTCAGTCGTATCTGGAAGTGTTTTTTCTAAAAGATGCCAAAATCCCTGGCCTTTAAAAGCCAACACATAGACAATCCTCTGCAGCCCTGGCCTGGCCCTAGGAGTCCCTGGGCAAATCCCCCATCACCGCCTTGCTCCAGGGCCTTTCCAAGCCCAGTGGAAAACCAGTAGCCATTTTCCTGTGTGTGAAATTCAGTGGGCAGATACCTGATTTACCAAGACTTATTTGGACTGCAAGGAGATCCAACCAGTCCATTCTAAAGGAGATCAGCCCTGGGATTTCTCTGGAAGGAATGATGCTAAAGCTAAAACTCCAGTACCTTGGCCACCTTATGCGAAGAGTTGACTCATTGGAAAAGACTCTGATGCTGGGAGGGATTGGGGGCAGGAGGAGAAGGGGACGACAGAGGATGAGATGGCTGGATGGCATCACTGACTCGATGGATGTGAGTCCGAGTGAACCCCGGGAGTTGGTGAAGGACAGGGAGGCCTGGCGTGCTGTGATTCATGGAGTTGCAAAGAGTTGGACACGACTGAGCGACTGAACTGAACTGAACTGAATGGTTCATCATGGTTGAAAAGAAGAATTTGGATTCCATTTAAAAAATATAAACAGACTGGCCTTATCAGGGGCCTGACATCCATGTGCCCCTCTCTTTCCTGATCCAGAAAACTCTGGAGGATTGGTAAAGACACACCTGGAATCTACAGGGAGTTGAGGGCAGCAGATACATACCACTGCCTATCTCTTCTAGATGGTTTCTTCATAGGAACCTTAAGGATTTGAGCAACAGAATGATGGTGCTTCGCTCTGGGTGAATTAGGAACGCCTTCTCTTGTGCTCCAAAGCTGAGTGTCCAGTGTAATAGGATTTGAAATCAATAACCAAGTTCTGCTCCTTGACAACTCTGTCTCTTAGGGCACAGGCTCTTAGCCTTTGTGTTCTACAGTATACCAAAGACTGTTTAAGCACAGGCAGATTGGTGTTGATGCAAAGAGCTTCAGAAGCAATAGATTAAAAGCCAGTCAAGGAAGTTCCAGTTCAACAAGTTTCGTTGGCTGAAGCTTGGCTGAGGACAGTTTGGTTTGAAGTCTTTTCATGTCCCAGGAGAGAATTCCCCTTTCTGGCTGCCGAAAGGAGAAGTAAGAATTCTCAGATTATTTCCTGAAGCCGTGGCTGGGTAATGAAATCCTTCATTGCATATATAGAAACATTCATCATCACCAAGGCACCCAGCTCCCGGCTGAATAAAACAGAGAATTCCCCCTTTACCCTTTCCTTCTAGAATCCTTCTCTCTGAAATTCAAAATTTGCTAAAATGTGACATCTTCTCCTCCATCTCTGTTCTCCACCAAACTTCGGGTCCCCTTGCTTACTAACATAAATTTGCATTTTTACCAAAGGAGTCCTCCACCACCCTCCACTGGCCACATTCTCACCCAGCTTTACTCATGCTGTTTCAGACACACTAGATAGGCCCTTTCCTCCCCACATTTGGGAAGTCTTGGTCATCCAGCTCAACCCAGCTGGAATGCCTTCATCTCATTCTGCCCCCTGCACCTGCCTCTGGCCCCTCATTGCCAGCCTTCCTCTGAACTCCTGTGTCCATCTACGTGGCCGTGCCTTTACCTGGGCCTTCTGTATTCACGTAGCCAAAGACTCATTTTCTAGCTCCAGAAATGGATCAGGATTAGCATTTCTTCTCTTGAAATCTGTTGATTTCATCTTGAGACACAGACTTACTGACTGTGGGTTGAAAACACAAATGAAGATTTAATGCCAACTAATTCTTGGCTCCCAAATCTCAGTGGGAAGCACGGGGCAGGAGTCTTTGTTAAAAAAAAAAAAAATGGGGAGAATTTTTGTTTTAGTTTTCCTCTCCTGGTCAGTAAGAAAGAAGCTTGGTATTGTGCTGACAGCCATGGGTCTTCTCTTTTCAGGCAAGAGGAGAGACTGAACTTAAATCAGCAGTTTCCAGAGAAGTTTAAAGCAGAGCACAGACAAAATAGTTTTCTTGTGCCTCGCAGGACAAGGGTATGTAGGTGAGTGAGGGCTTAGTACTTTAGCAGTGGCTGGGCAAGCAGACAGTCACATCATCCTGAGGATGTCCAGCTCTGTAAGGATTAGGCTGCTGCAGTACACCGGTTCGGGCTGATGGGAAATGGGACTAGAGTTTCCCAGCAGGTCTACTGTGTATGGTCGTTCAGATTGCTCACTGCATAATCCTAGAGGGCTCCATTCACATAGAGGATGGTGTGAATGGTGCTCTTTGAGTTGTGCATTGCACGATGTGCCCACTGTACATGCTTAGGCATAGACATGCTTAAGTAGTATGTAAATTCTTTAAAACACATAGGTGAAAATCACCCAGAAACTTACATTACAAACAAAGCATTAAACCCATAGTAGACTTGCTGTAGTGTGTCAGGTTGCAAGAGCCAATTTTAACTCTAAGGACTACAGACCAACTCTTTAGAACCAATAACCAAGACATACTCCTAGGAACCAGGCCTGTTTTTCCTTGATTTTCCTCCAGTTTAGCACAGTAATAATCACAGGGTATGAATGAATGGGTCATGGTGTCATCACTGAGAAAAAGGACCAGAATGAGCAGTAGGGCCAGTTGCTCTTTGTTCTAGGACATAGGTATTGCCCGGCACAAAACATTCACCAGTGGCCAATTAGAAATCTTTCTTCGACCAGAGTGACCATGTGTCCCACTTTGGATGTGTTTTCCCAGCCTCATTCTCAGTAGTGTTACAGCTGGGATGGTAAAGTGTATGGTCACACTACCTCCAACATGCAGATGGGCATCTCTGCTTGGTCAGCATCCCTACACCCAAGACTGGCCTTTCCTTCCATTGATCCTTTGGCAGTTCCTGGGATATGGACACAGTGTTGTAGACACAGCACTCCAGGCACAGCGAGAGCCCTTTCTCCAGATAGACTGATACGAGTCAGAGGGCTATGGACAGTCCACCATCACATCAAATCACTTCCTTTTTTCTTTGCCATTTATAATTAGTTCCATATCACTACGGGCACTCAGTAAAGAGGAAGAATTAGACAGAAAGCAGAACATTCTCAGACCTGGTACTTCTTAGCCAGCTAGAGACTCAACAGAGGACATTGGCTCTTGGCTTGTGCCATTTGCCTGCTGCTCACAGTTGTCGCCAGAGAAGATGCATTGTTGGGGGTGTTCAGTAGTTATAATTACCATGGACAGCACACGAGAGGGAGGAGGGTGACTTAAAGACCTTTGCAGATGTACGTTCATCCAACAACCATCAAGAAACTCACACGAGACAGTGGAGGTGCTGCCCGGGACCTGAACCCATGGTGCACGGGGGCTCAGAGTTCTGAGCCCAGCTGCCACTTCTTTGTCCCTCTGTTCCTTTATACATAAAGTGGTGATGAGCATTAAATCTCTTGTGAAGTGTTTTTGGACACTGCCTGGAAATCACAAGCAGAGTTAAACTATTAGCTGTTGGTAGGAGTAGTAACCACAGCCTTGAGAATTAGAGAGCAAACCCTAGGAATGGTAAGAAACAGGGATCAGGAACCATTATTCCTGGGGAGCAAATCCGGCCCTTTGTCCATTTTTGTAAATAAAGTTTTATTAGAATTCATCTCTGCCCATGTATTTATACACTGTCTAGGGAAGGAAGCCATATGGCCCACTGAAACTTAAAAAACTGTCTCATACTCTGTGCTTGTGCTCAGTTGTGTCCAGCTCTTTGAGACCCCATGGTCTGTAGCCCAACAGGCTCCTCTGTATAAGGAATTTTCCAGGCAAGAATACTCCATGTGCTACTCCCACTCCTGTGGATTTTCCTGACCCAGGGATCGAACCCACACCTCTTATGTCTCCTGCATTGGAAGACAGATCCTTTACCACTCTGCCACTGAGAAGCCCCCAGAATTGCCTAATATTTACAAAAAACGTTTGCAGTTACTCAAATTTCCTATTCTCCTAGCATTTGCTGAACACTGAGGAAATACCCTGAACTGTACTACACTTTTTAATATAACTTACTAATTTTTATAAGAAGTAGCTCTTCGAGATCAGTAGAAATGTGCCCCTATTTTACATAGGAGGTTCAGAGAACTGGTGACTTGTCTAAAACTCAGAGCCAGAGTTAATTCTCTGGTCTCCTGATCCAGAATTCCAGGAGTCATCAAGGCAGACAACCTGAAGGATTTGGGTTTGCATTTGCCCTTAAAGAATGAGTGTGGTTGTCAGTACGCAAGGATGAGAGCCTGGGAGGGCATTCAAGGCAGAAGGAACTTGTTGATCAAAGAGCCCATGGGGGAAAGTGGAGGCTGTCTGCTCCTCTGTTTTGGTGGAACAAAGGCGCCCAACGGGTGGGAGGATGTGCAGCGGAAGAAGTGGCTTGAGGCCAGTGTTGGGGGACAGGGTGTTCCTCAAGGAAGAAGTTGCAACTGAGAGTTCAGGGCCAGGCCTGTGGCTGTATTGTGTTTGGCCTTTATTTTATTGACTCATACAAAGATATTTTTTTTGGTTTGGTTTAAATTTGAATTTACAACCAACAAATTCCATAATTTCTTCTTCTCCTCTTGAAAAAGCAGAAGATCTAGCCATACTGGACGTTCCCAGGAGGCAAGAATCAGCTGGAGATGAGGCCAGTTACCTCCTTTGGATGAGGCGTGATTGGTACCACCTTAGACCCAATCGAGGGGAGTCCTTGTCCTGAGCCCTTGGTTTTAATAAGGCCTTGCTCTGGTTAAACCCTTTCCCATGAGGGGAGACATTTTGAGGCCCAGGGGACTGGCCTGTACCACCCCTCGTCTCTAGGCTGTGCTTTAGATACCAGGACTCAGAATTCTCTGCCAAAAGGGCCAAGCTCACTTCCATGGGCCCCTTCCCTATGGCTGAGGGGTGTACCAAGGGAAAGCAGATTGTGTTGGGGGTACAGTGTGTGTGGATAGAACTTTGATGTTCAGGCTGGGCTGTCCAGCCCTGCCTGCAATGCCCCTAGAGTTGCAGGACAAAGGCGGGGAGTAAGGAGAAAAGGGACCATGCGTAACAGGCCAGAGGATCTCACTGGGCACCTCTAAGTCTCAACAGGGGACTCCTAGGAATCTGAGAACACATGAACTTGACCTTCAGAGTCAGTCTGAAGTGTATTTGCCAACTTAGGAGGAGAGAATGCAGTTTCTTTACTAATTTTGAGCTTGATTTCCAACTTTTAAGTACTGAGACAGTTTGAATGTGGGCCTGTATTTGTGTGCTTGCTCCCAGGCTCGAAAACATCCGGGGTGAGCCTGGCTGCAATCCCCAACATCTTACTCTATAGCTGTGTCCCTCCCCAATGTCTTACACGACAGCTGTGTCCCGCATTGACCTGACCTATCTGGTTGTTATAGGAGTTTGTGGGCCTTCCTCTGAACAATCCTGGGGGGAAAGATCGAAGATTTCTGGTCAGAGCCACAGTTTGCCAAATGAACACCTAGAGACAGAGAATGAGACAGGAAGGCCAGTTAGGGGCCACTGCTAGATAAAGTAGGATGACTGTCGTGCAAAAAGGAAGGGATGAATTAGCGGTCTGATCAAGGGAGATCTGATAGACTTAACATACAGGGGGACAGGGAGGAGGCGGCAGAGTGTTCAGTGTCTAAAAAAGAATAACTTAGCCCTGAAGCCAGGGCATTCAGACACCAGCTCTGTTGCTTACAAGTTGCATGACCTTTGAGTACCTCTCCTAATCATTTGTCCTTGGTTTCCTCATCTATAACATAGGGATGAGTGATCTAGCAGCATCTCTCTCACGAGGCTGTCATGAAGGTTGGATGAGTTAATATTTGTAGTTAAAATAGCATTCAGTACAGAATATATGCTTACTATTATCTGTCAGCTCTAGGTGGTAGGTATGCTAGAGTGGGTTATGTTATTTTTTGTATTTTCATTTTTTAAGCATTGCTTCAAAATAATATCCTTCAAAAAGAGATATTGAAGAGCTAGATTACTTAAACTCCTGCATGCCTGTGAAACATTTGGTAATCTTGTGAAAAGGCAGTTTGGGGTTCAGGAGGTAGGGGACAGGGTCCTTGCCTGCATGCTAAGTGGCTTCAGTCGTGTCCTACTCTTTGCAACCCTATGGACTGTAGCCCGCCAGGCTCCTCTGTCCATGGGATTCTCCAGGCAAGAATACTGGAGTGGATCCTTCAGGGGATCTTCCCAACCCAGGGATTGAACCCGGGTTTCCCACATTTCAGGTGGGTTCTTTACCACTTGTACCACCTGGGAAGCCCAGGGAAGGTCCTAGATTCTGCATTTCTAACAGGGCCCCGGATGGTCCCATGTTGCTGTAAAGGAATCGAGGTCCATCGACGTTTCCAGGACCGAGGACTGTTTTGGTTATCCATTGCTGCTGCTGCTACTAAGTCACTTCAGTCGTGTCCAACTCTGTGTGACCCCGTAGACGGCAGCCCACCAGGCTCCCCGGTCCCTGGAATTCTCCAGGCAAGAACACCGGAGTGGGTTGCCATTTCCTTCTCCAATGCATGAAAGTGAAAAGTGAAAGGGAAGTTGCTCAGTCGTGTCCGACTGTTCGCAACCCCATGGACTGCAGCCTACCAGGCTCCTCCGTCCATGGGATTTTCCAGGCAAGAGTACTGGAGTGGGGTGCCATTGCCTTCTCCACTGCTGTAGTACAAATCACCCAAAGCTAGTAGCTTAAAACTAAAACAAGTATTTGTTAATATTACCGCCATTATTGTCTTTGTTATTGTTACTATTGTCTCACTCAATTCAGCTGTGCGGTTCTTGCTCAGGATCTTACGGTAGCTGGGGCTTACTCATCTTGAAGCTCCCTCCTGCTTTGCCGTGCCCTGGGACCTCAAACTGGGGCTGTCAGCCAGAATTTTACCTGTGACCTCTGCAAGTGGCACGGGGCTCTTCACAGTCCAGCAGCTGGGTTCCAAAAACAGGTATCCCCAGAGAGAGAGCCAGGCTGAAGCTGTGTCACCTTTTCTAACGTAGCCTAAAGTCACTCAGTGTCACTTCTGCCACTTTCTAGTCTTTAGAAGCAAGTCGGGCTCTGGCACACAGCATGGTGATTATAGGAAATGATTATCATATACATTTGCGAGTGTATGTGTGCTCAGCCATGGACTGTAGCCTGCCAGGCTCCTCTGTCCATGGGATTTTCCTGGCAAGAATATTGGAGTGAGTTGCCATGCCCTCCTCTAGGGGATCTTCCCAGCCCAGGGATTGAACTTGCTTCTCCTGAGTCTCCTGCAGTGGCAGGTGTATTCTTTACCACTGAGCCACCTGGGAAGCCATGATATATGTAGAGAGAGTATATAATCCAAAAATAGTTATATACCTGAAAGTTGTTAAGAGACTAGATCTTAAATGTTCTCACAAAATAGAAATGAAAGAAAAAGTGACCCAATATGTATTTTGAAATGAAAAGAAGCTGTGTCCATGAGGGTTGCACTGGTCTTAGATTTAAAATGCCAGGGCCGAAATCCCAACTCTACCCTTCACTGGGCAGGAAACTCCCATGCATAGCATTGTACTTTGGCCTCCATTTCTACACCTTGTAAAAGGTTTTTCTTCTTTGGAGATCTGAAAAGTATGTGAATGAGCCCAGCAAAGTGCCTGTGACTCAAATGATTATTGGTAATTTGTTGTTGAATAAGAGATCCAGAGAAAGGGTGGACACATTTCACATTGGGCAGAGGAGTCATCACTGATCCAAAACAAAAGTGCAGGCGACTAATAATGGTCCTGAGTGATGAGGCCAAATGACTGGATGCCTAAACATTAAAATATTCAAGGACAAAAAAAAAAAAAAGTGAGTCATGAAAGCTAGTCCATACACAGAGGAGGGCTCCATGTCTTGAAGGCAGAAATACCAAAGGGTTTGGAGCTCTGTCTTAAAACCCCTCAGGGGTTTTGCTTCCTTGCTTAAGGAAGTTCTGGCAGGAACAGAGAGCTGAGGATGAGTGTCCTAGGGAAAGCTGACATGTTGTGTTTAAATTCATGAGTTTGGAGTGCCTGGTGGGCCAAACGGTGCTCTTCCTGCAGTAGGCAGGGACATGTGTGTATCCGTCTCCATCCCTAGACTATTAGCTTCCTGAAATCACAGACTTGGCTCTTTGCTCTGTGATAGTCCCAGTGCAGTGATCCGGCACAGCATTTGGCACATAGAGAGGACCCAGTTCATATTTATTGGATGAATGAATGAATGAATAAATGGGAAGATGGTTAGGACCTAGACTGTGGGGTCTGGAATTCTGGTAGCCTTTCCCAGGCTTGGCCTTAGGGGCAGTGCTCCCAAGGAGGGAGAGACTCCTGGGTCTGCGCAGAGACCCCTGTGGCCCTGGGGTATGGTCTATGCTGTGGGTCAGGGGGCAGGGGGCTGTGGGAGACCTAGATTTGCTGGGAAACCTCACTCTTCCACTAAATAGAAACTGAAACTGGAATTGCAGGAGACAAGATCAACAGCGGCTATTTTGATTCTTAGGCTATCTCACTCCTAAGCTGCTCTCTCCACTTCCTGTTTATAGCCTCAGAAGAGTCAAAGGGACCAAACCTCTGAGGTGAAGGTTTCCTCTGGGGATTTCTAGGCAGATCAGCAACAGGAAACCATAAGGACTCTGCCAAGACAGATGTTTGTCTTTCAGCCAACCTGGCAGGTGTGATGGTGTCCTCGCTGGGGTGGGCAATGCAGATTCGTGAAAAAGGAGCCTCCAGCTCTTCGTCTGGCCTTCAGCATCCACCCCTCTTACCCAGATCCCCACCCCCTGAATCCTGGAGACTGCATGTGAAGTCAGTCGGTGCAAAGGCACTGGAGGGGGGCGGCCGCCGGGGCTGCAGGTGTGAATCTCTGGCTGGGCTGCCTGGGCAGCTGCGTTTCACTTTCAAACGCTTGGGAGGAAAGGCTGTCTGTGGCCGGCCATCTGTCTTCACAAGAGGAATCTCAGGATTTCCTCCAGTGACAGAACAAGATTCCCAGGTTTTCAGAGAGTGGCCCTAGACCCGGTTCCTATCCTGGCTACAAAACTCTGGAGCTTGACACAGCTAGAAGGACACTCGGGGAATTAGGGGCTAAGAGAAAACGGTGACGGAAAAGCAACTGAACAGTGGAAGGATTGCAAATCACAAGACCCTGTGACCTGACGCTTCTGCCCTGTACGCCACTCCCCTCATCATACACACCCACTCACACACACACACACACACCCCTCCCAGAAAAATGAGACCTTCAGCTGACACTTGAAAAACTAGAAGAGCAACCACGTGGAGAATATTCCAGGCAGAAGGGATGCTGGTCGCAAAGGCCAGACAGCTCCACTGCTGAGGTCTGGGTCGGAGAGGACAGCTTGTGGCTCCCTCCACACCCTCTGCTTCCCCACATCTGGGCCTCTGAGCCTGATCTCATTTAATATCCCCTCCCCCACCCCCATGCTAGCATCTTTCCCATCCACTGTCATTCCTAAATTCATTCCCCAAAGGGTAGCAGGTAACAATATTGGTCCACAAACTCCTATGCAAGAAATAACACTTAATTTAATCAAATGATGGGGGACTCTGAGTCTCAGTGCTACTGGCCTGGCAGACACCCCATCCCGGGCATTCTTGGGAGTCCATTTTCAGACTCCTGCCAAGGTGCCATGCTCACTGGGGTACAGGCCCACCATCCCTGGTCCTCACTTCTGTCTGGTGTTCTGGCCCTTACAGTCCGTGTGGGGCTAAAGTCTGCATGGCTCCTGAGCCAGGCCTGGGGACAAGAACGAGGCAGAGGTTGGGAGCCCTGGGACTCAGCATCCAGGTTCCCTGTGTACACACAGCATCAGCATCCTGTGATCTCTCTCCTCTGTGATCTGTCATCTCTCTCCTCCCTCCCCATTGCGGCTAAACTGACCTCTCCTCCAGCTCCAGCTCCGGGAGGAAAGTACACCCCACCACCCCAGCACCACCGCCCAGGCCTAGCGTCATCTCCTTCGTGAATTTCGGCTTTTGCAAAAGACCCGAAGGACCACTGACCAAAAGCAGCTTCTCCCACAGTCCCTCCTCTGCCCCCAGCAATAGAACACAAAACTCACCCACCTGCTGCAACTGGAAAGGAGAGTGACACATAGGAAGTACCCACCCAGATGTTTCCTGGACCTTGCCAATAGGGTCTCTCTGTTCTCAGAGATGCAATCCACCCAGCCCCGGGGAACTTGAACTCCCCGAGAACAATGCTTCTCTAACCAGCTGTGGCAATGGGTCAGATTTTATTTTCTTCTCTTTAAATTTCCAATTCATCTCAGAACAATACTTGCATAATTTTTTTTTATTAAAAAAAAATGAAATGGAATAAAAAGGTCAGGAGAATATAGGTACCAACTTTTTCTAATTAGATTCAACAAATTGCTATGAAAGTTTCTAAACATTTCTCTGGATTTCTAGACTGACCTCATCACAGAGGAATAACCACTCATGGAGGAGCGAAAATTAGTGGGTCACACACTTTGAGGATCACTGCCTTAGAGGGATTAAAAGCAGGGGTGGGGTCTCCTCACCCCAAAAAATGTGGAGCTTTGTCAAGTGTAGACTCTGTAAGGGGTGCAGGTAGAAGCTAGAAGTAGGCCCAGCCATTTACCAGTGAGCCAAGAAACTAAAATTCAGCCTCCTTTACAGCTGCTTCTACTGCGGACACGCAGGCAGGTTAGGGGTCTGGAGCCATCTCCGGAGCATGCTGACAGCCTTGACCTGGGGTCAGGTCACAGCTCTGAGCCTCAGCTGCCCGTCTGTACAATTCGGATAACAGTACAATCTCATAGGGTGGTTGTGAATACTGGATGGGTTAGTAAGTGGGTGATCATATAGACTTATGCCTGGAAAATAGTAATGGCTGCATGCTGTTTTTAAGAGGTTTCCTCCATAAACGATAAGGACCTACTGTATATCAAAGGGAAGTATGTTTAATACCTTATAATAATCTATAATGGAAAAGAATCTGAAAAAGAGTGTGTGTGGTGGTATTTAGTCACCAAGTCGTGTCCAACTCTTTGTGACCCCATGGACTGCAGCAGGCCAGGCCTCCCTCACTATCTCCCGGAGTTTGCCCAAGTTTATGTCCACTGAGTCAGTGATGCCATCCAACCATCTCATCTCATGTATATACATATATAACTGACTCACTGTGCTGTATACTTGAAATTAACACATTTTAAATCATTGTAAATCAACTAAACTTCAATAAATAATTTTTTAAGGGCTTCTCTCAAAGCTTCAGAAGAGCAGGGATTTTTATTCCCTGACATTTCCCAAATGCTTAGAACCTTGCCTGGCACATCGTAGGTGCTCACTAAATATCTATTCGGTGAATGAATGAATCTTCTGCTCCGTGCTGAGCGTCTGATAGCCACGTGAATCCATTCTTAACTTTTCATTACAGAGAGTGGGCGGGGAGTGGGCGTCTGTTGGTCCTCTGTACTGATCTGTGGGATTAGTGTTTCTCAGGCCTCAGGCCTTTCCAGGCTTTTGTCTTAAAGCCCAGCACATTCAAGAAACACTTGAGTTGCCTCTCAGGTATGAGGCCTTGCTGGTCAAGGTGTTTAAGACTGGAACTCAAGATAAATCTTTACCAAGTGTAAGACCAGATCTTCTCAATCTAGACCCCAGTCTGGTTCCAACCTGGGTTTCTAGGTTGGATCCACCATCCGCTTTCCTGCCCAGCCGTACTGCCCTGCCCTGAGCCTGGCGGTCCTCCCAGAGGCCCTTCTCAGCCTACCTGTTTAAAGATGACTCAGTCAACCAAGCCAGGCTTCCATGCACCCGATACTCAGCCAGAGTTCCTCTCTCTCCTCTGCATCTAATCATTCTCTCTTCTGTACTTCAGAAGGCCTTGTGAGCTGGCAAACTATTTGCATGTCTGTTCCTTTTTTAAGGACAAGGGGCCACATCTGGAGCACCTCTGAATAGCATCAATGCTTTATGCAGGGCCCAGCATATAAATAAATGTTCACAGGGTTGAAGTCATTGGTGGGTCCCCACCTGCAAGTGTAAGGTCAGCAGGCTTCCCTTCAGCCAAATGTAGGTGCAGACCAGAAGAGGAAATGAAAACCCTGCGCCGAGTGTCCCAGCACCACATTTCTCTTTCCTTCTTAGTCACGGGTATTTTCCGAGCAATCTGATGGTGTAGGGGCAACCGTGGCTCCCATCTGAAGGACTGTGCCAGCTGAGAGTGGAGCTTCCTTGGTCTGGAAATGGAGGCAGAAGGGACCATGGTTTGTGGGTGAACAGAGTGGACAGCCTGGCACAGGGCTTAGTGCTCTGAAGTCAGGTGCATCTGATTTCCCAGCACTGCGGCGGCATGGCTGAATGACCTTTGGCGTGCTTGTCACTTTTCAAAGCCTCAATTTCCTCATCTGTATAATGTGGGTAACGTTAGCACCTCCCCTGCTAGGGGCGTAGTGAAGAGGAAGCCAAGAGGGGTACATATGACCAACTGCCGGTCTAGGAGTGCCACAAAGATGGTAATCATTGCCAATTCTGGCATGGTGCTGTGGGGAGAGGAGGCTCGAGACATGACCTCACCCAGGCACCATGTGCTCTTCCTGTATGTCCATATCTCACAACAGAATGCTGACGATCAAACAAGGTAACGTGTATACAGGCTGTAAAACCAGACTTGGAACATTGCTGTCCAAGAAGGACTTGATAAGCATCAGCTAAAAGACTCAGTAAATAAAAACTACTATTCGTTGGAATGAATAGTGTGAAGGAGACCCTGGATAAGGTTTCTAGGCTGCAGGTATTGTCGTGCCCTAATAGAAAGGGTCAGCTTTGCATCCCATAAAATATATATATATATATAAATTCTTTCTATGCCAGAAAATGCCACTTGAATTTATTCTGGTGATTAAATATCACACCCAAACGAACCCAAAGTGCTGGAGCAGTTGATCTGGTATGTGTTTGTTCATCCCACTGCTGCTGCTGCTGCTAAGTCGCTTCAGTCGTGTCCAACTCTGTGTGACCCCATAGATGGCAGCCCTCTAGGCTCCGCCGTCCCTGGGATTCTCCAGGCAAGAACACTGGAGTGGGTTGCCATTTCCTTCTCCAAGGCATGAAAGTGAAAGGTGAAAGTGAAGTCACTCAGTCATGTCCGACTCTTAGTGACCCCATGGACTGCAGCCTACCAGGCTCCTCCATCCATGGGATTTTCCAAGCAAGACTACTGGAGTGGGGTTCCATTGCTTTCTCCATGTTCATCCCACAGAATTTTAGTAAACTCATGCTTTGTGCCAGACATTGTGTATCAGTCAGCTTTCTCTTTGTATCATGCTGCTGTAACAGGCAGCCCCACCAAAGGTTTCTTTCTCACTTATGCATTATATCAGCTGTGGGGCTGATATGCAGCTCTGGTCCAAGTGTCATCATTCTAGGACCGAGAGAGAAGGAGCAGCCTCTATAAAGCACAAGCTATTTTCATGACTGTGGGAAAAAGGAATAACAGAACATCAATGGCTCTTAAAGTGCATGCTTTGATGTGGCATGTATAGGTTGTATTCCATTGGCCAAGGCAAATCATGTGACCCAGCTTTGCATTAGTAGGGTAGGAAGTATTTTCCTCCTGTAAGGCTGCACGGTCAATTCTCTTGGTCATCAGTTCAGTTCAGTCGGGTCCAACTCTTTGCTACCCCATGGACTACAGCACGCCAAGCCTCCCTGTCCATCACCAACTCCCAGAGTTTACTCAAACTTATGTCCATTGAGTCGGTGATGCCACCCAACCATCTCCTCCTCTGTCATCCGTTCTCCTCCAACCTTCAATCTTTCCCAGCATCAGGGTATTTTCCAATGAGTCAGTTCTTCACATGAGGTGGCCAAAGTATTGGAGTTTCAGCTTCAGCATCAGTCCTTCCAATGAATATTCAGGACTGATTTCCTATAGGATGGACTGGTTGGATCACCTTGCAGTCCAAGGGACTCTCAAGAGTATTCTCCAACACCACAGTTCAAAAGCATCAATTCTTTGGTGCTCAGCTTTCTTTATAGTCCAATTCTCACATCCATACATGACTACTGGAAAAAAAAAACCATAGCCTTGACTAGACAGATGTTTGTTGGCAAAGTAACGTCTCTGCTTTTTAATATGCTATCTAGGTTGGTCATAACTTTTCTTCCAAGGATTAAGCATCTTTTAATTTCTTAAAAGGTGGCTGCAGTCACCATCTGCAATGATTTTGGAGTCCCCCAAAATAAAGTCTGACACTGTTTCCACTGTTTCTCCATCTATTTGCCATGAAGTGATGGGACCAGATGCCATGATCTTAGTTTTCTGAACGTTGAGCTTTAAGCCAACTTTTTCAGTCTCTTTCACTTTCATCAAGAGGCTCTTTAGTTCTTTTTTTGCTTTCTTCCATAAGGGTAGTGTCATCTGCTTATCTGAGGTTATTGATATTTCTCCCGGCAATCTTGATTCCAGCTTCTGCTTCATCCATTTTGCATGATGTACTCTGCATATAAGTTAAATAAGCAGGGTGACAATATATAGCCTTGACAGACTTCTTTTCCTATTCAGAACCAGTCTGTTGTTCCATGTCCAGTTCTCACTGTTGCTTCCTGACCTGCATACAGATTTCTCAAGAGGCAGGTCAGGTGGTCTGGTATTCCCATCTCTTTTAGAATTTTCCACAGTTTGTTGTGATCCACACAGTCAAAAGCTTTGGCATAGTCAATAAAGCAGATGTTTTTCTGGAACTCTCTTGCTTTTTTGATGATCCACCAGATGTTGGCAATTTGATCTCTGGTTCCTCTGGCTTTTCTAAAACCAGCTTGAACATCTGGAAGTTCACGGTTCACGTATTGCTGAAGCCTGGCTTGGAGAATTTTGAGCATTACTTTATTAGAGTGTGCTGCTGCTGCTAAGTCGCTGCAGTTGTGTCCAACTCTATGTGACCCTATGGACAGCAGCCCACCAGGCTCCTCTGTCCACAGGATTCTCTAGGCAAGAATACTGGAGTGTGTTGCCATTTCCTGCTCCAACTAGCATGTGAGATGAATGCAGTTGTGCGGTAGTTTGAGCATTCTTTGGCATTGCCTTTCTTTGAGATTGGAACAAAAACTGACCTTTTCCAGTCCTGTAGCCACTGTTGAGTTTTCCAAGTTTGCTGGCATATTGAGTGCAGCACTTTCACAGCATCATCTCTTAGGATTTGAAATAGCTCAACTGGAATTCTATCACCTCTACTATCTTTGTTCATAGTGATGCTTCCTAAAGACCACTTGACTTCACATCCCAGGATTCTGGCTCTAGGTGAGTGATCACACCATCGTAATTAACTGGGTCGTGAAGATCTTTTTTGTACAGTTCTTCTGTGTATTCTTGCCACCTCTTCTTAATATCTTCTGCTTCTGTCAGATCCATACCATTTCTGTCCTTTATTGAGCCCATCTTTGCATGAAATGTTCCCTTGGTATCTCTAATTTTCTTGAAGAGATCTCTCGTCTTTCCCATTCTATTGTTTTCCTCTATTTCTTTGCATTGATCGCTGAGGAAGGCTTTCTTATCTCTCCTTACTATTCTTTGGAACTCTGCATTCAGATGCTTATATCTTTCCTTTTCTCCTTTGCTTTTCGCTTCTCTTCTTTTCACAGCTATTTGTAAGGCCTCCTCAGACAGCCATTTTGCTTTTTTGCATTTCTTTTCCATGGGGATGGTCTTGATCCCTGTCTCCTGTACAATGTCACGAACCTCCATCCATAGTCCATCAGGCACTCTGTCTATCAGATTAGTCCCTTAAATCTATTTCTCACTTCCACTGTATAATCGTAAGGGATTTGATTTAGGTCATACCTGAATGGTCTATTGGTTTTCCCTACTTTCTTCAATTTAAGTCGGAATTTGGCAATAAGGAGTTTATGATCTGAGCCACAGTCAGCTCCCAGTTTTGTTTTTGCTGACTGTAGCCAGGCTTCAGCAATATGTGAACCGTGAACTTGCTGATGTTCAAGCTGGTTTTAGAAAAGGCAGAGGAACCAGAAATCAAATTGCCAACATCCTCTGGATCATAGAAAAAGTTCCAGAAAAACATCTATTTCTGCTTTATTGACTATGCCAAAGCCTTTGACTGTGTGGATCACAATAAACTGTGGAAAATTCTGAAAGAGATGGGAATATCAGACCACCTGATCTGCCTCTTGAGAAAATTGTATGCAGAAACTGGACATGGAACAACAGACTGGTTCCAAATAGGAAAAGGAGTTCGTCAAGGCTGTATATTGTCACCCTGTTTACTTAACTTATATGCAGAGTACATCATGAGAAACGCCGGACTGGAAGAAACACAAGCTGGAATCAAGATTGCGGGGAAAAATATCAATAACCTCAGATATGCAGATGACACCACCCTTATGGCAGAAAGTGAAGAGGAACTCAAAAGCCTCTTGATGAAAGTGAAAGTGGAGAGTGAAAAAGTTGGCTTAAAGCTCAACATTCAGAAAACAAAGATCATGGCATCCGGTCCCACCGCTTCATGGGAAATAGATGGGGAAACAGTGGAAACAGTGTCAGACTTTATTTTTCTGGGCTCCAAAATCACTGCAGATGGCGACTGCACTCATGGAATTAAAAGACGCTTACTCCTTGGAAGGAAAGTTATGACCAACCTAGATAGCATGTTCAAAAGCAGAGACATTACTTTGCCAACAAAGGTTCATCTAGTCAAGGCTATGGTTTTTCCTGTGGTCATATATGGATGTGAGAGGTGGACTGTGAAGTAGGCTGAGCGCCGAAGAATTGATGCTTTTGAACTGTGGTGTTGGAGAAGACTCTTGAGAATCCCTTGGACTGCAAGGAGATCCAACCAGTCCATTCTGAAGGAGTTCAACCCTGGGATTTCTTTGGAAGGAATGATGCTAAAGCTGAAACTCCAGTACTTTGGCCACCTCATGAGAAGAGTTGACTCATTGGAAAAGACTCTGATGCTGGGAGGGACTGGGGGCAGGAAGAGAAGAGGACGACAGAGGATGAGATGGCTGGATGGCATCACTGACTCGATGGACGTGAGTCTCAGTGAACTCCAGGAGTTTTGATGGACAGGGAGGCCTGGCGTGCTGCGATTCACGGAGTCGCAAAGAGTTGGACACGACTGAGCGACTGATCTGATCTGATCTGATAGAGCTTCTCCATCTTTGGCTGCAAAGAATATAATCAGTCTGATTTTGGTGTTGACCATCTGTTGATGTCCATGTGTAGAGTATTCTCTTGTGTTGTTGGAAGAGAGTGTTTGCTATGACCAGCATGTTCTCTTGGCAAAACTCTATTAGCCTTTGCCCTGCTTCATTCTATACTCCGAGGCCAAATTTGCCTGTAACTCCAGGTGTTTCTTGACTTCCTACTTTTGCATTCCAGTCCCACATAATGAAAGGACATCTTTTTGGGGTGTTAGCTCTAGAAGGTCTTGTAGGTCTGGGCATAGACTTGGATTACTATGATATTGAACGGTTTGCCTTGAAAAGGAACAGAGATCATTCTGTCTTTTTTGAGATTGCATCCAAGTACTGCATTTTGGACTCTTTTGTTGACTATGATGGCTACTCCATTTCTTCTAAGGGATTCTTCCCCACAGTAGTAGATATAATGGTCATGTGAGTTAAATTCACCCATCCCAGTCCATTTTAGTACGCTGATTCCTAAAATGTTGACATTCGTTCTTGCCCTCTCCTGTTTGACCACTTCCAGTTTGCCTTGATTCAGGGACCTAACATTCCAGGTTCCTGTGCAGTATTGCTCTTTACAGCATCGGAACTTGCTTCCATCACCAGTCACATCCACAACTGGGTGTTGTTTTTGCTTTGGCTCCATCTCTTCATTCTTTCTGGAGTTATTTCTCCACTGATCTGCAGTAGCATATTGGGTACCTACTGGCCTGGGGAGTTCATCTTTCAATGTCCTATCTTTTTGCCTTTTCATACTGTTCATGGGGTTCTCAAGGCAAGAATACTGAAGTGGTTTGCCATTCCCTTCTCCGGTGGACCACATTTTGTCAGACCTCTCCACCATGACCCGCCCATCTTGGGTGGCCCTACATGGCATGGCTCATAGTTTCATTGAGCTAGACAAGGCTGTGGTCCATGTGATCAGATTGGTTAGTTTTCTGTGACTGTGGTTTTCAGTCTGTCTGCCCTCTTGGTCATGTGTGAAGACATATAATCCTCTTACCAGGATTATAATCTGCCTTACCAGGAAGGCAGAAAATAACTGGGAATAATAATAGAGTCTGCCAAAATAAGATATGGTCTGTGTATCTAATTTTTATCTCACAGTAATCCTATGGGGTAGTTATTATCCCCATTTTACAGAGTGGAAAATTAAGTCTTGGTATGGCTATCTAAGGGGCTTACCCAGTGGCTCAGTGGTAAAGAATTCACCTGCAATGCAGGAGTTGCAGGAGATGCAGTTTCGATCCCTGGGTTGGGAAGATCCTCTGGAGGAGGGCATGGCAACCCACTCCAGTATTCTTGCCTGGAGAATCCCATGGACAGAGGAGCCTGGGGGGCTACAGTCCACAGGGTTGGACACTAGAGCAACTTAGCACGCACTCACACTTGGCTAACTAAGTAGCTGAGGACGAAGCCGGCAGTGAAGCTGGCTGTGATGGTGTGGACCTTGACCTGGGCAAGCTGCTTGACGACTCATTTTCATATAGATGTTGTCACTCAATAAATATTTATTAAGCACCTGCTGTGTGCCTGGCACTGTACCAGATGCTGGAAACAGTGACTTGCATGGCAGAGGCTATTTCTACCCCTCGTGTCTAGAGTCCAGTGGCAGAAAGAGGTAAACAAGAAGGATGTAAGGCATTAGCATGCATCCAGAGGAGAGATCAGGGCAGGGTAAGAGCCCAGGGTGGGGGCACGTCTCTGATAACAGCTCGGAAGCTGAGAGCTGGAGGACTGTGGGACATGACTCTCATCAAGGCCCTGCCTGGCAAGGGTAGTGCCACGGCCAGTTTTGGGTTCAGTACTCTAAAGGGCACGCCCAGGAGCTCAATGCTGATGAGCACATGCCCAGCGTGTTGCTAATGGACCTTGCCAAGGCAGTGGGTGTATGGCAGAATGCTGCGATCGTGTCTGATCCAAACCCTATTGCCCTCCCCTGGGGGCTGAGCCATGCTTGCCACAAAGAACAAAGACCTAGAGACTTGAAAGTCAGTCTGAGAGAGAAAGGGAAACCCAGATTTGGTCTGATTTTGAATCAGCACCATGAAACATGTTGTTTACATGGCCCAAGCAACCAAAGCACACGGCATTCACTTCCCTAAACGGCTTTCATTTTCCAGGCGAGATAATAAAAAGGAGAAAGAAAGAAATCCCCTGCCATGATTTGCAAAGTGTACCCAATCATTGTAAGAAAAACCCCTTTCTTCTCACAACTTCCTTTTTGTGGAAACACAGGCCCCAGAATGAGGCCTGCCTCTGTCAACCCAAGCCATCAAGTGCTAACCAGTTGCCCCTCCAACAAAGATGGTCTGTGCTCTGAGATACGTTGTTCTTTAAAGGGACTAACCCCCAACTACAAAGCTGCCACAGCTTCAGCCTGTCCCTCTTGGGATGAGAAAGGCATCAGAAACGGGAGAATTTATGCTTTAGAAAGAGGTGACTGTTACCAGTTTGCTATGGATATGTACATCCTTCAAAATTTTAGACCATACCAAAACCAAATCTAAATAGACATATGGATGGTTATATATGTGAAGGGCTTCCCTGGTGGCTCAGATGGTAAAGAACCTGCCTGCAATGCAGGAGACCTGGGTTCAATCCTTGGGTTGGGAAGATACCCTGGAGGAGGGCATGGCAATCCACTTCAGTATTCTTGCCTGGAGAATCCTCATGGACAGAGGAGCCTGGAGGGGTACAGTCCATGGGGTTGCAAAGAGTTGGACATGACTGAGTGACTAAGCACATATATGTGAATATATATAAATACTTTTCTGATCTGATCTGAAAGCTGCAGATGGAAACTGGTGTGCTTTGAGTTTATATTCCCTTTGAAACTGTCTTGGGGTTTAGATAGGAGCCCGTTCTAAGCAGACCGACTCAGGCCCAGGACACAGGCATGGAGTAGAAAGGGCAGTTCAGTTCACTCAGTCATGTCCAACTATTTGTGACCCAATGGACTACAGTTCGCCAGGCCTCCCTGTCCATCACCAACTCCCAGAGTTTACTCAAACTCATGTCCATTGAGTCGGTGATGCCATCCAACCGTCTCATCCTGTGTCATCCCCTTCTCCTCCTGCCTTCAATCTTTCCCAGCATCAGGGTCTTTTCAAATGAGTCAGTTCTTCTCATCAGGTAGCCAAAGTATTGGAATTTCAGCTTCAACTTCAGTCTTTTCAATGAATATTCAGGACTGATTTCCTTTAGGATGGTCTGGTTGGATCTCCTTGCAGTCCAAGGGACTCTTGAATCTTCTCCAACACCACAGTTCAAAAGCATCAATTCTTCAGCACTCAGCTTTCTTTATAGTCCAACTTTCACATCCATACATGACTGCTAGAAAAACCAAAGCCTTGACTAGATGGACCTTTGTTGACAAAGTGATGTCTCTGCTTTTTAATATGCTGTCTAGGTTGGTCATAGCTTTTCTTCCAAGGAGTAAGTGTCTTTCAATTTCATGGCTGCAGTCACCATCTGCAGTGATTTTGGAGCCCAGAAGAATAAAGTCAGCCACTGTTTCCACTGTTTCCCCATCTATTTGCCATGAAGTGATGGGACTGGATGCGATGGTCTTAGTTTTCTGAATGTTGAGCTTTAAGCCAACTTTTTCACTCTCCTCTTTCACTTTCATCAAGAGGCTCTTTAGTCCTTCTTCACTTTCTGCCATAAGGATGGTGTCATCTACATATCTGAGGTTATTGATATTTCTCCTGGAAATCTTGATTCCAGCTTGTGCTTCATCCAGCCTGGCATTTTGCATGATGTACTCTGCATATAAATTAAATAAGCAGGGTGACAATATATAGCCTTGACATACTCCTTTTCCTATTCAGAACCAATCTGTTGTTCCATGTCTAGTTCTAACTGTTGCTTCCCGACCTGCATACAGGTTTCTCAAGAGGCAGGTCAGGTGGTCTGGTATTTCCATCTCTTTCAGAATTTTCCACAGTTTATTGTGATCCACACAGTCAGTGGCTTTGGCATAGTCAGTAAAGCAGAAATAGATGTTTTTCTGGAACTCTCTTGCTTTTTTTTGATGATCCAACGGATGTTGGCAGTTTGAGCTCTGGTTCCTCTGCCTTTTCTAAAATCAGCTTGAACATCTGGAATTTCATGATTCATGTATTGTTGAAGCCTAGCTTGGAGAATTTTGAGTGTTACTTTACTAACGTGTGAGATAAGTGCAATTGTACGGTAGTCTGAGCATTCTTTGGCATTGCCTTTCTTTGAGATTGGAATGAAAACTGACCTTTTCCAGTCCTGTGGCCACTGCTGAGTTTTCCAAGTTTGCTGGCATATTGAGTGCAGCACTTTCACAGCATCATCTCTTAGGATTTGAAATAGCTCAACTGGAATTCCATCACCTCCACTAGCTTTGTTCATAGTGATGCTTCCTAAGGCCCACTTGACTTCACATCCCAGCATTTCAGCTCTAGGTGAGTGATCACACCATCGTGATTATCTGGGTGGTGAAGATCTGACCTTGAGACTGACCATGAAGCAGGAAGAACTTCACGGTGCTGGGTGCTGGGTGTGATTCTCCAGCAGGGCTTGTGTTTTCAGGGTCCACCAGGGGAGAAAAAGCAGAGCCAATCCTGGCATCCCATGCACTGTGCCTCAGTACTCAAGACAAGTCATATTTTAATACAGTGTTTGAAAAAAAATAATAAAACTAGCAAACTATGGCCGTGGACCATCTGCCTGTGTTTGTAAATAAAGTTTTATTGAAACCTTTTTTTTTTAATTGGAATGAGTCCAACCCTTATTGGGACTGAGTTTATTCTGTCCCATGAAGTTTTATACATGAGGCAAGCCCTCCCTCACCTCACCCTAGACCTGGCCCTGCCCCATATCCACTCACTCCTCATTCCCTCATCCATCCTACCCCTACAGAGGGACAGGCACCAGGAGACACAGCTTACAGTTATTGAACATGTACTGTATGCCTGGTACTGTCGTACCTTTACACGTATTGCCTCATTTAATCCCTCCCAACAATCCTATAGGTAAATACAGTTATTCATCCCATTTCTCAGATGAGGAAACTGAGGCATAGAAAGGCGAAGAAGCTTTGCCAAGATTAGTCAACTAGGAAGGGACAGAGCCAGGGGTCATCTCCAAGCAGTCTGAGGCCTTTGAGGAAGGATGGCCTGAGGAAGGAAGTATGAGCTCTGGGAAGCCATCACAGAGGCAGTGACCTTGAACAGGGTGTTGAAGGATAACTAGGAATTTGCTAGACAGAAAAAATACTTACAGGCTGTGATAGTGGGTGTTTTAGAAGAACAGACCCTCTGGACAGGTTCTCTCTGGTTTTCCTGGGCCCAGACCCTGCCCTGCAATCAGAACAGCAATGAAATAATACAAATAACCAACATTTATGGAGTGCTTATTCTAGGTGCTAGGTATTGAACTAAGTACTTTATGAATATCATGAAATCCTCAAAACTCTTTAATGGCTACTACTCTCATTTCTGTTTTACAGATGTAGAGTCTGGGACTCAAAGAAGTTAAGTAATTTGCTCAAGGTTGCTTAGATAGTAAGTGGCTAAGCCAGAATGTAAACTGAGGGGACACCACTGTACATACCTCCAGGGCCCTGTTCAGATGGTGGTCTGTGCAAAACCCAAGGACCTGGCACCAGAGCTGCCAAAACACTGTGCCCATGTTCTTCCAACTTCATCATGCATGACAGTCACCTTGGCAAGTGAAGTTGCTCAGTCGTGTCCAACTCTTTGCAACCCCATGGACTGTAACCTACCAGGCTCCTCCATCCATGGAATTTTCCAGGCAAGAATACTGGAGTGGGTTGCCATTTCCTTCTCCAGGGGATCTTCCCAACCCAGGGATTGAACTCCGGTCTCCCACATTGCAGACAGACGCTTTACCATCTGAGCCATGGGGAAGCTAGTCACCTTGGAGAGCTTGTTAAAACAAATGGCAGGGCTCCACCCCCAGAGAGTATGATTTGCCAGGTCTGGGGTAAAGCCGGTCGCTTGCATTTCTAACAAGTTCTGGTGATGCTGCTTCTTTTCTGGTCCTGGAACCAAACATTGAGAACCTCTTTACTGCACTGACTTTTAGCAGCAGTAAAATTGTTCTGCTATCCTCGGCTACACTGGGAAACACAAATACTTTGGAAATTGGAGGAATGTTTCTTCCTTCTTGGTACATAGATCAGAAACAACCCACTGATGAGCTTTCAACCTCTCTTTTTCCCAGTTGCCTTTCTTTTCTCTGGACTTCCCTGATAGCTCATTTGGTAAAGAATCCGCCTGCAATGCAAGAGACCCTGATTTCGATTCCTGGGTTAGGAAGATCCTCTGGAGAAGAGAGAAGCTGCCCACTCCAGTATTTTTGGGCTTCCCTTGTGGCTCAGCTGGTAAAGAATCCACCCGCAATGCAGGAGACCTGGGTTCAATCCCTGGGTTCGGAAGATCCCCTGGAGAAGGGAAAGGCTACCCACTCCAGTATTCTGGCCTGGAGAATTCCATGGACTGTACAGTCCATGGGGTAGCAAAGAGTTGGACACGACTGAGCGACTTTCACTTCTTTTCTGTGATGCTTACATTGAGGTTCTTAATTATCCAGGCTCTTAGTATTGCTCTCTGTTCCTGTGAACTTTCATGCTCTGCCCACGTGCTGGTGCTTCCTCAGAATTAGGCAGCCCGCGTCCCACCACCTCTGTTCCAAGTCGGCTATGTTTCCTGGATTGACGCAGATTCCGACCATCAGTGTGAGGGGAGGAGCTTGGTGATTACACGTTTCCCGGTGGTTCTTAAGGCTCTGCAGGGGCCTAATTATACCAAATAGTAATTCCTTCCATGTGTTAGTCAGGAGTCTTTGGGCTGCAAGTGGCAAAAACCCAATTTGAACGGATGGTCTGGGAAAGTTGGGCACTTACTGACTCACAGAGCCTGGTCACAGGAAGGGTGAGGGTGCAGCTGGGCCACAGGCATGCCCACCCAGGACTCCACATGCCACTGGCTCTTCATCCCCTGATTCTGCTCCTTTCTGAGTGTCAGTAGCAGCCTTGCAGGCAGGCTCTCTCTGGTCAGCTGGCTGCTGTTCACTCTCCAGCCCTCTGTTTTCAGTCCCATCTCCAAATGAGAATATGGAGACATGGTTCCTGGCTTCTGGGTAGGGCTCTGAGTGGCCCAGCTTGAATAGTGGTTCATCCCTGGATCATTTCAGATGTCCACCCATGCCAAATCTGGTTTGAGGTGGGATAGGCATTTTAGAGGATGTTAGACTGCCCCTCAAATCCCTAAGAAGACTCTTGAGAGTCTCTTGGACAGCAAAGAGATCAAACCAGCCAATCCTAAAGGAAATCAACGCTGAATATTCATTGGAAGGACTGATACTGAAGTTTTAATACATTGACTACTTGATGCGAAGAGCCAACTCATTAGGAAAGACCCTGATGCTGGGAAAGATTGAGGGCAGGAGAGACAGGGGGATGATAGAGGATGAGATAGTTGGATGGCATCACTGACTCAGTGGACATGAGTTTGTGCAAACTCCGGAAGAAAGTGAAGTACAGGAAAGTTGGTGTGCTGCGTATCGCAAAGAGTTAGACACGACTTAGCAACTGAACAACAGCAACAGCAAACCATAACGCTGTGATGAGTGAAGGAGCATTTCCCAGAAGTCAGAGGTGGAGATACTGGGTGAAAAAAATAAAATCCCACAGGTCAGTGAGCAGGTGAATGGAAGGATACATGCCTTCTCAGCTTCAGACGGAGTCGGCAGCTGTATCAGGTGGAGAGAGGTAAGCCAGGAAAGCCCCAGCCTTGCTGGAGCTCAGAGTCTAGAAAGCAAGCTAAGACATGCGGTGGATGTCGGTGAAGCTGGGTGGGAATTTCTGTGGTTTACAGCAGGACGCTTAGCTGTCACAGATGGGTTGAGAAAACCTAGGTTCTCCTGGCCGAACTTAGGTCTTCACCCACCAGCCAGCTGTTGAGCATCCACCATGAGTTACATTCAGGACAACGTGGCCGTATTAAATTAACTTACCGGGATATTTTGAGGTGACGTCACCCTTGCCCCCCATCAGCCAGCCGCTCGCAAAGGTGTTTGTAAAGCTCCCTGAGGAGCATCTTCATCTTGGCTCGTGACGTCCCCATCCTCCTCATGGTGTCACGTCTTCTTTCTCTAACAACTCAGGCTTTCGTGCTCCAAGTCACAGAGGACTTGGACCTCATTAGTCCACCCTGCAGCCTTCAGAGTCAGCAAACTCACTCTGGATCCTGGAGTGGAGATTCTTTCCCATCCTTTCACGTACTTTCTTTTGACTTCCTTGGCATTCTCCCTGGCTCTCCTTGCTATCCTAAACTGTGGCTTCCAGAGTTTTCTAAAGAAAACCTCAGTCATTGTACATCTTCCCCAGTCATTTGACTGTGTTGTCGTGAACACACTTGACCCTGTTTCTCGGAGAGCTGAGCTGGTTGGCTGGTGACACTGAGCATCGGGCTCCTCGCTTCCCTTTCTGTCTTTTCCACGTGCCTCTCTGCTCCAGGTCTCCTGTCCTAAGAGACTGGCCATGAAGGTAGAGGCAGAGTCGGAGAACCTCTGTGGCTCAGGAACTTGGTGTGGCAGTGTGGATGGGATCCACGTCACCCATCCCTCTCCTTCCAGTGGGAATGCCAAAGCACCAGCCCCAGTCCACCCCCCGCCAACTTTTGTAAAAATACAGTCAACCAGGTTTCAAGTTGTCTAGAACCATCTTTGTGCTTCCCACACTGGCAGTACCACTCTCTGTGTCTGTCTTCCCAGGAGCTTCCTTTTGGTCACTGCTTTCGTTATCTGTGTTTCCTTGATTTCCAGCATGTGCTTGCACACAGCAGGGGTTCAGTAAATGAACCACCCCTCAAATGGAACTAACGGGCAAACCGGCTCACCTCCTCACGTAGCAGAAAGAGGTGCAGTAGGAACAGCATTTGTTTGGCCAGTTTCCTATGATATTGCTGTGTTTGAGGAATGATAATCAAGAACACCTCTTACATTTGCTTTAAATTCAGAATTGGTTGAAAAATAAGACACAGTGAGCTTGTGGTGGTGAAGCTGATTAGGGAATATGGTTTAGATCTATAGGCTGAACACATCCCTTACCTGAATTCAGCTCTCCTACCCAGTCTTGGACAGGTCTGGATAACGGAAGGCCTCCCCAAGGAGTAGACCGTTGTTTGAAAGACAGAGGTGAGAAATATGTGTCCTTGGGATGCTCCTAACTAAGAGTGGAAAGGCCGCACCACGCATGCTCATGTCCCGATTGCACCTTCTCCTGACTCTCATCTCTGTTATTTTTCATCTCTGACATGTCTGTAGCATCTGTACCCATTTCTATAATATATAAGGCACTTTCTCAGCCTTATTTACTTGACAGGTAGAAGCTTATAGTCATTAAAAACCTAGTTCTGGAGCTAGAAGGAACATAAACATAATATCCCACCCTGCAGTGTTGTTACCAAGAGTAAAGACTTCAATATACAGAAAGTACACAGAAGAGTGCCTGACGTGGAGTAGGTGCTTAGTAAATTTTTATTTATTTGCAAACAATGAAACCAGAGGTAGACTTGTACAGGATCTCACAGTAAATGGCCAGGATACAGCCCTAACTCAGGTTTTCTGGCTTCACTTCCAGATTTTCAGGAACTTAATCTTTGCTTACTTTTCAAAGCCACTTAGAATATAAAGCAGTAAAAGTGCCAGGAACCCAGTCAACCAGCAAGTATTTATCGAATGTTTACTGGTGTGTACAGGATGTCCTGGGAGGATGCCAGTGGGTGTTATTAACTACAACTGAACCTGCCTGTAAGCTGTGGGGATGAGTTGAAAGAGTGGAGAGGACAGGGGTGGTGGATGAAGAGAAGCCTTGAATGGCAGGAGCTGGTCTTGGGAGATGGCATCAGGGAGATGGGACCCGCCGAGGCCTGGCTGGGCTGCCCACCTGGCCCCACCAGCCATAAAACTTTCATAAAGATGTTCTGATCAGAGAAATGCTGCTGAACAGGTTAATTAATCATTAATACATGAATGTAACTTAGCAAACTTCTCCGTAACATCAAACTGAGACAAAGAAGGTGAGTGGAGGGGAGGATTTTTGTTTTATTTCCTTCTGGTTTGATCTGGTTTTAAAGGGGGAAGAGCTGTCGGCTCCCTGAGGGTCTTCAAGCCTCATGAAACCAGGCCCCATTCATCCTAAGGAGGGGAAGACAAGATATGGAAGAAAGGCTCAGAACTAGAAATGGTCTTGTCTATTTCAAAAGTTTCCCCTAAAACTCGTCAAGCCTGCAGGAATGCATAAGAAAAGGGTCTTCTTCTATGGGTGAGAGCGGACACCCTTCTACCAAACCCCTGCTCTTAGGCTAGCCATGTTCAATTTCTGCAGGCTTTTGTGGGCTAGCCTGGCAACCTAAATTTGTTCCTTTGAGAAAGTGTGTCCATGGTTCTGAACACCTAGTGAAGGAGGTGGCTTTTGTCAATACATAATACAAAAGAGAAGCTGGTTCCCTCTCAGTTTCTCCTCTACTTTTTCTGTGCCATCTCTCCCCATCTTTCACTGTTATCACTCTTCATGTCTTCTTTTTCTCCCTCCTTCCTTCTCTCCCTTCCCCTTGGCTCCATCTTTCAGTTCTTATTTGCCTAATGCTCATATTCAATAAATAGTTTTGGGTGACCTGCAGAAATGGAAACCAGCATTGAAGAATATAAGTAAGATCGCAAAAAATAAGATCCCAATGATGTAGGTGCAGTTTAGATACCTGGATTTTTTACATTCAGTGGCAGATATTCACAGCTATCTTGCTGTGCTTCAGTGAGGTCCTTTGGCCTTAATTGATTGCCTGCTGCTGCTGCTCCTAAGTCACTTCAGTGGTGTCCGACTCTGTGCGACCCCATAGACGGCAGCCCACCAGGCTCCCCTGTATTTAGAGTCAATTCTGTTAGAACAGGCAGGTAAGGAAGTGGCTGTTAAAATGCCTAAGGCCAGCCTGAGTAGGGAATAGCCATTTTGATTCTGAGAACATTCTTGAACCTAAGTCAGTGGCCCTCAAAGTAGCCCATGTACAAAACAGCATTTGAAATAGCTTACAAACTAGGAAAATCAGGTTTAGGGTTTTTTAATGATTTATCACCCCAAACTGCAATATGGGAAGAGCATTGCTGACTTTGTTTCTTATTGACAAAAACAATTCCTATTGTTTTTGACTACCTGATATGTTCACATGATTCAAAATCTAAATATTATGCAGAGGTACCCATTGTCTAATTTTGAATGCATGTTTCCTATTCTTTCCTCTGCACTCCCCAAAGGGAATCACTTTCAGTAGATGTTTTTATCAATGTGTTCCTGTATGCAAACATAATAAAACTCAAAACCAAATTCCATGCGTTTCCCATTTTTACACCAAAAGTGTGATACTAATACAATATTTTGTATTTTTTCCTTCACTTAACATATTCTGGAGAGTTTTTCATGTCAGTGCATGTGAACTTACACGCTCACAACTGCATAATATTCCATTGTGTGGATGCCCGTATTCCAAGCTCTGGCTCTGTCCATTTTGCTGAGAGCGTGCCGTGGGTGCTCATCTTCTTGTGGAGCTTGCCTGTGCCTTACAGGACGCTCTTCAGAACCCTGTGGTTTGACGGTCAGTGGCTCGAGACCAAGGCAAATCCTTGTTACTAGGAAACTCACGGTTTGCCTGAGGCCAGGCTCTCCAGATGGAACGCCCACAAGGTATTTCAGTTTAAAACTGTGAGTCAGAGTGGCTAGTGGCATCTAGGAAATTGTTTATTCAGAAAACGAGTATTGAGATATGAATTTATTGCATAAATCACCCTAATTTATGTCTTTTTTCAATTTTGAGGAGAAGAATCATTTAAGAAGAAATAGTTCTGATGGGAATACTAAAAATCATCTAATATATACATGACTTCATCCTTCTTATCAGTCTTGACCGTTTTTTTGGAGCTAAATTCTCTCTTCATTCTGAAATCCTTAATCCTCTCTATTTTTAATCATACTATTTGGGATGGCTAAAATAAATGTGAAGTATGTCAGTATCTTAATTGGGTCTTTAATGAGTATATTCCTGGAAATCTCCTTATATGTGTAATAATGGCAAATCTGCAGAAAACTGACCTTTTAAAGACAACACAAGATGGCTCCTTTTGGAATTTAAAAAAAAAGCATGCTTTGCAACTTTGGATATTTAGTACATTTAACTTTTTAGTAAACAAGGCACTACTGTTGACCGTTCTTACACTAAACATTTCTATCTATAATGAGGTAAAATATAGGGGCTTTTTTTCCTCCTTATGAAATATGCTTAATTGCTTGTTAAATTCTCCGACTTTTTAAGAAAATGATTATTCTAACTGCACAACCTGATATTTCTTTTGTGTCATTAAATTGGCTTCAGGTGGTAATACTTCATCAAATTCAAAAGAAATCTGATTCCCACACCAAAATCCAGTTCTGAAAACAATCTTAAGCAGCAGTTCAAAATAAAAAGAAAGCTAACATTTAATAAGGCCTTGATATAATGTGCTCCTTGAGTCAACGTTTGAGAGATTGAATGACAGAGAATTGGCTGAAAGCTTAGGGAGGTGGGAGTGCATTCGATGAAATGTAATTAAATGTGTTTTCTTGATGTTTTTGCTGCTGTTCAAGGCAAGCTTCCCAATATGACAGTAATTTGCTTGGCCTTGATTTTTCTGATCTGTCTTAATTTTAGCTGTCAATACTATGAATAACAGAACTCAGTTTCAGTGGTGACTCTTGAGAGTGGAATTCCGAACATACAGCTCTATAACTGCCTATGACAAAAATATTCATATAGCCTTTCCATCTGATATGAATTTGACGGATTTTCTTTTTGTCTGGTTTTTCCCTGCTCCTTGTCTTTTCTGCTGTTCAGGCAGATGCAGACAGTTTTCTTACTGCAATAGCTTCTCTGACTTAGATTTGCTCTTCCCCTTGTATTTATCCAGTTAAAGCACAACTCAGGCTATGCTTATGACATTTTCAGAAATTCATTGTGTAAGAGATGGTGACTGTCTCCCATACTGCCTTTCCTTTGTCTTCTTTCCTCACTGTTTTACAATCCTACCCTTTCTCTTCTTTGAAGTCTGTGTATTTACAATTTTTGAAAAGATATTTCATACATTTGAGCTATTGTAATAGGGAATTACATCAAGGGAGAAAGCTCCAGATCACTGGCATGGAATGACTTGTTCTAAAAGCATTTCCTAAAACACATGTCACTCCTCCTTCATAGACCTTTCTCTGCCATTCATTTTGTGCAGAAGTTCCTATTCGAGATCTGATGTTGTCTACTTTTTCATAGACTTTAAAATAAAGGTTTCAATTGGAGTAATAGTTGATAGAAACAGAATCTAGTGAACCTTTGTTGATCAGCTATCACTGCAGAGTTGGATTTTCTTCTGATCTTTGGTAGAAGCTGTGTGTGTATTGACGGTGTTACGATTGTGTCCCTATCCTTTTATATTCTGCTTTTCTTCTTCATCATGTGATTTTTCATGTACATATGTCTCTGTATTTTCTAGTTTTTGATAAACAATGTTTAATCTTGTGGTCAGAACATCTCCAAAATACATGTCTTGTCCAAGATGAATTATTGTATCAAAGAATACAATCTAATAGCTTCCTGGAGTGCTTTTGCTACAAGTGACAGAAAATTTTATCTTAATTGGCTTAAATAATAAGGAAACAATATAATTGCCCTTAAGAAGGACTCCTGTGGTGGGACTGCCTGGAGTGGTCTAATTTCACAACATGGTGACACCCTCGAGGGCTCAGCTTACTTCCGTGTTCCGTTCCTCCGTCCTCAGGGGGTCATCTCTGTCATGTTTCTTCTGGTCTCTTGGTCACAGAATGACTGCCACAGTCTAGGCATCACCAGTCCTCATACATCTGATAGTGCTCACTAGAAGATGAGAGGGAAGTTTCTTTCAACCATGTCTTTTTTAAAGAGCAAGGAAATGTTTCCCAAAGATCTCTATCAGGCTTCTGTTTCATTGTTCATTCAATGTTTTGTTGGCAAGTACCTTTCCTACATCAGTCACTGGCAAGGAGCATAGGATTTCTATGGTTGAGTTAGTGAAACACAGGGCCATGTGGAGAACAGCAGCTTACCTGGACCAGGTGTGCTCTGTTCTACAGGGGAAGCAGGGTTTCTGCTTACACTTCCTTACATGTACTCTAGATTAGAATACCACTTTCCAGCAGCAACCTGCAAGTCTAAGAGTGTGCTCATTCTTGGACTAAGCTAAGTTTCTATCACTTTTACTTATTATTATAAATCTGAAAGGTAGTTGTATAATAAATACAGTTTTAAGGTATGCTTCTTGAATGATAAAGGATATGCAGTCTCTTTAGGATGAGTGAGTCTGTTTTCATTTCCTTTAGTGTTTCATGCTTCTTGAATCTGAAAACCCCAACCCAAGCAATTTTATATAGTGATTGTACAAGGGCATTTGCTAACACTTACGATCCCTAGATGATTTTTGAGTCAGAGACCATATCTACTAAGTAACCCTATATTGCTGGAAATCTTCCTTAGAAGGTACTAAAGTTTAAAAACAGGAAAAAGAGAAAAATGGGAAAAACGAAAAAATGAAGAAGTGTGTTGGGAGGTTGTCACTGCCAAAGAATTCTGGGTACTTGGGTACCAAAGGACAGATGAGTCTAGAGCAAAAAGGGGACCCACCCCTTTGGCAAAGTGCCAGGTGGCTTTCTCCTCCCTTTATGTAAACATCAAATTGTGCCATCCTGTCATCCTGCCCCACAATGATGGAATGGCGGGCAGTGGGGACCATCTGCTGCCAATTGTCTTAAATCTTCTGCAGCCCCAGAGGGATGTTGCAGTCAGGTTCTCACTTCTCCTCTCTGGTTGCACTCAGCACTATTCAGAAGTGCCTCTCCCTTGTGGGCAGGCTGGTAGGAAGGTAAGTCTTGTTTCATGTCATTATCTGCTTTGCAATTGTAGCTTTTTCTCTAATGTTTACCATTCCAAGTAGGTTATTTTCAATACATTTTTCATGTAAGAGACCTTGCATAGAGGAGCTCTCTCCTGTTGGGGATGACACAGGCGAAGTGACAGAGAGCTCTGTCCTGCCCCAGTCTCAGCTGCTGATTGGGTGTCGGCCCAGAGGAACCTTGCAAGCTTCTCCCAGCACCAGACTAGGTCCATCCTTTCTTTTTTAAGAGTACTTTAAAAATATTTATTTATTTGGCTGTGTCAGGTCTTAGTTGCAGCACTCGGGATCTTCATTCCATCCTGAGGGATCTCACTGCGGCGCAGACTCTCCAGTTGTGGCCTGTGGGCTCAGTAGTTGTGGATTCTCAACTCCTGGGCCACCGGGAAAGTCCCCGGTCCATCCCTTCTATTTCCGTCTAAGTTGTGAGTTGCTGGAGGTGGTTTCCTCCTTGACCATGGGCCGTGTGGGCGCATAGATCATATTTTAATTTGTCTCCAATGACCCCACCCTAATCTAAATGCTAAACTGCCACTCCCATTGTTTCCTAAACACCAACCAAGGAGGGAAAATGTGATTACTTCCTAAATTCTTCTTATACCAGGATGGAAAGAATTTAAGGAAAAACAAACTCCTGATGCTCATCACCGCTTAATTCATTTCCTTATGGTTTGGTTGAAACCACTCAAAGACGCAGCAGGCTGCCCCTCCTTGTGTCCACACCAGTGGATGGCATGGTGCATAAATTCATTTCCGTGTGGTGTTATCAAAGCACTTTCCATAAGTGACCCCAAGATGACCCCAGTCTAAAGATGGGCCCCTGAGAAAGTCCAGAACCGGCTTTTCAGATCCTTAGTCATCCAAACTGCAAGAGATACCTTTTAAATGGCCCCCCAGTTGAACCCTCCATCAAAGCAACAGTAAAGAAAGCTGGTGAATTAGGACAAAGGCAGCTTCCCTTTACCCCAAGAGGCATCAGCAAGGCCACAAGTCATCTGAGTGTGGGAGTGCAAACCCGCGTCCGTGGCATCACCAGAAACTGGCACACTTGTCAGAACACCTTGCCTTGTTGTTCGTTGTGTGATCAGCATGTGCCTAGAATCCTGGAGTTCTGCTGTAATATTTTGACTCTTGGAGAAAAAATAAGATGATGGTAAGAGGCTTTCTATTTTCTAAATTTCCTCTCAGGGTCAACGAACTTTGTTCCATGAACGTAGGACTTTATCTTGATTAGTGGGGACTTCCTCTAAATTAAAGGGGTATGGGTTCTCTGAGGGCAATTCCTCTTTCTCCAAGGTTCTCACTGCAGTGGGGGAGAGGAGAGGACCTGGCTCCATGAGAAAGATCCCTGAGTCCCTGGTTAGGAAAAAAGCCAAGGTTAAAAATATTTTTTATTGAAATATATTAATTTACAATATCCTATTAAAGTGTGCAGCAAAGTGATTCAGTTATATATGTGTGTGTGTGTATTCCTTTTCAGGTTCTTTTCCTTTCTGTTAGGGATTCCCTGGTGGCTTGGTGGCTCAGAGGGTAAAGAGTATGCCTGCAATGCTGGAGACCTGAGTTCAATCCCTGGGTCAGGAAGATCCCCTGGAGAAGAAAATGGCAACCCACTCTAGTATTCTTACTGGAAAATCCTATGGATGGAGGAGCCTGGCAGGCTACAGTCCATGGGGTGGCAAAGAGTCAGACACGCCTGAACGACTTCACTTTCACTTTCCTTTCTGTTGATAGGTGATTACAAGATATTGAGTATAATTCCCTGTGCTATACAGCAGACCCTTGCTGTTTACTTATTTATATGTGTGTGTGCATGTGAGTGTGCTCCGTTGCCAAGTCTGACTCTTTGCAACCCCATGAGCTGCAGCCCTCCAGGCTCCCCTGTCCATGGGATTTTCCAGGCAAGAATACTGGAGGGGGTTTCCATTTCCTCTTCCAGGGGGTCTTCCCGACCCAGGGATCAAACCCACATCTCCTGTGTCTCCTGAATTGGTAGGCAAATTCTTTACCACTGCACCATCTGGGAAGCCTCATTTTATATATAGTAGTATGTGAGTATTAATCCCAAACTCTAGTTTATCTTTCTGCCCACCTTTCCCTTTCGGTAATCATAAGTTTGTTTTCTATGTTTGTGAGTCTACTTCTGTTTTTAAAATAATAATATTTTTAAAATAAGTTTATTTGTATCAGTTTTTTTTAAGATTCCACATCTAAGTGATATATGGTATTTGTCTTTCTCTGTCTGATGTACTTCACTTAGTATGATAATCTCAAGGTCCATCTGCAAATATATATCTGTCTGATGTACTTCACTTAGTATGATAATCTCAAGGTCCATTCTACAAATGGCATTATTTAATTCTTTTTTTTAATAAGTCAAGGTATTTTTAAAATGCTGTCTTTGACAAGCTTCTCTCTATGTCTCATGGTTTAGCTTTTTCCTCTAACAGCTTTTCATCATAGTGTTAACCATCACCATATTTCTCTAAAATTGTGAATGAAAAGGTATCACTTTGTAGGATTCTCAGAAGTAGCACCTGCTACCCTAGTAGTGGGTTATAGTCCAACCCAAGCCTTGTTAGCTCATAACTTGAAAGAGACACCAAGGATTCCCTGAATCATGTTTGTGGTGGCCACTGAAGGATGGTTTACCCGTACCAGGCTTGGAGAAGCAGGAAGATGTGAACAGCCTAGAAACATAAAGGAAGAGATGCGTCAGTTAGGACATAATCACAACCTGGAATACTTGAAGATTGTTTTGTAGAGGGAAAAATAAATCTGACTCCAGAGGACTGAGCTGAGGCCAGTAGTTGCATAGAGTTAAATTTTAGCTCAGTATCAAGAAGTGCATTCTGATATGAAACTTGCTGAAAATGAAAGTAACTGTTTATTTGTTTCCTAAGGTTAATATAAGAAAACGCCAGAAACTGGGTGGCTTAAAACAGCTTTTTTTTTTTTTTCCCCCTGGGTTGAAATGAATTCTCTCATGATGTTAGAGACCAGAAGTCCAAAATCAAGGTGTTGTCAATGCTCTGCTCTCTCTCTCTGATGTCTTTGGGGGTAGATCCTTCCTGGCCTCTCCCGGCTTCTGGTACCCCAGGTCTTTCTTGGTTTGTAGCTGCATCACTCTAGCCTCTGTCTCCATCTTCATGTGGCCTTCTTCTCTGTGTATATGTCTCTCTTCTTGTAAGGACATCAGTCACATTGGATTAGGACCCAGCCTAATGACCTCATCCTAACTTGGTTATATCTTCAAAGACCCTATTTTATATATAAGGTCATATGGGGACATGCTGGTGAGTAGGATTTCAACATATTTTGGGGGGAACACAATTCAACCCATGACGAGCTGCCTCTATGGGAATAAGTTCTTTATCCCTGGAGGTGTGTAAATAGAATCAGAGTGAGTTCCTTTTCAAGATGCTTAAAGAGATCTAAGCATTAAATAGAAAACAGGACTGGATGACTTCTAGTATCTTCGTTCAAGCATGGCATTTCCTAATCCTCCTAGTCCTGTTCTAAAGGGCTCTACTAAGTCCAGGGACCACCCTTAGTCTGGTCTTGGTGAGATGTCACATGCACAGTATTACAGTCCAGCTTCCGAATATCATTCAAAGGCATTTGGATCTTTATTTCGCATTCTTGAAGTGCATCAGTGGCGGGCCTTTCTTCCGTTCCCTGCAGCTGCTTCTCTTGGAATCTCTGTTTCAGTCAGCACTCTTTGAGTCATACATGACAGAATCCTAATTCAAAGTAGTTTCCAAATAAAATATTCCCTTTTCTCAAAAATCATGAAGTCCAGGAGTTGTTCTTTTGACTTAGACTCCATTTCTCAGCTCCACTTTCCTCTGTATTGGCTTCATTTTCTGGAAAGCTTTTTCCATAAATGACCACCAGTACCCTTAGGCTGAATTTTAGCAGTTTAGCAAACCCACTGGGAAAGGTCTCCCTTTCCAGCATTCTAAGCAGAGCCGCAGGGCTGGCTGTCATTGAGCCAACCCTGTCCCCTTGCATTTGTCACATGCTCATCCTAAACTCATCATCGAGACTCTGTTCACTTCCTGAAGAAGGTAATTGAGGAATGGAGGTAACCCCATGTGAATCACACAGACTAGGAATAGAGAATGATAGCGTCCCCAAAGGGAGATTGGGGTGCTGTTGACATAACAAGAGGGAATCAGTGTTGGGGAGGATAGCAGCAGTGTCCACTGTGATTCCTTTATTTGTTCCCTCAAGCACTAGTTTCTTTCTGTAAATAGATAGACAGACAGATAGATAGACACCGGGAAAACAAATAGGGAGAGACAAGCTGGAGAGACAGGAAAAAGGGAAGGGAAAACCGAAAGAATGCTAAGCTGCCTGGGTTTTACCTGTCTACCCGTCTGTCCACCTATCTATCCATCCATTCATCATCTAGCCATTCATCTGTCTATCCATCGCTCTAGCCAGCCAGCCATCCATCCATCAGCCATCCATTTAGCTATCTATCCATCCCTCTATCTATCTAAAATCTAGGCAGCTTAACATCTCTCTTTTGGTTTGCCCTCCCCTATTCCTCCTGCTTCTCCAGCTTGTCTCTTCCTACTTATTTCCCCAATTCTGGATTATAAATGCCTAGCTACTGAGCTGGCAAATGCTGATCTCTCCTTAAAGGGCAAGAAAGGGAGAGAAATGGAGTCAACCAAGACTCAGTTCCTTGTAACAGCTGAGGGGAGGGAAGAAGGGAGAAAGTCACACTAATAATTTTGTCCCCATCATATATCAAATCACCAGAGTGAGCTTGTGTCATTTTGAGTTATGGGCGCTTTAAAAATTTGCATCTGTGTCCAGAAAAGCAATAGATAAATTTGCGCATGATGGTGAAAGGAGACTTCAGGGTATAAATATTCTGATGCAGCGTTATGGGTGCCTCCCAAAAATCAAAACAATATCTGTGTTTCAACTTCCAGACTTCTTTAGTGGATCAAGCCAAACTCCCAAATGGGTTTTTAAACTTGAGAAACATCAGGCTTGTTTGTTTCCAACCACATAAGCACTCTTGAATTGAAAACAACACAGGCTCATAAAACAATATAAAAATTAATTAATATCTGTGCCTTCTGCCTTCAACACATTCAGCCCCGTGGCGGTTCAGACTCAAAGTCTGTAAATAACCACCCGCTGGCCGCCTCCCTTACCCCTGCTCCACATGCACAAACAGCCTGCTAAGAGCATTTAACATCCCGGCCAAGAGCTTTGGCCCAGTCTCTGGAATCCATCCGGACCGCCTCCCGCTTCCCCATCCTTCATCACGAGTCTCGCTTCTCCTCACTCTGACCCCGAGGGGAGGCTCTGATGCCACAGCCCGCTGTGGACCCCATTCTGGAGGTTGTCCGCGGCTCTGCGTCTGTCAGCTCCAAGTCAGAGGCTCTTCTAGTTTGTGCCCTGACTCTCTGTTACCCAAGTGGATTCATTTGCCAGGGCTGCCTAAATCGCACAAGTGTCTATTATTTGCTCACAGTTCTGGAAGCTCGAAGTCCAAGATCAAGGTGTCAGCAGGTCAGGTTTCTTCCGAGGCCACTCTGCTCGGCTCGCAGTGACCCTCTTCTCCGTGCGTCTTCGCGTGGTCCTCACCGTGTGCGCCCCAGTGTCACTCTGGGTCCAAACACCCGCTCCTTAAAAAAAAACCGGTCGGATTGGATTAGGTCCCACTTGGACAGATGCATTTTCACCTAATCTTCTCCTTAAAGGCTCCACCTTCAAATATATTCACATTCTAAGGAGCTAGAGGTTAGGGCCTCAACATAGTTGACTCAGTTTGGAGGACCACAGTTCACCCCATGGCACCAGACTAGCTGCCTCACTACCTACAGGCCCACAAATCTGCTAAAATCTGCAGAAATTTCTACAGAAATTCCCATGGAGCTAAAGTAATTTCTATTTAAGAACTACAGTAATCGGGGAGGGGGGGGGGGGTGGCAAGGAAGGGACCAGATCATCACTGGTATTTGTAGAAAAAATAGTTAACTGAGTAAGTTAGCAGAGGCACTAATTATGACCCCAGCCATGTAAAGACATTGAAAACTTTGATTTAGATCCAGGGATCTGCTTTTTCTCCTGGTAGCATTTTTCTTAGCTACAATCTGCCTTGCTGTGTATTCCTAGAAGCCATTTATTTAACAGGGAAGTCAGTATGGCATCACAGAATAAAAAATAATAATAACTAACATATATTGAGTGTTTGCTCTGTTGCTGGCACTGAACTGAGGAGTTATCTGTCCACAGCAATACCCTAAGAGGTTTCTATTGCCATCTTCATCTTACAGGTAAAGAGAACTAAGGCTTAGAGTGGTGACATAACTTGCCATGGTCGTGTGGTTCTCCTGCCAGTTCAGTAATAAGTTACTAACCAGCTTTGGTCAAATCCATTTTTTCAACTGATGGTTTAAATCCAAACTACTTCAAAAAATCTTTTAAAAAGTGGAAGGAACTACTGTATGGAAAAGAATCTGAAAACAAATATATATATATATATATATATATATATATGAAAGTGAAAATGTTAGTCGCTCAGTCATGTCTGACTCTTTGTGGCCCCGTGGACTGTAGCCCTCCAGGCTCCTCTGTCCATGCAATTCTCCAGGCAAGAATACTAGAATGGGTACCCGTTCCCTTCTCCAGGGCATCTTTTGTTCCTGTGCGTGTGTATCACTTGCTATACACCTGAAACTAACACAATTTTATAAATCAACTAGACATCAATTTTTTGGAAAAAAGTTTGAAATGGGATTAATTCACAACTTTTCTCAGTCTCCTCATGAGGGATATTGTGGCAATTAAACCAGATTGGGATGGCAAATTCAGATGCCATTAAGGGCCAGACGGTCAACATTAGTGAGTGACATCAACCCACAAATAAAACGAGAGGGTGGTGGAAACTGAGGCCTCAGAGCAGGCAGATCTCATGGATAAAGCTCTTGGCAGTTGCTGCCAGGTAGAGCAGTGGCTGCTGGGCCTAGTCTTGCCAAATCTTCTCATTTTTCTCAAGAGATACTAGATGTTTGTGTCAATTCTAAAGAATTTTTAATCTTGGCAACTAAATCACTTAAAGCAACAACAGAGCCTTGCAGACTTGACAAAGCATACCTACAAGCTGGAAGGGTCACCATTTGTAGCTTCTGGACTGATGATAGTCCTGAGAACCTTTCTGAATTTTCCAGAAGGTTCTTCTAAAAATATACCCCCCCCCAATATACTTTTACTTGATTCAGGTGGGTTTTCTGAATGGCCAAGTGAGCTCCCAGGGGTTACCTGATAGCACCACAGTGCCCCACCACCCCACGGAAGCAGAGGAGGCATTGGCAGGAAGCCCAGAACTCAGGGCAGAAATGTAACATCCTGGCCACCTAGCCAAGGGATGCCCCATACAGCAAGGGAGTGGGGCAATGCTGTAAAGCAGATGGCCCAGAGAAAACCTCCTTCCAGACCACCACCTTCCTGAGGGCCTGGAACCAGGTCTTCCCGACTGATTCTCCCCAGCCCAAGCACTATGCCAGACACAGAGAAGAAATGCAATGAGGTCGGGAGGGATGTGAACACAGTTACATTTCTGAGAAGTAATGGTGGTGATGATATGGAAGACGGATCTGATTTGGGAGACCTCTGGAAACCTGAACTGGTGCAGTGGAAGTGAGGCTGGAGAGGAGGCAGCAGGTGGGAAAAGGCATGGTGGAGCCCAGCTTCTTCATGTCTCCAAGGGCCATGCTCTCCACTGTGCCTTCCGTCCATGGCACTCTTTTCACAACCAAGAGAGGGAAAGGGTACCAACTGGGTGATTGACCCTCCAGAGAGTCCAAGTGAGTGAAAGTCATTCAGTCACGTCTGACTCTTTGTGACCCCTGGACTGTCCATAGAATTCTCCAGGCCAGAATACTGGAGTGGGTAGCCTTTCCCTTCTCCAGGGGATCTTCTCAACCCAGGGATCAAACCGGGGTCTCCCATGTTGCAGGCAGATCTTTTACCAGCTGAGCCACAAGGGAAACCCAATAATACTGGAGCAGGTAGCCTATCCCTTCTCCAGTGGATCTTCACAACCCAGGAATCGAACGAGGTCTCCTGCATTGCAGGCAGATTCTTTACCAACTGAGCTATCAGGGAAGCCAGCCAAAGAGCCCAAGGACTCTAAATAAGTCCATGTCACTATGCCCTGTCTTCAGTGGGTCTCCTTTGCACAAGAACTGGATCCAAGATGGTGGTTTGGCTTTGTACATAATTTTTTTCACTCTTTGCCAGTTTTATTTTATTTTTTATATTTATTGAAGTATAGTTGATTTACAGTATGTTTAATTTATTTAATTTTATATGACATGTTTGGGGACTAAATATCAAATATCTTTCCAACCTCTAAACCAGGCTGGCAGGGACTTTCCTGGTGGTCTGGTGGCTGGGACTCTGTGCTCCCAGTGCAAGGGCCCTGGGTTCTATTGCTGTCAGGGAGCTAGATCCCATATGCCATAACTCAGACTGGGGCAGCCAAACAAAGTATTAATAAATATTTTAAAATCAGGCTGGCAAAGCTAATAGGATATTGTGGAGACTATAACAGAATCCTTACTGGACTTATTAGGGGAGCTCCCTTGAGTGATAATATCTGCAAATTAACTTGAGGGTAAACCAGGCTTTAAGCTGTTAATTCTCTAAAGTCTGAGAGTGTGCTAAGTCGCTCAGTCGTGTTTGACTCTTTGCAACCCCATGGACTGTAGCCCACCAGGCTCCTCTGTCCAAAGGATTCTCCAGACAAGAATACTGGAGTGGGTTGCCATTTCCTTCTCCAGGGGATCTTCCTGACCCAGGGATTGAACCCACATCTCTTAAGTCTCCTGTGTTGGCAGGCAGGTTCTTTACCACTCTCAGGGGGGACCCTGAGTTTGAACAGTCCCTTGAGTTTGCTGCAAGGAGCAGGGTTGCCTAAAAAGGCTTTAATTTCTGAGAACTGGTTCGGGTGAGCCCAAACAAACCATTTTCAAAATTGCCTCGGGCCTCCAGTATCTTGTAAAACTCATTTTCAACACAAGCGTGATCCTTTTTGCGCTCATTTTTGTGCATTTGGAATCTGCCTCCCACTTCATATAAAATTCACCTTTGAGAATCGAGCAAGAGATGAAACACCTAGTTTCCCATTTACCCTCAGATACTGTCAGTGAGAAAGGCTTTTTTCTTCTTCAAAGGAGGTCTGAGACTCCAGAGCATATAGCAGATCATAGCTGAAAAGTAGTTGTAGCTTCACACTTCATGGGTTATGCATATGTGTATACATGGGTCTACAGTTGTGCACACAAGCACAGGTGTCTGTGTGCGCATGTGTGTGTGTACGTGTGTGTACATGTGTGTACATAAAAGTGTGTGCATGTGACAGGCAGGTATGTGCGTCCATGTATTGTCCCGGTCTCAAGAGGATCCTTGCCCTTCTCACTCTGGACACCTTAGTGAGCAGAAGTGATTAGTAACAGCCTCATATAGAGCTTTATTCACATCCCAAATGTGCTCCTTACTGTTATGTGTTCTTGGGCAACTTATTTACTTCTCTAAGCTTCATTTTTGCTACCCAAAAAATAAAGATTAAAAATAGGAGGGGACGTATGTATACCTATGGCTGATTCATGTTGATGTATGGCAGAAACCAACACAATACGGTAAAGCAGTTGTCCTCCAATTAAAAACAAATAAATTTTAAAACCTAGTGCCTACTTTATGTAGGGTTTCTGATTGTTAGGTAATATATGTTTAAGCACAATCAAGAGCACATAATTAGCTCTCAGGAAATGATAACCTGCTATTATTATTGTTGTTACTCCTTCCTACCACATGCTTACAGGGAGAGAGCAAGCTATGTATTTTTTTTTTTTTCCCCAGCCCAGGGTGCTCTGAGTTTCCACTTCTCTACCACATGCTTGCCTCTGAGATCACCCAGGGTTTTTGTCCCAGGGTTTTCTTGAGGAGTGTCTGAACCCAAGGTGGAGCTCAGAGGCACTCAGTTCTTTCAGAGTCTTAATCCTTGTCCATCTTTCAGAGGTTCTGCCGCGCAGGGCACCCTCTGCAGAACTTGGTTGTCACGGCATCCCACAGGACTGTGCCCGGAGCTTTTCCTGTCTGAAAGGAGAACCGCCCCATCCTAGCTGACCCAGAGAGGCCCTATAAACCCCTCATGACTGTTTGCTGAACTGCCCTGGGCTGGATTCAGTGTCAGCCTCAGCTTTACGTGTCTCCAGAAACCCCACCACAAAGCCTTTATTTGATCTGCTCAGTGTGAGCTCAGAAACCATCTTGAATGGGAACCTCCAGGAAAAAAATTACCCCTCTGCAAATCTTGTTTTTTTTTCAATATGTCCTCAAATTTCCTGTTTACCAATCCCTGAAAACAAGAGATCTTTGGGGATGGTGGTAAGGTAACTCGTTAGGCAGATAACCTCTGAGGTCAGAGTGCTCATTGCATCACTTGCTAGATTACTTCTACATTTTCTAAGTCTCAGTTTTCTCCTCTGTAAAGTGGGGATAATATTATACTTGCCTCATATCCCTGTATTGTATGAGGATTGAATGAGGTGATACCTATGAAGACCAAGTGCTTGACTCATCAGTTTAGCTGTCATGATTGATATTATTGTGGCCATGCTGGTGGGGAGAGCAGTGGAGTGGAGGGGGCATGGGGAACACTCAACAAGACATTGAGGTCTTATTTTTGAGCTCCCTGAACATCTACCCCTGAGAGGCACCCAGACAAACTTCCTTACTTGGGAAGGTATAGGAGTTGGACAGGGGCCAAGACCAGTGGCCTCAGTGAGTTTGAGGAACATAACTCATAGTTCAAATGGTAAACTTTCTCTTTTCCAGTGAACTCTCCTCAAAGAGGGGATCAAACCAGTCAATCCTAAAGGAAATCAACTGAATATTCACTGCAAGGGCTGATGCTGAAGCTGAAGCTCCTGTTCTTTGGCCACATGATGCGAAGAGCCGACTCATAGGAAAAGACCCTGATGCTGGGAAAGATTGAGGGCAGGAGGAAAAGGGGGCAACAGAGGATGAGATGGTTGGATGGTGTCGTCAACTCAGTGGACATGGGTTTGACCAAACTCTGGGAGATGGTGAAGGACAGGGAAGCCTGGCGTGCTGCAGTCCATGGGGTTGCAAAGAGTCGGACACAACTTAGCAACTGAACATCAACAACTTCTCAATGAGAGCAGCCAAGAGAGGAGGGGAATGCCCCTGCTACCATTGCTTCTAGAGACCCTAGGACCTGGCCCTTCCATCTGCCCCAAGAAAGAGAAAGCTGGGGCTCTGGGGCAAGGATGAGCCACCACCTGGAGTTGGGTGAGCTGGGGTGGGGTCACATCCTGCTCTGCTCCTCCAGGCACCCGGGTGGGGCTTCCCATCCAGAGGAAGCAAGTCCCATCAGCTAATCCTTGGGTGGGGTTTCCCAAAGCCAAGTATTTAGAGGCAAATCATTGTTCTAAAGTTCCGCTAAATTTTAATAACCACCATGTGAGAACTTTTCAAAGAACAAAGTGAGATTTTTTTTTTTCAAACCCAAAGGGAGCCAACGACGATTAAACGGAGAAATATCTGGCTGAACCTCAATTCCAAGACTTGAAGAAGGAAGAGACTTTAGACACAGAGGGACCCAGGCTCTAACCCCGTTCTTTCATTGTGATCGATGAAATTTTCACAATGGGTCCATGTTTTGTATATAAGATGGTTGCTGTTCAGTCGCTAAGTCACGTCCAACTCTTTGCAACCCCAAAGGGTGAGGTGGGCATGGAGGTGGGGCTGGTGAAGGGTCAGCCCTGTCTTCGAGGCACAAAGGGTCTCACCACCCAGATGTTCTATATCTGGTGACTGCACCTCCAGGGGTTTGATGGCAAGTACCTAGAGCCACTAGGACTTGCCTGCCTCTGGGAGAAAGGACCAATCACAGCCTGTTTCTTCAGCATCTAGAGTGAATCAGCTCAAAAGTGGGACTGTTAACTGTTACCAACCTGGATCCTTGGACTCTTCCTTCAGTAGAAATTGATTAGAGGCCAGATGAGAATTGTAGGAAAGGCTTTACTGGGACTCCTGCTCCACGACAGGGTGATAACAAGGAACAGGTGCCGTTGCTGGCTCCCTGAGAGGAGCTGCTTGGGTCCTTAAATGGGGTAACAACAGGGGTGGGTCCGTGGGTTGGACAGGAGGCATAGCTAAGGTGGCATGCCCATCCCCTTGGTGGTACTGTGTGTGGGGGGAGGATCGTCAGCACACTGCCTTTGCTCCTGGCATCTCAGAAATGACAGTGTGTGGCCTTTTTGTATCTTATTGTTCATAATTGCCCCAAATGTGCAAACGTGCAGTTATTTTTAGTTCCTTATTGTTTCTTTGTTTCTGTTGCTTAAAGATTTGTCCAGGTGCAAGCACTCCGGTAATGGGTCCCGGGTCCCAGCCCCTGTCATTACCAGCTCCCTTCATACCCTTTCCTTTGTGTTTCTCTCTTCTCCTTTGAGTGAACTCTGCTGCTAACTAGGCCCCACTCTGAAGCTCCCCCTCACCTGGCTGCCCCCAAACTAACATTGCTCATTTAACAGACACTGGCGGAGACTAACTGGGCATCAGGTACACTCCCTGTCCACAGGTCCTTATGGGTTAGTTGCTAAGGGCCTTCTAAGGTGGCATGAAGGAGCCGATTCTATCACACAGACACGCTTAAGGGCTTTTCCTGCTCAAGCCCAAAAAGCAGGGCTAATGATCAGGGATGTGAGTTCACAACAGAGGGAGGAGGTGGAAATGTCACTCTAGAGGCTCTTTAGCTCTTCTTCCCTTTCAGCCATAAGGGAGGTGTCAGCTGTATAACTGAGGTTATTGATATTTCTCCCTGCAGTCTTGATTCCTGTTTGTGCTTCATCCAGCCTGGCATTTCGCACGATGTACTCTGCATATAAGTTAAATAAGCAGGGTAATAATATACAGCCTTGGCGTATTCCTTTCCCGATTTGGAACCAGTCTGTTGTTCCACGTCCAGTTCTAATTGTTGCCTCTTGACTTGAATATAGATTTCTCAGGAGGCAGGTCAGGTCATCTGGTATTCCCATCTCTTTAAGAATTTTTCACAATTTGTTGTGATCCGCACAGTCAAAGGCTTTGGTGTAGTCAATAAAGCAAAAGTAGATGTTTTTCTGGAACTGTCTTGCTTTTTTGATGATCCAGCGGATGTTGGCAATTTGATCTCTGGTTCCTCTGCCTTTTCTAAATCCAGCTTGAACATCTGGAAGTTCACGATTCATGTACTGTTGAAGCCTGGCTTGGAGAATTTTGAGCATTACTTTGCTAGCGCGTGAGATGAGTGCAATCGTGTGGTAGTTTGAGCATTCTTTGGCATTGCCTTTCTTTGGTGTTATAATGAAAACTGACCTTTTCCAGTCCTGTGGCCACGGCTAAGTTTTCCAAATTTTCTGGCATATTGAGTGCAGCACTTTTACAGCGAGAAGCTAAAGGCAAAGGAGAAAAGGAACGATATACCCATTTGAATGAAGAGTTCCAAAGAATAGCAAAGAGAGATAAGAAAGCCTTCCTCAGCAATCAACGCAAAGAAATAGAGGAAAACAATAGAATGGGGAAATCGCTCAGTTGGGTCCAACTCTTTGCAACCCCATGGACTGTAGCCCTCCAGGCTCCTTTGTCCACAAATTCTCAGGCAAGAATACTGAAGTGGGGAGCCATTCCCTTCTCCAGGGGATCTTCCCGCCCCAGGGATGGAACCTGGGTCTCCCTCCTTGCAGGCAGATTCTTTATACTGTCTGAGCTACCAGGGAAGCCCCAAAGCATTCTATATCACACACCCCAGTGGGAGGATGACAAGGAAGGTGTTAATCTGTTTCTGCTAGTGGTCTTAGCTCCTTCTATCTCTCTGGGCATCTCCAAACATGGAGAAATCCTAGAGTTTCAAGATCTGTATTTTTTTGTATAACATGATCCTTAGTACAAGCCAACAGCAACATCTCATACTTAAAAGGAGAAATGGTCTGTTCTAAAGCTGGAACAGAAGTGGTTCTGTTGGGCTTTCTGAAGTATGGTGCTAACTGGACTGTATGGGAGATTTAAGGGATTTTCAAGGGCAGTTTTGATCATGCAGCTTTGTGCCTTTTGTCTTTAGAACCGAAATCCTTCATGAGATGCAGCTGACCTGTGCAATAAGCGCTGAACACAGTGGAGTCAGAGAGTGGCCCCCAAGGAAAGTATGGGCCGCTAAAACCTGCTTAGGAGACAATATTTAAAGGGTAGAATTTGTTTAGAGGATAGAAGACAGATTTATCTAAAGACCTTGCTATAATAGGAACTGGAGGTGGGTGGGGATGGCAGGTCTGAAAGGGCTCCGTCCGTCCTTTCCTAAGGCTAGGCTATGTTATACTAGTGTAATAAACAGCCCCAGGCCTATGGCTTAAAATAATAAAGGTTTAGTTCTCACGCATCTGACTTGATGGCCCTTATGGGTTGGCCATATCTGTGCTTTATGTTACTCTCTTAGTTGGGCCTTACGCTAACAAAATTGTCACTGTATGGAACACTGCCTTTCACCATTTTGGAGGGGAAGGGTGCCCTGGAGGGTCTGTCATCAGCAATTAACTGTTCCAGCCCGGAAGCGATCGATGCCACTGCACCCATACCCATCAGCCAGAACTAATCACCTGACCTCACCAACTCTAAGGAGGTTAGGAAGTGAAATCCTGTTATGTGTCCACGAGAGGAAGGAATAAGGGGGAGCATTTGGCGAAGAGCACTTGTAACCCCCTCAGCCACCTGCTTTGTCCAACGATCTATCTAAAATCTGTGTGGATAGATGGGCTAGAGCAGGGGTCCACTCTCTTGCAAATATAAGAGTCTATGCTGATTTGTCTTTCTCTCTATCTTAACCTGCTTTCACCTCGTGACACATGGTGATTCCAGCGGGTCTGGGCACAACCGGCACCCTCCCGTGCAGTGCTCCCCTTTCCCTCTGGGCCTTGGACCCTTCATTTTTATTTATTTTCAGTACTAGCCAGGATCAGAATTAAGGAAGTCAGCCCATGTTCCCTGGATGCCATCAGTTGCTTCCTCACCAAGCCTCCTTCCTTTTGCTTGCACTATCCTGTCAACAATACATGTATTATTCCCAACAGAAATCAACAGAGAATGGCCAAGACAATCAGCAGAGTGCACCCCGGGAACAGAGACCCAGGGATGTGGGCGCCAGGGAACTGGAAGCTTGGGCAAAGGGATGTATTTATCTGACTGTGAAGCTAAATAAGGAGGTATATAAAAAGCAACAACAACAAATTCATGGCAGATATGATTTATTGCTGCAAGATCTTTATAAAACTCTCCCTGATGGAGTATTTATAAGAATCCCTTAGCTACAAGTAGATGGGTCTCAGTTTTTCCACTACAGAGAAAGGCAAAGTTATTCTCTTGTGGGAGAGAAAGGTTGTTTTTTTCCTGAAGGTTTGATCCAGCCTTTTAAAAATGGAATAAAAATAATATAGTATTGCTAGGGATTGTATGAATAATATAAAATATGGTTTTTTTAAAAAAATTGTAAGTAAGATTGAGCAAAGGGAGAAGGGAAGCTATAAAAGTGGTTATTTGAAAGTACAGTAGGTAAAACTACACTAAGTGAATTACATATATTCTATATTATATATCAAATTATATATTGATAATACATATGAATTGATGTCTCATGTCTCTTTCGTATGGCCATATGCTGCTGCTGCTAAGTTGCTTCAGTCGTGTCCAACTCTGTGCAACCCCATAGACAGCAGCCCACCAGGCCCCACCGTCCCTGGGATTCTCCAGGCAAGAACACTGGAGTAGGTTGCCATTTCCTTCTCCAATGCATGAAAGTGAAAAGTGAAAGTGAAGTCGCTCAGTCGTGTCTGACTCTTAGCAACCCCATGGATTGCAGCCTACCAGGCTCCTCCGTCCATGGGATTTTCCAGGCAGGAGTACTGGAGTGGGGTGCCATTGCCTTCTCCCTATAGCCATATATCCTGTAATAAATACAGTATTGCTTACGAAAGGAATGATTGTAGCAGAGGAAAAATTGTTCCCAAAATGGGATATAATATATAGAGATGGAAATTAATACTTGTAAATGAATTATATGCAACAAAAGGAATTATATTTGCACAGTTAAAGATAAAAGTGCTTTATTTAAATGATTTTCATGTATAATTTTGGTGATAGATTATATCTTTCAGCTACTGGTAGAATAATGTTGCTTGACAAATCATCCCAAAACGGAATCACTTTTATTATCATGCATATGCAGTTGAGCTGGGGATTGGCTGATCTAGACTTGGCTTAGCTCCAAGGTGCAGACCGGGTTCAAGTCAATTCCCCATGACTCTCATTTCCTTTAAAATCAACTGGGGCATGTCCTTCTCATGCTAGAGCAGAAGAGCAAGAGGGCAAATGTCACCACACAAGCCCATTTCAAACCTTTGCTCGAATGATATCCACTAACATCCTATTTGCCAAGGCAAACATCAGTAGGACAGGGAAGAAAATTTCTCCCACAGTGGGAGAGAAGGGCTCCAAACATTTGCTGAACAATAATTCATATTAGGGACTTCCCTGGAGATCCAATGGTCTGGACTTTGCGCTTCCAGAGCAAGGGGCACGGGTTCGATTACTAGATGGGGAACTAAGATCCCATATGCCACACAGCGCATATGGGAAAAGTCAAAAGCGCAAAAAAAAAGTCAAATTATTCTATAATTAAAAATCATATATTTGTCCATGCCCAATATCTGTGTCTCTCTGCTGGCCACACAGCGCATATGGGAAAAGTCAAAAGCGCAAAAAAAAAGTCAAATTATTCTATAATTAAAAATCATATATTTGTCCATGCCCAATATCTGTGTCTCTCTGCTGGCCAGTTCCAGTAGGTACCAACAGTGGCTTAAACCAGAAAGGGTTTTAGTTAAATGCAAGATATGTCTGGGAAATAATTTGTTTGTGTGGAAACAAGATTTCTTTCCCAGAAATGTGCATTTAAGACAAAGCCCACAACTTTCCTGAGAGGAAATTGTAGGGCAAGTCATCAAACTTCTCTGACCCAATTTCTACAACCCAGTGAGAGACAACTGTTTACACTCTGCAATAAATTATAGCCCATGGATCTTGAGTAATCCATGGTGCACAATTCCTGTGAAATGAAACTCTCAAGGATTCAGAATATAAAATAAGGCAATGCAATCAGTGCTAACATATTAAAATTGAATTAATTTCATATTAGTTTATTTAAAGTGTCATGTAATTGCAAACTACTCCTATAGTTTCACCCCTGATTGTCCAGTTGATCCTTAGAAAAATGCCAAAGTATAACAATCTTTCCTAGATACATCTCTGGTTTCTTGACTTAGCACAGAGGCTGGAAATGCACGTCTCATGAGCCAAATCTGGCCAATGCCTGTTTGTTGTTTTTTTTTAAATAAAGTTTTATTGGAACCCAGTCATGTCCATTTGCTTATATGTTATCTCTGGCTGCTTTCTCTCAATAATGGCAGCTTTAGAAGCTGCAAGAGAAGTGGTCTGACCACAGAACCTAAAATATTTACTAAGTGGCAAACAGAAAAACGTTCCAGTTCTCATTTAGCATAATGCTTGACAGTTGAAATGTAGAATTTGGGTGATTCACACAGGTCTGGGATGAATATTGCCCTTGAGTTTTCCTTAGGGAAAATTATACAAGAAAATCAATATTGTAAATTAATATTAAATAGTTTTAGTCTGTTCTAAAAAATAATCTTTTTAATACTTTAGGCTATGAACACTCATATCCCAGTAGGCAGTTGTTATACCAGTTATAAAATTTGTATCTGCTTATTGAAGTAGACCCTGAGAAACTCTACTGAGTGTTACCTTCTTAGCTTTTAGGAAGATGACTTGACTTGCAATATTGTTTTTAAAAATAACCGGTCATTACTTCAGACTTTTCACTATTATAGACAATTCCACCTCCATGCACACACACAACTGCATTTAAATTAGTGTAGTTTTACTATATTGTGATGTGGGCTTTTCAAATAGAAGCCCCTGATATCTTTTTGGAGGCTGGAGAGAGCAAAACCTTGTCTCTTGCCAGATGTCTCCTCTCAGAGCCTGTCTGACAGCTTAAGAAAAAAGGAGCTAACATGTATTAAGACTTGGGGAGAAACATATATAGATTTTAAACATGAGTATAAACTCAGTTCTTTTCAGCAGGTGTGTAGAATCTAGGACAGTAAATAATCTGGAGTCATTTCTATTGGGTATTGAATTAGATTCAGATGGACAGATTTCTGTGTTATGGGAGTCACTTTAAGCCCCACATAAGACCTCAGTATGAGGCCTAGATTCTAGAGGAGTTCATTTTAACGTCTTCTCCACTCTGGACTAGGAATAGCACTTTCTATAACATACAAGATATATATATATATATATATATATCCTGGGGTTAGGGCTTCCCTGGTAACTCAGTCGGTAAAGAATCTGCCTGCAATGCAGGAGACCCGAGTTTGATCCCTGGGTTGGAAAGATCCCCTGGAGAACGAAATGGCAACCCACTCCAGTATTCTTGCCTGGAAAATCCTATGGACAGAGGAGCCTGGAGGGCTATAGTCCATGGGTTGGCAAGAGTCAGACATGACAGCGATTAAACCATAACATACAAGATTTAGATGACGACTCCAAACTTGGAGATTAGGTGAAAACAAGAGGTGCTGACTGACCACATTTCTGAAAGGAAGCTTTCCTGTTAACTGTCAGGCAGGTGAACTGTGGATAATCACTGATTTCCTTTATACGTCACATGGACTTGAAAGCTGCAAAGTAGTTTCCGTCCATGCCAACTGAATGCACTTGCCTCAAATGGCACTCATTTTTTTTTTTTCAGGAGTTGGGTGGGAGAGTGTGCTGCTAACACGAGATGATATAACCTCAGAGGCCATAGCATCATCCAGCGCAGACATGACTGTCAAGGTAAGGCATCCCTTCTCTAGTGTGATTCTCTACGTGCATCTCTATAGCAGGGGCCCCAACCCCTGGGCTACCAGTAACCTCCTGTCAGATCAACATTGGCATTACATAGAAAGAAAGTACGTGTAACACACTTGAATCATCCTGAAACCATCCACCCCCACTCCTTGTCCATGGAAAAATTGTCTTCCACAAAATCGGTCCCTGGTGCCAAAAAGGTGGGGGACCGTGGCTCTGGAGGAAAGTGAGCCTATGGAGGATTTCTGGGGGTAAAATGAGTACTACCCCTCACCCCACTGGGGTTCTCTATTCACTGACCTCAGTGGGTCAACTAGAATAAGATTTGCTGAAATTTGGGGCCTGCATTAGGAAATCACCTGAAAACTAGAATCCAAGACTTGTGATTTCCAATGGACTGGTTGTAGGGTCTTCAGTAAACGTCTACAGGTTGACTGTCTGCAAGTGTAACCCCATGGGGACAGCAAAGCAAATCTGAAAATTCTGAGCTGAGAAACTCGGGCCCCACTGTGCATTGTGAAGAAAGGTCAGAGGCATAAAGTAGCTTTGATCTTGACTCAAGATTTCCACTGATGTCAGCGGGAAGGCAGCACATGGCCCACTCCAGATGGAACACGCTAATCGCCAAAGGTTTACAAAATGAGTCATCTGGAAATCAACCTAATTATCACTGTTCAAATTAAATGCATGAATTTGTAATCATTGCCTAGATTAAGGAGTCTGTAGCAAAATATATCAGACACCATTACTTCCCTTCTATTACTGGAATAGACACAAAGGAACAGTCTTCCTCTCTTGGAATTCTGTTTATACAGGGAAGCCTGGCATGCTGCAGTCCATGGAGTCGCAAAGAGTCGGACACGACTGAGCGACTGAACTGAACTGAACAAAGATCGGGAGTGGGAGGGCTTTCTAACATTTTTGCTTGAATGAAAAGAATTTAAATAAATGCCACTTCGAAAGTTTTCTTGGAAAATGGAAACGTAATGTCCTTTTTTAATATTGAGATATCACTAGAGATTTCACTCTGGATTTTTTAGTAGAAGTTGTACGAAAGAATATACAGGATGAATTTATTCAAGCTTTTCTTTGTAAGGTGATGGCTGAATTTGTGTTATCTGTTAAAAATGTTAGAGAAAGCAAAGAAAAATACAATCATGAAATGTATTATAAGATGGAAAAATAGCCTGTTGGTTAAATGAGTCAACTAATCTAGATAATAATTATCCAGTGCTAAAAATTTGTTTGCTTGTCATTATGTTTAGTTGAACTTATAAGTTAAAAATATATATTGTAATGATGTATTGGTATTTTCCTAGCTATTAGTGCAAAGTCTGAGAAGTTTGAGAAATCTTTGGCCGGGTTGAATTGAGAGAAGTGGCTGCTGATAGTAGAATTTGATGGATTTAGATGTGCTATTTTGAAATTTGTCATGATTTTAAGAATTAGTTTCTGAGATGTATTGCTAGTCTACCTGCAGAGTTTGTTTTGTGAAAGCAAATGGTGTATTTGGATATAAACAGATTTTGCCCAAGTCCCATTTTATAAGGCTACTGCATAATCAGCGTGCTCCTGGTATAAAGATCTTGACTAAAGTTGTATTTGGGTCTGTTCAACTTTGATGTCATCCTCAACCTCTCTTTCTGTCTTTTTTTATTGAATGTGCATGCATATGTGCATGCTTAGTCATGTCTGACTCATTGTGACCCCCATGGGCTGTAGCCTGCCAGGCTCCTCTTTCCATGGGAATTCCCTGGCAAGAATATTGGAGTAGGTTGCCATTTCCTTCTCCAGGGGATCTTCCCAACCCAGGGATCGAACTCGCATTTCCCAAGTCTCTTGGCAGGTGGATTCTTTACCACTGAGCCACTTAGGAATCTTCTTTTATTGAATACCTGGGAATATTTTATAGGAATGCTGCTGCTAAGTCACTTCAGTCGTGTCCGACTCTGCGAGACCCCATAGACGGCAGCCCACCAGGCTCCCCTGTCCCTGAGATTCTCCAGGCAAGAACACTGGAATGGGTTGCCATTTCCTTCTCCAATGCATGAAAGTGAAAAGTGAAAGTGAAGTCGCTCAGTCCTATCGAACTCTTAGTGACCCCATGGACTGCAGCCTACCAGGCTCTTCCATCCATGGGATTTTCCAGGCAAGAGTACTGGAGTGGGGTGCCATTGCCTTCTCCGATTTTATAAGAATAGAGGATTTTTAGTTCACAAGAACTGAATCTATTTAGAAGAAAGAACACTATATACTTTGAAAAGTTAAGCAAGATAAAAATATATTTAATACTCCAATAAATCCCTATAAATATTAAGTTCCTTTATTAATGCCAATCTCTTCTCAATAAAGGATTCTTGAAACTTCTAGATGAATGTAATTTAGGGAAATACTTCTTTTTAGATTCTTCTTCATTAGATTTCCCAATTATAAAAAATTATCAATTTTTTTTCCCTTCGGTACTATGCTTTTTCCTACCCCACACTGCTTTATATATCCATCGTGCTCTCTTGTCTTTTTTTCTTTTAATTTTTACTTTTTGGCTGTGCTGTGTGCTATCTGGGATCTTAGTTTTCCAATCAGGGATTGAACCCACACCCTCTGCATCAGAAGCAGCGTTTTAACTACTGGACTGCAAGGGAAGTCCCCCTCTTGTGTCTGTCTTAAAGTTTTGTTTTTTTTTTTTTCTGTGTCTATAAGTACCTGATCTTTGTTAACTACAGATTTGTCATCATATATTCATGTTACTTCATCATATATTCATGTCAGCTTCCCTGGTGGCTCAGATGGTAAAGCCTGCAATGTGGGAGACCCGGGTTTGATTCCTGGGTCGGGAAGATCCCCTGGAGAAGGAAATGGCAATCCACTCCAGCACTCTTGCCTGGAAAACCCCGTGGGTGGAGGAGCCTGATAGGCTACAGTCCATGGGGTCGCAAAGAGTCGGACACGACTGAGGGATTTCACTTTCATTCATGTCACTACAGGCTTCCCAGGTAGCACTAGTGGTAAGGAACCCACTTGCCAATGCAGGAGATGTAAGAGACGCAGGTTCGATCCCTGGGTTGGGAAGATCCCCTAGATAAGGGCATGGCAGCCCACTCCAGTATTCTTGCCTGGAAGATTCCATGGGAAGAGGAGCCCGGTGGGCTACAGTCCATAGGGTCACGAAGAGTCAGACGCAACTGAAACAACTCAGCATGCATTCATATGTCTACAGCTATTCCTGCTTCTGATAGCTATTTCATGTATCCCTGTAATATCACCTATCCCTGCTTTTGGCCCTGGGAAAACAAAATATTCTGTTAAAATATTTATTACAGTAAAAGTTGATCCACTGACATTTCCCAAGGGGAGTATCAGCAGAAACCACTAAAATTCTTTGGTTTCCTCCCTATTACTCTTCTTGCAACAGACATACCTTTCTTCATGTGTAGAAGTTTTCTTTCTGAAAAAAGCACAGCATTTTTTGTGATGTCAGTGGTCTGAATGTGGTTTTGTCTACTATATGTACCCTTTTAATACCATGTCTTATTTTGAAATGACAAAGTCATGCTTCTGAAAATATGCATGGCTCAGATGAGTGAATTCATTTATAAACAAACTGGTCATTCTGAGCAATGTTAAACTGTGTGGGCATGCTCAGTTGTGTCCAATTCTTTGTGACCCTATGGACTTTAGCCCACCAGGTTCCTCTTTCCATGGGATTTCCCAGGCAACAATACTGGAATGGGTTGCCGTTTCCTTCTCCAGGGGATCTTCCCAACCCAGGGATCAAACCTGAGTCTCCTGTGTTTCCTGCATCGCTGGTGGATTCTTTACTGCTGAGCCTTCGGGGGTGCGGATTTGCAAAAAGGACGGCTTAGAGGAAGTATACTGTATAGAGTGGATCCCCCAATCCTGGGGAAGCCCAAAGTTGAACTAAGAGCATTTATATTTAAAACACCTTGTAGATACACTGACACAGGTAGGAGCATCGTGTAGGCTTGCTCAATAATTTTAAATTACTATTAGTAGGTTGAATGGTCGAAACCATGTGTCCAAGTCCTAAATCCTGGTACCTGTGACTGTGACCTTATTCGGAAAAGGAGTCTTTGCAGATGTAAATAAGAAAAGAATTTTGAGGTGAGATCATCGTGGATTAACCAGGTAGACCTAAGTCCAGTGACACATGTTCTTATGACAGCAGAGGAAACACAGAGACAAAGGTTGGAGTTCCATGCAGCCCAAGGCAAAGAACACCTAGAGCCACCAGAAACTGGAAGAGACAAGGAAGGATTCTCCCCTAAAACCTTCAGAGGGAGCAGGGCCCTACGAATTCCTTGATTTTGGAATTCTGGTCTCTTGAATTGTGAGAGATGAAGTTTCTGTTGATGTAGGCCACTGAGTTTGTGGTAATTTGTTACAGCAGCCCTAGGAAACCACTGTGCTCAGATCTACCCCAGAATTATACCTACTCTTCTAGATCGGCAAACCATAGAGGCCAAAAGCCAGTATTATACATGTCCATCACCATTTTCTTATACTATGCTCACTCTTTACAGGGCTTCCCAAGTGGCTAAGTAGTAAAGAATCCGCCTGCAATGCTGGAGATGCAGGTTCCATCCCTGGGTATTATTGCCTGGGAAATCCCATGGATAGAGGAGCCTAGAGAGCTGCAGTCCATGGGGACATAAAAGAGTCAGACATGACTTAGTGACTAAAACAACAACAACACCCTTTACAAGTTGTTTTTAACTGTTCTTGTTTGAAAGAGCCATTAACCTTTTTCAGCCTGAATCACAATTCACTAGAAGAAAAGGGTCATCATATTTTGGGATGACTTCTATATTATGTTTTCATCTGTTTTGCTGCTTGTCTAGACATTGCTTTTAAAACGAAAGTATGGATCAATACTTTCTGAAACTTGCCTGACCGTGAGAATTGTCTGCAGCAGTATTAAATATACACATAAATAACTTCCCAGGCTTCTTCTCTCAAAATTCAGATCCAGAAGAACAGAGTGTGAGAATTAGCATTTTTAACAAGCGCTTGGTGATTTGGGGGATCAGTTTGGGAAAATGTTGTTTTGCATTTCACTAAAGCAGTATGGGGTGTGGTCATATGATCCCTCCATTGCCCTTGGCTTTCTAGTTGTCCAGCTGGCTAAGACAATTGGCTACAACTGACTAAGGCTCAGAACTGCAATTTCATTTCTAGTCCCATCTTCTACTATGTCTGTCTCTGGATCCATCCTTGCCCTTTGCACCCAGCCTATTTGTAGCCAGAATGATCTTTTAAATCATTCTGCCAATCCATATGATCAGCAGTCCTACTCCTGGGCGTATATCTGGAGGAAACTCTAATTTGAAAAGATACATGCACCCCCATATTTGCAGGAGCACTATTTACAATAGCCTAGATATGGAAGCAACCTAAATGTCTGTAGCAGATGAATGGATAAAGAAGATGTAATACACACAAACACACATACACAATGGAATACTACTTAGCCATTTAAAGGAATGAAATAATGCCATTTGCAGCAACATGGATGCAACTAGAGATTATTCTACTAAGTAAAGTAAGTCAGAAAGAGAAAAACAAATACTATATGATATCAGTTATATGTGGAATCTAAAATATGGAACAAATGAGCTTATCAATGAAACAGAAGCAGACTTATAGATACAGAAAACAAACTTACCATTACCAGAGGGGAGGAATATGGAGTTTGGGATTAATAAATTCACACCACTGTATAAAATAAATAACTATCAAGGACCTACTGCATAGCACAGGGAACTGTGTGTATTCAATATCTTGTAATAACCTATAATTATAGAGCCTAAAAGTATATGTGTATATATGTACATATATATGAAACTGAATATGTATTTACATATATATATATAACTGAATAACTTTGCTATACACCTGAAACCAACACAACATTGTAAATCAACTATACTTCAATTAAAAAATAAAGACCCAAAAAAAGGCAAATCTGATAACATACCCCTGCTTAAATCCTGGCCAGCCTTCCAGTTGCATTAGAACCAAAGACCTAGCTCAGGCAGGTGCTGTGTCTTTAAAAAACCCATGGCTTTTTTCAAGGCTTCCTTCCTCTTCCTCTTCCTTCCTCTCTCTCCCAGCCTGGCAAACCCATCTTTATATTCAAGTCTCTGGCTCAGATATTGGCCGTTTCTGACCAGTATTGTTGGTCACATGCTCTCACAGGCCCTAGTGTTTCTCCCACAGAGCCAGGCACATAAATAACCATCAGTGTCCTCGAACAAGATTTGGTCTTCCCTGCCTGAATGTCATCTCTGTGAAGACCTGCATCCCAGCACCTAACCGAGAGTGTTAGTTATTGCATGAGAAAATATATGAATCAACAAATAAAGACACATCTCTCTAGACTGCAGTTAAGGGAGACCACTGGCCTTCCTCAAGCCTACTTACTCCCTTGTTCTCACCTGATAGTCTGTCTCTTCTACCTCCCTGCTTCTCTCTCATGCTAGAATATTTTTTTTTCTGAAATGTAGTTGATTTACAATGATGTATTAGTTTCAGGTGTACAGCAAAGTGATTCAGATACATATGTGTGTGTGTGTGTGTGTGTGTGTGTGTATGTTCTTTTTCAGATTCTTTTCCATCTAGGCTATTACAAAATATTGAGTATAGTTCCTTGTGCTGTACAGTTAGGTCCTTGTCGGTTATCTATTCGTATGCTGCTGCTGCTGCTACTAAGTCACTTCAGCCGTGTCCGACTCTGTGCAACCCCTGAGACGGCAGCCCACCAGGCTCCCCCATCCCTGGGATTCTCCAGGCAAGAACACTGGAATGGGTTGCCATTTCCTTCTCCAATGCAGGAAAGTGAAAAGCGAAAGTGAAGTCGCTCAGTTGTGTCCGACTCTGAGCGACCCCATGAACTGCAGCCTATTAGGCTCCTCCGTCCATGGGATTTTCCAGGCAAGAGTACTGGAGTGGGGTGCCATCGCCTTCTCCAATTCGTATGCTACTTTCCTTTATATTTTGTTTGTTTTTCACTTCTTAGAGCCTCTAAATCACAGTTCTTTTTTTTCACAGTTCCTTTTTTAAAAACGTAATTGAGCCATAATTTACATACCATAAATTTCACACATTTAAGTATACAATAATTTCTAGTAAATTTACCAATGATTACCATAATCCAGTTTAATAATATTTTCATCACTCCAGTAAGATCCCTCATCTATGCCATCAGTTTGTCTCCATTTCACCTCCAGTCCCAAGCAAACACTAACCTGATTTCTGTCTCTGTAGCTTTGCCTGTTCTGAACATTTCAGGAAAATGGAATTCTTTTGTGTCTGGCTTCTTTCGCTCTGCCTGGCATTTTTGAGGTCCATCCGTGTGGCAGTCTCTATCTGTGTTTCCTTTAATGCTGAGTAGGATTTCATCTCAGGGACGCACCAGAGTTTCGGTTTATTCTCTAGTCCATTCCTAAGTCAGTGGACTGTGAGGGGGTTTCCACTTTTGGCTATTACGAATAATTCTGTTACGGATATTCTCAAACAAGTCTTTATTTGGATGCATATGTTCATTTGTTGTGGATATGAACCTAGGTGTGGAACTGCTGGGTCACGTGGTAAATCCCTGTTTAACTTTTGGAAGAGCTGTCTGATTGTTCTCCAAAGTGGCCGCCCCATGTTGCCCTCCCAACCAGCGGTGGATGAGGGCTCTGATTTTTCCCCGTCTTACCAGCGCTCGCTAGCGTCTGTGTTTTGGTTGGAACCGCCCCACTAGGTGTCAAGCAGCACCTTACTTACTGTGCTTCTGATGTGCATTTCCCTGAAGGCTAGTGATGCAGAATATATTTTCATCTGCTTATTCGCCATTTGTATACAGTTAATTTTTCAATGGCTTGGTTTCCTTTATGTACAAGAGGGTACGTTCTGTTATTCTCTTATTACAGGTGTGTAGTCATTTTTTTCCGAGTAAGGGACCCTCTTCTTAACGATGAGGGGAGGGGGTTCAGTTCACATTTCCCTTTAGGATCACTGACACCTCTCCCACCAGTGCCCTGGGAAGGAGAGGGAGTGTCTCATCAATCTTTCCATTTCTTTCCCTTTCTTTTCTCTCTCTCTCTCTTCTGTCTGGTTATTTTCCTCTTACATCTCAGCTTTTTAAATATCATCATTTTTAGCCTATCAATGTTATATTTTTTATTGTGGTAAAATACACATAACAGAATTTTACACTTTTAACCATTTTTATGTAGCATTATGTCATTTGTACTGTTCTGCAGCCATTACCACCATCTACCTCCAGGACTTTTTCATTATCCCAAAGTGAAACTCTCCACCGATTAAATACTAATTCTCCATTCCCTCCTCCCTTCAGCTCCCAGCAACCACTTCAGTGTTACAATTTATAGGTAATAATACCTGTCTTCTCAAAGGCAGCTTTTAAATACATACTGCTAAGAACTCCGGAAGTTGGTGATGGACAGGGAGGCCTGGCCTGCTGAGATTCATGGGGTCGCAAAGAGTCAGACACAACTGAGCGACTGAACTGAACTGAACTGAACTGAAGAATAAAAAGCAAAAAAGATGGCTAACCCTCAACTTAACATTTTAATATCCTCTGGACAAGGCAAGCTAGAAAGGCAGTCATTTTACATGCATACAAGAACAGTGTCCCAGAATAAAGTTACTGGGAGGCGGCTGCATGTCAGCTTTTAAAGGGCTTTGCTGGTTACAGAGCTTCTGTTCTTCTGAGGAGTAACCTGCCCAGCCCTGGCATCCTGGAAGTGTCTTGCCTTTGTTCAGCTGGCTCATTGCTAGAGCCACCGATAGCATCTGTCTGGATCTGCAATGTTTTCTCAAATTGTGTTTATTTGATGATTGTACAGAACGACATCAATCCATGTTAAAAGAAGTATCTCGGGCTGATATAAAATGATTTGACTGCCATTTGAAATATACCAGCTAATTCCCAAATGCCTCTTCACTTTACTCTTACATTTGTTGCTGTTTTTCAGTCGCTAAGTTGTGTCTGACTCTTTGTGACCCCATAGATTGCAACACGCCAGGCTTCCCTGTTCCATCACTATCTCCCAGAGTTTGCTCAAATTCAGATCCATTAAGTCAGTGATGCCATCCAACCATCTCATCCTCTGTTGTCCTCTTCTCCTGCCCTCAATCTTTCCCAGCATCAGGGTCTTTTCAAATGAGTCAGTTCTTCGAGTCAGGTGGCCAAAGTATTGGAGCTTCAGCTTCAGCTTCCTTCCACTGAATATTCAGGGTCGATTTCCTTCAGGCTTGACTGGTTTGATGATCTTCTTTTATATACAAAGACGAAAAACTATTTGCAAAAAGGAGCACAGAACATTCTGGTACACACCTCAGATTTTTTCTCAGAAAGACATCTTGTACTTATTCACATTGCTAAAAGATAAACTGAACCATAGTAAGAATTTTAAAATGTTGTTTGAGCAAAATCCCATGTGAGTTGGGCAGCATCAAACTGGAAGTGGTTAGTGGTGCCCTGCCCACAGGAGCTGCTGCTGCTGCTAAGTCACTTCAGTTGTGTCCAACTCTGTGCGACCCCATAGACGGCAGCCCACCAGGCTTCCCCGTCCCTGGGATTCTCCAGGCAAGAACACTAGAGTGGGTTGCCATTTCCTTCTCCAATGCATGAAAGTGAAAAGTGAAAGTGAAGTTGCTCAGTCGTGTCCGACTCTATCGACCCCATGGACTGCAGCCTACCAGGCTCCTCCATCCATGGGATTTTCTAGGCAAAAGTACTGGAGTGGGGTGCCATTGCCTTCTCCCCACAGGAGCTGAGGAGAGACTTTTATAGAGAAAAGATGGGAGCAATGAAAGGAAATTAATCGACTGGCTGTAAAAGCGTCACTGGCTGTTTGCATTGTTTGGGGTTTTGATTTCGTAACCATTAGGCATTTACAGGCTTAAATTTTGGTTTGCTGCTGGAATTCTCCATGGTAGTAGAGCCACCTCTGTCCCTTGGATTCCTTGTTTAATTCATTTAACCACATAGACAATATTTTTCAGTTGTGCTTAGGCAAGAAACAGGATGGCTATCAGTTAGTCAAGTCGGGGCTGTCAAACTGTTTGAAAGGGGTGCATTTCCTAACCAAGGACATGGCAGAACCACATAAAAAGAGGATGTTGCCTCTGTATATAAAACTTACTGCTGGGAGGGTGACTGTTCTCCTGGACCGACAGATGTTCTCTGTTACAAAAGGGGGAAAACATTTAGGCTCTTCCGGTGGTGAATAGAGGCCACAGGTTACAGCTTTCTTTGGAAGTTGCTTTTAAAAAGCCATTCTACTGAGGACCTTCTGTCGCCAGCCGTGCTAACTGGTTGTCCTTTGTATTCACTGATGACGACATAAAGGATGGTTTGTGCAGAGGCTCTGTACAAAAAAATACATTTGGGACCAGCAGTCCTTTCTACATTGGGTACATACACAAAGATGGTTCTAAATTTGCTCCCTTGCCAAAGAAACTTTTTATGGCAGATTTTTGTCATCCTTGAAACTATTCAAAGTGCTGGAACTCAAAGAGGGTTGGCAGTGAGGGTGGGGCATGAGAGGCATTCCAGGACTAACCATTGGCTCAGCGTTTACCATACCCCTTCTACGAGGATCACTGTCTTATTTTGTTTAATATACATTTTGCATTATGTCAAAGAATAGTGCAAAAAGGCCCTGGTGCACACTGTGGTGTAACAATACTGGTTACTGTCAGTCCTGTGTGTTGCTCCCTATGTGTCAAATGAAGTGAAGGCCAAATAAGTGAAGTCACAATTCATAGCTCTCCTTATATTATACGTATAGATAAGGACTAGTACCACAAATGAAAGATCTCAGGCACCTTCTTCTCTGTCATTTCATTTATGCATCGTGTTCTCCTGCTGATAATCATAACTAATACTGATTGAGCATTTGCTATGAACTGAGTGCTGTGCTGGGCCCTTATGTGTACCATCTCATACAGTCCTTCAAATGGCCCTGCAAAGGAGGAACTCTTGTTCATCCCATTTTACAGATGTGGTGACTAGAGCACAGTAAAGTTACATGAATCATCCAAGATTTCAAAATGAGCATTGGAACTCGGGTGAAAAGGTTATAAGGTTATATAAGGTTATAACCTCTCCATTTGAGTGTTGATGAATGCAAATTAGTTTTACCATCAGCTAAAGCAGAGTAGCTCCAACCATGAGGCAAGACAAGTTATGCCAGATAATACACTGGACAACCAATTAGATTCAAATTTTAGATAAGCAACAAGTAATTTTTTAATATTTGTATGTCCCAAATATTGCATGGGACATACCAAGAAATTGATTATTGGTTACCAAAATTTAAATGTAACTGGCTGTCTTATGTTTTAATTTGCTTAGTCTGGCAGCCCTAGGCAGGAGGGGTATTGCAAAAGAGGTAAAGAAAAAGGCTAATCCATTTGATTACTGTGGTTTGAGATTATTTGCGGTTTTATATTTCTTCTATTAGTGTGACTTTATTCATTTCAGGATGATAATGTATTAAGTTCATTATATTAAGCTTTAAATCAAACAGATATGCAGGTTCACTCTGTACAATAAACTGATAACTGATCAACAGATCTCTCCTGATCCACTTTTTCCCGTTAGAAATAAAGGCTTCCAAACCCAACCCGTGCCGAGATCAGTACCTCAGTGGTTTCTCTATGAAGTGAAAGCACGGGAAATGCTGCCCCCGGTTTGTTTCCCTTGACTTAAAAAACAAAACAAAACTGCCTTTCCTCAATTTGGGCATGTTATGATTTTTCTGAAGTCGGTTCTAGGATTTTCATTTTAGCTGGGCTATCAGTGATTTCATTTTCTATAGAGAGCTTCATCCCAAGTTTTAAAATGATGAAATGTTCTTGTGCTTTTAGCAACTTTATTGCTTGGTAAAATTCCCTTCTCTCTGGGTGGTCACCTCCTGAAATAGATGACACTGGCCTACATAGATAGGCGGAGCAGAAGTCCTAACATATTCACAAATATTTCCTGAGTACATCAGTGCATTTCCTCCAATGCACATTTCTAGCATTCCATGGGTGGGAGCGACTAATGATGACAAAGCTCTAGAATAGTCTCTGTCCTGTACGTCAGAGCCCCTTTGCAGATAGACCTGCCTTCCTATGAATGATCTGCCCCAGTCTATTTAGCTTTGAAGCAGGGCTCATTTGCAGTTACCAAAACGCAGAACCAGTCAGGAGCCATCGGTCTTTGGCGCTCTAGGAAGGTTGCCAACTGGTTCCCATTAGGCGAGAATTTGCCTATCCAGCTAATTTATGAATAAATTACCATTAGTGTCTGAGAAGTTTTGGAATGGTCACAAGTTATTCCTGAAAAACAAATTATTCATGTGGCCATTTCCAATAGGCTTTGTCCTTCTGTCTAGTCTCACAGAGGTCTCATAAATCTTTAGGGTAATTATAATTCTCAGGAAGTATCTGTTGGATTCATTGGTAGAAAAATCTTGCTTCATTATATAAGCACTTCAGATAGTTTAAGTGAGCATCTAGCGTCCCTCTTGGTAAATTATCAGTGCCTTCCTTTTCTGTGTCTTTCTTCTACCCATCCTAATGACCTTCCTCCTTGCTTTTTTCTGTTGCAGTGACTACTAGTAGTTAACATGAAGAAAATCTGACACACGTGGAAATTGTATAAAAAAACAGAAAATGTGCTCAAACAAGGTGATGGCTGCATTGGCTAGAATAGGATGCAAGGTGATTTATACACCAGAAGTTGGGCTGTTTTGATGTCATTTGAGCTTACTATTGTTGCAACAATTGTTCCTTCTTCAGAAATGAGCCAGTGGAGATGTGACATTTATTTCAGCTCAACATTATCATGTATATTTCTGAAAAGAAAAAAAGTGTCAGTAGCCACAATCCCCATTCCCTCTCCCAAAAGGCTCTGTAGAAGGTAAAGTGATGGATCAGTCATCATATTCTCTACATGCTCAGAGATAGTGCATTTTGATCTCTAATATGATGAATTTTCTAGTGAATTTCAGTTTACAGAAATGAATGAGAACAATAGCTGACATTTATTGAGAGCTTTCCATGTATCGAGCATCTGCCAATTGCTTAGGGTATTATGTTCAATACTTACCGCAACTGTATGAGACAGGTACCATGAGTATCTACAATTTACAAAGGAATACAGGTTCAGAGACACTGAGTAACTTGTCCAAGGATGCACAGCCCAGTCTCAGAGCCCAGATCTAACCAGGCAGCCCTTGTCCTTAACAAGTACTACTTTGTCGGTAGAGCAAAATGGTGATGCTCTTATGCAAACAGATAAAGTAGGTCTCACAGCCCCTGATCAATAAAGGAGCTTTTATGTAGTTCTGCTTGCATTTGTTCTTTAAATGCAAAACTGGAGTTTACCTGGTGGAATTAGATTTGATTTTCATCCCAGAGCTTTGGTTGTTTTTCAGACTTGCCCTTGGGTTTTCATCCTATCAACATTCTGATTACATTTTCATTATCATTCAACTGCAGTGATTCATGAATATGATAAAAACAGAACTGGCTCTTCAATAAATAAGGGAAGCGGGGCTGACAGTGAATAAATAGACTTTGCTTTGAATCTGGATAAATTCAGCCTACAGATGTCCTGCAATATTTATTAAGAGACCACTATACCCACCATGCCTGAGCTTGGAGCAGTTTCTTCTTTCAGTTTTTCCTAAGATATCCATATTTCTGTGTTATACAGCATTTCTTAACTTTTAGGTTAAAAAAAAAAACAACTTAATGAATATTATGGTGCATGCTCATATATGTGGTATACTATATTTAAACATATTCAAATTCTGAGGGTGATTTTTCAAACTAATGGCAATAAATCCTTTGGAAAATTTGAAAAGATAAACCTTATTTAAGTTGAGAAATAGACAAACATTCATCCAGTAAGAATTATTATTTTTAATATGTTGGTCCCTACAAAGAAAATATGAACAAAACCCAAATATGAAAAAAATTTCCAAGTTTATATTAAATTTATCCCATGAGTGACATAGGAAAATCCCTCTTAAGAGAAAAGGCGTTGCAAAAGAGGAAAAGAATCTTTCTTTTTCAAATAAAAATATGCATCCTGTTTCTAAGCATTTTTCCTAGTATTTGACAGTTAACTAAAATAAATCTTTTTCCTCCATATGGATTTTGTCAAACTTTTTTATCCTATAATAGTCTTTGACCCACCCTTCCTATTTTTTCTCATCTCTCACCCTTGTTCCTCTGGTCTTCCTTGTCTTATTCTTTTTTTCTTCCTCCTTTCCTTCCTTCCGTGTTTCCCTCCTCATTCCTTCCCTCCTCACTCCCTTTCTTTTCCCAGCATTTACTAAGGGTCAGATGCTATGTTATTTCACATAAGACTCACAAGTGCACCATGAAACAGGGACCCTGATTTTGTTTATTTCAAGAGTTCCATGCTCTGAAAAAGTGACTTTCCCAAGGTCACAAAATCTGTAAGAATGGAGCCAGGATTCAGTCCTAGGTCTGTAATATTCCAGAGCCCGCTGTTTATTGCTTTCCATTCAGTGAGTATCTCTTTAATAAATAGGAAGTTAGTTTAATTAAAATTTAATGATAGAACCGACAAAGACAAATATTACATGATATTGCTTATACGTGAAACCAGAAAAAAAAATAATACAAATGAACTTTCTTACAAAATAGAAATAAACTCACAGACATAGAGAACAAACTTAATGGTTACCAAAGAGGGAAGGGGGGGGTAATTAGGGTAATTGGAAATTTGAGATTAACAGATACATACTACTGTATATAAAATAGATAAACAACAGGGACCTACTGTATAGCACAGGGAACTATATTTAATATCTTGTAATAATCTATTTGAGAAAGAATCTGAAAAATATGTGTATATATAACTGAGTCACTTTGCTGTATACCTGAATCACTGTATATCAACTATAATTCAATAAAAAAAGTTAACGATAGGAAAATAGCTGTAATCCCCCAAGAGAACGCATTAGTCAACAGCCTTTCTCATCTAAGACTGCTCTGGTTCTTTGGACTGGCCCACAGGGAGCTTGCAGAGCAGCAGACTCGCACAGATGAATAATAACAAATAGTTACTATCTACTGAGAATCTGCCGGTGGGTTCTTTGACCTCTGTAAGCATTAACTCAACCAGTGCTCACCAGAAGCCCATGATATAGATACTATATAATTGTCTCCATTTTAAAGACTAGGAAACTGAGGCACAGGGAGGGAAAGTCACCTGTGGAAGGTCCCACCCAGAATCAGTGAAGGAATGAAGGTTTGGCACCCAGAACAAGCCCTCCTACCTATGACATCAGACCACCTCTTGCCTGAGACCTACATGCGCTCCTCCTCTTCTCAGGAGATGCTGAGCCAGTTAACTTCCCAACCAACCATTCACTTGCAGTTCAGATCCAGAGCGAAGAAAAGGCAACGGAATCTGCTTTCCCCGGGGGAGGAATCAATAACTGTCAAGCTAGACATGCTTTGTGCAAGTGACATGTCTGAAAAGAGCTGTTTCTGTGATGAAGGAGTTAAGGGGAGAATGCCACAGATAATAAGAGAAAAAAGAAGAAAGGTCAGTTGAACTCACCCATAATAAATGTCAGAAATTTAAGGGTCAATGTGATCCTTTCACACGAGACACTAAATTCTTCTTGGAAATCATCTTATGAGAAAATCGAATTTACTGTAGTGTTTCAAAAGTACAATTATTTTTTACCTAAAGTTCAAGAACTACTTTACCCAATGCACTTTAAAAGCCTGTTTTGGTGAGTTGGTATTTTGTTGAAAAGAAATTTAGAGGAATTTCCCTGGTAGTCCAGTGGTTAAGACTTCATGTTTCCAATGCAGAGGGGCTGGGTTCAGGCTGTGGTCAGAGCTAAGATCCCACATGCTATGCAGTGCGGCCAAAAAATTTAAAAATTAAAAAAAAAAAAAAAAAAAAGGAAATTTCTTAGAAAAATAACCAAATGGGGATTTTTTAAATAATAAAAACATTTTATTGTCATGAGAATAAGAAGTACACAGGCATGCGTCTGATAAATAGGTATTAAGTGTCTTCTAAGTGTGATGCTTTGTGCCATGTGCCTGGTGCATCCACTTCTTCCAGTTATGTCTGAAATCTGATCAGATTCCACCATTACTGTCACCACTACCCACAACCATCCTAGTTTAAGCCATTGTCACCCCTTGCCTAGATTACTATAGTAGCTTTTGAGTGGTCTCCTGGCCACTCCTTTTCTCCCCTGTAGCACAGACCTCATACAGAAGCAACCATGTGTGTTGTGTTAGTTGCTTAGTCGTGTCCGACTCTTTGCAACCCCATAGACTGTAGCTCACCAGGCCCCTCCATCCATGGGATTCTTCAGGCAAGAACACTGGAGTGGGTTGCCATTTCCTTCTCCAAAAGGAACTATAGAAAGAAAGAAAGTGAAGTCGCTCAGTCGTGTCCAACTCTTTGCGATCCCATGGACTATAGCCCACCAGGCTTCTCCATCCATGGAATTTTCCAGGCAAGAGTACCGGAGTGGATTGCCATTGCCTTCTCCATGGTGATCTTTAAAAACCTTAAGTCATTCAGTTCAGTTCAGTTCAGTCACTGAGTCATATCCGACTCTTTGCAACCCCATGAACTGCAGCACACCAGGCCTCCCTGTCTATCACCAACTCCTGGAGTCCACCCAAACCCATGTCCATCGAGTCGATGATGCCATTCAACCATCTCATCCTCTGTCATCCCCTTCTCCTCCTGCCCTCAATATTTCCCAGCATCAGGGTCTTTTCCATTGAGTCAGCTCTTTGCATCAGGTGGCCAAAGTATTGGAGTTTCAGCCTCAACATCAGTCCTTCCAAAGAACACCCAGGACTGATCTCCTATAGGATGGACTGTTTGGATATCTTTGCAGTCCAAGGGACTCTCAAGAGTCTTCTCCAACACCACAGTTCAAAAGCATCAATTCTTCGGCACTCAGCTTTCTTTATAGTCCAACTCTCACATCCATACATGACCACTGGAAAAACCATAGCCTTGACTAGACAAACAGACCTTTGTTGGCAAAGTAATGTCTCTGCTTTTTAATATGCTGTCTAGGTTGGTCATAACTTTCCTTCCAAGGAGTAAGCGTCTTTTAATTTCATTGCTGCAATCACCATTTGCAGTGATTTTGGAGCCCAGAAAAATAAAGTCAGCCACTGTTTCCACTGTCCCCCCATCTATTTGCCATGAAGTGATGGGACCGGATGCCATGATCTTAGTTTTCTGAATGTTGTTGATCTATTTGAAATAAATGAGTGGCTTTGCATCCTATTCAGGAAAAAAATAATCCAAAGTACTTATCAAGGCTTGTGGGCTCCTCATGATCTGCCCTGGCCTTCTTCCTTTCTGAGTTCACTCACTGCCACCTCCTTCTCATCTCCTCCTCCTGACTGTGAAGACCTCCTGGCTGTTCCACACATGGTCAGTCTGAGTCTCCACAGGGGTTGTTCCCTATGCTGGAATGTTTTTTCCTTCAGTATTACATGGCTCACTCCTCATTTTCCAGTTCTCTGCTCAAGTATCACCTCATTAAAGAGTCTCTTCCAGACCATACTTTGTACAATAACACCTACTCCACTCTGCCATTGGGCTTCCCTGATAGCTCAGTTGATAAAGAATCCACCTGCAATTCAGGAAACCCGGGTTTGATTCCTGGATGGGGAAGATCCACTGGAGAAGGGATAGGCTACTCACTCTAGTATTCTTGGGCTTCCCTTGTTGCTCAGTTGGTAAAGAATTTGCCTGCAATATGGGAGACCTGGATTTGATCCCTGGGTTGGGAAGATCCCCTGAAGAAGGGAAAGGCTACCCACTCCAGTATTCTGGTCTAGAGAATCCTATGGACTGTATAGTCCATGGGGTCACAAAGAGTCAGACATGACTGAATGACTTTCACTTCATTTCTGCCATCAATATCTGTCCCTTTCCCCTGCCTTAATTTTCTTTATAACAATTACCACCTCCTGACACTAGTATAGTTCTAATAGCTACATGAGTTAATTCAGTTGACCTTTAATTTTCTTTCCTATTATTTTATTTTATATTATTTGACATTCTTCTCCCTGTTTTTGTTTTGTTTTTAATCTTTCTCCGTTCTTCACATTGTATTAGAATGTAAGAGCCATGAACACATTTTTTCATTTATTCAACAAAACTCTAAAATTATGTATTTATCTTTGTCTGGCCTGAGCTTTCGTTGCTACGTGTGGGCTCTCTCTAGTTGTGGTGTATGGGTTTCTCATTGCAGTGGCTTCTCTTGTTGCCAAGCGTGGGCTCTGGGTACTTGGCCTCAGTAGTTGTGGTACTCAGGCTTAGTTGCCCCATGGCACGTGGAATCTTTCTGAACCTGGTAACGAGTCTGTGTCCCCTGCATTGGCAAGCAGTTTCTTAACCACTGGACCACCAATAAAGTCCTATTCAACAAATTTTAATTAGTGCCTACTCTATGCAAAGCTATGGGCATCTAGAATGAAAGAGATTATATACCTGTATGCATGTAGATTACTTTTTAGTAAGGGGAGATAGATAAGAAACAAAGAACCAAGCAAGTATATTATATTAAAGACAGTATTTGGAGAAAAATCAGAATGTTGTCGGATGGGAGTGACAAGGTTATGGCTTAGAAGGATGAGGTCTGTCTTTAATAAAACAGATAGGATTATGAAAGGAGCAGATCTGGGGAGGAAATTTGGGATTTGCTGAACGCTTGTTAAGTTTAAGATGTGTTCTAGTGATCCAAGTGGAGAGGTCAGGTGTGAGTCTGGATTTCGAGGGAGAGGGCAGGCAGAGATAGAACTCTGGGATTCGTTCCTGCATGCCACAAGATGGGCTGAGATCACAGAGGGAAAGAAGGAATCGAGGTACTAAACCTGGGTCAGTCTATATTAAATGTTCAGAAGATGAGGAAGAAAAGAGACCAAGAAAGAATGGCTCGTGAGGTCTGGGTGGAACCAAGAGAGGAGTATTTGGGAAACCAAACAAAGGAAGCAGTTCAAAAAGAAGTGATGGACCATCTGTGTCAAATCCCACTGAGAGGTCGAGTAAGATGAGTTCTGAGAAATGATCCCTGGGTTTGGCAGTCCAGAGAGAGGTCATGATGACTGTGACCAATGCTCTGTTGGTGGGGTGATGGGGACAAAAGAAAGAATGGGGATGGTAGGGGTAGGAAATGGAGACAGTAAGTAGAAATAGCTCTTTTAAGTATGTCTGATCTAAGGGGGAGCAAAGAATTGAGGTGGTAGCTGCAGAGGGCTGTAGGGTCAAGAGAATTTTTTTTTTTTTTATAAGTAGAAGAGATCACAGCAGATCTGATGAGGCAAGAGAAAATTTATGTGGCAGAAGAGGAAACAATTGAGGAAGCAATGTCCTGGAAGAGGTAAGAACAGGGAAGGCCATCTTTCCATTGCTTCTACTTACTCAGTGAGATGGGAAGTCAGGTCATCAGATGAGAGTGACGTGGAGCAAGAAGCATATAAGGGGAAGGGAGGAGGGGTACCTAGTCATTCCAAGAATGGGGTAATGAATGAACTGGGGAAATGTAAATAGTATCTCCAGGCACCACTTAAAGTGAGTGATCCATTTTAAGTGAGACTAGCCAGACAGTTGTTATGGTTTTCTCTTAAGCATTTCAGCCTGTGAATGCAGATGTGGAATGGACAAAGAGTTGGACTGATCTGGGATTACTGATTACAGGGTTAATATGGTAAAGGGAGGGCGAGATAAAGGAGTTGAGAGTGTACACAAAGGATAGACCATGGAATCTAAGCTGCAGAAAGAGGGAGACCGGGAGGGATGAGGAACAATGATGCATAGTAGAATCGTTGGATTAGCCTTGGTCATGGGTTGGAGAATTATTGGAGTTGGCATAGTAGTAGAAAGAGTGAATCCCAGGGACAGGGGAGCCTGGTGGGCTGCCGTCTATGGGGTCGCACAGAGTCGGACATGACTGAAGCGACTTAGCAGCAGCAGCAGCAGCAGAAAGAGTGATGGTTAGAGAATAGAATGTTTGGAACTAAGATTAGGAAGGCTGGACGGTTGTTGGTAATAACAAGGTGTAGACTAGGACCATGAGACTGGAAGGCTGAAGTAGGAAAACAGTAGTATTTTTTATAAAGTTAAAATCTAAGTGGCTGGGGTATTTAAGACTTATCCACATGGGTGTTATAATCATTAAGACTTAGAATGTTGCTGGATTTTTTTTTTTTTTTTTTAATTTATTTGGCTGTGTGGGGTCTTAGATGCAGCACAAGGGATCCTTTGCTGTGGCGCATTGACTCTCTAGCTGTGGCATATGGGCTTATCAGTTGTTCCACAGCATGTGGGATCTCAGTTCCCCCATGAGGGATTGAACCGAAGTCCCTGGCATTGCAAGGTGGATTCTTAACACTGGACCACCAGGTAAGTCCCTGGCTCGAGTATTGTCAGAGAAAGTGACAGATGCTAAAGTCTTCGGGTAGTGGGGAAAGGGGGTTTTATTGAGAAAGGAGGACAGAAGTCTGGAAGAAGCAGTGAAGAACAGGGAGAGCACCCATTCCACCTCCAGCCCAGTGGTGTGAGGATGAGAGAGAAAGCACTTGACTTTGTTCACTGCCGCATCCCCCACACCTACAAAGGGGCCTCACAAATGGGAAGGTCTTAATAAATATCTGCTGACTGAGTGATAAGCAGTTTCTATTTTGGCAAGAGGTTGTTTAGGAAGCTAATTCAGGTACACTGTGAAAGGTGAGCAGGAATGGGGAGAGGCGAAGTACAGAGAGATCTGCTGAGAGGCCGCTGAATGTGCCAGGTGGAGAAGGAGGAAGGAAGGACCTGTGAAGAGGCAGTGGGGAGAGTAAGAGGGGACCACAGTGAGGAAGACGGCCAGTGACCTGGGGACTGTGGGACCCCGGGGTCAGGAAATGCAGGGCACTGAGTGGAGGGGGTTTGCTAGGAAGGAGTTGGGCTGCAGCCTGTGTGTCTGACGGGCATTCCAGGGAAGATGCTGAGACCCAGGTAAGATGCTGCTGCCAAGTCGCTTCAGTTTTGTCTGACTCTGTGAGACCCCATAGATGGCTGCCCACCAGGCTCCCCCATCCCTGGGATTCTCCAGGCAAGAACACTGGAGTGGGCTGCCATTTCCTTCTCCAATGCATGAAAGTGAAAAGTGAAAGTGAAGTCGCTCAGTGGTGTCCGACTCTTAGCAACCCCGTGGACTGCAGCCTACCAGGCTCTTCCATCCATGGGATTTTCCAGGCAAGAGTACTGGAGTGGGGTGCCATTGCCTTCTCCAGTAAGACTCTAGACTACCCCAGATAGAGTGTCTCTGACAAAGGGAGGGTCAGGATAATAAGGCTGGGGGAAGGAGATTGGGGATGGAGCCCCAGAAACAGCAGCCTTGGGGGCAGGCTTGAGGGAAGGAGTTGCATAGATCTTGACTGGTGAGAAGGACTTTCTAGGTAAAGAGCAGAGTGTGAGTAGAGGGGTGAAAGAACTGGTGGATCCAGAGCTGACTGAGTGATCCCGACCCAGAGAAAATGAAAGCAAAAGATAGAGCCAAGGTTGGAAGGAGAGGGGAGCAGGGGCCAGGCAGTGAGAGCTCATTTCTCCCCTGCAGGGCCTGCCCTGGGATGAGATGGTGCCCCCAGCTTGTGGGAACCAAGCCCTCTGGATAGAGTGCCCAGTGGGGACCCCATCCAGAGAGTGGTCACAAACCACAGGACACAAGAATATCAGTCTGAAGCCTTCACTTCCCCTCTCTGATGTTCAGGAACATGGCAGCATCCTGTTATCTGCAGAATGTTCCAGAGTATTGAGAACAGGCTGGAGGCTTTAACAGAACTGAAAACAAAACTCTGGGACAAAAGGCCGAGAGGGAAATATATTTAGCATATTGTGATCGAGATGGTGGATGGGCAACCACGCTGACAGCACAGCCGTCCTGGGTTCCTGGACTGCCTAGACTGATGGTAACCGCTGCGTTTGCACTAGTCTGGCCTCATGGCCAAGGCCACCAGAGATATGCCATAGATATGACTCTGGCCTTAAAAACAATTAACCAGAGCTTTCTCATACCATGCCAGGTAATTGTTGTTGTGTGCTGTTTTCTTTAGAAATAATAAAAATACCAAAGAAAGCAAGCTTACAGCAGAGAACTTAGCCCTGATCTAGGAGAGAGCAGGCCTGAGCTTGAGTCCTGACCTTGACCCAGTTTTGCCCAGTGGCTCTGTGTAAGTCCCATCCCCCTCCCAGGATTCAGTTGCCTTCACTGATAACAACTAACCTTGTAGCTGGCCCTGGGCTTACAGCTTTACATGGATGGTCTCATTTTACACTCACAACAGTCATGTTGTAGATGTGACATTTGTAGGTGGAGGTTCTCATGATCTGCCTTTTAAAGGTGAGGATTCAGAAGGATGGAGAGGCTGAGCAACTTCCCCAAGGTCACACAACGAATAAATGGCAGACGAAAGTCCAAGCCTTGGTCTTGGGCTCCAGACACCCTGGATTCACTGACACTTTGCTACATTGTACAATGAGGTACGTGGCTGGGGTGACGTAATGTTCCTCCTAGCTCCAGTTCTTCTGTCTCTGACATTTTGTTATGCCCTCATCCATTTCAAGCAAGTTAAGAAAATGCCTGATATAAAACAGAAGCAGTGGCAGCCATCTATCTAAACACACTGTTCTCTCTCCGTGCTGGCCTATCTTATCTCAGCCAGTCTATAAATTACTTAGCAGCCCTGCACAGGAGTCACAAACTGTTTCTGATACCTGGCAGCTTTACTCATTTATGTTATCTGTCTGGCTTTGAAAGGTATTTGAGTTTTCAGGGCCTGCTCCTAAAATCAACTAGGCTGTGGTCTAAAAAGAAAAGGAACAAGGAGGGGAGGTACAGAGAGAAGGAGGGAAGAAAAGGAAGGAGGGAGGGAGGGAGGGAAGGAAGCGAGGGAGGAGAAAAGAACATAGAGGAAGGAGGGAGATTGGAATTGACATGTATACACTGCTGCTGCTAAGTCGCTTCAGTCGTGCGACTTTGTGCGACCCCATAGATGGCAGCCCACCAGGCTCCGCTACTATATATAAAAGATGGGTTTCCCTGGTGGCTCAATGGGTAAAGAATCTGCAATGTGGGAGACATGGGTTCAATATCTGGGTCAGGAAGGTACCCGGAGAGGGAATGACAACCCATTCCAGTATTCTTGCCTGGGAAATCTCATGGACAGAGGAGCCTGGTGGGCTACAGTCCGTGGAGTTGCAAAGAGTTGGACACCGCTCAGTGACTAACACTTTCATTTTCATATATAAAAGATAATGAATAAGAACCTACTGTATAACACAGGGAACTCTATCCAGGGCTCTGTAATGACCTGTATTGGAATGGAGTCTAGAAGAGCATGGATATGTGTATATGTCTGACTGATTCACCTTGCTATTACAGCAGTAGCTAACACAACATTGCAAACCAACTATACCCTGATGAAAAAAATTTTTTAAAGGAGAAAGGGCAAGAGGGAGAATAGGAAGCAGAAGGCAAAGGAGGAGTTGGAGGTGCTTTGTAGGTGACCTGGGATTTTATGCTTTAGTTGACTTTTTCAGAAGCTATTATGGTTTCTAAAGTGATTTTATTTTACATGGATTGTGGCCCCCTTCCAACGTAGAAGAAGCTGTTATTATTCTCCATATCTAAATGGTCTTAATATTTCACAATCTTTGTGATTATTTAGTTAAGTAATTAACTTACTCGGTGTAGATAAACTGCGTTCATAGTATTTCCCCATCATCTTCATCTTCACACCAGGATGAGTAATTTAATACGTTCAAAAGTGTAGAAGGAAAAGTCTATCTTCTCATTGGGTTGCTCTCCGTATTAAGACACTTGACAAATAAGTGAGAGACTTCTTACTGCACAGACCACCCCTCTGCGATAATCAGAATGATTAAAATTTAAAATGTCAAGTTTAGTCCTTTTTCCCCTAATAAGACTGAAAAACCTTATGGTTCTTTTGTATAAATTAACAGCCTGTACTTAAAAGTTCTGAGGAAAACACTTGAGTCTGACTGGGAAAATGCTAGTCTCATTTTTTTAAAAAACTAAAAAATCATTCTCACCTCAAGTGAAAAGGAATTAAGCAGTGCCAGAAAGAAAGGTAGTTTTGTATTTAAAACACAGATATCTGGGAAATCCCTGGGTGAACTCTGAGCTTTCACTGCTGGCCTGGGTTCATCGTGGTTGGGGAACTAAGATCCAACAAAGCATGCAGCACAGTCCAAAAAAGGGAATAAATAAAATAAAACAGATCGCTAATGAGAAGCAAATTCACCGGGTTTACTCAGCAGAAACTGCCTCCGCACTGGCGCGCTGCTCCCGTCGTCCTGTCTGTGAACACACTCTGTACCTTCCTGGACATTCCAAGTATATTTGGCAGATTTTGTGTTTGTAGTGCCATGCTTAAAAAGTGCCTTGTTTTATGCTGTGTCTCCATTAGGGCATGAACTCCCAAGTGTTTACTAGATTTTTTAAATGCTTCAGTTGTTAAATGAGATAAAGTTCGCAGTCAAGAAACAAAGAACTTAAGCCTCTGGGCTTTGTTGTCAATTACCAAAGCAATACATGAGTGCATTCTTGTTATTAACACAAAGCTTTGAGGGCTCTGAAGATGTGGGCCCCACAGTGGTTCCCTGTACCCCATCTGTGTCTTCCTACCTCCCTCAGAGGGCGAATCTTTCCTTAGCATTCTCGCTGCCTTTCCTATCCACAAGTAGCATTTTCCTTCCATCCTTTCCAGCCAGGCACCTCCCATGTTGCTGCATTTCACTGATGCTTTTAGCTTGGAATACTAGAGACCTGCACTTTATAGTGATACCATTTAAAACTGTTTGTTATCAGGGGCAGTCTGGGTGCACGGCTGTCACTTTGTCAACGTAGAGAAGGCACAAGTCCAGGTCTACCATGTGGGACAAAATGAAAGCAGTCATACGGGCAGAAGTTGCTTGGCTTTTGGAAAGTTTCTGTGGAAGGTTTATAAAAGTCTTTGGGGAAAAAAAAGGAGTCTCAAGCATTGGGGTGAATGTCATCAGGTCACCATTTCCTTGTGTGAGAGGGTTTGGCAGAGGAGAGGCCAAGTGTGAGGATGCAGGGGAAGGAAATAAATGTGGAACACGCTGGAAAGGAACTTCCTCGGGCACAGGAAGCCAGAGACCCTGGAGAAGAAATGAAGGAAAGGCAGGCGGCCACAATCTCGGCCAAGAATGGGAGTGAACGTGGTCCAGGAGCCAAGTGTTCTTATGCGACAGCCATCCTTGTCCCGGTGTTCACTTGCTCTCTCCTTCCCCTGCCCAAGGATAATTGTGTCCACCCCAAGTGGGTCTCAAACCAGGCTGTGTCATAGAATCACGTGAGAAACTGAAACAGAGATTCCTGAACTCCAGATCGTCTAGGGAAATTGATTCAGGTTTTTTTATTTTTTGATTTTTTTTTCCCCCAGTTTTCCAGCTACACTCAATATGGGCTAGCTTGGGAAACACTGATATGCAGTCTTTCCTTTTTCCTTTTCGTTCTTATTTATTTATTTGGCTGCACCAGGCCTTAGTTGCAGCATGTGGGATCTTGCTCCCCAACCAGGGACTGAACCCAGGTGCCCTGCACTGGGAGGACAGAGTCTTAGCCACTGGACCACCGGGAAAAGTCCTCAGATGATGCAGTCTTAAGAGCTGACCATCACTCAGCAACCAGACGTGACCCTAGAGAAGAGATGGTTTTGACGAGAGTGTTTTCCATTTGGTAAAACAACTACAAGTCAAAACAAACAGTCCACAGCCTGTCTTATATGTTGTGTATTCATTCATAAAGCTGATGGTTCAAACATTATATGGATGGAATATCTCTTCTATGGAAAAGGCAAGGATGGCATCACTGCTTACATTACCTAGGGAATATGTTTTTGCCCTTTCATAAGAGTCAGAAATGAGTGGAGAAATATCTTAAGTGGGAAATTTGCTTAATGGAATGAAACATCCTAGTCATCTGGTTTTACCACTATCAGAATTAGAAAATAAGCCAAAGGAGTACATCCTAGGAGTTTGTTGGCTGGCTATCCCAGGTCCCACAGCCTGCAAGGGAAAATTATTCCTTTTATATTTAGATTAAAATTACTTGGACCTTACCCACAAAATGTTAGAGGTGGTCCAGTGCCTACCCACTATTTTTATGGATTTTGTTACTCAGGTGGTTAACTCAAGTGGGATGGAGTTGGTTTTACTGGTCACTTCTTGTTCTGATTTCCTCTTTTGTCTGAATTCTTCTTCCTTTTAAAAATAGCCTATTTGTGCTGGGTCTTCATTGCTGTGCCGGCTTTTCTCTAGTTGTGGCAAGAGGGGGCTGCTCGCTAATTGCGGTGCGCCAGCTTCTCACTGCGGCGGCGTCCCGTGCTGTGGAGCATCGGTAGCTGCAGCGTGTGGGCTTAGTGCTGGCGGCCCTCGGGCTTAGTTGCCCCAAGGCATGTGGGATCTTCTGACCAGGGATCAGACCCATGTCTCCTGCATTGGCAGGTGGATTCTTTACCACTTAGCCACCAAGGAAGACCTCTTTTGTCTGAATTCTTAATCTCACATCCTTTTAGCCTGATATCCAACCGCACCGAGTCATATATAAGCCCCTTGCCTTTGGCTCTCCAAATAAATGCTGTTATCAGAGGTTGAGGAGATATCCGAAGTACTTACATCACAACATTACACAGCAAGCAACTTTAAAAGTTTATATTAAGTAATTTCTTTATTTTGGCCCTTTTCTATGATCAGAAATTTCTCATTTGCTGACTCCTCACAACTTTAGTCTTCTGACTCACAGATTTTATAAGCTTCTGAATTCTAAGAGTAAACTGCAAGTTCAATGGTATAAACATTTTTAAAAAAATTTTAAGAGCTAGTACCAAATTCTCTAACAGATTTATCAATCTATTAATATTAGTTTATATTCCCTTCAACAATGTACAGTTAATTTTCATCATTTTTCTCACCAATAATAGATATTTGTATTTAATGTATTTTCTGATATCAGAAGCAAAATATATTATATCACAATTTTCACTTGTATTTTTTTTCAGATGAGGAAGAGTTAGGGCATCTTAAGTTCAATGGCCAGTTATACTTATTTGTCTATAAGTGACTGGTTAATTTTTTTCTATTAGAGAGTTGGTAATTTTCTTCAATTTTCATATTGATTTGTAAGAACTCTTTGCATATTAGATTGCATATTAACATTGTTATGTATGTTGCAAATATTTCCCCATTTGTTTCTTGTCTTAGATTTACAATGGTGCATCTGGTCCCATGGGGATGTCCTCGGGCTTGGGATTGTTCCTTACATTCCAGTGACTTTACCTGGTACTTGGTGGGAAAGTCCCACAGATCTAGGGCTTTTGGTTTGATAGGGGCCAACCTTTTTGGTGTCAGTTTTGTTTGCTTTTCCATCTTATTCTTACTCTTTTGTTTTCTAGCAAACCTTTGTTTTCTATGAGACACATTTTGTTCTTGAGGATTATACCCAGCTGATTATACCTAACTGATGCTTATTGATGTCTTTCTCCTTGCTGGAAGTAGGAAATGGCAAATTCTTTTTTATGATTGACCAGTCTTGGCCCCTTCTTTGGGTTTTTAGCTCAGCTCTCTGAGCCACTCATAGGTCTTTTTTTTTTTTTTCAGCTTCTATTCTTCTATAAGCTTGGAGAGTAAGAAGAGGCTCTGTCAATCTGTGTCTAGGCTGAGTCCTTTACTAGACATCCAACCTTTACTTCTGGTGTTTCTCTACCAAGTACATTCTATTTCTGGGGTCCCCTGGAGGCCACTTTTGCTCAGGAACACCATTTAAAATGGGCAGGTGATATGGCATGGTACATAAGCAAAAACGTACATTTAGACCATAGGGGAAAAAGTCCTGACTTCCTCTCTTGCCAAACAACAGTCCCATAGACGGTTTTGTGCCCTAATGATGTAGGGAGCATTTAATATTTCCACATCCCAGCTATGTTTGTTTGTCTTTTCTTACAGAATCAATAGCCCTTTATTTGCTTCCTAAGTGCTTCTTACATGGATCAAAGAGCCAATATATTTCATAAAACATTCTCAGCTCTAATAACTATTATCATGTTAAGACACATATGATGCGATGAGCCCATAAGCATGCATTGGGTAGTAAAGCCTGCCTTTCTTATCTCCAGTGTTTCTCACTTTCCTGTTCTTAAGAATCCCTAGGAGCTGTTAACACAGTTTCCCTGGTCCTGCTCCCAGAGATTCTGACTTGGTAGGTAAAGGTGGAGCCCAGGAATTTGCCTTTTTAATAAACACAGACATGGTCCTGAAATCTGTGGTCCTTAGTCCTGGCTTTTAAAAAAAATCTTATTTATGTATGTATTTCTGGTTACACTGGGTCTTCACTGCTGCAAGTGGACTTTCTCTGGTTGCAGTGAGTGGGGCTCCTCTCTAGCGGCGGTGCCTGGGCTTCTCACTGTGGTGGCTTCTCTCGTTGTGGAGAACAGGCTAGGCGGATGGGCTTCAGTAGTTGTGGTGCACAGGCTTAGCTGCTCTGTGGAATCTTCCCTGCCCAGGGATGGAATCTGTGTCCCCTGCATTGGCAGGTGGATTCCTACCCGCTGCACCACCAGATAAGCCCCCTTAGTCCTGGCTTTGAGTCCAGGGCAAGATACCTCAGCCTCGGCACTCTTGATGTTTGGGATGCAAAACCCTTTTGTTGTTAGGTGACAGTGCGTACCTTTCAGGACGTTTAGCAACATCCCTGGCCTCTATCAGTAGCACCCCACACCCATATGACAATCAAAAAATGTCTTCAGACATCGCCAAAACTGTCCAGGGGTGCATGTGGGGGTTGGGGTGTCAAATTACCCTTGATTGAGAACCACCGACCTAGGGGGAAAAAATGTTAATTTAAAACAGTTTTTACTTTCATATGTAGAGAAGGCAAGGGCAACCCACTCCAGTACTCTTGCCTGGAGAATCCCATGGACAGAGGAGCCTGGAAGGCTGCAGTCCATGGGGTCACTGAGGGTCGGACACAACTGAGCGACTTCACTTTCACGCATTTGGAGAAGGAAATGGCAACCCACTCCAGTGTTCTTGCCTGGAGAATCTCAGGGACGGGGGAGCCTGGTGGGCTGCTGTCTACAGGGTCGCACAGAGTCGGACACGACTGAAGCGACTTGGCAGCAGCAGCAGCAGCAGATGTTCATACCTTTGCATTGATTTCATAGAACAAATTAAACAAATATTTCTGAGTCCTGGTATGTACCATGCCTTTATATTTTAAAAGAGGGTAATTTAATCATGGCTTTCTCTTTAATGTCTTATAAGATGAAAGAAAAGGAAATGTTTTTGTAAATTAATATCTATTGAATATGTATTTCTCCTAAATTAATATTCCCCATAGTTTTCTGTAGGATATGCCAGAACTTTAAAATTAACAGAAAATTAGCATTAATTCATATTTACACATAATATTACAGTAATATTAACACTGACATTGCTTTAGGAAAGAATTCAGAATAAAGCTGGTGTAAATTGCTGTGTCTGACCCTTTGTGACCCCATGAACTATACAGTCCACGGAATTCTCTAGGCCAGAATACTGGAGTTGGGTAGCCTTTCCATTCTCCAGTGTATCTTCCCAACCCAGGAATCGAACCAGGGCCTTCTGCATTGCAAGGCGGACTCTTCACCAACTGAGCTATCAGGGAAGCCCATAAATTGCTGTACTGTTTCTAATTATGAAACAAATTTGATTTGTAAATGATGAAGAAAGCTGAGTGCCGAAGAATTGATGCTTTTGAACTGTGGTGTTGGAGAAGACTCTTGAGAGTCCCTTGGACTGCAAGGAGATCCAACCAGTCCATTCTAAAGGAGATCGGTCCTGGGTGTTCTTTGGAAGGAATGATGCTAAAGCTGAAACTCCAGTACTTTGGCCACCTCATGCGAAGAGTTGACTCATTGGAGAAGAGTCTGATGCTGGGAGGGATTGGGGGCAGGAGGAAAAGGGGACGACAGAGGATGAGATGGCTGGATGGCATCACTGACTCGATGGACACGAGTTTGAGTGAACTCTGGGAGTTGGTGATGGACAGGGAGGCCTGGCGTGCTGCGATTCATGGGGTCGCAAAGAGTCGGACACGACTAAGCGACTGATCTGATCTGATCTGATCTGACTGAATTTAAGAATATAGGAAGAAAGAGTGACGATGCACTCACCCCTAATACTGTTCTTAAAAATCTCACCTCTGTATTGTTAGACTCTTTCCTTGAAGAATCTATGGTCCATATAAATAAATAACTGTCCCCAAACATGTTCATTTCAATGTGAGTTTTCACACGATATTAAAATGTTAAGAGACTTCCCTGGTTGTCCAGTGATTAAGACTTTGCCTTCCATGCAGGAGTTACGAATTCAAGCCAAAACATAAAAAACAAGGACTATTGTAACAAATTCAATAGACTTTAAAAATACATATAAAAAATAAAATGTTAAAAATAGATTAAAAAAATAAAAAATAGATCATGATGTAGGGCACCAAATATTTAACTCAAGTCAGTGACATGAAGAACTGAAAGAAAGAAGTAAAGAAGAGATAAAGAAAGGAAAAAAGAAAAGAAGAAAGGAAGGAAGGAAAAGGATTTATTGAGGCTGAAGCTTTGTAATCTCGGCCACTGGTCAGTAAATTCTATTGAAATTCAACAGTCAAAGAGACAAACATGCAAAAAGGCTGGTGAAACAATTCTTAAATGCCAACAAAAAGAAGCCTATAGACTTTCAGGAACCCTGCAGAGAACAGCTGAGGTCTGCATTGTAGTCTTTACCCCCACCCCCTTCCTCCCCTTCAGGGAAGTTGCTCAGTCGTGTCTGACTCTTTGTGACCCAGTGGTCTGTAGCCTACCAGGCTCCTCAGTCCATGGGATTTTCCAGGCAAGAATACTGGAGTGGGTTGCCATTTCCTTCTCCAGGGGATCTTCCCGAGCCAGGAATCGAACCCGGGTCTCCTGCATTGCAGGCAGACGCTTTACCCTGTGAGCCACCAGGGAAGCCCAAGGTGTGAATAAACCTCCAAATGGTAAACCTTTCTGGTTGGATGCTATTTTTTACTGTGTCTTTAGCTGGACAGGTCCCCATGTTATCATTTCTTGTATAGGAAATCAAAGAAAGTGTTAGTTGCTCAGTTGTGTCTGACTCTTTGCAGCTCCATGGACTGTGGACCACCAGCTCCTCTGTGCGTGGGATTTCCCAGGCAAGCATACTGGAGTGGGTTGCCATTCCCTTCTCCAGGGAATCTTGTTGACGCAAGGATCGAACCTGGGTGTCCTGCATTGCAGGCAGCATGTGAGCCACAGGGAAACCCCATAGGAAATCAAGGACCCTGGCACGCAGAATTGAGTCTTAAAAGAGGACCCCAGTATTTTGACCAGCGGTTCAGAAAAAAAGCAGGCCAACAGAGGATGAAGGCTGGGAGAGTAAGGGGCTCTGACCTGCAGAGCTGGAGAGAGAGAATCACTGGGAAAATGGAAAACTTGACCATGCCTAGTGGAAAGCTGAATTCAAGAAATCTGACTATATATTATGTTCATATTACATTTCCTCTGAGGAGAACGCCTTGCTTTTAAAAATATTGTTTTGTGTGTGTGAGGTGTTTCTGAGTCCTCTTGGGATTTCTAGACGGTCCACTTACAAAGGGTCATTAACATTATTTAAATATTCACAGTGGGGGAGGGTATGACATGCTGAAATTTCAGACAGCTCCGGAGTGGGGGATGGCTGGCCACTCTCCGGATCGGGTCGAGTCCCACGCTGTGTATCAGCTGCCTCCTTCCCCACCGCTGGCTTTGTTAACACACGCGCTCTGACAACAGGCCACCAGCTGGCACGACGCGGAGGGCAGCGTGAGGCTCTGTCAGGCCAGTGACCGGAAGCATCCTGGTCCGGGTCTCAGTCTCTGGAGCACATCAGGGAGAAGCCCAAAACACACGGAGCCGCCAGCCGCATCACAAAGATGCGCCTCCCAACCGCTCCCAGCTGGCTTCCTTACCAGACACAGTCAGTCCCGAGGAACTCGACCCCTCGTTTAGGAACTCAGCAGTTTCGGCGTTGTAAGGACACACACACACCCGTATACACACGTGTGTATACACCAACACACACGTCCACATGCACACACGCCGACACGCCCACCCCTGCGCGAACACAAGTCCACGGACCCAGACACAGAGCCCTCTCCCGGGTTAGGATATACTCGGCGTCACTTGCCCCATGCCACCGTCCCTCCGTCCCTCAATTTATCCATCCACTCATTTCTTGGTTTCTCAGTTTGTGTAACGATTCCGCCAAAACCACAGACGGAAGGTGTGGGTGGTTGGGGAGGGGGTGTGGAAGCGGAGGGGCGGGCCGAGGTCCAGGGCGCCGAGAAGGGGGCGGGGACGGGGCGGGCTCCGGGAGGCGGCGGGCGGCGCTCCCAGCACTCCAGCGCGCCCGGCGGCCGCGGCTCTCGGCAGATGCGCTTGCCCCAGCCAGGGGCAGCTGAACGCCTTTCCGCGGAATCTCCCGGACGTCCCGAGGAGGAGGCAGGGGCCGCGCCAGAGCGCAGCCGGAGGACAGCGCCCCCGGGATCCGGCGCCCAAAGGTGGGTGTCCAAGCTGGGGCGCGGCGGCCTCAGACACCTAGTCCCCGGGTCGCCCTCCTGGTGTTGGGGCCTCTGGCGCGGGGATAGGGTGGCTTGGGAGGGACTGGTGATCTGGGAAGCCCTTGGATGCACCGAGGACTTTAAAGGGCTTTTATGGTCCTTGCCTAGTGGAGCGTGTGCGGAGAGGGGGCCTGCCTTTCTTGGAAAGGGCTGTGACCATGTGGCTTTGAATTCCTAGGTTTGGGGGAGGGCCAGCGTTTGGCGGCTTTATTCAATACTTATTCACTTATATATGTTTTTTTTTTTTTTCAAATAATAAGGTTAGGAATCCCTCCTCCCACTCCCTCCACCAAACACAAGCAGAGCCGGGCTGTACAGGAAAGGCAGAGAAAAATCAAAGGGCCATAGCTGCCTCTCCAAACCTGGGAGCAGCGGTGGACGGAGCCGCTGGTTCCAGCTCGAGAGGAAGGCGCGGGTCCTGACTCCTTAGATGGCAGCGCTGGGGGCGATTTCGGAAGTCAGGAGCTTTGTAGCGAGACCGAGGCCGAAAACGGCCGGGTCTCCAACCAGCCAGAGCCTCTGGGGGCACGCGTTCTGGGAAGACGCTGCTGAAGGAGGGGAATCCGAGTCCGAGCTGAGCCTGGAAGTTTGGTCTGAGGCCAGGAGCCCAGCTATTAGGATCTGGTGTTTTATGACGGATAAAGCTGGAGACTATGTCTTTGCCCCCTTCGTGGGGACACTGTGGGGGAGTCGTAGGGGCGGGTCGTGGTGGCGAGCTGGACAAAGTGTTCTGTTATCGCGGTGGAGAAGAGAAGGCGCGCCTCCTGGGATAGGAGCTAGGAGATACTGGCGGCCCTGAGAAATTCTAGAGAAATTCTAGTGGAGAACATGGGACTGAATGGAAGTCTGGGAGAGCGGGCGGCCTGGGAGCCCGTGGCGGGAGGCGGGGCGGGCGGGGAGCGTCGGCGCTGGTGGTGGGTGAGCGCGGAAGGCGAAGCGGTGGCTGCTGGTGGTGGGGAACCAAGCGGCGGGTGGACCAGCGGGAGCGGACCTCGCAAGGTGGTTTCTGAGCTTCCCCTGCTCGGGTGCCAGATGAGCAGCCTTGGGGACTCTCTCCCCAGTCCGCAAAAATGGAGCATCTGGGAGAGAAGTGACTCGTTTGGAGCGATGGTGGATTATTTCTCCAGACCCAGTAAAGCCAATTTCCGCGTGGGGCAATAATAGTTTGGTTCTGATAGGCTTTGTGGTGAGACATTGGCAAATCTGTACCCTTCCCTGGAGCAGTTTTAAGTGCAGCACCGTTAATTTGGGCAAACTTGCGGACCCACCCCCACCCCCACCCCCGCTTCCCCGGCAAAGTATGTACCTTCGAAAAGACTGCGCGCACTCACAGATACACACATCTGTATGGTATATACGAGCCAGCAAACAACTCCTAGGGAGCGCCCTTCATCTTAACCCCCGGTCACTGGCACCTGGTGGCTGAGTTAGTACAAACCCACCACTCACTGGTGTAATCTCAGGGGATTTGTTTCCTTGGTTTGCTGTAGTTGAGTTCATTTAAGCATCACATTTTTCTTCCTGGAAATGTTCCCAGTTAAACACTCTCCTACTTCTGGCAGCCTCCTCAAATTTGATCAATAAAATTTCAGAGTAACAGGTCTAGAAATGAGGCATATTTAGTAAATGAGGCATATTTAGTAAGGAGTCCACTGCTTCTTTAAACATCAAGTCTTATAAGAACTGAAACTGCCTTAAAGCCCCTTCTTAATGACTGTCTGCTGCCAGCCCCTTCCTTCCCAGTTTTGACATAGGTTCTTTGCTTAAAGGGCATCTTCTCCTTTGAGTGGGCACACCATGGGTCTTGAGGGCCCAGCAGTTATTTTGAGCTGCACCAATAAAATCAGTCATGAGCCAGGAGAGCACTTGAGTCTCTAGATTCCTTACTAACGATTAAGTGGGCAATTAAGTGTTATGATGTTTCTCTGGCAGTGGAGTTCATTTTCAACTTATTTCTGGGATGCCAAGATGCTAGTGTGAGACCGGGCTTTGAGATGGGACAAACATTTTGAAATACCCATTATCTCATAGTTCTGGCATGACAGTTGAAACGGCTTCCTGCCTGCAGAGTTTAGGGTAGTGTTGTCAGAATTTATTTCACTTTCATAAGTGGCTCCTTCTGACTCACTAGCCTCAGGATCTCTGGCTAATAAAATGGAACAGATTGTCTTAATTTAGTTATCAAGTGAGGGGGAAGTGATCCACTGGTTGTTTTAATTCTAAACCTTTCAGTATTTTAATGTAGAAATTATACTAGTAAATGTTATTTTTTTGAAAAATGCTAATACCCCAGGCTTTCTAATTAATTATTACAATTATTGTCTAGATTCCACTGTCTTTATAGATTTGGTGGACTCTTAAAGCACCCGTGTCCTAGATTTCTATCAAGGTTGTCATCACAAGTCTCTACTTATCAGGACAATGAGAAATGTTTCAGATAAAGATGAAATTGAACTTGGATGGGAGTTGTGTTGAGGGGTTTTAATGATGAAAACAGGAGCATGTTGAGAATTGACTTCCGAAAACCAGTTCTGGTTTTTAATTTAATCCATTTTATCAACTCTGGTATGATCTCTCATGAATTAGCCTCTGGAATGGCTGTCCTTTGGATCTTGAGACACGTAGGAGGCACCATTTGCTTAGATTATTGGTCAGACATCCTGCGCAAGCTATTGGAAATTTCAAGGAATTGATTAATACACTTATCAGTTTCAACAAGTTTAGTAAGTTTTGCTAAAAGATTGAATTTTTTTATTTTTATTTTTTGTACTGTGTAAACTTGACACCTAGAGGCAGATTTTCTGTGATGCTGAAAAAGCTTAAGCTTCAGGGCCCTGCACTAGCACCAGCCTCGTCCAGGAGCACTTTGGGTGGCTTGGGCCTGACAGAGGCAGTGTCTCCTTGAACCATCATAGGAAACAGATGGAGAAGGAGAGGGAGAGACAGAAATATCTTTGTTAGAGAATCACCTCCTAAGAATTTATGACTGTTGTTGAGTTTTGGACATATGTCCTTCAAACACATTTTCCAGAAATGTATCATAGAAAGTGGAAAGCATCTCTTTTCTAACAGGAAAAACAACTACAGGTTTCTCCCACTTTCTGAAAGTTGGGATTATTGCCACTTAGCTTTTACCCAGGATCTATATCTCACTCACTGAAAGAAATCCAAAGATTTTCATTTTTATGAAAAAAGCTATTATTAAATTATAACATGAGTCTTTCATAAAAGTGAAATGCCTGCTGTAATGTGAAGGCAGGTATTCTCTTTACTTTATGCCATTTCAGCTTACCAAAAGTTTCATAGGAATAATCTACTTTCGGATATTGGGGCAAACCTATATTTTGCTCAAAAAGAAAGTTATAGAGTATGTTTATATGATTTAAATAGGACTTGATTAATAAGAATACTTAAGAAATGGAGTGCTCTAATACAGTTTTCCAACTGTTGTTGATGAAGATGTTTGTAAGATGTATTAAATGACTACCCCACTTTGATAACTTTCTGCCTTAATGAGTTTGCTGCTGCTGCTAAGTCACTTCAGTCGTGTCCGACTCTGTGTGACCCCATAGACAGCAGCCCACCAGGCTCCCCTGTCCCTGGGATTCTCCAGGCAAGAACGCTGGAGTGGGTTGCCATTTCCTTCTCCAATGCATGAAAGTGAAGTCACTCAGTTGTGTCCAACTCTTTGCAACCCCACGGATTGCAGCCCACCAGCTCCTCCGCCCATGGGATTTTCCAGGCAAGAGTACTGGAGTGGGTGCCATTGCCTTCTTGGTGCATATACTGTTGTCCTCCTTTTGACCGTTCAGGATTTTGTAGTCTTAGTGTGATGTTAGCATAGATACGAATTATAATTTATAGGAGGGCAGAAGTGTAATTGCCAAACCTAGTCCAGGACAGGCTCTAGAGGCTGGCTTTTGAAAAAAAAAAACAAAAACAGAAATCCCAATATAAATGTAGTTCCAGTTCTTTGCCCCAGTCTATGAAAGTTGAGCCCCAGAAAAATGAGTTAATCAAGACTTTGCCTTCTTCCTACAGTAAAGCAGGATGCGTTTTTTCCAGGGTTTAGCCAGAGGTTCTTTTTGCCTTTTGAAGTGAATTCTGAGATTGAGGAGGTGCAGAAGAGGACAGCAGCATAGGCAGAGGGACCGAGAGCATCCTTGGGCCCTTTGACCTCTTTCTCTTTGGAACTTATCTTTCAAATCTAAGAACAAGGAGTGTTACCAGGATGCGGGGGGACACGTTTGAGTAGGATCAAAGGACATGTGAGTGGCATGTGTTCCCTTGTTGGTTGGAATCTCAGAAAGACCCCATGGGCCATGCTATTGGAAAAGATACCCTTTGGAGGTAGAATGCTGAGGGTTTCCTTATTCAGGCAGAGGATGGGGTGGGGATGAAATGATGGAGCTTCTTATAGGTGGTTTCTTTGCCTTGGAGGATCCATGTCTGAGTTGAGGGAGTCATGGTGTGAATGCCAGGGAAGGGGACAAAGCCGTAGAACTTGGTGGGGATGTCACTGTCCTTTGAGCTCCTCCTTTCAGGGATTTCATGGTTGGTTTGATGTTTGACTGGACCAGATGGGGTGAGCAGAGCCAAATATGCATATACTTTACCACCCCGGAGAAGGCAATGGCAACCCACTCCAGTACTCTTGCCTGGAAAATCCCATGGACGGAGTAGCCTGGTAGGCTGAAGTCCATGGGGTCGCTAAGAGTTGGGCACGACTGAGCAACTTCACTCTCACTTTTCATTTTCATGCATTGGAGAAGGAAATGGCAACCCACTCCAGTGTTCTTGCCTGGAGAATCTCAGGGACAGAGGAGCCTGGTGGGCTGCTGTCTATGGGGTCGCACAGAGTCGGACACGACTGAAGCGACTTAGCAGAAGCAGCAGCAGCAGCATACCACCCCAGTTATCTAGAGGGTGGCAGGGCTCACATTCATTGGGTAGTGGTGGTGTAATCGCTAAGTGTCATCCGACTCTTGCAACCCCATGAACTGTACCCCCCCAGGCTCCTCTCTGCCATGGGATTTTTCAGGCAAGAATACTGGAGTGGGATGCCATTTCCTTCTCCAGCAGATCTTCCCCACAGAGATCGAACCTTCATTTCCTGCATTGCCGGAGGATTCTTTACCACTGAGTCACCAGGGATTCATTAGTGTGTTGGCCAAATTCTCTGTGAGATCTAGAGCATATCACATAAACTGAGTCTTAGTTCCCTCATCTACAAAATATGAGGGTACCAAAACCTACCTCCTTTAAAACTTGTGTTAAATGAGATAGAAATGAAAGCATCTTGCACATGTATTCCTCCCCAAGTTGGTTGTTTTCTTAAATTAACCAGAGTCTTCTTTCATTTTTGTGGCAGATACAAATAAGTAAACAGTTTTAAAAGTTAACTTTAAAACTTCCAGCAATTGTGTAGCAGATCAATTGTTCATCCTTTACACGGATCAGATAAAGAATGTTTGGGCCTGGAGGTTCTCCAGGCCCGACCTCCATGCCACCCACAGCCCCTCCTTCTGACTTGGAGAATTTCACTGACATCCCTCTCCTTCCCTTCCCCACAAAGCACTTGCACTGTTGTATTGAGACTTCTTCCAGTCATCTTTGCTTGCTCCCTTGTGATGCTTTGAGTAGATCAGAAGTTGTTTCTCAATCGGAAAATGGACCCCAATTTTTAGGACCAGAATCCTAGGCTTTCAGCTTACCCGGTGACTGGCAGTGGGATGCGGGTCACTGAGATCCCCCTTCACCAACTCCTGCAAGACTTTTTGTCAGCTCTAATGAGCTTACTCTGTCATAAGGAGGAATGGGGATGAATGTATTAAGTAAAGATTTGCCACGAGGGTTAAAATAAAAAAGGTTTTCAGAAGAGCCTGGGAAGCCTGGAAAATTCAGTCCTTTTGTCTTACCATTGTACTTCTCATGGATTTGCAGTAGAGTTGGCTGTTTGGCTAGATGATTATCTAGCACCTGGATGAGGCTGACACACCAGAGACATCATTTTGAGTTAATTCTTAAGTGCTACAAATCTTTCTTTGAAACAAACCCACATAAAAGGTGAGTTCCTTTCCCAGGGCAAAGGAAACCATGAACAAAATGAGAAGACAACACACAGAATGGAAGAAAGTATTTGCAGATGAAGGAACTGACAAATAATTCATCTCCAAAATATACAACACCTCTTGCAGCTCAATAACAAAAAAAAAAAACCCAATTTAAAAAAAAAAGTGAATATGTGCTGTGTGCTGAGTCGCTCAGTTGTGCCTGACTCTTTGCAGCCCCATGGACTGTAGCCCACCAGGCCCCTCTGTCCATGCGGTTCTCTAGGCAAGAATACTGGAATGGGTTGCCATTTCCTCCTCCAGGAAATCTTCCCAAGCCAGGGATCGAACCCACGTTGCTCACACCTCATGCATAGTCAGGCAGGTTCTTTACTACTAGTGCCACCTTGGAAGCCCCAGTCAAAAAATTGGCAGCTCTACATAGATATTTCTTTAAAAAAAAAAAATGCAGAAGGTTAAAAAAGCACATGAAAAAATGCTCAATATCACTAATTATTAGAGAAGTGTAGATCAAAACTACAATGAAACATCACTTTACACGAGTCAAAATGGCTATCATCAAAAGATCTACAAACAGTAACTGCTAGAGAGGGTGTGGAGAAAAGGGAACCCTCCTATGTTGTTTGTGGGAATGTAAATTGGTACAGCCACTATGGAGAACAGCATGGAGATTCCTTAAAAAACTAAAAATAGAGCTGTCATATGATCTAGCAATCCCACTTCTAGGTATATTTCTGGAGAAAATCATCATTCCAAAACATCCATGCTCCCCAGTATTCATAGCAGCACTTGAATTTCCAGGACGTGGAAGCAACCTAAATATCCATTGACAGATGAATGGATAAAGAAGATGTGTTATGTATGCAGAATGGAATACTCAGTTCAGTTCAGTTGCTCAGCCGTGTCCAGCTCTTTGCGATCCCATGAACCACAGCACGCCAGGCCTCTCTGTCCATCACCAACTCCCGGAGCCTACCCAAACTCATGTCCATTGAGCCAGTGAGGCCATCCAACCATCTCATCCTCTGTCATCCCCTTCTCCTCCTGCCTTCAATCTTTTCCAGCATCAGGGTCTTTTCCAATGAGTCAGCTCTTCACATCAGGTGGCCAAAGTATTGGAGTTTCAGCTTCAGCATCAGTCCTTCCAATGAACACCCAGGACTGATCTCCTTTAGGATGGACTGGTTGGATCTCCTTGCAGTCCAAGGGACTCTCAAGAGTCTTCTCCAACACCACAGTTCAAAAGCATCAATTCTTCAGTGCTCAGCTTCCTTTATAGTCCAACTCTCACATCCATACGTGACTACTGGAAAAACCATAGCCTTGACTAGATGGACCTTTGTTGGCAAAGTAATGTCTCTGCTTTTTAATGTGCTATCTAGGTTGGTCATAACTTTCCTTCCAAGGAGTAAGTGTCTTTTAATTTCATGGCTGCTGTCACAATCTGCAGTGATTTTGGAGCCCCAGAAGATAAAGTCAGCCACTGTTTCCACTGTTTCCCCATCTGTTTGCCATGAAGTGATGGGACTGGATGCCATGATCTTCATTTTCTGAATGTTGAGCTTTAAGCCAACTTTTTCACTCTCCTCTTTCACTTTCATCAAGAGGCTCTTTAGTTCTTCTTCACTTTCTGCCATAAGGGTGGTGTCATCTGCATATCTGAGGTTATTGATATTTCTCCCGGCAATCTTGATTCCAGCTTGTGCTTCATCAAGCCCAGCGTTTCTCATGATGTACTCTGCATATAAGTTAAATAAGCAGGGTGACAATATACAGCCTTGACATATTCCTTTTCCTATTTGGAACAGTCTGTTGTTCCATGTCCAGTTTTAACTGTTGCTTCCTGACCTGCATACAGGTTTCTCAAGAGGCAGGTCAGGTGGTCTGGAATTCCCATGTCTTTCAGAATTTTTCACAGTTTATTGTGATCCACACAGTCAAAGGCTTTGGCATAGTCAATAAAGCAGAAATAGATGTTTTCTGGAACTCTCTTGCTTTTTCCATGATCCAGCGGATGTTGGCAATTTGATCTCTGGTTCCCTTGTCTTTTCTAAAACGAGCTTGAACATCTGGAAGTTCACGGTTCACGTATTGCTGAAGCCTGGCTTGGAGAATTTTGAACATTACTTTAGTAGCAGGTGAAATGAGTACAATTGTGTGGTAGTTTGAGCATTCTTTGGCATTGCCTTTCTTTGGGATTGGAATGAAAACTGACCTTTTCTAGTCCTGTGGCCACAGCTGAGTTTTCCAAATTTGCTGACATATTGAGTGCAGCACTTTCACAGCATCATCTCTTAGGATTTGAAATAGCTCAACTAGAATTCCATCACCTCCACTAGCTTTGTTCCTAGTGATGCTTCCTAAGGCCCACTTGACTTCACATTCTAGGATGTCTGGCTCTAGGTGAGTGATCACACCATTGTGATTAACTGGGTCGTGAAGATCTTTTTTGTACAGTTCTTCTGTGTATTCTTGCCATCTCTTCTTAATATCTTCTGCTTCTGTTAGGTCCATACCATTTCTGTCCTTTATCGAGCTCATCTTTGCATGAAATGTTCCCTTGGTATCTCTAATTTTCTTGAAGAGATCTCTAGTCTTTCCCATTCTATTGTTTTCCTCTATTTCTTTGCATTGATCGCTGAGGAAGGCGTTCTTAATCTCTCCTTGCTATTCTTTGGAACTCTGCATTCAAATGGAATACTAGTCAGTCATAAAAAGAATGAAATAACACCAACTACTACAACATAGATGAACCTAGAGATTGTCATACTGAGTGAAGTAAGGCAGGCAGAGAAAGACAAATATACTGCTAATATGTGGAATGTTAGGGGAAAAACCAAACAAACGGTACAAATGAACTTATTTACAAAACAGATTAGAGTCACAGATGTAGAAAACAGTCTTGTGGTTAGCAGGAGGTAAAGGGTAGGGAGGGATAAATTGGAAAATTGGGATTGACATATACACACTACTATATAAAGTAGATCACTAATAAGGACCCACTTCACAGTACAGGAAATTCTACTCGGCTCTCTGTAATGACCTAAATGGGGAAAGAATCTAAAAAAGAGTGGATATATGTGTATGTGTAGCTAATTCACTTTGCTGTACACCCCAAACTAAGACAACATTGTAAGTCAACTAGACTCCAATAAAAATTGTAAAATAAATAAAAGGTAACCTTCACCCTTGGTCCAGACCTTTCCACCAAATTCAGGGTGCCAGCCAGCGTTGGGGGCCCGGACTGGAACAAGCCTGTATGTATTTAAGGAAGTGAATCAGTTAGAAAAAAGCAGTTGGGGATTCACAAAAAGCATGATTAAAAAAGCAGAACACTGTAGCACCTAACCCAGTTTACAATGCCCCTGAGAAGTTTACTTTTTAGTCACTGTCTACTGGAGGGAAATCCCTCCTCAAAACACCTCTGGAGGTGGGCACTGTCCACCTCAGGGCCAGTGACTCTCCAGTGTCTGTCCTCTGTCTAGGGGCCTCAGCCCTGCATAAAGACCCAGTTTCCTGGGAATTTGCCTGTTACAGTTGAGCAGTATATCTGGACACATGATTCCTCAGCCAGGTGTCCATGGAGGAGCAGACAGTGTCTGTGTGATACAGACTGTCAGCATCATCCCTGTGGGAGGAGCCTGGATGCCGCTTTTTCAACCGGTTCCGCTGGTGATGCCAAGAGCAGATGATGATGGCAATCCTGGGGCTCCATCAGCAGGACTCTACGTGAGCATTCTATGCTGTTGAGTGTCCCAAACTCCGTATCTGCTAGATAGGCTTGTGAGCAATCAAATCAGTGTATACCAGTGCCAGCCCGGAGCTGTTAAGCTCTCTTCTCAGATGTGTTTTTCATAAGCTCTACGTGTGATTTAGTGAGGAAGCCTTGGGAAGGATGATCACTGTGCTGAGCAAGGATAAACAGTGACGCGAGAGCAGTTTTTCCTGGGTTGTCAAAGGGCACTGGGTTGAACGTTACCCCACGGGCCTTAGAATGCCCTGGGTTAGTGAGGTTTAGAGAATTTTGCCAGGCCTTCCAGGGTTTTCGTTTTTTTTTGGTTAGAAGGAGCGCATGTGTGTGGACCAGGTTGCCCATACCATTCCAAGTTCTGTGAAGAGAGAGGAGTTCTTTAGGTGGCCGTCTGTCCATCCCTGTGATTTCCCCAAGGTGTATGTGCTACTCCTGGGGGTCCAGGGCTGAAGCTGGGGTTTCCTTTAGCACAGACCAGCCCTGCAGACTCTAGGGGAAGCCCTAACCCCAGATAGGAGAGAGGGAAGGACGCCTGCTTGCCTTTCTTCCCCGCAGCCTGACTGGGCTCGAATGCAGGGCTATGCCAGGGCTGACGGAGCCCTGCACCTGGGGTAAGTGTGAGGAAGGCCAAACCACACTTTCCTCTAGGCAGTTAACTACTGGGGCAGCTGACTTTCTCGGCTTCTATTCACATGATGTCATTTGCACAGTGGAATAATGCAGAAACTTACTTTGTTTGGAGTGATGCCTCACATACTTTTTTTTTTGGATACAGCCTACAAATAGAGAAAGACACCATTGTTGAGACCTTTTCATATGTGTGAGGGGCAGGGGGGTGGTTGAGGGAATGATTTTCCCAAAGGAATTCATCTTAGTTAATATTCTAGAAAAATCTGCACAACTCTGAATTCAAAAGCTCTCTCTGTATGTGTATTAAAATCAAGGTCCATGTACCATGTGCTCTGTGAACCCAAAAGGCTATATTTAGCCTGGCAGAGTAGTATTTTTGCATCAGAACATTTTATCCTTACAAAGGATAGCAAGGATTCTCCCTGGACACAATTCCAGATGAGAAGACTTCATTCATTTGGGGAGGAATATGCACAAATGGTTTTGGAAATTTTGATCCAATCCAAAGTGGATCCCTGTTTGAGATCAATTTTTCCTTTTGAGAAGAGTTTAAATCAGTGTTAAATGCAGCTCGGAGATGGGCCCAGAGAGTGGGAGAGATTGCTTTTGCATGAAATCACAATGTGTACATTGTTTTTAAATATTCTTTTCATCGTACGCTTCATTACGAAAACAGTTCAACAATTCACAGCCTCCAAAGGGTGACAGATGTTATGGTGTAACCAACAGAGAGAGTGTAAGCTGGAAGAAAGAAAAGGGAAGAAATCCCTCTCTTGCCAACCACCACTCAGAATGGAATTGAGTTTTTTCTTCTAGGGGATTCCCTGTAATCCCCAGGGATGCCTTGACCTTGAGGTTTCTAGGCACGGTGCTGGGAGGAGCTCAGAGAAAAGGGGAGGGGATTAACATTTTCCCAGTGCCAGATGCCAAACCAGTTGCTTTGTCTGCACCCTGTTACTTAATGCTTGCAATCACCCCGGGTTTTCAAGTGAGGGTGCTGAGGCACCGAGAGGTTACCCGGTAACCAGCCAAGTTATGGGATGTCAGCCAGTTTTCCTATGCTGCTCCCTCCTCTTGTTACTAAACCAGTGCTGAGTGTGGTTTGAGGACCTGAAGCATCGGCATTCCCCAGGGGCTATGTTGAAACTAGAGCATCCTTAGCTCCATCCCAGACCTCCCAGTCAGAATCTGCATTTGTAACAAAACCCCCCAGGGATTTGTGTGCACATTACAGTGTATGAAGCTCTGCTACCCTGGACCTGGAGGAGGAAGTTCTGGTGGATACCATTGTGAAAACTAGCCAAGCCTCAGGACAGCAATCAGGAGGCTGACTTGAGGGCTTGGTCTCTCTGAAGGGGGAATGGGTGCAACTAGAATCTAGCAGGATGCAGCTAAGCATTCTAAAATGCTCAGTACGCGCCGCCTCCCCTTGCAACGAAGAATTATCCTGCCCCACCTGTCCATAGTGCTGATGCTGAGAAACTCTGATCCAGTTGTTCAGATCTGGAATTCACATCCTGTAAATATGTTTTCATAGCCTTAGAGGCACAGTGGAGCTCTCTAGCAAGCCTAACTTAAATGAGATGATACTGATTCCATTTTGCTTTGCAGATGTGATTCTCTTTACTGGCATTTGCAAAGAGTAAATTTCATGCTGCAATTGCAGCATGATAGATTTCCATTAGGGTTTTGACAGTGGTACCCAGGATGCAGTGGAAATGTTTCTGAACAGGTGCTGAGAATACCATACTGGGGGGTCACACCCCACTCCGCAGTCCTGCCTGGCAACAGTGCGTTTTGTTTCTTTGTTTTACTCCCTAAACCTGCTCAGGCCTCTCTTCTAGCTCACAGCCCCAGGCATGTTGTGTTTGTTCTGCTGTGCCACCTGGAGGCTAGGGGAGGGAAGGGAATAAACAGCAAGATTGGTGAAGGGTGCCAAAGCCTCTTGCCCATCACCTTGCCTCCCAGCCTACTGAGATTTACTCACCTCCCCCGTTCCTGGGTTCTGTCCCTGGGTTGGGGAGATCCCCTGAAGGATGGCAATAGTAACCCACTCCAGTATTCTTGCCTGGAGAATCCCTTGGGCAAAGGAGCCTGGCGGCTACAGTCCATAGGGTTAAAAAGAATTAGACACGACTGAAGCAACTCATTTCCCATATTCTCACTCAGCTCCTGTAATTCCAGCACCTCCACTGACAAACTTTCCTCTCTCCTCCCCTTTCTCTCTCTCTCTCTAGATTCTTGGTCCAGAACATCTGGAACTCTCTCTCCTCCATCCCCTCTGCCTCCCTCCCTTCTTTTCTCTCTGTTCTCCATTTGTCAGCTGAAAATCAGCCTGAACCATGACTGGGGAAGTGAAACTAGCATGTCCAATGTGTAATAAGGGGGAAATAAGTTTTGAATTGAAGTTCTATCCAATAACGAATCCCTGTCATTCATCTCCTTCAGAATGGCTATGAACACCTCTACCTACTATCTTGTTTTATACTGATTAAACTTGCTTTTTTTTTGAGCTCTAGAATTGGAAAACAGAGTTCTTTATGGGTTGTGGTGTGTTTTCCAGTTTTCTTTCACTGTTGGTATTATAACACTCATTTTCCTGTCCTTTTTAAAAAATATAATCCATGAAGTAGATTGTTCTCTACAACTTTTGGAACCAAACTGGAGTTACCACCAAGGCATTCGAAGGAAAAGAAAACGTCTTTGCAACTTCTGTGTACTTTCTTTTCATGACTCTCGTGATCCTTTGCAAATGAAAAGGCGGAGGGCCTTGGGGAGTGGCCCGTGGGCTACACAGAATGTCCAGCTCCAGCATTTGGATCCAGAGGCCAGGGCAGATGAAGCTGGGCTTCCAACCAAAGTGGAACGCATCTTCCCAGTATTGGGAAGCCTGTGTTTTTTCCAGTAGACCACCTGATCTGCTCCAGAGGGCTTTAAATTGGGAAATGTGGAATTACAGGGAATACTGGAAATCAGAGAACAGGAGATCAGTTTACTGTGGAGGATTATCAGTTATGTCACAAAAAGGGGAGATTTGACACCTGGTAACTGATTCCTAGTAATTGTTTTGAGGAAATAATTGGGAAATCAACATTAGAAACAAACTTGTCTTTAAGCTCAGTCTTAAAGGTATATAAATGAGACGAAGAAAACCACAGAGGCCTTTGTGCCCTGAGCTGCCCCTCCAGACTCCAGCACACACCCTTAAGTGTGCTGTCACATCTCATGAACACCTCCAGGGCCCTCTTGGGTTTGATAATGTATGCCATCTTTTGCAAGATTCACCAAACTCTTCAGGCTACAATTTATGCCTTTCAAAAATTGGTCTGGAAACTGCTAGTAAGAATCATCACAGAATTGACTACTGCAAATCCCTGGACCCTTTCAAAGTAACAATTACTGGCACTTTATGAAGAATAGCTCCAAACCAAGGGCAGAGTTTGTAAGAACAGAGGAAGACATTATTCATGTACAATTGAATAAAACCTTGAACCTTTAACATGGACCCATTTTCATCCACAAATTGGAATGAACTTTCTTTCCAAAGAGTATAACTTTAAAAAGCTCAAATTTTCATATTCCTTTAGTGAGTTGAATCTTCCGTAAGAGCAGCTACGCTGAGATTATGATGATGAATATTTAATCTTGTCAGTAGCTTGTTGTCGTTCGGTCACTAATTCCCATCTAACTCTTTGCAGGCTCATGAACTGCAACATGTCAGGCTTCCCTGTCCTTCACTGTCCCCCAGAGTCTGCTCAAACTCGTGTCCATTTAGTCAGTGATGCCATCCAACTATCTCAACCTCTGTCACTCCCTTCTCCTCCTGCCCTCAATCTTTCCCAGCATCAGGGTCTTTTCCAGTGAGTTGGCTCTTTGCACCAAGTGGCCAAAATATTGGAGCTTCAGCTTCAGCATCAGTTCTTCCAGTGAATATTCAGGGTTGATTTCCTTTAGGATTGACTGGTTTGATCTCCTTGCAGTCCAAGCGACTCCCAAGAGTCTCCTCCAACACCACAGTTTGAAAGCATCAATTCTTCAGCACTCAGCCTTCTTTCTGGTCTATCTCTCACATCCATACATGACTATTGGAAAAACCATAGCTTTGACTAGATGGACCTTTGTTGGCCATGTAATGTCTCTATTTTTAATATGCTGAGTTTGTTATAGCTTTTTAACAAAAGCCAGGAAGAACCTTGACTCCTTGACACCAGATCCCCAAAGCAAAGCATCCTCCTGGCAGCCTGCCTGCCCAAGGGGAAGGAAAGTGGAGAGAAAGTAAAGGGAGAAGCTATTTATTAAGATTTTAGAAATATTTAGAGTGGTGGTTGCCAGGAGCTGGGAGCTAGAAGGAAGGAGGAATGGAAAGCTAGTGTTAAATGGGTACAATTTCATTTTTGAAAAATGTTCTCTGGATGGATGGTGGTGATGGTAGCATTACAATGTGAGTATACTTAGGGCCCCTGACTGTACATTTAAAAATGGTTAAAATGGTAAATTTTATGTTTGTATATTTTACCACAGTAAATCAGGCATCCACAGAGAAATTTTGTTTCATTTAACTTTAAAAAAAAAAATAGTCAAAAAATAAATCCAGATGGCAGAAATAGAAGATAAATGTCACCACCACCATCAACAAAAAGCTCGTGAGAATCTATCTTTTGAAAGCCAAAGGAGAACCTTGGTCTTGAAGACAGCGGGACCTAAACACTCAGTGGGTTGACTCAGGGAGGGTTGGAGGGTCCAAACATTTCCTTGATGAACACTGTGGGATGGACCTGTGTTCATGGTGCCCTCATCGGAGGCCACAGGACTGATTTGAAGAGGAGGGCTTGAGCTGAGCTGTGTTTTCCTACTGTCTAGGCTGCTCTTTGGCCCTGGGATGAGGGCACCTCCATAATTACCACCCCTCTGTCATCCAAGGAATCCCGAGTCGTCACATTTTTCAGTATTGTTTTCTTTGCAGTTTAATCCTGGCTTGTCACATTGCCAAGGTGAAAACTGTGCCTCTCCCCTTTATTTTTCCCAGCCTGGCTCCATGTGGAGGGAAATGATGGATGCCTGGGCTTGCTTTCCGGCATATCCAGGGCACCGCGTGTCTGCGCCTATACTGGCCCAGTCTCTGAAACGGGAAGAGGTGCCTGTTGAGGTCTCAGAGACACATGTTCTTAGAGTTGCTGTCTCCTCACGCTTCCCTGGCTGTCGGAGGGGCAAGTTCCAAGAGTGAGCCAGGGGTCGCGAGGCTGTGGAAACACTCTGGGGGCAGCCCTGGACGGCTCTTCCCTGTCAGTGGGCTTCAGTGTCACCCCAGCAGGGTGACTTCCAGGCGGAGGGCCAGCTCCCTGACGCTCCTGACAGCACGTGCCTTCTGCCTGCCGGGCCTGAGAAGTATGCTGGGGGCATTTCAGTGATGGACACTCCTAGCTCTTCCTTTTGCTTGCTTGTTTCTCATTTTCATGGTAGTGAAATACACAGAACATAAAACTGACCATCTCGGGATTTCCCGGGTGCTCCGGGGCTAAGACTTCATGCTCCCAGTGCAGGGGGCCCGGTTTGAACCCTGGTCAGGGAACTAGGTCCCAAATGCCACAACTAGGAGTTCGCATGCTGCGACTAAAGACCTCACATGCTGCAACTAAGACCCAGCACGACCACGTAAATAAATTTCTTTAAACCTTTAAAAAAAATAAAAATACTAAAGTAAAAAGTTTTTTTTTTTTTTTTAATTGACCATCTTAACCATTGTCAGTGGCAATAAGTACATTCACATTGTTGTGATACTATCTTTATCCATCATCCACAGAACTTTTTCATCTTGTAAAACTAAAAGCTTTACCTGTTAAACACCAACTTCCCTTTCCCCTCTACCTTCCAGCCTCTGGCAGCTACTGTCCACTTTCTGTCCCTCTTAGATTGACTGCTCTAGGTAACCCATCTAAGTATAACACTCTTTCTCTTTTGTGACTGGCAATTTCACTTAGCATGTCCTTAATGGACATGAGTTTGAGCAAACTCCGGGAGACAGTGAAGGACAGGGAATCTCAGTGTGCTGCGGCCATGGGGTTGCAAAGAGTTGGGCATGACTCAGCAACTGAACAACAACGTCCTCAAGGTTCCCCCACGTTGTGGCAGGTACTAGGATTTCCATCCTTTTTAATATCGGTGGATTATATTCCAGAATGTGCCTATACCACGTTTTGGTGATCCATCACCCGTTGATGGACACCTGGGCTCCTGCTCTCCCCTTTTCTCTCACTCCTGTTGTTGAGAGGCATTATCTATCTGTGAAGTCCTCTAGAGATCAAAAGAATTCCCTAGTCCCTACGTTCAAGGAGTTCACTTCTCTAGCAAGTGCTGAAGTACAACTACAGGAAAAAGGAAATCACAGAGCAAAAGTCATATAACATGAGACATCCGACCAGGATGTGTCATAAGTGGACGTGGGTTTGTACAGCAGATGGCTTAGAGGGAATATATGCCATAGTATGGATTCCAGAGGTAGATAGCCTGAGCCCCGATCCTGGCTTTGTCCATAGTATCCATGTCACTTCGGGTCAATTGTCGAATCTCTAATAAGCTTCTGTTTCCTAAAACAGGAATAATAGTACTTTCCCCATAGAATTGTTGGGAGGATTAAATGGGAAAACATTGAAAAAGAGTTTAACAGAGAGCCTGACATGTGGTTCACATTCAAGACTAACATACGTATTACCCACTAATGCCAGTCAGTTATTTTTAATATATTGTTCTTGTTCTCTTAATATGACTAAATACTGGTATCTGCATTTGCCACAATTTTGCAAGTATTTGTGGTTCCTATCCTGTCTTTCCTCTTCATTTCCCTTTAAGATTATGATCGTTTGCATGGTAATTGATTTTAGAGATTCTCAGATTATTGAGTAAGGATAAACTGTTTTTATCAGATAACTGATAATAAAAGTGGATGTGGCCTGGCTTTCGTATCCACAGGAGGATATAGAATGAGGAAAGGAATGACCGTTAGTAGATAACCTTCATCTAACTGGTGAGGAAGTTGGCTTTCTCTAGCTCTGGACCTGTTAGAAGGGGAGGCGAGGTTCCGTCTCTTGGTAACGTAGGTCTGATTGATAACATTGCCCATGTAGATAATGCTATTGTGGCTGTTTTAACAATTAAAAAATTCATGTTTAGATTATTTTCATCTTGAATATTGAAATACTCTCATTTTTTCTAGTAATGCTTAAAATTTGGGGGCTTCCCATGTGGCTCTAGTGGTAAAGAAACCTCCTGCCAATGCAGGAGATGGAAGAGATGCAGGTTCAAGATGGCTGGGTCGAGAAGATCCTCTGGAGAAGGAAATGGCAACTCACTCCAGTATTCTTGCCTAGGAAATCTCTATGGACAGAGGAGCCTGGCAGGCTGCAGTCCATGGGGTAGCAAAGAGTTGGACACAACTGAGCACAAGAAAACTTTAAAAAATCAAATTGATGGTTTTGCTAGGTAAATATTTTTCTGTATGAGGGTGCCCTAAGGTATTCTAGAATGTAGGTCTAGGATACATCTGGCTGCTGCATTACTCTGTTCCTGTTTGTCTGCTTGGTATTTCCTACCCAGAGGTCCACGGACTTCAAGGCAATTGAATCCATTATTACCCATGAAAAAAAAAAAAATCTGAGTCTGCCTTGCCCCAACAATAGATTTCTCTTTAAAAAAACAAGGCATTTGAGAGGAGTGGGTGCGAACATAGGAATTCCTCCTCCACCCTCACTGTTGCTAAGCTGTAAGCCAATATTGTGAGAGAGAAAAACAGTCAAGGTCTCAACTTTCCTTGCCATGCCACTTTGTAATTTTGTTTACTAGTGTTAATGAAGGTTTCCCTCCATCATATGCTGGTTGAAGCTGACCTGTTTGTCCTTAGGTTTCAGACGAGGGGGCTTTGCTTCAATTAGCTAAAGGTGCCCAGGCTTCTTCTACCCCTCCTGGAGTTCTATTTACTCCTTGGTGTCTTTTGATCAGCTTTTCTGATCAAGAATTTATTTATTTACTCAGGCTGCTTATTTATTTACTTACTGATTTATTCAGTCTGCTGGGGTGGGTAAAGGAATATTGTGCTACCTTTGAATGTACTCGTCTGTTTGCCATTACAAGTGAAAATCAAACTTGGAGATTTCTTTTCTTTATTTAAATTTGGAGACTTTTCTTTTTGTCAAAATCTCTGAAGAAGGATAAGGCCGCGGTGTTTGAAATACTTTTGTGGCTTTTACCGGGGGAGGATTTAGCAAGTGCATTTCCCAGGTTGGGTTTAGATTCGTATTTGTTTATGTTCCAAACTTTTTTCCCCTGTAATACCATAATTTTGAGTATCTGCAGAACTGGGGGCAGATCGTATTTCATGGAATGTGTAATCCTTTGGGGTTGTATATTTTACTCAAATAAACTTTCATGATGGGTTGTCTAAATAGGATGAAGTCTCCAGCAGGTTTCTTGGCTAATTTTGTTCTTTTCGTGCTTTCCTGATCAGACTTCTGTCCAACACCCCTTGAAATGGGCAACTGAATAGGGTGAAAGTAAAGATTTGGAGTGGTGGTGCAGTTACTGAGAGGTATTTGGGCTTGATATTATCTGATGGTAACACTAAAGCGATATAGGAACCCCTGCTTGAGCTGCCCCAGTTGTGGGTCTGGGGTGTTCTCCAATGGTGGAGAGGCACTTTTCTGTTGGTTGTCTCACTTCTGGGCACCAGAAATATTAGCCCTTGGTTAACAGAGTGTAGGACGGCCCACCTCGGAAGGACCTTAGAATACAGAAACGAGAATAGAGTGTAGGAAGGAAGTTGACAGTTTTCAGTGACAGCTCGACCTAATTTGCAAACTGTTATGTTCTAAAACCATAGAGTAATCCACAGACTAGTAATCCTAGTCAAAGGGCTAGGTTGTAGGGAAAGAATCCTGTAGAACTGAGGTGTTCAGAACAACTTGATCAAGTTCTCTACCTCCCGAAGCCTTGGTTTTGCAAACTGCAAAATGGGGCCAATGATATGGATGATTAGTGGTTAGTGTGCAGGAACCAATCCAGAGTAGCTGGCGAAATGAAAACATGCATTTTCAATAATATGCTTTTAATAAATGTAAATTTCTCTCCCTCAACCATTCAGGATCAAGTAAGTTGCCATGTAGAAGTGTTTTGGAAACTATGGATATTAATTATGATTTGACTCTTAGTTGACTTAAACATTTGTTTGTCCTAGGAATAGAGAAAAATATCCTTTGATCGTGAGACAGGTGCATTTTTAGTATGTTAAAACCACTGCCTGTCTTTCTTGTGGCTTACTAATGTGGGTAGTTTCAACCCTTCCATATTCTCAATGGCACAGAACCTTCAGGTCTTTTAATCAAGTAGGTTCTAAAGCTGTAGGATGACTGGGAGGCACTGATGAAATGACAGCTTCCAAACAGCCTATCGGCCTCACAGAACCTGTGGCTCTGGGAAGACAAGTGAGGCAGACCTAGAGCCATAATGAAGTGACTCCCAGTGGTCCCCTCACACTCCCTGCTTTCCACTTAGTCTGATTTATCAGGAATGATGTGAACATGATTCAGAAATAATTTTATGAGAATTCTTCTTGTGGTTGAATCATATCTGGTGGCTTTTTCCATTTTTTCTAATGTTATCTGATTAGCTCAGGGAAGCCGAACTTTATTGTCCTGACTCATTGAGGGAAGCTGCTTGCTCATGAATGGGGAGACCCGGGGGAGGAAGAGGGCTGGCAGGCATTCCCACCTGATGGGTATCCTGGAAAATTCTAGGGAGGGGAGCATGTGACACGACTTCCAGCGAAGTCTTACTAAAACCTTGCAGACGACCCGTTGTGGAAACACTTTCACCTGCGTTGATACACCTGCATTAATACACTCCTCTTCCCCTGAGAGGAGGCTGAGCTGACATCACCCTGTCCCATTTTGCACAGTAAGAAACTGAGTCTCAGAGATGCTAAGGGAATGGCTTAGCATCCCACACTTAGATCTGATGATATTTCAGATGGGTACAGAGCACCAAAGTTAGAGGAGAATGGGAAATTTAGCAAGAGGTTCTCTTTCTACTTTAAACTTTTCTCTATTGGCTGGATAGCTTCCAAAGAGTTATGATAATTGTTTTAAAAACTAAAAATGTGTTATATTTATGTTTATTATTCAACTTTAAGGAAATGAAAAAGGACCTAATCAATCCTTTAGTTCAGTTCAGTTGCTCAGTCATGTCCAATTCTTTGCAACCCCATGGACTGTAGCATGCCAGGCTTCCCTGTCCATCACGAACTCCCAGAGCTTACTCAAACTCATGTCCATTGAGTCAGTGATGCCATCCAACTGTTTCATCCTCTGTCATCCCCTTCTTCTCCTGCCCTCAATCTTTCCCAGCATCAGGGTCTTTTCAAATGAGTCAGTTCTTCACATCAGGTGGCCAAAGTATTGGAGTTTCAGCTTCAGCATCAGTCCTTCCAATGAATATTCAGGACTGATTTTATTTAGGATGGACTGGTTAGATCTCCTTGCAGTCCAAGGGACTCTCAAAAGTCTTCTCCAACACCACAGTTCAAAAGCATCAATTCTTTGGCTCTCAGCTTTCTTTGCAGTCCAACTGTCACATCCATACATGACTACTGGAAAAACCGTAGCTTTGACTCGATGGACCTTTGTCAGCAAAGTAATGTCTCTGCTTTTTAGTATGCTGTGTAGGTTGGTCATAGCTTTTCTTCCAAGGAGCAAGTGTCTTAATTTCATGGCTACAGTCACCATCTGCAGTGATTTTGGAGCCCCAAAAGAAAAAGTCTGTCACTGTTTCCATTGTTTCCCCATCTATTTGCCATGAAGTGATGGGACCGAATGCCATGATCTTCATTTTCTGAATGTTGAGTTTTAAGCCAACTTTTTTACTCTCTTCTTTCACTTTCATCAAGAAGCTCTTTAGTTCCTCTTTGCTTTCTGCCACATAGGTGGTGTCATCTGCGTATCTGAGGGTATTGGTATTTCTCCTGGCAGTCTTGATTTCAGCTTTTGCTTCATCCAGCCTGGCATTTTGCATGATGTACTCTGCAAATAAGTTAAATAAGCAGGGTGACAATATACAGCCTTGACGTACTCCTTTCCTAATTTGAACCAGCCTGTTGTTCTATGTCCGGTTCTAACTGATGGTTTGTGACCTGCATACAGATTTCTCAGGAGGCAGGTAAGATGGTCTGGTATTCCCATCTTTTTAACAATTTTCCACAGTCAAACGCTTTGGCGTATTCAATAAAGCAGAAATAGATGTTTTTCTGGAATTCTCTTGCTTTTTCAGTGATCTAATGGATGTTGGCAATTTGATCTCTGGTTCCTCTGCCTTTTCTAAATCCAGCTTGAACATCTGGAAGTTCACGGTTCACATTCTGTTGAAGCCTGACTTGGAGAATTTTGAGCATTACTTTGCTAGCGTGTGAGATGAGTGCAGTTGTGCGGTAGGTTTGAACATTCTTTGGCATTGCCTGTCTTTGGGATTGGAATAAAAACTGACCTTTTCCAGTCCTGTGGCCACAGCTGAGTTTCCAAATTTGCTGACATACTGAGTGCAGCACTTTCACAGCATCATCTTTTAGGATTTGAAATAGCTCAACTGGAATTCCATCACTTCCACTAGCTTTGTTCTTAGGGATGCTTCCTCAGGCCCACTTGACTTCGCATTCCAGGATGTCTGCCTCTAGGTGAGTGATCGCAGCATCGTGGTTATCTGGGTCATGAGGATCTTTTTTGTATAGTTCTTCCGTGTATTGTTGCCACCTCTTCTTGATATCTTCTGCTTCTGTTAGGTCCATGCCTTTTCTGTCCTTTATGTGCCTTTATTAGTTCAGTCCTCTCATTTTTACGGATCAGAAGACTTGTGTTGTTAAGTAATTTGGTCAGGGTGATACACGAACTGACATGTGGTACAAAGTATATTTCAAAAAGTTAGTCGACTAAGTGTGATTATTTAAGCTCTGTATTCTACTAAATGCATGTTTACCTGCATGGACTAGCCCAGATCACTCTGGCTGTACTGTTGACAGAAAGGCTCCTGACCTTTGGCTTTGGGGTCTGTGAGACCCGGGTGGGAACTTGGTGCTTCTTGGTACCTTCATGACCTTGGGGCACATGACCCTTCTTCCTTAAATCTATTTCTTCATCTGCAAATGGGAATTATAATTCCCATCTTGCAAGGTTTGAATTAGACATTAGATGCAGTGAATTAGTAGAATCCATTGGAAATTACTATTTTTATAGATTAAGATGGTCAGGTATTAGAAATTTCATATAGTTTAACCTAAAATATAAAGGGGGCTTCGCTGATGGCTCAGTGGTGAATAACCTGCCTGCCAATGCAGGAGACTCGGGTTCAATCCCTGGATCGGGAAGATCCCCTGGAGAAGGAAATGGCAACTCACTGCAGTATTCTTGCCTGGGAAATCTGATGAACAGAGGAGCCTGGCAGACTACAATTCATGGGGTCACAAAAGAGTTGGACATGACTTAGAGACTGAAATACAACAAGAAAATATAAAGAGTCTAATAGATACTTGGTAAATAGTAACTGTTCAACTTGTAATACAGGATTAAATAGAATCTTTATGGATATTATGGAGTGGTCCCAAATATTTTCTTTTCTCAAGGAAACTATAAAGATGAAAATGACTCTGCATTTTCTTAAATTTTACAAGTACTCACTGCCTTTGGAAAGCCTTCTTACTTGAGTACCACCCACCACAGGACGTGTTTCATCTTTTGATGTCTTTGGTAGTTCATGGCTCAGTTGAGGCGTCAGGTCCTGTATAATTCCTCCTTCTGGTTTTCTTTCATTGATGATCAATTATTTTTAGGTTAGAAACTTTTCTGTGCAACAGCTGCCCTGCCTCACTGATGCATGGAAAATGAGTATACGCTCAGGGTTTTTGGTACTGTTATTGTTTCTTATTGGGTAAGTTTTGGCTAAAACTCTGTAAAATTCACTTAGACACAGTAGTATTATGGAGTTCTAAGAACCTGTGGATGACTTTTGGGATACCTGTGTTCTGGATATCACTGTGATATTAACTGTTTTGCCTTGGACTCCATATGATTCATTTAATAATATACAAGATCTATAAGATCATTGTAAGTAAGAAAAAATACTTGCTTATGATTTTTTCTTGTCAATATACATAGATAGTGCAGAGAGTGAGTGGTAGGGAAACACTGAGGGGTGAGTTATTATTAGTTCATATTATTATTTCATTGTATTGTATTCCAGTTTTTTATTATCATAAATTTTCTCTGAACCAATATAACACTACATTCAAGGAAGTGTATTGCTTAATCCAGTTGATAAAAGAACTTTCAACCATGTTTCATTATAAAACCATTGACATAGGTTGGGAGCGGGGTGTGTGGAGAAATAGAAAATAAAAATGAGAAAATCTTAATCTTCATCATTTTCCATAGACTTCAACCCAATTTTCTACTCCTTAAAGTGATAGGCTATGCCTTTTTGTTTGTTGTCTTTTGAATGATTAAGAAAAAGAAAGCTGACATTTGTGTAAAATTTAACTCAGTCAACAACTTCGGATGCCTGGGTGATACATGTCACTCTGCACACATTTTCAAGATTTATCTTGTTTCATTAAAACTGTAGACATAATGTCATCTGTTTTACTTGTCTACATAGTTTTATTATTAGGCAACTTAGTAGTCTTATAATCTAGGTAAAAACAGAAAATAGAAGAAGTGGGAAAATTGGAAGAATAAATTCCACCACCTCCAGTGCAGCAGTGGCTGTCGGTAATATTGAAATATGAAAGGATCAGGTTGGTTGAGAGCAACATGGGTTGAGAGAGAATTAGGAAACAGTCCTCCTTATGTGCGTGCATTTAGATGCGCTATTAAGAAACCAGATCTAAGGTAGTAACATTCAAACTTTTTTTAAAAGTTTCATCTTTTAGTTACACTTCCCAGGTGGCCACTAGAGAGTGGATTTGGGGGTGCTTGCAGGTGGTCCAAGGCCGGTGAGGACCTCTGAGGGCAGTGTGGAGGGGGCAACAAAGAAGAACACATTTGTTCTCCCCTGGCCTTTCACGTGACCCCTCCTTGGCTCCCTTCCCACCCTTTCTCCTTTTGTCTTTTTCTCCGCTGTGAGTGAGGGCAGGATTCCATGGCAGCCTTTCAAGATATGCCCTTAGCTTATGCTCTGGGAATTTACCCAGTGAATTCTTGCTTCTCATAAATAGTAACCCATGCTCATCAGCCAAGGTGGCACATAAGAGAAACAGGCTGGGATGTCCAGGACCAGGCTGCTAGCACTGAATCAGGGTTCATGATAGCCCTGCGCTTTCTGCCTGTGTGTGAAGGACGGAGGAGAGCTGAGCTTAGACCACGAGGGCAAAAGGAGCCTCTCCATACACCCTGCAGCCGTGCTGGGATGGTTTGGAGTGATGAACTCACTCTGGACCAGCTCCACATCTTGCCCGGCAGGTCACCAAGCAGAATGGGACAGTCCCTGATTGATCAGCAGTCTCCCAAAACTGTCTTCTGCTAAGTTTGGACTGTTCTAGAATCATGCCGGTGACAGAATTTGCCTATGGTGTCATTTGTGAAAAAGGGAAAAAAAAACTGAAGGTGGACCTGAGAGACATGACCTGTCCTGGGTCCTCCGTGGTCTGAGAATGGCACTAAGGGTTTGAAGGAAGGGAAGGGGATGAGGATGGGGAGGACATTGGTTGACAGAATTAGGAAACAGTCCTCCTTATGTGCAGAAGCCATGTCTTGTTTGGGGAAGCAGTGTTTATACAGCGTAAATGCTCTAGAGGTATATGGACCACCAGGAGGCATAATCTTCCATGTTGATGCCTGCCCAGATATCCCACCTCAGAGAGCAGCCAGCTCTTAGACCTACACTTTGATTCAATGACTCTTCCTTAAATCTTGCTCTCACCTCATGGGCTACTTAATTCATTTCCCCTCTAGAGATTGGCCCCAACTCCACCTTGGTCGTTACCACAAATGACCCTCTTTCTTGGGCTCACCCAGCTGGCTTTCCTCTTTCATTCCTTGCTTTACTTAGCATGTCGACTTCAATGTGAGACTCTAGGAGCATTTCATTAGAAAATGGAAATCTGAGACAATCAGGAAGAGTAGAAGTACATCCCTGTTTATCCTTAGGTCCAAGAATTCACACAGCAACCAACACAAACTATTAAGTATTGCCTTAGGAAAGATTTCTACCACAGTGCTTGCCAGGTACAAGAAAGGAAAATTACAACTGATTCTGCATTGCTCTCAGAATATCCTCATCATAAATGTTCAAGCACAGAATGAGCCTTTGTGTAAAACCCCGGAACTTCTATCTCTATCTGTAAGTCCATCTTAATGACGGATTCCCTGTCATTCCTTAATGTCATTCCCTGTCATCTGTCATAATGACAGATCCTGAGCAAGAATGCGTCATCGCTGGTCTTATGTTTTCAGATAAACACAAAGCTTTGGTGGGGGGAATGCTTAAGTAAAAAGACTAAGGGTTGATCTCCCATGGGAGTTCCTGAAGCCCCTCTCAACAGAAACATTTGAAGCAAGTCTTGTGACTTGGCCTGAGCATTGCCATGGCTGACACATTTATAGTGTGTTCTACAAAGACCTATTTGTGATCCACAGACTTGGGTCATGGTTAGCCTAGCCTGCTTTATCTCAGTTAAAAGACTTTTGTTGAAAGAACAAACAAGGAAGTTCACATGAGTCTGCTACTACTAAGTCACTTCAGTCGTGTCTGACTCTGTGCGACCCCATAGACGGCAGCCCACCAGGCTCCCCCGTCCCCGGGATTCTCTAGGCAAGAACACTGGAGTGGGTTGCCATTTCCTTCTCCAATGCATGAAAGTGAAAAGTGGAAGTGAAGTCGCTGAGTCGGGTCTGACTCTTCGTGACCCCATGGACTGCAGCCTACCAGGCTCCTCCGCCCATGGGATTTTCCAGGCAAGAGTACTGGAGTGGGTGCCATCGCCTTCTCTGCACATGAGTCTAGAATGTATTTTAATAAAGAAGATGTGGTACATATATATAATGGAATATTCAGTTCAATTGAGTTTAATCACTCAGTCGTGATCAATTGCTCAGTCGTGTGTGACTCTTTGCGACCCCATGGACTGCAGCATGCCAGGCCTCCCTGTCTATCACCAACTCCCAGAGCTTGCTCAAACTCATGTGCAGTCCATCCAGTGAGTGATGTCATCCAACCATCTCATCCTTTGTTGTACCCTTTTCCTCCCACCTTCAATCTTTCCCAGCATCAGGGTCTTTTCCAGTGACTCAGTTCTTCACATCAGGTGGCCAAAGTATTGGAGCCTCAGCATCAGTCCTTCCAATGAATACTCAGGATTGATTTCCTTTAGGATGGACTGGTTGGATCTCCTTGCAGTCCAAGGGACTCTCAAGAGTCTTCTCTAACATCACAGTTCAAAAGCATCAATTCTTCAGCGCTCAGCTTTCTTTATGGTCCAACTCTCACATCCATACATGACAACTGGAAAAGCCATTGCTTTGACTATATGGACCTTTGTCCGTAAAGTAATGTCTCTGCTTTTTAATATGCTGTCTAGGTTGGTCACAGCTTTTCTTCCAAGGAGCAAGCATCTGTTAATTTCATGGCTGCAGTCACCATCTGCAGTCATTTTGGAGCCCAAGAAAATAAAGTGTGTCACTGTTTTCATTATTTCCCCATCTATTTTCCATGAAGTGATGGGGCCAGATGCCATGATCTTTTTTTTTTTTTTTAACTTATGTATTTTTTAATTGAAAGACAATGGCTTTACAGAATTTTGTGTTTTCTGTCAAACCTAAAACTGTGGAATGCTTCTCAAACTTGCGTGTCATCTTTGTGCAGGGGCCATACTAATCTTCTCTGTATTCCAATTTAGTATATGTGTTGCCACAGTGAGCACGGTCTTCATTTTTTGAATGTTGAGTTTTAAGCCAGCTTTTTCACTCTCTTCTTTCACTTTCATCAAGAGACTCTAATTCCTCTTCACTTTCAGCTATAAGAGTGGTATCATCTGCATATCTAAGGTTATTGATATTTCTCCCAGCAATCTTGATTCCAGCTGTGCTTCATTCAGTCTGACATTTTGCATGATGTACTCTGCATGTAAGTTAAATAAGCAAGGTGACAGTATACAGCCTTGATGTGCTCCTTTCCCAACATGGAACCAGTCTGTTGTTCCATGTCTGGTTCTAACTGGAGTGGAATATTTCTCAGTCATTAAAAAGAGGGCTTCCCTGGTGGCTCAGATGGTAAAGAATCTGTCTGCAATGCAGGAGACCCAGGTTTGATCCCTGGGTTGGGAAGATCTCCTGGAGAAGGGAATGGCTAACTACTCCAATATTTCTGCATGGAGAATTCCATGGACAGAGGAGCCTGGCAGGCTGTAGTCCATGGGGTCACAAAAAGCTGCACACGACTGAGCTACTAACACCTTAAAAAGAATGAGGTAATGCTATTTGCATGCTGCATGGATGGACCTAGAATTATCATACTAAATGAAGAAAGTCAGAGGAGAAAAACAAATACCATATGATATCACTTATATGTGGAATCTAAACTACAACACAAACTGAACCTATCTATGAAACAAAAATAGACTCCCTGATGTAGAGAACAGATTTGTGCTTGCCACTGGGGATGGAGATGGAGGAGGGAATGATCGGGAGTTTGGGATTCAGTTCAGTTCTGTTCATTCACTCAGTCGTGCCTGACTCTTTGCGACCCTATGAACCGCAGCGCGCCAGGCCTCCCTGTCCATCACCAACTCATGTCCATTGAGTCGGTGATGCCATCCAACCATCTCATCCTCTGTCTGGAATTAGCAGATGCAAACTATTATATATAGGAAGGATAAACAAGATCCTAATGTATAGCCCAGGGAATTGTATTCAGTATTCTGTGATAAACTATAATGGAAAAGAATATGAAAAAGAATGTGTCTAACTGAGTCACTTTGCTGTGCAGCAGCATCAGAAATTAACACAGCATTGTAAATCAACTATATTTCAATAAAATTGTTTTTTTCAAAAAGAATGTATTTTAGATGCCAGCTCCGAGGATAGAACTAAAGGGCAAATAATATTAAGTTTTCACAGTTTCTCCAGGGACTCAGGTTCACAACCAGACATCATCACTTCTATATAAAAAATTTCCATTAAAAGTCTTTTCTCTGTGTAGGTTCTAAAAACAATTTGGGGGGTACTATATTTCTTAAATATAACTAGCAAATATATTATACAGATGTATCTAGTTTTTTCTGAAGGGTACGTTGATTGCATAAACTTTTAACTGTCCTATTGTTCCATCAGGATGTTTATATAGCTTCATGTATCTCTCCACAAAGTACATATTAATTACAGAGGGAACAGGGTAAATACAAAGTGGAGGAACCTGGCAGACACCACCATAGTCACAAATTAAAATTTAACACCATCAGTAATCAGACAAGCTGACATTGATCACCATCCAATGAAATGAGCAAGAGAAAAACACAGGATCACTTCTGTGCTCTTCCTACAAAAACCAGTGATTTGGCTCTAACCATGAGAAAATATCAGATAGGGCCAAACTGAAGAGCATTCAACAAGATGACTGGCTTGTAATTTTTTTTAAGCATCAAGATTATGAAAAACCAAGAAAGTACCCCAAATTGAAGAAGACTAAAGAAACACAAGAGTTAATGCCACATGGGACCCTAGATTGAACCATTTTGTTGATAACAATATCATTGAGATAACTGTTAAAGTTTAGATGGTGGGATTCTGTCAGTGTTAATTCCATGATTTGGAAGCTGTACTGTGGCTAGGTAGGTTAAAAAAAGACAAAGTCCTTATTTTTAGGAAATGTACACTGAAGTATTAGGAATAATGAGCCTTAGGTTTACAGTTGGCTCCAATGGTTTAGAAAAAAATTACATACATATGCATTCTAATAATGTCTTAAGGTAACAGAATTATTGTAGGAGATGAACTAGAAGGGGACAGTGATTTCTGCTGTCAGTTTCACAAGCTTGAGAAAGTTCTAGCTGAGGCTGGGAGTGCCAGTGTTTGCATGCATGATCCTGTAGTCTGCCCCCGCTTTTCTGAGATTTGAGTGGAAAGTAATTTCAAATATGTTGTGAAATTTACTAGTGTGAAATTGCTGCTATAAACAGTATTTAATCTGTTTAAGGCTTAGAGGTCTTATCTTCAGATTCCTCTGACATGAAGTATTAAGCCTGTATGTAGAAGTGTTCAAAGACTAAATTAGATGTGTGTGTAATTCATATAAGCTTATAATTTATCTATAATACTTGTTCTCCTGATTAACAAAATACTACTGTAAAAACTGTAGATACACAAGAAGTATAAAACAATAAGAAGAAAATAAAGTCCAAATAGAATATCACCACTTAGAAACCACAGGCCACTGGTAATATTTAGGCTTATTTATTTCTAATATACATATTTTTAAACTGTACCCATTCTTGAGATGTCTTCCTGAATATATAGTTTTTACTACAAATTAAAAAATATTAAATACCAAAACATTTAATACCAAAAAATATTAAATTCAAAAATATAAAACACTAGTTTTATATCCTAATGTTTTTATTCATTTTAGCATAAGCAATTTCTCATTAACAAAATTTCATTTAAAAATTTATTTTTTAATTGAAGGATAATTGCTTTACAGAATTTTGTTGTTTTCTGTCAAACCTCAGAGGTTTGTCAGACATTTTTTAAGTTTTTCATTTTAAAATAACTTTCAGCTTAGAAAAGAGCTGCAAGACTAATATAAAGAGTTTTCATGTTTCTCTCACCAATTGTTAACATTTCTCATAGTTCAGTTCAGTTCAGTTGCTCAGTTGTGTCCAACTCCTCGAGACCCCATGAATCGCAGCACGCCAGGCCTCCATGTCCATCACCAACTCCCGGAGTTCACCCAGACTCATGTCCATCGACTCGATGATGCCATCCAGCCATCTCATCCTCTGTTGTCCCCTTTTCCTCCTGCTCCCAATCCCTCCCAGCATCAGGGTCTTTTCCAATGAGTCAACTCTTCACACGAGGTGGCCAAAGTATTGGAGTTTCAGCTTTAGTATCAGTCCTTCCAATGAACACTCAGGACTGATCTCCTTTAGAATGGACTGGTTGGATCTCCTTGCAGTCCAAGGGACTCTCAAGAGTCTTCTCCAACACCACAGTTCAAAAGCATCAATTCTTTGGCGCTCAGTTTTCTTCACAGTCCAACTCTCACATCCATACATGACCACTGGAAAAACCATAGCCTTGACTGGACTGACCTTTGTTGGCAAAGTAATGTCTCTGCTTTTCAATATGCTATCTAGGTTGGTCATAACTTTGCTTCCAAGGAGTAAGCGTCTTTTAATTTCATGGCTGCAGTCACCATCTGTAGTGATTTTGGAGCCCCCCAAAAATAAAGTCTGACTATTTCCCCATCTATTTCCCATGAAGTAATAGGACCAGATGCCATGATTTTAGTTTTCTGAATGTTGAGCTTTAAGCCAACTTTTTCATAGTTACTTTGTCTTCATATTCATGTATATGTGAATTTACATATATAATGTATTATTATATATATTTGGGAGTTTGTGGCTCAGATAGTAAAGAATCTGCCCCTCTATGGGGGAGATCCAGGTTTGATCCCTGGGTTGGGAAGATCCCTTGGAGAAGGAAATGGCAATCCACTCCAGTATTCTTGCCTAAAGAATTCCATGGACAGATGAACCTGGTGTCTATAGTTCATGGGGTTGCAAAGAGTTAGACATGACTGAGTGACTATTTTTTTATACATATTTAGATATTAGTTTTAATGCTCCTTTTTCTGAACCATTTAAAAATAAGTTGAAGACCTCATGCTATTTTATTAAATCAAAATAAAGTATGAAAATTCAGGAAATTTGATATTGATACAGTACTAATATATAAACTCCATTTTTATATATTGTCAATTTTTCTCCAAAATGCCCTTTATAGCAATATTCTTTTAACCTCAAAACCAGGACCCAATTCAGGGTCATTTAGAGGTCGTGTCGCCTTAGCCTCTTTTCATCAAGAAAAGTTTTTCAGCCCTTCTCTTGACATTGACATTTGTGAAGAGTGCAGGCAGTGTCCCCTACACTTGGTCACAGTAGCTACAAAACATTCTGTTGAAAGTTATTTAGATAATGTTTTATGTTGGGTGGTTTGGTGGCTTCCAGATGTTTGCCTTTATAAATAATATTGCAGTGAACAGCCTTATACTTAAAGCTTTTGTAAGCAGTCCTCATTATTTTTGTCTAATGAAATCCTGGAAATGAAAATACTGGGTAAACTACCCTCTAATAAGAAAAAAAAAAAAAACTGCTTGGTTTCTTTTTTAAAAAAAAGAAAAGAAAATGCTGGGTAAATTGGCTTGGGTATGAAAACGTGTTTCCAAATTGCTTTTCAGAAGAGTGAAAAGGGCAATAAAAAACCACATCGGTACCTATGGAATATATTTTATGTTGTTAATTTTTTTAAGTTTTCTCTTACATTTCTGTTAGATGGGCTGTGTTACATAAAAATGCAAGGTCCTAAATTATGCGCACATGTTTAGAAGTATAGAGAAAGCAGGGTCACCAAAGCTGCTTCCGAGTGTGCAGGCAAGCCAGTTGTTCTGGGTTGCTTATTCATTTGAAACTGATCCTGGCTTCTATTGAGGTAAGATACCTGTATCTTTGTTGGGTCTCCCTTTCACTGCCTGTATAAAGCTTGAATGTTTATTGTATGGACAATTCTTAACATTTAGCACATGAGTAAGGTGAAGAATCCACCTGCAGTGTGGGAGATCTGGGTCTGATCCCTGGGTTGGGAAGATCCCCTGGAGAAGGGAAAGGCTACCCACTCCAGTATTCTGGCCTGGAGAATTCCATGGACTGGTGCATGGGGTCGCAACGAGTCGGACACGACTGAGCGACTTTCACTTGCACTTTCAAGGCAGTCATACAGAGGGTATGATGGCACTTGTCTCAGAAATGATGCTAGTAGACCTTTGTTCTATGAAGTGGATAGATTTGGTGGCGAGCCCTCAGAGTTTTGAGAAACAGTGCTCTTGGTAATTAACAACATAAACTCTGGAGTCTGACTCTTGACTTACCATTTACTTACCATAAGTCTTAGCTTACCACTTGCTGTGTGACAATGGGCAATCCCTTAACCTCTCTGAGCCTTGATTCCTTTGTCTGTAAAAGGGGAATCAGAGTGGTACCCATCTAATACAGTAGTTGTGAGGACTAGATGAAATAACACATAGAAAACTCCTAGTGGGGCTCATTCTAAGCCCGAATTCAGTGTTCACTTTTATGTTTCTTATAACCTTACATTCACCTTGTGGCTGTGCTATGCAGTGGTAAAATCACTTTCGCATCTTGGGAGGTGGGTAAGGCAGGCATTAGTTCTTCCCTTAGATCTGGATGGGAAATCCCAGGCTCAGAAACTGAGCTGTGAGCTGCCAAGGCTGTGTGTGCGAGGCTGGGAGGACATCTCTGTTCTCTGACTCACAGGTCAGGGCTCTTGTTCCTGAGATCCGCTGCCTGTTTCATACCTATACCCGAAGTCCAAACGTGTGTGAGCAAATGTTCAATCAACCCAGGATACATCTTGATATAGACCAGGCACCAGCAAACGTTTCTCTAAAGAGCAGGCAGTAAATATTTTAGGCTTTGCTGGCCATGCGGTCCATGTTGCAATTACAGACCTCTGTTCTGCCTTTAGAACTTGAAAACTGCCACAGCCAATATGTAAATAAAAGGGTGTGGCTTTGTTCCAGTAAAATGGCATTTACAAGAACCCCTGGCAGCCAGATTTGGTTCCTGCACGGGCTGTTTTTTCTTAATCAACCTCTGATTTAGACAGTCAGTATACTTCTGGATATGGTGGTGGGGGAAGGGGATTTCATTATGTGGGCCACGTACGAATCTTTTTTGAATCCTCGGACATCTTGAGAAAGGCACCAGTGGCTTAGGCCTGGCACTTAGTAGGTACATGAGTGCATGTGTGCAAATGTGCTAAGTTGCTTCAGTTTTGTCTGATTTTTTGAGACCCCATGGACTACAGCCCACCAGGCTCCTCTGTCCATGGGATTCTCCAAGGAAGAATCCTGGAGTGGGTTGCCATGCCCTCCTCAGGGGCCAGGGATGGAACCTGAGTCTCTTATGTCTCCTTCATTGGCTGGTGAGATCTTTACCACTAGAGCCACCACTGCTTGGCAAATACAATGAGAATTTCTTCTATCAGTCCTTATTTTCCTATGGAGAATTTTTCTAAAGTTGTATATGCCTATATTTTTTAAAAAGATCATGATATATTTAGCATCTGTGATTTTTTAATTTTGTTTTTGCAGCATGTCATTCTGAAATGACATAAAAAACAGATTGGGAAAAGAATTCTTATTTGCAAATTTATGCAAAAAATTTTTTTAGATATTCATAGTATTAGGTATCAGTTGGCTGTTTGATTTTCATTCTCTTGCAGTGACGGTGAGTTTTAATAAAAACTTTCCTTGGGGATTTAGACTGTTTTTGTTTTAATTAGAAGGCTATCTCATTTGTACTCTTACACTATTGTTGACTCAAGTAATTTAAAAAGTAAGGGCTGAAGACACATTTGTTCTTTCAAAAGTAAACAACTACTCTGCGACAGAGATAAGAACCAGCTTGTGGATACACATGGGGTTTGCTCCAAGAATATTTCTTGTGGTGTGGAAAATGGTAGTGGCAGCCTCTTGACCCTCAGGCCAGTACATTTATTTGTATTTGATCCATGAAAGCAACCCCATATGACAACTTGTTTAAGGAAATTTGCGTACTTAATTTGAAATATTTCCCTGGGCAGTCCAACCATGGCTGAATAAAGAGGTTAGCTTTTAAAATCAGTGCTTTGTTGCCTTCAATGATTATTCTGTATCAGCCTGCCAAGATTTATTATTTCCCGTTTGTAGAATTTGATGGAAGTCTCACAGAATCTCCTGGCTGCGGTCAGCATTTCATCTGAAAGGCAGCGAATAATACCTTCCTGTTGTACAGCAGGGAGTGAAAACATGTAGCTTTTAAAAATTTTATTTTTGGCCATGCGACTTGTGGGGTCTTAGTTCCCTGACTGGGGCTTAAACCTGTGCCCCCTGCAGTGGAGGCTTAAAGTCTTAACCACTAGACTGCCAGGAAATGCCTCTGTGTAGCTTATTTTAATCTTCACACTGAGATGTTAGGTTAATTATCACTTTTGGTTTTCCCACGAGGAATCGTATGGAAAAGACGTGGATAGAATCATTGTGATCCGGCCGTTGGATGGACAGCATCGTCCTGCTCCGTTTTAGGGGGAAGCACAGCACCACTCTGTGCGTGTCTCTCTGTTCTTGTTGCCTATGGGGAGAGATAGATGGCGACTTGTATTGGGAGCTTGAGGTTCCCTGTCTCAAAAAATACCTTTCGTCTCCCTCTCTTCGTCATTCAGTTTCATGAACCTAACATTCTGACAGCTACCATATGCGAGGCACTGTGCTAGGCTGCCCTGGGGATAGAAACACGTAATTCATCACCAGTGTTAACCTGCTGCATCCCAGAAGGGAGACCAGTGGTGGTCACTGGCATACTGGCAGGCAAGGTCTTCAGTGGCTTGTTTTTAGAAAAGAAAAAAACAATTGGAGGGTGGGAAAGTCATATAATCCATCAGTTTTTCATTTTTACATTTTATACTATTAAGAAAAGATTCTATAGAAGTTGCCAAGAAGATTGACAGTTTTAGATAATCAAAATCATAGAGATGTGATGTCAGCTAGAATAAGAGATCGGAGTACAGTATAGCCTGTCTACTTGGCAACATAGTGGTTACGATTGGACGTGGGAAGTGTGTATTTAGAGCACTGTCTTCCCCAGTCATTTTTCTGATCCCTCTGTCTGCAAAAGCTGTGCTTGCTGGTAACTTAGAAAGACTCGCACAGGCTGAATATTGAAAGTATTTTGAGCTCAGGAAACCAGTAAACAGAAAGTTTAAGAGTCTGTGGTTGTGTTATTTTGTTTCTTTCCAGAGATGAAATGGAAGGTACATTGAAAAAAAGTGAATGCAACCTGCTGTATAGCACAAGGAATTATACTCAATATTCTACAACTTATAAGGGAAAAGAATCTGAAAGCTTTTATATTTATTTGTATACCTGAATCACTGTGCTGTACACCTGAAATTAACATAACTTTGCCGTAAAAGTGCAGAGACCTAACCACTGAACTGCCAGGGTGTTCTTCATAAACTTTGCAGTAAAAATGCAGAGACCTAACCACTGAACTGCCAGGGTGTTCTTCATATACAGCACTGTAACTCAATTATACTTCAGTTTTTAAAAGGGACTAAAATTTAAAAAATAACTGAAAAATAAAGTGAATGCAGTAAGTAGAAAAAAATACTGCTTCAACCTGGTAACATGCAGAAAGTGCTTTGGGAGTGTTGCAGAAGGACTGTGTACCTTTTAATAAACAAGAAAAGGTGATTCTTGCGATACTCTACTTACTTACTTTTCCAAAGCCTTCTAGAAGATATCTGTTTTGGAAAATCAGCCATGCTAGCTTAGGTTGAAGGTTTTCCCCTTGATGGAAAGTAATGAAGCCAATGATATTTTTTTCAGGGGAAACATTGATTACTTGCATGAGAGCATTTCATCGAGAATTACTGTCATTTGCATTTGGAGGATCACATTGTTAAAAAGAAAAACTTTGGAAAGGCGAGGGTGGACTAGAATTGCGGCTTGTATGTTGCCTGTAATCATATATTCCTTTTCTTAGGAACCTGTTTTTCTTAGTGGATTATGTTCTTAAAATAGAGCACACCACATTTACTACCTGGCTTGGCAGGGCACAGCATCTGTTTACAGTTTGGGCTTATGGTCTTGGACATGAACCTTTTCACACACAATCCCAGGACTGAAAGGGCTCTTAAAGGTCAGCTAGTCCAGTCCCAGCATCCCCTTCCCAAGCGGTCTTTCTGCCAACAACTAGAGCCTGACTTTCCAGTGGTCATCCAGGCTTTATTTGGACAGTGCCCAGGTGACAGAAAATCCTCCCCTGTATGAACTGGAACCTCACGTTGGCTTCTCTTCTTGTGCTTCATCAGTGTTGGGAGTCTCACCGAGTCTGTGCAGTTCGGATATTAGAGAGATCTGAAGGAACGTTTTCATGCTCGCGCTACCTCCAGCCCACCCAGCCTTCTCCATCATGGCCCCCTTCTTCCATCTGTATTTCATTTGGTAGCTAAAGCCCTTTGCCACCAACCTTAACCTTAATGTATGGAATCAAGAAAGGAACCTGGTCCTACTCTAGAACATCACTTCTCTGGCTCTTAGTTTTACACTTTTGTTAATACGGCCGAAGGTAATATCTTAAAATGGAAGGGTCAGACTCTAAAGGGAGAAGCATTGTGTGGTAAATAAAGGTCACCCCTGGAATCACCCATGAAGTACAATCTATAGAAGAAACACAAGGTTTTGTGTCTGTAGCCCTTACAATAATTCTTATTATCCTAAGATTTGAAACTACTGATCTGCTCTAAAGAATGGAATTGTTAAAAAAAAAAAAAAAAAATCTTATCTGCAAAAGACTTCTGCATAACAAGAGGGGATTGAACTCATTCATCTCCCTTTGCTCCCAACCAAACAAAACCTTTCAGAGGGAGGTATCACTGTATTTTTACTTTATTGTAGTAAAACATGTGTAACATCAAATTTCCTATTTTAACCATTTTGAAGTGTACAGTTCAGTAGTAAATACATTCTCCTTGTTATACAAGCATCACTACTATCCTTTTCTAGAACTTTCTCATCTTTTCAAACTGAAGCTCTGTATCCATTATATTCAGATTCCCCATCCCTCTCTCCCTCCAGCCCCTGGCAACCATCAGCTCCTTTCTGTCTCCTATGAGTTTGACTCCTCCGAGTCCCTCGTGTAACTGCAATCACTGGTATTTGTCCTTTTGTATTTGTTCTTTCACTTAAGGCAATTTTTGTGAAGGCATAAATCCACAAGCCTGAGGACAACAGGGAAGGAGATGATAGGAATACAGTTTTGGGCACCAAGGTGAAGGAGATGTATAGTTAAAATAGGAGGACTGGTCTGTTGTGAGACGGTCTAAACATTCCTGAATCTGTTGCAGTCTTTCATATGACTTGTTTGGCTCTCAGCCTTCCCCAGTGACAGCTTAGGATCCTGTCAAGTCTGCAAAGTTTTGTGTTTTTGTTTTTTTATTACTTATGTGTCTGCTTTCTGTCCTCCAGAGTTTTATTTAAGAATTCATTGGTGGCAAAGAGAAGATCATATAGTCTTCCAGGGGTTAAAAAAAAAAAGTTGATCACATGCAAAGATCAGGGATGGGTCTTCACATCTCAACAGCAGTGCTGGCAGTTAGAAGGCTATGGAGCACTGCCTTCAATAGTCTGGAGGAAAATAAAAGCTAGAACTTTCTATCCAGCCAAACTCTGAAGCAAGTGTGAGGGTAGAATAATGACATTGTCAGACATACAAGTTTTTCAGGAACCAGCTGGAGGGAGGTGGTTCACTGAAATAAAAGAGTAAACCAGGAGAGAAAACTACAAGTGAAGCAGGAAATAGGAGATCCGGCATGAAAGAGGCAAAGGAAGTTTCTAGAAGCTGTCTGTGGGAACTCACAGCTCTGCTCCCAAAATGTGTCAGCAGACTCAGGAAGTGATTTCTTTCCCAAGGTGGAATTAATAGAATATCTGATAAAGATATGGTTAAAATTTGGGGCTTGAACTACTGAGAAATATATAAAATACTAAGTAAAGGGGGCAAAGGATTATTATCAATTTTAGAGAAAACAGTAAGATATTCAGAAAAGTCATCATACTTTACCACATGGCTCACCTGAAAGTAGTGTTATATAACTATAATAATATTATCTTTAAAATTTTCAGTATAATTATGCTGGAAAAGGATGGGGTTCCCTGATGGCTTAGATGGTAAAGAATCCACCTGCCAATGCAGGAGACACAGGAGACATGGGTTTGACCCCTGGGTCTCGGGAAGATCCCCTGGAAAAGGGAATAGCAACCCACTCCCGTATTCCCACCTGTAAAATCCCATAGACAGAGGAGCCTGGCAGGCTGTGGTCCATGAGGTCGCAAAGAGTCAGATGCGACTGATCAACTGAGCACATACTGGGAAAGCAGGGACATGGGAAAGGTACAGTTGTGTGGTGAGGACATAGAGCCTTATTTTCCATATCGGGAAGTCAATAAATAGTGCCAGCAACTGAGAAACTATAAAGAAGCCATCTAAAATTGTTACTGAAAATTATCTAAAAGAAGTTAAACGTTTACTTCTTGGGAGGAAGAATTAGAGGGAAGTGGAGGGATGGAGTTAAGGCATTGAGTAAATTCCATAGAACTATGCTGCTGCTAAGTCGCTTCAGTCGTGTCCGACTCTCTGCGACCCCATAGATGGCAGCCCACCAGGCTCCCCCGTCCCTGGGATTCTCCAGGCAAGAACACTGGAGTGGGTTGCCATTTCCTTCTCCGAATAGAACTATTAGGCACTTTAAATCATGTGCTTATATAACTGTAAGAAAATAGTGACTAAAATTATAGTGAGTATGGAGAAAGGTATGGGAGGATATGCTCCAGTAAAACAAGGGAGCAAATTAAAAAAGCGGGCAGCGTACAGAAAACCAGGGATCCTGCAAAGTGAAGTCTAGCCATCAACCAGGCAAGAGAGGAGCAGGAGGTTGAGGGGCTGTGGAACACAGTGAAGTGGATACATTTCCTGATCCACTCAGCTGTTTAGCAGATGCTATTGGGAGGCTTTACAGAACTTCTGGAATTGTGGGAAGAGTTTCACATTTCACATGACTCTAGTAATGTGAAAACTGAGGAAGAATTAACCAAAATTTGTGAAGTAAATAAAAATATCGGGAGAACAAGTGCGAGGGAAGTCAACAGATAATGTTTAAAACTGATAAATAAGCAACCTAAGGGGTGGGAGATGGGAGGGAAGTTCAAGAGGGAGCGGGCATATGTATACCTATGGCTGATGTATAGCAGAGACCAACACAATATTGTCAAGCAATTATCCTCCAATTGAAAATAAATTTAAATATAAAACAGCAACATAAGATAAACATAGAAAAATTTGGCAAATAACATAAGAAATAGCTCTAAAGAGTTGACAGTCATACAAGACTAAGGGATGGGAGGCAGTGAATCAGCTTTTTGAACAGTTTAACCCTTCTATTGCCATTTGATTTTTAAAAACCATGTGCCTGCTCTGTGCCTTTTTATCTAATGAAGATTAAAAATATTTAAAAATAGCAAAAAGGAAAACAATCACAATGTAGCTGTGTGGGCAGCATAAAGGATCTTTAGTCTTGTTAGTTCGGTATAAAGGATCTTTAGTCTTGTTAAGAGGTGCGTGCATTTTTTATTGTGACTATTGAAGGAGATTGTGTTTGGAAGAGCATGTAGCACACAGTCAGCTCTCAATAAGTAGATCTGTTTATCTAAGTAGATGAATTTGCATCTGAAGCAACCAGTCCCACTTAGAGACAGTCCCTTGCAAAGCTGCGGAGAGTAACTTGGCCATTTCTTGACCTTCCAAGATGGTGTTTCGTGCTGGGCAGATTATCACTGTAGGCCCATGACCCCCATGTTTGTGTCTGCATGCACATGCATTAGGCTGTAAAGTCAGTCCGAAGGCTTTGACTGCATCAGCCTGTCTTGGCAGCCTGTCTCTTGGCCCACTTGACAGTATCAGGCTTCTGGACACGCTGGCAGTATTTTCCATACCCTGTTCTGCATAGTGTATATGTCTCAAGTGTCACACTCCTTTCCAGTTCCTTCACTACCAATACATCTCTAGGATCATGAAGATCATTAGAGAGCAGATAGTCATTTCATCCTTCTCCTTAAAGTCTCTTGCCCATTGCCCTAAGAATAAAACCCAATCCTGGGCATTCAAGGCCTGTATGATCTGTGACGTCATCCTCCACCCATTTCTCTAGTCTTATTTCTTGTTACCCTTTACACACCAGGAAAACCAGAGTGTTTACAGTTCTGTATCAATAGTTTGCCATTGCACACCTAAGTATCTTGGCTCTTGCTATTCTTCCTGCCTGGAATAGCCATTCCCCAGCAACCTGTTACATCTAACCCCTAACCCATACCACTCTGGCATCCCTAACTCTATCGCCCTCAAGATTTAGATTAATCAAATCTTCTTCCAGGAAGCCTTCCCTGACTACCCTAGACTGAGTGAAGTATCTCCTTTCCTTTTGTGCTTTCATCAAAGCCCCCCTCACGGAGTCTCAGAGGTAATGCATCATCTTAGTATTGCTGATGTGTCCTTCTCTTCCAGAGGAGGTGAGCACCCACAGGATGGGGGATCCTGTCTGTCTTGATCAGCACCCTATGCTCAGTAGCTGACACAGGTCATTCCCACAAGCACTGGCACTAATGGTTGGGGTCTTCAGGGTTGCAGCCATTTCGTCAGAGGTGGCTCTTCTCCTCCATGGGAGGAGCTTCCTGTCTGTTCTTGAAGGATCCCTAGGCTGTGGCCTCCAAGTCTCCAACCTTGTGATCCTGGTTGGAGGCTCCTTTACCTCCTTATCGTTTGAATGCACAGCTGGCTGCTCTGGATGGTCTGTGTAACATGGTCCCATAGGTCAAAGTTCTGATAAAGCAATTCACAATTCACTCACCAAGGTAGGTGGACTTCCTTCTTTTTGCATTCCCTCAAGGAAGGAAGCACCTGGGCCAGTGCATTGATTCATTCATTGATTGACTCAGCACATGTTTACAAAGTGTGTGCCCTATGCCAGGCACTGTTCTGGGAGGCAGCAGAGAATCAGAGAGGCAAGGTTTCTGCCGTCAGGGACCTTGCATTCTAAGGAGGGACGCAAACAATACAAAGCAAACAGGCAGAATCATTTCAGGTGTTAATAAGTGCTGAGAAGAGAAGAAAAGGGAGTGTGGGGTGATCAGGGGAGGCCACCTCAGCCTTTGGGCTGAGGTTGCTCAAGTGAAGAGCTATAGCTGCGCAGTCTTATCTGATTGCCACTGACCACATGTAGCTATTCAAATTTGTGTTTAAATTAGTTAAATGACATTAAAAGGTCAGTTCCTCAGTCACACTGGCCACATTTCAGTAGTCAATAGCCAGAATATGGCTAGTGGCTACCATATTGGACAGAGCGGGTATAGAGCTTTCCCGTCATTGCAGAAACATTTTATTGGGCAGAGCTGAGCTAGAGCAAGAACATGCAGGGGAAAGGGACTGTTAGTCTTAGAAGGAAGAAGAATTGAGATCCTGGAGTAGGACCACCATGGCTTGGGTATGGCATTGAACTAGCCCATCTCTGAGTCTTCCCCTCCCCCCAGCCAGCTTAAATGTGTTGATAGAACATTATTCAAACAAGCCCCTCAAATCAGTGAACCTGTGATGTCTGAGGAGAAAGGGAAAAGAGATTACTGGCAGAAGAGCACATGTATCTGTTTCAAAGAACTGCCTCTCTTAATTTCACTTGTTGAAATTGGAGCTGAAGTCAAGACAGGATTTGTCCAATAGAATTTTTAAAGGAGAATGAAAATGATCTTAGAGATGTTATAAAGCAGGTAAAACTGCTTGAGAAAAGACCTATTGCAGAATAGGGCAAGGTATTGACAGGTGAATGGATACAGAGGTTGTGGTACATGTATACAATGGAATATTACTCGGGCATAAAAGGGAACACATTTGAGTTAGTTTATTGAGGTGGGTGAAACTAGAGCCTCTTATACAAAGTGAAGTAAGTCAGAAAGAGAAAAACAAATGTTGTGTATTAACACATATATATGGAATCTGGAAAGATGATCCTGATGAACCTATTTGCAGGGCAGGTACAGAGACCAGACATAGAGCACAGACTTGTGGACACAGCTCAGGAAGGAGAGGGTGGGATAAATTGAGAGAGTAGCACTAAAACAGATATTTTACCATAGGTAAACTAGATAGCTAGTGGAAAATTGGTGTTTAACACAGGGAGCTTAACCCGGTGCTCTGACAACCTGAAGGGGTGGGGAGGAGGTTCAAGAGGGAGGGGACATATGTCTGCTTCTGGCTGATTCATATTGTTGTATGGCAGAAACCAACACAACACTGTAAAGAAATTATCCTGTAATTAAAAAAAAAATAGGGCAAGAATATAGCAAGTCCTGACTCAGTGAGAAGTGCTGGTTGACTCTGGTGGCCAGTCGGTGAGGGGCTGCCCCTTGGCCTTAGAAGCAGGGAGTTAGCCATTCTGACTGAGGCCGAGAATATAACTTCCCATGTTGTTCTCCCAAATCTCTTAAAAACCGGATGACGGTATTTTTTTGTTTGTTGTTTATTTTTAATCCTCCTTAATAGTAGTTCTCAATAAAAGTAGGATTTTTGAAATTTTTATTTTATTATTTTTTTAATACCAAAAGCATTTTGTATTGGGGTATAGCCGATTAAAATGTAGGATTTTTGACTCTCGTGTCTTAGTTGGCAAGAGTTATATTCCTGTCCCATTAACAAGAGCATCTGTGTCTTGACTTCATTTTGTCTCACTTTTCATGAAGGGCTCGTTTCTTTTTGTGCCTGCCACTTTGCTAAACGGGTTTTCTTCCTCTCTTTGTGAAGGTTCCTTTGTCTGAATTAATAGTTACTTGTCTTTACTGTAAACAAGTGTCCAGTGACGACTCTTACTGTGCAGAGCCAGTGGCTTTGCAGGAGGGAAACCGTCTTAAAGGTCACTTTCTGGTGTCTGTATTATAAAATAAGTCATCAGAATTTAAAAAACCGAAACAAAACAGTGGAACTATCCCCTGCCTCTCCAGGGCTCTGTTACCCCATTGCCTTTGAATGCAACTCCCAGCTCGAATTTGTCAAATCATAATTGATCTGATAAAGTGTAATCCGATAATTAGTAGCTGTTTACAAGTAAATACACTCCTGTTTCATTTGCCCTTGAAGGCTCTAACACGGTTCCAAATGGTACCTTTGAACCGGAGAAGTCGGGCCGGTTCACGTTGCAGTGTGTAGGCTTCTTCTGGGGCAGTGTCTACCAGGTACGTGTACACACAGGTTGCCAGCTCCGTGCCGCTTCATCTGAAATGCTGTGACCTTGCAGAGGGCTGTGTCCTTACGTCGGACGTCCGACTGAGGACAGGGAAACCGGAGGTGAAGCTTTAGAAGCAGCTGGTTCCCAAGATCAGGTCGTAACTGAGGGAGAGTCAAGGTCATGATTGCCACCTGGATGTTCTTTTCTCTCTTTAAGGTAGGTCTCCTGGGTTGCCTGCTTTGACTGTGGAATTCTGCTGGGTGCCCGCCCAGGGAACTTACACCGTTAGGGCTTCAGACTCACAAAGGCACATTTCCTGTTATTCTTTAGGAAAATTACCTTTCTGAACTCCAGGCACTGGAGTCATCCACAAAGAAAAAGGCACATCTCTGATGTTTCAGACACTGGAAAGTTCTAAATAGCTGAAGGTGTGTTTCTCTGGGCGACTTTGAGAAAACCAAATCAGAACAGCTGCAAAAATGCTATTTGGTGTCAAGTTCCAATTTTGCTGTGAGTTATTTCTCTTTCTCTCGTAATTACTGTAATACCTTAGGACTTTCCATTTATATAGCGCTTTTCTTCTCAGGGAGGCATGCTTAAGTGGGAACGTTCTCTGGGCTTTTAACCTGATGATTTAATGCTATAATTAGTTCTAAACTAGTTAGTAATAATTGCAGATGCATTGCTAGAAAGCTAAGTATACAGCTCATGAGCTTTGGATACATGAAAGCTATACAGGCCCGGCTTTCAAATCTGATCAAATTATTTGCCACTGACCTTGAACCTGTTGGCAAGGTAGGTCAACATAGGGGTCAAGTGAAAGAATACACTTTACGTTTTGAAAACTTAGGGTTTGAAAACTATTAGAGGAGCTTCTTTTCAGAACCACTCTGGCAAGGCATCCTGTCCCCTGCAGGCCTTGGGGGTACAGTTTCCATATTTGTGTGCTGCTCCTAGTCTAAGTCAAAAAGTGGAGAGAAATATCTGTATACTGCCTCTAGTGAGAGTGAAGTAAAGAGAGGAAGCATGGAGTTACACACAAGTTCACAAAGATCAGGTATTGTCCGTGATTAATAGAGACTTCAAAATATCCTCTTAATTCTAGACAGATGACTTCATTTTCAGAACTCTTTCAGATTCACGTGTGCTGATTTCTAAAGTAATGTGTGTGATCCTTGTGGTTTTTTGGATCCTGGACAGTTTTGTGTTGTTGATACATAAAAATATATATATTGTTTAAGATTCATTCACTGTTTATTTACACACAGTAGAATCTCTCTGTTTTTGCTGTATCGTTGAGTTTGGACAAATGCATACAGTTGCAGACAAGGTACAGAATAGTTCAGTTTTCTCTGTATTTTGAATTTCTATTGGCGTGTTTTGGTATTGAGTTTACTCTTACTTCTGAAGATGGAGCCAAACCATTTTGTAACAGATAACACAGCTGTATCTGACACTTACCAGGCTTAAGGTTGAGTGAGATATTAGAAGCAAGGTCTCATTTCCTGATTCTTTCCTCAAAGAATTATAAATAGGAAAATTGCACTATATCTAATTAGTTGCTTCTTCCTGCTATAATGAATGGATTAGAATGTCATAATGAATTGTACAATATATTAAAAATAACTGAAATTTATAATAAGTACTGTAATTAGTAAAAGTAATATAGTAAAAATGAAAAAAGTTCATGCCTTTTGCAGTTTAGGGTTTTTTGTTAAATGTAAATTGAATTCCGTGTGATTTTTTTTTTTTTTTAAAGGGAAGTGAAATGCTGCTAGAAGCCAAGGACTTCATAACTCAAACTGGCTTATGAAGGGGATCAAAAGGGATGGGTTTCAGGCAGGGCAGAATCCAGAGTTTCAGATGACATCATCAGTGTCCTGCCATCCCTGTTCAGCTGTGTTTTCCTCTGTGTTGGCTCTATTCTTGTCAGGCTCTTTTCCTTGTGGTATCAAGATGACAGCAGCTCCAGCCTTTTATCCCATTTTCTCAATTCCTTTCAGTCCCAACCAGTCTCAGGATGGAGTCTCTTTGGCTCTGGTTGGTTCTCTTAACTCCTCGTGGCTCCAGAGGGAGGATGTGGGGGGAAGACAGAGTGTTCTGATTGGCCAGGCTTGGGTCACACACACTCTTGGAGCCGAAGGGATGTCAGCTCCTCTGGACCACAGGGCGGAAGGAGGTAGTGGCAGAAGGTGTGTTTCTTTAAGGGGAATCATGGGGCAGACAGGGGCTTCCCAGGTGGCTCCTGCCAATTCAGGAGATGCTGGAGACACCAGTTCAGTCCCTGGGTCTGGAAGATCCCCTGGAGGAGGAAGTGGCAACCCACTCCAGTATTCTTGTTGGTCCAGTCCCATGGACAGAGGAGCCTGGCAGGCTACAGTCCATGGGTCACCAAGAGTCAGATATGACTGAGCAACTGAGTGTGCACGCACACACACACACAGACAAGGGGCAGACAAATCAAGACAACACATGTATGTAATGGAACTTCCATAACAAACCACAAAGACAGGGTTCTGAGAGTTTCTGGGTTGGTGAACGCATGGAGATTCAGAGGAGTAGTCACTTGGAGATGCGTGGAAGCACCTTGCCCTTTCCTTTGCATCTCTGCCATCCGCCTGTTCCCGAGTTAGATCCTTTTATAACAAGTCAGTAATCTGGGGAGTAGTTAGGTTCCTGGGTTCTTTAAGCTGCCTTAGCAAGCTAATTGAGCACAAGGGTGGGGGGTCGTGGAATCTCGGATCCATAGCTGGTTGGTTAAAAGCACAGATAATAGTCTGGGCTTGCAGTTGGCATTTGAAATGGAGCAGGGACTGTCTTGTAGGACTGAGTCCTTAACATGTGGGATCTGATGCTGTCTCCGGGTAGATAATGTCAGAACTGAACTGCAGGATGTCTAGCTGGTGTCCTAGAATTGCTTGTTGGTAGGGGAGAGATGTGGTGGAAGGACCCTCTGCTCCCCACTCAAACACACACACATTGGAATTGGTGAGCAGAACGTTTTTTTAACGTAATATGTCCTCTGGCCAGGAATGATTTAGAAATGAACTAACTGTTTGGATTGATTGTCACAGATTGAGAAAATCCACTAAACACCACATCCTTGAGTGGTGAGTACTTAGCATCTCAGTCAATAAAGAGTCTGCCTGCAGCGCAGGAGACCTGGGTTCGTTTCCTGGGTCGGAAGGCTCCCCTGGAGAAGGAAGTGGCAACCCACTCCAGTGTTCTTGCCTGGAGAATCCCGTGGAAGGGGAGCTTGCCAGGCTACAGTCTATGGGGTCGCAAGAGTCGGACACGACTGAGCGACTAAGCACATGCGCAGCATAGATTAGGTGTTCAGTAAATATGTGTTGAATAAATGCAGTCCTTGTGCTTTAGTTTAGGGTTGTGGGGAAAATTACCCAATAGACCTCTTCCAAATCTGTGCATTTTTGCACAGGTGACTTTCAAATCTTATCAAGAGCTGCCTCTGTCTTATGCCAAGTAGATGTGGGTCTGGGGCCACTTCAATGTTACTGTTAATGACCTGGACTATAATGCCAGTGTTCACCTCTGTGGGATGAGAAATAAAATCTCTGTGAATTTGTATAGAATCTCTATGGACATAACGCTTTTGGAGAAATATAGCTGGATGAAATTTTATTTCTGCAAATGAGATCATTTTGTGAATTCTTGGAATGATAGCTCTGATGTGGTTTGGACCCTGAGATGTCAGAGACCTGGGTCGGCGTGCCTCAGAAACTCCTAGAGCATCAACTTTAAAACCATTCTACTGTATATGTGGTCTATTTGGCAGACGTCTGTGAAGTTGCCCCTCTGAGCCTGGAATATGCTAGATGCTAGAGGTGCAAAGATGGCTAAGACAGAATTTCAGCTTCTGAGATCTTACCATCTAATTAAAAAAAAATTGTGGTAAAATATACATAACATAAAATTTCATCATTTAAACCACCTGTTAGTGCAAAACTCAGTAGTGTTAAGTACATTCACAATGTTATGCAACCATCACCACCATCTTTCCAAACCTTTTTAATCATCCCAAACAAAATCAAAGAGTAATTGTCCTTTTCTGCCTGGCTCCTTCTATATAGCAAAATGTTTTCAACTTTGCCATACTGTAGCATGTTTTGGAATTAAATCCCCTGGACAGAGGAGCCTGGCGGGCTATGGGGTCAAAGAGAGTCGGACACGACTGAGCATGCATGCATGCATTGGAGATTCATAACTTTTGTGATTGAATAATACTCGTGTGTGTGTGTGTACCACGTTTTGTTTATCCAGGCACCTTTTGATGGACACTTGGGATGCTTCTACCTTTTGGCTACTGTGAATAGCGCTGCTATGAACATTAATGTACAAATATCAGTTTGGGTTCCCTTTCAATTCTTTTGGGTAACCTGGATTACTGTCCAGTTTTATATTTTGTCTAACCACATCCTTTAGCTACTTCTGGCCAAGATTTCTGCTGATGTTTACTTCTGACAATTACACTCTTTCCTACTCTATGTGTGGGGATCTGAGTTGATGAACTTCAATAGGAAAGCAGAGAAATCAGAAAGTAACAGTTCTGAGAAGAGAAATAGTGAATCTTTAGTGTTGTGACTGCTGGCTCTCTATAAACATCATTGTAAGGTAGCAGCTCCGCTTTTCCCTGGAACTTGTACTAAGGGGCAAAGAGATGTCAGGAAGCCTCATAACAGCTTCCCAGAGACCTCTCCGAAAGCCACTGTAAATGGAGGACATTGTCTAAGTGGGTCATCCTGAGTAGATGATGTGGGATGGAAACCAGTTATTAAATCCTGCAGACTTAGACGACTCTGGCAGTCGTTCTTTGCACAGACTTGCTAGCTCTGAGTTCTGTCGGGGAAGAATCCCATGAGGAGGCCTGCTTTGAACTCCAGCTGCTTGTGTTTGGGTTGGTGGCATGCCTTAGAAACAGAAAGGAGCCAGCTCTCCCTTCAGCCACCCCAGGCTTTCCGGCTGAGTTTCCTTTTCACCCTGGGATTTCACATGGACCCTGAGCTCTGAAAGCAGATCACATATGGCCAGCCGTCACGCACAAGAATAGCCCTTTGTTCGTGAGAAGTTTCACAAAGCAAGTGGGAGAGGGGGAAGAAAACCTTTTTTTAAGCATGAAAATGCTTTACTGTAATTCTTCCCTCCCATCACCCCCTGCCCATTTTGTGCCATTTACTGACATCAGGACATTTGCTTTTTTCTTAGGGCTGAATCACAGCAGTTAGCCATAGCAATGGCAAAGGGATGGCTGTTACAGCCTTAGAAGGAAGGAGAATTGAGATCCTGGAGTAGGGCTGGGCATGGCATCGAACTAGCCCATCTCTGAGTCTTCTCCTCCTCCCAGCCGGCTTAAATGTATTGGTAGAACATTATTCAAACAAGCCCCTCAAATCAGTGAGCCTGTGATGTCTGAAATCGAACGCTCAAATCTGATTTTCAATTAGAGTGGAGAGAACCAGGCAGTCTCATGGTACTTTCCTGTGTATGAAGGGTGATATGATTCTCCTTGGTTTATCCAGACTGATTCATTCTTACTGCTCAAAAACAAACAAACAACAACTCTGTGGCATTAATGCCAATTTGAGGTCCCAGGGTCTCTGGGCACCAGTTGGTGATGGTTAATGTGATTTGGGTTTGGTTATTAAGTCTGCTATAGGCACCTGACTCTTCCTTCTGACTAGCTTAAATGGAAACTTCTAGGTGGTCCATGTATAATGCATGGCAGACACAGTTCTTAACCTGTCAATCATTTATTGGATTTCACTAAGGGCCAAATGTAGAGACCCCAGAATCAGTCAGATGTGCCCCTGTGTCCAGGGGTGTAGCCACCCTCCTGCCATTTCCTGGGAAAGAGACATTTTTTTTTGGTTCAGGACAGCAAATTTGTCATAAACATGAGAAAGGAAGGCTGTTATTTTTATTTATTGTGTTCATGACATAACGAGCTTCCCAGGTGGCGTTAGTGGTAAAGAACCCACCTGCCAACGCAGGAGACATAAGAGACTCAGGTTTGATCGCTGGTTCAGGAAGATCCCCTGGAGGAGGGCATGGCAACCCACTCTAGTATCCCTGGAGAATCCCATGGACAGAGGAGCCTGGAGGGCTACAGTCCATGGGGTTGCCAAGAGTCAGACATAACTGAAGTGACTGAGCACTCACGCAATAATGTAATAAATAAGGAACTTTACTATGTCAGACTCTTTTAATAGGATTGTAGGATTTTCAAACTGGTTCAGAATGCTGGCTCTCCAGCTGGACAGCCTGGGCATAAGCCTCGGTTGACTTTACTATAAAGTTGTCATAGGACTGGATTCATAGATTTGTTGGGGAGATCACATAATTATTTTACAAAATGTGCTCAGAATACAGCCTGGCACTTAAAGCCATGTTACCTTTAAATCTCTGATTCATGCATTCCTCAAAAAATGAGTAGGGGTGATGGTTGCCCAAGTCTGTGAATATACTGAACTCCCTGAACTGTAGGCTTTAAGAGAGTGAATTTTATGCTGTGTGAATTGCATCTCAATGAAGCTGTTAGAAAAATAAAATAAACTGAGTACCTACTATTGCTAAGTTGCTAAGACACTACTTATGCTAAGTTGTGTCTGACCCTTTGTGACCCATGGACTGTAGCCTACCAGGTTCTTCTGTCCATGGAATTTCCCAGGCAAGAATACTGGAGTGGGTTGCCATTTCCTTCTCCAGGGGATCTTCCCAACCCAGGAATTGAACCCACATCTCCTGCATTGCCTTTTAAAATTGAGCAGGTCAGTGACCTGCTGAAGGTGAGTAGCAGAGACAATTCTAGAGCTCAGATTCCTGGCACACAAGTCAAGCTTTTTTCAAACTATTTTCAGGAATGACATGAAGATCACAATTCAGATTAGAAGCTGAATTTCTGTCCTTTTGCAAAACCAGATCTTCAGTTAAGAAAGAAGAAAATAATATTTTAAAAAATAAATCACTGCTGTACAGCAGAAATTAACATAACATTGTAAATCAACTATACTTCAGTTTAAAAGAAAACTGACCATCTACGGTCACCAGATCTTTGCAGCAACTCCCCTTACCTGCTGCACACACCTCTGTGCTTCCCAAGATTTCAGCCAGGTTTAAATACCTATATACACTATGGAAAAGATGCCAACATTCTCCCCACCCCAGCTCTGGATATATAGAACAGAGACTGTTCAGTTAGGTTTTTCAATGAGCTGTTACTTTCATAACCACTTTTTGACATTTAACAATTAGATCTTCCTCTTAAAAAAAGAAGAAAGAAGGAAAGGAAGGAAGGATAGGAGGAGAGAAAGAAAGAAGAAAAAAGAGGAAAGAAGGAAAGGAAGGCAGGCAGGCAGGATGGAATGCTGTCCCTGCCTTGCTTGTCCCATTGCAGGACAAGGACAGCATTTAAAAATTACCCGCACTTACCACCACTAACAAAAACTAATAACAAATTTGTCCCTGTGGTGAAGAAAACTTTCCTCGTTCTTGAGATTTCCAAGCTAAGTCTAAATTTCCAGACAGTTTAAGAAGAGAGGAATGTTTTAGAAATCAGATAGTTTTCCTAGACATATATACCCTACCATGTGTAAGATAGATAGCTGGTGCAAAGCTGCTGTATAACACAGGGAGCCCAGCTGGGTGCTGTGTGATGACCTGGATTTGGGGAGAGGAGGGAGGCTTAGGGAGGTGATATATGTATACTTATGGCTGATTTTGACTTGTTACATGGCAGAAACCATCACAACATTGTAAAGCAATTTTCCTCCAATTAAAAAATAAATTAAAAAAAAAGAAAAGAAGATAGTTTTGTTTTTCCTGCAGAATCCATTTATAAAGTAAATAGAAACCATCGTAGATCCGGAGCCGCCCCGCAGCCCTCGGCTCGCGTCAGCCTCCTGCCTTTTCTGCCATCTGCTTTGTTCTGAGATCTCTTCCTTCGCCTGACATCTGGTTTGCGGGATAAGGGAAAGTCACTTCCTCCGAACTAGTGAAATGACTATCAGGAAAAAAAAATGGCTCAAGTTTCCAGGCGGTTATGAATGAGATGTTTTTCTGAGTGTCCTGAGAAACTATCTTGAGGAAGGAAACCTGAGAAGGTGCAAGCCTTCAGCGCCCCCATTTCCCCAGGATGGGCTTCAAGCCCTTCTTGCTTTAGTGGCCCGGAGGGCACCCGGCTTTCCCGAGAGCAGATGGGCGGCATTACCTCACCCCACGGCTCGTGAATAGGTTTGCTCCCAGGGGGTGGAATTGTCCCAGAGTCTATTATGAAATCTCATTTGCTTTGCATGAATCAATTCAGGAGTTCTGAGAAAACAAAATCTCAAAGACGAAAAATGGTAAAATAGGCCTGTCATTTGGGGCTACCCAGCTAATCAGGTTTGCTCTGAGGTTGCTCTGACTTGGCAGGTGATGGGCAGAGTAATTTTGCATTTTTGTGATGCAGAGGCCTTTTAATTGAATTCCATTTCTTATGGGGAGGAGCAAAACCGATTATAAATACCTTTCACCTTCCCCATCTCCCTTTTCTCTCTCTCTCTTTTTTTTTTTTTCTAGGACTGTAGCCTCTGAGGCATATAATTTGGCCCTGAAAGCTGAGAGCTGGAGGAAAAGAGTGAAGGGGCGGGAATGAGGATGATAGCGGAGAATCATCCAAACAACACACAGCACCCTTTTTTTCTATCTTAAACTGTTTTATCAAGAAAGGTACAGAGAACTGGGTTTCCCTTCAGCCAGCAATCTCAGGCCTTTTATAAATCTGACTTTCCAAGGGTTGGGCTTCCCTGACAACTCAAACAGTAAAGAATTTGCTTGCAATACAGGAGACCTGGGTTCAGTCTCTGGGTCGAGAAGATCTCCTAGAGAAGGGAATGGCTACCCACTTGAGTATTCTTGCCTAGAGAATCCCATGGACAGAGGAGTCTGGCGGGCTACAGTCCATGAGTTTGCAAAGACTAACACTTCCTTTCTCTTCCAAGGGTTACACATTTAACCTTGACTTAAGCTGAGGTTTGAAAGAGCAGGCTTGATATCTTTGGGCCCAGAAGGAGGCAGAGGTTGCCTTGCTGCTGTTTTAGAAAGATGAGACAGTGATGAACAAGGTCATGCAGCAGCCCCCCACCCACGTAGAAGAAGCTGATAATTGTCTACTTGCTTCTCTGTCTCTGGATCTAGTCTCTTCTCAGTCACATGGAGAAAACTAAGGCAGTTTATCATAGGATTCTGCAGAATCATTTTATAAGAAATGGGCTGAGGTTTTTGTTCAGAGAATAGGGTGATTCCCTTCAAGATTACATGGGCAGGAGTGGGTAGCCTGAGAAAGGCCTGGAAATAGATGGCTTACTTTTCATTCTTTTACTGTGTCCCACACAGAAGCTCCTTATGCCCCAAACAGGCAGAAGACCATGTCACATAGCCCCTGATATGTGGACACCCTATATTGCTCCCTGGCCCCTTGAAGGCCACCCAGGCACTCTTAGAGAAAGAGGGATGGTTTTTAGAATTTATCTCAAGGAACCTTTTTAGAGAGCCTGAATAATTCCAAAGATTCCTATGATGTCCTTATCTTGGACACAGGATAAAAACACGTGAGGCAGCGCAGGCCCATCTCAGCCTAAAAAAGGAGTATATTTTCACAGGTGACTTGAAGGGGCTAGTCTGAGGATTTTCCATGAGGCAGAAGCGCTCTGCTGAGTGAGCCAAGGGTGGCTGTGCCCAGAAATCAAGTCATGCTGCCTCCTGACGTCAAAATGATGTTCCAGCAGACCTTTTCTGGAAATCTAGAATGGAAGAAATGGGAATAGAGGTTATGAAGAACATCTTACAGTAGTTGAAGCTTTTGAGAACCAATAAACCTTCATCAAGCAACTGAAGGTCCCTAATGTGATTAGGTGACTTTTCAGGCTTTTCTGTCAAATTAGGGATCAAACCTTGCTAAAGTAGAGATCTTAAAACCAGGCAGGGCTTCCCTGGTGGCCCAGTGGTTAAGAAATGGCCTTGCAGTACAGGGGATGTGGGTTCAATCATTGGTCAGGGAACTAAGATTTCACATCCTCGGAGCTGCTGAGCAGGGGGAACACAACTGGAGAGCTGGTGAGGCCCAACAAGAGATGCCACGTGATGCGACTGTGACCCGCCACAGCCAAACAATTAAAATAAGGACATAAGTATGTAAAACAAAACAAAAACCAGGCAGGCAGGATATAGGGTTGCCCCTGGGAGTCACAGTCCTGCTTGCCCCAGTCCCTAAGTGCCCCAGGGCCAAGGCTGTAGGTCTGGAAATGGCCCCCCTCACTGTATCCTGAACATTGGCCCGAGGGAATCATCTCTCATGGCCACTTTCTGGGTCTGTTCGAAAGAGAAATCGAGGGTAGGAAAATCTCTCAGTGCTTTTCAAGGTTACGGGCCAGAGCGGGGCCAACGGAGGCAGCCACACTCGCACTTGCCCACTTTTGGATGTGAGCGGCTCTCCACGTGAAACCCCTGGCAGCTGCTCTTATTCCCACTGGCCTCCCCAGAGGGAACACGGCCGACTTCTGCAGGCCTGCCTGAAACCATCTGCAGCTGCTGCGTGCTTTCAAGATGAGAATAAAGGCGTTTCCGCAGAGGTTAAGCTGGGAAACCCTCTGTATGAGATATTTTCCTTTTCATGGTTCCAGTTCCCTTGGGATATAATATATAAGCTACTTACTAGGCAGCTGGGTGGGTTGCTGGCCCACAGGGAGCCATGGCTGTCTTCTCCAGATTATTATACCAGCACCAGCCTTCTTGCCACCATGACAGTCTTGCTAGCCGAACCCCTGCCCTGTGCATGTTATGTATGGGATCTCCTTGGATACAACGTCTCTCTAAGGACCATATCCCATTTTCAGAAACTGAGGCTCAGAGAGGTCCAGTGTGGCTTCTCCAGCAAGCAGGTACAGAACCAGGATCAAAAACTTTTTTGTTTATTGCTGAATCCCATGCTCTTTCTAGGGCTTCCCTGGTGGCTAAGACTGTAAAGACTGCCTGTGATGTGGGAGACCCAGGTTCAATCCCTAGGTCGCGAAGATCCCCTGGAGAGGGGAATGGCTACCCCACTCCAGTATTCTTGCCTGGAGAATCCCATGGACAGAGGAGCCTGGCGGTCTGCAGTCCATGGGGTCGCAGAGTCAGATATGACTCAGCGACTAACACTTTCACACTCTTTCTGCCTCTGAAGTTCGGTTTGCTTTGTATCAGCACTTTCAGCCTCAGCTGCTCATCTAGCACCATCTGAGGGCAGGAATATTCTTATTAACAGAATAGTGCCTAAAGGCTTACTTCTGTAATCAAGACAATGTTTACTGAACTGATAGAAAAATGCAATGTGTTTGGAAATAATACAGAGATTTATTATTCTGTATTAGAGTATAAATTTTATCAAATGAGAGAAAATTTGCTGTCCAGTGTTACTGGCATCACATACTTTTTGTTTGTATTATCTTCAGGGCTGGATCAGAAAGGTTAAGTTAAGAAAATAAGATCAAACATTTAACAGTAAATGTGTTACTTCACTCCTGGCTTCAAATTTATTGGTTTTATGGGACCACTGAATTGAAATCCTGAAGTCCTTGGACCACTGCCTCTCGGAGCCTCAGGACAGCATGGCCACCGCTGGGATTCCATTCCCTCACCAGACTCCTGGCTTGGTTGGGGGTTAGCCAGAAAGCAGGCCTCTATCAGGACAGAAAGTCAAGGCTGGCTAAGCAAATGGTACATCATAAACCACTCCTATGCTCCACGGCACCTGAACTTAAGACCCAAATTCTGTATGGTCTGGCCAATCCACCTCTCTAGACATCGTTTCTAACATAAAACCCCTGCTCCATCCCAAGGCAGGGAAGGGGTAAAGGGGGGACTTTTCCTCTATGCAGCTTAGGTTCCTTGGCTGGAGTCTTGCAAATTAGACTGAGAAAAGACAGGGTAACAAGAGAAAAGGAACCATATTTTTTAATGTGTGCATGCCGTGCAGTACACATGGGAGTACTCAGTGACGAGTAACTCAAAGGGGTGGTTAGACCTTGAATTTCTGTATTATCTTAGCAAAGAACAATTCTTTTGTAGAGAAGTGACAAGACAAAAGAAAAGGACTTTGAGCTTCGAGGGTTAGCAAATTGTGAGATGGCAACTCTATGGGGAGACTAATGACAGATTGGGCTTCCCAGGTGGCGCCAGTGGTAAAGAACCCACCTGCCAATACAGGAGACATAAGAGACATGGGTTCAGTCCCTGGGTCAGGGGCGTCAGGAAGAGCCCCTGGAGGAGGGCATGGCAACCCACTCCAGTATTCTTGCCTGGAGAATCCCATGGACAGAGGAGCCTGGTGGGTTACAGTCCATAGGGTCGCAAAGAGTCGGACACAACTGAAGTGACTGAGCATACACACTGGTAGATCAGGGCTAAGAATTGTTAAGGGCCATCTCTGAGCTGATGAGGGTCTGGGGTTGCCTCTGGTAATTAACTTCTGTCCTTCCTGGTAGAGAGAAGAAGGGGGACGCCTTTGCAAATGATGTCCTGCTGCTGCTGTTGATAGGTGTTCAGTCATGTCTGACTTCTCTTCCAGGGTATCTTCCTGACCCAGGGATAGAACCTGAGTCTCTTGCATCTTCTGCGTTAGCAGGAGGATTCTTTACCATTAGTACCACCTGGGAAGCCCTTGATGTCCTGCTTCTGGACAAATAAGGGAAAAGCAGAGAGAGTTTTTTTTTTTTTTTTTTCACATCTGCCTCTTCATAGTTGCATTCAGTTCAGAATAAGCCCATGCCAGAGAACCATACTTTGGGGTGGCAATCCTAATACCATTTATCAGCTGCCGATGTTTCGTACCGTTTCTTGTCCTTGCTTCTCTTGCCTGCACCCCAGGGCCTTTCACATCTTCCTGGAACAAGCTTCGGTTCTCACCATGGCTTAGTCAACTCGTCATCTTTCAGATGGCAGCTCAGTTGTCACTTCCTCACCAAAGCCTCCCCTAGCTCAATCACCCTGTTAGAGAGTGTCAAAGAACCCAGTGCCTTTTTCCCCAAGCATTTATAACAGATGCAACTTCACATGTATTTGTGACGAAAAAACATCTTGCTTTACCACTCCCATTAATTTCCAGAGGGCAGCTCCATGCCTGGTTCTCCCCATGTGTCCCAGTGCCCGGCCCAGCACCTGAGACACAGAAGGTACCCGTTTGCCACAGCAAGTGAGTGGGTGCAGCTAAGCGCCCCCCATATACCGGGCCCTCCCCTCCCCCCAGTATCCAGCTCTCCTGCTCATGGAGACTGTGGAGTCTATGATAAAGTTGCAGCCGGGGAGACAGTAAGTAAATGAATAGCTCACATGTCTTAATAGTAGTGTTAAATTTAGAAACAGAGCTTCAACCATAAAAAAGAATGCAATCATGCCATTTGTAACAATATGGATAGACCTAGAGATTATTATAGTAAGAAAGAGATTATAATAGTATATAAGAATGATATCACTTACATGTGGGATCTAAAAAAAATGATACAAATGAATTTATTTATAAAACAGAAACAGACTCACAGACAGAAAACAAATTTATGGTTTCCAAAGGGGAGAGGCAGTGGGGGAGGGACAAATTAGGAGTTGGGGATTAGCAGATACAACTGTTATGTATAAAATAAACAACAAGGTCTTAGTATATAGCACAAGGGAAGTATATTTAATATCCTGTAATAAGCCATAATGGAAAAGAATATAAAAGGAGAGCTAGCCATGCCTCACTTCAAATTTCCAGACTTCTAGACCTCAGCAGAAGGCAATGGCACCCCACTTCATTACTCTTGCCTGGAAAATCCCATGGATGGAGGAGCCTGGTGGGCTGCAGTCCATGGGGTGGCTAAGAGTCGGACACGACTGAGGGACTTCACTTTCCCTTTTCACTTTCATGCATTGGAGAAGGAAATGGCAACCCTCTCCAGTGTTCTTGCCTGGAGAATCCCAGGGACAGGGGAGCCTCGTGGGCTGCCGTCTATGAGGTCGCACAGAGTCGGACATGACTGAAGTGACTTAGCAGCAGCAGCAGCAGCAGGGGAGAAGGGAATTCCAAAGATGCAGCTTTTGATAAAGCCTTGATCTTCCACCTCATGCAACTTCTGCTTAGAAAGGAATTAGAACCTAGAGTATGGCTGTTGCAGAGATTCTTCTTTGCAGTTTTCCCTCTGGCTGTTTTTTCTACTTTCTCTTGAATTTTTATCTTGATGGCAAATGTCTCTTATGAATCATGTTGTGTATGTAAGTTCCCCTAACAGGTTTATTTTTGTTTGAAATTTGATCTGCTGTCTATAGAGGCACTGGCACCAAGACCTCCGTGGTTAGAACTGAACCCTTCTGAATGGAGAGAAATTATTCACTTTTTGGGCAAAAGATCCATTTTAAGTTTTTATTTCTTTCTTGCTCAGCTTTCTCTTTTGGCCTTATGAACTTGGATCCATTGTTCCCATCTCCTTTATGGCTGTGCCGTGATCCCTTGACCGTCTAAAGAGGTGCCATCTTGTAGGATTTCTCAAGGGTCTCATCCTGAATCAGTAGAACCTCTTAAATTGCCCCCTGGAAGCTCCCATGTTTCTGTATGTTTGTCACTTAGACACAGTTCTTTTTTTCCTTGCTTGTAATCTAAATGCAGCCTAGGAAATTTACAAGAGTTCAACTGTTTTTTTAAATTTTTTTTGAACAGTAAGGTGTCACATCTTGAGTTCAGTTCAGTCTCTAACTGGATTCTGTCCAGATTTATTGTTTGGGTTTCAGAGATTTAGCCCCAAACTGAGAACTATATTGAAACAGGTCCAGATCTGCTAATGTTTGAGATTCCTCCCAGAGCACAAATGGTCTCTCACTTGAAGCTCCCCTAAGTGCGGTTCTTGAATCTTCCATCTCTGTGTTCCCAGTAAACACTCACGGTAGAAACAGTTAACAATTAATCTGCTTATGTTCTAGTGACTTGAAAATTAAGCATCAACATTTCTGAAGCCTCTTTTTATCAAGGTCTGAAGGGTGGTTTTCATAGCTGTTACAAGGCCTTGGTTTATCAGCTCCAATGGTCTGGAAATGCCTTAGACCTGAATATTTGGGATGAGCAGAGTGTGCTCAGCTTAGGAATTCCAAGAAGGCAGAATCAAGATAGAGAGCAGCCAAGGCTCCCAGGTGTGAAATGAAACCAGTTTCTAAACCTGATTCTTCTGCTTAGTTGTAATATTTAACACTTGGACTCCCTTGAGATTTTTGCACCTGGTTGGAATGTTTTGAACCTTGGAATAATGCTTCTTTGTGGATTTACCTGTGAAACATAACATAGTTCCAAGCTATCTCATAAGGGTGCTGTTGACATCTTCAAAATGTTGATTTTATCTTCCTGGTGCTTCAGAAGTATGAAATGGTATCCTGAGACTATCTGGGCCCTTTCTCTCTATTGAGATCTTAGTTGACAGATGAATCAACTTGCTCAAGTTAGTGATACTGTCTCTTAAGTGATGTACTGCGTCATCCTACCCAGCATCCCCATTTTACAGGAGGAGAAATAGAGATGGCGGAAGGAGCAAGGCTAGAATCCCTTCCTTCTACACTGTAAATTCAGGCAAGGGTCTATATACCTCTTAATGGTTAGTTTTCTGGAGTTTCACCTCGAAAGATAGTAAGTCAGAAGCTTGAATACACATGTGTCCTGTGGCTCTTTTGAGACTGGCTTGCAGTAAACCCCTTGGGTTATTTATACCAGGAAAGGGCACACTTATACCAGGAAAGCATGAATGTGTGATGTAAATGCTCGCATTGTAGTTCCCATACAATAGCAATAATCTATGCTCATGGTTCCCTGATAGCATCTAAGTATTGATATTATTGCAACTTAAAATTTGGTTGCTTTGTAACTCCTACATGGGAGTTGAATCAACTTCAGTGCACTTGACCCAAGTTTCTGCTTTTTCTATAGTTTTGGGGAGGTTTTGTCATTAATGGCAACCCACTCCAGTATTATTGCTTGGAACATCCCATGGACAGAGGAGCCTGGCAGGCTACAGTCCATAGGTTTGCAAGAATTGGACACGACTTAGCACTATCTTTCTTTCTTTGTCATTAACAGGTAGTAGTTGTTTTAAAGGACTCGATCGTTAAAAAAATAATTAGGAGTTAATTTTTAATAATGTCCATTTGGTGGCTACAAATTACTATGTTTTAAAGCCCCTGTTATTTGACCCCTGTTCATTTCCTGCTCTTGATTGGTGGTGAACAGCAAGGCTAATGAAATGCCTAAGTACTGCTGTGTTTCACAGCTCATTACTCTAGGGAGTTGGTCTTTTTTTTTCTTTTTTAATGTAGGTAGACATAAAATTTATCAGCAGGCAAATCCATGAGGAACTAACTTTATTACAAGGATCCTTTTAGACTTGCAAATTCCCTCTGCTAGTTAATTAATTTTGCACAATCATCTATTTGGTTTTTATTCCAAAGCTTCTTGCCTAATGTAAGAAGGCTCTGCTTGATGAAGCGGTGTGGTCCAGTTGTTTTTTATTTCTATATTTCCCTGTCTAGTCTAATGCTCTTTTTTACCTCTCCAGATTCTTTCAAACTCCCTTACCCCTCTTACTACAACATAAACACACAAATTATTACAAGTCACTAAGATCCTTAGAGATTTGAGAGATTATCAAGTGGCTACATTGCATATTTTTGCATTGACGACTGTGTTTCTCTGGCAAGCACGGTTTAGATTTTTTTGAAGAGGTAAACCTCGGGTCCTTCAGGCTGGTTTTCTCTGTGGTCGAGATGCTGGTGGAATCCTCTGGGTCACAGCAGGCTCACAACTCTGACCCCCAGATGATGAGACCTTGTGACTAAGGTCTGAGAGAGTTGACTACAAAGGAAACCAGAAGTCCTGAGAGCCAGATCCAAAGGTGGCTGGCAGGAAGAAGATTCTAATCCAGAAAGGCAGCCTCTGGGGGTGTGAAGTGAGGTTTAAAGGGGAGGGACCGTATGTCTGACCACCTCAAGGCTTCTCCCAGCATCACCTCTGGTGGACATGTAAGCCTGCAGCCTCTCTTAGGGGAGAACAGAAGCCTCCCTTTGGGCTCGTGCTAAAGGAAAGCTACTGGGAAGACGGAGGATGGGTGCTCAGTGCTTTTTCAGTCCCAGCTCAGGTGCCCCGAGGCTCGTGTTGTTTTGTTTGTGAAGACAAGCACGTGTGTTCCTAGACATCCATCAGCAGCCCAGAAATTGGTTGCCATTCAGCTCTCAAACAAATGGTGAGTTTATTAAACCGCAAACTGCTATCTCCATTAGGAAACATTCAATTCCACCATTAGCCCTGAGGGTTAAAGAGCCCCTCTTTCCTGTCTGCTCTGCTCTGTCCCTAAACAATGCTTTGATGTGCACGGTGCTCCTAGTGGAAGATAAGTCGTCAATTAACCCAACTGGAAGGTTCACCTGAAAACAGACTTTTCAAAGAAGGGATTATCTCTGAGTTGTTAACCACTGATTGACGTTATCTGTCTGGGATATATTCTTACGCCAAGGCTTAATCTCCACCTATATAACAAAGGTGCAAAAGTATTCTAGTTATTTGTTTTGTTTTTAAAGTCACTGTAGAAATTGGATCTTAGATCACTTGAGGCTGGGGTAGAGGTGACCATAGCCTTTCCCAAAGAAGTTAGCATTTTAATGCCTTCAAGAATTGGTCCTAATGCTATTAAGTTATTCGGGTGTTATTTTTTTAAAAACAAAGTATAACAGAACCATCTATTTTTAGAATTCTATTAGCAATATTGTGAATTTAAGCATAGTGCAGATGCAGCAAACCTGTAATTGTGTGCTTGGGATTTGCAAGTCAGAACAAGGCTTTTTTTCCTCCTCCTCCCAGATGCTTTCGAATGCTGACAAACTGGCATTGATTTACAACTTTTCCGGAAAATATCATTTAAATAAGTTAAGCTATTTCACTGTTATTTTTTTCATTGTGCCTTTAGTTTTCTAGCATGCTTATGAGACCAGCAAGGGGCTATAAAAATTAATTGCAAATATTTAGAAAGCAAAATAGGGTGGTCACTCCACTATCCTAATATTAATGCAATTAATAGTTATTTTATTTTCTTCTAGTCTTTTTTCCCCTGTGTTTGCTACAAAGATATAATCTGTCTACCTAGATTCTGCTTCCAAAGTGGTTAGCTTCACAGAATGTTTTAAAAATTATAGTCCCTAACTGCTTAGTGGGTACAGAGTTTCTCTTCCGGGTAATGACAAAAATCTGTGGTGATGGTTGTACAACATTGTGAATGCCAATGCCTTGTACCCTTAAAATAGTAAAAATGGCAACTTATAAATATTTTACCACAGTAAAAAAAAAAAGTATATGAAAGATTTGAAGATATGCCTCCAGATTGATTTTTCTTTTTCTTTTTTTTTCTGTTTTGAGAATTAAAGCATTGACAGGTTTCAGAGTTTGCTATGGGCTGGAAGGAAATTTTAGTGTGGAGTTTATTTTTCACAGAAATCAAAAACTTCAACTTTTCAATACTGCTTAGGGTTTGCAATAAACCTGTCATTTGGAGGGAAAGTTTCAGCAGTGGGATGGCATGTTATTATAACATCAGAAACCTTGGAGGCTGAGAAGTGTTGTTTCAGGTCGAGGTCATTAAAACCCTCCCAGGGACACAGAAGCCTCTGAGGGCAGTGCCGACAGTCTTTGATTGACAGTGGCTGATAGTGAGGTTCACAGGCTCAGGTGAGGAGAACCCTGCCCTCAGGGAGCCCCAGCAGTGACCCAGCAAGTCCTCTAGAAGGAAGCGGAGATTCACAGAGCCATTCATTCTACAAGGCTGCTTCTCACACCCAGAGACTTGGGATGGATCAGGGAGCAGGTTGGACGTGAGGGAGGTAAGGGCCAAGTCTGAGGGGCCACCCAGGGATAAACTTAGGAAAGTAGGGGACTTCCCTGGTGGCCCAGTGGTTAAGACTGCGCTTCCAACGTAGGGGGCGCAGCTTCAGTGCTTGGTCAGGGAACTGAGATCCCACATACCCAGCAACGTTGTCCCAAAAAATAAAGAAGGAAAGCAGATCGGGTTTGGGAAGGATGCTGCTGCTGCTGCTGCTAAGTCGCTTCAGTCGTGTCCGACTCTGTGCGACCCTATAGACGGCAGCCCACCAGGCTCCGCCGTCCCTGAAATTCTCCAGGCAAGAATACTGGAGAAGGGTGGAGGGCCCTTAATTCCAGACTCAAAGGTTTCTATTAGAAAGTAGTCCAAGTGACACTGATCACAGTCCTAGCTGGGCCAAGCTGTGGTGGGGGAAGGAGGATCCAGACGCAAACCACAGTGGCACTCCTGATCTCCAGCTGGGTGGGGTTCAGATCACTAACTAGGGTTGCCTTTCTGGACCACACACCTGACTTCCTTTGGCCCTGGGAACCTCAGTCCCAGAAGTGGTTGTTATGGTACATTTATGTTCCTGAATTCTTAAGTACTGCATAGAAGGATCCAGGCTTACAAAGAGGAGGGCAAGCTAGTTGTGTGAACCTAACTGGGCTCCATGTTTTAAACAGCTCGTGCTCTCTCAAGTGCTTCCTTTGTGTTCCTATCCCAACCTCTGAAATTAACTGGCCTAGTACCTGATTTGTTAAACATGAATTAGAGAGTGAAATCAAGCAGTGATTTTAAAGAATACTTCTTATAACGGGCTCAGCCACATTACTGAAAGGAAGCCTCTCAGCATTGCATGCTGACATGGAGGGGGGCTGACTTGGTGAGGACGTGACAAACCTCTTGGTGCCACTGCAGTTTTCTGCAGGTAAAGCCTTGCTCTCTCTCCCTTCCCCACCCTCTTAATGGCCACCATGCCCTGCCAAGATGAGATACAGGAATTGTTTTTTTTTTTTTTTTGCAGGTATTAACTCTTAAAAAAATTTTTTTTAATTGCAATATTGATTTACAGTGTTATGTTAGTTTCAGGTGTACAGCGAAGTGATTCAGTTTTATAAATAAATTTTCTTTTTCAGATTCTTTGTCTATACAGCTCATTACAAAATACTGAGTAGAGTTCCCTATGCTATATAGTAAATCCTTGTTGTTTATCTGTTTTATACATAGCCGTGTACATATGTTACTCCCAAATTCCTAGTTTATCCCCCCGCCCTCCCCCTTTGGCAACCGTAAGTTTGTTTTCTATGTCTGTGAATCTGTTTCTGTTCTGTAAGTAAGTTCATTTGGAGATACAGGAGTTTTAACTCTCTGCACCAATTCTGAGGTTCAGCCTGAAATCACAAACACAGGGAGCATGGCTTGATGTTATATTTGCTCAGTTTGCATAAGATGTGCTCAGAAAAACTTAGGGGGAAAATACGGGAGATGGAATGTTTTAGAATACAGCAAAGCAACATCTGGGCTCAAGGCAACCTCTCTGTTCCATCAGCCTTCTAGCATCTCAGACTTCAGATGTTTGTTGGTTGTGTTCCCAAGGCATTGAATGCTCCTCCCACCCCAAGCCTAGGCCCTGTTATTTCCTGACTTGGGGCCCCAGCTTCTGCCCTGCTCGCCTGGGGAGGGTTCCACATCCGGAATGGACTGGCTGCCCTCAGATCCTTGCTATTGTGGTCCAAACTGTGTACCAGTCAAAGAGACATTCTTGGGAGTGGCCAGACATTATCTAGAGAATTCCAACCACTCCACTGAAGAGAAAGTCATTCACCTTGAGCCTTTAGGAGAGAAGTCCAGGCATCTGAAGTGGGGGCAGATGGCAGATACAGTTAAGACTAAGCTGAGACATACCTAAGAACTCAGGGTGAATTCTTAGATTCAGTGAGCCATGGAACATCCTGTGTCTTGGGACGCAAAAAGGCTGTTAATATTTGCTTCTTTATAGTGAACTTAAAAGAGGTGGACAAACCAGGGCTTAGAGCTTGACCCTGTCACTTCGTTGCTTTGTGTCCTTGGGCAAGTTGTTGAAGCTCTGAGCCTCAATGTCTTTCTCTGCAAAACAGATTATACCCTACTTCAGGGTATTGCTGTGTGGCTCTCTTGAGATAATATATGTAAAGGGCATAGTGAAATGCCTAGACATCATTGCTGATGCTGCTGCTAAGTCACTTCAGTTGTGTCCGACTCTGTGCGACCCCATAGATGGTAGCCTACCAGGCTTCCCTGTCTCTGGGATTCTCAAGGCAAGAACACTGGAGTGGGTTGCCATTTCCTTCTCCAATGCATGAAAGTGAAGAGTGAAAGTAAAGTCGCTCAGTCGTGTCCGACTCTTAGTGACCCCATGGACTGCAGCCCACCAGGCTCCTCCGTCCATGGGATTTTCCAGGCAAGAGTACTGGAGTGGGGCGCCATCGCCTTCTCCAGCCTAGACATCGTAATGTTCAGTTAATAGTTGTGACCACTGTCATCCATATCAGTTCTATTTCCTGTGAAGGAAACTGGCACACAACTGAGGCAGCGAGCTCATGGGAAGTGTTCTAGGATTCATTTAGGGTATGTGGTGAGGTGGACAAAGAATCTTGGGGCTCATCTTTCTCGTGTGCTAAGTCCAACTGTTCCAGCTTCTTCAAGAGGCAAGATGGTAGTTAAAATTCCTGAGACCAGCAGCTTCACCACTTACTGCTGTATGTCTGGGGGACAAGTCACTTAAAAGTCCCTGGGTCTCAGTTTCCTGAGCTGTACAACAGCGCTAGGAAGAGGCCTGGCCTCCTAGGGTGGGTGTTGAGGAATAAACGTGATTCTGCTTTCAGATTGCTTAGTCCGATGCCTGGTATATCATAAATGCTCAGTGTAAGGTTTTCATCCTCTGATCATCGACCTCAGCCGACCCCTGAGGTCTCCTGGCCGCCCAGTTTGACAGGCACATATGCATCACCAGCTCCAGGACTGCAGCTTCAGTCTTCGCTGATCACCAGCATTCCCGAGTGCTTCTGCCCGCAGCCGTGCTACCTGAGGATGCCCTGATTCCACAAGTATCTCTTTGCTCTCCCCAGTTTGTCCATGAATTTTCAAAAGTGCACATACCCTGTGGCCACCCGCCTCTGGCAAAACTTGAAAGCCCTCTTATTGGCCTGCTGCCAGAGGACAGAGCAAGAGTGACCTGCCTGCCTTGTGTCCAGGGCCTCCCCTGCCCTGGGCAGGTGACAAGCTGCTTTCACGTGCTGTCTCTTAGGGAATCTGTGTTACAGCCTTAGAAGGGAGATGTGTTTGTTTCCCTTTGCTGCCATCATAAATTACCATAAATTTAATCAGGGTTGATTCCTTCTGGTGGCACATAAGGACAATCTGTTTCGTGTCTCCTCCTAGCTCCGAGTGTTGCCAACAATCCTTGGCGCTTTTTGGCTTGTAGACGAATCGCTCCAATTTCCGTCTCTGTATTCACATAGTTTTCCTTTGTGTATGTCTTTGTATGTTCTTTCCTCTTATCAGAACACCCCACCTGTCACTGGACTGAGGGCTCACCCTAATCCGACATGACCTCATCTTAATCAGTTACATCTGCAAAGACTTGATTTCCAGATAAGGTCATATTTTGAGGTTCCCAGTGAATGTGAATTCTGGGGGAGAGACCCTTTCAGCCACCGCAGTAATTAGTATACCCCTTTCTTGTCTGGTTGCTCAGTCATGTCTGACTCTTTGCAACCCATGGGCTATAGCCTTCCAGGCTCCTCTGTTCATGGGATTATTCTTGCAAGAATACTGAAGTGGGGGGCCATTTCCTCCTCCAGGGGGTCTTCCCAACCCAGGGATCTAACCCACATCTCCTGTGTCTCCTGCATTGGCAGGAGGGTTCTTTACCACCCAGCCACCTGGGAAGCCCATTATATACTGTTAATAAAGGAGTAACCCAAGTTTCAGAGAGGAGAAAATCCCTTACATAGCATCACACAGTTTGTGTGATACCAGAGGATTCAAACTGTGACCTTTTCTCTAGACTTGAGTTCTCCCTATTGGATCATCTTGCCACTCACAAGTAAGTAGAAAATAAAATAAGGAGATTAAAAAAAAAACTAAGGCAGCAAACTGGTGAGCAGCAGTTGGCCACTGGATCAAAGGCGGGCTCTGGAGGGTAAACAGGATGAACGGAGACTGTGCGAGTGAATGGGGACCCCTCCCCCCTTTTTTGTTTCTGGTTCTCAGACTTTATCCTGTTTCCATAGTTAGTATAACTTGTTGGCTTTCAAGCGCAGTGCTTGCTCCTGGGATTCCGCAGCCCTGCAGAGAGAATCTCAGAAATGGGACCTGAAGTGCTGATAGTAAGCCAAGGGAAGGAGCACATTTCTTTGTGCAAAGTCAAATACCTTCTGTGACTCCACCTTGCCCTGACTAACTGCTAGTCAGTGTTTATCATGCATCCCCTTGGTGGATGGAGAAATTCCATGCTCTTCTTCTCTTGGAGAGGTTCCTTCCTGGCACTCAGAGCCACAGAAGCATGTGACTGGCCCTCAGCTTCCGGCAGAGCCAGGCTCAGGCTGCCCAAACCTTGCCCAGTATGTGGTCCAGCATAGCTGGCCCCGGGCGAGACTGGGAAGCACAGAGCTGTGGGCAAGGTAGTGGTGGTGGGGGTCGTATCACGGGCGCTCCCTGCTTCTGGCTAAAGCATGGGACTAGAGCAGAGTCAGAACCAGGGTAGGTCCTTGGAGTCAAGGGGAAGTTTCTCTTGGTTTGGGCTCAGTATCCCACGGAATCCCTGGCATCAGTTCATGTAGGAGGTGGAGTCAGAAGATTTTATGGGCCTGGCTTGAGCTTTTCAAAGTGCTTCTTGGCTACCCACTTACACCCTGCTCTTCATCAGGCCAGTGTCCCCAACGCATGCGCCAATCCAGAGCAGTACACTCAAAATTGATCATCTGGACTGTCCTGGGGTCCTCTCTTCCTGCTCAAGCAAGTCAGAGTGAATTGGATCGGAGGTCTGTTTGCTGCACAGCCTGACTTTGTGCTTTCGAAGAAGCCTAAGAAAGTACCATTTGTGAGTTTTCAGGCTGTCGGTTCATAGTGACACTGATAAGCATGATGATGAGGCCTGTTGTGTGGATGAGAGTCTAAACCTTCTAGAGCCTTCCACTGGTTCCCTTGCAATCCACAGGTCCTGACTCAATAGGATCAGACCTCTTTTCTGTTGGTAAGTGGTAGATCCTTTTGCTGAGTTTTGTTCAAGCTCATCAGGTATTTCATGGAAGGGGTACCTTTGATTGTTGGGCTTTTTGTTCTTCTCCAGAGTTGTGAGTGTTGTCTTGGGGAAGTAAAGCCTTCCTGTGGGACATCTCTTGCCTTTGAGTGGAGAAGAACTTGGTGGGTGAGCTTGTAAAGAGGGCCCAGCTCCATGCTGAGTCCTCTTGCTGACCTCAGATGCTCAGGCCTGGCCTGAGGGCTGGAACTAGGTGACAGAGGGAGGGGATCCCGAGGCAGAAATGGCACTTGGGTCCAGGGTTAAAGATTGCTTTGCAGAATTATCCTGCATCCCATCTTCCCAGCACTCCCTGTATTTATTTATTTTCTAAAAAAAATTTTTTTGTTTTTTTGGCCACACTCCATGGCATGTGGGATTTTGATTCCCTGACCAGGCAGGGATCGAACCCTTACCCCCTGCATTGGAAGCAGAGTCTTAAACCACTGTATCGCCAGGGAAGTCCCAGCAGCATTACTGGGACATACTTTAAACATTAGTGAGATGTGGTGTTTTTGCTTACAGAAGACTAGACTTAGCAAACCCAAAATATTATTTTTAAAACTTGACTCAAAGCTTTGAACTACATTTCAAGAACAGAGAAAATTGATTCAAATTCACTGAGTCCCTGTTTGTGTATCTGTCCAGCTGTCTGTCTGATAGGTGGATGGGAAGCTACTTGATTGACTCCACTGCACAATTAAATTGAGTGCAGCGCAAAAAAAAAAAAAAAAAAAGACTTGTTTAGAATAACAAATCAGGTCAGCCTCCAATTCTTGCCCTCTGCTTGCTAATCAGAGCTTGGAAAACTTTTTAATGGGGTTTTCCTATGACATATCCTGTCTGTGACACAGTTCATGAAACTCTATGACATTTGACTCCCAGAGAGGAATTTGGTTACTCATAGAGTGTTTCACAACTTTTCTGGGAATAGACAGCTCATGGAAGGAAAATGTCCATCTATAACAGATTACAGTGTCACACGATTGTGTAGTGTGAGCATATGATACATTATAGCATAAAAAGCATAACTTCCTCCAGGGAAGGTCACGTTTGAAGCACACTTGTCCATCATGGCTGAGTAAAGGAGATGGAAATTGGAGATTGAGAGGTGTTGGAATACCTAACAAGTAGACAAGATGGTCTTTTTTAAGTCTGCATGTATTTCAAGGTAAAATTTGTAACATTTATTGATGTATGATTACTTTCAGTGATTACTTTTCTAATTATAAAATTAATACATGCTCAATAATACAAACCTTTATAAAAGTTATGTTTCACTTCAGCTTATCACTCTGCCCTCAGCATTGAGTTTCCCCATTCTCCAAGGTTGACCAGTTAATATATTGATGTGATTCTTTCAAATAATATGTATATAAATGGTATCCTTGGCTTTGAGAAAGTGATTAATCTTCAGGTGTATAATCTGCCATCATGGTCCCAAATTTCCTTTTAGTTCTTGCCCATATCACTATTTATGTTTTAATGTGCTTAATTTTTTTACAAGTTAATATATGCACATGGTTGAAAATTCAAAAGGTGTAGAAGGGAACACAGTGAAAAAAAGTACTTATACATTATACATACCTGGAAACTAATATAAATATGTGCATGTGTGCGTGCTAAGTCACTTAAGTCATGTACAATTCTGTTCACACTCATTTTTTTGTTAACAGCTACCTCACATGTCCAGTCCACCCCATTCCAGAGAAAACCATTGTTCTCTCTTTGACAGTTACGCTTTCTGGGAAGATGCCCTGGAGAAGGGAGAAGGCAAGAGAGAAGGACCATTCTAGTCCTCTTGCCTGGAAAATGCCATGGACGGAGGAGCCTGGTGGGCTGCAGTCCATGGGGTCGCTAAGAGTCGGACACGACTGAGCGACTTCACTTTCACTTTTCGCTTTTATGCAGTGGAGAAGGAAATGGCAACCCACTCCAGTGTTCTTGCCTGGAGAATCCCAGGGATGGGGAAGCCTGGTGGGCTGCTGTCTATGGGGTCACACAGAGTCAGACACAACTGAAGCGACTTAGCAGCAGCAGCAGCAGCCCTAGAGAAGGGAATAGCAACCCACTCCAGTAGTCTTGCCTAGAGAATTCCATGGATAGAGGAGCCTGGTGGGCTATAGTCCATGGGATTGCAAAGAGTTGGACACCAATGAGTGACTAATACACATACACACATCTATTACATATACATTAGATACACCTAGAAACTAATACAAATATATATAAACTATACAGTCACCTTCATTTTTTGTTAACAACTAAAGTAGCATGGCATGTACACTGTCCTGTACCACTTGTCACTTAACAGTAGATCTTTGAGATTGTTCGATGCCAGTTCTCAGAGAGCCGGGAGCTGTACTCTTAAAGGTTGCATATAATATTCCATTTTATGAATAGTCCAGGCCTCTAACTTGTAGTCTTTTATTTGGCCACCTCACGCGAAGAGTTGACTCATTGGAAAAGACCCTGATGCTCAGAGGGCTTGGGGGCAGGTGGAGAAGGGGACGACAGAGGATGAGATGGCTGGATGGCATCACCGACTCAATGCACATGAGTTTGGGTGAACTCCGGGAGTTGGTGATGGACAGGGAGGCCTGGCGTGCCGTGATTCATGGGGTCGCAAAGAGTCGGACACGACTGAGCGACTGAACTGAACTGAACTGATTATTGCAAGAAGTGTGGCATTGAAGATCTTTGGATAGAGGTCATTTTATACACATGCCACTATTCCTGAGTATAAATGCTTGAAAGTAGAATTACTGGGTGAAGAACATTGCATATTTTTAAGCTGGATGCATATGCCAAATTGCCGTGCAACTTCATGGGATTCGACGAGGGTACCTTTTTCCTCCCTTACTGATAACTAATTTTCTTGGTGAAAAATTTATCGCATAGTTTAGCTTTTCTTTTATGTGAGTGGGATTAGGAATCTTTTTCTAAGAATAATGTATATATTTTTTGTGTGTCAGCTATTTTCCATGTCTTTTGTCCATTTTTTGTGTTTGGGTTGTTAGTCTTTTACCTATGGTTTGTACAAATTCTTTATAAATCATGAATATTAAACTCTTGTGACATGTTGTAACTATTTTCTCAGTTTATTTCGATTTTAGCCACCATTCACTGAGTCCTTTTATTGTAGGACAAAGCCCCTAGTGGTCATCGTACTTCATGTCAGCTCCCTAAGGTAGCAGAAGTTTTGTATCCTTTTTTACAGAGAGAGGCCCAGGTGTGTTGGATACCAAAGCCCATTCTTAACCAGAACTTTGTACCCCTCTATACACAATATATTAATATAGCATCATTCCAGGTTGCCAGGTACTTTTGGAACTATCCTTTCTAAAGTTTGACCAGCATTCCATCAGTTCAGCAAATTGCAGTTTTCAGGTGCTGATTTTAATGACCACACATTTTCACTGCCGGCAGGTTTTTACTTTTCTAGACAAAATTGCCATCGATGCATTTCTCCTAAAGCTTTGCTCTCCAAGATGCACCATAATGGCACCAGTATTCCTGCAGGAGATAAGGGTACAGTGTCTGAAGGAGCTAACAGAGGGACCTTTTGAATCTATGATCCTTGATGGAGGGACCCAAAACAGACTCAGGGCAGAAATGAGGTTCCCAGCTTAGGGGTACTGTACTGGCCTTCTAGACTTTTCAGCCCCTTTCCCATGCACGGTCATCACTAGCTGCCTCTGGTTGTGGAATGAAGCCTACCATATATTTCGATTCCAGATTCTCCTCCATTCGAAAGCCGCCTTTTTGATCTCTACTGGAGGCAGGTTAGAGGGTGCAGTGGAAAGGCGAAGGGCAAGGAAGTTGGTGAGCGATTCCTTTTTCTGTAGAATTGTATTTCTTCCAGGAATAAATGCGACCATGGTACATGATGGGTGGCCTGTACTTTCTCGTGTGTTCTCCCACACCCCCTGCTCTGTGGCTTTCAGGGTCCTGAACACTGAGGAGGTGCCACTGAGTCTAGATTTCCTGCAGCCTTTTAAGGGAAGTTACTGTTCTGTTCCTGTATCATCCCTTTTCTCTCGATAAATTAAGGTCTGGTTATGTTAGCTTCCCGTGTGCCTGTGCTCAGTCGCTCAGTTGTGTCCAACTCTGCGACCCTTTGGACTGTAACCAGCCAGGCTCTTCTGTCCGTGGGATTATCCTGGCAAGAATACTGGAGTGGATTGCCATTTCCTCCTCCAGGGGAATCTTCCCAACCCAGGGCCAGGGCTAGAACCCGCATCTCCTGCATTGGCAGGTGGATTCTTTTAGCAGGGCCTCCTGGGAAGTCCCTTAGTTCCCTACACTTCAAGCCAATTAGAGATTCTTCTGGGTAAACAGCTCCTATTTTAAATTGTAAGTATTCCCATCAAATTTACGTCTAAGTGCAAATTCCTTTAAACCCCTTGGCTCCATGCTGAGATGTGGCACCTTTTGGAGGTGGGACTGGAAGGAGGCACCCCCCTAAAGGGGGGGAGGGCAGCAGCCCAGAAAGGAGGAGGCGGCCATAGCCATTTAGAAAGGACATGTGGAGATGCCCCAGCTGACATCTGAGGAAGCTGATGTCAGAAGGAAGGCCCAAGCTTCCTTCAGCGTGTTGCTTGAATTAGGTCTCGGAGCAATTTGAAAAGCTGCCAACTTCCATCTTCTCTGCACCGTGGAGAGGGTGCCTACCCCATGCTGACCTCACCCCTCCCTATTTTACAGTTCCAGGCAGCAGGCTGGGTAGGACCATTTGAAGCCAGCCTCTCCCTCCATTGTCTGCTGCATCTCAGCAAGTCCATTTGGAACATTCTATCACACTGAAGGTACATAAATGGGATGGCTCTATTTAGCAGAATAAACTCCATCAACTAAAGAGATAAAGTTCTGACCAGGGGAATGTCAGAGACAGAGCGGAGTTCCTTCCCGGAATCCTTGAAATCTCTTGGCAAAGGTTTTGAGCAGTTTCAAAGAAAGCAGCTGCCCCCATCTGCTATCTGGCTTTCTCTTGACACTGCCCTCATGGTCACCAGGCTCAGAACGATCCTGGGCTTCACCTCTGTCCAGGGGCCATGCCAGTGTCACAGAACAACAGAGTTTAGGGGCAGAAAGGAGATGCAGTTGGAAGGGTTCATCTAGCTTGGCTCCTTTATTTTACAGAGCAGAAAACAGACCCAGAAGAAAAGCCTGGTCTTCCTAGGGTCATGGAGAAGCAGGCATGTGGTTTCAAAGGCAGTCTGTTACTGCCTGCAATTTGCTTTTTAATTCTTCCCCTTTGATTCTTAGCCTACTTGCTGGGTCTGCTCCATCCTGAACTGCCACGGGTGCCTTCCAGGGGACAGAGCCCTGCCTCATGGGTGGGATTTGTGGATTCCAGCCAGATCTCTGTTCCCAACCAGCTGTGTGACCTGGGGGAGGGTGTGACTCCTGAGGCTGAGGCCCGCCCCTTGGTGGAATGGGTGAGGATCTCCACCTTGCAGCTGGTCAAAGGAGGGTAGAGAGAAATTATGTGAGCGTGTGTGACCCAGGGCGGCCCCCAGGAGGCGGGCAGTAGACCTTCGCTGAGTGACGATCGCAGTAGCATTGATGACCTTCCCACCCCAGCTGCTCGGTCCTCACAAATTGCACTTTGCTTCCCAGCCAACCAGGACCAAGTTTCCAAAGCGATTCCTTGCTCCCAGTGCAGGGCACCTCAGAGACTAAAACAGATCAGGCTACAGCAGCTGGAGAATTAAACTGGCAGTGCAGTTTGTTTTCATAAACTCAGAAAACCACCCCCAAACATGGAGTCTGTGATGCGAGGGAGGAGGATGGACATGTAGCCTCGAAGTGTAGATACTGCTGAATTCTGCTCTGTCCCTTCCCATCAGGAGACACTCCCCACCCACCCATCTCGCTGCCTCTAGAATCATCCCCTGCTAACAACTCAGGTGACTGCATTTGTAATTTTGTGGTCTCCATCTAGCTTGCCAACTTCATTTCTCCCTCTGCCTCTGAGAACAAACCATTTTTTCTGGAGCATCTTGCAACAGAGCATTTTTCCTAATTTTACCATATTTTTGCAGCCAGAGGGAGGGGTATGTGGTGTGTACCAATGTGAGTGATGCATGTGCATATGTGTGTGTGCACAGGTGTGTGTATGTGTGAGCATGGGTATTGCTTTGCTGGGCCTGTTGTGACAGCAGACCACAAAGTGGGCAGCTGAAGCAACAAATTTATTGTTGCACAGTTTGGAGACAAGACATGTCAAACCAAGGTGTTGGTGGAGTTGGTTTCTTCGAGGGCTATAGGGAAGGCTTGTTCAAACCCCTCTTCTTGGTTGACGGACCCCTGTCGTCTCTCCCGGCCGCTTCATATTCTTTCTAGGCGTGCCTCTGTGTCTAAAGCTCTTCTTTTTATAAGGACACTAGTCACACTGGATTAGGGTCCACCTGAATGACATTACTTGACTTGATAACCTCTGTAAAGACCTTTGAAGTAGTTTGAGGTCCTGCACGTTAAGACTTCTGGAGAAGGCAATGGCACCCCACTCCAGTACTCTTTCTTGCCTGGAAGATCCCATGGACGGAGGAGCTTGGTGGGCTGCAGTCCATGGGGTCGCTAAGAGTCGGACACGACTTCACTTTCACTTTCACTTTTCACTTTCATGCATTGGAGGAGGAAATGGCAACCCACTCCAGTGTTCTTGCCTGGAGAATCCCAAGGACTGGGGAGCCTGGTGGGCTGCCGTCTATGGGGTCGCACAGAGTCGGACACGACTGAAGTGACTTAGCAGCAGCAGCAGCATGTTAGGACGTCAACTTACGAAGTTGGGTTTGAGGGAACCCAATTCAACTCATAACAATGTGCATGTATATCTGTGTGTTTGTGTAATAAACCATGACATCTCAAACTCCAGTCAAGAATGTATCTGCTACTTAGGTACTAGCACTTTAAGAGCACATGCAGTACTCCCTGGTGGTACAATGGTTGAGAATCCGCCTGCCAGTGCAGGGGATATGGGTTTAATCCCAGTCCAGGAAGATTCCACATGCCCTGGAGCAACCAAGCCCGCACATCACAACCGCTGAAGCCCACTTGCTCTTGAAGCTGCAAGAGCACATATGATTTCCTCTTTTGCCAACACGGGAGATTTAAAACAATTTTTTACACACCTTGTGGGTATACTGGGGCAGGTGTGAGTATGTAGTGGGTCCTGGTACCACTCCTGCCTCTTGGCTCAAAATCACTTCTTCATGGAGGGCCGTGCCTTGCTGTCTCATTCCCGAGCAGAGCAGTGGCAATCTGGGTTTGGGATGTCCTCTCCACATTTTACTTTAGACCCTAAGTAGCATCTTTAAATGCATTTGGCCCTACAGTAGAACATTCCAGTTATTCCAAAGGGCATGGCAGCCTAACATCAGAGTTTCCATAGCATAGCGCTCCCTGGAGACTTGGGTATCACCCAGTCACCGAGAAACTCCCGGATATTTCTAAATAAAATTCAGCTCATTAAAAATGTCATGTGGATGTTGTAAACAGTTAAAGTACACTAAACATTAAGCTTCCCTGGTGGCTCAGAGGGTAACGTGTCTGCCTGTAATGCAGGAGACCCGGGTTCGATCCCTGGGTCGGGAAGATCCCCTGGAGAAGGAAATGGCAACCCACTCCAGTATTCTTGCCTGGAAAATCCCATGGACGGAGAAGCCTGATAGACTACAGTCCATGGGGTTGTAAAAAGTCGGACACGACTGAGCGACTTCACTTCATACACGTAGCTTCCTTGTCAAAAGAGACTGCCCGGGCTTCATCCACGCTGGTGACTCCTTCCCAGACTTGTGTTCCCGGGAGAGTCGCAGGGATCTTCGATGCTGACCTGCCACCGTCTTTGGACTGTTCGCTGCTTCACCAGGGTGGCTGCTCCCAAACTGACCCCAAATAGATGGCCCCACGGGACTATACTTGATATCTGTCCTCCTCTTTCTATTTAGTTCACTGTGAATCTCTGTGCTCTTTGTCTCTTCTAAAATCTTAACGGAAGAAAATGAGTTCTGCATGGCCCTGATAGCCCTGGGATTCTGATTGACTTTCCAGTCAGCCAAAACCCTAAATTATGCCCCAGGCTTTCCAGGTTAACCCAGGGTTCTGGGTGACCAGGCGAGTGGAAACTCGTCCACCCTGAGGCAGTGCTGGGAACCACTCATTAACAAAGCATGAGCCTTAGTGTGTTGTGGTAAGGGTCTGCTTCTCTGGTGAAAGAGCAAGGGATGTATGTGAGGCAGCTGTGCCTCCCCAAGGCACACGTGGATCTTTTCTTTTTTTATTCGTGGCAGAAGATACTAGTTAGCCCTGAGAAAGGGGAAACCACTCCCCCTAGACATCCCATGAATTTAGCACTCATCCCTGTCTTCAAGTTCTGTCCCATTTCAACATGGGATATAATGTAACCACTGAAAATATATCAGACCCTGACCCTTAAAGGACATAGAAAGTGCTTGTGAGATAATGTGAAGTGAAAAAAAAATTTGGCTACAAGATTGCCTATAGTGTGGTCTCAACTCTATGAAATACCTATTTCTAAAAGGAGACTGCATGATTAGCTCCCTTCCTCTGAGTGGAGGGAAGATGAATGACTTTTATTTTCCAAATTTTCTACAGTGAGCATTTATTATTTTATACACACACATATAAACCCTAAAACGAAGTTGCTCAGTCATCCGACTCTTTGTGACCCCATGGACTGTAGCTTACGAGGTTCCTCCATCCATGGAATTTCCCAGGCAGGAATATTGGAGTGGGTTGCCATTTCCGTCTCAAACACACATACGTAAGCTGTCCTAAGAAGTTCCTCTAACTGGATGCAGTCTGTTTACCTGGATCTTCAGGATCTGTGAGTTTGTTGGGTTTTTTTTTGCTTTGCTGCCTTTAACATCACTGAGATATTCATTCCCTGCCTGCCCAAGGCCCATATCTAACTTTCCAAGAAGACAGCCCTAACTGGTTCCTTTGAGCATCACTAGCCTCCCACCTTCCCACTCAGCCCTGGACGCAGGGAGTGAACGAGCGCGGCCTCTGGCTGACTGGCTGCTGCCCTCCAGGCTCGGGCCAGCTAGGGAGGGGCCGGACCTCTTTGAAGGGGGTTAAAGTCCTTCTTTGTGTGAATGGCCTTTGAGGGAGCGGAGGGAGGGCCAGCCGTGACCTCACAGTCTTCTGTCAGGAGACTCAGAAGGAATTTGTCCAGCTTGAGCCAGGGCGCAGGAAACTGCCTGGAAAAAGAGGCAGTTCTGAGCGGGGACGTGTGAAGCGGGCACTCTGGGCAGGGTAAGCCGAGTCTGCTGACCTAACTTACTGTCCTTTGCTTTCTGATCTGCAAGGAGAGGGTTCCCTCGTGAGGCCAGAGTCTTTATGGAGGAGGCACTCAGGGCAGGGACTGCAGCGCTGTGCTGTGGACGCCTTTCCTGCTGGAGAGAGAGTGGGCAGCCGGGCTTGGACAGGAGACTTGCTCCTTTTCTGACTAATCTTGTCAGACTCCCAGCTTTCATGCTAACCGGCAGAGCAGGAGCTCCGCACCACACATACAGCGCGGGCAAAGGCGCACACCTCTTTGCCAGATAATGCTTTGAAGGTGGTGCATGAGTATGTGCCTGTGCATGCCTGAGTGTGTGTGTGTGTCCCCTTTTCCACATCAGAACCAAGTGGCCCACCAGTCCTGGTGACTGTTTATCTTGTTATTTAATCTACAAGCCCCCATTGCAGAATGTGGCACATTCATAGAGTGACTTGAGGCTTTGCGGGGGAACATGTATCCCCATATGCTTGGGACCCAGGGCTATGGGAAGAAAACTGCATCAGCTCTCTTCCTAAGTACAGGACTCATCCGTGGACAAAGAGTTAATCTCGAAAGCCTCTGGCACCGTTTGCTCCTGGCTCTGCGTTCACACTGTGGATTTTTTGCCGGGTCCACGGTGGAGCCCAGCTTTTGCTCTCTGCCATTACTGGTTGGCCAGGCCTGAATCCAAGATCCCGAACTATTTTAAAACTAAGAAGGACACAGCTAAGTTATACAGGACTAAAGCCAGGGACTTGCTTTCAGCAGAATCAGTTACCCTAGAAATTTCAGGCTGCAGGAGCCAGAGTTCCCTCTGTGGCCTTGACCTTGGTTTATTCTGGAGGTGGGGGACTGTTCTATGAGATAGTTTCAGAGTGAAAAGGGTCTTCTGTGGGAAGAGCATCTGAGGACTCCTTGATAAAGAGCTTGGAGTGTATCCCATCAAGGAAGAAGCAAAACTTGCCTTTCTTGGAGATGAAATAAGTCATCTCGCCTCATTCAGGGGAAATCTCCCAGTGCTTCTCAATCCCTTTGGTAGGGAATGGGTCTCCAAGTGACTGAAGAAAATAAGCCTTTCACTAGCTGCTGCAGAAGAGGCAACAGCTTCTTTCCTTGCCTCCTCCCATCACACCCCCATCACACATACACTTTTTCGTTTCTTTCAGAGAGAGCCCAAGCTGTAAATGTGTTCATCAAATCACACCTTAACATCTTCCAGATGTGCAGCCTGACATCTGAGCCACTGACTTTTCAGCAGGGTGAAGGGGATGCTATTAATAGGGCAGGCTGCAGTCGTGGGGAGATTCCCCTTACATTACAAAGGGACCACTTCTTTATCAGGATTGCCATCGAGTCAAGACATAGCCCAGCCTTGTTTCCAATGGAAGGGGGTTCCAGAAGTGTTTTCGTGCCGTCGTCTGCAAGCCTGGACCTGAGACCTGAGCCAGAGAGAATAGCAGGAGGGTGATTGCTAAGTTGACCAAGACCATAGAAGCTCTCAGAAAGAAAAGCTGAGCCTGTAGGAACAGAAAGTTCTTTTTAGGACTGTCAGAGTCACATTTAGCCATAATGGCTTCATGGCAGGAGGTCAGTGGAAGGGGGTGGGGTGGGGGGAGGAAACCCTAGAGGCAGAGTTAGTATTAGCCCTCTCTATTAGGGGTCATGTCATTATCCCTGAGCCCATCCAGTCTAAATTTAGCTGTAAGTACCCTGGAATGCTGGGGGTCTTAGATCTGCCTCTTGTCAGCCAGGAGCTGGGTCTCTGGCCTCCTTGGGGAGTGGCCCGCCTCCTGGCTTCCCACGGTCAACACCAGCCTGTAAGCCTTTGGTGTTACAGGCCGGAAGACGCTCTGCTGGGGTGGGGTGGGGCGAGAGGAAGTTCTGCCTGGGACTGGAATGCGGTCCAGGTTAACTCCGGGGTCGCGCCCCTCCACTTCCTGGCCCAGAAGCCTGGAGCCCAACCCAGGAAGCAAGCCATCCTCAGACATTCCCACTCTCTGTACCTTCACAGGGGTGGGTGGAAGGGGCCACTCAGAGTCCCAGCGGCTTCTCTAGTTGGGGTGGGGGTGGGAGAGGAGGTGCAGGCCAGCTACTGAGGAACCCTGGTGCTCCCAGCTTCCTTCATCCGTTCTCAGCCTGCCCCATCTGCCACCTTGAACAGACCAGGCGGTTTCCTTCTAGTTACTGTTGTAGCACTCTCTCCACTTGTTGTCTCTGCTATCTTTATGTGAATCTGTCCTCTCTCTCTGTCTGCAAGGCTGTAAGCTCCCTGCTGCAGCGTGAGGTGCACTCCAGAGCCCTAGGGTCCTCCCAGGGCCCTGGCACATGGCTTGTCACTCTACAGGTTCTCAGGATGCGCCGCAGAGATCCACTATTACCTCTTCAGCCTCTGTGCTCCCCTTCCACGCTCCTTGGGTTCCCTTGGGCTTCGGTCTGTCTCCCCTAGACCTCCCGACTGGTGCTCCACCCCATGCCTCCACAGCTGATGAACCTCAGCAGCCCCGGGTGGACATCTTCCCAGTGTCTGGGCATCATCCCCCTGCCAGGTCGCACCCTCTCCTCCCATTTGCCATCCTGATGGAAACTTTAGCCAGAAAATAAAGAGTCCTGAATAAACCATTAACAACAGCCACTCATGGCCTATGGAACACAGCAGTTGTGCCCTGTGTCTTAAAAACTCGACTTAGGAAAGAGAGGCAGGACAAGAAAAGGAAACAGATGCCCTCTGGTTTCACAGCCACGAGGAAGTTTTTCTTCGTACTGTGCCCCTCTTCCTAGGCCAAGAATGAGTTCATACTTTTGGTGGAACTTTAAAGTAACTAGATTAAAGGATCAGGTCACTAATTACCTGGGGAAATGTGTTTCTAATTTAAATACCGTGGCTTTAGTAGGAAGTAATCTGGGTTATTCAGAGCAGAGAAACCTGCTTGTGCAGCAGGCGGCTGATGTTTGAATGAATTTGGGTCACACAGTGCATTTAGGCTAGGAGCCTGGGAAGCTGGTGACAGATCTCGTTAACAGTAGAGTGTTGTGTTAGTTGCTCAGTCGTGTCCAACTCTTTGCGACCCCATGGACCGTAGGCTGCCAGGCTCCTCTGTCCATAGCATTCTCTGTCCATGGGATTCTCTAGGCAAGAATATTAGAGTGGGTTGCCACTCCCTTCTCCAGGGGATCTTCCCAACCCAGGGATCGAACCCAGGTCTTCTGCATTGCAGGGGGGTTCTTTACCGTCTGAGCCACCAGGGAAGCTCAAGAGTAGGGTAGGGAGGTAGAGAAGTGACAAGCACACCAGACTGGGGAAGTGAGTAGAAGCATCTACTTCTCACTTGACCTTGTAGCAAAGGACACCTTTCTGGCGTCCCCCTGGGCCCAGCCAGATCTGCTAAGGAAGATGCATTGCCTTCACAAGTTCTTTCTGTGCCTGATGCCCCCAGCCACAGGCCCAGGTAGGTGTCCTGGGAAGAAAGAGCACACAGTCATCCGTGGCCTAACTGAGCAGGCCGCAGGGCCCTGGTGTATCCTCTCTGCAAATCAAATGGCTCCTAGCACCTCACCTGTGCTGCTAACTGGTGCTGGGGACAAGTCGCAGCCTTGTCCACCGCCATGACTGTGATGTGGGATTTCAAGTTTTGCCTCTGGATGGCATCACAGGAAGCAGAGGACCCGCCGCAGAGGCCAGATCCGCACACTGAGCAGGAGGTCCGCATCCCCAACTCTATCCAGAGGGTCCTGCAGGTAGAGCAGAAGACAGGAACTGAAACTTAGGTCTCCAGGGCATCTGGTTGGTTTTGAAAGGGGTCCTCGACTTGTGAAGCCCAGTTGTATACTGTGACTTCTAGAGATTCAAGTGTGCAAACCATCAGCCCGAAAGTCACGCAAATGATCTTCAGATCCATACACCTTCATAAGACTTCCCTTGTCATTTTGGAAGCTTCCAGTCATGGAGAACACCTTTTGAGGTACTGGGATAGAATTCAGAAGAACTGACCTTCCTTCAGGTCCTGGCTGTGCCATTTATTAGCCAGGGGATCCTGGGACAATCTCTCTAAACCTCTTTTTTTGGTTTTAATTTTTACTTTTTTAAATTATGAAAGTGTGATAACACATTTATATGAGACTTAGAAAATACAGAACAAAGTTACATATAGTTCCACTATGTGCATGCATGCATTGTCGCTTCAGTCATGTGCTACCCTCTGGACTGTAGCCCGCCAGGCTCCTCTGTCCATGGGATTCTCCAGGCAAGACACTGGAGTGGGTCGCCACGCCCTCCTCCAGGGGATCTTGGAACCTACATCTCTTATGTCTCCTGCATTGGCAGATGAGTTCTTTACCACTAGCACCACCTGGAAATTAATTGGGAGTTTCAATATCAAACTCTCAAAAATTAATAGGATGAATATACAGAGAAGTAGAAGGATATATAATACACTTGATCTAAACCTTTTATTCTCGCCTTAATTATGCCAATTAGCACAAGCCTCAGGGGCCCTTTGGAGAAGGCAAAGGCACCCCACTCCAGTACTCTTACCTGGAAAATCCCATGGATGGAGGAGCCTGGTAGGCAGCAGTCCATGGGGTCGCTAAGAGTCGGACATGACTGAGCGGCTTCACTTTCACTTTTCACTTTCATGCATTGGAGAAGAAAATAGCAACCCACTCCAGTGTTCTTGCCTGGAGAATCCCAGGGACGGGGGAGCCTGGTGGGCTGCCATCTATGGGGTTGCACAGCGTCAAACATAACTGAAATGACTTAGCAGCAAGGGGCCCTTGGGAGTTAAAGAGAGCTAAACTGGAGGAGAGCAGGTGCCTATGGAACGTGGGATTTCTGATTAGATCCTGGCTGACCATTCTTGGCGTATGTGTTCCAGATTAGGGTGTCTGCTCCTGGAATGTAATTTAAGCTAACTTCAGACATACACACACACAGCTATATTATATTGTGTCTGCCTGAGTATTTTAAAGTAAATTGTAGACATCCTGACCAGCTGTTAGCTATTCTGGGAAACCAGGAGGCCAGCAGGGCAGGCAGATATTACATGCCAGATTGTTAGGTCTCCACCTAGAGATGCGATCCCCCTCCACCTGGGGAAATTCGATCCTTGGGTTGGGAAGATCCCCTGAGGAGAAATGGCAACCCACTCCAGTATTCTTGCCTGAGGAATCCCATGGACAGAGGAGCCTGGCAAGCTATAGTCCATGGGGGTCAAAAAGAGTCAGAACTGAGTGACTGAGCACACAGGTACACATGCGTACTCTATTTCAGAAAAGCTTAACAGTCCATTTAATGAATGTTCATTTTATCTGAATTTGGAGTCAGGCTAACCTTATCTGAAGCATGGAGAAAATTCTGGTCTTATCTTCAAAGGGAGCAGTGAGTATTTATTGGTTTAAATATGACATCATTTAATTGCATCAACCCACTCCAGTGTTCTTGCCTGGAGAATCCCAGGGACGGGGGGAGCCTGGTGGGCTGCGGTCTATGGGGTCACACAGAGTCGGACATGACTGAAGCGAATTAGCAGCAGCAGCAGCAGCAATGACATCAAACCCAGACTCCTGCCAGATCCTTGCATAGAGGGGTTCCTAGGCCACTTCCACTCACCTGGTACAATGATGTGGTGGCTTTGATCACATCAGGCCATCCAGCACAAAGGTAAATTCTGCCTGCTGAGACAGAACTCAGGAATTTGCTCTTTGGTTATAATTGTTCCCTAACTTTACAAAAACTCAGGAACTCTGAGGCAGACCTAAGCCAGCAATGCTGAGTTGTTTATCTCTTTAAGGACTCCTGCCCTAATTAGGGTTTAGAACTCTGCTCCCTGAGATAGATAGAATCAAGTCTCAGGAAGAATTTTCTGAATTTGTGGAAAGGAGCTGAGGCCTCATGTAACTAACAGGAAGGAGAGCCTCTTTCCTGTTTACACTCCACAGTGTCTAGATTTCTGTGGACAGTATTGGAAAGCAGTCACCTCAGATTACACTGAGACTCCAAATTTGCCTGTAATTAGCATTTTTTAAATGTTTGCCACATCTCAGACATAACTGGTGAGACTCATTATTTCCAACTCAAGGCTAAAGCTGTTTAGTTTTGTTTTTGATATTGCAAAAATGTACTGTCAAATGATGTTCTCAAGATATTTAAACTTTTGAATTGGGACAGTTGTTGCTAGTTCAGAATATATCCTTGGAAAAAGGATAGAGTTTTTAAAGTTCTTAAAAAAAAAAAAAAGAAGCTGTAGAGCATCTGCTCCTTCATTATCTGATGTGAGAACCATGAAGCATCCAGGAGAAGGGGATGATGCTGACAAAGTATTCCTGGGGATGCTGTGGAGACAGGCTTAGTTACTCCAATCTCTGTGATCAGCAACAAGAGGTTAATATAGGCAAGTGTTTCGCTTCACCTGACCAGACTAAGTAAACCCCAAAATAGATTTATGACTTCCTAGGAAGTATGGGAAATCCAGTTTTTGTTAAGAAAAGGGTGTTGTCTCCTGGAACTTATTGTTGCTGCTAATTTCATCATGGCCCTAAAGAATAAGCCTCCTGCATTTTAAATGAATGAATCCATGACTAACTGAACTATAGAATTAATTACATGCCTTTCTGCTTCTTTCAATGTCACAGTGCCCTTTTTCTTGTCATGTCAACTATTGTAAAGTGTTTTCTGTTTCAGTAGAGCAATATTTTTCACCATATTTCAGTCCCAGCAGCTTCCTACTATTTTCCTACCTATTTTCCCTCCCCAAAGCCAAAGGGATAGAAGGAAAGCTCTACTTACTCCCATGAAAATATTAGCAGTGAATCATTGGCCAAATGAAGCCGCAGGTGGGAGCGTCATGGCAGTCTGATTTTCACCATAGCAGTACTGTGTCTCTTTTTGTTGCTCAGCTTTCCATAGAGCAGGCTAATTTTGACCTAGGTTTTCCTGACGTTTGAATGGCAGCCAATAAGTTTCACGCATTCAAATTTCCTGTAATTCTTAAATGACGTAGAAGTTACTGACAATCTCTTTAACAGAAGAATGTTTAATTAATGTTCTTTAAAGGACAGTAGCAGTTGTCTTTGTCATGTCTTTTTAGTTCATTCTAAAGGGTGGCTCAGTGGTAAAGCATCTGCCTGCTAATGCAGGAGACACAGGAGATACAGGTTTGATCCCTGGATTGGGATGATCTCCTGTAGGAGGAAATGGCAACCCACTACAGTATTCTTGCCTTGGAGAATCTCATGGACAGAGGAACCTGCTGGGCTACAGTCCATGGGTTCACAAAGAATCAGATAGGACTGAGTGAGTGAGCTAAGATAAAAGAGCCACTAGTTAACGGTGGTCCCAAATAAAATAAAGATCAGATCAGATCAGTCGCTCAGTCGTGTCCGACTCTTTGCGACCCCATGAATTGCAGCACGCCAGGCCTCCCTGTCCATCACCAACTCCCGGAGTTCACTCAGACTCACGTCCATCGAGTCAGTGATGCCATCCAGCCATCTCATCCTCTGTTGTCCCCTTCTCCTCTTGTCCCCAATCCCTCCCAGCATCTGAGTCTTTTCCAATGAGTCAACTCTTCGCATGAGATGGCCAAAGTACTGGAGTTTCAGCTTTAGCATCATTCCTTCCAAAGAAATCCCAGGGCTGATCACCTTCAGAATGGACTGGTTGGATCTCCTTGCAGTCCAAGTGACTCTCAAGAGTCTTCTCCAACACCACAGTTCAAAAGCATCAATTCTTCAGCGCTCAGCCTTCTTCACAGTCCAACTCTCACATCCGTACATGACCACAGGAAAAACCATAGCCTTGACTAGACGAACCTTTGTTGGCAAAGTAATGTCTCTGCTTTTCAATATGCTATCTAGGTTGGTCATAACTTTCCTTCCAAGGAGTGTCTTTTAATTTCATGGCTGCAGTCACCATCTTAGTGATTTTGGAGCCCAGAAAAATAAAGTCTGACACTGTTTCCACTGTTTCCCCATCTATTTCCCATGAAGTGATGGCACCGGATGCCATGATCTTCGTTTTCTGAATGTTGAGCTTTTTAAGCCAACTTTTTCACTCTCCTCTTTCACTTTCATCAAGAGGCTTTTTAGTTCCTCTTCACTTTCTGCCATAAGGGTGGTGTCATCTGCATATCTGAGGTTATTGATATTTCTCCCAGCAATCTTGATTCCAGCTTGTGTTTCTTCCAGCCCAGCATTTCTCATGATGTACTCTGCATATAAGTTAAGTAAACAGGGTGACAATATACAGCCTTGACGTACTCCTTTTCCTATTTGGAACCAATCTGTTGTTCCATGTCCAGTTCTAACTGTTGCTTCCTGGCCTATATACAAATTTCTCAAGAGGCAGGTCAGGTGGTCTGGTATTCCCATGTCTTTCAGAATTTTCCACAGTTTATTGTGATCCACACAGTCAAAGGCTTTGGCATAGTCAATAAAGCAGAAATACATGTTTTTCTGGAACTCTCTTGCTTTTTCCATGATCCAGCGGATGTTGGCAATTTGATCTCTGGTTCCTCTGCCTTTTCTAAAACCAGCTTGAACATCAGCAAGTTCACGGTTCACATATTGCTGAAGAGAATTTTGAGCATTACTTTACTAGCGTGTGAGATGAGTGCAATTGTGCGGTAGTAGAGATTATAAATCTTAAGTATCAGACTTTGACAAAGACCAGATCAAGAGTGGAAGGTCCTTTGAGACCAGAAGGTTTTGACAAAGAAGGAATATTTATTATTATTGTCTATTATTGAAGAAGGAATACATATTATTTGATTGATTAAGTGTAAAGAAGAAGGTGGGAAACAGTGAAGGAAACCCTCCTCAGTTTGTGGATAACCTTCCAGTTCCTGGTTGACCAGTGAGAGTTTCTGAACATTCTGACAGCAATGCAGAGCATATGGCGTGAACTTCCATGTTTTTCTAGGTATTATGAACAAATCCATACTCATCACTTTTCTTGAAAGAATTCTGAAATTAATCCACTGAGGATTATCCCAGGTGGTGTTTTAATAGTATGTTCTAAATCTTTAATGTTTAAATAAAAAATTATATAATATTGCAATTTGCACTGTATTATATCCATAATAGCAGGTACCCTCTAGACCTAAGACGTGAAACAGAGCTGACAAAAGTATTAGTGAAATACTTGAGGGAACTCAAATTAAGCTCACAACTTACCGCTGCATTTTCTGAGATAAACCAGAGACCTTTGGCATGAAAAAATATGATCCTACAGTTTGAAAATTAATCTTAACTAATGCCAAATAAACTGACATGCAATAGATAACTAATGAAAAACATGATACATGTAAAAACATTAAAAAAGATAGTTTTCTTATTTAATCACAAAATTGGAGCTGTCACATATAAAGCATTTTAGGAACTAGATGGGAGGTGGTGTTGTCTAGCCTTTCAAAGCAACATTCACTCCTTAACTAAGGAGCATTGTTTTGATGTTGTTCCAGGGAATAGAACTGTGTGAGTCAGTGGCTTTGGTTCTGTGTTTATAATGCACATGGTCAATTTCAGCCATGCAGTGGGATACGGTAGCTCTCAAGGGGCCATTGAAGAGATTTACTGTTTTCCAGTATTTTATTTTGGAAAAATTTTCCTAAAAGTTTCCTGTCTACAGAATAATTGCATTACATCTGGCAGAGAATCATGTTTTCAAGATTGGTTCCTGCAAAAGGGCCTTCTTTTTTATAGCTGGGGACATTACAAATAGTTCTATTAACATTTCTACAGAAAATCTGCCATGAAATATTTTGAAAAGTTGTGGTACAATTGATACTTAATCTCTTCCACTTCAGAAATTATTTGAGCAATGTCATCAGATGATCCAAATCCCAGTTTACTTTTAAATGTAAAAATGGAACTAGCATTTAATTAAAATTTTATGGACACCAAGTAAGCAAAATGGAATCTGTAAAATTAAGAAAGTTTAGGTACTTGTTACTGTAACAAAATGAATATATGAAGGCCTTTTTAGAAGAGAAACCTTTATTCAAAAGATTCTGCCATTGTTGTTCAGTTTTCCTTCCAGTTAATTATCAGCTCATGTCTGAGGTTCACATCCATAAGCAATGAGGTCGTTAACTCTGATTTCTGTTTTCTCTTTATTCCAGAAGCCTCCCGAGCTTTCTGAGGATGATACCCGGCTAAAACACGAGAGAGACAACTGTAGTGCCAAAGCCCTGGAATCTATCACCAGCTCTCTTCCCCCAGATCACAAGAACATGGAAATTGAGGTCTCTGTTGCAGAATGTAAGAGTGTTACCGGAATCACCTCGACTCCACATTCCATGGACCACCCCTCCCCTTTCTACTCAACCCCCCACAATGGCCTCCTTGCTGATCACCACGAATCTCTGGATAATGACGTGGCCAGAGAGATCCGATATCTAGACGAGGTGCTGGAGGCCAACTGCTGTGATTCTGCTGTGGACGGAACCTACAACGGCACATCCTCCCCGGAGCCTGGAGCAGCCATCTTGGCCGGAAGCCCAAGTCCGCCCACCCCCGCGGCTGTCCAGCCGGAAGTCACCGAGACGGCAGCTGGCAGACAGGCTCCTCCGCACCTGGAGCTCCATCAAAGCGACTCTGACACCATGGCCGAGGGTAGAAGAGCCAACGGCCACCCCCCTGAGCAGCCCCGAGACGTACTGGGGGACAGCCTGCAGGTGCCCGTGAGCCCCAGCTCCTCCACCAGCTCACGGTGCTCCTCCCGGGACGGGGAGGTAACGCTCACCACGCTCAAGAAGGAAGCCAAGTTTGAGCTGCGTGCCTTCCACGAGGACAAGAAGCCCTCCAAGCTCTTCGAGGACGACGAGAGTGAGAAAGAACAGTACCGTGTCAGGAAAGTGAGGCCTTCAGAAGAGATGCTGGAGCTGGAAAAGGAGAGGCGGGAACTCATCCGGAGTCAGGCCGTGAAGAAGAACCCTGGTATCGCCGCGAAATGGTGGAACCCTCCGCAGGAGAAGACCATCGAGGAGCAACTGGATGAGGAACATCTGGAGTCGCACAAAAAGTACAAGGAGCGCAAGGAGAGGAGGGCGCAGCAGGAGCAACTGCTGATGCAACAGCAGCAGCAGCAGCCCCCACCACAGCTCTGCACGGCCCCCGCACCCTCACGGGAGCATCCCTCTGTGACTGACCACCCAAAGGAGGACATCGTCACGGAGCAGATAGACTTCTCCGCGGCGCGCAAACAGTTCCAGCAGATGGAGAATTCCAGGCAGACAGTGGCCAGGGGCCAGAGTACACCCAGGCTCTTCTCCATCAAGCCCTTCTACAAACCTCTGGGGTCCATCAACTCAGACAAGACACTGACCATCTCCAGACCAGCTTCTGTCGGGGCACCTCCTGAAGACTCCTCAGCAGCCAAGGGGCAGAAAGCCCACTGTGCCCCAGAGAGTCAGTCTTCTGGAGGAGGGGGCCAGGGCAGCACAGCTCCCCAGGGAAAGGAAGGGCCGTACAGTGAGCCCTCTAAACGTGGGCCCTTATCCAAACTCTGGGCAGAGGATGGTGAGTTCACGAGTGCTCGGGCCGTCCTCACCGTGGTCAAGGATGACGACCCTGGGATCTTGGATCAGTTTTCAAGGTCAGTCAATGTCTCTTTGACTCAAGAGGAGCTGGACTCTGGTTTGGATGAGCTGTCGGTGAGATCCCAGGATACCACCGTCCTGGAGACCCTGTCCAATGACTTCAGCATGGACAATATCAGCGACAGTGGGGCCTCCAATGAGACAACCAATGCCCTGCAGGAGAATTCACTGGCCGATTTTTCTCTGCCCCAGACTCCCCAGACTGACAACCCCTCAGAGGGCCGAGGAGAAGGGGTCTCCAAGTCATTCAGTGATCATGGTTTCTATTCCCCTTTGTCCACACTGGGAGACTCTGCGTCAGTTGATGACCCCTTGGAATATCAGGCTGGTCTCCTGGTGCAGAATGCCATTCAACAAGCCATCGCCGAGCAAATAGACAGAGCTGGGTCTGAAACCACCAAGGGTGGAGCAGAACAACAAGGACCTCAAGTAAGTCAAGAGAAAGCTGGCCCCAGGGCTCCCAGCTCAGAGAAGCCTCAGAGCATGTTTGAACCACCTCAGGTGTCCTCCCCTGTTCAAGAGAAAAGGGATGTATTGCCAAAGATTCTGTCTACTGAAGACAGGGTGCTCAGGGAAAGGGGGCCCTCCCAGCCACTGCCAGCGGTACAGCCCAGTGGCCCAATAAACATGGAGGAGACCAGGCCGGAAGGGAGCTACTTCAGCAAGTACTCGGAAGCGGCTGAGTTGAGAAGCACAGCCTCGCTCCTGGCCACTCAAGAGTCTGATGTAATGGTTGGGCCCTTCAAGCTGAGGTCCAGAAAGCAGCGGACTTTGTCCATGATTGAAGAAGAGATCCGAGCAGCCCAGGAAAGGGAAGAGGAGCTGAAGCGGCAGAGGCAAGTCTTGCAGAGTACCCAGAGCCCCAAGGCAAAGAATGCCCCATCACTGCCCTCCCGAGCATCGTGCTACAAAACTGCTCCAGGTAAGTGAAGTGTCGCAGGCCAGAGACAGATGCTGCAGAAATCGGTGTTGTTGATTCCAGCTTACAGCGTGGAGCCACCTCTGTGCGTGGCTATCTCAGTGTCATGGAGACACTGGTCCAGGGATCCCAGTGTTCAGAGGCACACAATGGGGATGTCAGAGTGTCTTCTGGAAGACCCTTGAGCCTGGATGGTGTTCGCCGTTGCCCAGAAGGTGTAATGGCTCCTTTCTTGTCCTTCTGCTCTGGCCTTCCTGTAATATGGAGAGTTGTTCTTTGTTTATTGTTCTCTCTTGGTTGAGCTAGGCTGTGTGTGGTGCCGACCTAGAGTCGGCTGTCGTGTGGACTGTGTTGACATCAGTAACTTGACCCTCTGTATCTGCAGTTAAATCAAGCCTATCTGGTTTGGGAATGTCTTCTCCTAACCCCTTCTGGATGCTGAGTCTCTTCCCAGCAATGACAGTTATGGGTTGGTATTGCAGATTGACGCATAGAAGATGTTTCTGTCCATCTTCTGTATAATGGGATTTGTCTTTCCTTAAATCACCATAAAGCAATTACTTTGGAATCAAGGTCATCATATCTATTTGTGTTCTGTGACGCTTTTGGAGAAGTTGAGTTCTCTATGTCAAAGACAAGCCTCTAATCTCCTCCCATTGCTTGGACAGTTCCCTATCTTGAATATTTTGTATAGATGGTTGATGTTAATTTCAGTGATAACTATTGTTGTTACCATTATGGATAACAGTGTGACCAGTAATTTTTATTTCCCATTTGGATATGATGTTACTTGGGGAACCGCACATCCTGCCACAGAGAAGGGCTGCTCAAAGTGTGGTCTGAGCTCATTTATGACTATTCTTGGTCCATGCTAAGCTCAGTCCAGACATTGGTAAAGAGTTTGAAAACTCTTGGAGCAATTTGATACTGTCTTCAAATCCAAGTGTAGGATTTTGTGTTTTTTTTTAAAGTATTGGTCCATAATGGACAGGGCAGAAAAACTATTCCTTCACTGGAGAGAATTTCAGAAGTGTTGCCTTGCCATATAATTACTGTATTTAGCTTGGTCTATTCAGACCTTGGGCTTCCCAGGTCTATTCAGACCTTGGGTTTCCCACGTAGCTCAGTCGATAAAGAATCTGCCCGCAATGCTTGAGACCTGGGTTCGATTCCTGGGTCAGGAACATCCCCTGGAGAAGGAAATGGCAATCCACTCCAGTATTCTTGCTTGGAAAATCCCAGGGACAGAGGAGGCTGGCAGGCTACAGTCCATAGGGTTGCAAGAGTCGTACATGACTTAGCACTATCTTTCTCCTTTTCTTCTTCTTCCAGACCTTAATCCCATCTTGATTCCTTAATCAAGATCAAATCTATAATGACACAAGTTAACTCTTTCCATATTAACCTTTAAATTTTGAAACAATCTCGAAGCTAAAGGAAAGTCCCCTAGTGAAGTACCAATATAGTTTTTATTTAGAAATGTATAAGAGTAAGCTGCCAACATGATGCTCAGTCACCCCCAGTTTTGTAGAATGTCCCTCAGTTTGGGTTTGTCAGATATTTTCACGTGATTATGTTTGGGTTATGCATCTTGGGTAGGAATAACACAGAACTGATGCTTATTCTCACAGTATTCAATCAGGTAGGATATCGTGTCAGTTTGTCCCATTACAGAGGCAGATGTTAACTTTTTTCACTTAATACTGATTTTGATGGCTTGATTGAAGGAGTGTTTGCCAGGCTTCTACATAGTAAAATTACTTTTTCTTTTTATGATTAACAAATATTCTGTGGGGAAATACTTTGGTGCTCTGTATGTAATCTTCATCCCTCTCTATAATAGATGGTCTCATGGATTCCTGTTATATTTAGTAGGTTATAATCCATTTCTGTTATTATTTTTATCCTTAACTACTCAAATATAGTTCATAGGAGCCCTTTCAAGCTCACTTTAGTGCCCTTTTGACATGTCTCCATTATTTGGGCATATCTTTACTTTCTGGTGCTGCAAAATGTTTCAGTCTCATCTTGTACTTTCCTAACCCTGGAATCAGCCCTTTCAATAAAGAGCATTAGTTGTTGTTAGTGGAGAATGGTGGTATTTTTAGTGGTATTTAGAAACCAAGATCTGGGTGCTTGGTGTGCTCACTGCTATTAGATAGGCACTGCTCCCAGGCACTCTCAATGGTCAGAAGTCTATCTGTTGATATATCAGTTAATTGATCTGTCTACCTACCTACCTATCTTACCTACCTATCTACCTACCTACTGAAAACCATGACCTCACCCTGATACCTGTAATTTTAATCTAATACCACATGGTTCATCTTCTCTCTTTGCAGATTTGTAACCTTCTCCTTGGCAACAAGATACCTGGTTCCTATTATTCTTCATTTATCTATTATTTGATCAGTTCCCCCCTGTGGAACCAATCCACTGTTTTCCTCACCAAACATCGACTCCAGAATCACTTTTTAGGTAGACACTGCTGTCCCCTGCGCGTTCCTCACCCATCTTGGACCCCAACACCCTATATTGGGTCACCCGTCTCCCTGCCCACCTTGCTCTGGCTCCCACACACCACTCTGGGCCACTGTGGCTCCTCCCCCGCTCCTTGCAGAAACCTGTCTCAATCAGCCCCACCTAATGGCTTTTGGACTAAATTGTTCAGGAAGGAAAGGGGAGGGAGCAGGAAGAGGAATAGCATGGTGACTCTCCTGATATGTTTCTTAATTCCTTCAAGTTACGGGGTAATAGGCAACTGAGTGAGTGAGTGAGGCACAGAAGACTTTCAGGGGAGGTTTTTTGGTCTCTGCTTAATGGTGACTTGCTGGCTTTCCCTAAAGGTCCTTACTTGTCAAGTTCACTTCAAATTCTTGTGGGCTGGCTTGGCACAGAAATGCAGTTGGGCATTCTATATGGTATTCTGGAAAAAGGTTTGGTACCACTGAATTCAGCCCAGTCTGGGGAGCCTACCATCACAAGGGTGTGATTGTAAAGGACCTCCATAAGAGCCTGCAGTCTCACTAATAGAGGAAGTCTTTGCAGGCACCTCAGCAACTTCTGCTCACATGGCAGGCAGATTCCATGGCTCTGATCAGTTACAGCTGTCCCACTTACCTAGGACCTTCTGTACATTGCATATGCTCAGTGGTATTTTCAATTTTCTCCTCTCCACCTCTTAACTGAACCCCTTACCATATTGCTTCCATATTTTTCTAGCACACAAACAAAAATTAAGATATTTCAACACTTTCCTGACCTGCTGTGGTTTGTCAGGCTTCCCGCCAGACTTTTAAACAAGACAGAATCCTAAGGTATGCCCCCTGCAGCCCCATGTTGATTTCTTTATACTTCCGCCTATGCTAATGTTAATCTCCTCCCTCCATATTCCATCCCCACAGGGTTGATTCCTGCTCCTTACCATTAGTAAAATGGTAATTCATCCCTGCAAGCTTGCTTGGGTCTGTGTGTCACACTGAGCACAGTCATGATAATGACCTGTTTTGCAGCTCATTTCTTCATGTTTATCTCTAGAGCCCTGAAAGTAGATGGCAGGACTTCCCCAGAATTACAACATGGACTGAAAGAAACGCAATGCAAAAGGCAAAAAAAAAATGCAAAAGGCAATTTTTTTCTATCCATGCCTGGAAATGTTCAGATTATTGTTTGGCCAGCCAGCTTCTTAATTTGTGATCAGGAAGGAGGCTGACACATCACTCTGAGCCACCAAACTGGACCATTCATGGTGAGGATCAGAACTGTTGGTTCCAGTTTTGGTTTTGTGAATGGAGATGTTGCCGAGTCCCTACTCTACTACTCTATGTTTCATGCCATTAGAGGGGATTCAGCCAGTTCATTGCATGACTCATAGTGACAATTTGATACTAAGTGATGAAAAATACACTTTTTAACATCTATAGTAGAAATTAGGCTGGTGACATGTTGGAATCCTAAAATCTTAAGGCAAGTAAAATTCACTGAGAGCCAAAATGTGATAAGGAAAGAGAAGTGCTTTCCAAATATTTCCCCGGGTGTTGAAAAGATACTTGTTATTGCATTTGGTTCTCTTCCCTTTTGAGACTGGAGGATGATGGGATTCTGTTTTCAAAAGTATGTAGTCATTTTCAAAGACGAATTATTAGGAGAAATTTTATGGAAATTTAATCTCATTGGTTCTTATGTAATTTTTTTATTTAAAGCTTTTTTTCTTTTTTAATATGGACTATTTTTCAAGTCTTTTGAATTTGTTACAATATCATTTCTGTGTTGCGAGTCGGGGGTGGGTTGGCCATGAGGCCTATAGAATCTAGCTCCTCAACCAGAGATGGAGCTCCCACCCCCTGCATTGGAAGTCAAAGTCTTAACCACTGGACTTCTAGGAAAGTCCCTCTAATGTGATTTTTAAAGGAAGAAGAGTTTAAATAGAGTTTGTGTGGCATTTGTTCATACAGAAATGAAAAAGGCAGATAAAGTCCCCACCATCAGGGAACTTAGTTCGGTAATAGAAGAAGCCAACAAAGATAACTGTTTCATCACAGAGGAGCGTGGAGACCTGTGTTAGCATGGGCCAGGAAGACCACCTTATGGGGAGGGTAACGAAAGTCTTCCTTTCTCTCGAAACTATCATCTAAGCTTTGAACTGAAGGCGTGGAAGTTTTGTTCAGGGAAAGGGAAAGGATGTTCCAGTCACAAGGAAGGGCCCTTAGAGAGGCCCCAAAGGAAGAGCACATTTGAGGTACTTAAATAAAGTTAGGGTGGGTTAAAGGAAGAGATATAAAACAAAACAAAAGAAAGTTGATTTGGAGCCAGACGGTGAAGAGCTATGTGAATCATGCTAAAGGTTTTAGATTTTACACTTTATCCTGTGGTCAGTGGTAAGCCAGGGAGGACTTTTCAAAGGGGTGATTATCTCCACACCGCTAAAGCTATCCTGCCTTCATCCGGGAATTGATGGATTTTAAAAGTCATTCCGCTCTCCCGAGTCTGTCCCACGGGCTTCTTTTCTACGTAGGTCTAAAGGCCTGCCACCATTTTGACGAGTGCCCTGGGTTATAATAGAAGCTATGCTCCCAAGATGTGGGATGGTACTTAGAGAATAAAGGAAGCTCTTCAGCAGGTACTCAACCTCCACACTGCCGTAAAACACCCTTGAGGAATGAGTTTGGGAGGGAAACCCAAACATTGTACTCAAGTTACAATCTAGACCTTTTCAAAATGTCTTTTCATAGGAAGGGTGTCAACGGACAGTTCTCTCTTTAGCGCTGTGTCTATTATTAGATATCCTGATTACACTTCCCAGTTCTTGGCAGGCCAGAGAAACCCAGTTAGTTAGGTGATGATTAGCATAGTTTTTTGAACTAGTTTGCATTTTCATGCCAGGTGTTGAATTGATTTACCAAGTCAGACAGTTTGCCCAGTAGGACATTCTGGATAGCGGTCAAGGCAAAGATATGAATATTGAGTCCCATAACTTGTCTGTTGAGGTCTTTTAATATGTGGAAAGATGTAATAGTTATACACCTTATAAAAATAAAATTTCCAAGGGTATTTTTTTACTTCTGTGGTCAGTTTGAATTAAGATTGCCTGTGTGATTATCATATTATTATAAAGTTTTTGGACTGGGTACTTTTCTTTTCCCTTCATTATCTTCCACTGTCACAAAGAAAATGTCCTAGGCGGAAAAAAGTATTTATATCAGCACAGTATTCAGACAGCAGAGCTTGGTGGCCTCGTTCCACGATAAACAGCTGGATTAGGTTGAGTCTCACTTGTTGCTGTTCAGTTGTGAAGTCATGTCTCTTTGACTACAGTGCTCCAGGCTTCCCTGTCCATCACTATCTCCTGGAGTTGCTCAAATTCACGTCCATTGGGTTGGTGATGCTATCTAACTGTCTCATCCTCTGCTGCCCTCTCTTCTCCTGCTCCCAATGTTTCCCAGCATGAGTCTTTTCCAATGAGTTGACTGTACACATCAGGTGGCCAGAGTATTGGAGCTTCAGCATCAGTCCTTCCACTGAATATTCAGGGTTGATTTCCTTTAGGATTGACTTCTTTGATCTCCTTGTATGAGTCTCACTTGAGATGCCCCCAGTCCTCCACAGAGTAGAAGACCTTGTGTGTGTGACTGATGGAAGTATTCCCCCGCCCAGGTCCAGCTAAGAGAGGGCTGTCCTTCAGGAGTGCCTAGGATTTCCCTGTCCTGCTGGCAAGTACAAATTGTGCCACTTCCAGGGGCCCAGCTGACTGTGTAAAGGTTCTTTTTTTGTTTTGTTTTACAATTTTGTTTATTTGACCATGCCACAAGGCATATGGGATCTTAACTCCCCAACCAGGGGTCAGTCCCATGTCTTCTGCAGTGGAAGTGCCTTAACCACTGGACTTCCAGGGAAGTCCTTGTGTAAGGTTCTAAAGCTAATGTGGTGTCCTACAGACAGTTATATCTACCAACATGTTCCCTGAACTTTCGCTGGTGACACAAGCCTAATCATGCTAGCTACAACTCAGCAAGACCTTAACGTTGAGTACTACTCTGATTCCTTCATACACAGTTTACTCCTTTTCATTTTCACATTTAGTCTCCCCAACAGCCCTCCAAGATAGAATCCAAATTATCCAAACTCTTGAGAGTATATTCCATATTTTTCCAAATATAGTCCACATTTTTCTTATGTTAGAAAGGCCATAAAGTGTATGTAGAAAAGCCATTCAATGCATGTAATAGTATTTAACATACCCAGTAAGGTCCAGGGCAACACCTGTCATCAAATTCGATTTCTGTTGTGAAACTTAGGAAGAGTTAGTTCTATTAAGTGGAATCAGTAAAGACCAAGAAGAAGCTCATGCTGGTTCACATCAGGTTTTGTTGCCAAAGAAGTTATGATAAAATTTTTTTGGGGGTGGGGTGGGGCCGGGGAGGGGGTTGGAATTGTCGCTTAAGAGATCATTAACCTGTGGTATTATTCCGTTTTCAGTAACAGAGCCCAGAGAGATTAGGCCAGTTGCCTGAGGTCACCCAGCTAGCAAGTGGAAAAGCCAGGTTCAAGCTCAGGCTTGTTTGACTTCAGAGGCCATAGTCTTTGTACACTTCTTGTCCTCTGCTGGACCTGCTCGTCCGCTTCTGAGGTCTATGAGGTGCATAGTAACAGTCCCTCTCTCCATTCAAGTTTCCCTCTACCCTCTCCCCGGTCTCAGGGCTAACCCCTGTTTTCTCTGGGTCCTCCTCCCTCTCCTTTTTGGAGCCATGATTGCTCTGGAGTCCTCTGCTCCCAGTGGTCTAGCTGGATGAATTTTCTTGCAGAGGCCATGAGACAGTGCTACCCTAGTGACCTAGGATGGTTCCTTTGTGCTTTCAGAACTTAATTCCAGTGCTTCAAATTACAGTAGGGAAAACTGCTGGTTCTGTCCCAAAATCTAAGCAGATGGCCTAGGGACTAACATCGTCCACGTCAGCCATCTAGCCTGGCTGCTCTTGTGAGTTCTTCCTGAATGTTTATGCCCAGGAGGAAACTCGGTCATTCACTCCAGAGAGAGGCTCATTGTCTGAAAGGAACAGGCACTCAAGCAAGGAATCTGTTTCTTAATCTGAGGATGAGGGGGAAAACGTGTTCACTCCATTGCCCGAACACTTCTGGCAAAGTGGGGCCAGAGCTGACCAAATTCATTTACTAGTGTTTGTTGAACACCATGTCTGCTCTCTGCTTTTGTTCTCTTTTGCTCTTTAAGATAAGATAGTTCCTTCTGCCTTGAACCAGAAACTCCTTGTATTTTTTGTATCTGAACCCAGCAAATAGGTTCATTAAAAAAAAAAAAAATGCATGCCATTTGGGAAGGAATTGGTAAGAAAGTTTAGATCAAAATAGTTTGGCAAGGGATGAAGGTATGTGGTGAAATCAGGACTTCTCAAGTTACAGAATTCAGAGTTCTTTTTGGACATTGCCTTCAGTGGTTTAAAAAGGCCACTGCCATGGTTAAACCCATCAGCCTCACTTCTGAGAAGACACAGACTCTGGTCTTTGTTCTGTGACAAGCCTATGATCATGTATTCTGGATTATAGAACTTTGGAAAAGAGCAACACTTCCCAGCACTCCCTTCTGCAGCAGGTTCTGCTGTCACCGCTGATTGTGCTGGGTCTTCTGGTATACCCAGGCTTGTCTGGGTTGTCACCTGCCTTGCTGGGGACACCACGTGGTGCTCCTTTTCCTGAGTCTGGCTACTCTGTGCTCCAAGTTAGGAGAGCTGCTTCCAAAGATTCAGACTCAGTCACATGCAAATCAGTATGCAGTCATGAGCTGAGAATGAAGAGATGAATCAAAGGACCTAATTCTTGTAAAACTCCTGCTCTAATTAATGCCTCATCAGAAATGTGAGCTAGATTTCATCTAAGCCAGGCCTGGGAGCAAGATAGCCGTCATGACAGTTGGCTTTTAGGGCAGGATATGACACTTTCGTACTAACTATGGCGACTTGCCATGTGCTTCCCTAGGGAGACTGGTATTTCAGATCCAGTTCATCTTTGTGAATAAACTACTTACTACTTACAGGGTGGAGGACCATGGACGGTCATGGGAAGTGTGTGCAGGACAGGCCATTAGAGCCCTGGGGAATACATCCATATCACCTGTAATGGTATTTTATTTCTCATGGCCTTGGTAAACATCCAAGGTTTCCCCAAAAGTTGTATGCGTCTGACATCACAGTGTTCTCAGTCCATCTTTTATTTCTCATTACTGAAATATAAATTCATACTAAAGATGGGCAAGGAGAATTATGGGCTTAAATGTGACAGTCATTTCTCTGGATTCATCTCTAAAGGTTAAATCCTGATTCCGCTTCTTGTTAGCTGTGTAACTTACTTACTTCACTTCTCTAAATCTCAGTTTCTTCACCAGTAAAATGGGAATAAAATAGCATCAGCCTCATCAATAAGTTCATAGAGTCAGTGCACAAAAGGCTTCCCTTTAGGGTTATTATTATTTTTGTTGTTATTGCAGTTTTTGTTATGTTTTAGGAAAAGACTTAGAAAACTTTTAGCAGAATTACTTAAGAGTTATTCAGTAGCTATTGGGAGCCTGACATAAATGGCACAGCTTGCTTTATAAAATTGCGTTCTAGTCCTGAGAAGTATTCATCGTTATTTCCTTAGATTTAGTTTCTCTCATAACATCTGAGTTCACAATTAGCTTTCAGTAGTCACCTGTGATTTCAGAAAACAAAGGCCATTATTAAGCATGTTGGGTGAGAATGAAATTACAAATCACTATGAAAATATTTTCTTTTAGGGGGTGGTTGTCTTCTTCATAGAGCCAGGCTCACCATGTTGGTAGAAATGTGTTTAACCAAAAGATCTTGGTCCAGGATTCACTACTTACCATGATTTTCATTCTTACTGGTTTAGTTAAATTTTTTTCTTTTTTTGGTCTTAAACTATATTTGCCCTGGAGATGCAAAACTCTTTCCTTCTCCAGTTTTCCTTTTCCAGCTCCGTTCAGAGAAATGACAACTCATCCCAACTCATCCCTCCTTACCCTGAAGTAGTAATATTTGGAAGTTTCTGAGACTTGTGTCAGCAGGTAGGGATATTTCTCATTTCTCATTTCTGAGCTAGACCTATAGTATGAAGATTCATATCATCGCATTGTCCCACTCCTGGGGCCTTCAAAGGAGGAGATGAAAGGAGCAAGGGTGTGTGGGTCACAGCTGGAACCGTACAAGCCAGTGGGATCCAACAAGCAGGATATTCCCTTGTACTGGGAGGAAATGGATTGCAAAACCTAAGTCTGGACTCCTTTCTTTCTGGTGATCTGCGAGTCATTTAGATGCTTGCAAGCACACCCCAAGGCTCCGTGAAGAAAGGAGATCATTGAAGGAGGCTTGGGCCAAGGCATGTTATTTGGTGGGCGTCTTTGTTCGGTTTGGTTTTTAAGTAAGAGTGGGTGATGGCTTTCTCTTTTCTTTTGAGAAATGTAGAAACAAAGGATCTTTGATTTTTAAGACATTAGACGCCATGTATATAGAATATGATACTCACCAGAAAGCTAATGTTTGACCGAAATAGTTTTCTAAACTTTAGGACTCCACCCTCTTGGCTTCATAGAAGTTAGTCCTGAAGTTAGTTCCTGAAGAGGGAGGGTGTGGGCCGTCAGGAAAGGCAGCGCCTGTGTACCCAGGACATGCAGCCTCCACTCCGGTTCCCTTGAGTGGGAGGAACTGTGGGGTTTTCTCTCTTCCCCCATCAGCACAGGGAAATCCATCTTGTTTGGAAAAGCCAGAAGCAAGTCAAGGTGTGGCTCACTCTCTCCGGACCAGAACGTGTCTTAACTATTTATAATAAACAGGAAACCCAAATTCATGGTTCCTGGTTTTTTCTTCCACCCATCGTGGGAGACAGCATTTATGAATTGGGAGTGAAATTCTGCTGCCCCCTCTGCTCCTCAGTCTGCCTCCCATGTCACGCAGACAAGACCAGTGCTTCTCTGAGGCCTCCAGGAGGGGTTAGCCCAGGGGTTCCCTGGGCCTGTGCTGGCTGGTGAGACACAAGAAAGTCTGGATCTGCCTAGTCCATGAAGTTTAAAGCCTCAACTTTATCTGCTCTTCTTAGCATGAGTAGTAATACCTAAAGGAAAAAAATTCTGGCTTGTTGTATAATTTAAAATTAATTCATGCTTATTGCAGAAAAAAATGTAGAGAACAAAGGATAAAGGTAAAAGTGATTTGTAATCCTGACCACTACATGTCTAATTATTCTCATGCACTTACGTGCATGGAAGATAACATTAGGTCTCTATGTGTATTAGTCTACTATTGCTGTAGCAAATCACAAATATAGTGACTTAACAGGGCTTCCCAGGTAGCACTAGTGGTAAAGAATCCACCTGCCAGTGCTGGAGATGCAAGAGATGGTTTTCAATCCCTGGGTCTGGAAGATGCCCTGGAGTAGGAAATAGCAACTTGCTGCAGTATTCTTGCCTGGAAAATTCCATGATCAGAGGAGCTTGGCAGGCTACTGTCCATGGGGCCACAGAGAGTCAGACATGACTGAGCACAGCACATGGTGACTTAACACACATTTACTATCTCATAGTTCTCGAGGCCAGAAATCTGAAATGTGTCAGCTGTGGACTGAATTTTGCCCCCCTCAAGTTGTGAGGGCCTAAACCCTGATGTGATGGTAGTTGGAGACAGGACTCTTGTGAATAATTAGAGTTAGATGAGGTCATGAGGGTGAGGCCACTCATGATGGTATTAGTGCCCTTATGCAGAAAGACCAGAGAGCCCCTTCTCTCGCTGAGATGTGTGGTCACGGCAGGGAGGTTAGCCATCTGCACGATAGGAGGGATACTGTCACTAGAACCTGAGCATGCCGGCACCTGTGCTGATCTCACACTTGCAGCCTCCAGAAGGATGAGAAAATCATTTCTGCTGTTAAAGCCACAGAATCGGTGGTATTTGACTTTAGCATTTCAAACAGATTAAAATATAGTCATTCTGGGGTACAGTCAAGATGTTGGTGGAGCTGTGTTCCTTCCAGAGGCTCTTAGGGAGGACCATTTCCCTCCCTTTTCCAGTTCTGCAGGCTGCCTGCATTCCTTGGCTTGTGACCTCTTCCTTCATCTTCAAAGTTAACCGCATAGCATCTTCAGATCCCTCTCTCTGATCCTCCTCCATCTCTTTTATGAGGACCCTTGTGATTACATTTCACCAAACAGGATAATCTAGAATAGTCTTCCATCTCAAAGTCCTTAACTTAATCACACCTTCAAAGTCCTTTTGCCATGTAAAGAAGTATATTCACAAGTTTGGGAAATCAGGGCTTGGGTATGCTTGTGGAAGCCTTTATTCTGCCCACGATAGACTGTTCATCTTACCCTGATTTAGCTTTTACTGTGTGTCATGTGTGCACTTTTTTTTTTAACTTTTACACAGTTAATAAGTAATGAGCTAGGATTTAAACCAGGCAGTCGAGCTCTAGAGCCTGCACACTTCAGCCCCTGCAATATTTCTGCTTTTGCAATCTGCTTTTTCTCTTAATGTATTTTGAGTATCTTCCATGACTGTAACTATTCCTTTAAATTTGAGAGACTAAAACATGATTTATTATGGCTACATAATACACCAACATCTGAATAAGCCATAACTAATTTAACCCTTGTCCCATAGTCAGATGCTTTTGTTGTTCCACATATGTAATTATAAACAAAGAAACAGTAATAAAAGTTCTTATACATAAGCTTTGTGCCTATACTTAATTATTAGCTGAACCTGTGCCTACAATTGGTGGTTAATGGTTAACTAGTATAGAATGGTAATTTCCCAAACTTGAGATGTTAATAGGGTTTCTATGAAATGAGGTTCTGTAATTAAATAAATTTGAGAAGTGCTGTACACCCATCCTTAAACTAGAGATTCACAATCATATTAGCACTAAAACTTCGGAGAAGTCCTCTGGTAAAGAAAAGCTATCTTGTTTTATTTAAAACTTTCTTTAGTCGAGTATGTCTCAAATTTATTTGACCAATGTCTTTTTGACTGTTTGCAGCATTGAGTACTATCTTACAAAGCTAAGGTAATAGGACATGATTTTAGAAACACAGCTTTGGCATCATCCTGCCAAGTGAAGCTGCTTATCCTCAAACACCTTTAAATGCTTAAATCTAAAATCACTCTAGACGGAATAGTTTGGACAAAATCACGTGTAGGACATAAACTTGAGAACATTTTCTACCCTCCACTCCGAATTGCAATCTAGCTTTGTTCTTTTGGTTCCTATGTCAGTCGTGAAACTCACATCACCCCTGCTCTGTAAATGTCAGGTAGCAGCTCTTGGCCAAGACCAACACAGGTCTGCCCTGAGGTCTACATGACACCCCAGGGATGCCAGCTGGCTCCTTTAAGGGAAATGTTTTGTAGAGTATTCTGCCCAGGTACAAAACTAGATAACAGGATGTTTATCATTGAAATAGAGGACACTTCCAGCTACTGTCAGCTGTTCAGTCCTTCCCAGCTGAACAGACTGAGAACCAGTTTTGGTGAGACAAGTGGAGATGGAACCTGAGGGTAGCGGAATCTGGGTTCATGCCAGCAAACACCAGAGATAACCATCACTGTTTGAAGATCCTGATGAATTGTGTCCTAAGGGCCAGGGAATTTCAAGAGGCCCCCCAGGGCTGTAGACAGGATGAGAGAGACCTCTCGGGCCTGTACCGCAAATTACTTGCATCACTTGCTTACTTGTTTGTGTCATGAGGCCCAAATGGTGGTGTCTGCAGTGTCTACTGCTGGGGGATGAGCATGAGACATTTTTCACCATCCTGATCAAGGGGAAAAGGGACTTTCCTGGTGGCTCAGTGGTAATCTCCTGCCAGTGCAGGAGGCATGGGTTCGATCCCTGGTCTGGGAAGATCCCCTGAAGGAAATGGCAACCCATTGTAGTATTGTTGCCTGGAGAACCCTATGAACAGAGGAGCCTGGTTTACTACAGTCCATGGGGTCCCAGAGAGTCGGACATGACTTAGCAACTGAACGACAACAAATCAAGGGGAAAACTTGATTGAGCTGCAAACTAGGTTTTTGATGACCTGTGTGATTCCTAAGATGGGGTGAGAATTCCAGGCTTAGTTGGAACCATACTGGAGGCAGGGTGGTTAGAGATCACAGCAGAGAAGCCCCAGCAAGCTGACTTCCCCTGATATCAACCAGACCAGAGGTCTGGGGGTGGGGTGCAGTGTCTCCTTTCTCTGGGGATCTGTGACTGCTTCTCCTGAGGCTCAAACGTAAGCCTGGTTATCTGAAACCTGTTGTCTCCCAGGCGTCCCCGCCACCTTCTCTGGAAGCTGCCACTGCAGACCTGCTAAGGCAGTCTTTGGTTCCTATTACCCATGTGACCTCTAGTGGTCGTAACTGGTAAAACTGGCTTCAGGGATGGATTTGCTGGAGTACTAAGAAATAAACCGGGGAAGGCAATGGCACCCCACTCCAGTACTCTTGCCTGGAAAGTCCCATGGACGGAGGAGCAGGAAATGGCTTTAATGTTTAATAGCTGACCACTTCTCTGTAGTAACTTTTCACCTTCTGTTATTCTCTTTCAGCACACACCCAATTACATAGTTTAGCAACAGTTGACACAATTTGGATTCCAGACCTAACCTTGACTGTTGCTAGCTAATATAATTTGGACTGATGTTAAGCATCTGAGCCTCCAGGGTCTAAACTGTTCAGAGATGTCATGACATCCCCCCTGATTACTACATCCCAGGGTTGTTTTAAGGGTCAAATGACATGAAGAAACCTATCATTGAAATGCTGTATAAATGTGTTTGCTGTTACTCCAAAGCTGTTCGTGTCTATGGTTCTGTAGACCACAATCGTTTTATTTCATGTGCTTTGGTGAAGACATTTAAACTCTTTGCTCAGATTCTGTATTGGGAATTCTGTCCCAGTCCACAAGTTATTTAATTAGTGGCTGCTATGTGTATTTCAGTGGACTTACTGGTTCATTCAACAGCCATGAACTTCTGCCTGTGCCAGATGCCACAGTTGGTGCTGGGATCCTGCAGTGACCAGGGCAGACAAGGTCCTGCCCTAGAGAGTGTATATTCAGATGAGTGAGGGGAGTTCTTAGCCTCAGACTGAGCTGATTCCTGTCTTCAGGTGACTTTATAGCTTAACTGAGAAGAAGAGTTTAAACAACCAGATATGACACAAGTCAAGGTGTGAAAAAGGCTTTACAGAAGTATAAACAAAGTGTTATGAGTCAGGGGTCCTACTGTGGAATGTGTGAAGGGGTGAAGTTTGAGGCAGTGAATACAGACTGTCTTTCTAGGAGTTTAGTACTGGAGGAATGGCTAGTAGGAGATGATTGGGACCTCTTGAGAGGTCAGTTGGAAAGTGACCAACCTGATCTTTTGGTATCTGTTTCTAGTTTTAAAAGAGTTGCCAAATTTTTATGCAGAATTTCCTAGAAAATTGCTCATTCTTACTCCATAGACATAATTATTCTTTGAGATTCCAAATAAATAATGACTAGACTCACTGGATGCTTACTGTTCTAAAGATTAACTTTATAAATATTAATTTGGTTCTTGTACCAACTGTATGAGGTAGGTACTTCTATCAACGTGCCAGTTTTATAGATTAGGAAACTGAGATAGAAAAACTTAAAAAAACGAAACAAGTAACTTGCCCAAGGGTATTTTGCTGCTAAGTAATGAATTCAAACCCAAGCACACTGGCTCTAGAACTGCGTGCTGGCCACTGGGCTGTATTATTTCTCAAAGCTTCATTATAAAAGTCAATCAAAATTTTTAGAAATACATACTAAGTATTCCAGAATTATATTGCCTGAGGTCTGAGATTGCTTCAAATATTTTCGTACAGAGTGGTGGGAGGAAGACAGGTAGATAGCATAGATGAAACAGGAGTGGTAAAATCTTGATAATGTTAATATAATTGATAAGTCCATTGGCATCATGATAGCATTTCCTAATTTTCATAATAAAAAATAGAAACCATTTCCAGAGGATTTCAAGACCTTCAAATATTTGTACCCTTACTTAATATCAAAAGACTTTTTACCAATGATCTGGGTAATTGAGATCAAAGCAATGAGTTTCATTAAGTTACTAATGTAACGGTGCCAATGTATTAAAAATTAAAAATTTCCTACATAATTGCCAGATGGGCTGGTCATATACTTTTTTTTAAAACCAGTAAAGGTTGATCTTCTTGCCAAATATATTTGATAGAATAGCAAAATGTTTGAGTTAGAGTAGACTTCTAAGACAGCGTCTCCCCGTATTCTCATTTCCTTGCTGCTGCTGCTAAGTCGCTTCAGTCGTGTCCGACTCTATGCGACCCCATAGAGGGCAGCCCACCAGGCTCCCCTGTCCCTGGGATTCTCCAGGCAAGAACACTGGAGTGGGTTGCCGTTTCCTTCTCCAATGCATGAAAGTGAAAAGTGAAAGTGAAGTCGCTCAGTTGTGTCTGACTCTTGGTGACCCCATGGACTGCAGCCTACCAGGCTCCTCCGTCCGTGGGATTTTCCAGGCAAGCTAGGGAAGTTGAAACTTGGAGAACCTAAGTGATCAATCCAAGATTAAAGTGGGAACATAACATGGTTGTCTACAGCCAACCTCATGGCTGGTTCATGAGAGAGCAGAAATTAAAACCCAAGCTTCCTGAACTCTGAGGGGCTTCCCACCTCCCATCAAAGGAGCGCTGCCTGGTAAAGTCTTATAGCCACCCACATAGAGATGCAGACCCCAGGCTTCACTTGTGATTCTGGCTGGCTACATCAGGCAGTCTGGGGAGTAAGGCAAAGAAAGATGACCTGCCTTCATCCTGGGTCTGCAGGAGGGGGGTCACGTGGGTCTTGAACCTCCCCTGGTCGTTTCCAAACTTTTGTGCTTTAATAGCCCCGTATATTTTGTGTGTTTTCTCTACATTCCTTGTTTACAGTCCCTATGTCTCCCACAAGGGGCATAGTTGAAAACATCATGACTGTTGAACCTGAAGCTACTTCTCAGAGGTGCATTTGGGGCTCTGGCAATAAAACCCACTCCTACCTGGGCCAGAAGTCAGGGCCAGGCTTTTCCAGAGAGGGTGGGATGCAGGCAGTCGTGGCTGCAGTGCCTGACATCACCACACCACTGCGACTGAGGACCTGATCTCATCCTGAGAATTCCTGTTTGGCATCTCAAAAGCTGGAACCTCACCTTTCCCAAGTCTGTCACACCCCTTTCCTACAACATTGAACCTGCGGTTGTTGGCATTCATTCCTTAAGACCTGGGAACTCAAACCTAAATGCTTTCAGGACCATGGCAGGTAAGGTAAAAAAGTGAAGCTGGCTGATCGATGTAAGACCAGGAAGAACAGGCTTAGTTCTCACTCAGGGGTTTTACAACCCCTGCTGTCCATACGAAAAACGCGGGCTAGTCATCTGACCATCGGTGACCTCTGATGAGAAAGAGCCTGGGAAGGAAACCAGGAGACCTGGATACCATCGCCAGCCTCCTGGTGACTCAGCAGAGCCTTCCCTTTGCAGAGCCTCAGTTTTCCTTATCTGTAAGAAATGGGCCTTTAAGATTCAAATAGAATACATGTCCCCAAAACAACCAGAGCCAATGTCTGTCTATGTGTCTGTCTGTCTGTCATATTTGCGAAATGCTTGACAGGTCTCTTTGGTCTAACTGACTTTAGAACCAGTTTCCTTGAGGTCTTTGTTGGATGCATTTGTGACATTAATCCTTAAGCACTTGGATCCTTGTAATAAAATGACCTGCACTTAACCATCATTCTGGTACCATGCTCTATGTCACAGGTTGCTTTTTTGCCAGTGTTCTCTTCTTTCCGAAAGCTGTCGTGAGCAGACAAGCTTATTAGAAAGGGTGTTATCTTCGTGTTGTTTGTTTCAGGGAAAATAGAGAAAGTCAGACCTCCTCCATCCCCCACACCTGAAGGTCCCAGCTTGCAGCCTGACTTAGCCCCCGAAGAGGCCGCCGGATCGCAGCGGCCCAAGAATCTGATGCAGACCCTCATGGAAGACTATGAGACACACAAATCTAAAAGGCGCGAGAGAATGGATGATAGTAGTGTAAGTTTCTCCTCTTTCCTCTTTCCTGCATCCAAGGGTGAACGTCGGCCTGGTGTATGGTACTTTGGATCAGGCTCTGATGTGTGTGCGGCTCTCTGGCCAGCATCATGGGACCAGCACCAATTTTCAAATGTGTGGTTTTAACATGCCTGGAGTTGGGTTGGGGTTTGTCTTGTTTCTCAAAAACATTGATCATGCAAAGAGTGGGTCTTTTTACTGCCAAGTTTTGGTCTGAATCTACTGGCACAGCTTGTACATGAGATATGGGATGTGTAGAAAGATACCACGCAGGGGGAACACAGAAAGAAGGACGTAAGCTCTCTGAAATCACCCACAGACACCAGGGAGCTGACCGCAGCCATTGCTCGCCTGCTCTGTATAGATGTTATTTCTCTAGGCAGGAGTCCCCAACCTCTGGGATCTAATGACTGATGATGATCTGAGATGGAGTTGATGTAATAATAATAATAATAGAAATAAAGTGCACAATAAATGTAATGCACTTGGATCATCCTAAAACCATCCCCCCATCCCGACCCTGGTCCATGGAAAAATTGTCTTCTGTGAAGCTAGTTCCTGGTACCAAAAAGGTCAGGGATCGCTGCAGAGACCTATGATGAGGCTGATCCTTCAGTGTCAGCTCCAGGCAGTCCTTGTAAGTGGTACCCAGTGCTCGGAAGGCTCAGTATGTTTCAGCTGCTACCAAGCCCATGTGTACAGTGTGTCAGGAAAGAGCCTTTTAAAATGACAGTAAAAACCGCACGGCTACCCTGCTACCCTCAGCTCCAAGAACTTTGCATGTGACGTGCCCATCAGCCGCGAAGAAAGTCGTCTGCTCTGTGGTTTCTTTCTCTAGTAAGAGACTTCAGAGCCCTTGTGCCCCACAGCCTGCACAGCCAGGAGCCTGGGGATCAGCCTCAGGGGTCCATGTCAACCTCGGAGTCTGCTGGCTTCTGTCTCTTAGCATTTATTGAGGTAACCACCTCCTCCCCTGAAATAGCTCAGGTCGGTTGAGGATATGCCCCAGTTGACCCAGGACAGTCCTGGTTTCTGCCTCTTATCCTCGTGTAATTATTAATAGCATCTCCTTTCCCTCTTAAAAGTGCCCCAGTTTGGATGATAAATTCTCTGCTCACCTTAAACTTGAACACGACGGGGCTCACAGTAGGAGTTCCATGCTGATTAACTGCCTTTCATATTCTAGTTGGCTGAGTGAAAGGATACTGAACATTTTAGTGGTAAAGAAAGTGAATGTGCCTGTGGCAGCCGAATGACCCACTTGGTGTCTCTCAGCCTCTTACCTGGGCTTGTACCTCAGTTGCTTGGAAAGCTAACCCAGCTCCTCTGGTGGGCTGGAGTATTTCTGGGCTGTTCCCTGTATTGTACAGTGGGATGGGCCTGGCCCTTGATGGCTGCTGCTGAGGTTTCCACCACTGGGGCTCCTTCTCTGAGCCTGTAAGACCCTTTCTGCCCTTCTTTGAGCCTTTCTTAAAATTATGGAGTTAACCTTTAGGTATTTTCTGGAGCCTGTGACCATCTTGAAGCTTGGGGCTGTATGTACGATTTCACACTGTATATCGGCAACCTTGGTGGAAGTTGGCTGGGATGTGGGGATACGGAGGAACTAATGGATTACTTTGCATGTGACCCAGACGAGTGATTTTGAAGCACCCCCTCTGTATCTCTTGTGCATGCCTTTTGTGTTGAAGGGCAGGTGTCAGGGGAAAACGCCATACCTGGAAGTAAAGAGCCTGCTCGCACTCATGTCATAGGCAGAGATGAACAGACTCTGATACTTAGGCAGCCACCTGACGTATTCGACTCAGGTTGGATTTCCCCCTTTGCATGAAGGAAGCTGCTTGGAATCAGCCTTTTAATACTGATTGCCCTTTACTTACACACTCCTGTCTCTGTTTTATTTTTTTTTCAAGTATATCAACATTTTAGATAAGGAAGAAACCTACTAAGCAAACTGTTCATATTCCCAGATCTCAAAGTCAAGGCCAAGTGTTCTGCACTGTTGTTGATACTGCAAGAGAACCAAGTTTTTCGCTGTTGAAAGTTCTTAGGGATAGAAAAAAAATCTATCCAACCTACTGTATCTCTTTTAAGAGACCCAAATCTGGAAGAAACAAAAGAACAGTATATTACAGTTCTTTTGAAAGAACTGTAGTATACTGTTCTAAAGCAAATGAATGATCATCAGTGAGACTTCATCTCAGAGCCACCTGTTAACCTGTCTTAGTCCTTTTGATTCAGGGAATCTTTCTATTGTGTCACCATCAATCACTGCAGAATATGTTGAAGTTTACCTGTAGGAATGAACAAGCCTTCATCTCTTTTCCTAGCTGATCTGTGGCCTTTCTTTAATTGTCTTTCATACCAAAATATTAACCATAGGGAGCAGATGGATGGCTTGAAGCCTGAATTTTGTCACTGGCTTCCCTGCCCCAGAAGCTGGTAATTCTGTTCTTGCTCCATCCACATACATGATCCTCAGGGTAAGATGTGGCTTCTTAGCTCCTCCAGCTTCTATCATCCTAAGTCATCTGGGTCCATTGTGACTCAGCACTTGGGCCTGCCACCATTTCTTCCCCAAAGCCACTCGGCAGCTATGAGTCACTCACGTGTGATCAGGACCCAACCACAAGTGTTCACCCTTAGGAAGTGGCAAGTTCTTTCTGAACTGAATGAAGAGAATTCTTACATACTCTACTTCCCAAGGAGAAGGCAGGCTTAAAACCAAGACTGGGATGTGTGCGTAGTGATGCGCTGGGTACAGTGATGTTAATGAGGATGGGAGGAGAGAAGAAAGAGAAGACAAATGTAGCTGTGCCTGCAGTTTGCATGAGTAGTTTTTGCCAACTTATCTGGGGGAAAACCACTGATCCTTACCATCAAAACAGGTATAGCATCCCTCCACCCCAGAGTAGCACTGGCATCTGGAGACCTGTCCCTAGTTCAGGACCTTCCATTTCCCCACTTGATAAAATATCATATGTGGGATAGGAGGGAAGACTCTGGCTCAAGGAGTCCCTGGCAGGCAGTGGCATGAGGCAGCTCTTCATACTCTTCAGCTAGCCTCTCTCCTCCTCAAACCAAAGTGAGGGCTCAGAGAACAACAGAAGGTGAAATATGAAATCATGAATCTCTCTTTCTGGGAACATCTGCCCAGGAGTTGATGTGAAAGTCATCTGTGGATGTTTTGCTTCATTTTGCAGTTGGGGATGAAGTCAGTGACAAGGAACCAGGAAAACAATCCCTTTTCTGAAAAAGTGACCCCCAAATGGCCATCCTTGTTCCCCAGCTCAGACCTGGGGCACAGTAATGCTTCAGTAGCAACGGTCTTCATCCGCCTGGGCTGGGGCCTTCTGCTTGGCGTGGTCACTGATGAGTGTCACCATGCTTGAGGTTCAGCCAGGCTCTACCTCTTAGTACCCCCTTGGCTAATTTAGGGGTAGGAGGATTGCTAACCCCAACCCTACGCACTTACCCTGGGCTGTTTACCGGGCTGTTTACCAGCCTTTAAGGACTCTTGTGAGAATTAGGAAAAGGCACGCTTTTCTAAAACTCTGTGAGGGTGCAGTCCTGAGTCGGCTGTGCAGCTGGGGAGGAGACCGGGGCACTGAGCTCAACCTCATCCATCCCCCACCTGGTGTTTTTGTGCAGAGCAGCCGTCCTGCTCGCAGTATAGGTTTCTCTAATCCGGAAATGTTATCTTACATGGAAATGTCCCCTTATCTGGGCCTGATGCTGTCTCTGGTCAGTCATGCAACTCATAAGGTCCTAATGAATCATAATTTCCTGTAGGGTTTCTTGGTACCTTGCAAAGGAAGGATATTGAGGCAACACTGTTTTTCTGGCCAGTTTTTCCTCCAACCTGACCTAGTCTCAGAAGGCAATGAGTTCTTGAATCAGGAGTGCTCTTGAACTTGTTTGGTAGACTTGCTTTCCCTTTCTCAGTGGAAGGGATGCTGTGCTGAGTCCAAAGTACAGCCTCCTGGGCTTTTAGCCCCATCCTCAGGCCTCGCACTGAATCTACCCTTGGTGGGTTTTCCTGTGTTCTCTTTCTTTCTCCTTTGCCCCTAAGGTAGTTATGAGAAGGCTTTCAGCCTTTCCTGCCTGTCTTGGAATAAGAGAAGGCCTCTTCGATTCCTGGGTTAAACCAAGGTCTCTTTGATTCCTGGGTTAATTCCTGGGGCCTTCTGCTTGGCGTGGTCACTGATGAGTGTCACCATGCTTGAGGTTCAGCCAGGCTCTACCTCTTAGTGCCCCCTTGGCTAATTTAGGGGTAGGAGGATTGCTAACCCCAACCCTACCCACTTACCACTTTTCCAAGAATTCCTGACACACACTTCCTTCCAGACCAAGACATCTTTGACGAATTCTCGCTGAACTGTCCCTGGGTGGGCGGAGGAGGCTTGTCTGCCTCCAATGCCCCTACGCTGCAGGCTGAGAGTTCAGTCACCCTCAGTGATGCTTCATTCCCCTAGTTCTCACACACACCCTAGGAACATGCAGGGGAGGGGAACACTCCACATTCATCAGCCCCTGGTCATCAGTCTGATCATGATGCAACATGTTTTCCAAATGCAGCACCTAAGAAGCAGTCGGTGATCATAGTCATATGATCCCCCATCCAGCCTATGGTCACCCTGCCAGAAACCAGTTAGTGCCTTCAAGGTCCCGTGTGGTATAAATGTAAGGTCAGGACCACAAGTCTGAAGGGAGCTGTCAGAAGTCGGTCCTTCTAACTCATCACCCACAGCCAGGACATTTTTTCGCTGAGCTTTCTTTACAGTGACTTTTAGTTTCCTAGAGGAACTAAAGGATCATTCTAGTTCCGACATAATTACCCCATTCTCAGGAACCTATCTAAGCCCCCCAAGGTAGAGATGAAGCAGGCTGCTTGCTGTCTCATGGCAGTGCCATCCTTAGATCAGGTTCAGAGAATCTGCCTCCACAAAGCTTGCATTCAAACCATTCTTTGTCTGTGGTTAGGGTCTTCTTTTCATGAGACAACAGATGACAAGACTACTTTGGGCTCAGAGAGGCCTACAGGAAGAGGAAAGGGCTGTTTGTCTACAGATGACTACAGATTCTAACAAGTCCAACATGACCCTTAAAGATCTTGCTGGGGGGTAACTGGTTGCATAAACAACAGGGGAAAGAATCTTGTTAATTCAGATCATAGCAAATGGAAGTGACAAATCTTGAATTAACAAAGTCTGGCTTATCTGATATTTTTATGAAGAAATAATAGGGTATCTGCTTGCTACAAAAGATACACTTTTTAATAAACTGATATCAGATGAAGCAAGCCTTGGTGTGGGTGTGTCCTGGTCTCCTGACGTCACTTCCCCTCCTGTCCCCCCCACCCCCGCCCCCACCCTCCTCGTGCTGGTCCCCAGCTGAGGGGTGTTCCCCATGTCTCTGCCATTTACTAACCCTGGTTTTTCCCTCTCTGCCAGTACACCTCTAAGTTACTGTCTTGCAAGGTGACTTCCGAGGTACTTTTCCACTTGTTTGTCTTGGTCTTCCTGCATGCCCGACCCAAGTGCATGCTGTCGTGGTTTGCCGTTTCCTGATGGTTTTTTTTTTCCCTCCCTTCCTTTTCTGAATGGGATGATTGCCTTGAAATGTTGGCATCTATGCAACAGTGGTATATGAGACTGTGCTTTGCTGGGCTGGACAAGACCTTGCCATGCTCATGGATCTGGAAGATGTTTGGACTAGAGGGCACAACCAATGGGCTATTTGGATTTTTGTTTGTTCTTTTAGAAGCTGATAACAAATCTGCTCTGGTCTGGTTAGAAAATCATGTAGCTCAAGTGGACGGGGGCTGTTGGGTTGGATTAGTCCTTGGTTTGGCTTAACACAAACCCAGAGAGCTCCACGCCATCGCTTTAGGATAACTTATTCCAACTGTGAACCAATCCAGTTCCCCCTCCCTGCCATCTTTAAACCTGTGTTTTTGTTTTGGACGCTCCTGCAAGCATTATATTTCCCCCAAAGCCTCGACCCTACAACTTCCTTCTACACAAATTTCTCAAACCTGTAGTATGAAAAAGCACATTTTAAAATGTTTTCCATTTTTTCCACATATATATTGACTTATTTATGTGCTATGAGAAAGCATATTGGTTTTTATATTTTTAATTTCTATAGCATCATTTTTATTTTAAAAGACTTGTTGCAGATGTACAGAATTGTAGAGAATCATTTATTCATTCACCTGGTTAACAGTTTATCCAGGACCTATTACACATCAGGCACTTTCTCGGTTCTGAGAAGATAGTAGTCACCTGAACAATGTCCGTGATCCCATGGAGCCAAGGATGTGCCAGTGCGCCAAGTCTATGACAGAGTAAAATAATGAGGCCAGCCTTGTCCATTCTTGTCATTTGTAATATTTCCTTAATATTTTATAAAGAAATAAATATTACCAATACCATTCAAGCCCTCTTGTTACTTCTCCCAGCTTTCATTTCTTTCTCTCTTGAGAGAAAACTTCTCTGGAGTTTGGCATTGATTGTTTCCATGCATGTTTTTATCCTTATACTATATACTATATATGTCTGTATACATAAATTATATCTAATGGTTTTGCATGTTCTAGAACTTTCCATAAATGTATCATATTTTAGCGCCCAGTAATCTTTATTCTGTCTGCATCATTTTTTAATGTGTCCATGTTGATACTTCCAGCTCTACTTCACTCATCATAGCTGCCGTGTATAGTGTTCCATTGAATGAGTACATATGTATTGATTATCCTTCTGGTGATCGAACTGTAGGTTGTATCTTTTCTTTGCCATTACAAACAATGAATCAGTGAATGTTATTGTACATAGCTCTTTGTGTGACCCATGGAAGAAGGTCTACAAATATATCTAGAAGTAAAAGCACTTGTTCTGGGGCTTATACAGACTCACATTCACTACCTATTGCAAATTATTCTTCAGATTGGCTGTGCTGACCTATAGCACAATATCTTGGTTTGACCCAAAATGTTTGTTTGGGTTTTCTATACCATCCTACAGAAAACCTGAATAATCTTTTTGGCCAACACAATATATTTTATATCTCCATGTTTAGCAAAATAAATGTAGTTAACTATAGATATGAATTGATGATTATCAGTGGGTGTTTTTTTTTTTTTTTTTCCAGAAAATATAAAATAAATACTGCAAATATCTTTACATGGACCTTCTTCAGTGTCTAACTGTGGTTCTCAGTTGGGGGAAGGTAGTTTAAGAATTAGACCCTAAGCCCACATTCCCTTTGAGTCAACATAAGATTGATGAAAATCTGGTCTCATCCACCCAAGGAAGATAAAACTGGGCCCTATCTACCTTCTGTGGAAGAGATGGGGGGTCAAATATTAGCACATCTTAACACATCTGTCTTTTGTTTCACATCCCCAAAATAAAGTTGTCTAGGCTGATTGCTACTCAAAGTGAAGCGCTTCACTTGAATTCCCTAAGCATTGGAAAGAAAAATTAATATTAGAGGACTGTTCAGAGAGAATTGATTTTTTTCTTTCTCCCACCAGACCTAAATCTGAATTAATTTGTGGAAGATAAAACCTTAAATCAGGTCTTACTATGTTTTTTTCTCTCTATTTCTATGGAGAATGTATATTGTCCTTTCTGATTCTTCCTCCTTCAGATTCCTCCCAGCCACTGAGCAGCAGTGGAACATGGTATTCCAGACCATTGACTCCATACCCAGAGTTCTGGGGTCAGATGTTAACTTTTCCTTCTACTAGTCTGATTATTTAAACCTCCTTTTGGTTCAGTTTTTTCATATGTGAAATGCAAGTAGTAATGGTATGAACCCCACAGAACAGTAGCAAGGATTAAAACCCCAGCTGGTTCATGGTACCTGTGATGTGTGTATTTATTATTATCAGAGCCCTGGAGGCAAGTGCTTTTCTTAAACCAGAAAGGAAAGGAACACACTTTAGGAGACAAAGTTAATATGCAAAAATCTAGAACAAGAGTTCTAGATTTGCTAGAGCTATATTCACACACACACAGTACTCTATTAATTGTGCAGCAGAGACTCATCTACATACCTTCCCCAAGGGCTTGGCTTTTGAATCTTCAAAAGGCCAGTTGTAGGATGGCTTCACTCCTGAGCCAGTCCGATCATAATCTCGTGGACCTGAAGACAATTTTATAGCAAGGTCACTGGCTCTTTTAGTTATGCTCTGCTGCTTATCTGATCTGTGCCTTTACTAACAACTTTAGATTTCATCAGAAATCCAGGCTCATGATAAGAGCATATAAATAGGGGAATGAAAGAAGAAAAGAGGGCTCATTATTGGTACAGATGAATTATTTGGGTTGCCACAAGTAGATGTTCAAACCCAAGCTGTGCTGAATGTTTCCATAATTATAAGTATCATTTCTCTGCCCATTGCACTTTTTGGTGACTAAGCTCCAGGAGGGAAGAGACTCTTCTGTCCTAAACATGAAGTACTATGCCCGACACTTGGTAGAAAGCCAAGAAATATCTATAAGATGATTGGGTAGTTGGATTGATATAGGTTCCCAAAGAACAGAGTACAGTAAATTTATTCAACATGACTGAGAATTAAAACGGGGCCTAAGGCCATCTGAAATGGAAGGGGACACTCTTTTTCAGAACCTTAGATTGATTTTTAGCTCTTATGTAAACCATTTGGTTTGTATATGCAGTCTGCAGGGCAAACATATGACTGTTTTACACAAGGAGAGCTCCTTGTCAAAATGCCTTATGTTAGGATACCACTTGATTGCTCATAAAGCCCTTTCACATGATGTGAGAAATGCAAAACTACTGTTTGAGAACTTACTATGCCCTGGAAACTATGCTAAACGCTTTACATGCATTGCCTCATTTATTCCTCAGACCAACTTGGTACTATAGTTTTTATAATCCCCATTTTACATATAAGGAAACTGAGGCACAGAAATAATAAACCTTCCCAAGGTCATGTAGTTACTAGGATTTAACCTTAGTCTGCCTGGACTTCAGAGTCCACCCCTTTTCCTGAAAAAGCCTGTGAAGTAGGGCAGGTGTTGTGTTTGTAGATAAACTTTCTTTATACATAAGGTTTAAGAGACACAAGATGCCATGAACAGCAGCAACACGTTCCAGGCAGAGAGCTAGAAATAAAGCTCAGCACTTGCCATTCCAGTCCCGCACGGCTTCCCGGTACCATGCTACCACGCATTGACCTGAAGACTGCTGTTTAACTCTGCCAGGCTTGGAAGCATCCTTCTACTGATGTCTTATTCTTAGATATTGACTAAGTGACGATGACATGCTTATACACCAACACTTTAGGGCATGGCTTATGTTCTTCATGATGAACATCCCTTCAGGAGACCTGACCGAGTTGTGTCCCATATGTCCTGTCCAGCCGTCCCTCCTAGGAGGACTAGGGAAGCCTTCCCGGAGAAAAGTGCACTGCAGCTCTGAGAAGTCCATTAATTTATCAGAGGTGCAGAGAAGCAAACTGAGATTCCTCCCCCTGCTCCCCTTGCCCCGCCTAGACCTTTATCTGTCCAGAATCTGCTTATGTCTGGGCTCCCAGCACTGCTTGTAAACCTTTATCTCCTTGCTTCTCTGAAGTTGTCAGCATCTCTGTCGCTTGCCAGAATGATTGTTCTTCACATAAACAAAAGCTTCATTCCATATTGGTTGGATAACCAACCAGTCTTGGCTCTACTGGACTTTTCTTTAAATTCAGAAACTGTGCATCCTAAGCCAGAGCCACAATAACTGAACTGACTGGTGTGCATGGGCTTGCTTTTGGCGTAGCACTGTGAAATTGAACCGTTTCTCCTGCTTTGGCAACCTAAATGTCCTTCATGCGGATGTCATCTGGATCAAACTCAAGCAGGAGCAGACTGGCTGAAGGTTTCCCCTGGAGTCCACAGGCTCTTCTAGGGAACCAGAGGGAGGGTGGCTCACCCCGATGGTGGTGAACCAATTTGTTCTCAACGTTGTCACCTTCCATTTCCTTAATGAGTACCTGTAGCCCTGATGCTACATCAGCATGCCCAGATTCCTTTATTATTGGCTTCAGAAGCTCTTTTTTTCCCCCCACTTAATTCTTCTTGCGAGCTTAATTATACCAAAGTAGATTTTTGTGATATAAATAAGATCACAGCTTGCGTAGGTCCATAAAGTTTGATGGAATGATTCCGCACTGGTTCCGTTGTTTGGAATTCTTTTCTGGAGACTAAGACCATTCATAGCTGTGCTAATGTGGTAGTCACTAGATCCAAGAGGCTACTGAAATCAAGTGTGTAGTTTCTCAGCCACACGAGCCATGTTCTAAGCACTCAGTAGCTGCCATACTGGATAGTCCAGATGCAGAACATTGCCAACAGACTGCGCTCATCTAGAGTGTGTAGCGATCGCTTTGTTATCAAAAAGCTTGATGCAGGGCCAAATTTAATTCTAGGAAACTTGCAGAACATTTCAGGGAAATTAAATCTCTCTATACTGAGAATGATGGGTCAGATGGCAAGTGAACTTGGCTGTGAGATGATGGCGCCCCCAGGACCTCCCACCACCCACCTTCACTTTCATTCTCTCCGGTCTCCCAGCTGGCTCAGACAGTTTCCCACTTTCCTCATTCAGTAGATACTGTTGAGGGAGGGAAAGGAGAAAAGAAACAGAGAAGTCAGTTTGTGTATGTGATTGATATCCATGAACTCTGTGTAATTTTTTTCCTTCTCTCTTAGGTCCTTGAGGCCACACGGGTTAATCGAAGAAAGAGCGCATTGGCTTTGCGCTGGGAGGCGGGGATCTATGCCAACCAAGAGGAAGAAAACAATGAATAATCAACTTCCTTCCACCCAGGAAGCTTCTTTGGTGCTTGGGCTCCCAAGAAACCAAGAAATCAACAGTCAAAGCATTTTAATAGAATATTTATTAAAGTGCAAACGAACTCAGCAATCCTTATACAGGCCAGAAGTTATAATCTACAGTGAAAAAGCAGTCCACCCACCAAACTCAAACTCCTGGGAGTCAAAAGGAAAAGGATTGTGTGTGTGTGTGTGTGTGACTCAAAAGGATCGCCTGGGTTTGGACCACAGTTGATCCAAAAGGACAAAGAAATTATGAGCAAACCGACATGGTTGCTCCAGGCAGAAGAGACCAGGCTGCCTGGGTGGTGAGGAAAACAGTGGAGATGTGGCCCTTTGGAGAATCTGAGAAGCTGGCGCCGTCCACCTGGCTGAGGGTACTTCCCTGCGCCTGCACCAGTTCCCACCCGTGACCACATCGCAGGTGGCGGACCAACTCCATTTACTCCAGCAGCCACAAAATAAGGTTTCTCTCCATTTGCCCAGAAGAGGCAACTCTCGTCCCATATCTCTTTCATTTAATTGTTTTTAATTAGGAGCCATGAATGATCACAATCCGTATTTTGAAGACAGGATTTCTTCCTGTTGCAAACACAATCTGTTCTACATTAGGAGGTTGAGGAAGTGGGGGCAGAAAGCCAAACCAAATAGATTATTTTACCTTTAGGGTCTTGTCTGCTTATGATACTGACTGAGCTACAGTTTATGAGAACACATTTTCACAATTCTGTTTCTTTATATGAAGACTATATTTAGGGGGCAACAACTATTTTTATGATGGGGTGGGGGAATCTATCCATGTATAAAACCTGTACACATTGAACAGCATGGTTCAAGAGGGGAGGGGTGTTTTTAGAATGGCAATAATCGAAACAAGGGCGAACTCTGCCTTGGAGAGGTAGATGAGAAATAAAGAGGTGTTTATAACTATATTTTATATATAAAGTGAACCTTCAAGGGAGTAGGAAGATGATAGATTATTTTGGATTAGTCAGGGAAAGGAAGCAGTAAAGAAAGCTCATGAAAGGTAGAGAATAAGGGAGGGAGAAAGAGTGGGAAAATGAGGAAGTAAGAGAGATTATTTTTGCTGAGCAACCAGTATTTTTCAGGATGATACAGAGAAAAATATAGAAGTTTAAGTGCAGGCTTAGGATCAGCTACAAATCCTAAAGATGGGTGTGTGTGTGTGCGCACGCACGCACGTGCCTATGTGTCCGCACACGCCTTTGTGTATTTTTGCAAAGCGCGTGAGTGCTCACGAGTAAGGGTGTGTGTGTGTGTGTGTGTGAGGAGTAAAATTCCAGAATGGTCATGGGACAAAGGTATCCACTTACTTCCTCCAAAGCTGTTTGCCAGCGTCAGGAGTGAGCGAGAATTTCTTTTTTATGAAAAGGATATAGAGGCTCCGAGCTGATACAGTATTTGTAATATTAAGTTGACCTAACATGGTATTTGCATGAGTCACAATGGCAAAGTTTTGAGCAGTTTTGTAATTTGACATTTAGGAAAGTTTCATATTTATTGTCATGCTTTGTATTCATGCTTAGTATAGGCTAAAGGATGCCAGCTTTACTCTTTTTGTCTTTTAAAGCAATATGATCAGGGCATTCAATCATGGAATGCCCTCAATTTCTGGATGAGAAATTTTTTAACTCTGGCCATGAGAAAAATACTGACCAGCATTCTTTTTTTTTTTGGTCCCCTTTGTTTTTTCTTTAAATTAGAGGATAATCACTTTACAATATTGTGCCCTTTGTTTTAAAACTGTGTTTTTTTTAAAAAAAGCAATAAGTAAGTTAGACCTCACTAAAATTCCTTTTTGTTTTTATATTATTCTGTCATAAGCGCTAATAGGTTATTCTGACAAGTAGCAGTTCCACAAAATTTGTATGTAGATGTCATGCACACTATCTTTGCTTCTTTTATTAGACTAATGTCGGCTTTAGGGGAAAGTTTATTCATAAACAAGTGGTGGACACAAAGTAGAAATGGAGCTGTCGGGTAACTTACAACTTTGAAACTGCCAAGGGAACCTGCAATTTGAAGCCAAATTCTACAGATGGGTAATTAGCGCCATCTTCAAATGGCTCACGGCCCTGAGCATTCCGAATGAAGAGTCAACAAAATGTGCTAACCACTGGAGATACGTGACAAATAAGATGCCTGCTGTTAGGAATTCTTTTTTCAAGTGGGAGAGGCTGGCACAGAGACAGACGTTCCCAGGAAAATGAGATGAGGAGTCCTGATCAGTGACAGGAGAGTACCCTGAGGATTTCCAGCATTGTTCCCAAGACAGGCATGGGAATGACCACTGATGCGACAGTAGCATCGTGTGGCCCAGGGACACAGAGGCTGCTCGGATGCCTGGAGAGCAAAGTGTTCTATGCTTCGTGATTTCTGGACTAACTCTGGATCTGGTCATGGCCATAGACTAGATACAGATGGACTCCCCATCTTTCGAAAGAGGAAACAATCCTCAGGACTTGCCTGAAGTGTTTGGTTCTGTTTTGAAGGAAAATGTGTACCCACCTTAAACCTCCATTTGAGAAGAGAATGGGCAGCTGAAAAGAAAGCTTAGAAGGCCACGCAATTCCTGCACTTGCTGTGGAGGCAGATAAATCGGTCTTTGACTACAGTTGATTGAACCAGACACATTGATTGCGTAGAGTTACAGAGTTGGGATCCTTTGGTCCGTGCTTTGAGTAGGCAACAAATGCAGAGTTTCCGTGACCCCCTCACAGTCACAAAGCCGTTTAACTGTGGCCCCCACATCTCCAGCCTTTGCTTGTTCCCTTCTGCTGCCTTCTGATGACTGCTGTTCCACTCAGTTACAACCCTGTTAAAATGTCCATTACAGTTCCCTTGGAAGAGCCAGGTTTTCTCTGCGCTCTTGAGTTTTTTTTACTCATTTAAGAAACATTGGGCCATGGCTTTGTACATATCACTATGCTAGGCTCTGGGATCCCAAATGAACCCCTTAAACCATGTGAAGATGCAGCAGACCTGGAGGAAAATCACTCCTGCCTCATCCATTGAGAGGAAGAGGCTTGTCCACACATCGGCCTCTGATGCTCATCCCTGCCCCCAAATAGCACGCAAGCTTGTTAATCTCAGCTAGAACAAATGTTTAGATTCCGTAGATATTAAAAGCTTTCCTGAAAGTATTCCATTCCACAGTGTTTATAGATGTCCACTTTCTTCCGGAACTGATTACCTACTGACATTCCTTGGCTTTCTCATCCAGAAATTATGGAAACAGGGTCTGTCAGTGGCAGGAGGCTGGGCTGTGTCCCGCGTGAAGGACACATGCAGTCTCCTTGCCTTTTTACACCTGTGCATGCTGCCCACCGTAGACAGTGATGTATAAACCGTATATAGCTCAGTGTCCACATATATACACAACACACACACACAGCATAACAAGGAACACTAAGACAGTGTTGACTCTTGTCTCTGAAGACAAATAATTAACATTTTTTCCAACTAAAGAATGGATGTCATTAAACTATGTATTGGAAAAAAAAAATAATAACCTATGTGTTTAGAGATGGTGACTATATCCAGTTTTAGTGACAGAACCAATTTCCTGAATTTTAAGCATTCAGTGAGTGAGCTGCCAATTTTGATTTTGTGTTGCTCTTTACCCAAATGACATTTTTTTTTTCCCTTTTTTGGAGGAGGGGGCAAAAAGCAGCAATACTGTGTTTGAAAATGATACTCTGGCTCTCCTGTGTATGTTAACCACTTCAATGTTATTATCCTGCTTTGGTTTTATAGTGATTGTGAGGCATTCAATGCAAGTATACAATTATTTTCTCATTAAAACCCAGTGTGTGTTGTGTTTTTATAAGTGATGGCCGCTTGTTTGACTGGGGTGGGGAGTTGGAGAACCGCACTGCCTGAGGGTGGCCAGTGCCCTTGCCTCTGATTCCACGGGGGAACACTGCTTCTTGCATATTTGGAGCCAAGAAAGCAACACGAGCTGGTGGGGCAGACCTTCGACAGGCTGTTGGCAGTGCCCCTTTTGCCGTGTTGGGTCCAGCTGCCCTGGCTAGACTGGAAACCGATGGGACCGACGGACGTGACATGGGTGCCTCCTGAGGAGGGAGGTAGATTCCAAGGTCAGAGACGGTGGGGCGAAGGGCAGGGTGAACAGTGATGCTCACTCTCTGCCCTTAGGCTCTAATTTTTATTATCCATTCCATTCCCAGCACCCACATTTGGCTCTGCGTGGGTGCTAAGTCGCTTCAGTCATGTCTGTGTGACCCCATAGACGGCAGCCCGCCAGGCTCCCCCCTCCCTGGGATTCTCCAGGCAAGAACACTGGAGTGGGTTGCCATTTCCTTCTCCATTGCATGAAAGTGAAGTCGCTCAGTCGTGTCCGACCCTCAGCAACCCCATGGGCTGCAGCCTTCCAGGCTCCTCCGTCCATGGGATTTTCCAGGCAAGAGTACTGGAGTGGGGTGCCATAAGTTGCTTCAGTCGTGTTCAACTCTTTGACACTATGGGCTCTCCTCTGAGGCATAGAGAATTTCAGACTTTACCAAGCATCTGAGACCACAGGTGAACCAAAGCTTCCTCCCCTGATTTCCTCCTGCCCGCCCTCCACTTCCTCACCCCCATCCCGAGTCTCTAGCCACGCTAGGCTGTTTTTCATCTTAACCCCTGGAACTAACTTGCACCCAGACCTTGAGTTGCCTGTTCTTCCTTAGCACCTTCTTGTCTCTCTCTCTCCCCGGGGTCTCCTTTCAGCTGCTTCTTTCTTCATCTCTCCCCATTTATGTACCTTCTTCCAGTTTTCCCCACCCCTACCCCACACCACCCAGGATTCCAGTCATATTCTCCTGTTCTTCCTTATGGCATCATGTCCAGTCTCCGTGTGATGGGAGTTCTCAATTTTTGGGGGAAGGGAGTAGGATCAGGCCTCTTCGAAAATTTGATCAAACTCTATAAACAGTAACGTATTAACATTTTAAAAATGTATTTTTAATTGGAGGATAATTGCTTTACAATGTGTTGGTTTCTGCCTGACCACGACATGAATCAGCTATAAGTATACATGTGCCCCCTCCCTCTTGCACCGCCTTTCCACCCCTCACCCCCCACTCCCAGGTCATTACAAAGCACCAGGCAGAGATCCCTGTGTTACACAGGAGCTTCCCTCTAGCTATCCATTTCACACATGGCAGATGAGTAGGCAGCATTTATGAAGCACTGAGAAAGTGACAGGCATTTTCTACAATTTCCACAAATGTAGTCTATTTCTTAGGACATTACATAGGGCATTCTGTTTTGGTTTCTGTTTGTCTTTTGGGGCTTTTTTTTTTTGACTGAGCCACACAGCTTGTGGGATCTTAGTTCCCCAGCCAGGTATCAAACCCAGGCTGTGCCATTGAGAGTGGGAAGTCCTAACTACTAAATCCTGGGAAATTCCCTGGGGTTGAACTGTTCTGATATCCATTTGACTGGTTAGAAAACAGAGGCCACAGAGCTCATAAATAGTAGCACTTGAATTTTAACCTGGGCACTCTGATTCAAGTGTTACCTTACCCACTCTTCCCATAAAAATGCACATTGGCAACTTCACATGCAAGATCCAGTAGATCTGATGCTGTGTGGGGGTCTGGGTGACCTTACCACACCTCCTCCTGCAGGCTCTTGTGAACCAAGGCCAAAGCCATGACAGGGGCTGGAGTCTTGGGGGAGAGCAGAGTTTTGGTGGCAGCCACTTCATTCTGATAAAGTTTCTTTATTTGAATGAACTCCTTCTGGGCTCTTTCCTTTGGGATCAGCTCTCCCAGGAGATAGTGGGAAAGGATGACCCAGGCTTCCCATTGCCAAAAAGGAACCAGACGTGACTGCAAATGGGTGATCAAAAGGTGCTAAAATTGAATTGTGATAGTTGCACAACGTTTACTAAAAATCTTTGAATCGAACACTTGGAAATGAGTACATCTAATGGTATGTAAGTTATACCACAATGAAAGCCGTGGCAAAAAACAAAAGGATGGGGGACTCAAGGAACTGGAAGAAAAGTCCAGGCAAAGGAACCAAGGTGGCCACGCAGCCTGAGGTTGAAAAGAGGAGTTCTTCAGGCCAACATTCAGCCACCAGCTAATGAAGAAATCTTGCTGTCCTTGAGGTTCCCCCCAGGAACCAAGAGCAGAAGAATTGTCATCATCCATTGATTAAGCACCCTGGTCCTCTTTCCATCCATCACTACTAACGGCTGAGGGCATCAGGCAGCGCCAGGTGAGTTCAGGCAAACAGAACAGATTCGGTGGGCAGGGCTGCTGGGCACTCAGGCTGTGTAGCGCCAGGGAGTGGGTGGAACTTGAAGCCTGATAACAGAGTAAAAGGAATTTGGGGTGATTTTTACTGATGAGGCTCTTCCCGAAAACCCACCGATGTGAGGGATTAACCTGTCATGAACAGAGGGCAGGTGTGCAGGCCTTTGGCTCCCTAGTTAGGGCATCAGTGGGAAGCTGGAGGGGACATATGGCCGCTACCCTGGGCTCAACTCCTCTGTTGTTTTTTTTTTTTTTGAAGTAAAGTTGGTGTACAATGTTGTGTTAGTTTTAGGGGTACGGCAAAGTGCTTCAGTTATATATACAATTCTATTTTTTTCAGATTCTCTTTCCTCATAGCTTATTACAAAATAGTATAGTTCCATGTGCCATACGGTAATTCTTGTTGATTATCTATTTTATATATAGTTGTGTGTATATGTTAATCCCACACTCCGTAGTTTAACCGCCCCCAGCGCAGCCCCACCACACCCATGCTTCCCGCTTTGGTAACCAAAGCCGTGTTTTCTATGTCTGTGGGTCTGTTTTGTCTATGAGTTCATTTGTATCATTTGTTTTTTAGATTCCTCATCAGCTCCCCTGGTTTTACTGGTGCAAAGAGATGAATAATGAGGTTCCTTTGATGCATTGCCCCTTTTAATTATGAGCTCCTTCAGCCACAAGAGGGTGGTGACTATAGCCCTCTCTGCACACAACCCACTCAAAACTCAGAATTGGGCTCTTAGGGGGACAGAGAACAAGTGGGGAATTAAAAGGAAGAATTCAAAAAGTTTGAAGTGTACCCGATGACATTAAGATAAAGAAGGGACCTTGGGAAATTCCAAGGTCCACACCAGAATTCCTAGCTGTCACCCAAGCATTTCAGATACTTTCTCTCAGAGAAGAAATGTTTGCCTGATAGAGACTTTTTAAAAAATTTCCACCAAGGTACAGTGATCTCAGTGTCAATTAACCTTATGGGAGGATTAACCGGATGCTTTGCTCCAAGTCCACAGGTGGTGGGCTCTGCACAAGTGGAGCGGATCCACTGGTTTCCTGGAGAAGTAAAGTTAAAAATCTTTCTTCTCCTTCTTTGGTTTTTCCCTGCCCTCCCATTTAGAGAACATTCTGCCTCTGCCGTGGCGTTCAGCTGGTAACTGTGATTCACCTCTGGGGAGGAGAGCTGTTTGTCAAACTTTTGAGTGGACCTCTGCAACACTTGGAGGGCTTGTTAACCAGAGACCTGGACTTGTATGCAGTTTCTGATTCTGAAGGGCTGGGTATGCAGCCTAAGAATTTTCTAACTAGTCTTCTGGAATGCTGCTGCTTGTCCAAAGGGCCTCACTTTGAAAATCACTGGTCTGGAGTGTAAGTAATGAATAGGGTCTGGGCAAACAATTTATGTTTGAAAACTGGAGAATTGATGAAGGATTTATAAGCTGCAGATACATGTGGTTTGGGGATGGTTTTGAATATTCTTGGGGCCACTGTTTGCCCAGCACAGCAACCTACCAGTTGGTGGGTCTTGGTGAAGCAGGATCTGAATTTCAGTTAGACTGTTTGAGAACCTTCTAACCAGGGCTGAGAACAAAGTGTATATGTTCCGACTTTAATTTCAGGGTGAGATCAAGGGAAGTTAAAGCTTTGGAAGGTCTTTGTAGAGTAATAGCAACATCGACTCAGTGACACGCATTTGTTTGAATAACATGGTTGCATAATTTAAGATGAGATGCAAGATGAGGGGTCAGGATGATGAGATGCAAGATGAGGGGTCAGGATGACTTGATCTAGTGCAGCTCTTCTCAATTCTGACTCCATCTGCATCACCTGGAGAACTTTAGCATTTGGATTCAATTGGTAGGAGCTTCCCAGGTGGCGCTAGTGGTAAAGAACTTGCCTGCCAATATGTGTGTGTGTGTGAGTCGCTCAGTCATGTCCGACTCTTTGTGACCCCATGAACTGTAGCCCTCCAGGCTCCTCTGTCCATGGGATTCTCCAGGCTCCTCTGTCCATGGGATTCTCCAGGCTCCTCTGTCCATGGGATTCTCCAGGCTCCTCTGTCCATGGGATTCTCCAAGCAAGAATAGTGGATTGGATTGCCATTCCCTTCTCCAGAGGATCTTCCCGACCCAGGGATCAAACCTGGGTCTCCTGAATTGCTGGCAGATTCTTTGCCGTCTGAGCCTCCAGGGAAGTCCAAATTAAAACTGAAAAATAACTGCAGGAGACATAAGAGACACAGTTTCGATCCCTGGGTCGGGAAGCTCCCCTGGAGAAGGAAATGGCAACCCACTGCAGTATTCTTGCCTGGAGAATCCCATGGACAGAGGAGCCTGGTGGGCTACAGTCCATAGGGTTGCACAGAGTCAGACACGAATGAAGCAACTTAGCATGCTTGCAAATGGTGTGGGCTGGAGCCCAGGCATCAGTAGAAATTAAAAGCATCCCAGGGGACTGTAACACAGAGCAAGCTTTGAGCGTCATTGTCTGATGCTATGGTTCTTTGCAAAGTCAAGCAATGTTTCCACACCCGCCTACTAAATAGGGCCTCCCTGTGGTCACCTATAGTGCCTCAGATGCGTTTAACTTTCCTTCTCACGTTGGGGGGAACCCATATTCTATTCTGGGCAAGAGAGAACTATCCAAGTGATTAAGATGTTTTGTAAAAGCCAGAAAGATCCCAAGAGTCATCAATGGAGAGTCAGAGGTCTAGGAACTTACAAGGAGATATTTAGGAAGGAACTTTCAAGGAGAGATTTAGGAAGGAACTTCCCAAGATGAACTTGAAAGTTGCAGAATCAGATCGTGGGGTTGGTGGAATTCCTCTCAGTATTCTCAACGTTTTCCATTTAATTCAAGATGCTCACCTTGGCTGCAAGTATGCAAGGTGGCCAGTAGGTGGCAGTGGTCTCCAAAAGCAGCTTCCATAGCCAAGAACCTTCCTAGGGGGTCAGGAGGAGCTTTCCTACTCGTCGTACAAGACAGAAATCTGTGGAGATCTACATACAGCTACTCCAAAAGCACTGCAATGAAAACGCCACTTGCACAATACATGGAGGTCAAATGTGGCCTTTCATTTACATTTACACTTCAGTGGAAAACTGATAGTTGTCGCCAGATGGCAGCAGACTCCTGCACGCTTCCTCCACTCAGGGCCAGTAATTCTTGTTTGTTTTAAATTGGACGTTCATTACTTTACAATATTGTAGTGGTTTTTGCCATACATTAACATGAATCAGCCATGGGTGTAGGGCCAGTAGTTCTTAAGGGCGAGCTGTGCACAGGGCGCTGTGCTGAGTACTTTACATGGATTATTTCCTGAAGTTTTTTAAAACACTTCCTTGAGGCACCTATTAATATTAGCTCCATTTTACAAATGAGTGGTTGAGTAACTTGCTCTGGAGGATATGATCAAGGTGAGAGGAGAATTCAAACCCAGGCAGTCTGCACCAAAGTCTGAGTCTGACTGACCTCCCCAATTTTCCTTCTCACTGACTTGATTCAGTGTGTTTAGACCTCTGGTCTTGGGCCTGAGCTGGCTCTGCGTTCTAGTAGAGCCTATCTTCAGCATCAAGAGGGAGATGGAACTATGACAGTTGAAAATTGGGCTTGTACATTGAAGTGGCAGAAGTGTGGGGATATGCGTAGGACATGGACAGTCTCTGTTAAAGGCAGCCGCTGTCACTAAAAGCCAACACACAACAAAAATTTGGCCCTTCCCAGTTGCTTCCCTGAGCACTAGGCGAGTGGTCTGCCCTCTGAGTTATCACAAATACCTACTGAGTTATGTAAATATTTTGGAGTGTCATAGTAATAATCTCCAGCTCTCCAACCTGAAGCATCTGTTTTCTTGGCTCCCACTAGTGGTCACACATTTTATGGAATCACCCCAGTTCTAAGCGTCTGTTTCCCTATCGGGTAGGGTACAGGTAGACCGTCAACAAAGTGAGCCAATAATTCATTCAGTGGCTGAAAGAAGATAGAAGGTTATTTCTCTCTCACAGTACAGTCCAAGCGGAGCATTTGCGGTCCAAGGGCAATCTGTTTTAAGCCGTCTTTTACAGTCAAACACTTCTTCGTATCCTCAGGACCTATTGTCACAGACGGTGTGGTCCAGCCTTCAGAACTGGTAAGAGGCAGTAAAGCCATTTACTAAAAACCTAGGTGTGCCTGTTCCCTGGATCCTCTGTAGGCATGGCTTCCCTGCATCTATTAAGATAGCACACCAGCTTCTAAGGATTGATTAATATAATTCTAGGATTTCCACTGCAACCACAACTCAAATGAAGTCCAAAGGAATAAGGACTAAATAAGTTGCTAAAACTTGCTTAAGTTTGCACATCTTCCTTCATGACACAGTCCACATCTAGTTTATCTCTTCCTATATTTATAATTGCACAAACCGCAGGAAGAATAGTTACCAGGTCAGGTTAATGTAGAACTACCCGTTAGTCCTGAAAAATCCTCTGGATGGCTTGAGATAGCCCCTCTATCTTAGCACAAAGGCTAACGCACATCTCCTTGTGCTCCCCAAATATCACATTGCATACCCACATTCCACAAGCCCTGCGTATGATGGGAACAGAACTGGCATGCTTAAGGGGACTAAAGGGATGTTTAGCCCAGGCTATGAAGCCACAAGGACACACACAGATACAAATAAGTTAACAGTGTTCAGATGTCTGTCAGTCACGTGACCTGCATCTCACTCAAGGGCAGCTGAGGAGGGCTTTTCCGAGCCTCTCAGGGTCAAGCAGCTGCTTATACTTGTGCTGGTTTCTCTGGCTTTGGTTGCAAGCCATACTGATTGACCTGAAGAAGTTTCTGGTGGCTGCCATATTGTTTAGTCTGGGTTAATCTCAGCTGATCTGGAATGACCTCATGCTTATCTCCAGAGCTGCTGGAGTATGGCAGTGACCGTTAGCTGCACTAACTCAAGATAAACGGTGTTCTTTTCCCATGGGTTCATAAGTTGTTTCAGGGAGGGATGGACCAGCTGGCCAGCAGTGCTCAATAATAACACTTGGGTTTATGATATGCATCTGGTGTTGATGGAATCTGGGGCTTTGGACACTTAAGGCTGGTCGTGTAACTGGAATGCGCTTAGAGGACCAGGTAGCTCACGATAAGAAACCCCTGCCACAAGCAGACCTGGGGCTTCTGGTTCTCAGGTGCTTTGCAGGTATGCTGATGGTGGTGATGTGAGACCTGTACCACTCTGTGCTGAGAGGACAGAGAAGCCCGTGCCTGGGAGTGCCAGCCCCCTCTGATGCGGCTCTCTCCTGTGGCTGTATTATACCCTTGACCTGTAACAAGGTGGTCTGAGTATAAACGGAACTGTGAGTCCTTTCAGCAGTAGAACATTTAAGGTAATTAATGTGTAATTTACACATATCTTCTTAATACAGCTTCATGCTCCTAATCTTTTTTATTATAGTTTTATTTATTTTTGGCTGGGTTGGGTCTTTGTTGCTGCATGGGCTTTTTTCTACTTGTGATGAGCATGGGCTTCTCATTACAGTGACTTCTCCTGTTGCTGAGCACTGGCCCTAGGGCTCATGGGCTTCAGTAGTTGTGGCTCCCGGGCTCTAGAGCACAGGCTCAGTAGTTGTGGCCACATAGCAAAGAGTCGGACACAACTGAGCGACTTCACTGTCACTTTTCACTTCCATGCATTGGAGAAGGAAATGGCAGCCCACTCCAGTGTTCTTGCCTGGAGAATCCTGGGGGCGGGGGAGCCTGGTGGGCTGCCCTCTATGGGGTCACACGAGTTGAACACGACTGAAGCGACTTAGCAGAGGCAGCAGCAGCAGCAGGCTTATTTGCTCTGTAGCATGTGGTATCCTGCTGGATCAGGGATTGAACTCACGTCTCCTGCATTGGCAGGCAGGCTCTCCACCACTGAGCCACCAGGGAAGCCCCATGCTCCTAATCTTAATGTCACTTAAACCATACTTGCCTGGTGCACTTGTTCCTTAGCAATCAGTCCAGGGACTTGGAAAGGTAACGGCTCCCTGTAAGGGGAATGAGGCGGGTTCTCAACAGTAACTCTCTGGGCTTCGTAAACGTTACCAAACAGAATTCAGGTGATCTTTACTTGCAAGTGAGAGGTAAAAGCACAGAGCACCCTCCAGGCAGACAGAGGAAACTGAGGACTGGGCAGCTGGAGGCAAGTACAAGTCATCTGACGTCAGAACTTCTCTTTTCAAGTCCATCCCTCAGAGACTTTGCCCGGGTCCACTGAGCCTATTTTGAAAGTGGAGGAAAAAGTAAGTTTGAGGAGCAAGAGCATAGAGCGGATTCTACTCTCAGACTAAACTATAAAATTTCAGACTAAAATATCCCATTCCAGGGGCCCATTTAGAACGAATCCTGGCCTTCAGGTGAGTAGGGCTAGATCTCTCACAGAGACTGAAGCACCTATACAGAAGTGAGAAGGGATGCGTGGGCTGGGCCAGCTCTCTGCAGAGGAAGGCGGCTCTGAAAAGGGCCGACTGCCCCGGGCAGAGCCATGTGGACGAGAGAGGGTCAGTCTGAGAGGTCAAAGGGGAACCAGATGGTTGGCTGGACAAGCAATACATAAGTTAAAACGTTATAACGTATTGAGGTGAAAGTCACACAATATAAAATTGACCACTTTAAATTGAACAAGTCAGCACGCTTGGGACGTTCACAGTGCTGTACACTCAGCCTCTAGCTAGTTCCAAAACATTTTCCTCATCCCGAACAGAATCATCATCCCCAGAATCAAACTCTCTCTCTCTCCTCTCCCCAAGCCCTTGGCAACCACTGATCTATGGATTTGCTTGTTCTGGACATTTCATATAAATGGAGTCACACAATAGGCGACCTTTCATGGCTGGCTTCTCTCACTGAGCAGAACGTTTTCATGGTTCATCCGTGCCATAGCATAAATCAGCACTTCTTTCCTTTTTGAGGCTGAATAATAGTACATTGTATGGATTGACCATATTTAGTTCATCCATCCATTCACTGTCTGAACTGTTTCAGCATCTGACTTTTGTGACTAGTGCTGCTCTGGACATGCATGTACAGGTGCTTGTTTGTTTCCAGTTACTCTGGGCCCATGCCTAGGAGTGGAATCGCAGGGTCATATGGTAATTCTGTGTTTACTTTCATACTTTTCTTCCCTTTTTTAAAATTGAAACCTAGTTGATTTATAATATGGTTGTTTGTTCCAGGTGTATGGCAAAGTGATTTAGATATATTTGTGTGTGTGTATATATATATATAATTTTTTCAGATTTTTTGTCCCTTATAGGTTATTACAAAGTACTGAGTATAGTTCCCTGTGCTATACAGTAGGTCCTTTTTGGTCATCTGGGCTTCCCTTGTGGCTCAGCTGATAAAGAGTCCTCCTGAAAGGCAGGAAACCTGGGTTCGATCCCTGAATTGGGAAGATCCCCTGGAGAAGGGAAAGGCTACCCACTCCAGTATTCTGGCCTGAAGAATTCCATGGACTGTATATCCATGGGGTCGCAAAGAGTCAGACACGACTGAATGACTTTCACTTCATTTTTGGTCATCTATTTTATACAATGTAGTATGTATATGTTAACCCCCAACTCCTAATTTATTCCTCCCCATCTCTTTACCCTTTGGTAACCATAAGTTTGTTTTTTATGTCTGAGGGTCTATTTCTGTTTGGTAAAAAAGTTCATTTTTTAAGATTCCACATATAAACAATATCATATGATCTTTGTCTTTTTCTGACTTACTTCACTTAATGTGATAATCTCTAGACCCATCCATGTTGCTGCAAATGGCATTATTTCATTCTTTTTTATGGCTGAGTAATATTGCATTGTATTCATACCTAACTTTTAATCCCCTGAGTCAGTGATTAAAAAAGCTCAGAGTCCCACCCAACCAGAGAGGAGGGTAGGAGGGGCCTGGTTCTCCTCAAGCTGAGGGAAAGGGGATTTAAAAGAACCCTCAAACATCTTGTTAAATATTCCCTGGAGAGCAAGGGAAACGTGAGTAGCAAGCACCACGCTTGAGAACTCTGAAGGGCTCCACGTTGGAGCAGGCAGCTTCCCTAACATCACAGCGAAGAGAGGTCGCTGTGAGTTTGTCTCCCGTTCCTGAACTGTGGGCATAACATATGGTGCCCCTTTCTCCAGGAGCAGAGCTGGGCTTCCTGTGTAAGAGGAATCGCCAGTGAGGTCTGCTTGGGTCATGTAACCAAGGGCTGCCTGCAGCGGGGAGGGGAAAGCGGCAGAAAGAAGGTGGAACCGTAGCCGTGCGTGCGTGCCGTGCGTGAGTGATGAGGAGCTGCAGATGGGTGGTAAGCGAACATTGGAGCAGAGGTGCGCCTTCCGGGTCAGCGAAGATCCCCACGCTGAGAAGGTGAGTCTCCAAAACCAGAAAGAGAAAGTGTCCGCGTTGAATTCCTTCCTGCTCATCTCTGCTACTGCTACTGCTGCTAAGTCGCTTCAGTCGTGTCCGACTCTGTGCGACCCAATGGGCGGCAGCCCACCAGGCTCCCCTGTCCCTGGGATTTTCTAGGCAAGAACACTGGAGTGGGTTGCCATTTCCTTCTCCAATGCATGAAAGTGAAAAGTGAAAGTGAAGTCGGTCGGTCGTATCCGACTCTTCGCGACCCCATGGACTGCAACCCACCAGGCTCCTCCGTCCATGGGATTTTCCAGGCAAGAGTACCTGCTCATCTCACGACAATATTAATCAAGTAAGCTCATACTTCACCTTCCTCCCTCCCTCCCTCCCAGCTTCTACCCACTCCCAACCCTGGAGAGGACAGACACTGTGTTAGGAATTTTGGGACTGGGGCTAGAGCCCCAGTGGGAGAGCAGTTCGCAGAGCTTCCTACCCGCTCCCACTGTGGACATCCACCCCCGGGCCTGCGGAGGAAGACGTGTTACCTTTGAAGGAAACCAGACATGTTTGTTTGTTTTATAAATTACACCAGACAGGATGTATTCCATGTTTTGTGACTTTGGAGGAGGAGCGCTTTCCGTTTCTCTGAAGGTTTAGAAAAGCGACAGGCCTCCTCATGAATATCAACCATGAAAATTCTGATGAGCGCAGCTGGCGCTCAGCCCCCAGAAACCTCTGCCCCTTGAGGAGCTTAGTCTTCAATCTGTGTGGTCCTAAGGCAGTGGGTCTGACTGCTGCCTGCACAGATCCAGGGGACCCTTTCAAGGTCATCCTGAGGACCAGCCCACCTAGTCAGGCAAATGTGAAAAGAAGAACCAATGAAAACAAATGTCCACCCAAGGACCTGTAAAAGTAATACTGGCTTTATTCACAATGGCAAAAAAAAAAAAAAAAAAGAGGGAAAAAAAGGAAAGAAACAGGGCAATGAAAAAGTAAATTGTGACTAATTACTGGAAAGAGGCTAAAGGGAACTTTCTAGAATGCTGGAAATGGTATATTTTGATCTACATCACATAAGTGTGTATATTTGTATCTGTGAAAATAAGTGTATATATACATGAAAGGAGGCAATGGCACCCCACTCCAGTACTCTTGCCTGGAAAATCCCATGGATGGAGGAGCCTGGAAGGCTGCAGTCCATGGGGTCGCTGAGGGTCAGACACGACTGAGCGACTTCACTTTCATTTTTCACTTTCATGCATTGGAGAAGGAAATGGCAACCCATTCCAGTTGTTCTTGACTGGAGAATCCCAGGGACGGGGGAGCCTGGTGGGCTGCTGTCTATGGGGTCGCACAGAGTCGGACACGACTGAAGTGACTTAGCAGTATACATGAAAGGGAACCTTTAAACTAAATACAAGATTAATTCACTTTCCATACTTTTCATATTCTGTGCCTGATCAAAATGCAAAATATCGATGACCAATGCTCAGTCCCTACTCCAGAGATTGTAATTTAATGGAATGTTCTCCAAGTTTCCTGATGATTCTCTTGTGCAGTCAGGGTTGAGAAGCACTGTCTTGGAGGACAGGACCAACCTTGGTGTGAACCTCAGGCTAGAGGGAAGAGGAGTCACAGGGACTGTACAGTTAATGGAAGGTCCAACCCGCTGGGGTTTGGCACTTGAGTTTCCTTGGCACTGCTGGTGCCAAGGGGACTGGTGGTGATGGTTGACTGGTCTGGGGATCTTGCGTGGATCTTGCCAGCCTGTGGTGAGTGGTCAGCAGAGACAAGCCTGGTATTGAGGGGGCAGTTTGCCTCAGGTTGTGAGTTTAGCCTCACGTATTGAGGGCAGCATCATAAGAGGGCTGCAAGGCTCCTGGAGAATCTGGTAGGTGGAGCCCGAGGCAGGGACAGGAACCCACGGCTGGGGCAGGAGTGAGGTTGGGCTCTCTCATGTGAAAAGAAAATCAAAATGCGGTTCATATTGCTACAAGAGCTCTCTGAAGTGGGCCTGGGAGGCCGTGAAGGGAGTGTGACTGGTACAGGGCTCAGCTGTATGGAATCTGACCTTTTGACCTGATCATGCAAATACCTGCCAGAAACTCAGAGTGCATAGCAGACGTTACTCTAAACTAACTCCTGTTGCTCTGTTTATAGAACCCCTACCAAAAAGCAGCTTGTGATTCCTTAAGGACAAATATTTTCTGACATTTGTCAGAGTTGATCACAATTCTTACCAGACAACTGGTAATTAGTTGACGTAGAGTTCATTTACAGTGTTTTAGTATCTGCTATATTAAAAAGCAGAGACATTACTTTGTCAACAAAGGTCCATCTAGTCAAGGCTATGGTTTTTCCAGTGGTCATGTATGGATGTGAGAGTTGGACTGTGAAGAAAGCTAAGCACTTTGATGCTTTTGAACTGTGGTGTTGGAGAAGACTCTGGAGAGTCCCTTGGACTGCAAGGAGATCCAGCCAGTCCATCCTAAAGGAGATCAGTCCTGAGTGTTCATTGGAAGGACTGATGTTGAAGCTGAAACTCCACTACTTTGGCCACCTGATGTGAAGAGCTGACTCATTTGAAAAGACCCTGATGCTGGGAAAGATTGAGGGCAGGAGGAGAAGGGGACAACAGAGGATGAGATGGTTGGATGGCATCACCGACTCAATGGACATGAGTTTGGGTAAATTCCGGGAGCTGGTGATGGACAGGGAGGTCTGGCATGCTGCAGTTCATGGAGTCGCAAAGAGTCAGACACGACTGAGCGACTGACCTGAACTGACTGATACTTTCTTTTTAATAATCTTTTCCATTATGATTTATCACAGGATATTGAATATAGTTCCCTGTGTGATACAGTAGGACCTTGTTGTTTATCCGTCCTGTATATAAGAGTTTATCCATCCCATGTATAATAGTTGTAATCCCCTACTCCCCACCCTTCCCTCCCCCTCTCCCCTGGGCAACCACGAGTCTGCTCTCTGTGAGTCTGTTTCTGTTTCATAGATAAGTTCATTTGTGTCCTATCTTTTTATTTATTTAATTTTTGGTTGTGCTGAGTGTTTGTTGCTCTGCATGGGCTTTCTCTTGTGCAGAGTGGGGGCTGCTCTTTGCTGGGGTGCCCAGGCCTCTCGCTGTGGTGGTTTCTCTCGTTGCAGAGCACATGCTGCAAGCTCATGGCCGTCAGTAGTTGGGGCACACAAGGCTCAGTAGTTGTGCTCTAGAGCCCTAGAGCTCGGGATTAGTAGTTGGGGCACACGGGCTTAGTTGCCACACGGCATGTGGGATCTTCTTGGACCAGGGATCAACCCCTTGTTACCTGAATGTCAGGCAGATTCTTATCCACTGTATCACCAGAGAAGGCCTCATCATATTTTAGATGTCACATATATAAGGGATATAGTATTCATCTTTCTCTTTCTGACTGACTTCACTTAGCATAATAATCTCTATTTGCATCCATGTTGTTGAACATGGCATTAGTCCATTCCTTTTTATGGCTTAGTAGTATTCCATGAGGAGTCTGCCCCAGTGGCCAGGGGTTAAAGCATCTGCCTGTAATGATGGAGACCTGGGTTTGATCCCTGGATCCAGAAGGCCCCCTGGAGAAGGAAATGGCAACCACTCCAGTATTCTTGCCTGGAGAATCCATTGGATGGAGGAGCCTGGTGGGCTACAGTCCTCGGGGTCACAAAGAATCAGACACGACTGAGCAATACACAGAAGAACTATACAAAAAAGATTTTCATGACCCAAATAACCATGATGGTGTGATCACTCACCTAGAGCCAGACGTCATGGAATGAGGAGTCAAGTGAGCCTTAGGAAGCATCACTATGAACAAAGCTAGTGGAGGTGATGGAATTCCAGCTGAGCTATTTCAAATCCTGAAAGATGATGCTGTGAAAGTGTTGCACTCAATATGCAAATTTGGAAAACTCAGCAGTGGCCACAGGACTGGAAAAGGTCAGTTTTCATTCCAATCCCAAAGAAAGGCAATGCCAAAGAATGCTCAAACTACCACACAATTGCACTCATCTCACACGCTAGTAAAGTAATGCTCAAAATTCTCCAAGCCAGGCTTCAGCAATATGTCAACTGTGAACTTCCAGATGTTCAACCTGGTTTTAGAAAAGGCAGAGGAACCAGAGATCAAATTGCCAACATCCACTGGATCATCAAAAAAGCAAGAGAGTTCCAGAAAAACATCTACTTCTGCTTTATTGACTATGCCAAAGCCTTTGACTGTGTGGATCACAATAAACTGTGGAAAATTCTGAAAGAGATGGGAATACCAGACCACCAGACCTGCCTCTTGAGAAACCTGTATGAAGGTCAGAAAGCAACAGTTAGAACTGGACATGGAACAACAGACTGGTTCCAAATAGGAAAAGGAGTATGTCAAGGCTGTATATTGTCACCCTGCTTATTTAACTCATATGCAGAGTACATCATGAGAAACACTGGCCTGGAAGAAGCACAAGCTGGAATCAAGATTGCCAGGAGAAATATCAATAACCTCAGATATGCAGATGACACCACCCTTATGGCAGAAAGTGAAGAGGAACTAAAAAGCCTCTTGATGAAAGTAAAAGAGGAGAGTGAAAAAGTTGGTTTAAAGCTCAACATTCAGAAAATGAAGCAAGGCATCTGGTCCCATCACTTCAGGGGAAATAGATGGGGAAACAGTGGAAACAGTGTCAGACTTTATTTTTTTGGCTCCAAAATCACTGCAGATGGTGATTGCAGCCATGAAATTAAAAGACACTCCTTGGAAGGAAAGATATGACCAACCTGAATAGCATATTTAAAAGGAGAGACATTACTTTGCCAACAAAGGTCCGTCTAGTCAGGGCTATGGTTTTTCTAGTAGTCATGTGTGGATGTGAGAGTTGGACTGTGAAGAAGGCTGAGCGCCAAAGAACTGATGCTTTTGAACCATGGTGTTAGAGAAGACTCTTGAGAGTCCCTTGGACTGCAAGGAAATCCAACCAGTCCATTCTAAAGGAGATCAGTCCTGGGTGTTCTTTGGAAGGACTTATGCTAAAGCTGAAACTCCAATACTTTGGCCACCTCACGTGAAGAGTTGACTCATTGGAAAAGACTCTGATGCTGGGAGGGATTGGGGGCAGGAGGAGAAGGGGACGACAGAGGATGAGATGGTTGGATGGCATCACCGACTCAATGGACATGAGTTTGAGTGAACTCCGGGAGTTGGTGATGGACAGGGAGGTCTGGCGTGCTGCAATTCACGGGGTTGCAAAGAGTCAGACACAACTGAGTGACTGAAATGAACTGAACTGAAAGCTTTTGACGGTGTGGATCACAACAAATTGTGGAAAATCCTTCAAGAGATGGGAATACCAGACCACCTTACCTGCCTCCTGAGAAACCTGTATGCAAGTTAAGAAGCAACAGTTAGAACTGGATATGAAACAACAGACTGGTTCCAAATCAGGAAAGGAGTATGTCAAGGCTACATATTGTCACCCTGCTTATTTAAGTTATATGCAGAGTACATCATGCGAAATGCAAGGCTGGATGAGCACAAGCTGGAATCAAGATTGCCAGAAGAAATGTCAATAACCTTAGATACGCAGATGATACCACCCTTATGGCTGAAAGCAAAGAAGAGCTAAAGAGCCTCTTGATGAAAGTGAAAGTTGGCTTAAAACTCAACATTTAGAAAACTAAGATTAGGGCATTTTATCCCATCACTTCATGGTAAATAGATGGGGAAACAGTGGAATGTTTCCCCATCGTTTCCAAACAATGGAAACAATGAGAGACTTTATTTTTCTTGAGCTCCAAAATCACTGAAGATGGTGACTGTAGCCATGGAATTAAAAGACACTTGCTCCTTGGAAGAAAAGCTATGACTAACCTAGATAGCATATTAAAAAGCAGAGACATTACTTTGCCAACAAAGGTCAGTCTAGTCAAGGCTGTGGTTTTTCCAGTAGTCATGCATGGATGTGAGAGTTGGACTATAAAGAAAGCTGAGTGCTGAAGAATTGATGCTTTTGAACTGTGGTGTTGGAGAAGACTCTTGAGAGTCCCTTGGACTACAAGGAGATCCAACCAGTCCATCCTAAAGGAGCTCAGTCCTGGGTGTTCATTGGAAGGACTGGTGCTGAAGCTGAAACTCTAGTACTTTGGCCACCTGATGCAAAGAGCTGACTCATTGGAAAAGACCCTGATGCTGGGAAAGATTGAAGGCAGGAGGAGAAGGGGATGACAGAGGATGAGATGGTTGGATGGCATCACCGACTCAATGGACATGGGTTTGGGTGGACCCTGGGAGTTGGTGATGGACAAGGAGGCCTGGCGTGCTTCATGGGGTCGCAAAGAATCTGACTCGAATGAATGACTGATCTGAACTGAACATAAAGTTCCCAGTCCATGGTGTCGCAAAGAGTCAGACACAACTGAGCAACTAAACCTACCAGAACTGAACCATTCCATTGTATATAGGTACCACATCTTCTTTATCCATTCGTCTGTCAATGGGCATTTAGATTGTTTCCATTTTCTTGGCTATTGTAAATAGTGCTTCTATGAGCATTGAGGGTGCATGTATCTTTTCAAATTATAGTTTTATCTGGATATGCCCAGGAGTGGGATTGCTAGATTGCATGGTAGTTTTAGGGCTTCCCAGATGGTGCTAGTGGTAAAGAACCCATCTGCCAGTACAGGAGATATAAGAGATGTGAGTTCAGTCCCTCAGTCAGGAAGATCCCCTGCAGGAGGGCATGCAACACACTCCAGTATTCTTGCTTGGGAATTCCCATGGACAGAGGAGCCTGGCAGACTACAGTCCATGGAGTCACAAAGAGTCAGACAGGACTGAGCACAACAGTGTACCTAACATACTGGAATGCGGCTGCCTGAGGTTACCTCTTATTTTGCAATTTGCTGGGTGTGCCACCTTGAGCAAGTTATATATCCGTGTTAGAACTAATGGCCTTAAATCGAGGGTACACCACTCACAAGTTGGGATGCAGAGGTCTGTATTTTTTTCTTTTATTGGGATATCATTGCTTTGCAGTGTTACGTTCATTTCTGCTGTACAATGAAGTGATTCAGCTATATGTATACACACGCCCTTCCTCTTAGACCTCCCGCCGCCACCCGCATTCCACCCCTCTAGATCATCACAGAGCGCTGAGCTGAGCGGCTCCCCACTAGCTTTCTGTTTTACCCATGGCCGCGCACAGATGTCAATGCCACTCTCCCAGTTCATCCCACCCTCCCCTTCCCCCGCCCTGTGTCCACATGTCCCTTCTGTACATCTGCATCTCTATTCCTGTACTTGAACTGGGTTCATCTGTATGTTTCTCTAGATTCCACATATATGCATTTAATATATGGTTTTTCTGGGATGCAGAGATCTTAAATAGGATAGTCACCCCCAAAGAAGAAAGATTCCCTCAGGAAGGACCTGATCCTAGAGTTAGCACCACAGAACATTTCTAATATTTCCAGAAAGCCAAAAGAATGTTTGAATGCCTCTCTCAAAACCCAAGAAAATCGAGTTTAAAACCTTTTTTTTTTCCCCCAAAATAATATATAAGGTCAAAAAAAGAGGCCAGGCATGAAGTATTAGGTAGTGGTCATGCGATGCCTCTCTGGGGCAATTTGTTGCACAGCCAGTGGGACACGTGGTGGAGGGTGACATTCAGAGGGGGCATTTGACTGTAGCTCCCAAGGACGGGAGGGGCTGGGCTCTCAGTGCCCTTGCTTCCATCGTCCCCACCAGCCTCCTTCATCAGCCACTGTGGGGGAACCCCTTCACCATACCCACGCAGAGGTGCCAGCACACTGTTGACCAGAGACATATTAATATGCTCCTAGAGAGCAATGCAATTAACATCACCGTGTGAAGTCGTTAGAGCGTACACTTGACCAAGGGTTCACTCTACAACTTAGGATTGTCATTATCATTCACACCTCGCACCATTAGGTTTTTGTTCCAGCCTCATGTATATTTTAAATGCAAGTCTGTTACCTTAGAATTTTCAAAAGTGACACGTTGTGAGATTGTGAGTGAAGAATTTTTCAGTGAATTTTAAGCAGATACTTTCTCTGATTGAGCGACATATAGGCTTAGTGTCTCAGAAGATGAGAGTTCTTCAGAATATAGTTCTGATTCAGACAGTGTGAATATTAGATCAATAAGAAGACAGAAAGCCTTAGTGACTGATTTGATACGGAAAGTGAGGATGAAACTCCCAGTGCTGGAGAAGACTTTATAGATGTGTCGGGTGTAACAACTGAATGTTTAGTTCAGTCGGTTCAGTTCAGTCGCTCAGTCGTGTCTGACTCTTTGCGACCCCATGAACAGCAGCACGCCAGGCCTCCCTGTCCATCACCAACTGTCGGAGTCTATCCAAACGCATGTCCATCGAGTCGGTGATGCCATCCAACCATCTCATTCTCTGTCGTCCCCTTCTCTTGCTTTCAATCTTTCCCAGCATCAGGGTCTTTTCCAATGAGTCAGCTCTTTGCATCAGGTGGCCAAAATATTGGAGCTTCAGCATCAGTCCTTCCAATGAATATTCAGGACTGATCTCCTTGCAGTCCAAGGGACTCTCAAGAGTCTTCTCCAACACCACAGTTCAAAAGCAACAATTGAATGTAATAACTCGCAAAATGTTCGTGAAATAACAATAATTTTTGACTGGCCAAAATAAAAATCACCAGCCACAGGCATTAGTTTCTACAAAAATCTCCCAATCAGTAGTAACATAACAAAACCCTGGTTTATGAGGAAGCAGGGACTGTGGAGGAAACCCTTTTTCTTAAGTTGGTGTGAGCCGTGGCAGCAAGAGTGCTGGAGGCACCTCCCTGGGGAGCCTGAGTGCATAGGGAGGAGGCCAGACGGGGCCGTGGACAGGATGCTGTATTTCCTGTGAGTTTGCCTGGAATCCAGATGCCTGGGAAGTTCTCGACTTAGAAAATGGCTGGGGATTTTGGTACTTTTTGTGTGTGTGCCCGATCAACAGCTCAGCTTCTGGAGGTAAATTCTCCCTTCCACCTAGGGTTCTGTGTGTGTGCGCACGCGCGTAGCCACCTAGGGGTCTACTGCAGGATTAATTTCCTACTAAGAAGAAACAGTCATCTCAGTCCAGACACAGTCAGGGTGGTGACAGTGTCTTACCTCTGCTCACAGCCCCCACTCAGTCTGATAGATCCAGGAGGTGGGGTGGGGACAGGGGCTCCCCTATTGAAGCTGCTACAATAGGAGAGTCGTGGTGCCCATGGAATCGTCATTTTCCCCCAATGGTGTCTGTGATCCACAGCTGAAAACAAAAGGCACAAAGAATCCTCACATGTTAAGAATTGCCAGGTCTGTAGCTCAGCCATAGTCTGCGAAGCGGTGGTTTTCAAAATGTGTTTCCCAGTATGAGCACCACCAGGGACCTTGTTAGACATGCAGATTCTTGCCCCGCCCATTCACAGCTGCTGCTTGAGGGAGTGATGGGGTGGGGATCAGCCAGCAGTGGTTGAACAAGCTGTCCAGGTGATTCTGATGCCTGCCCATATTTGAGAAGCCCAGCTATGGGCGACAGATGCTCTTAATATTTTGATGGACTGGGCATGACTCTTTTTCTTCAGACCCTTATCTGAGACTGGCAGGAAGCTGCCCTTGAGGACTGACAAAGATTCTTTCCTTGACCAAACCCTAGCTAGGCTCCCATGGGTCCTTTCTCTCTGACTAGCCCTCAGCTTTGGCCTTTGAAGACTTGAGCCCATGTGAACATGGTTCCTAAGGCAGCATCCTCAGGGACCCAAGCCCCCCTTAAAATGCCTGTCTGAGAAATTACAATGATGCCAAAAGAATGTATTTTACTATTTTGTTACAGCCAACACCTGGAGGAAGACAGGGTCCTTGTCTCCTGATCTCTGTGGGAGGGTGGGTGCGTGCTAAGTCACCACAGTTGTGTCCAACTCTTTGCGACCCCATGGACCATAGCACGTCAGGCTCCTCTGTCCATGGGATTCTCCAGGCAAGAATACTGGAGTGGATTGCCGTGCCCTCCTCCAGGGGGATCTTCCCGATCCAGGGATTGAACCCAAGTCTCTTATGTCTCACTGCATTGGCAAGTGGGTTCTTTACTACTGCGCCACCTGGGAAGCCCATAGGAACCTGATTTTGGTAGGTGCCAGTTAGCGAACCCAGATGGGTTTTACATGGACTGATCCCACACTTCTCCTTTCTATAATTTTTCATTTTCCTGACCACTGGATCCCTACTTCCCCACCTCCCTACTTCCTCATTCTCCCCCTTAAAACACTCAGTCTTTGCTGTACAAATGGAAGCTTTCAGTGCCCTATTGCAATAGCCTACTAGTGATGAAAATCTGTGCTTAGCACTTTAACTAGCGTCCGGCTTTGTTGACCTTTGCAGGACATTCAGTATTTGTATAAAGGCCATTCCCTCTTCCCTGTCCCTGGAAGTGAGTACAAGAGAGAGGGAGGCTGGAAGTTCAAAGAGGTTTTTTTCTTTTTTAGGTTGTTCGTATTGCAAGAAAGGGGGCGGAGTGACACATTATTCCCCAATTGGATGATTGCTCAGCAAGTAGGCTTGCCCCAAGAGAAGGGGAGAGACCTCAGAGGGGAAAAAGTCAATATGGAATCCCTAAGGGGATAAGGTGTAAGGATGGTTACAGCATCTAGGTGCAGAAAATACCTCATCTGTGTCTACGAGCCTAAGTGGGCCAGCAGAGGGTAGATGAGACCTTGGCCATGGAGGGACAAAGAGATGTGGACCTCTGATGCAAGTATAGGGGTGGGTGGCTGGCTGCACCACCAAGCATAACCATTCTCAGGAGGGACCCTCCCCGCCGCCCCCCCCCGCTTCCCCCCCCCTCCCCCCGTTCCCCCCTCCCCCCGCCCCGACCCCGCTCCCCTCCAAGGCAAAGGGAGCTGTTGCAGTGGAGTTTCTCATCTGCAGGAGCCTGTGGCGGCCACCGCCTGTCCACACCAACCTGCAGACCTCGAGCTAGGTTAGTGTAAAGGTCAAGGCAAAAGAGACCCAAACTACACCACAGCCAGTCACACAAAGGGCCCTCCCTCTGTGGCCTGTGGCCTTCTACCCTAAAACCAAAAAGCTGTGCACACGGAGGCGGGGAGGGGTGTGTGGGCAAGATGACCACGCCTCTCCCTCTCACCTTAAAGGTGTAAATCAGGGCTGTGCTTGGGGGTGGGGAGTTTGGTGGGATCTGACTTGTATGGCGGTAGACTTTTACATTCGAATCGTTTGAAGTCTTAAGAACTGGGATGAAAGGGCTTTAAGGACAGGGAGTAACCTGGCGTGCTGCAGTCCATGGGGTCGCAAAGGGTCAGACAGGACTGAGCGACTGAACAACCACGGGCTAAGTTAAGGAATCAGGCTGAGCGGGCTTGAGGGGAGCCTGCCCCCTAGCGGGCATAGATTAGAATTGACTGCTAATGTGACAGATACTTCCTTCCCCACCTCCCACACTCCAGGGCCTTTTATCACCTTATTTTACAACTGGGCAATTTGCGGCTTTGAGCGTAACTGAGGTCAGGTCTACCAATGGTAAGTGCTGAGACGAGCCCAGATGCACCTGCCTCCAAGCCCCTGAAGATGGCACGTGGGCTGGAAGACTCAGTTACCCTAAGGTAAGCGACTGGAGGCAGGATTTATTGTCTCGTTTTGGAAAAACCTTCTGTCAATCTTGGGGAGAATATAGAAAAAGAAGGTTAGCTCCAGCCCTGACTGTCAAGGGAGACAAAATCAGAGTGGGTGGCCACAGCCCACAGGTCATTTGAGCCCTTTGCCACACAGGTTTGACCGCCTGTGGGTTAGGAGAAGTGGTGTGCCTATAATTGAGCAATAAAGATTGTTCTGGTCTAATGCTCCTGGCAGAAGCAGCCTTGTGGGAAAGAGTGGAAGGATTCAAAGCAAACCTTCCCCTTGCCCCTCTCCCTTCAAGCTCTACCACAGAGAACACTTAATCCTCAGCTCCTCCCCAGGAACAAGGATGACCCCATCCCAGGAGAAGGCCATGCCTCTGGGGCAAAGACGCTGTCAGCCTTGGTGGACATCAGCTGGCTCTGACTTGAACTTGCTAACATCTGGCGTTGCTTCTTGGACTTCCTCAGATAGAGGAAGAGTGTGGACTCTAGAAAATGGGCATTTGGAGGTTTGCAGTTAGGGGAGTGACCCGTGCAAAATCTTGTTCTATCTCTTGCCTCTGAGGTCTGAGACTCGACATCTGGGAGCCCCCTTCTCTCCTGGTCACTTCTCTTCAGTTCCCTCACTGTCTCCTCCTCCCTCTACCCCACTTCTGAGTAAGGATTGGAAAAATCCTTAGAGATTTTTCAACTAAGTGCATTGGGAGTTTTCATTCTGGCCCTCATTCTGGATCCTGTCTTCTCTCTACAGTCCGCATAGGTGTGCCTTTCTCATTCGAAGCATGTCTACATACTCATGACACTTCAGTTCTTATGTCTAGCCCAGAAATCTAGCCTCATTTATATACTTGCCTATTTGATATTTTCATCTGTGTGTCTCTAAGCATCTCTAACTCAGTATCCTTCAAATTTAGCTGGTAATTCTTCAGTAAGTCCTACTGATTCTATCTCCAAAATATATTTATGTCAAATGTGTCTACTTTCATTTGCTTTCTCTGCTCCCACTCATGCTTTACCTAACAGTGTCTTTCCACTGAACTTGCCCTGGTCATTCTTTTCCCTGACATTGCTCTTTAGCATGACCATCAACTCATTCTCCACGAACAACCAGAGTCATCTGGTTAAACTGCAGGTCAAATCATTTTAGTCTTATTTGTAAATCCCTTAATAGCTACTTACTATATTAAAAATAATTGATTGTATCTAATATTGTGACCTAGCCACTCTCGGAGAAGGCAATGGCACCCCACTCCAGTACTCTTGCCTGGAAAATCCCATGGACGGAGGAGCCTGGAAGGCTGCAGTCCATGGGGTCGCTAAGGGTTGGACACGACTGAGCGACTTCACTTTCACTTTTCACTTTCATGCTTTGGAGAAGGAAATGGCAACCCACTCCAATGATCTTGCCTGGAGAATCCCAGGGACGGGGGAGCCTGGTGGGCTGCTGTCTATGGGGTTGCACAGAGTCGGACACGCCTGAAGCGACTTAGCAGCAGCAGCCCCTCTCTACCAGTATTAGTCATTACTTTTGTTCATCCATATTTCTATTCTTTCTCTCCTTGCAGGCACATGGAATGATTGCATTTCCTTTATACCCATGAAGTGGAAATATGTCTGTGTTACTTGTTTTGGACAATGAAACATAAGCAAAGTGGTTTGAGAGCTGGTTCCTGACTCTTTAATACACTTTCTTCTGCTACAGTAATTAGGGAAACCAGTGTTGATAAGGTGGTGCCACAAGATTGAAGAAGCTTGAATTAGTAGTAGTACTTGTAGGAGAGCTGGGCTGGAAGTTTGCCCATATCCACAGTGAGATGTCTATGAGTGAACAAAAAGTAAGCTTGTATGGTGAGATTTGGAGCTTGTTTGTTACTCAGCAAAACATATCCTATCCTGATTACCATGGTAGAAAGAGGACTGACTTGTGGGAAGCCTCTGTAAAATAAAAGCAAAGGATAAAGTTGTTTTGTTTTCAGCAAAATGTCTTGTTTTTTATTAGACTGTAAAAAACTAACAACTGATGCATTAATTATTCACAAAAGGAATCAAAAGGAATCCCCAGGTTGGAGGGAGTTTCAGGGTGGCTCAAGGAGAAGGCACATATGTGTTTTTGAGAGAAAATGACACTCCTAGCTAACAACTCTCCATGTGGATGGGCAAGACTGAAGCACCACGGGGAAAAAGGAAGATGTGGGTGAAACTTTACAGAGAGAGAAGCTAGCGTGAGGAAAAGTCACCTTAGGTGTGTTTAAGTGTGTTGATTAAAGTTAACCAGGTAAGATGCTTTCTTCCCCACTAACCAAGTAACAGTTGCTTCACTTTGGTTTAAAATATACCAGGAAGGATCTGAATGATTCAAATGTGGCTGAAAGGGAGCAGTTTTTGAGGAACATATACTTTTCCAAGCAGGAACATTGCTTTGTTTTCTTCTCTGAGGCTTCTGTTACTATATATCTTCAGTGATGGGCAATGTTTAATTTGGAGAGAGAGATTGAGGGAGGGAAGGAGAGAGACGACAAATAGGAAAGAAGAAAGGATGGAGGGAGAAGGGGAAAGGAAATAAATCTATAATGAGGCTGGAATGTGCAGTCTCAATGAGGGGGGAGAGAAGACCAACTCTTCCTAAAGACCCTTAAACACACAGAACAGCAGGTAGCGTTGTCTTGACGCTTTTTACCCAGGGTGACTATATTCTGGGAGGCTGGGGCTGAAATGCTGTGGTCACTATGAATGAAGGGAGTGACTTCTAAGTGTGCTGGCCTCCAGGCATAGCAACCAGAAGGAGACAGTTCTCAGAGCTCCTCTTCTCCAGGACATGTGAGGAATCCTCAGAAAGTACTGAAAACATGGTTGCCCACGCCTGTTGACTCCAGGGCACTGCTGAGGTTTCCATTGATTAGGGTCTCTGTTTTATGTTTCAGAAATCTCTAGATCCAGGGACCGAGCTGATGTCCACAGCACTGTCTTCTTATATGAGCAGAATGGGGCTGTGTTGATGGGTCAACACCCTTTCATCCTGAGCTGTGAGCAGTCTGGTCTGGGCAGTCTCTTTTTCTTTTTTTTGAGGCACAAGACCCTGTGCCCACTGTGAAGTTCATTTCCCACAGTCTGACCCACAACTGACGTCGTTCGGCTCTGCTCACAGCTCCAGGCCTCATTTGTGCCTCTGCCTCCCAGGTTCCTTGATGAGGCCATACGTGGCCTCAAAGTGGAGGCCTCTGAGTAGAGAGCTTCAGACTGGACCATATAAGCCCAGGTTCCGGGCGGCCTGGGAGATCCTGGGAGTTTTCCTCTGGGGAAATGGATAGTGAGCTGGTTTTCCAGCTCGGTGTGGCCTCTTTATGGCAGGAGGGCCCTGAGTGCCCACGTGGAAGCCAGATCCCACTGTCTTTGTCTGTGACTCGTCTGCTTGGCACTCAGGCTGGGCTGTTTCTGGGATGGTGGTTTCTTGCTGAGTCATCTGAGTGTCTTCAAACAAGCCTGGGAGCCTTGGCTCAGACCCCGTGAACTTGTCCTTGTGTCTTACGTGGAGACTGGTTCCCTGGCGGAAGGTTTGGACCAGGCGGTGCATCTCTAGGTGTGTGTGCCACGGAGACTCAGGGGTCTGGAGACAGCCCCTGTCATCCTCCTCCAGCATCTCCTCTGCCTCAGGAGCCGCCTCTTCCGGGGTCAGGGAATGCCTTCTCTCCTTGTTAATCCAAACAGCACTGACCATGGACTCGGCTGGGGCGGGCAGGTTCCCCCCTGAGAAAGCAAGGCGCCGACAGGTCACCGCTGGAAGGTACACGGGCAGCCCTCAGTTGGGGGGTTCTCAGAGCTTTCAAGCTGAGAAGGTCCATGCCCAGGACATCAAGGAGGCCAGATCCCCAGTGCATGCGCTATCTCTAACACACACCCATTCACGCACGATTATTCATTCAGTCCATTATTAAGTATTTATAATGTGCCAGGCTGAGACAAAATCTACCCCTTCATGATATGGCCTAGTGAAGTAGAAAGTGAAAGTGTTAGTCGCAGAGTCGTGTCCGACTCTTTGTGACCCCATGGACCATAGCCCACCAGGCTCCTCTGTGCGTGGGATTTCCCAGGCAGAAATACTGGAGTGGGTTGCCATTCCCTTCTCCAGGGGATCTTCCCAACCCAGGGACCCACCCTTTCACTTTCTACTCCACTAGACCACGTCATAAAGGGGTCGTTTTTGTCTCAGTGTTCATTACTGTGTTCCCAAGTCCTGGAATAAACAATGGAGTAGAAAAGGAATAAGCAAACAAACTATGGTAATAAAAGTCCCAAGGGTAAGCAGTGCTGTGGAAGAAAATTCAAGAATGAGAGTTTAATAATAGACTTCAGTCTTGGCGGTGAGGGAGTGAACCCTAGGGAGAGCTGGGAAGGTCACAGTTGAGGCTGAAAGAACAACCAGGAGCAAGGGCGTGCACATGTCCACCCACAGGTGTGATTCATATACACTGGCCAGTGGAAAGGGGTTATTCTTTGGTGTTATGGGGTTCTGATGGTGGGTTTAGCATCCAAGGCAGAGGAGGAGGGGCTGTGCTTGAAGCAGCTCCTTTCGGAGGACTGGTCTTTATCTTTTATCTTATAGCCGCTGTCCTGGAAACATGTTTGCAGCCCCGTCGGCTCTCCTGCCTCTGTTCCTTCTCAGGGGCATCTTTTTACCACCTTGTGGAACGTGGAGTTTCTTGTCAACGCTTGGTGGTGGCGAGGGTTGGAGGAATGACTGAATGTCATTTTCCTATAGAAAGGAGGCCTGTGACAAGCCTGGAATTGCCTCTGAAATGTCAACAAAGCACCCTTGAGCATTCTGATATTTGTCACTGCAGAAGGCCCTGCAGGTGACAGCGTCCACAGTGGGAATAGAGAGATGCTGCTAAAGGAGTAAAGCCAGGAGGAGCCTGGAACTCCAGTGCTCGGGATCCAAAACACCTGCCATTTCTAGAACCTGAATACATCCCATAATGTTAAGAGGAAAGCTCATTCCAGAGCCTTCCTGCCATTAATCAGCTCCCAGAATACCTGCCTCTCCGGATACAATGCCGTGTCTTGAGATGCTGAAATCTAGTTTTAGTGGGAGCCGGTCTCGATAACCACTCTGTCTTCCTGGGTCTCAGATGTGCTGGACACAGAGGACTCCTGTCTTCTAAATTCCCTCTACGTGCTTGGCTTCATGGCATTAATATTTCCTGGTTTTCTCCTCCATGTAAGAAAAATAAATTGTGGCAAGACCCATACAACATAAAACTTACCACATTTAGCCATTTTGAAGTGTATTGTTCAGTAGTGTTAAGTCCAGTCACATGGTTGTACAACTGATCTCAAGGACTTTTTCATCTTCCCAGACTGACACTATACCCATTAAACAATTCTTCATCTCCTCCACCCCCACTGTGGCAACTACCATTTTACTTACTGTCTCTGGTTTGATAACTCCATGTACCTCATATGAGTAAATCACTACAGCGTTTGTCTTTTTGTGGCTTATTTCGCTTAGCATAATATCCTCAAGATTCATCTGGGTTCATCCAAGATTCAGCATGTATGAATTTCCTTTTTCAGGCTGGTATTCATCTGCTACTATTTCAACTGCTGTCCTCTCTGACTTTTCTTCCTCTGCTTGTGCCTTCAATAATTTAGCGTTCTGTACCTCTAATTGTCCTCCCAGCCTCCTATCAGTTTATGGATTGGTCCCCCACAATTTTATCCATGCCTGCGACTTCCAATAATTTGTTGATGACCCCAAACCTATATCTCCAGCCCAAATTACTCTCCCGAGATCCAGGCTGGTTGGAAGCTTTACAGATAATTCCCTCAAATGCAGCTTGTTTAAAAAATTTTTATTTGGACTGTGCCGGGTCCTAATTGTTGCACATGGAATCTTTAGTTGTGGCATGCGGGATTTTTAGTTATGGCGTGTGGGATGTATTTCCCTGATCAGGGATTGAACCCAGGCTTCTGGTGTTGGGAGTCATAGCCACTGGCCCATGAGGGAAGTCCTCGAATGTAGCATATTCACAAGTTCATCTCTCTCTATCAGAAATATTTTTCTCCTATATTCCCTATCTCACTGGGTGGTATCACCATGCCCCTATGGCTAACATGCAGGCGGAATTGCTTTTTTGCCTCTACCACTTTTTCACTTCATTTTTATAATCTGAAAGTGAATGTCGCTCAGATTCTCTACTGTCTGAGCCACCAGGGAATCTGCCTGCGATGCAGGGGACTCGGTTTCAGTCCCTGGGTCAGAAGATCCCCTGGAGAAGGAAATGGCAACCCAGTCCAGTATTGTTGACTGGAGAATTCCATGGGCAGAGGAGCCTGGCGGGCTACAGTCCATGGAATCGTAAAGTGCTGGACATGACTGAGCAGCTAACATTTTCACAGTTTGTAATCGGACTCTGATTTCTCCCTGGAGAACCACCTTAATCCTCACTCCCAGTCCAAGTGCTTCAAGTGTCCTTCCAACTCAGTCTCGTATGACCTAGTGACCTGGTCCTTAGCCGATCAACACAGAAAGTCTCAAGGAGCTTTGTCCATATTCATTTGTTTCGTTCCCACCACAATCTTATACTTTGGGGACTATAGTTATTCCCGATTGACAGATGAGGGAACTGAGTCACAGAGGAATTTATGGGATTTGTTCAAAGCCGCGCAGAGCCAGTCAGTGGCAAAGCTGGGGCTCAGGCTGTCCTTCAGTGACCAATATGGGGACATCCCGTCAGACAGCACACCGTTTCTCACAGCTAGAGCAGGAATGTGAACTTGTAGACTGCTGTGAAAGAAGTACCCCGAAAGACCCTGACCGAGCCTGTGGGTCAGAAGCCTTCCCTGGGGAAGCAGTGACTGAGCACTCCCCCTTGCCTTAACCTGTCCTAACTCATGACATGGTAACTCATCACGTGGTGATGATGGAGGCAGGAGCTCTGAATTACAGGATGCAGGAGAAGGGGCCAGCAGGGAAGGTTGGGGCAGGGGTGGTAAATGCTATGCGGTGTGCTGAGTTTGTGATGTCTTTGGGACATGCACATCATATAGTTTTGTGAGTCGGAATCACAGGTGTGTTAAATCAGCTTTCACTTGATACAGGTTTAATGAATGTTTGTTGAGTGAGTGAGTGAATAAACACCCTTGAGGATGGGAAAGCTTTAGGAAACTGTCAGCTCTCCCTGCACAGATGGGGGTGCTATTTGGCTGTGCCAGGTCAGTGCAGACAGATCCCACTGGTTGGCCCAAGTCACACGAGAGGGGCGCTTTTAGCCCATGGCAGCACACTTCCTGTCACTTCCCAGGCAGTGAAGTCCCTCTGGCCCCTGATTCCCTCCCAGCCCAGCCTAGAGCAGGGTGGGCTCCCAGGGACTGTGAACGATATAAACAACCACGGAAATTCCCCGGGGCAGACTACACCTCTCAGAGGGTCTTCCTACTTCTCTTAACTGGTTCCTCTGGGTTTAGAGGATGAGGGGCTGAGATTTGAGTCTTGTGCTCCTAACTTCCTCCTGGAATAAATTTGAGTTCCTAATGGAAGGGAGGCTTCTCCCCTGAAGGAGGGGCTTCTATATCTCAGTGCTTCTCCAGCTGGTGGGTGAGCCTGGGTGCCTCCTGGGTCCCTGGGCCCTGTGTTTCCTTTGGCTGATGCCCATGCTGTTGGAAATATCACGTGTTCTCTCTCCAGAGCCCATTGCCCTGGTTTGCAGGAGGTGCCTGAGTGAGACCCAGCCAGGAAGCACAGCTCCCATCTCCCCACGTGGCCTAGCAGTGGGGCCAAGCCCGGCTCACCAGGCAGACCAGTTCAGCAAGATTAGAATCTAAGAGCAGAGGCCAGGAATGGAGCCCCCTGCCTCAGCTGGTACCCAAACCAGCCCCTCTGTTCTGACCCTGTCTCCCCGCGTTTGTCCACCGGGAGGGCCTGCAGAGGCCTGGCCCTGCGCTGCCCACAGCTCTGCCACCCGTTCTGCCCACAGCCAGGTCCTCTACCCTCAGCACCTGCCCAGCCCTACCTTTCGGGAGCACCACGACGTGGGCCTGGGCCCTCTGCTTCCGTCTCAGGCCTTCATACTGGGCTCGCAGGAGCTGGATGTTAAGCAGGGGCCCTTTCCGGGGGGCCGGAGGCCCGGAGCCCTCAGCCATGTAGCAAGAGCCCAGCTGCCAGAAGTGGGGCAGGGCGGGGCACGGGCAGGGCAACCCCTTCATCCGGATCTGGGAGGAAAGCAAACACGGATGGGCGGGGCGAGGGGGTGGTGGGGCTCAGGGAAGTGAGGAGGAAGGTAGCCAGATCCCGTGGAGAGCAAGGTAGGGAGAGTGAGAAATGGAGGAGGGGAGGTGGGGTGGAAAGGGCCGGTCGGGGGGCAGGGGGCTGCAAGAGGGAAATTGAGGGAGAGGGAAGGGAAGGAGGGGGTCCAAAGAGGGGATACAGAATGGAGGAAGAAGGTGACAGCAGAGATGGACGGCGGAGAAGCGTGAGGACTGGAGGGCAGCAGGAGGAGGAAGAGGGCAAGGAGCAAATAGAAGTGAGAAACTGAGGAGCTGGGGGCAGGGCGAAAGGCAAGCCCAGCTGCTCAGATCCTTTTAGCGTCCAGGGGATGTCCTGCTCCAGGTCCTTCGCTGCTTGATCCTAAAGTGCAAAATCCAGGAGCTCCCATGACACCTCCTGTTTCCTGGCAGAGCTGGAGCTAAGTGCTGAGGGAGGCCAGGTGCCCAACTTGGCTCACGCCTCTCGGACTGGACTGCGGATGCTTGTCAGCAAACCTGCCCGTTTGGTTGGCAGTTGGCGAAGGAGCTGGTGCCCAGGGGATATGCACCAGCATTGGGCAGAGGGAGACCGACCCAGCAGCAAGGTACCCCTGAGACCTCCACTCACCCCCACGGTGTGCAACCCGGGAGAAAGCCCAGCCCCAGCGAGCCGTGGCCTCCAGCCAGCCCCACCCCCTTTGACATTCAGTGTAGCCTCTGTGGTCTCAGCATTTCCCAACCAGTCAGGTTGGTGTTTGTCTTACCCACAGCTGGGTGCACCCTCCCCCTCTGCTTGGCAGCCCCACCGTGCCTACATCCTGTTTGAATCCTAAACTCTGTCTCTCTTTCACACACATCAGCTTTGATCTATCCTGGGCTGCATTTGACCGATAAAGCTTTCTATCTTCTCCTAACACAGTTACCCAAAGTATTTGCAGAGGCAGTGGAAACAGTAGCAGCTGAATTTAGAGACATTTTGGAAAGCAGTGGGATGGTATTTAGCCATAGGACATTGGACAAGAGATGGAGCGTAAATCTTTGTTAGGTGATATATGCCATATGGGCTTCCTAGGTGGTGCTAGTGGTAAAGAACCCGCCTGCCAGTGCAGGAGACATAAGAGATGCAGGTTCAAGCCCTGGGTTGGGAAGATCCCCTTGAGAAGGGAATGGCAGCCCAGTCCAGTATTCTCGCCTGGAGAATCCCAAGGACAGAGGAGCCTGGCAGGCTACAGTCCATGGGGCCACCAAGAGTCAGACACGATGGAGGTACGCACACAGCACACACATGCCATACGCATGTAGGCTGTATGCTGTGTTGGGTAGTGTGTGCTGCTGTAATAAGGTACCACGGGCTGGCGTCAACAGCAAGAATTCATTGTCCCACAGGTCTGAAGGCCGCAAGTCCAAGATCAAGGTGTCAGCAAGGTTGGTTCCTTCTGGGATCTGAGAGGGAATCTGTTCCATGCCTCTCATTTTGCTTCTGGTGGTTTGCTGGCAGCCTGGGGCATTTCCTGGCTTGTAAAAGCATCACCTGACCTTGGCCTTTGTAGTCACATGATGTATGTGTGTCTCTGAGTCCAACTTACCCTTTGTATAAGGACACGAGTCCTACTGGATTAGGACCCATGCTAACGACCTCATCTTAAGTCAGCCTTTCTATCTGCCATGATCCAGTTGCCAGATAAGGTCACAGTCTGAGGTACTAGTTAGGACTTCAACATCTGGATTTGGGGGTCACACTTTAACTGCTACCAGGTAGAGAAGTGGTAGACCCGTCATGGAGATGGCACAGGAGAGGAGCAGATTGGGGCGATGGAGAGGAAGAGGGATTTGTTTTAGATGTGATATTTGACGTGCCTCTGGTCGTTGAGTCATCAGGAGGGAGCTGGAAGCTTGGTAGGGAGATGCAGATGTCATCATTTGTGAAAAAGATACAGTTCATTATTGGAAAAGTTTTATCATTAGACAGTCATGCATACAGGGGATTGAGAGATGGTCTAAAGTTGCTTTCTTTTCCCTTTCAGTCCCCGCTAGCTTGTTCAAGTTCATGTTTGATGGGTAGGAGAGAGGTCTCTCCTGTGCACTTCTGCCTTCTTCTTTTCTCTTGTCCCAGTGTCTAACTTCTTTGTCTTGGCTTCTGGTCTGTCATTACGTTCTAGCTATTGAGAGAGGGGATGAATGGTCTAGGCTAGTGTAGCTTCTACAAGATTACATTTTAACATAATTTCTGTGCTACTCTTTTGTTTAAATGGTCTCACTGTCTTTCCCTCACCTCCTCAAGACCTCCACAATTATCCTGGCTTGGGTTGAGGAGGGCTCCATCAATGGGAGAGTATATACTCCAGGAAGAGGGTTATGAAGGTGAAAATGTTCACCCTACCTCCTAAGAATGGAAGTCTTCAGCTCATATGTGGCAGCTGAAGTCTTAGGATTGAATGAAATTTCCAATTTAGGAGGCTATTTCAAGATACCAAGCTCTGGGAAGACCAATATTTAAGGGGCAGGTAGAAGTAAAAAGGTAATGTTGAAAAACATAAAAAGTGAAATCAAAACGATGGGAGAGAAAACAGTGAAGAGGGGCATCCCAGATTTCCAGGAGGGAAAGAAATGTCACCAAAGAGCCAGGGTGGCAAAACTGGGGAGACAGAGTCTCCTGATCTCCCTTCCGGCCCTGTAGAATAGCACCTGAGAAATATGTGCAGAAGACTGGTTCTCAGTCTGGTTACACATTAAAATCACCTTGGGAGGTCTTTTTTTTTTTTTTTAATATTTATTTGTTTAGCTGTGCTGGGTCTTAGTTGCGACATGCAGAATCCTCGATCTTTCTTGTGGCCTGTGAGATCTAGTTCCCTGATCAGGGATCGAACCCGGCCCCCTGCCTTGGGAGGTTGGAGTCTTAGCCACTGGACCACCAGGGAAGTCCCAAAACCACCTTGGGAGGTTTTTTTTTTTTTTTTTTAAACATTCATTTATTTATTTGGTGGCATTGGGTCTTTCGCTGTGGCACACAGACTGTCTAGGTGAGGCGTGCAGCCTCCAGAGTGCACGGGCTCAGTAGTTACAGCGTGCAGGCTTAGTTTCTCTATGGAATGTGAGAACTTAGCTCCCCGACCAGGGATCGAACCTGAATCCTCAGCATTGCAAAGAGGATTCTTAACCACTGGACCACCAGGGAAGTCCCCCACCCTGGAAGTTAAAAAAAAACACCCATGCTGCAGTGCCTCCCCTAAATATTCTGATTCACCTAGTCTGGGGTGGTGTCTGGATACTGGTGTGTGTCTAAAATTCTCCACTGCTCTGGAGAGTTAACTGCCCAGACTCTCGAGTCTCTGGGTTATTGGTTGAGAGACAGTGGTGGGAAATAGCCCAAGCTTCTTCATTCCTTTTTTTTTTAATCAGGGAGCCTCTCTAGCAGCAGCTTCCCTGGTGGCTCAGATGGTAAAGAATCTGCCCACAGTGTAGGAGATTCAAGAGACTCAGGTTCAATCCCTGGGTCAGGAAGATCCCCTGGAGAAGGAAATGGCACTTTTCCTTCTCAGCAAATGGAATCCACTTCAGGATTCTTGCCTGAAGAATTCCATGGACAGAGGAGCCTGGTGGGTTATACAATCCATAGGGTCGCGAAGAGTAAGACATGACTGAGCGACCAATACTTTTCCTTTCTCTACTTGGAGTTGAAAATAATACGGGCCCCTCCATTCTAGTCCAGCTGCATCTGCCATAAAATTGGACTCCATTTCTACTGCATTTGACATCTGTCAGTCTTCATCTTTTAATAGTAACTGTTATCCTTTTCTCTGGTTCAATCTTTGTAGGTATTCTAACGGGAATTAGGAGAGGCTACCAGCTGCTGGCTGCTTGCCTGTTAGAAGCTTAAATTCTTTCCTTAATTCATATGGTTCCTCTCTCTCTTTTAATACCCAAATCTTTCATCTATTTAGAATTGATTTTAGTATTAGAGTTTTAGATAAAGCATGAATCTAGCTATTTTTTCCTCCAAATAATTGCCCTGTTGCAGAGTACCACTTATTGAATAAATTTCCCTTTCCCTATGATTTGCAATAACAGTAATAATAGTGTAAGAAAAAAAAATTGGCAATGGTATCCCATCCCAGAGAGTCCTCTGAAATAAATAAAAAGTATGATTGAGCTGTAGCCCTTCTTGAAAAATGATGACAGCTACCACTGGAAGGACATGATTTATTATACGGGTGGACTCACCAGCAGAGCAAGAAAAAAGCTTGCTTAGGGTTCAAGACACCAGAGAGGGATGAGATGCCCTGTTATTTTAAAAAAATATTTTCTCTTTTCCATATGGTTTAGACTGTAGTGAAGCTGAAAATGAAAGTCCGTGTTGAGAGATAAGCATGTGTGTAATCTAACAAGGTCACTGATGAAAGGAACCGCTTTCCCTGGGGCTCTCAGGAAAGCTTAGAGTAAAGGAAATGAGACCTAGAGGATCCAAGTCCACTCCAGTTCAAAGGGCCCAGCCCCTCTATAAGACATGGATGACAAAGGTGTCACTTATCACTAGAATACTATCCCAGAGAGAATCTCTCAGACCAGAGGCACTATAAAGGCCAGCCAAGGTGGGTGGAGATTCAGAGACTTGAAGAAGAAGCCCACAGGGGAGGTGGTTTGTGAGCCAAAGGCCAGGAGAGCCAGGTATGTGTAGGGGTGGGTGGTCAACAGGAGTGGATTCCATCTTGGTGCAGGACTTAAGTCCTTTCCCCTAGAGACTCTAGGAAAAGCTTAAGATACCCTGATCTTTAGTTGTTCCTCTTCTCTGTACTAATTTCACTCTAAAACTATCCCACCCCACAGCTTGGTGATGTAGCCTTAGACCAAAAGGACAAGATGGCGATGGATAGGATCCTCCCTGGGTATCTTCTTGCTGGTTCCAGTGAGAAGGGGGCTCAGCCTGATCGCTTTTGGTGAATGATGCCAGATTCGTGATCTCCAAAGAAGAAGCTTTAGCTTTGGGACCAGGACCAGACTTGATCACTCAAGAGCTTTTGTGTAGCAGAGCTTTATTAAAGTATAAAAAGGGAGAGAGAAAGCTTCTGACATAGACATCAGAAGGGGGACAGAGCGTGCCCCCTCACTAGTCTTAGCAAGGGAGCTATATACTTTTAAAATTGGTTATTACAGTAAATCAAAAGAATGTCTCAAGGTTGTAAAGGTCTTACTAGACAGACTCCCACAATTTACATTTAAGATGACAGGATTAGAACTAACAATAGAAAGATCTTACCAGACCCACTCCCTGTCTGACTTTTTTCGAGCCCATGGACTGTACATGGAATTCTCCAGGCCAGAATACTGGAGTGGGTAGCCTTTCCCTTCTCCAGGGCATCTTCCCAACCCAGGGATTAGAACCCAGGTCTTCTACATTGCAGGTGGAATCTTTATCAGCTGTGCCACAAGGGAAGCCCACTCCCATAGTATACATTTTAAGGTAACAGGATTATTTAAGAAGGTTCTCAAGAAAAAGAAACAAGTCCTCAGGCAGGATACATTGTTATATAGTCTTTCAGTTCAGTTCAGTTCAGTTCAGTCGCTCAGTCCTGTCCAACTCTTTTCGACCCCATGAATTGCAGCATGCCAGGCTGCAGTCCATGGGGTCGCTAAGAGTCAGACACGACTGAGCGACTTCACTTTCACTTTTTCACTTTCGTGCATTGGAGAAGGAAATGGCAACCCACTCCAGTGTTCTTGCCTGGAGAATCCCAGGGACGGGGGAGCCTGGTGGGCTGACGTCTATGGGGTCACACAGAGTCGGACACGACTGAAGTGACTTAGCAGTAGCAGTAGCAGGCCTCCCTGTCCATCACCAACTCCTGGAGTTCATTCAAACTCATGTCCATCGAGTCAGTGATGCCATCCAGCCATCTCATCCTCTGTCATCCCCTTCTCCTCCTGCCCCCAACCCCTTCAAGCATCAGAGTCTTTTCCAATGAGTCAACTCTTCGCATGAGGTGGCCAAAGTACTGGAGTTTCAGCTTTAGCATCAGTCCTTCCAAAGAATACCCAGGGCTGATCTCCTTTAGAATGGACTGGTTGGATCTCCTTGCAGTCCAAGGGACTCTCAAGAGTCTTCTCCAACACCGCAATTCAAAAGCATCAATTCTTTGGCGCTCAGCTTTCTTCACTGTCCAACTCTCACATCCATACATGACCACTGGAAAAACTATAGCCTTGACTAGACAGACCTTTGTTGGCAAAGTAATGTCTCTGCTTTTGAATATACTATCTAGGTTGGTCATAACTTTCCTTCCAAGGAGTAAGCATCTTTTAATTTCATGGCTGCAAGTCACCATCTGCAGTGATTTTGGAGCCCAAAAAAATAAAGTCTGACACTGTTTCCACTGTTTCCCCATCTATTTCCCATGAAGTGATGGGACCAGATGCCTTGCTTCGTTTTCTGAATGTTGAGCTTTAAGCCAACTTTTTCACTCTCCTCTTTCACTTTCATCAAGAGGCTTTTTAGTTCCTCTTCACTTTCTGTCATAAGGGTGGTGTCATCTGCATACTGAGGTTATTAGTATTTCTCCTGGAAATCTTGATTCCAGCTTGTGCTTCTTCCAGCCCAGCATTTCTCATGATGTAATCTGCATACAAAGTTTAAGCTGAGTTGTTTTGTTGTGTAATCATCAGCTCTGGGCTTAAAGAAAAAAATGTTTTATGTGACTAAGACTAAGGAATGTAAAAAATAAAAGTTTGTTCTTTTCTTCTCTTTGAGAACTCCAGACTTCCTATCCCCTCCTTGAGAGCCTTATCAACCTACCTAGAAATCGACTCTCTCAAGCCTGTCTAGTGGACTGTGACTTGGGGTTCCATGTCGACAGGCAGGAAACCTGGTGAGATGGGAAAGGACTCAGGATGTCAAAGAGTGCTCCAGGGCAGGTGGCGGTGGCTTGGTCCCTAAGCCATGTCTGACTCTTGCAACTGCAGGGACTGTAGCCCACCAGGCTCCTCTGTCCACGGGATTCTCCAGGCAAGAATACTGGAGTGGGTTGCCATGCCCACCTCCAGGGGATTTTCCTGACTCAGGAGAGAACCTGGCTCTCCTGCATTGCAGGTGGTTTCTTTACTGACTGAGCCACCAGGGAAACCCTCTCCAGGGCAGACAGACTCTTAAAAATTCGAGGTTCCCAGCTTTATGGAATGAGAAAGATTCCTCTCTGGAAAAGGAGAGTGTGCATCAGACCTATGAAAACAGTGGCTTAATTCATTGAGTCTGGACGACTGTGGGCCAGATCTGTGCTAATCACTCCATGAACATAATCAGTTTTTTATTATGGTAAAATGTACATAACTTGAAATTCACCACTTGAACCATTTTAAGAATACAATTCAGTAGCATTAAGGAGAATCACAAAGTCATACAGCCATCATGACTGTCCATTTCCAGAACCCTTCAAACAGAAACTCTGTACCCATTAAGCAATAACCCTTCATTCCTTTCCACCCACCCTCACTCCCAGTCCCTGGCAACCTCTATCCTGCTTTGTCTCTATGAATGTGCCTACTTTAGGAACTTCATATAAGAGGAATCATACATTATTTTTCCCTTTGTGTCTGGATTGCTTCTTTTAGCATGGTGTTTTTAAGTTTCTTCCATATTGGAGTCTGTATCAGTACTTCATTCCTGTTTATGGCTGAAGGATATTCTATTTTATGAATATAGTACATTTGTTTATCCATTTGTCCATTGATAGACATTTGGCTTGTTTGTGTATTTTTTCTATTGTGAATAATACTTTTGTGAAAATGGGTACACAAGTATTTTAATCCCTTCTTCCAGTTCTTTTGGATACGTATCTTGCAGTGGAATTGCTAGATTGTATGGTAGGTAAATCTTTAACTTTTTGAGGAATGTGTATGGAATCAGACTTAATCCCTCTTGAGAATACTGTGAGATACAACATCACCATCCTTTCTCCTGCACCTTTTATATTGAATTCATCTCCAGCCCAGGTAGTTCTTCCCTGAAATATATCCCAAACCCGTAGACTTGTCTGGACCTCCATGGCCATCATCTTGGTCTCACTTTTTCTCATTTCTTTCTACAGGACCACTCACAGCCTTGTGACTGGTTCCCTGCTGCTATACCATGCTCTCATATCCATTCTCTTCTCAGCAGTCAACCTGTTCTCTTGAAGTCACAAGGCAAATTGACTTAATGTCTTCCCCCTAGTTAAAATTGATCTGTAGTTTCCTGGTGGTCTCAGACTAGCATTCAAGTCTCTCTCATGGCCTATGAGGTCATGCATGTCTTGGGTCTGTCTTACCACACATCTCTTGGTTGACTTTCCTCTTGCTTTCTACATTCTAAACCATATTTCCTACAAATATATTATACAATGTGCCGGAGATGGAGACCCACAGACCCCAGGGCAGATGCCACCAGCCACCAACAGCTCATCCATCTAATCCCACGGCCCATACAAAGAGTAACATTTTCTAGATGGGCCACAGTGTGAACAAGGGGAGAAAGTTCTGCCATGCTAGCCTTCTCTCATTTTCTTGAATGCCCTTGATGTCTTTTCCTCCTTGGAGCTTTGCTGTGCACCATTCTGTCTTCTAAAATACTCATCTACTTACCCTTGTCTCCTCATCTACTCATCCCATCTCCATGGCATCCCCACCCTTTGCAGTGCCCGCTTCTTTCCTAGCTGACTTGCAGTCAGCTTCAGTTTTCAGCTTCAGAGTTAGGAGCATAGACTATGGAGCCAGACTATGTGGATTTGTAGCCTGTCTTCCCTACTCTTAGCAGGATGCCTTTGGGCCAGCTTCTTCACTGTGTTTACAGATAGAGCAATTCCCAGAGAGAGGGAGGCAGTATGAGCTGAGTAAACAACCAAAACAAACTTCGCCTAGCATTACCTCCCATGGGCTAGACTTTGTGGTGATATTCCACCTGGGTTCATTTAATCTGCACAGTAATTATATGCAGTTAGGTGCCATATTTTTATCACGTGCATTTCCGTGTTCCAGATGGGAAACTTGAGGCTTGGTGAGGGTAAGCGACTTCCTGATACATGGCTTAGCCAAGACCAAGACTTTCCAATTGCAGATGCTCAAAGCCCAGAGCATCACTGCTCTATTTCAGTTACGTACAGAGTAATTTACTGGAATGTTGTTTGCCTGGGGACAGTGACGCCTCAGCCTCCAGTATTGGTCAGGATCCTGTTGTAGTCAACAGACCCCACTCTGGCTAAGTTAAGCAGAAGGAGATTTCCCATAGGGACGTAGGTGCTTAGAAAAGCAGAAAGAGCAATTTTAGCCCTCCAAGTCACGCTATCCTTGTAACAGATTATATTTTACAAGGAAGGCAAAAAGAATAACTTCCATCCTACATGCTCTTTTGCAACTGAGTTTGCCACTCCCTCACCAAGAGATGGAGACTGCATCGTCATCCTTGTAAATGTGGGTTGGTTGTGTGACATCATTTGACCAACAGAGAGTAGGGAAAGTGATGCTGTGCCTGTTCTTGTCACAGCCCTTAGTTTCTGGTGACTTTGGCTTCCTGCTTTTTTGAAATGTTGCTCTTGGGCTGCTCCTTCTCTGAGCCCAAAGGCTATGCTGTGAGCAGCCGGAGCAACGTGGAGAAGCTGCAAAAGCACCACGTAGGTGCTTCAGTCAACATTGCCAGGTGAACTACCAGCCCATAGCTGGTATCAGCTGTCAGCCATGTGAGTGAGCCCTCTGGACATCCAGCCCAGTTGAGCCTTCAGATACCTGCATCCCAGCCAACATCTAAATGTAATTTCATAAGAGACCTCAAGGGAGAATTGCTTACCTGAGTCCTGTAAATGCATGAGAAATATTAATATGCAGTTGTTTTAATTCAGTAAGTCTGGAGATGGTTCATTACACAGTAACAGATAATTGGAACAATCCTGACTCTAAATATATTATTGCTGCTCAAACTACTAAATTGGGGAACCACCTGCTAAATGAGGAAGCTGCCAGGACAACTTCTAGACTTCAGGTCACACCATCTCTTCCATGAACCACACTTACAAATGGACACGTGCATTCTGCCTCTGTGCCAATAAAAATTCTTGAAAGTGCATCTGATTGGTGGAACCCAAAGCATCTGTACTAGGTGAAGAGCATCCTAGCTGCAAGGAACCCTGGGAAATGTAGTTGTTTTAAAGCTTCCCAGGCTTTATTAAGATAACAGAGGACTGAATTGGATGTTGAGAAAAGCAGTCCACAGTATGAACCACCCATCCTAATTTCTCAATGACTTTTTCAAGACTCACGAAATTAAAAAGAATGCTTTTTAAATGTATGCTGCATAATTCAAGCTGTCTTTTCAACCAAAACATCTTTTGCATTCATTACCCCATAGCCCACTGGGGCACAGTTAGTTCATCACACTAAATTATAAGAGTGTTCAAAGAAATCTTATCAGTATCTGGGTATTTATATTCTTCTGGGAGTTTTATGATCTTTGCTATCTTTTTAGCAAATACAAAAAGCAGTTGAGACAAATGACAGTGCTTTGATGCTTGGTTGTATTTTAACCAAAAGAATGTAGGTATCTTGGTGGGGTGCATGGGACAGACAGAATTGAATGTTTTACAGTCTTGAAACAACAGAGAAAATGTATGTATTTAATGGAGTATTGTTGCTTTACAATGTTGGGTTAGTTTCTGCTGTACAACAAAGTGAATTAGCCACATATATGCATATAGCCCGTCTTCCTTGGATTTCCCTCCCATTTAGGGCAAATTAAAATTTATTTTCAACTTGTACTTTTTATTGAGGTAAAACTCATATAACATAAAGCTCACATTTTTAACTTTTAAAAGTGAACAATTTAAGGGTATGTAGTACTTTTGCCTGGAAAATCCCACAGACGGAGGAGCCTGGTAGGCTGCAGTCCATGGGGTCGCTAGGAGTCGGACACGACTGAGCAACTTCACCTTCACTTTTCATTTTCATGCATTGGAGAAGGCAATGGCAACCCACTCCAGTGTTCTTGCCTGGAGAATCCCAGGGACGGCGGGGCCTGGTGGGCTGCCGTGTCTGGGGTCGCACAGAGTTGGACACGACTGAAGCAACTTAGCAGCAGCAGAAGCAGCAGTACATTCACAGTGTTGTAATTTGTTATGGTTTAGTTGCTCAGTTGTGTCTGACTCTTGCAACCTCAGGGACTGTAGTCTACCAAGCTCCTCTGTTCATGGGATTTCCCAAGCAAGAATACTGGAGTGGGTTGCTGTTTCCTCCTGCATCTGGTTACAGACCATTTCATCACCCCAAACAGAAACTTCATACCCAGGGAGTTACTCTCCCTTCCCCTGTATCCCTCGTTTCTCCCAATCACTAACTGCTTTCTATCTCTATGGATTCTCCTTTTCTGGATATTTCATGAAAATGGAACCGTGCAATAAGTAACCCTTGGTGTCTGGCTTCTTTCACTCTGCGTAATATTTTCAAGGTTCATCTTCGTTATAGCCTGTTATCAGCACCTCATTCCTTTTATGATTGAACAATATTCCATTGTATGAACACATCACCTTTTGTTTATCCATTCATCTGTTGATGGGCTTTTTGGCTGCTGTGAATGGCACTATTTTGAATAGTACTGCTATGAATATCAGCGTGGAGGTTTTTGTTTGAATACTTCTTTTCAGTTCCTTGGGGTCCTCCACCTAGGAGTAGAATTGCTGAGTCATATGGTTGTAGCATATTGTTTTCATTGCAAAACTTCCTTGGCTAAAAATGTCTTGCCTTTTGATGAGATTAAAAAGGTCTTTTTTTGCATTGTAGGCTTTGGCTTTCCTGTTGATATGTCAAGAGCTCTGCACTGTAGCAGGCTGATCTTTGCCTGTTAGTTGGTTTGTGCGTTTGGCTTTTTTTTTTTTTTCCTAAAAGAGACTCTTAATTTTTCATCATGCAGTGACAAAATAACTCCCTGTCTAGAAACAAGATTTTGGGAGGCAAGGACATTTTCTGACCGCTTTGTCCTTCTTTTCCTAACAATGTTATTTCAAGTGGATTAAAATTTTATTGTGAAAAATGCACAGAAGTTTTCCCAAATTTGTTTTGCTGTGACCTGTCAGAATTATTACTGTTGGGAGCAGGATTGCCTTTCTCCCTGTCCACCTCTTGAGTTCTTGGGGCTGAACTCATCATAAAATTGACACGAAATACATTAGCAGGAGAAAAAGGAATTAGTGTAGACAGAGGTCTCATAGAAATGGTATCTAAGAAGTAGCAAAGCAGGCAACCTTTATACTTTTTAGACAAACAATAAATTTGTGAGGAATTGACAAGACAAAGGAACTTGGGTTTTCGGTGCTCATTAGTGAAGAATCTAAACAGAGTTTGGGCTTGGAGTAATAATTTAAAATAACAATACTTGTTTACACAAGCTCCTCAGCCTAAATTCCTATCTCTGTGGTAAAGGAGTCTTTCTACCTCCAGATACAGACTACACCCTTCACATGAGTGTTCTATTTCCTGCTTTCAGGGAGACAGAGAGGAGGGTCACAGAGTGCTGGCTATTTCTTAAATAACTTTGAAGTGAAGGTCACTTTGTCATGTCTGCCTCTTTGCAACCCCATGGACGATAGCCTGCCAGGCTCCTCTGTCCATGGAATTCTCTAGGCCAGAATACTGGAGTGGGTAGCCTGTCCTTCTCCAGGGGATCTTCCCGACCAGGAATTGAACCAGGGTCTCCTGCATTGCAGGCAGATTCTTCAACAGCTGAGCTACCAGGGAAGCCCTATCCAAAATAATCAATATGCCACTGTGGCACATTTTGAGGTGGCCCACCCTGGGCTCCAACATTACCTATGCAATTACTGTTTTATGTAATGATTGTGTAAAATCATTAAGTGAATTGTACAGCAGTGTAGTGATTATGTGCCTGAAGTCTACAGTCAGAACCAGATCAAATCAGCTCAGTCACCCAGTCGTGTCCGACTCTTTGCGACCCCACGAATCACAGCACGCCAGGCCTCCCTGTCCATCACCAACTCCTGGAATTCACTCAGACTCACGTCCATCGAGTCAGTGATGCCATCCAGCCATCTCATCCTCTGTTGGCCCCTTCTCCTCTTGCCCCCAATCCCTCCCAGCATCAGTCTTTTCCAATGAGTCAACTGTTCGCATGAGGTGGCCAAAGTACTGGAGTTTCAGCTTTAGCATCATTCCTTCCAAAGAAATCCCAGGGCTTATCTCCTTCAGAATGGACTGGTTGGATCTCCTTGCAGTCCAAGGGACTCTCAAGAGTCTTCTCCAACACCACAGTTCAAAAGCATCAATTCTTCGGCACTCAGCCTTCTTCACAGTCCAACTCTCACATCCATACATGACCACAGGAAAAACCAGCCTGGGTTTGAATCCTAATTCTACCACTTAATAATTTTAAATGTTGTTTCTTAATCTCTCTGTGCTCCTGTTTTCCCATCTGTAAAATGGGGTTAATAATAGTACCATTGTAAGGATGTGAAGTCCTTAGAGTTGTACCCGGCATGAGGTCTGCCCTGAAAAAGCTTATTGAATGCACATTCACACATTGGTCCAGATAATTACAGTACCTATTATAATAAGATAATACTGCAGGTTCTTTTAAAGGAGGATATTATGGATTTTTTTAATTTAAATCTTGTATTGGGGTATAGCCAGTTAACAATGTGCTGATAGTTTCAGGTGAATGGTGGAGGGACTCAGCCAGACGTATACTTGTTTCCATTCTCCTCCAAATCCTCACACCCTCCAGGCAGGCACGTAAGGGTGAGCAGAGTTCCAAGTACTATACAATAGGTTTTTGTTGGTTATCCATTTTAAATATAGCAATGTTTACCTGACCTTCCCAAAGTCCTTAACTATCCCTTTCCCCACTGGCAACCATGAGTTCACTCTCCAAGTCTCTTGAGTCTGTTTTGTAAGTTCATTTGTATCATTTCTTTTTAGATTCCACATACAAGGAATGTCATATGATATTTCTCCTCTGCCTGACTTCCTTCACTCAGTGTGACACTCCCTGCATCCATCCATGTTGCTGCAAATGGCCTTATTTCATTCTTTTTAATGGCTGAATAGTATTCCATTGTGTGTGTGTGTGTGTGTGTGTGTGTGTGTGTGTATGTCTATGGACATTTAGGTATTTAGGTTGTTTCCATATCTTGGCTATTGTAAACAATGCTGCAATGAACATTGGGGTGTATGTATCTTTTGGGGCCCTGTTTCTCTCTGGATATATACCCAGGAGTGGGATTGTAGAGTCACATGGTAGCTCTATTTTTAGTTTTTTACGGAACCTCCATAATGTTCTCCATAGTGGCTATACCAATTTACACTCCCACCACCAGTGTAGGAAGATTCCCTTCTCTCTACAGCCTCTCCAGCATTTGTTGTTTGTGGATTTTTTGATGATAGCCATTCTGGCTAGTGTGAAGTGATATTTCATTGTAGTTTTGATTTGCATTTCTCTAATAATTAGCGATGGTGAATGTCTTTTCACATGCTTCTTGGCCATCTGTGCATCTTCTTTGCAGAAATGTCTATTTAGGTCTTTTGCCCATTTGTTGATTGGGTTGTTTGTTTTGATGCTGTTAAGTGTCATAAGCTGTTTGTAAATTTTGGAGACTAATCCCTTGTCAGTCATGTCATTTGCAAATATTTTTTCCCAGTCTGTGAGTTGTCTTTTCATTTTGTTTATTGTTTCTTTTGCTATGCAAAAGCTTTTTGAGTTTAAGTAGGTCCCATTTGTTTATTTTTGTTTTTATTTCTGTTATTCTGGGAGACAGATCATAAAAAAATACTGCAGCAATTTTTGTCAGAGTGTTCTGGCTATGTTTTTCTCTAGAAGTTTTATAGTGTCCAGTCTCACATTTAGGTCTTTAATCCATTTTGAACTTATTTTTGTGTATGGTGTTAAGGAATGATCTAAAATGTTATTTTTACATGTAGCTGTCCAGCACCATTTATTGAAGAGACTCTCTTTCCAACATTATGTAGTCTTGCCTCCTTTGTCATAGATTAATTGATCATAGGTGCATGGGTTTATTTCTGGGTTTTCTAGATGATCTTATGGATTTTAATTTTAACAGTGCCAGATGGCTAAGAATCCGCCCACAATGCAGGAGATCCAAGTTCAGTCCCTGGGTCAGGAAGATCCCCCTGGAGAAGGGAAGGGCAACCCACTCTAGTACTCTTACCTAGAGAATTCCATGGACAGAGGAGACTGGTGGGCTACAGTCCATGGAGTCCCAAAGAATCAGACAGGAAGGTGACTAACACTTTCACTTTCACCTTTCCCTATAAAAGAACATTCTTCCCCGAAAATATAACATACAAATGCTATTGAAGAAACATTATGGAACAATCACTTAATACCTGATTTAAAGTACCTAAAAAGATATTACAAAGTTTAAAAACAGTATTTACTAATGACAAAACACCATATACTATAATAATAACTACCTGCACTTTTGGTTTTGACGTCAAGATTCAATTCATTCACCATTTGTTTATTCAAAGTACTTAGCAACTACCACATTAAAGAGTCACTAATAAGTATAGAATAGTAAACTAAGGAGACATTATCCTCATGGAATTTCTAATCCGGTGGTAGAGATAGAAAAGAAAAACAAGTGAACAATTGTGTAATTACAGTTTTTCAGAAGAACTAGGTGCAGAGAATATTAGAAATGAATAACGCATGTATACTGTTTAGGGGAGTTTCTGGTCCTTTGAATACATACATATAAGTTATCTATGATTATTCATTATTCCAATAATTATCATTTATCCAGTGTATTCACCTGTTTAAAAAAAATCCATCATCTTAAAGTTTCCTGCCCTCTAGTGGGGACTTTGAGTCATAGCCACACAAGCAGCTGAGGACCTCAGTCCACCAGCAGTGAAGTTGCACAGTCGTATCCGACTCTTTGCGATCCCGTGGACTATAGCCTACCAGGCTCCTCCATCCATGGAATTTTCCAGGCAAGAGTACTGGAGTAGGTTGCCATTTCCTTCTCCAGGCGATCTTCCTGACCCAGGGATCAAACCCAGGTCTCCCACATCGCAGGCAGATACTTTCCCGTCTGAGCTACCAGTTGAGTGCTTTTGATGTTTCAGCAGCTGTTTAATGAGCTTCTGCTGGTTGAGATGCCCAGTGCGGTACTGGATAAACCATGCAAGACTCTTGCCAGCCACAGGGACCCACATGCACATTACTTCCTCCAGAGGGCCTCCTCATGCATGCTTGGTGGCATGTGACCTCACCATCCTCCATGGGCACCATCTGCAGCTAGTCAGTGGCCTATGAAGTGGCCTGGGATAAAAGCTCTACTGAATAAGGCTTTCCTTACAGGAGGGTGATAGGCCCGGCTAATCAGCCTTCAAAACATATAAAGACAGAGCCAATTAATCCAGTCAGAGAAAAGAGATGGAAAGTATTTGAACCATGAGGATGGCAAAGTGTCAGAGCAAAGAATGCCTCCTATTGACCAGCCAGGGCTGCCTCCCATTTCGAAGATATTGCAGTCACCCCCCAGGCAAGTCCAGGTGGAGTTATGACTGTTGCCTTTTTCCTACCTTCCCAGAATATTTTTACGGTCACTGAGTTAACCCAGGTAGTTCCAATATTAAAGAACCCAACAGAGACGCTTTGAATATTCAACCCATTTCTTCGTTGCAACCTCCTGAGAAGCAGGTATTATCATCGCTGTCTTAGGAGCTCAGAGAGGTTGAGTTACTTACCCAAGGTCTCACAGCTAAGAACTAGCAGCACAGAACTCACACCTTGCTCTCAAAGTTCATGTTCATTCAGTTCAGTTCAGTCGCTCAGTCGTGTACGACCCTTTGCGACTCCATGAATCGCAGCATGCCAGGCCTCCCTGTCCATCACCAACTCCTGGAATTCACTCAGACTCACGTCCGTCAAGTCAGTGATGCCATCCAGCCATCTCATCCTCTGTCGTCCCCTTTTCCTCCTGCCCCTAATCCCTCCCAGCATCAGAGTCTTTTCCAAGGAGTCAACTCTTCGCATAAGGTGGCCAAAGTACTGGAGTTTCAGCTTTAGCATCATTCCTTCCAAAGAAATCCCTGGACTGATCTCCTTCAGAATGGACTGGTTGGATCTCCTTGCAGTCCAAGGGACTCTCAAGAGTCTTCTCCAACACCACAGTTCAAAAGCATCAATTCTTCGGCACTCAGCCTTCTTCACAGTCCAACTCTCACATCCATACATGACCACATATTCCACTATTCCATAACCCATATTCCACCGTGTTGAAACCAGACTTAAATGGAAACATGAGATCACATATTCTCCCACATTTAATTTTAGCAAAGATCTTTTTAAAAAAATAACTAGTTTCATCGCAGCACTGTTTATAATAGCCAGGACATGGAAGCAACCTAGATGTCCATCAGCAAATGAATGGATAAGAAAGCTGTGGTATACATATACACAATGGAATATTATTCAGCCATTAAAAATAATACATTTGAATCAGTTCTAATGAGGTGAATGAAACTGGAGCCTATTATATGGAGTGAAGTAAGCCAGAAAGAAAAAGACCAATACAGTATACTAATGCATATATATGGAATTTAGAAAGAAAGTAACGATAATCCTGTATGCAAGACAGCAAAAGAGACAGAGATGTATTGAACAGTCTTTTGGACTCTGTGGGAGAGGGCGAGGGCAGGATGATATGGGAGAATGGCATTGAAACATGTAAAATATCATATGTGAAACGAATCACCAGTCCAGGTTTGATGCATGATACAGGGTGCTTGAGGCTGGTGCTCTGGGATGACCCACATGGATGGGATGGGGAGAGAGGTGGAAGGCGGGTTCAGGATGGGGAACACAGGTACATCCATGGCGGATTCAAGTCAATGTATGGCAAAACCAATACAATGTTGAAAGTAAAATAAACAATAAAAAATAATAAAGTAAAAAGTTTAAAAAAATTTTTTTAAATAAAAATAACTAGGTTAAACAGCTTCAATCAGGTCATCAGATAATATTTTTGTACAAGCTTTAAAAACATGCTGACATCTAGGAACAGTTTGACCTGTTGCCCCATAATCTGTTTGCCAAGATGCATTTTTTATGAAGGGATGGTGCAGGGAGGGTGGCATGAAAGGAGGGATGCGCTGTAGGCCTGAGCTGTTGGCTTCATCTTAACACAGGTGTGGCCCGGGCCCTCTGCTCTGCTGCCTGGTCTCTTGACCTCATACACATTCAGGGAAAAATAGCAGATCTCATTTCACAGACCGATAGTCTGGACTTTACCCACAGCTGTTCGATCTGTAAATGTTGCCTTGTCTTGTTACCCTGGCAATGAATTTCTGCTCAGATGTGTTATCCAAGTCGCAGGCTCTGCTCTGTTGTTGGCCAGCATGGTAGATGGATGAACAGCATGTTCATTTGTGCACAAATCCAGATGTATGCACTAAACACCAGTGAAGTGCGTGGAAAGTCCTATTATTCTCTGAGTCTGTTTTTACCAAAGATTTCAACTGCATCTCTGTCTTTTGAATCCCAGGAGGTATTGTTAACAGCCCCCATGGGCTCATAGAAATCACCCAACTTGAGAGTTGCTCCATTTGGCATAATTTTCCTATTGATTTTTTTTTATATTTAACTTGACTTTTGGATATACTGATGGGCTATTTTTGTGTGTTATGTGGATTTGGAGATGGGATGAGCCCAAGAACATAAGGGCATTTGAGGATTGGAGTCAGGTTAAACACTGGCTGAGCCTTTAACCTCCTGGAAGTTATTTTTCCGTTTGTCCCAGGCTGCTTGGTTCTTTCTCCCCAGAAGCTCCGGGTAGAGATAGACCCAGCAGCCCTCCTACTTCTTCACTGGTGAATCATGAAGGAATAAGCCTTTTCTGAGTCTCTACTTAGCTTCTGTGCCCCTAAATTTAGCCCTGCTCTCCTGGGAGAGGGGGCATTCCACTCATTGGTCAAAGGAGAAGGAGAAAAGCGGTGAAACGGTCTCTGACTTAAAATGTAGATCATACGGGCCTTAAGAAAGCTTGTGAATATGGAGGGAACGAGAACCAGGCATTTATAGCTCTGACTTCTCCCTGCTGCCATCTGTAGAAGCAAGGAGGCATGGGGTAAGGGGTTGGAGAAAAGTTTTGGTCCATCCAGAAACTGGAATTTGTACTTTGCTTGAAGGCTAATTGACATACTACCTGAGGACACCCTCTGTTTACTGACAACAGTCATATCCCCACAAAAGTTCCTGTGTTGAATTCACTTAGGGGGTCCAAGCAGAAGGTGAACCTAAGTTAAAGAGACATCAAGTCACCTTTAACTATGTCAAAACAAAACTCCCCTGAAATAAAACAGCTGAAAATGTTTGTAACAAAGATAGCACGGCAGAGTGGTGGGGGTGGAAGAGATGATCATTTTAATGAATGGTGTTTAGTCAATGAATATCCCAGGGGAAAAAAGTAATCTTTTTTTTTTTTGGAAAAAAGTAATCTTGACCTCTGTCTTAAATTATACCCCAAACTCAATACTAGATGAATTGTAGGTCCAAATATAAAAAAACAAATTTTCTGGAAGAAATCATAGAGTAATATTTATTTACTTGGGGAAGGCAAAGAATGTTTAAACAAGACATGAAAAAAAAATGACTACTTATAAAGGATATTATTGGTTAAATGGACTACATTAAAATTAAGGAATTCTTGATTTCTTATTGGAGATACCATTAACAGTAAAAATGCAAGTCACACAGTGGATATCCAAACATCAGTGAGTAAATACATACCTAGAAAATATAAAGAACTATAAATCAAAAAAAATAAATAAAAGAGATACAATACAGAAACAGTCAAAAGACTTAAACAGATACTTAAAAAAAAAGAGGCCAATAAGCTTACAGAAAATGTTCAGTCACTGAACATCACTGAAGTCAGTAGCTGTGCTTTTTATTTTCTAATTTTGTTTAGATACACTATTTTATTTTTGGTTGTGCTGGGTCTTCTTCGCTTTGCATGCGCTCTCTCTAGTTGCGGCAAGCAAGGGCTTCTCTCCACTGCAGCGCCCTGGCTTCTCTCTGCGGTGGGTCGAGGGCTTGTGGCCTCAGCAGCTGCAGACTCAGTAGTGTGGCTCCGCGCTCTGGAGCACAGGCTCGGTAGTTGTCGTGCGCAGGCTTAGTTGCCAAGTGATATCTGGGATCTTCCCAGACCAGGGATTGAACCTATGTGCCCTGCATTGGCAGGTGGGTTTCTATCCACTGTGCCACTAGGGAAGTCCAGTAGCTGTGCTTTTTTTTTTTTTTTTTCCTTTTACAAAGCACATTTATTTTGCAAAAATGAAGACTATGAGTAAACAATTGTTCCTAACCCATGGCTATTTTGAATCTTTTGCCAAAGAATGACAATGATGCAAAAATGGGAACAGTTTGGATTTTAATTAGAACTCTTTGAGAGTGATGATGTGTAAAATGTTGACTTTTTTTCTGCATGGCATAGAGAAATTATATTCATTTCTTAGTGTATTTATGTTCTGAATCTTTTTACACAGAATACAAATCTTGTTAGAGCCACGAGGCACCAACTTAAAGAGACTTGTAAGAATATTAAAAGTATACCATTAATTTTGTGTCTGTTACTTATCCTTTGTAAGTGATATGTGTTATGACCATAGGCGGTTCTAGCTGTGCTTTTTACAACAGGAATAAGGTGAATGAAATATTCACCTCAACTGTATTGTTTTCGTCTGGTAGTTCAACAATACATATAATAACTGTTAGTTGAAATGAAATTTGTCCCTGCCATAATCTAACTGAACTGAATATAAATTTTTTGTTTGAAACTATGATCATCTCTTCTATCTATTGATACAAATTCCATTTTGAATTCTCTATCTGGGATAATAATCGTTTGTCCTTGGTCATTTACTTGGTCATTCTACCACCAAATTTTAAAATGATTCATACTACTTTCCATTATTTCCTATAGATATTGTGCAGTCAGTTAAGCAGAGATTTCTTAAACAGGACACAGAATTCTTGGTTAACATTGGTTTGTTTTTTAAGAACTTGGAGCCAATATTCCATGTCAGCATGGACTTGTCTTTGCTCAGTATCATCAATTGTTTACTCACCTTTTTGGTCAGTTCTAGTAATTGCGTGGAGAAGGCACTGGCACCCCACTCCAGTACTCTTGCCTGGAAAATCCCATGGATGGAGGAGCCTGGTAGGCTGCAGTCCATGGGGTCGCTAAGAGTCGGACACGACTGAGCGACTTCACTTTCACTTTTCACTGTCATGCATTGGAGAAGGAAATGGCAACCCACGCCAGTGTTCTTGCCTGGAGAATCCCAGGGACGGCGGGGCCTGGTGGGCTGCTGTCTATGGAGTCGCACAGGGTCGGACACAACTAAGCAGCTTAGCAGCAGCAGCAGCAGCAATAATTGCGTATGTGCTTCTTTTTGTGCACAAATGATGTTTCATATCCCTTTAATGTACAATCCAGTTTACAGTCATAAATACCAACATTGGCCAGACAGACTCCTGAAGACTGGTTGTAAAACACATTAACAGGAGTAATAAAATATTTTCCCTTGAACTTTGATCGTAACAGCCAGTTTCTACAGTTCCTAGTGTTTTTAAATGGAAGTTTTATGATTTCTACAGTAAGACGTGGTGAGGCCAGCAGATCAGATATCTGTCATTGAAAAGATAGCTTATTACTCACAGTTCTTAAGGAGAGGGGCACCCCATGTCCTGCACGGACCACACAGGGAAGCACCAGGGTCAGGAGGCAGAAAGAGCGGAGAAATGTGGACCAGAGCTGTTAGTGGGGTTTCCACAGGAAGAAGAGGACAGGCAGGGTAAACAGGCTTCGGGGAGGCTAGTTTGAGTGATTTCAGTGGGTTCAGAGGCAAAGGGACTGTCGCTGGTTGCCTGGTACCTGGCATCACAGCCTGGTGATGGCAGGCCTTGGATCTGGATTTTCAGAATCCTCACTCTGGGCTCAGCTCAGCTGGGTAGTGGGGTCCCAGGAATTCAATTCTCAGCCGGGGGAACAAATATCATAGTGGTTGAAGATACAGCAGGGGAAGTTGTGGGGAAAGCTTAGTCCTTTGTGCTTGTGACACACGGTGAGAAGTCACACTATGGATTTTTTAAAAATTATTGATTGATTGATTGGTTAAATTGGGTCTTCATTACTGCATGCAGGCTTTCTCTAGTTGAAGCGAGCGGAGGCTTCTCACTGTGGTGGCTCCTCTTGCTGCGGATCGTGGGCTCTAGGCCCGGAGGCTTAGTTCTGGTGCCCGAGTTTAATTGCCCTGCAACATGTGGGACCTTCCCAGACCCTGGGATGGAGCCCAAGCCCCCTGCATTGCCACACTGACTCCCAGCCACTGGACCGCCAAGGAAGTCCCTGGATTTTTAATACAGTATTTGTTTTCTCTTTGGCTCTGGGGTAGCTAGGGCAGGTGGATAGTGGCTCTGAGTGTGAGAGCCTGGTAGAGGAGGCTGTGGGTCATGTGGGCTCTGGTGAGTCCTGCAGGCTGGAGATGAGTCCTGTCCTAGCTCTAGAAATTGTCTAGCCTTGGAAGGGGCAGTCCCTTCAGGGTCAGGAAGACCCCAGATGTAAAAACGTCAGAATAAAAAGACATGCTTAATATACTTTGTTTGAAAGACTTTGTGTTAATGAAATACTATATTTTCTACTCCAATGGGAAATTATTACCATTAATCTGAAGCATATTTGTGTTTTGCTAGAAATAATTTTATGCTATCAAGAGGGTTGGAGTTACTTTCCAGTATCATCACCCAACAAACATGGTAACATTCCAGAGGTTTTCTCCTCACTGATTTTGCTGGTTTCATGGAAGTATTTTCTTTATCTTGCAAGGAGCAACCCAGGGTTACATTTGTTATTTCTGAATTATGCATTTGACCTGAATAATTCTGTTTTCCATCTCAATGTTTTAATTTGTAGCCAAAGAATCATTTGGCAAACAATATGAAATTGCAAGGATTTAATCTGACTTGAAGTTCAAGGTGTGGATTTGATAAGAATAACTATTTTATTCATTTTCATTATTTTCATGGGTAACTGTTTGTTAATAAATAATTTATAGTGCCTTATTCTGGATTTTACATGATTATGCTCAAATAAAATTTGCTAATCTTTATTGTTGCCAGTTTTTAAAATGTAAGCAGCATTATTATTTGGAAATTTTCTACTTGTCCCTTTCAGTATTTTTGTGGGGGGATCTTCCCTGGTGGCTCAGACGGTATCTGCCTATAATGCGGGTAGACCCGGAGTCAGTCCCTGGATCAGGAAGATCCCCTGGAGAAGGAAATGGCACCCCACTTCAGTACTCTTACCTGGAAAATCCCATGGACGGAAGAGCCTGGCAGGCTACAGTCCACGGGGTCGCAAAGAGTTGGACACAACTAAGCGACTTCACTTTTTCACTATTTTTCTTTTGTATTATCTATTTCTAGTGTGATCTTGACTTATATTGATTTCAGTGATCTAAAGGATTTTAAAAATGTGTAATTGTTATCAAATATTCAAAATTTGAATATATGTTTATCTAAAAGTGTAAATTAAGAATAAGAATATTTAAAAATTAGAATAGCCTCATATTTTCAAAAGTTATTTTTCTCTTTAAAGGGTCACAATTGCCTCAAAAAGTGAGGGACAAAAATAAAGGGATTATCAAAGGCAAAATTTTTACTTATTTGTGAAATTAAGTCTTGTCAAATACATTTTTTCAAGTTGGAGTATAGTTGATTTAGTTTTGTTTATTTAGTTTTGGCTGTGCTGGCTCTTCATTGCTGTGAGGCTTTTCCCTGGTTGCAGTGAGTGGGGCTCCTCTCTAGCTGCAGTGAGCAGGCTTCTCATCGAGGTGGCTTGTCTTGTTGCCAAGCACAGGCTCTAGGGCACAGCCTCAGTAGCTGTGGCACAGTTGGTGCTCCACAGCATGTGGCATCTTACCTGATCAGGGATCGAACTCATGTCTTCTGCACTGACAGGTGGATTCTTTGCCACTGAGCCATCAGGGAAGCCCTTGTCAAATACTTTTATAAAAAACAACACTGCTCAATCCTCTTAGTCAATTATCAATTGACTAATTAGTCAATCTGTCTACTTGTAAAGAATTATCATTAATGTCGCAGTTCATATGTTACCCAGGTGGCTCAGTGGTAAAGAATCTGCCTGCCAGTGCAGGACACAAGGGTTCTATCCCTGGGTCAGGAAGATCCCCTGGACTAGAAAATGGCAACCCACTCCAGTATTCTTGACTGGAAAATTCTATGGACAGAGGAGCCTGGTGGGCTACAGTCCCTGGGGTTGCAAAGAGTCAGAGATGACTGAGTGACTGAATATGCACTCATGTGTTACACGTAGGCCTGTATGTTTATATAAACTCAAGAGCAATACGAATTCTGTAATATTGCAGAATGTTCCTGGGGTGCCATGTGCAATTGCTGCAAACAGTACATTCTTTTGTGAGTACCTCAGGAACTGAGAATTAAAACTTAAAGGGGAGCAAGAAGAAGAAATCTCTAGCTTTATGGGTAAGTTATACATTGCAATGGAAGAACCAACCACCTCAAGACTGAGAAGAGTTAAAGCAGATACATGCTACTGTATATAAACAGCAGGACCTACCTTATAGTACAGGGAACTATCCTCAATATCTTGTAATAACCTATAAGGGAAAAGAGTCTGAAAAATAATATAACTGAAACTAGCACATCATTGTAAATCAACTATACTTCAGTTAAAATAAGAGTCAATATACATCATTCTTTTCTCTTTCCTATTGCATCTTCCACCCAATTCCTCCCTGTACTCTAAAGTGAACCATCTCCTGCATGAGCAGCAATCCAAATATGTCACAGCTCTACTCAGATTGTGACAATGCAAACAAACTCAGAATGGAGGCTTGGGGACTTCTCTGGTGGTCCAGTGGTTAAGACTCTGAGCTTTCTATGCAGCGGGCACAGGTTCAACCCCTGGTTGAGGAACTAAGATCCCACATGACTATGCCTAAAAACAAACAAACAGAGGCTTACAAGAACAGTGGTTTATTAATTCGCAGAAGCTCGCCAGATATATTCCTCACTGGTTTCACTGAGGGTCATTCCAGTGCATGCATTTTGGTGAATATAAGCACATATTTGGGGGAGTTTAACATTGGTGAATTCTTAAAGTCATCTTTTTTATATTCATACCTGTAGGTAATGATAGAGTCCTATTGGTTCTACCTCCATAATATCTATCATTTCTCAAACTTTAGCCTTCTGAGAGTCACCTAGAAAGAGCTTATTTAAAATGCAGAATCACTGGGTCCTACCTCCAGGAATTCTAATTCTGTAGATGAAGCCCAGGAATCTGCATTTGTGAGACATTCCTGGGACCACACTCTAAGAAACTACTGGTCTACACCAGCACCTCTTCAATTCCATGCACAGGGACGTTTCAGGTCCTCCAGCTTCTCCCTGCATAGGTTCCCCACTAATACCCCTACCCTGACCATGCTAATATTGTGATCCTCATTACCAGCTACACATTTAAATCACCTGGAGAACCTTAAAAAATTTACTGATGCCTGTGCCTCATCCACGGCAATAAAGTTATATTCTCTGCGAGTTGGGCCCCAGATTCCTGAATAATTACAAAGCAAACCCAGTAGATTTGACTCTGCAGTCAGAGTTGAGAATGACCATTCCAATCCATCCACTGCTTCCCATGGTCTCTTTACCCTGCCTTAAAGTATTCTAACTTTCCTGGTAGCCCAGTGGTAAAGAATCTAACTGCCAATGCAGGAGACGTGCATTCGATCTCTGGGTCAGGAAGATGCCCTAGAGAAGGAAATGGCAACCCACCCCAGTATTCTTACCTGGGAAATCCCATGGATAGAGGAGCCTGGTGGGCTACAGTTCATGGGGTCGCAAAAGAGTCAGACATGACTTAGCCACTACACAAAAAACAAAAGTATTCTAAGCGTTCTTCTTTTCTCCAGCAGAGCTTCCCAGCCTGTATCAAAGAGAAAGCAAACAGGCTACAGGTGTGGGCACTTTAGGACACTGACGGACCAGTAATCAGGCTGCTCAAGGTCCTGTGGGCTGCAGGGCAAGGAGTGTTTCCTGTGGCTCTCCTTGGATAGGAGCGTGAGCTGAGTCACGTTTGTCTTCCTCTCCTCCACTCTATTCACCACTGCCTGTGGCAGAGAGGTGCCCATCAAGATGCAAAAGGGGAACATGGCCTGGTGCCGAGGAAGCTCAACCCCAAGGTATGGCTGGTTAGGGAAGGGGGTGGGTGGAAGGCTCAGCTGCCGCGGTAGGCCCCAGATGTTTGTCTTTACATGTATTCTGTTCTTTGGCCCGAGGGTTGTTGATGTGCTCTCTGCATGGTTACAGGGTGAGTACTCCAACTGTGCATGTGTGTTCTAGAAATAAGTTGCATTGCTCTTTTGAAAGATTTGGTTTGAGAGCTTGAAAATGGGTTTCAAATTTCTTGGCCTTATCTCAGTCAATTTGAACGCTGTTGTGCAATGAAAGAGGAAAAAATGTTTCTTTTAAACAGTATTTCAGATGTTGGTTGTTCCGTTGTTTAAAGTTTTAGCACCTGCTTATGCGATTAAAATGTTTTTTTGTGTTTGGTTGATGGTTACTAGCTGTAATAAGAGATAACTTAGAAAAGTGTGATTAAGAGTTGTTATGTGTAGCACAACCTAGCAAAAAATGTTCCCAAATATTAAAGGCAATTATCTACCAGACCTAAAGTTTTCAACAATAATAGTTTTACTCAAAACTGTAAAAAATATTACAGTTTACTGTAATGTTACAAAAATTACAGTTTACTGTAATGTTACAAAAATATTACAGTTTACTCAAAAAACTCTAAGAAGTAGGTGAAAATTCACAAGCTGGGAACACATTTGCAACATAAGTAGGTGAAAATTCACAAGCTGGGAACATATTTGCAACATAAAATCAATGAAGAGCTGGTGTCTAGAATGGAAAAGGGACAATGAAAAATCAGTAAAAAGAATAAACAGTAGAGAAAGAGGGGAAAAGACTTGAACAAGTGCTTCACAAAAGAGAAAATCTTTTGTGTAGTCATTAAGCATATTAAAAATACCCAACATTATTAGAAATCACAGAAATACAAAAGAAAACCAGAAAATAAAACTACACAGCTACTAAATTGGATTTACTCTCATTTAAATTTTAAAATCTGAGAATACTGTGTCGGTGAGTATGTGAAGTAACAAGAGCTCTTATTTCTGTAAGTACCTGGTAAAACTGGCATTACCTAATAAAATTGAGCAAATTCATGCTCATGGTGTGTGGTCAGCAGCACTGGCATCACCTGAGAGCTTGTTAGAACTGCAGAATCTGCAGACCCTGTCTCAGACCTACTCAGCATCTTAAGATCTCCAGCTGACTTCATGTGCATGCTCATGTTTGAGAAGCACTGCTCCATGACCTACTGATTCCGCTTTGCATGTACACCTTAAAGCAGTGATTCCCAAGCCTTTTGGTACCAGACGGCTTTCATGGAAGACAATTTTTTCACATACTGGTGTGGAGGGTGGTTTCAGGATGATTCAAGCACATTACATTTTGTACTTTCTTTCTTTTATTATTACATCAGCTCTACTTCAGATCCTCAGGCATTAGATCCCAGGGGTTGGGGAACTCTGCCTTAAAGAACTTCTTTCATGGCAGAATGAAACAGACAAATTATGGTATAGCCATATAATGGAATACTATACAGTCAGGAAAACTAAAGATCAACAGTGTGCCATGTTAACATGGGTGACACTCAGAAGCATTAGACTGAGTGCAAGGAGCAGCTCTCAGAATAATACATTTAGAATAATCTCATTTATATTTGCACATGTGTCTTATTTTACAAGTGTATCTTTAAGAAAATAAGCTTGAAGTTGCACATTAAACTAAGATGATTTGTGGAATTTTTATATGAATTCAATATTTACTATCCTTCCTAATAGTTTGTATTTGAGTTTTTTAAGTAAAATATTAGAATTTCACTAAGATACATGGAATATGTGCACAGTCAAATCCAACTCTCTGCTGCCCAGTGGACTGCCACCCACCAGGCTCCTCTGGAGATTTCCAGGCAAGAATATTGGAGTGGGTTGCCATTTCCTCCTGAAGGGCCTCTTCCTGACCCAGGGAGGGAACCTGTGTTTCCTGTGTCTCCTGCATTGCAGGAGGATTCTCTACCCACTGAGCAATCACGCATGGAGATGTCCCCACAGCTTATGTGCCCTAACCCAGTGGGCTATTCAATTATTGTTTACATGTGTGCTGTGACATAAAACACATTTCAATGCAGAGACCTCGAAGCCAGATTATTTCAAAGGCCTTCCAGGTCCCAGCCTTTCCTCATGGCTTCGTTTGTTGCCTTGCTCCACATTCCAGTTGGACTGCTTGCCCTTCTCCAAAGCCACTGCCATGCCATTAAACCTATGCTACCACCATGCCACATCCGTCCCAAGGGATGCCCTTCTTTCTTTCCCTTAGGCTTTAGTCAAACACAACCTCCTGTTAAAGGGTTTTCTCTATTCCAAGACAGTATAACTCATTCTTTTCCAGACCCTTCGTGTGTGTATGTGTGAGTGTGTGCGTGCACACACACGTGTGCTCAGTTGTGTCCGACTCTTTGCAACCCAGTGGACTGTAGCCCACCAGGCTCCTCTGTCCATAGATTTTCAGGCAAGAATACTGGAGTGGGTTGTCATTTCCTACTCCATCCAGACCCCTGTGGTGACCAAATAAATCAGATGGTGAGTTGTTCTCACCTTTTTCCTCTGCCAGACCATGAACAACTCTAGAGCAGTGTGCTACACGTAAAGTACAGTATATCCATATAATGGAATACTGCATTTGCCTTCTTCTCATGACATTAATTATTCTATAGCCTATGGAACTGTAAATCATATATTCACCTTCATTATTACGTGAGTTTGGTAACAAGTGCAAAATGCTTGCTATTATCTCTAGATTTATTAGTTATCCACATCAGGGAAAACATCTTATGTGACAATTATGCTGTCCAGTTACTGAGATTTTTATACAGTCTTTAGTGAACTCAAGTATCTTTAATATTTTAAATAGCTGATGATGTATACTTCCAGTATGAAGCATGTAACCACTTGGTCAGTGGTAAAGCAACCAAGCTTAGCAACTATGAAATTTTGTTTGGAGACTGGCAGAAAAGATCTATAAAACTCTATGAAGAAGGGGAAAAAAGACCCTGATATGCTCATCTCCTGAAATGCTTTTTGAAGTTAAAGGGTTATCTGTTGATGATCTTCAGTGACATTTTGGCTGTTTCCCCATCTCACTCTAAGAGACTATCAGAATGAAACCCACTGACCACAGTCATGGTGAGAAGTCTGAGCTTCAGGCAGTCCCCCTTCGTTCCCTGGCTGTCTTGTACATCTCCTCAACTGTTGATTCTCAGCCTTGGCTGCATATCTGATCATCTGGTGCCCAGGTAACACCCAAGACCCAAATTAAAATCTCTGGGGGTTGAACCCTATTTCTTTTCTTTAAAGCCCTCTAGTGGATTTCAATGTACTGCCAAGATTGAGAGCCACAGCCCTATCTACCAAAGCCTGCCCCATGCTTTCTCCTTCCTGCCCAGTCCCTCTGATGGTATCTCCTGGAATCCAGATCAGGACCTCTCTCCATATCTTCAGAGTGTTTTTGGAATCCATCACCTCCTCCTTAACAGGAATCACCCAAAGATTCTCCCTCCCCAGCCTTTTATACCCCACGTACTTAGATCAGGAGGTGAGTGGGGTTTTGCTTGTCCCCAATACCCCACACAAACCACTTTTTCTTGTAAAATCTACTCCTTTGAGACTCATTCATGCCATTCTTACCATCCTTATTGGCGCCATCTGCTGAGTATCACCCCCCTCATTCACTGAAGATGGTTTACCTCAAAGATGCTTTCTGTCACTCTTCCCATATTCTTCTCAGCAGCCCATCCAGTCTCCTGGTCTCAGATCCTTGGCTGACTGAGTTCTGACCATCTTTCCCTACCCTTACCTCACCACCCTCTGATGGTCACCTTAATCCTTGTCTGCGTTAGAAAATGCATTACCTCTAAAATCTGTTTTTTAAATCCCCCTCTGCCCACCATCTTCTGTCTTTTGAGTTTGCTTTCTCAGTCACTGCCACATTTCTTTGATTTGTTGAGATCTCTGATTCCCCAGACCCATCACTTTTTTCCCATCTCCACCAGCTTCCTTCTGGTTTCTCCTCTGTCCTCATGTAAGTTTGATTCTATCCTGTATCAGTATAGTCAGTCTTTCAAAAGCGCTACCAACTCCTTTGCATTCTCCCTCTATTGGAATCACCTAGGACAGGTTCCTGTTTGCACTCTGACTCTCCACCTTCGATTGCCTGCACAGAAGCGGCTGAATGTGACCGGAGAGGCACAGAACAGGGCTTTGAAGTGAGAACAAACTTCCTATCCTGCACTCAGCCCTGCCCAGAAACGGTGCTCTGCTTCCTCATTTTGAAAACTATTTCATACTTTTTCCTTACAATTGCCTTCTTACTCTCCTCTAATTTCCATCTTAAAAAATAGAAGCTATCAGATGAAAATTCCATCTTCCTATTTCCAAACCCACAATCCTGTTTAAATTTGCATGCATCTTTATGCATGGGTTTATTTCTAGGTTTTCTATTATGGTCTGTTGAACTATGTGTCTGTTTTTATACCAATATCATACTGTTTCGATTAATATAATTTTCTAATATAGTTTGAAATCAGGGAGTGTGATGCCTCCAGCTTTGTTCTTCTATCTCAAGATTATTTTGGCTCTTTGGGGTCTTTTGTACTTCCATATAAATTTTAGAATTGTCTGTTCTATTTCTGTGAAAAATGCCATTTAAATTTAGTAGGGATTGCATTGAATCTGTAGATTGCTTTGGGTAGTGTTCAAATGGACATTGTAATAGTATTCTTCCAATCCACGAGCACAGAATATCTTTCCATTTATTTGTGCCTTCAGTTTTTACATCAGGGTCTTATGGTTCTCAGTGTACAGGTCTTTTACTTCCTTGGTTAAATTTGTTTCTAGGTATTCCATTCTACTTGATGTAATTGTAAATAGGATTGTTAATTTCTCTTATAGTTTTTTAGTGTGCAGAAATGCAACAGACTTCTATGTTTTGGTATCCTATAAATTTTCTAAATTCATTCATTCCAACAGATTTCTTTTTTTTTTTTGGTGGAGTCTTCAGGGCTTTCTATATATAAAAAATATTATCTGCAAATAGTGACAGTTTTTCTCCTTCCTTTTTGTATGCCCTTGGTTTCTTCCCACTCCCCCCCCTCCCCCCGCCCCCACCTCTAGCTGCTCAGGCTAGGTCTTCTAATACTCTACTCTTCTAATACTCCGCTGTTGACAGTGGGCATCCTTGTCTATTTCCTGATCAGCTTTTCACCACTGAGTATAATGTTTGCTGTGGGCTTGTCATTTATGGCCTTGATTGTATTGAGGTACATTCCCTCTGCCCACTTTTTGGAAGATTGTTTTTTATCATAAATGGATCTTGAATATTGTCAAATGCCTTTTCTGTTTCTATTGGTGATCATATGATTTTATCCTTCATTTTGTTATCATAGTGTATCACATTGATTTTTACAGATGTTGAACTAGCATCACTGATTCGATGGACGTGGTTTGGGTGGACTCCGGGAATTGGTGGTCAGGGAGGCCTGGCGTGCTGCAGTTCATAGGGTCACAAAGAGTTGGACATGACTGAGCAACTGAACTGAACTGAACTGAACGAACTAGTCTTGTGTCCCTGGAATAAATACCACTTGATCATGGTTTATAATCCTTTTGTGCACTGTTGAATTTGGTTTGCCAATATTTTGTTAAGAATCTTTGCATCTGTATTCATCAGGAATATTGGCCTGTAATTTTCTTGCAGTGTCTTCTTCTGGTTTTGGTACCAGGGTAATGCTGGCCTTGTAAAATTGGTTTGCTTCTACTTCTTCTGGAGAGTTTGAGAAGGACTGCTATTAATTCTTCTTTGAATGTTTCATAGATTTCACCAAGGAAGCTATCTGGTTGTGGACTCTTATTAGGAGGCTTTTGATTACAAACTCAATCTCCTTATTAGTAATCAGTCTGTTCATATTTTGCATGTCTTCATGATTCAGTTTCTTGTTTCATGTCTGAGAATTTATTCATTTCTTTTAAGTTGTCCCATTTATGTATAATTGTTCATAGTAGTCTCTTATGATCATCTCTATTTCTGTGGCAAAAAAAAATCAATTTTTTTTCTTTTTAAAATTTATTTTTAATTGATTGATTATTGTTTTACAATATTGGTTTGATTTCTTTCATACATCAACATAAATTAGCTGTAGTGTACATATATCCCCTCCCTCTTGAACTTCCCTCCCACCATTTCCCACCCCTCTAGGTTGTTATAAAGCCCCAGTTTGAGTTCCCTGAGTCATAAGCAAATTTCCATTGGCTATCTATTTTGGATGTTGTTGTTATCGTTCAGTCACCCAGTTGTGTCCGACTTTGCAGCCCCATGTACTGCAGCACGCCAGGCTTCCCTGTCCCTCACCGTATCCCAGAGTTTGCCCAAGTTCATGTTCATTGCATCAGTGATAGTGTCCAGCCATCTCATCCTCTGACACCATTTTCTCCTTCTGCTCTCAATCTTTCCCAGCATTAGGGACTTTTCCAACGAGTCATGTTTGCATCAGATGACCAAAATAGTGGAGCTTCAGCTTCAGCATCAGTCCTTCCAGAGAATATTCAGGGTTGATCTCCCTTAAGATTAACTGGTTTGATCTCCTTGCTGTCCAAGGGACTTTCAGGAGTCTTCTCCAGCACCACAGTTCAAAGGCATCAATTCTTTGGCGTTCTGCCTTCTTTATAGTCTAGCTCTCACAACCGTACATGACCACTGGGAAGACCATAGCCTTGACTATACTGACCTTTGTCGGCAGAGGAATGTCTCTGCAGTATTGACCATTTGGTGATGTCTATGTGTAAAGTCATCTCTTGTGTTGTTGAAAAAGGATATTTTCTATGACTAGTGCATCCTCTGGGCAGAATCCAGTTAGTCTTTTCCCTGCTTCATTTTGTTCTCCAAGGCCAAATTTGCCTGTTATTCAAGGTATATCTTGACTTCCTATTTTTGCATTCCAATCCCCAATGATGAATTGAACATTTTTTTAAGGTGTTAGTTCTAGGAGGTCTTCTAGGTCTTCATAGAACTGATCAACTTCAATGGCATTGGCGACAGGGGCATAGACTTGCATTACTATGATGTTGAATGGCTTGCCTTGGAAACAGACAAATATCATTCTGTCATTTTTGAGGTTGCATCCAAGACTTTTCAGACTCTTTTACTGATTATAAGGGCTACTCCATTTCTTCTTGGAGTTCTTGCCCACAGTAGTAGATATAATGGTCTTCTGAGTTAAATTTGGCCATTCCCATCCATTTTAGTTTTCTGATTCCTAGGATGTCGATGTTTATTCTTACCATCTCCTGCTTGACCATGTCCAATTTTCCTTGATTCATGGACCTCATTCCCGGTTCCTATGCAATACTGTTCTTTGCAGCATTGGATTTTACTTTCATCACCAGACACATCCACAACTGAGCATCGTACCCACTTTGGCCCAGCCACTTCATTCATTCTGGAGAGACTGGTAATTCTCCACTCTTCCCCACTAGCATGTTGGTCACCTTCAGGCCTGGGGGACTCATCTTTTGATGTCATATCTTCTTGGTCTTTTATACAGTACATGAGGTTTTCATGGAAAGTATACTGGGGTGGTTTGCCGTGCCCTCCACGTTTTGTCAGAACTCTGTGCCCTGACTTGTCCATCTAGGGTGCACGGCACGGCCCATGGCTTCATTGAGTTACCCAAACCCCTTTGACATGACAAGGCCATGATCTTTGAAGGGGCTGTTTTGCATGTTAGTGTATATGCTTCCATGCTTCTCTCTCCATTCATCTCACCCTCTCCTTGTCCCCCACCCTTGTCCATAAATCTGTTCTCTATGTCGGCTTCTCCATTGTCCTGCGAACAGGCTCATCAGTACCATCTTTCTAGATTCCATATATATGTCCCATACATTCCATAATATAGGATATTTGTTTCTCTTTCCGACTTACTTCACTCTGTATAATAGGCTCTAGGTTCATCTGCCTCATTAGAACTGACTCAAATGCATTCCTTTTTATGGCTGAGTAATATTCCTTTGTATATATGTACCACAACTTCTTTATCCATTCATCTTTTGATGGACATCTAGGTTGCTTCCATGTCCAAGCTATTGTAAATAGTGCTGCAAGGAATATTGGGGTACATGTGTCTTTTTCCATTTTAGTTTCCTCAGGTTATATGCCTAGAAAGTGGTATTGCTGGGTCGCACGGTGGCTTTATTCCTAGTTTTTTTAAGGAAATCTCCATACTGTCTTCCATAGTGGCTATATCAGTTTACATTTTGTGGCGTCAGTTGTTATGTCTCTTCTTTCATTATCGATTTTGAGTTTTCTTTTTCTTGTTGCATCTAGCTAAAGTTTTGTCAATTTATCTTTTCAAATAACTATCTATTGGTTTCCTTTTCTTTTTTTCTATTGTCTTTTTAGTCTCTATTTCATTTATTTCTGCTCTTTATTTCCTTCTCTCTGCTAACACTGGGCTTTGCTTATTCTTTATTTGAGGTGTATAGTTATTTGAGAATTTTCTTGTTTCTTGAAGTAGTTGTTATTACTATGGACTTTTGTCTTAAAACTGCTTTTGCTGCATCATGTAGGTTTTGGTATGTTGTATTTCCATTTTCACTTGTCACAAGGTAGTTTTTTATTTGTTTCATTGTTGTTCAATAGCATATTGTTTAATCTCTGTGTATTTGTGAATATTCTGGTTTTCTTCTTGTAATTGGTTTCTAAACTCATACCATTATAGTCAGAAAAGATACTTGATAAATTTCAGTCTCCTTAAATTTAAAAAGCTTTGATTTGTGGCCTTGCATATTATCTATCCTGAGGACTGTTTAAGTGCCCTTTACCAACATGTATTCTGTTATGGATGGAATGTTACTATATGTCAGGTCTGTCTGGTCTAATATGGCATTAAAGGCCAATGTTTCCTTATTTTTTTTGTCTATTCTACTCACTGACATACTCAGAGTGTTAAAGTTCCCTACTGTTATTACATTGCTGTCATTTCTCCAAAATATATATTGGCTTTATATATTTAGGTCCTCATGAATTAAAAAAAAATTTTATTGGAGTTGATTTATAATATTATATTAGTTTCAGATATACAGAAAAGTGATTCCATTTTTCATTCTTTTTCAGATTTTTTGCCATATAAAAAGTTATTACAGAACGTTGAGTAGAGTTCCCTGTGCCATACAGTAGGTCCTTGTCAGTTGTCTACTTTATATACAGTATTGTGTGTATGTTAATCCCAAGCTCTTAATTTATCTCTCCCCCAACATTTCCCCTTTGGTAACCATCACTTTGTTTTAAAAATCTGAGTCTGTTTCTGTTTTTAAAATAAGTTCACTTACATGATCTTTTAAAATTAGATTCCCCATATAAGTGATATCATATGGTGTTTGTCTTTCTCTTTGTTACTTCAATCGGTATGATCATCTCTAGGTCCATCCATGTTGTGACAAATGGCATTTCATTCTTTTCTATGGCTGAGTAATATTCCATTGTGCGTGTATACCACATCTCTAACTGTTCATCCGTCAAGGATATTTAGGTTTCTTCCATGTCATAGCTATTATTAATAGTGCTACAATGAACATTGGGGTGCATGTATTTTGGCAAATTATGGTTTTCTCTGGATATATGCCCAGGAGTGGGATTGCTGGATCCAACATTATAGGAAGGTTCCGTTTTCTCCACACCTTCTCCAGCACTTATTGTTTGTAGACTTTTTGATGGTGATTCTAACCAGCAAGAGGTGATACCTCATTGTAGTTTTGATTTGCATTTCTCTGATAGTGAGGTCGAGCATCTTTGCATGTGCCTTTTGGCCATTTGTATGTCTTTTAGAGGAAGAAATGTCTGTTTAAATCTTCTGCCCCCCCCCCCCCCCCCCCGCTTTTTTTTGATTGAGTTGTTTGATATTTTTTGAAATACAACTGCACGAGCTGTTTGTATATTTTGGAGATTAATCCATTGTCAGTTGTTTTGTTTGCAAATATTTTCTCCCATTCTGTGGATTGTCCTTTCATTCTGTTTGTGGTTTCCTTTCTTGTCCAAAAGGTTTTAAATGTAATTAGGTCTTATTTGTTTATTTTTGCTTTTATTTTCATTACTCTAGGAGGTGGATCATAAGAAATATTGCTGTGATTTATGTCAAAGAGTGTTCTGCCTGTATTTTCCTCTGAGTTTTATAGTGTCCAGCCTTACATTTAGGTCTTGGATTCATTTTGAGTTTATTTTGTGCATGTTGTTAGAGAATGCTCTAATTTCTTTTTTTTCACATGTCATCATGCAGTTTCCCCAACACTACTTATTGAACAGACTGGTTTTTTCTCCATTTTATATTCTTGCCTTCTTTATTGTAGATTAATTGACTACAGATGTGTCTTTGTTCATCCGTGATATTGGCCTATAATTTTGTGTGTGTGTGTGTGTGGTATCTTTGTTTGGTTTGGGAATAAGGGTTACAATTGCCTCATAGAATGAGTTCATAAATATTCCTTTCTCTGCAATTTTTTGGTATAGTTTCAGAAGGATAGGTGTTTACACATCTCTAAGTGTTCAATAAATGTGCCTGTGAAGTCCTCTGACCTTGGACTTTGGTTTCTTGGGAGTTTTTGAATCACAGTGTTAATTTCAGAAGTTTTCATTGGTCTGTTCATATTTTCTATTTCTTCCTGGCTCAGTCTTTGAAGATTGCACTTTTCTAAGAATTTGTGCATTTCTTCTAGATTGTCCATTTTACTGGCATATAGTTGCTTATAGTCCCTTATGGTCTTCTTATTGTATTTCTGTGGTGTCTGTTGTAACCTCACCTGTTTCATTTCTAGTTTTATTGCTTTGAGCCCTCTCCCTTGTTTTCTTGATGAGTCTGGCTAAAGGTTTATCAGTTTTGTTCAACTTTTCAAAGGACCAACTTTTAGTTTCATTGATTTTCTGTTGTTTCCTGTGTCTCTATTTCTGCTCTGAGGGTTGTGATTTCTCTACTTGTACTAACTTTATATTTTGTTTGTTCTTCTTTCTCTAGTTGCTTTAATTGTAAGGTTAGGTTTTTTATTTGCGATTTTTCTTCTTTCCTGAGGTGAGCTTATACACTAGAAACTTCCCTCTTAGAACTGCTTTTGCTGTGTCTCATACATTTTGGATTATTATGTTTTCATTTTCATTTGTCTGTATCAAAATCATTTCCTCTTTTGATTTCTTCAGTGATGCAGTGATTGTTTCATAACATATTGTTTGGCCTCCATATGCTTTTGTTTTTGCAGTTTTTTCTTCTAGTTGATTTCTAAATCTCATAACTTTGGGATTCATCAGATCTGAATACGAGCCTTTCTGGGTAGAGTATTTTTGGTTGCAGGTCTTTCTCTTTCATCACTTTAAATATATTGTGGCACTCCCTTCTGGCCTGCAGAGTTTCTGCTGAGAAATCAACTGCTAACCTTATGGGAGTTCCCTTGTATGTTATTTGTTACTTTTCCTTTGTTGCTTTTAATATTTCCTTTGTCTTTTTGTCCATTTGATTAATATGAGTCTTGGCGTGTTCCTTCTTGGGTTTATCTTGTGTGGGACTCTCTGTACTTCCTGGACTTAGGTGACTGTTTTCTTTCCCGAGTTAGGGCAGTTTTCAGCTATTATCTCTCCAGTATTTGCTCGGGCCCTTTCTCTCCCTCTTCTCCCTTTGGGACCCCTATAATGCAAATATTGGTGCTTTTGACATTGTTCTAGAGGTCTCTTAAACTGTTCTCATTTCTTTTCATTCTTCTTTATTCTGTGTGTGGCAGTGATTTCCATCACACTGTAGCTTGCAGATTTCTTCTTCTGCCTCTTTTATTTCTGCTATTGACTCCTTCTAGTGTATTTTTTAAATTCAGTTATTGTATTTGCAACTCTTTTTGGTGGTTCTCTACATTTTCTAACTCTTTACTAAAAACTTCTCACTTCTTACTCTGTGCATCCATTCTTTGCCCAAGTTTTGGGATCATTTTTGTGATCATTACTCTGAACTCCTTCTCAGGAAGATAGGCTCTCTCCATTTTACTAAATTGTTCTTTTGGGGTTTTACCTTGTTCTTTCATCTAGAATATCTTCCTTTGCCATCTCATCTTGTTTAAATTTCTGTTTGTATTTTTATGTATGTAGTAGCTTAGTTACATTTCTCAACCTTGGAGAAGTGGCCCTCCGTAGGGAATGTCCTGTTTCCCAGCAGTACACTCCCATTCTGTCATGCAAGGGCTAGGAACCAGCTGGTCCCAGGGTAGATACTGATCTGGGTTTGCAGACTCAGTTCTGCAGGCTTGTGGGTCATAGTTTCTTTGCTTTTGGTGCCTGCCAAATGGTAGGTAGATCTGGGTTTTGGCCCTGATGGGCAGAGGCATATCTAGAGGTGGCTGTAGGCTCAATGAGTCTTTAAGCAGCCTGTCTGCTGATGAGTGGGGCTGTGTTCCTGCTCTGTTGGTTGTTTTGTCTGAGGCTTCCCAGCAGCAGAGCTTACAGGCTGTTGTTGTTATTGTTATTGTTGTTGTTATTGTATTGTTATTCTTGTTGTTATTGAGTATGTCTGACTCTTTGCAACCCCATGGACTGCAGCACACCAGGCTTCCGTGTCCTTCACTATCTCCTGGAGCATGCTCAAACTCAGGCCCATTGAGTTGATGATGCATCCAACCATCTCATTCTCCTACCCTCAATCTTTCCCAGCATCAGGGTCTTTTCCAGTGAGTTAGCTTTTTGCATCAGGTGGCCAAAGTATTGGAGCTTCAGCTTCTGCACCAGTCCTTCCAGTGAATATTCAGGGTTGATTTCCTTTAGGATTGACTGGTTTGATCTCCTTACTGTCCAAGGGACTCTCAAGAGTCTTCTCCAGCACCACAATTCAATTCTTTGCCACTCAACCTTCTTTATGGTCCAACTCTTATATCTGTACATGACTGCTGGAAAAACCAAAGCTTTGACTAGACAGACCTTTGTTGGTAAAGTGATGCCTCTGCTTTTAATATGTTATCTAGATTTGTCATAGCTTTTCTTCCAAGGAGCAGGCATCTTTTAGTTTCATGGCTGACGTCACCATCTGCAGTGATTTTGGAGCCCAAGAAAATAAAACGTCACTGCTTCCATGTTTTCCCCTTCTGTTTGCCATGAAGTGACGGGACCGGATGCCATGACCTTAGTTTTTTGAATGTTGAGTTTCAAGCCAGCTTTTTCACTCTCCTCTTTCACCTTCATCAAGAGCCTCTTTAGTTCCTCTTCACTTTCTGCCATAAGGGTGGTGTCATCTGCATATTTGAGGTTCTTGATATTTCTTCCTGCAGTCTTGACGCCAGCTTTGCTTTATCCAGCCCAGCATTTTGCATGATGTACTCTGCATAGAAGTTAAGTAAGCAGGGTTACAATATACAGCCTTCATGTACTCTTTTCCCTATTTGGAACTAGTCTGTTGTTCCGTGTCTAGTTCTAACTGTTGCTTCTTAACCTGCATACAGGTATATCAGGAGGCAGGTAGGTTAGTCTGATATTACTATCTCTTTAAGAATTTTTCACAGTTTGTTGTGATCCATACAAAGTTTTTAGTGTTGTCAATGAAGCAGATGTTTTTCTGGAATTCTCTTTTTCTATGATCCAATGGATGTTGGCAATTTGATCTCTGGTTCCTCTGCCTTTTCTAAATTCAGCTTGTACATCTGAAAGTTCTCAGTTCACATATTGTTAAAGCATAAATTGAAGGATTTTGAGCATTACCTTGCTCTTACATGAAATGAGAACAATTGTGCGGTAGTTCGAACATTATTTGGCATTGCCTTTTTTTGGGATTGGAATGAAAACTGACCTTTTCCAGTCCTGTGGCCACTGCTGAGTTTTCCAAATTTGCTGGCATATTGAGTGCAGCACTTGACCAGCAGCATCTTTTGGGATTTGAAATAGTGCAGCTGGAATCCCATCACCTTCACTAACTTTGTTCATAGTAATGCTTCCTAGGGCCCACTTGACTTCACACTCCACGATGTCTGGTTCTAGGTGAATGACCACACCATCGTGGTTATCTGGGTCATTAAGACCTTTTTTGTATAGTTCTTCTGTGTATTCTTGCCACCTCTTCTTAATATCTTCTGCTTCTTTAGGTCCATACTGTTTCTGTCTTTATTGTGCCCATCTTTGCATGAAGTGTTCCATCTATAGCTCTAATTTTCTTGAAGAGATCTCCGGTCTTTCCCATTCTATTGTTTTCCTCTATTTCTTTGCATTATTCACTTAAGAAGGCTTTTTCATCTCTCCTTGCTATTCTTTGGAACTCTGCATTCAGAGGGATATATCTTTCCTTTTCTCCTTTTCCTTTCACTTCTCTTCTCTTCTCAGCTATTTGTAAGACCTCCTTGGATAACCATTTTGCCTTGTTGCATTTCTTTTTCTTGGGGGTGGTTTTGGTCACTGTCCCCTGCACAACGTTATGAACCTCCATCTGTAGTTCTTCGGGCACTCTGTCTGCCAGATCTAATCCCTTGGATCTATTTGTCACGTCCAGTGTACAGTCGTAAGGGATTTGATTTAGGTCATAACTGAATGCCTTGTAGTTTTCCCTACTTACTTCAATTTGAGTCTGAATTTTGCAATAAGGAGCTCATGAGCTGAGCCATGGTCAGCTCCTGGTCATTTTTCCTGGCTGTATAGAGCTTCTCCATCTTTGGCTGGAAAGAATACAATCTGATTTTGGTGTTGACCTTCTGGTGATGTCCATGTGTACAGGCTGTTAGGTGGGGCCAGGTCTCTGTGCCAAGGACCTAAAATGTCTGCCTCCAGCTAGAGTTCATGAAGGCCCCTCCACCAGACTTTCTGACCCCAGGGAGAGCCACAGAGGCTCCCCCCTACCTCCCCAGGAGATTCTCCAAGACAAGCAGGTAGGTTTGGCCCAGGCTCCTATGGAGTTGCTGCTTTTGTCCCGGAACCTGGTGTATGTGAGACTGTGTGTGTCCTCCAAGAGAGGAGTCTCTGTTTCTTCCAGTCCTTTGCAGCTCCTGCAAGTCCTGCTGGCCTTCAACGCCAAAGGTTCTGGGGGCTCCTTCTCCTGATGCCAGACTTCTAGGCTGGGGAGCCTGGTGTGGGACTCAGAGCTTTCACTTATTTTTTTAAAACATTGGTTGTTTATGGCTGTCCTTGGTCTTCTTGCTGCACGAGAGCTTTCTCGAGTTGCTGTGAGTGGGCTTCTTGCAGTGGCTTCTTTTATTGTGGGGCACAAACTCTAGGTGCGTGGGTTTCATTGGTTGTAGCTTGCAGCCTCTAAGGTGCATAGGCTCAGTTTCCCTGCAGCATGTGGAGTCTTCCCAGACCAGGGATCGAACCTGTGTCCCCTGCACTGGCAGGCGGACTCTTACCCACTGCACCACCAGAGAAGTGCAGCTGTCACTTCTGTGGGAGAAGGTCTATTTTGTGGTAATTCCCCAGATCACGGGTCACCCACCTGGGTAGTGTGGGATTTGGTTATACTGCAAGCGTACCCCCACTACTGTCTCGTGGTTTCTTCTCTATGTCTTTGGATGTAGAACATCTTTTTTAGGTAGATTTCAATCTTTTTCATCAATAGTTGTTCAGCAGTTAGTTGTGATTTTGGTGCACCCATGAGAGGAGGTGAACTCAGGGTTGTCCAGCTCTTCCATCTTGTCTTCTGAAAGCTCCACACCTTCCCCAGTTCTTTCTTGACTACACAAGGAATAATTCCCTTTCTCAGTTCTCCTTTTTCCCATAAAATTGATCTCTACTTTGGTATCATTTCCATTTGCATACTAGCAACCCACTGTCTTATACACACAATGCTATTAACACATTATTCACTGGAGGATTTTTGCAGAAACTAACACCTGTGGCCAGCAATTTGTTATGTACGTGAATATTGAAACATCTCTGGTCAATAACGCATTAGCTGGGTCTCTCAGCTTGCCTTTAGAGAAATTTTTGCATGAGTTCTACAGACCCTGCTTCCTCATCTTTTTAATCTACTTACTAAAATTTTTTAACTTTTAAATAAAGTATGAGTACATTCTTACTATGAAAAATACATTTACAGATTAAACTAAAACCCATCAATCTCTACCTATTCTCTCTAGAAGTGACTGCTGTGATTAATTAGAAACTATGTTTCCTTCAAGATCTTCTCATGTTAATTTACACTTAGATGGACCTAGAGATATCTAGCATGTCTTATTATTTATACAAATAAAATTGTACTGTTCTGTATTGTTCATATTCTGTAACTTTTTTTCACCCACTGACTTTGAAATTTTCCTATTTTGTATTAATATTTCATTCTTGCTGGTGAAAAATTAATGAATTGAATTAATAAATGAATTGACTAATCAGTTAATCTAAGAAACTATTGGAAAAATTTTTGAGCCAAATTTGAGACTTACAACCCAGAAAAAGCATCTAAGAAAATGCCAAAACCTGTTCTACCAGTTAGAAGTCGACATAGTTTGTAAGTTTTTTGAGACAGAGGGCTGTACATTAAATGACGTATTTTTTAAATTTTATTTTTAATTGGAGGATAATTGCTTCATAATATTGCATTGGCTTCTGCCATACAACTGCAACCAGCCACAAGCACACACGACCCCACCCCTCTTGGTTGTCACAGAGCACCGAGTTGAGCTGTGTTCTTCAGCAGCTTCTCATTAGCTCTCTCTCTCACATGTGGCAGTGTATACATGTCAATGCTACTCTCTCAATTTGTCCCATCCTCTCCTCCTCTCACTGTGTCCAGTCTGTTCTCTATGTCTGTGTCTCTTGCCCTGCAAATGGGTTTATTAATTCCATGTTTTCTAGATTCCATGAATTGAAGTGAGTACACTCAGTTGTGTGCACTCTTTGTGATGCCACGGACTGTAGCCCGCCAGGCTCCTGTGTCCATGGAACTCTCCAGGCAAGAATACTGGAGTGGGTTGCCATTGCCTTCTCCAGTGGATCTTCCCAACCCAGGTCTCCTGCATTGCAGGCGGCTTCTTTACCGTCTGAGCCACCAGGCAAGCTGCGTTAATATACAAAATGTTTTTTTTCCTTTCTCTGACTTGCTTCACTCTGTGTAACAGGCTCTAAGTTCATTCACCTCACTGACTTTTGATGGCTGAGTAACATTCCATTTTATATAACTTCTTTGTCCATTCATCTGTCAATGGACATCTAGGTTGCTTCTGTGTCTGAGCTATTGTAAATTGTGCTGTATGAACACTGAAGTGCATGCGTCTTTCTCAGTGTATGTACCCAGTAGTGGGATTGCTGGGTCATAAGGTAGTTTTATTCCTAGTTTTTAAAGGAATCTCCATACTGTATCAATCACTCCATAGTGACTATAAATATACATTCCCACCAATGCAGGAGTGTTCCCTTTTCTCCACACCCTCTCCACCATTTATTGTTTGTAGATTGTTTTAATGATGGCCGTTCTGACCAGTGTGAGATGCTTCATTGTAGTTTTGATTTGCATTTCTCTACTGTAGTGGTACTGAGCATCTTTTTGGGTTTGTTGGCCATCTGTATGTCTTCCTTGGAGAAACGTCTGTTAGATCTTCTGCCTCTTTTTTGACTGGGTTGTTTTTCTGGCAGTGAGGGGTTGTTTTTCTGGTAGTGAGGGGTTGTTTTTCTGGTAGTGAGCTGAGTGAGCTGCTTGTGTACTTTGGAGATTATCCTTTGTCAGTTGTTTTATTTGCAATTGTTTTCTCCCATTTTCTCCCATTCTTTTCATCTTGCTTATAGTCTCCTTTGCTGTGCAAGTTTTTTTAGTTAGGTCCTGCTTTTTACTTCCATTACTCTAGGAGGTGGGTCAAAGAGAATATTGCTGTGATTTATGTCAGTGTTTGCCTATGTTTTTCTTTAAGAGTTTTTATAGTTTCTGGCTTTACACTTAGGTCTTTAATCCATTTTGAGTTTATTTTTTATGTGGTGTTAGGAAGTGTTCTAATATGCTTTTACATGTAGCCATTGTTTTCCTAGCTCCACTTATTGAAGAGGCTGTATTAAATGATTACTGATAGTTTACATAATTCATATTTAAGGACCACATGACCCGTAAGTGTTGGGTCATGTGACCCTTTACAAGAAGAATGTTATCTTTTAAGGAGTTGTCTAATTGATGCTACAATGTTGCTCTTTACGGTTCTGCAGGTATCCCTACTGATGGGGGAGGTTTGGCCAATACATGATGCAGAGAGGGGAGAGGAGGCCAAAGGTCCGAGAATTGTTACGTTTAAATTCTCCTTGCCTTGCCATAAATATGGACTTTATTTCACATCCTCTATTACCTAGAAAGGACTTATCATATTGGATTTAACACTTTCTGTACTGACAGGGATCCAGTTTCATGCTGCTGTAAACAACGCTGCTGCAACAATCATCCTTGGGCACTTTGCTGACTTTGCTCGGGATGGCTATTAAAAGTCACTTCTGCTCACTCACTTTCCAGGTCTCACCACCCTGGCTCCCATCCCTGTTCTTCCTTAAGAACTGTCACAATCACTCTGCATTTTCCAGTCATCTTAGGCTCACAGCAGCACTTGATAGTTAACACACCTTCCTTTCTGAAATGTTCTTTTTGCTTTAGGGGTTAAAAAAAAACAACCTTCTTGTGTTTCCTCCTTTCCCTCTGGCTTCCTTTGTCTTTTCTTGGTTCCCACTCTACTCGCTCTAAATGTTGAGAGCTCATCAAGATGTTTTGAGCCTTTTCTCCTCTGGATGCTCTATCCTGGATGTTCCCGTACATCTGTTCTTAGCCATCTACATTATGATGTCTTTCAAATTCCTATTGTAGTCCAGACCAGTACCTAGCAGTCTGCATGAAATCATTCATCTTAAATGTACACCACAAAAGCATGTCTTAACATGTCCCAAGAGAACCTGACCTGCCTCCTCCAATCCCCACCTTACTCATTACCTGGCACCCCAACCACCCATTTGTTCAACCCCAAAAACCTGGTTCTTGACCTTGGAATCCTGCTTGTAGGAGTCCTCGGATTGTCTTTCCTAAATGTTGAGTCACTTTCTCTCTCACCTCTCCATCATCTGTGCCCATTTGTTTTGGCCTCAGTATATGAGGTTTCCCAGGTGGTGCTAGTGATAAAGAACCCACCTGCCAATGCAGGAGACACAGGTTTGATCCCGGGGTCAGGAAGATCCCCTGGAGGACCTGGAAACCCGCTCCAGTATTCTTGTCTGGAGAATCATGGAGAGAGGGGCCTGGCAGGTTGCAGCCCATAGGGTCGCAAAGAAACACAACTGAAGAGACTGAGCACGCACGCATAGTACATACCAGTGTATCAGTCATTCGTTTGCCTTCTAGAATGTATAGGGTGGCAGGGTAATAGTTGAGCATTTGTCCTCTAGGCTTGTTTGGTTCCGATCTCTGATCAGCCACTGACTAGTGTGGTGCTATTCAGCCTCTTTGCTGGTTTCCTCACTGGGAAATGGGGAGGACAGTGCCTACTTCATAGGACTGTTGCCAAGATTAAATTTTAAGGATGGTAAGAGGCATATGATTTAATTCTATGATTATTTTTTACTGTACAAATTTAAAAACTGTTTCTGCCAGCATTCCTCAGCCCTTTGCTGTGTCTAGAACAAAGAAACAATTGTTCTTTGAATGAAATAAACGGTAACGTCCACACTCTTTGCCACTTAGGTCGGAACTTCTATCTGGCCTATAAAGCCAGTTTCTTACTTAGAATCAAAATTCCCACTGTAATGTTTGCTCACAAGGAGCTCCCTGGTGAACCACCTATGAAAAATTCCTAACTGGTAATAGGACTGTTACCAAAGTTGGCAGCTTATTGTAACCTGAGACAGGAAATCTCAAATCAGAGATAAACAATTCCTTCATGGGCAGATATCAATTTTGGTCATAAGGATCATTCAGAGAACACAGGAGATATAAAATACTTTCTCTGTGCATAAATTAAAAAAAAAAAAACCAAAAACAGAATTTTAACATACTACTGTTATCTGTGCATTGCCCTCAGTAAGATTTTTCTAGAAATTCACACAAAAAAACCCTTAAACCAGTGGCCTACAAATTTACCAAGAAAGAATCAAGAACATATGAAAGTAACTAGGACGTTAAATACCATCAAATGGCCGGTTTTCATTTATTTTGAAAACTAGGTAAAGGCATGAGACAGTTTTAAAAAGTGTAGAGTTAATATTTTATTGTCACCTATCAGATGGCAGTAAGGTATATAATCTTCATACTTGATCTTTCCTTTGTGTAAATAAAAAAAAAATTACAAGTTTAAACAGCCAATGGCTGGTCATGTCTTCAGAAAACATGATTAGATTAATTCATTAATGGTGGCTTCAAGTTTTTCTTTATTAGCTCCAGAAAATTCACCCACCTGTTGAGAGAATATTGAATTGCCATTAGATGTAGCATTGCATGCCTATTTTGTGTATCAGATACGACCACAGAATGGGTCTGGGGAAGACAGGAAGTATATACTTATACATCCATGGATAACACTCAGTTAAGTTTAAAAACAACAAAACCCACCCTCAAAAGTCAAGGCTCAATTTTTCTATACAAATACCTCTGAACAAAGATAAATGCATTGTGATATAAATATGAAGTACCAATCACAGGGATTAATCAGCAAATCCCTGTGATTTAACAGAGATTAATTAACAATAAGGTGTCTCATTATGTACTTAATGAAGAATGACACATTTAAATATTCTTAAAAGGAAAAAATGGGGATGTGCTTCCCAATGTGAAAGGTAAGTCCCTTGTTTGTTTATATGCCACACTAGCCTGTTACCCAGCTGGTTTTCAAGGTCAGATGTACCTACCTTCTGTCCCTTTTTAAAAAACTGGAAGGTTGGCATGCATTTGACTTCACACTCTGCAGCAACATCCTGAGGGGAAGAGAGGTATAGCAAGAAGATAAAAACAAGACTGAGTATTGAGCTATGACACCTGTGATCTAAAACCAGATTCTTTTTCCTGTTACATACCCAGAACTCAACATTAGGGCATCGTGTCAATGTTTACATGCCTATACAATGATACAGTGGCACAAAAGCCGAATTGGTTATACTCTCAATTAAAATTTTAAAATATGTATTCTCATCTTGGAGAGATACTAGCCTCAGATACTATACAGTGACTCAAACAGTTTAAGAGATTATTCTGTTTTCTTGAAGTGAGGTACGTAGATGATGATCATAGGCTAAAGTTCAGCGTTAGCGAGAGGGACAACTTGTTTACAAAGGACTTGTTCAAGAAGAAAGTCTTGGTAACCTACAGGACAGCTCCACACAGACTTTTCTGCTTTTACCACCCCTCACTCTCCACACCTTATTCACACTAGGTTTCGGGGGAAGATTCCATGAAAATGTTTTGGACTAGAGTGTCAAGTGAACAGGTCCATTAGGGATTCAAAACATCAGGTCAGCACTCAAAGAGGGTAGGGAGAGAAATGCAGAAAGAACCATGTACTCTTAACTACGTGGTTAGCAAAAGCTGTGAAGAATAGAGACCAAAGAACTTTCACAGGAAAGCAAGGTTGGTACAAATACCATGGTGTCTTCTAGCCAGGGATCTGGCAATGAGGAACACAGGAGTTAAAAACGGAGCGGCCCTGAGATTGAGCCACCAGTCAATGGAAGCAGCCTAACTTCACCTCTTCCTCTGAGACTGGAAGAAAAGTGTGGCTTTACATCTTTATGAAATCGCACGTGTACTGTTGCTAGTTTGGGCAGGAAGGGTGGCAGACAAGTGTGGTTCTTCTCCTGATAACCTTTAAGCACTGCACACCAGGCAGCACAGGGCAGTAAAGGCTGCAATAAAATGGCTAGGAACGTACTGAATGCCTTGTACATCCAGGCACCAAATACTTCCTGAAAGCAAGAGTTACGTGGAAATTAGCAAGAACATTTGTTTAAAACCATAATGAAGATCATAACATTTTAATTGTACCAATTCCAGTAATTCAGGATGAAAAATGGGGTGGAGAGTTGACAGGAAGATAGTGAGCTGCACATGTCAAGGTTAGGACCTTGAGGGTGAGTAATCAGGAGAGACCAGGCTTCCCAGATAGTGCTGCTGCTGCTGCTGCTGCTAAGTCACTTCAGTCGTGTCCGACTCTGTTCGACCCCACAGACGTCAGCCCACCAGGCTCCCCCGTCCCTGGGATTCTCCAGGCAAGAACACTGGAGTGGGTTGCCATTTCCTTCTCCAATGCATGAATGTGAAAAGTGAAGTCACTCAGTCGTGTCCGACTCTTAGCGACCCCATGGACTGCAGCCTACCAGGCTCCTCCATCCATGGGATTTTCCAGGCAAGAGTACTGGAGTGGGGTGCCATTGCCTTCTCCGCCAGATAGTGCTAGTGGTAAAGAACCCACCTGCCAATGGGGGAGACACAAGGGACGTGGGTTTGTGCCCTGGATTCAGAAGGTCCCCTGGAGGAGGACATGGTAACCCACTCCAGTATTCTTGCCTGGAGAATCCCATGAACAGAGGAGCCTGGCAGGCTACAGCCCATAGGGTCACATAGAATTAGACACGACTGAGCAACTCAGCAGGCATGAACAACCAGGAGACCCGAAGATTAGAAGGGCAGGGGGACTGGTTTAGTTAAAGATTAAAAAATGGTTGTCTATGGGATGAATCTGGTCTAGACAGGTTGCTTGGTTCATGTAAGTACTTTAAAAAAAAAAAAAATCTCTGAACTGCTTGAATATTTGGGAACACTGGTTGGCTCCTCCTAGCACTGGAAAAGCAGCTGCTTACTGTAGTTCCCTCACTCTTACTTTTAAGTCACCAGGTGGGTATCATCTTTCATGCAAGCAGTTGGCAGAAGCCTCAGAAGAGGTGGGTGTTAGAAGGGCAATGGGGTCGAAATGGTGAGCCACCCTCTCCACGACTTCTAATCAGAGAAACATACAGGGGGTACAGCTGACCTTCATCACCCCCAAGAGCATGAACATGCAGGACTTGGAGATAAGGAAGATGGAGCAGAAGGATCTCGAGCTCACCTCCTCTCCTGAGCACATCAGAATCACAACTAGCTGCTGAACATAACCGTCAAGAAAGACTGGAAGCTACCAAACAAGACAGTCTACATCCAAAGACAACAGGGCTTGGACACTGATCACAACTTTCAGGTGAGAAAGCTACTCCCAAAGCTTGCTGAGCAGAAAACACAGGGTCCCAGTCAATGGAAATGATAGTCTCATTCCTGTTCTCAGATTCTGGATACCTCACCCAGTCAGAGCCTGGCACTCCTGCACTGGTACAACTGCCTTAAAATAAGCTGAGTCATGAAAACACGAATGCTTCTGAGAAAGCTTCTGAGTGTTTTAATCATGTTCATACGTTTTATGTCTTAAAACTGCAGTCTAAGTCTTTACATGATAAATTTTTAGTTAAAGCGTAAAGAATTCTCTCACTGGGTATGAAAGGGATATTACAGTGTTCTTCAATCCCCATCCCTGAAAGTAAGAGCTGCTAAGGGAATGAGAATATTCATTTTAACCCCCCTAGATACACATGGTTAAACTACTTCACAATTCTAATGTATCAATTTATCAGTATGTATCATGATTTTTGACATCCAGTTTGACTTTGCATGTAATCAGATCCATCAGCCCTTCCCTACTCCCAGCATTGAAAGCATGGGCTTTACTGGATTTTTAATGACCTCAGTAAAGATTAGTTGTTGTTTACTTGCTAAGTTGTATCTGACTCTTTGCAACCCCATGGACTGTATCCTGCCAGGCTCCTCTGTCCATGGGTTTCTCCAGGCAAGAATATTGGAGTGGGTTGCCATTTCTTTTCCAGGGGATCTTCCTAACCCAGGGATCAAAGTTGCATCTCCTGCACTGGCAGGCAGATTCTTTACCACTAAGCCACCAGAGAAGCCCCAAAAGGTTAGTAGTCTGTAACTAATATTTGATCTCTATTACCTCTGTGAATGTTTTACTTTTTTTGTTTTCTATTACTTGTTCTATGCACTAATTTACCCATTCCTGTGGGGATTTGAAAAGACACGCACACTTTAAAATTAAGGAGTTACTGCTGTGGTTTTAAAAATATCCTTTATCCTGAGTTGATCACTTCCTTCATTTAAAAACAAAGCTAGCCAATCCCTAATGGCACCCCAACTTCCTGCCATTAAAAAAAAATCTCAAATTTATGTAGTCACAGCATAATCGGGATACACAACTCTTCCTCATTCCCCTAAAACCTCCTCAGTGGCTCCTTTATGGTCAAACCCTATCCCACCCCACCCCACCCCTGATCTGTTCTCCATCACCATAGGTTTACCCAATCTCAGCTTTTTATTAGTTTTTACTAGTTAAGTATAACAGGGCTTCCCAGATGGCTCAATGGTAAAGACTCTGCCTGCCCATGCAGGAGTTGCTGGTTCAATCCCTGGGTTGGGAAGATCCACTGGAGGAAAAATGGCAACCCACTCCAGTATTCTTGCCTAGAGAATCCCATGGACAGAGGAGCCTGGCAGGATGCAGTCCATAGGGTTACCAGAGTTGGACATGACTGAGCACACATGTACCAAATGTAACCAGGCTACATTTTACCTTATTCAATTTCTTGGTGGTGGTTTCTAGTTTAGCATTTTGTCCCACATGGTGTAGTGGTAAAGAATCTGTCTGCCAACGCAGGAGACCAGAGAGGTGAGTTCGAGCCCTTGGTCAGGGAGATCCCCTGGAGAAGGAAATGAAAACCTACTCCAGTGTTCTTGCCTGGAAAATCCCAAGATAATGGAACCTGCTGGTCTACAGTCCATGGGGTCACAAAGACTTGTCACTACTAAGCAACTGAGCACCGAGGACCAACGTACCTTTAAACCTGCTCTTGTCACCTTTCATCAACTCACTCCTGGCTGTTCTAATCAAAATGGAGACATAGCATTCTAAGATACTTTGTTTCTTTTAACTTACAAGTATCATACTCTGGAGACCTGGGAGCAGAGGCTACTCTTAAGGAAATAAGATCAGTCTATGATGTGCAAAAGTAGTATTCACACTTTGCTATGCATACAGAGTTGTTTGCCTTCTGACTGTCCATTTGATTTATTACACCTGAAAGATAATCCCTTCCAGCTCAAGTGTTTAGAGATTCTTCTATAAAAACTAGGTGCTGTTTGCCCCCCAAATACTATAAACATTAAGTGCCTTGGGTTTGGAATTCATGCACAGCAATTATCTGCATAAAAAAATACTAATTCCTAAAACATTCCCATCTATGATATGATCTAATGTTCAAAATGATGATATCCCTGTTATCTTTCATTTGCATTCTTTTAGAGCCAAAATGAGGAGATGGTTTTATCTACAGTGTTCCAAAGCAACCAGAGGACCCACTCCTGGAATCTGTAAATTCCATGGGGAATAATTCGTGGCATGACAATGAATTGCTTTTTGTTTGCATTACTTCCCTTGTGAATTCTGCTGACTGACCAGGTGTGTAGGAACAGACCGACTGTTACTATGTGTATGGGACAACCTAAGAGTTCTGGAATTCAGTTTTTAATGCTGCAAAAGATTGATAAGGCTACTTAGATGGTAGAGTAGTTGTCACTGCCGCTAAGTTGCTTCAGTCGTGTCCGACTCTGTGCGACCCCATAGACGGCAGCCCACCAGGCTCCGCTGTCCCTGGGATTCTCCAGGCAAGAACACTGGAGTGGGTTGCCATTTCCTTCTCCAATGCATAAAAGTGAAAGTGAGTTGCTCAGTCGTGTCCGACTCTAGCGACCCCATGGACTTCAGCCCACCAGGCTCCTCCATCCATGGGATTTTTCTAGGCAAAAGTACTGGAGTGGGGTGCCATTGTCTTCTCCGAGTTGTCACTAGGAGTATGAAAAAAAAAAAACAAAAAAACTACATGTTACTCAAAGCGAAAGGTCCACTTATGGGAGGCTCATTTTAAGGTCTAGACACTTTGAGGCTGATGATGAGGATGCCACCAGGCCTAAAGGAGGGACTGTCATACGGACATCTTGGCCTGCTCCACACGCAGACTTCCCAGAGGTTCTGGACTGAGGCAGAGAGCATCTGCCCTGGGCCCGGCACAGTACTACAGGGGCCAAATCCCCAGGCTCTGCTTCTGGCCTTCTTCCTTCTGTGCTGCAGTCTCATCACCTGTGCAGTGGGGGTGCTGATAAAAACACTGCTGCTGGTTACTAGCTGGATGAAATGACATAATACAGGTAGAGGGCTTTCTAGTCCCTTCCAGGTGCCATTTGTACCTGGCTAAAGTGACCAGATTAAGAGAAAAAAAATTAGGTTAAAACAGGGAGCAAGATTTTTTCACAAACACATACTGTCTGCTCTTACTTAAAAAACCCAGGACACATCAGAATAACTATCTTGACAACCATATAAATTCATTCATTCTATACCTGCTATAGCCCGACAGGTGTGCTATGTAAACAGGAAACAAAGGTAAGACAAGGTCTCGGATTAAAAAAAAAAACTGACAGACCATAATGAAGGACAGAAACAAAGATCAGTATAGTCACAGCTAAGCTCACTGAGAGCTTATCATGTACCAGCAACCACTCTGAACACACACAGGTCTTATAAGATACTGACAACTGCCTTACGATGCTGCATCAACGTTGTGATTTTACAGAGGCTCAGCCTGAGGCACAGAACAGAGCTTTACCAAGCACACACAGCTAACAAGGGACATGATCCCACAACATTCAATCCAAGAAAAAGAAGGGCGGAACACACCAGGGGAACACAGAGGAAGGGAACTAAGCCATTCTGGGCATAGAAGGCAGGAACTAGAGAATTCCTGGAGAGGATGTGAAGTTTATGTCCAGAAGTTTTTCCAGCAAGAGATGAGAAATGTGCTGGGAATAAGCAATGCGCTACAGGGTGGAGCCCACAGGCTTAGGAAGTCCTGCTACATCCCCCTTTTATAGACCCTTCTGGACCTTTAGAGTTTTCCATGTTTGCTCAGTGAGTAAGCAACCTTACAAAGCTGGTAGGGCAGGTATTAGATCTGGTCACGGACAATGGAACCAAAGCTCAGAGGAGACGAGGATGAGCCCAAAGCAGAAGCCGCTGGGCCAGGACTGGAGCCCAGGTCTAGCGCCCTGGTTGCCACTCTGTACCTCACCCACTCTGGTCCCTCTGAGGTTAGGCGAGCCCGCCCACACACGTTTAAATCCCAGCTCTGCTACGTCCTGTAACTCTATGGCCAAGCTGTTTGTTTTCCCGTCTGTAAAATGGACAATGTGACAGGACCAAGGATGAAATGAATTCATACTTGTTATGCTCTGAGAGGTGGTGAAGGACAGGGAGGTCTGGAGGGCTGCAGTCCACGAGGTCGCAATGAGCGACTGAACGACAATGCACACAGAACAGTCTGCGTGACCTAAAGTGTTAAGCATGTTTCTTTTCTCAGCTCTCTATCAAGGTACCCTGGTGTTTGGTCTTCTCAGTTTCTATTTGTTGAGCATCTTGGATTGTTAGGTAGACTATGTAGGCTTTTAGAAAGAGGACTACTAAAGTCAGGTAATAGATGCCTCGATTTTGTTTGAGGATATGATATACATAGCTCCTGCCAGCTAGAATTCAGCTTAAAACTGGCACAAGTACCTGTTCTGAAATAACTTTTTAGCTAGGGTGGTAGGTGTAGCGTTTTTCTTATTTATGAGAACGAGCAATGTGCAATTCAGAGGGAAAGGGCAAGGCAAAACGTTCAGCATTATTCCGGATTTCTAGCCACGTACCTGACAGTCATCCACATCTACTTCAAGGAACACCACGTTGGAATACTTTTCAGAGAGAGACTGGAGAATTAAAAAAAAAAAAATCCACAAAGATTTACCACTGGGTAGTGGCAGTCAACACACTTAAGCTTCTTAAATGGAAACTTAAAAGTAGGAACTAAAGATCCAGATATTTAGACTAGGGACAGGTAAGCATAAAGGACATTTTCTCTGAATCAAATTCTTGGTATAAAATAATTTAGAACACTGATTTTGATTCCTGAGCTTCAAGTAGGGCCCATGTTTCAACTTGAAGAAAAACAAAATCACTTAGACAACCAAATTAAGTTTTGAAAGTTGTCTTCCATGGGCTGTATGTATCAAACTTAAGTTCTAAATTAAGTTGTTATGCTATGACTTTAGATGAAAGATCCAACAACAAAACCTCTTTCCTAGTGTTGTGACCACCAACCCCAAACAAACAGCTTACAAAAGCAGAAGCCGGCTAATACTTACATGAAAGAAAGGCTTGATCATTTTGCAAGGCCCACACCACGTGGCTGAGAAGTCGACTACTACGAGTTTCTCTCCTGCACTGTTCAAGGCTTCCTGAAAAGCATACTAAGGAGGGAGAGAGGAAAGCTGATGTGAAATTACATTCATTTCCAAAAGCCTTGATAAAATGGACACAAAGCACAATGTGGAGGTCCTGTGTTCAGGGCCTGTTTTTTAATTAAAAACATGAAAACCAAGCAAATCAACTGAAGAAATCCTACTGTGGTGTGTAGTGTTACTTGCTAAGAATGAAACAAGTATGATGTATACAGTGTATCAATATTCATGTCTTCACAAATACAACATATTATTTGGTTAATCCACATCCAAACTAAGTAAATGAAAGGAAAATAAAGACGTGTATTAAAAGTGCTTCCACATCAAATCTAGGTATATAGTAGACATTCATTAAATGCTTATTGATTGATTCAAGGAGTCACTCTTCAACTGAATGTCACAAACGCACAAAATTTTGCAACTAAAACTTCTTGACTAAGCTAATTTTACCTATGTTAGAACATTCAAAAGCTCAAAAAAAAAAAAAAAAAAAAAAAGAAAGAAAAGAAAATAACTTCTCCACACCCTTACACTCACTGGTGACTTTTAAGCATATATCCTTATATTCTTTTTAATGCAGTGTCCAGAATTGAGATCATACTCCTCTTGATTTATCATTAATTTCTGCTTCTATCGTTGACCAACTAAGAAAGTTTTAGTTCTTCATGAAGGGAATTTTGTTATTTTTCACAAGCAATGCTTGTTGAATAGAATTCCACCAGCAGAAATGATCAAGAAATTCCTCACCACCAACCTCCCTGAATTATTTACCAGTGGTCTTGATACTGTAACCCTAGCAACGTAACATTCTAGTTAACAAGGGACTCATTTTTAACCACAATTAGTCAGCTGCTGCTGACCAAAGCCACGGCCATGAAGAGAAATCAAAACACAAACATCTATATCTGAAGTCTCAGTTTTCAAGGGAAAAGGTGCCAGTCACATTGGTTTAATCAAAAACCCACACAACCACCCCCTTGCTTTGAAAGCTAAGAATCAGGTCAGATCTGGTCCAGTAAAGAAGTAAAGTAAATAAAGCACCATTAAAAAAAATTTTTTAAGCGAATTCCTCTGAAGTTATTTCTCTAGATTTATAATTTCTGCCTCATGTTTCAGGGAAACAATTCACAAATGGTGTTTCCCTGGGACAGTAGGTCATGGTTTCTGTTTGCAGTTATGCAAACAAACACCCACACCTTTGGGTATGACAAGGTAGGGGCACAGAGTAAGAAGTATAGAAATTATCCTTCCAAACCACCACCTATATTTTCCAGATGAATTTCCTTCAAAGCCTTCCCTAATGTGATTTTTTTTAGGTCAAACCAGCCACTCTTTACTGCAAGATCCAGGTAAGACAAGAAAATAAGGAATGACAGTGTCTGCTCAGATGAATGCATGGTTTTGTGAACACGGTTGGCTCTCAGTAAATCCTGGGGAGGTTACTTTCAATCTAGAATAACTTTCAGCAATAAATGTTGGCTTCACTGAACATGAGTCACCAGCCAGGTATAGGTAAGACTTCATGACAAATTCTATTCTCTGGCCACTTAAGTTTGCCTAAAACAGACATCAGTTTGAAAATGAGTCAATATCATCTTACTAAGAAGCAAACCATAATTTCTAGCTTCCAGAAACTACCAATGAGCATTGATAAAGGTCCCCATCACTGACACAAAGGTTCTGAAAACAAAACAATTCACTCATATTTGGGGCAGATAAGTAAGAGTAGCGTCCGGCATCTCTTTTCCTAAACACACCCATTCCAAAGACAATCAACAAGCCTAAGAGTGGTTTGTAAAGCATTCAGTAAAAGTGCCTGTGTGTTCAAATTAGGAGTTCAAGAAACGGCAGTAGCTATTCTTGGAACAAACTGTTGATTTTTCCTTCCTTACTTTTACAGTCTAGGTATCCCACTTGGATCTGAAATAGACCCCAGTGGCTCTAAACTACCAAAACCTCAGTTGTCTTGGATGACCAATGGCACCAATTTTAGTCCATCAGGATGAAAACTGAAAGTGTACTCAATATTTACAAGAAACATTCAAATCAGCTTACCTTTTGATTGACTCTAGGTCATAGTTCTGAAGACCCATTGATTACAACCCCAGATCAGTGCTTTTTCTGAGTAATGAACTTCCTGTCACCCTTGTACATCTTGCCATTAATGAGGGGAGGAAAGTGTCACAACTAAATAGGAAACTAAATACGACCACTAAAATAGGAAAAGACTGAATTTTGAAAAGACTGTGCTCCAGGAATCAGTCCGTTTTTGGTTTGTAGTTGTATGGATTCTGAGACACATCAGCTAGACCAAAGATTTTTCACTCCTTTCATGGGTTTTCAGAGATTCTACTGAAGAAGTCGCCAGCCTCTACAGAGGATCACCCCTTACTCCCCCCACCCCCCCATAGACTGTTATTAGTCATTCAGTAGATACTGACCCCAGGCTTTCCTGTGGCTCATGGTTAAGAACCCGCCTGCCAATACAGGAGACGCAGGAAATGTGGGTTTGATCCCTGGGTTGGGAATATCCCCTGGAGAAGCAAATGGCAACCGACTCCAGTATTCTTGCCCAAGAAATCCCATGGACAGAAAAGCCTAGAGAGCTACATTCCATGGGGTCACAAGTCGACGCGACTTCACAACTAAATACACAATCGATGTTGACCCTAACCTGAAGAAACAGCCTCAACACTGTATAAAGCGTCAGTAACAGAAACATTCATCGAAGCATGGAAAACTGCCTAAAATGTCCAGAATGTCTTCAATTATTGAAATGATTCCAAAATCTTCTAATTACACAGAAAGAGTTCAGGCTAAATGAGACCACAAACACACACCTCAGAAATAAAAACGTCAATTATCTGTGGCTGCTTCTAGGAAACAGATCTCTCTCTTCCCAGATTTCCTGCAATGATCTTTATGTTTCTTGATCGTAAAAGGGAAAAAAAGGAACCATTAACATTGAAACCTCCATTCCTCGAAGCCAACCTCAGATCTGAACCAAGTACGGGCACTCCACTCGCCTTTTCCGGCTTTACTGGGGTGGGAAGTTTTCTCCCACTGACTTTTCTGACTCTGGATTAGCATACATTTCTTGGGGCGGGGGTGAGGGGGCACAGTACACCAGACACTCAGGCTCTGAATCTCAGAGCAGGAGAGTATTAAGTTTGCAATAACTCTCGATATATGCAACACTTTTTGCCTTGGGCATTCCTAAAAGGACACAACCGCCGTCAAGCACATAGCCGGCCGCGGCCGCACCCAGGGGACTCCGGGCTCCAGCGAACCCCACAAACCGAGAAAGAATCCCAGATGGGTAGGGCAGTGGAGGCCCCCGGGCCCAGCCTCGGGGACTGAGTCATTCCAAAGCCAGCGCTGCCGGAAACACGCCCTGCGTCGCAGGAGGAGGAGTCCCGAGGGCGCGGCCCGGACTTCACTTCCTTGCCGCCACCTGGGCTACTAAAGCCGGACTCGTAGGGGTTGGGGTGGGGGTGTCTCCAGCCCGGAACCTTCCCTTTCACGCGGCTGCAGCACGCGTCACCTCTACGACTCGCGGGGGCGGGGGGGGGGGGTCTCAGGCCTAGACCCGCTCCCCAGGGAGCTCACTGCACCCAAAAGCGCGGGTGGATCACGCGGCTCCACGAGGAAGGAGTGGCGGCCAGCAAGCCCGGGCTTTCTTCAAGAAGCCCTCCACCTCCTTGCCCAGGCCCGTGTCCGGATAAAGATGGGGGGCCTAAGGCAGCCTCCTTCCATCCTCTACCCAATCCCGGCTTCCCGGCAAGAGGGGTGGAGGGGGCGTAGTGGAGGACTCCCGGGCGCTCTCCGCGCGCGTGCATCCTCCAGACACACTGGGTCACCTGGACCTTGCCCTCCAGGGAAACCTGTCCGTCTCCTCCCTTCCTCCAGGGAACGCTCCACGGTCCCGGACGCGCCCAGGCCCGGGCTTCCCGCAGTGCCAGGCCGAGCCGCCGCGTCCCCTTCCCCGAGGGATGCGGAGGGGTGGACTGCCCACCTTTGGCCCACCGCCTACCCCAGTTGCCCGGAGCTTCGTGCCGCGCCCTGGCATGCCCCGGAACGCGTACCTTGCTCTCAATCTGTTTCACCATCTTGGCAGCTGGGGGTCTGACGAGCGACCTGACAGTGCAATCGATGGACACGGATCCGAGGGGCCGGACAGAGTTTAGCCAGCTCGCAGCCCGCTTTCCCTTTATAGTAACGGTGGGCGGGGCGGGCGGGCGCGCGCGGCGTGCGTGCGGCGGGGGCGCGCCCGCGCCGGCGTCAGGGCTAGGCCCCGCCTCCAGGAGCCGCCGGGTGGGGGCGGGACCGCTGGAGGGGGCGGGGCCGGAGGGGCCGGGCGGGCGCGGGCGCGGGCCCGAGCTCCTGGGAGTCGTCTGGGTTCGAAACCTTGGGCATCGTCCACCTGTACCCCACCTGGGAGTGGGAAGGCGGGAGGGCCATCCGGTGACCTAAAGGGCGCATGCCGGCGGCCACCCCCTGATCTAGAGGGTCACCTGGGAAGGGGCCAGCCAGGCCTTAATCGGACGCGCCCAGAGAAGAGGCCATTTACGGTTTCTCGGAAAGACCCGCCGTACCACGGCCCCACAGCCTAGCGAACCCCCACAAAATGCTGAGTAACGATAACCAGGACGTGTCTCTTGGTGTGAGCCCCCACTCCCCCTCGCCGCCTCCTTTCCGGAATGTACCGCGACGGTCTCCTGGTTCCTTCTTCCGGTCCTTTCACTTTCACCCGGGAACCTGCTGTTGCATCATGACACAGCAGTTTAGTGCCATTGTGAACTGACCGGGCTCATGCCCGGTAGAGTTGATGCTGGTTGTTAAGTCCTGCGGGAGTGACACAGTTGTGACCCTGAGCAGGGGTTGACCTCCCGGTTCCTCCGATTTCCCAGAATCAGGATGGTCCCTGACTCCTGGCAGTGGTGTTTTGAGGATTAAATAAAATTCCTGTAAAGTGATTAGGAGAGTGCTTGACACACGGTAGGCACTCAAAAAATAGTTATAATTAATTAAAGATGGGAGCAGTCATTAGACGTGCTTGGTGTCACGGGGGTGGGCACACTTGAAGAGTTTATAATGGCATTAGTGGGCGCGCGTGTGCGCACACACACACACACACGTGTGTGTGCGTACAGAGAAGTAGGCTGTTCCTGCTGACACCGGGTTGCCTGTGGCAGGCTGGGTTTGGCAGGACTGGGCATTGTAGAAGGTGAGCATGTGAAGCCAGGAAGGCAGCTGGAAGTGGAAATGGGCAAGCTGTTGAGCTGGAGAGGGGAATGGAAGTGGGGAGATGGGACAGGAGTGGGATGATGTTGGGGCAGGACAGCAGAGCATGATTTTTTCAGAGGGAGCACTCTGGACGCAGCTACCTCTAGGTGTGATCAGCTGGGATGGTGAAACAGCCCCCTGGCTTCCTTCTTTCTGCTCTTTCAGAGAGGAGGGAAGGAAACCAGACGTTCTGATCCTTTTGTGCAAAGTTTCTAGAAGGTTGAGGAACACAGGGCCATGGGTAAGGATATAGACAAGGGACAAATTCTAAGGACGGCCCTAACAGAGGGAGGCTAGGCTGGCCTGAATGCAGCAAACTTCCCGTAGAAAATAAGGACCAGTGGGCAGAGAAGAGGCCTTAAGGAGTAGCAAGAGCACATTACATAGTCTGCTTTGCTGCTGTGTCTTCGCCCCAACATACATCTCAGCTTTTGGGCCTATTAGTTGGTACATTTACTTAGGAGACGACAATAAATAATTGAGCTATAGGAAACAGAGGTACAGATATCCATTGACTATCCAAACCTCTCCCAGCTGACACCTCTTTAAGGACCTTTCCAATGTCCAGGACCGATACAGAGGGGGATATGGGGGGATGCTACAGTTATAGGGAGCAGGTAACTGGGAGTCTAGCACATGCATTAAAAGCCTGGACTTTGCAATTAGATTCCCTGTCCTCATCCCCACTCTACCATTTGGTGGCTGGGTAACTCTAGACAAGTTTAAACAGTCTCTCTGCCTCAGTTTCCTTATCTATAAAATGGATACAATAACACCCCCATGCTATTAGAAGGGTCAAGTGAGCTAAAACACATGTTAAGTGCTTAGAACCATGCCTGGTACACGGTGGTGGTGGTGGTGTAGTTGCTAAGTTGTGTCCAACTCCTTGCGACTCCATGTACTGTAGCCTGCCAGGCTCCTCTGTCCATGGGATTTTCCAGGCAAGAATACTGGAGTGGGTTGTCATTTCCTTCTCCACTGATACAGAGTAAGTGCTATATAAACTATAATTACAGGCTATTAATGGAATGGTGACATCCCTGTGGAATGATGGCAGAGGTGGAAGGCAAGACTGTAAAACAGGTGTCAAAGTCTTAAGTGAATTAAGTTATCAGGAAATTCGTAACGAAGACTGAGCTCTATAAGGTGCATCTCTCAAAGGAAAAGGATTCTCTCCCCTCAGAGGGTGAAAGAATATAGGTTAGACTTGTCCCTACCCAAAGAGGAAGGTCTCCTGCTTACAAGCTCATGGGACACTCAAGTCCTTAGTATTTCAGTTGGGACAAGGTGGTAACATTCTGTGGGGAGAGGGAGGTGCAGGGGAATTATTGGGACAGCCCAGTAAGGGAGGATCTGTTTGTGCAGAAAGGTAGGGGTGAGAAGACAGGGTGTCATGAAGGCCTTCACTTGGGGGAGTGGGGGTTGGTTCTGTGTATTAGTCAGAACTCTCAGGTGTAAGGAGAAATTCCAGTTCAAAGTAAAAAGAATTAGTAACTCATTCAACTCCAGGGGCCTAAAGATGTCATAAGAGCACCACAGCTGTTTCATTCTCAGTGGGTTCTCCACCTAATATAAGACTCGCCCCTCCAGGCTTAGGTCCCTACTAATTTAATGTCCCGGAAGAAAGGGCATTCCTCTGCCTTGTTCTAGTAAGTGCCCTGGAGGCTGACCTTATTTGACTTTAGTTGGAGGGTGGAGGAGGGCATCAGCCTTGCTTGGACCATTTGTTTCAGCTAGGAGTGAGGAAAATTCGAGGGGTTGCCAGAGAAAGGAGAAATGCGCTTTGGATAGGCTAAAATGGTATTTCTTCATTGTCAAGAAGAGCAGAAATGAGTAGCTTGAGTGCTGAGCTTGCTTCAGGTTTCTGGGTCGGCTCAGTCTGAGTTTTCCTGGGAGACTGGAAAACTAGGTTTGCTCTTTGTCTAGGTTCGAATTTGAAGGAAATGCAGATCTGGGGCTTCTAGCAAGCTTTTCTCAGAGCACAGGTTTCTCAGTGTGGCCCTTGACAGCATCATTCAGTACAGCTCAAGGTACTTGATGATTCAGCAGATTTCCAGACCACACCCAGACAGATTTTATAGAACCACAATCTTCTGAGGTAGATCCCTGGAGTCTGCATTTTAAAGCAGCATTCCAGGTGATTAGGTACACTAAGATTTGATAAACTTGCCCTGGGATCTCCAAAGAGAGGCCAGCAACTAGTGACATGTAAAGGCTGGGTCTAGCAAGAGAGCTGAGATGAGGACACAAAAGTGAACATGTAAGCGACCTAAAATTGAGATTTCAAAATATAATGCTAAAGAAGATGGTTAAAGGAAAAGAAACAAATACAAGTGTGGAAGGGTCATTCAGTACCAGACCTGGAGCTCGGTATATCGCATCATTCTTCTCAACATCCCCTAGGAGATAGGTTTAATTCTTCCCATTTTACTGAGGAGAAAATCAAGATCCAAGGAAGTCATCTGGTTACAACACGTGTGCACCAATTCTTATACTCTGTTCATGACGGAGAGGAAGTACCAACACAGTTTTCAAGCCAGCCCATCTACAGATCTTGAAATATCCTTTACGTCACCAGTGAAAAGTATCTAACATTTGTTATGCTAATTTACACACTCTATAAGGATATTTGAATAGTTTGCAGGAATCCCCTCTAGAACATCAGTTCCTACTTAGGGATTTTCAGATGCTGATTTAAACACCCCAGGAGTAGACTTCTGATTAGGTACTTCAAGTATTAACTGTTTATATTTTTAAAACTAACAAACACATTCCACATTTTCAATGCTAAGTACTTTCATGTAAATTTCAAATAGTATAATAACCCCTGTGAGTAGCCTTCCCCCTTTACATTCCTTAATCTGGTGCAGTCGTCCCCCTCCCTGTGTCCCTTTTCACTGTGTACCTTGCTGAAACTATCTGGATTCAGCAGCACCAAAATACTGTGGCCCTCTTCTCAGATGTTTCTTTTGTCTTACCTGAGACTATTGCTCTTTTCAAGTGTGGGCTCCAGGTACATAGGCGCCCAGGAGGTCAAGCAAACACTTCTCCTTGCTCCTTTCAGACTCTCTGTTTTTCTAGAAGCCAGTGGATATCTCTATTAAAAAAAAAAGAAGAAGAAACGTGACCTTTACCTTACACCGTACAACAAAATAACTCAAAATTTACTATACAACTTCTAGAAGAAGACGTTGGAAATAAATTTTGCAACCTTGGGGCAAATATTTCTTAGGCAGGACACAGAAATTCCTAACTAAAAAAGAAAAACCTAATAAATTTGACTTCATTAAAACGTGAAACCTCTGCTCTTTGAAAAGCAGTGTTAAACAACTGGTAAAAAACACGGCACTAACTGGAACACACACTTCTCCAAAGAAGGTATCTAAGTGATCGAAAGTACACAAACAGAAAAATGCTCAACATCATTAGTCACTGGGGAAATTCACAACCACAATGAAACAATCTTGTACCCACTAGACTGGTAACACCAAATGGAGGTGAGATTGTGATTAACAGGAAATAATTTTGATACATTGCTGATAGGCGTGTAAAACTATACAAGTACTTTAGACAACAGTTTGGTAAGTTTGTTTTGCTTTTCCTTTTTTTTTTTTTTTTTAAGTTAAACATACATTTAACATATGATCTAGCTCGGCATACGCAAAGGCGGGATCGAGCCTCAGATCTAGTCATTCCACTTCTAGATATTTATCCCGAAGAAATTCAAACACAAGTGCACACGAAGACTTGAATATGAATATTTATAGCAACTTTATTCAAAATAGCCTCGAAATAAACCCAAAATGGAGTGATGTTATGATACGTGCCACAATATAGATGAATTCTGAAAACAAGCAAAGTGAAAGAAGTCAGATAGGAAAGGCGATTAGTATATCTGAAATGACCAGAACAGGCAAATCCAGAGTCTACTAGTGGTTCCCAGGGGTGGCAGGAAGTAGGGGATGGGGAGTGATTACTAATGGGTGTGGAGTTTCTTTTTGAAATCTTGAAAATGTTCTGGAATGGTGATAATTATACAACTTTGTGAATCAATCTGATCACAAGAAATGTGTACCAATTCTTATACTCTGTTCATGAAAGAAAGGAAGTGCCAGCACAGCCCATGTATGTATCTTGAATATCCTTCATGTCACCGGTGAAAAATATCTAACATTTCTTATTCTATTTACAAACTCTAAGGATATTTGAATAGTTTGCAGAAACTCCCTCTAGAACATACTTGGAGATTTTCAGATGCTGATTTAAACACCCCCAGGAGTGGACTCCTGATTAGGTACTTCAACTATTAACTGTTTAAATTTTTAAAACTAATGAACATATAAATACATTCCACATTTTCAATGCTGGTGTAAATATACTGGTGCAGGACAGGGAAGCCTGGCATGCTGCAGTCCATGGGGTTGCAAAGAGTTAGACACGACTGTTTAACTAAACAACAAATAAAAATGGGATAAAGATATTCATTGTGCCTTCACCAAATCATTTAATAAAAATACATATGCTCTGTGGATTATAAAAGAAGAAAAAGAAATGACAACCCTTCCTACAGAAGCCAGCTGAATCCATTTCCTTACTTTGGAAATTTTATATCTTCAAAAGGCAGAGAGATAAAATATAGGTATATTCTCTTTGCCCAGTGCCATTAACAACTGATCCAGAGCTAAAAGTGATCCTGACTCTTGTGGGGAGGACAACTTGCTTATCTATAACCACCAAACAACCAGAAGTACATATTTTTGATTACTTGTTCCTTATCTACATGGACGCTGGTGTGCCACACTGTTCATGGGCACTCTGTTAACAATATAACCATGTTACAAGGAACCTCAGACATGCAGACAATACGACTCTAATGGCAGAAAGTGAAGAGGAACTAAAGAGCCTCTTGATGAGGGTGAAAGATGGAGTAAAAAAGTTGGCTTAAAACTCAACATTCAAAAAACAAAGATCATGACATCTGGTCCTATCATTTCATGGCAGACAGATCAGGAAAAAGTAGAAGCAGTGACAGATTTTATTTTTGGGGGCTCCAAAATCACTGCAGATGGTGGCTGAAGCTACAAAATTAAAAGACACTTGCTCATTGCAAGGAAACTATGACAAACCTAGAAAGCAGATTAAAAAGGAGATGTCACTTTGCCAACAAATGTGTATAATCAAAGCTATGGTTTTTCCAGTCATCATGTATGGATATGTGAGTTGGACCGTAAGGAAGGCTGAGCACCAAAGAATGGATGCTTTTGAATTGTGGTGTTGGAGAAGACTCTTGAGAGTCCCTTGGACTGCAAGGAGATCCAATCAGTCAACCCTATAGGAAATCAGTCCTGAATATTCATTGGAAGGACTGATGCTGAAGCTGAAACTCCATACTTTGGCCACCTGATGCAAAGAACTGACTCATTTGAAAAGACACTGATGCTGGGAAAGATTGAAGGCAGCAGGAGAAGGGGACGACAGAAGATGAGATGGTTGGATGGCCTCACAGACTCGATGGACATGAGTTTGAGTAAGCTCTGGGAGTTGGTGGTGGACAGGGAAGCCTGGCGTGCTGCAGTCCATGGGGGTCACAAAGAGTCAGACATGACTTAGCAACTGAACAACAAGAACAATATGCACAAGAATCCTCCCCAGCAGATAACCTTTAAGGGAAGAAAACTGAAGGCATAAAGGAATTTTACTTGGTTGGAGACTCAAGACATAAAAAAAATAAGATTTCATTTGAAAGACATGATTGTCTAGGCTGTCTAATTCTAGAACTCTTCAGTAATCACTTGACTAAAAATAAGTAATTTAATGGTCCAACAAATGCATTTAGAATTATTCCTGATATTGATAACTTTGAGGGTACAAGTCAAGGTATCACAAGCAAAGATGTAAACACATTATCAGTTGGATTTTTCTGTTACATTGGCCCTTACCTTTTGTTTACCATTGTCTCTTGGCACACATTTGTGAGGCCCATGTTCTCTCATGATCCTCCTCCTAAAAAAACAGGGTTAGTGTTTAATTAGAATGTTTATCAGCAAAGATAACTAAAGAGATCACAATATTTAAAAAATAAATCATTGTAAGTAACATTTACTGGTGTGAGGTCATCTTTGTTTTGCTCATAAAGGATATCTTTATTCCAATAAAGCATTTTCTTCATTTCTACTTCACTGCTACTGCCCTCCAGACCACATCTCTTACCTGGACCACAGCCATACACTCAGGACTCATCCCACTCTGACCATGCTTGCTCCCCTGTGACCCATTCCTTACACAACAGTATGCACATCTGAGCAAGTCATTCCTCTGCTTGAAACCCTTTATACCGCCCACAGTTACAAAATGGGAAAACAGATTTAGTTGTGCAGTTCTGATCAGACCTTGTCAGAAGCCAAGATTTCCTCATAAAAATACAAGGACTGGAGAACAGGGATATTAGCTCTACTTACTTTAGATCCCTTTTTGTCTTTTTTCTTGATGGCAGAAACCAGTAACTACTTTGTCAAATAATAAAATGGCATGTTCTATGGTACCCATTTCCATGCTAAAACAATTTCCAAACAACTATGACACACTGAGCCCTTTCTCCCCTTCAATATCCATTTCGCAATGTACAGGAAACTTATTTTAGTGTTATTCACACACTTAGTCATTTTCTCAGGAAACTCATTTAGAAATCCAGTCGTTTTTCTAGAGAAATCTGATAACTGAAATATACAATCTAGCACAACCCCATTTGCCCACCCCCAAATCAAACAAACCAGCTGTGTCAACTCCATTTAATTTTGAGTGGAAGGCAGCATTTTTACTTTCTGAACATTTTATCACAGTTATTCATAGACCTCAAATGCATACAATTATATTGAACTTTTAGCCATTTTCTCCTGAAAACAAGCCATGAACTCTTAGCAGAAATGTGGTCTGACCACCAAAACACTTAAATACGAAGCAAAAAATGAACTGCAAAGTGACTGAATTAACTGAATTAAAAGGCAGTCGAGGGACATCCCTGGTGGTCCAGTGGTTAGGCCTCCAAACTTCCACTCCAGGGGCACAGGTTCAATCCCTGGTCAGGGAATTAAGATCCTGCACGCTGCATGGCACAGCCTGAAAAAATACAAATGAAAAAATAAAAGGCAGTTGATCTTGTAAACTCTCCAATTTTGGAAGAAATTAAACCCTACAGGAAAAATAAAAACACAAAGAAGTGTGGCTCTGGAGTTGCTTTTTTTGGTAAAGCTTCTCAGATTTCTTGGAAAGCAAATACTATAATATTATAGCAAAATAATACTGCAGACTTTCCATATCGGTTGCTTCCATATTGCTTTCCCTACCATGGCCACATGAATCTCTAGAGCAAGTAGGAAGATTCCTTTGATAGGAAAGAGATGGAGACAGGCGAGGTGGTCTGCCTGAAGTTAACAGCAGGAGACCCTGGATAATACTCTGCCTAGAGGTCCAAGGCCTTGGTCCGAGGCTTGGCTGTGACTATTCTTCACCCTGGACAGTCTTACACCTGCATGTGGAGGGAAAACCAACTGGATCACTTCCCCTCTGTCCCTGGGACAGGAACCTCATGGACCTTGAAAAAGGGAACTTGGCAATTCCAGGGGTAGGTCTGGCTTCAGCTATGACTTGCTGAAGAAGGTCAAGTGATGTCACCAGGATCTACTTTCTTTTGATTCTTCAGCCTCTGGTTAGCCCTGTTTCTAGACAAGCCTCTTCCCTGTGGTAGCAGTTTGGTTGCTATAGTTTCACACCTAACCTCCTTGGCCTTCAAATCCAGTGAAAAAGACAGGGAAAAAAAAAAAAAAAAATCCCCCCCCCCCCCCCCGGAGTCAATATTCAGGTTTTATTATGTCCTATTGGTTCAGATTGAGTGGACGAGTCAACATGGCCACACATTGGGCCAGGCCCAGGTCACATTCTCTATCCCTTTGACTAGGCTAGGACTATAAAGAGGTAGAACCCTGTAGAAGGAGCCTTCAGGGACCCCCCTCAGCTTCTTCAGGAAAATGGCAGCCTTTGGTTTCACTGTGTCTCTTAGACTTCACATTGCATGGGAGAAATACTTTTCTATGGAGGAATTCAGGGGATGTCAGAAAAAAGGAATGGTTGCTGAATAGGGGTAAAAAAAAACAAAAAAACACCACCCCTGTGTTTTAGGAGCTTGTTCATGTTTGGAACCATCAATTGTTAAGAGAACCTCTGCTTCATATTTGGCTTCCAGAACTATGCCAGCTGTGAGGGAGTGAAGCTGAAAAAGGCTGGAGAGGCTGTGCCCAGCTTATTAGCACCATGTTCAACTTCAACAAACAACCTTTATCATCATTTAACACGTCAGTAGCCCAAGCATCCCACTGTCCCCTGGCATGTGTGCAGGGTGCAAATGTCACCACCTAGAACCAGGATGCTTCTTTCATGGTCTAGAGAAGAAAGGAGGGCAGTGTTTCCAGTCTATAACTAATAGTGTCACTGAACTGCTCTATTATACTACCCAATGACAACTGATAAATTAGCATCAGCCACCAATCCAAACAGAATTCAGACCATAAATATGTCTTATTCTGAGAATGTAACAAAGTTAATAGGCTGCTGCTACTGCTGCTAAGTCACTTCAGTCATGTCTGACTCTGTGCGACCCCACAGACGGCAGCCCACCAGGCTCCCCCATCCCTGGGATTCTCCAGGCAAGAACACTGGAGTGGGTTGCCATTTCCTTCTCCAATGCATGAAAGTGAAAAGTGAAAGTGAAGTTGCTCAGTCGTGTCCGACTCTTAGCGACCCCATGGACTGCAGCCCACAAGGCTCCTCCTTCCATGGGATTCTCCAGGCAAGAGTACTGGAGTGGGGTGCCATTGCCTTCTCCGAAGTTAATAGGAATACAGTTTAATTTAGGAGCCAAAAGGTATTATGTTTTTCATGCTACAGGTTTTTGTTATCTTCAAATTGCTAAATGTAGTAGGAGTTAGATTATGATATACTTTTGTTTCATTTGTCAGGATAGGCTAAAGGAGGGCTTCCCTGATAGCTGGTAAAGGAATCTGCCTGCAATGCAGGACACCCTGGTTCAATTCCTGGGTCGGGAAGATCCTCTGGATAGGGGATAGGTTACTGACTCCCAAGCCCAGGTATTCTTGGTCTTCCCTTGTGGCTCAGCTGGTAAAGAACCCACCCACAATGCAGGAGACCCAGGTTCGATCTCTGGGTTGGGAAGGTCCCCTGGAGAAGGGAACGGCTACCCACTCTAGTATTCTGGCCTGGAGAATTCCATGGACTGTATAGTCCATGGGGTCACAAAGAGTCGGACGCATGGGGTCACAAAGAGTTAGACACAACTGAGTGACTTTCACTTTCACTTCAGTTTCAAAAGGAAAGGAAAAGTCCTAGTAAGGGACTTCAGCCTGTTTATGTCAGAATTCTGTTAGCCTTAACTTTTAAGTCACTGAGCATTTCAGAATTGTTTCCATTTTACCCTTAGGTTAGTTGACACAGGAGATGTTGTTGGGAAATTCCTTAAGGCACTGACTAAGCCGAAGTTTGCTATTCTAAGACCCAGACTTCAGAAGGCAGTACCATGCTACTTCTGCTTTAAAAATGTCCTTTCCCCTCTTGTGTTTCATACTGACATCAATGCTAAAGGACTGGTTCACAGTTTAGTAGTTGTTGAGGGTTGGATGATCAGAATTCAGAGTTGCAAGCAACCAAAGCTTACCTAGTACGATTTATTTGCACAGAATTTCTGGTCACGTAGAACTAGGCTTGGAAACTGAGCAGGAGTCAGGGAGGGAGCCAGCAGGCTGGACTGCAACCCCAAACAAGTCAAAAACCCAGTCTGCTGAGGCCCCTTCTGCCATTGCCACTGAACACTTGGTTGCCCCTGGAAACTGGATTCCACTGGATTAGGTCTAGGATAAATGTAGGATGCCTAAAGCTGAATTTTAAATAAATGATGCTTGGCAACTCAAAGTGGCCTCTGTCTTCCACTAAATCTTAAATTTCTCAGACATACAGGTAGGGCAGCAGTGAGGTTCAGATATTTGGGGAGAAAAAAGAGAAATGCCGACTCTATTTTCTCTTTAACATACAAGCTTTCCTTTTCTTGTCTGGTGAGTTGGGAACCAGGCACGATGCTGTCATTTTCTTTGCCAGTTTGACTGGTTCAAGAACCCAGGTCTCTCCTTGACCACCAGGGTTGTTTCAGGATGGGGTATATGACCCAATCTGGACCATGGAGATGAGAGGAAAGTTTGCTAGAAGATTCTGGGGAAAATTACCTTATTCCTGAGATCTGCATTGAGAAAAGATCTCATTTTCCCTCCAGATACTGTGGTCTGTAGTTGTAAGGCTGGGATATTCTGAGCCATCTTACTTCCATCCTGAGATGAAGAACATGGAGAGAAAACAAGGCAGAAAGCATCATGGTAATCGCAGAGGAGAAGGGCTGGAACCACTAGATGAAACCCATCTACCCCACCACCGCCTGATGCCTCTCCTGCACCTGGACATTCAGTTCTGCGTTAATAATACATTTCTGTCTGGCTTCAGCAACTTCAAGTTGGATGTTCTGACACTTACAGCCCAAAAAGCCTGACTGAGAAAAGGATTCATGAATATGTAAGCCATTTTCATAAACTTATCATCTGTTGAATTCTGAAAGTTCAGCATCGTGTGTTTTGATTGAACTAGGAACGGTTGCTCTTACGAAACTGTGAGGCAAAGATTAGTATTTAAATGAATGCAACACAAACAACTAGAGGTATGCTTCATTAGGCCAGGGAAAGAAGCAGTTTATGATTATTGCCAGATTCTTGCTTTTTTTGCATGAATGCCCCAAGAGGATGAGCCAGCTTCCGAAGGAAAGAGATGTATTTAAATTCCTGGAAAGGCCTCCAAAACAAATGTAACTAGTATTTTAGAAAACACTGCCCTCCCTTCCTCTTCTTTCTTCACCCAGGGGACAGCTGCTGCTTTGGCCTAACAACCCTCCCCATTTCTCTGGGTAATGACACCCATCTCTTCCTTTGGATAACTCTCCCCTCCATTCCCTGTCATTCTGCTGGGACTAGTCAGTCAGGTACCACACCTGCCCCTACCACTAGGCCCAAGCATGGGCAGCTGACTTCAGGCCAATCAAACTCTCTCAGAAGAGCTTAGCTCTCAAAGCTAATGATTACCCAAGAAGTAATGCAAGAGGGAAAAATCACAGGAGTCACTCCTAAAGGGCTTCTCCATGAATTTATGTTCCTGCTGCTGCTGCTAAGTCACTTCAGTCATGTCCGACTCTGTGTGACCCCATAGACGGCAGCCCACCAGGCTCCCCCATCCCCGGGATTCTCCAGGCAAGAACACTGGACTGGGTTGCCATTTCCTTCTCCAATGCATTAAAGTGAAAAGTGAAAGTGAAGTTGCTCAGTCGTGTCCAACTCTTAGCGACCCCATGGACTGCAGCCCACCAGGCTCCTCGGTCCATGGGATTTTCCAGGCAAGAGTACTGGAGTGGGGTGCCATTGCCTTCTCTGTATGTTCCTGAGATGCCTGGAAATGCCCGATTCCTGTCCTTCCCAAGGCTTAATACTGGGGGGCCTCCCCAGTGGCTTTACTTAAAGCAGTCAGCCTGAGTTTCTCTTGTAGGTTGTCAAAAACCTTAGCTGACATTCTCTGCCTAAACAATCCTTGAATACAACCAACCCTTCACTGAGGAGTTACATTTTTAATTTTTACTAGGCATATGTGAATATAAGTCAACTATAAACCTGTTTATTAACAACTTTGATCATGTTCCTAAATGATCAGATAGTCAGTTATTAACAAAAACTTTACTGGGAACTAAAGCATTAAAATTTAAGTAGTTTTATGATTGAAGGAACACATGTATAGCATTTATTGTGTCCAAGGCACGGTTTATTTGTCATTATAATCTAGTGATGTAAATATCATCGTTATCCCCATTTTATAGGTTTTGAAGCTGGAGCAACGAAAAGTTAAGTATAGCCAAGGACACACAGTAAAAGGGAGAGCTGTGACTCAAACCCTACACTCTGACTCCAGTCCACCCATTGAGTAAAATCTGGCATCGTCAGAATACTGAGACTTAAACTATAAAATCAACTTCTAATGAACAACATTAGTTTTATGTGAAAGCATCTTAATGCTAGAATGTCTTCCAGTCCAGAAGCAAGAGAGAGAAACAGAGTTGGCTGAAGCCTCTGGGTTTGTACTTTCAATTCTGGAGCCAAATGAAGACTGCTTAGGGTTTCCGGGGTGGGGGTGGGAGGGGGGAATCCTCATCTAATTAGTTAGCAAGCGAACTAAGTCCAAACACCTGCTACTGTTTTTCTTTCACTGTTGCCAGGTGCTCCATGGGCAGCCTTGGATCAATAAGTAATTATAATGGAAGCTGAGTATAACTAATTATGTAACTTTAACTTATTAAGTTTATCTCCAGTAAAATGCCCCATAAAACTGGGGTATTTTAAAGGTTGTTAGAGAAAAGCAGAGACTCTAGAGAAAAGACTCTAAAGAAAAGGCTTTAGAGAAAAGACTAAAGCCTTTTTCACATTGGGCTCAGCTGTGAGTCATCTCCATGAGGTGAGTTCTCTCATCTCACCATTATTAACTCTTGTAAATATCTATGAAGTTATTCACACACTCATTCAACCAAGTGGTGAGTACCTGCTAGGTGCTCAGCACCGTCTGGGCCCTGGGATGATGGCGGTGAGCAAGCAGACGAAAATCCTTGCCCTCATGGTGCTGGCGTTCTATTGGTAGTTGTAATTCCCCAGCTGTACAGTTGAAAAGGCCTGAGTTTCTCCCAGCTCCTGATTCTCTTACTATAATGAATGAAAGATGAGTTCATCTGAGAGCTGTGCGAGTCTATGCAAATATCAGTTGGCCTGGTGCTTCCAGAGGTGGCCAAAGAAAGACACTGAGGCTAAAGGCTGCCTGGGAGAGGTGATCATATCTGCTGGGAGATGATGACCCATTATTGTCTGTCCAGGATTTCAGATGAATGAACCATGCACTCTGTATTCTCAAGCGTAATTCTCACAACCACCTAAGCTCTAAAAGCAGTAGCATCGCATCTCCTGAAACTGCTACCTTCATCTTCTCTACTTTTCACCCTCTTCCCAAAGGTGAACCCCTCCATTCCACATCTTAGATGTGAACTTCCTGTCTAAAGACTATGAAGATCAACTCATTTGAAAATGGAAAGCCAAGAACGAACAGATTCTTCCCAAAATACAAGTCGGTTATTTCAGAGGAGTTAATTTCAGAAGGAAAATGGATCAAGTTTGAAAAAACTTACATGGATCTTACTCGTAAAACAGGAACTTGGGAGACTGGGAAGCAGACAAGCAGGACAGGGCTGTGGCAGTTTTCCTTGAGCTGTAAAGAACTCTTCATTGTTAAGTGCATAGTCCTGGTGAAACAGTTCTGAACCACCAATGGGTGGAGCCTTTGGGGGGTGATTATGTCCTGATGGTGGGGCCCTCATGAAAGGGCTTGCTGCTGCTGCTGCTACGTCGCTTCAGTTGTGTCCGACTCTGTGCGACCCCACGGATGGCAGCCCACCAGGCTCCACCGCCCCTGGGGTTCTCCAGGCAAGAACACTGGAGTGGGTTGCCATTTCCTTCTCCAGTGCATGAAAGTGAAAAGTGAAAGTGAAGTGGCTCAGTCGTGTCCGACTCTTCTCGACCCCATGGACTGCAGCCTACCAGGCTCCTCTGCCCATAGGATTCTCCAGGCAAGAGTACTGGAGTGGGGTGCCATCGCCTTCTCCCATGAAAGGGCTTAGTGCTCTAATAAAAGAACTCTCTGCCAGGTGAGGATACAAGAAGTCTGCAACCACAAGGAAGTTTCTCACCCTCATATCTGCACCCTCATCTTGGACTTCCAGCCTCCAGAATTGTGAGAAAGAAATTTGTGTTGTTTACAAGCTACCTAGTCTGTGATATTTTTTAGTCTTTATTTTATATTGGAGCATAGTTGATTGACAATGTTAGTTAGTTTCAGGTGCACAGTAAGTGATTCCATTATACCTATAGCCATTCTTTTTCAGGTTCTTTTCCCATATAGGTTATTACAGAATGTTGAGCAGAGTTCCCTATACTATACAGTAGGTCCTTGTTGAGTATGTTTTATATGTAATCGTGTGTATATGCTAGTTCCAAACATCTAGTTTATCCATTCTCCAACCCCAGTGTTTCCCCTTTGGTAAGCGTAAGTTTGTTTTTTATGTGTAAGAGTCTGTTTCTGTTTTGTAAATAAGTTCATTTGTATTATTTTTTTAGATTCCACATGTGACACCATATGATACTTGTCTTTTTCTGATTTAAGTCACTTAATATGATAATCTCTCGGTCCATCCATGTTGCTGCAAATGGCCTTTTTCCATTCTTTTCTATGATGAATATTCGATCACCTCTATGGCCAGTTTCTTTCTCAAGCTCCCAAACAGCAGCTGTTTCTGGGCTTTCCTTACCCTCTGTGACACCGGCAGAGAATTCCGGGCAGTTGCCTCCATATATTGAAATCCTCACCCCAAAAGGTGAGGAGGGGGCTTGGACTCTGGATCAACTAAAGGAGAAGCAGTGACAAAACAGGGTCAAATCCTAAGGATACAGAGCCGAAAGGGAGCTTAGAGATCACACAGTTCCAAGTTTCTCAGTGCACGGGTGAGAAAAGTTCTATCCCAGGTAAATTGTTCAAAGCCACAGAGTTCCAAGAAGACGATGGTATATATGTATCTATATGTATGTGTGTATGTGTACGAGAGACAAACATTGTTATAAAGGCAGGTGCCAATGAGGACTTTGCTAGGTTTAACTCAAGGTGTCTTAATATGGAAATGTAAGTTTAATGATAGCTATAGTTAAATGAAGCTAGGAACACATAAGAATTAAGATGGGAGAAGGCCTTCTAAATGGTGAATATACGTTTGCTGAGAGTAGATTATGAATCTCTGAACTTATTTTCTTGAGCAGCCGGTGAGAAGGGCAGCTGGTGAGGTGGTGACCTCATGGAAGTGTGTTCCTGATGGTGAGTGTCTGAAATTAGGGTACATGTCCAATAGAACATTCTGGCAGGAAATACGGGGATGGCAGTTTTTATGCCAAAACTGTCCTTTATTATTTTAAGAAAGAAATGCCTACTTTTTCAATGTCTCTAGTACTAATTTGCCCAAACTTGGTCTATCAAGCATTTATAAAAGATGGTGTGTAGTCCACGAATCGACTGGGTTAATTTTTGACCCTACTCTACCCTACTGTGGTTAAACACTATCAATTTTCTTTTTTTTTTTTAATTTTATTTTATTTTTAAACTTTACAATATTGTATTAGTTTTGCCAAATATCGAAATGAATCTGCCACAGTATACCTGTGTTCCCCATCCTGAACCCTCCTCCCTCCTCCCTCCCCATACCATCCCTCTGGGTCGTCCCAGTGCACCAGCCCCAAGCATCCAGTATCGTGCATCGAACCTGGACTGGCAACTCGTTTCATACATGATATTATACATGTTTCAATGCCATTCTCCCAAATCTCCCCACCCTCTCCCTCTCCCACAGAGTCCATAAGACTGATCTATACATCAGTGTCTCTTTTGCTGTCTCGTACACAGGGTTATTGTTACCATCTTTCTAAATTCCATATATATGCGTTAGTATACTGTATTGGTGTTTTTCTTTCTGGTTTACTTCACTCTGTATAATAGGTTCCAGTTTCATCCATCTCATTAGAACTGATTCAAATGTATTCTTTTTAATGGCTGAGTAATACTCCATTGTGTATATATACCACAGCTTTCTTATCTATTCATCTGCTGATGGGCATCTAGGTTGCTTCCATGTCCTGGCTATTATAAACAGTGCTGCGATGAACATTGGGGTACACGTGTCTCTTTCCCTTCTGGTTTCCTCAGTGTGTATGCCCAGCAGTGGGATTGCTGGATCATAAGGCAGTTCTATTTCCAGTTTTTTAAGGAATCTCCACACTGTTCTCCATAGTGGCTGTACTAGTTTGCATTCCCACCAACAGTGTAAGAGAGTTCCCTTTTCTCCACACCCTCTCCAGCATTTATTGCTTGTAGACTTTTGGATCGCAGCCATTCTGACTGGCGTGAAGTGGTACCTCATAGTGGTTTTGATTTGCATTTCTCTGATAATGAGTGATGTTGAGCATCTTTTCATGTGTTTGTTAGCCATCTGTATGTCTTCTTTGGAGAAATGTCTATTTAGTTCTTTGGCCCATTTTTTGATTGGGTCATTTATTTTTCTGGAGTTGAGCTGTAGGAGTTGCTTGTATATTTTTGAGATTAGTTGCTTGTCCGTTGCTTCATTTGCTATTATTTTCTCCCATTCTGAAGGCTGCCTTTTCACCTTGCTAATAGTTTCCTTTGATGTGCAGAAGCTTTTAAGTTTAATTAGGTCCCATTTGTTTATTTTTGCTTTTATTTCCAATATTCTGGGAGGTGGGTCATAGAGGATCCTGCTGTGATGTATGTCGGAGAGTGTTTTGCCTATGTTCTCCTCTAGGAGTTTTATAGTTTCTGGTCTTACGTTGAGATCTTTAATCGATTTTGAGTTTATTTTTGTGTATGGTGTTAGAAAGTGTTCTAGTTTCATTCTTTTACAAGTGGTTGACCAGTTTTCCCAGCACCACTTGTTAAAGAGATTGTCTTTAATCCATTGTATATTCTTGCCTCCTTTGTCAAAGATAAGGTGTATATATGTGTGTGGATTTATCTCTGGGCTTTCTATTTTGTTCCATTGATCAATATTTCTGTCTTTGTGCCAGTACCATACTGTCTTGATAACTGTGGCTTTGTAATAGAGCCTGAAGTCAGGTAGGTTGATTCCTCCAGTTCCATTCTTCTTTCTCAAGATAGCTTTGGCTATTCGAGGTTTTTTGTATTTCCATACAAATTGTGAAATTATTTGTTCTAGCTCTGTGAAGAATACCGTTGGTAGCTTGATAGGGATTGCATTGAATCTATAAATTGCTTTGGGTAGTATACTCATTTTCATTATATTGAGTCTTCCAATCCATGAACATGGTATATTTCTCCATCTATTAGTGTCCTCTTTGATTTCTTTCACCAGTGTTTTATAGTTTTCTATATATAGGTCTTTAGTTTCTTTAGGTAGATATATTCCTAAGTATTTTATTCTTTCCGTTGCAATGGTGAATGGAATTGTTTCCTTAATTTCTCTTTCAGTTTTCTCATTATTAGTGTATAGGAATGCAAGGGATTTCTGTTAAACACTATCAATTTTCTGAAAGGCACTAAAACACTGAACATCTGAAACACTCTGGTCTCTCTGGAGGTCTATAGGAGGAAAAACACTGCTTATGGTACTAGAGGCTGTTGGACAATACAAAAGAAGTTTATAAATAAGTCAGTTCATATGTTCAAAGAGATTATATTCTGGCTGGAATAGTAGACATAAAACATTATCATCCTTATCCCTATCATCACTCGAATACATGCTGTGGAGAGGTGCCATAGAGATGCTTCATGTATATTATTATATTTAATACTCACATTGACCTGTTGGAGGTATCCACGATGGCCCTGTTTACAGATGAGAAAACAGCTCCAGAGATACCTCTGGCCTGGCAGTGGCTGAGTCAGACCTGCAAATGAAAGTTTATTTGACTTTAGAGCCTGTGATTTCTTCTATCATTGCACGCTGCCCTCACAGGAATGCCTGAAAGCAAAACACCATGATTCATTGCCCACCTGATTAATAGGGACAGAACTGGCCCCAACATGGAGTAGATTTGTCCTTGGCTGCAGCTGCTATTTATCATGCCTGACTTTGGATTCAGTAGACCAAGTTCTCACCCTCACAATGTGATCTGTGTGGGAGACACCTATAGACTAGAAATGTCAGTAGAAGCCATGCAGCCTGTAACTTGTTATTATGTGTGTTAAAGACAAGCTAGAGAGTAGTGTCAACAGTGGGTCTAGTCTGTAGATTAGGAATGTATTAGATTTGAGCATGTTATCTTTCCCTGTTACAAACCTGCATTTCTAGGCAGGAATAAAGACGTATTCCTAGTCTTAGTTGCACTGCACACACAGGGATGGAGGGCCACTACCTTTGTCTTAGGAAGCTAAGTCTCACTGGAGACAGACATGGGGTTGCCAGGTTTAGCAAATAAAAAATACATGGCACTCAGTTAACTATTACTTGGGACATATTTACACTAAAAAAATCTGAAATTCAGATTTTACTAGGCACCATGTATATTATTTGGCACCCTTGGCAGACAAAAAAATCCACCACACCCCACAAAAGATGGCGGCTCTAATGGCTGTGCGTACAAAGCTCCATAGACACCCAAGAGAAGGAATGCTCTTCCCTGTCTGGGATCGTGGAGGGAGGCTTCACATGACTGTGTGGACTCACTTGAAGGAATAGTGTGTTTGTTAATGATGTTGAAGAATGTTTGGCAGGCAGAGATGCAAGGAGGCAATTTCAAATGCAGGGAAGACTACAGAGCTTGACATAATGATAATGCCTGGAGTCCTTGGACAATGGGAGGAGGGCAAACATGAGCATTAGGGCCAGATCATGAGGGTTTTGGCAGAAAGATGAATGATTCACAATTTCATTCTGCCGTCAACAGGAAACCATTCCACTTCTTGTTTTTTTTTTCTTTCATATAATCAGAGTTTGGTTACATTTTCACAAAATGGAAGCCACAGACCCATGAGACCATGAGAGATAATTTCAAGTAGTAATTTCTGATGATTTGGGGTGGTATGGGGAATGTGGTATTAAATAGCTTTGACACAGGGAGAATGCTATTTTTTTTTGCTGTTCAATTTAAACCCCTTAATTTTATTTTTATGTGTACATAAAAATTAATAGGCAATACTTCCCTTGTGGCACAATGGATAGGAATCTGCCTGCCAATGCAGGGGACATGGGTTCAATTCCTGGTCTGGGAAGATTCCACATGCCGTGGAGCAACTAAGGCCATGAGCCACAATAACTGAGCCCAAGGGCTACAACTACTGAAGCCTGCATGCCTAGAGCCTGTGCCCCGAAACAAGAGAAGCCCCTGCACCCCAACAAAAAGTAGCCCCTGCTTGCCATAACTATAGAAAGCCCACACAGCAACGAAGTCTCAGTGCAGTCAAAAAATCATAGTAATTTTTAAAAATAGTTTTTATTTTTTTATTGAAGGATAATTGCTTTACAGCATTTTGTTGTTTTCTGTCAAGCCTCAACATGAATCAGCCATAGGTATACATATATCCCCTCCCTTTTGAACCTCCCTCCCATCTCCCTTCCCATCCCACTCCTCTAGGTTGATACAGAGCCTGTTTGAGTTTCCTGAGCCATACAGCAAATTCCCGTTGGCCATCTATTTTACACGTGGTAATGTAAGTTTCCATGTTACTCTTTCCATACATCTCACCCTCTCCTTCCCTCTTCCCATGTCCATAAGTCTTTTCTTTATGTGTGTTTCTCCAATTGCTTCCCTGTAAATAAATTCTTCAGTACCATTTTTCTAGATTCCGTATATATGCATTAGAATACAATATTTATCTTTCTCTTTCTGACTTACTTCACTCTGTACAATAGGTTCTAGGTTCATCCAGTTCATTAGGACTGACTCAAATGTGTTCCTTGTTACGGCTGAGTAATATTCCATTGTGTATATGTATCACAACTTCCTTATCCATGCATCTGTTGATGGACATCTAGGCTGCTTCCATGTTCTACTGTTGATGGACATCTAGGTTGCTTCCATGTTCTAGTATGGAAGCTGTCCAGTGTTGGAGAAGACTCTTGAGAGTCCCTTGGACTGCAAGGAGATCCAATCCATCCTAAGGAAATTGGTCCTGAATATTCATTGGAAGGACTGATGCTGAAGCTGAAGCTCCAATACTTTGGCCACCTGATGCAAAGAACTGACTCATTTGAAAAGACACGGATGCTGGGAAAGATTGAAGGCAGGAGGAAAAGGGGATGACAGAGGATGAGATGGTTGGATGGCATTACCGACTTGATGGGCAGGAGTTTGAGCAAGCTCTGGGAGTTGGTGATGGACAGGGAAGCCTGGCATGCTGCAGTCCATGCGGTTGTGGAGTGTCGGACACAACTGAATGACTGAACTGATGTTAAAACTGAGAAACCAGCACAGGTATGTTACTGTGGACTAAGCCCCAGATTTTACTTACACTTCATCATTTTTCCCATTTATGCCCCTTTTCTGCTCTAGGCTCCCATTCAGGGTACCATGTTGCATTTAGCTTCGTGTCTTGTGGGTCTCCTCTGGTCTGTGCCCTGGGCTGGATGTCAGAGAATTAGAGGTGAGAAAGATAACATGCTCCCATCCTATGGAAATGTTTCAGCCTAAACACTGTAAGGGTCAAGATAAGCAACTCAAGGTTCAACAGAGATCAAGAAAGCTGGTACCCCTCACCGCTCCCTTCTGCTATCCTTCTCCTGTTTGTCCTTTCCTTAGTTGGTACTTGCATTTCAAGGGACTGAGATCACCTTATCATTCAGAAGAAGTACAACAATCTTTTTATGAGTGCTTTTAACCTTTTGCTCTTGAGCTAACATTTAATTGGGAGATCAAGGAGGCCTAGTATTCCAGGTTTACATCATCGTACATTTTAACATCTTTGAAATGGATATGTCTCTGACAAGAAGTGGCATCTCATAATCTTAGTGGACCAGGTGGCAGGTCTGACTTGGATTGTCACTGCGTGTGCACAGACTTGGCCGGAGCTGTTCATGTGTGGTCACCTGAATAGAAGCATTGTTGATGCCCTAGGAGTTTTTAATTGCAGTTTAAAATGTCTTTTAAAAGAATACACTGTCAGCATTGAAGTGAAAAGTTATTATAGATGCAGAACGACCTGAACACACAGCAGGAGGATGTACATTTGGGACCCATGAAGGTCAAACAGGAGGGAAGGGAGCAGGGCTTAAGAATGGTATAGCCAAGGACATGACATAAACTGATTAGAACCAAATAGGTAAAACATGGCAAACAGCTTCCATCAGACCTTAAGCCTCAGTATATGCTCATTGTAACACATCAGCAAGCTAAATGACACACCCACAGGCACCATGACAGATCCAAGGTCAACCGTAAACATCAAAAAGTGGGTGGTGACACAATTCCTGGAAATCCCCACCCCTTTTCCAAAGTAGCTGGAATACTCCTACCACTCATTAGCCTTTGAAGTTACCCACCCCCATAAAAACTGACAACTTTATGCTTTCATGCTGCTCTCACCTTCAGAGATGGCTCACACTCTGTCTCTGAAGTGTTTCTCTCTAAATAAAACCACTTCTTACCTATCACTTTATCTCTTACTAAATTCTTTCTGTGAGGAGACACCAAGAGTCTGAGCTTCAGTAAGTCCGTATCCCAGTTAAAGGACTGTGGGTTCAAGTCCCAAACATAGTTAAACAGTTTCAACATCATGTTGGTAGCTTGAAATCTACCAAGTATTTACACCTCAGAAACTGGCAATCACTACAAACTTCTTCCACCCAGGGAGCCCATTAAACATTTACTCATACATGTCTACTTACAGGATTGTTGCAAATGTTAAATGAGGTGACGGATGCAAAGGACTTGAAACTGAGCAGGATCCCATGGGGCTCCTGGGCACAAAAACGTTTCTGTGTCCCCTATTTCTTGTTTGTAGGAAATAGGCTTCATTCACCCTCCATGCCCTCTCCTGAGTTCCAAACGGCAGGTTCAAAAGTTGCTAATAAGGGAAAGAGACAAGGGAGGAGCAGCCAAGAAACAAGAGCGCAGCCTTGGGGCAGGGTCCTGGTTCCCCCTCAAGGGATACACACAGCAATGTGAGCTGCTTTACAGATACTGAAACCCCACCAGGTGGGAAAAGTTAACTGTATGCTGCCCACAAGCACAAAGACCCCAGGCCAGTTGCAACTAGAAGGCTGATGATGCTGACTTCCAATTATCTCACCACCAACCGATCAGAAGAATGTCCATGAGCTGATCACACCCTCCTCTTTGAACAATTACTATAAAATTCCTCACTACCCTCTCCAGGTCAGGATGCATAGTTTTGAGGGCATGGCCTCCTTTGCCTGGTAAAGCAATAAAGCAGTTTTTTTTTTTTTTTTTTTCCTGCTTCACCCAAAACTCTGTCTCTAAGGTTTCATTTGGTATTGGTGTACAGAGGCCAAATCTCAGCTACAGGCTTGGCATGTTGCCTAGCACATAGTAAGTATTTATACATGTAACCATAGCTGTATACACCTTGCTTTCTTTTATGCAATGACATGGTTCCAATACAAGGTGATGCACTGGAGAAGAATTTTGTACCACAAACAATGGCTCAACTGGGAAGAGTCTGCTATATATTTGGAGTGCATCAAGCCAATAAGACTTCTATATGTTTCTTGATTGCTATGATAGATCCCGTCTTCTGCCATCTCTGGAAAACCTTCTCACTGAAGTGGTATTACTTAGCTGTGCAAGGCTAAAAGAATGGAAATGACACGATCTCTGACAGCACAAGAGTTTTGACGATTTTTGCAGTGAGATTGCGATATGGAATTCAACCTGTAAAGCATCAGGAGAGCGATCAATAGAACACCACAATGTTTGCTGGAAATAAAAACACAACACATTCACTGTGGCCTTTTAAAACACTGCAAGTGTATTTTGTCTTGGAGATCAGCTTACATGAATTCTCGAATCTTTTCTTCCAGTTTTTTAGCATCAGCTCCACAAAGTTCAAAAATCTGTTCACAAATACACAAAGGTGAAATATTTATTGGTTCAAATATGGCAAAGATGGAGCTTTGTGGAATTTTGTTCCTGTTTATAAATTTATCCACTACTCATTTCCATCATCTGCAAGATAGAAATTAGATAAACTTTAGATAGAAATACACATTAAGACACTAAATTTCTGATGTTTTATTTGGCACCTTTTCAAAATTGCTTATGCTAACAGATTTATGTAATTTTCCATGATATTCCTCTAAACTAAGATCTAAAATATATCATGTTGCTGGAAATGAGGAAAGCTGATCATTGAAACTTCTCAGGGCATTTATACACTGATCTTGAGGGCTTGCTAATTCATATACATGATCCCCTAAAGTTAAGTAGCTTGTGATTTCCCATGCCCTGACTTTAGTTCAGGTAATAATAATGATTCTAAGAAGCACATTTTCTTTTCAGTTTTTCACATCTCTGAACTAGGATGGTGCATCTATCAATGAACACCTTATATCTGATGAAATATGGAAGTTAAAGACCCTTACTCTTCATGATCAGTTCTGTACCAATTGCTTGAGGTGGGTTGGAGAAAAGGAAGAGTGTGGGTAAACTGAAGCTGAGATTTGGTGAAGACTTGAGTTTCTAGTGAGGGAGGTTTCAGCAGCCAGAAATGGTGTTAGGACTTTGGGGGTAGGGGTTAGAAAAGTCTAGAACTACTTTCAGTGCTCAGTGTGCAACAGGGAAGATATTACGCCCACATCTAATGATTCTGCTTCCCAGGTAGCAGCATGGCGCCTGTGGGCATCATGGTTCATTCTATTTCTTGAAAGTCAACCCCACTCTTGTGCCTCTGTCTTGATCCCATTTCACTTACCGGCTCGCTCAGGGATCCACTTCTATAACAGCAAATTGCTCTTTTGATTCTCGAGAATAGGGTTACCTAAGTGTGGGTGCAGAATTTCATGTTTTATCTGGGTTGTCTGGTTTGTAGCCATCTCCTCTATAACTAGTTCTCTCGGCCTTGGCCACCAGGGGAGGAAGGTGTCAGAAAGGATCTGCAAAAGGCTCTTTCTTAAGAGCCAGTGGCAGCTGGATGGAGCCTCTAGGGCATCATGGGAGTCTCATGCTCCTCTCAGGCTAGGGGAGGTACCAAGCCAAGAAGTCTTGGCAGTAACATAGGTAGGACTTGGTCACCTGAATGACCAGCTTGGCCAGGGGTAGAAAAAGGATGGTAAGCTTAGCCAACTGACCAAAGTACTGAACCCATTGCCAGGAAACTCCTGGTCAAGATGAGGCAAAGGAAGCCAGCCTTTGCCTGCTTGGCATGCTCCATGAAGCGGGGGGCTGGGAGCTGGGAGCTTGGGCATGCTTTTTTCACTCTTTTCACTTGGGGATATTAGGACTTCCTAGACAGCTCAATCTGGTCAGAAAGGAACTTTGTCCCTGGTCTCTAACTGATGCTGGGGTGGAAAGCGGGGTGGGAGAGGCTTGGGGTTCACTCCAGTCTCAGTCTGTTTTTCCCCCTGTTTTTAACTATGTTTGCAGTGGCTCCCACTTATCCTTCCTTGTGGCTTCTGTCCAAGGTTCCTCCTGAGTCTCTATCCTCTACTCCTCTGCTTCAGGAGTGGCTTGACTCCAGTGAAGGCACACGTAATAGCTGAGCAGAAGAAAGGCGCTGGCAAAGAAGGGATGAGAAGTTCCCAAGGTGTGTCTGTTCCCCATTGTCCGCTGCCACGTAATTCTAGACAGTGCCCCGCACCCCCGGTGCTCTAGAAGATGCTGTTTTATCATTCTTAGGGCAATGATTCTAGTAGATCTGATTCTGACTCCTTATTTTAGGATCTCCCCCACTGCCAAAAAGCAGCATGGAGCCAAAGAGTTTGGGGGCCCCTAAAAATGGGCTTCTCTTTTTGGATGAGAGTTCCCTGAATAGAGGGGTGGCACAATCCGTAGGGGTATTAGAAGCAGGAGGGCTCACCTCGAAGGGAGATTTCCAGGGAGGGGTGATTTCCATGACCATAGGGATTGTGGTATGCCCATGCTATGACTTGGGCACCCAGAAGCCACAAATGCGCTAAGAGTCTTGGCAACCGTGGAATTTGACTCCTCTTTCTTCTAGATACATTGAATCTAATACAGGGCCACCATCACCTACCCAGACATCTGAGCCAGGAAACCGAGGCCACTTAAAATATTCATATATATTCAGAACATCGCACAAATGACAGCATACAGCTTGGCGAGTTATTACAAGAGAGAGCCCACTCGTATAACCATGTCCTGATCAAGATGTAGATGTAGCTTAGCTCCTCGCTCCCAGGCATTGCCCTGTGCCCAAAGCCAAAGTCTACTCCAGACTTTTCACCACAAATGGGCTTGGTCTGTCTTTGAACTTTTATAAATGGAATTCTATAGTATGTTGTGTGTATTCTTTTGCACCTGGCTTCTTACTCAACATGATGTTTCTGAGATTTATCTGTGTAACGGCCATACATTCATTTTCAGCTTTTTTTTTTTTTTAGTATTCTATTGCATGACTATAACACAGTTTATCCACCTGGGCTATGACCCAGAGTGCTGCTAGGAACATCCTTTGTGCAGACATCTTTGGGGGCATATGAACACCCATTCTTGTTGCATTCTGTAGTTTACCTGAAAGGGGGGGATTACTGAGTTCAGCTTTTATAGGAGTTACCCAACAGGTTTTCAAAGAGATTGCATCAGTGTAAACTCCACCAGCAGGGGATAAGTGTTCTGCTTGCCCCACATGCTTGACAGCACTTGGTACTGCCAGTCTTCTTCATGCTAACCATTTGGTGGCTTTAGGTGACATTGAATTTGTGTCTGAATCCCATGGTTTTTACCCAATCAACTTTCCCCTGGATTTTAGCAACAGCTTACACTTTGCTTTTTGGAAGGAATGATGCTAAAGCTGAAATTCCAATACCATGGTCACCTCATGCAAAGAGTTGACTCATTGGAAAAGACTCTGATGCTGGGAGGGATTGGGGGCAGGAGGAGAAGGGGACGACAGAGGATGAGATGGCTGGATGGCATCACCAACTCGATGGACGTGAATTTGAGTGAACTCCGGGGGTTGGTGATGGACAGGGAGGCCTGGCGTGCTGCAATTCATGGGGTCGCAAAGAGTCGGACATGACTGAGCGACTGAACTGAACTGAACACTTTGTTTCCTTCTCCAGTCTTATGCCCCTGAGACTTCTTCCCCTCAAAGCTCAAAAACACAAATCCTGCCATGCTATTTTTCTTTGTGAAATTCTTGAGTGTTTTTCCATCATCATAAAATTCAAGCTTCTTACAGGGATTCCTTGATTTTATCTTTTCCACCTCCACTGTCGCTCTCTACCATAAACTGGACTCAAGCAAAAATTTATAGCTGGATTTGTTACTTAATAAGTGCCTACTCGATCCAGACATACAATGAACAAAACAAGACAAAATCCCACCACAGAGCTCATATTCTAGCGATAATTAAATACTCTTGGTGTATGATTACCAAATAATTCCTGACCTCATACCAGAGATACTTTATAAGTCTCTGCTTCTGCTCATCTTTAATCACTTGCTAAACTTAGTAATCCTTTACGATTTAACTCATGAAGGCTTCTCTGAAGTCTTTTTCTGTCATCTCAGAGTAGCCAGTGCAATTCCAGAATCCAAGAGTTGATTTTATTACCCATCTTCTCCGCTAGACCAAGGATGGGGACTATATTTCTCCTCCACAGTTTTAGTATCTAGCTCAGAACCTTACCCAGAGTAGGGGCTCTATTAGAATGGTATTAACCCTGAAGTGAATGAGCTAAGTTGAATCCTGGTCTTTGAGGGCCGGGTCCAAGACTCAGTGCTAAGTTTGAGGGATTAGGTGTTACCTATCTTATTCTTTCTTTGTCCAGTCTGACAAAGGCAAACATTATCTTTGTGTCTTCCTGTCTAGCACAGGTCTTTGCATACAGGAGTTTAATAAATGTAGGTAACAGATGAGGAGCCGTTTACTGATAAGGGCTCATTTCACAAGTAGCTTTCTTTCGAAGGGATATATTTGCAAGGCCATTAATATCTAATTTCTGCCCAAAATATTTTTTCATTTTAACCTGAATGTTTAGTTGTACCTCTCAAAGTATGCTCTACATTGAAGCATTAAGAAGTAGTGTTAACCTTGGTCTTCTCAACGTCTTCATTTTTCTTGTACAGCTGCCACCCTAGTAATGACTGCTAATGAAAATTTCAAGCTCCAGTTTGCAAAGACCAGTGGAATATGTGGTGGTTGTTCATGCATTAGAGAACCACCAACTACATCCAACAATCAGTGCAAAGAAAAACCCCAGGGTTTCCTGGTGGTCCTGTGGCTAAGACTCTATGCTCCCAATGCAGAGGGCCCAGGTTCCATCCCTGGTCAGGGAAGTAGATTCTATATGTCACAACTAAAAGTTTACCTGCCATAACTAAAGATTCTGCGTGCCTCAACTAAGACCCAGCACAGCCAAATAAATAAATAAATAGAAAACCCAAACTTTCGTTATGGACATTTTCAAACATATACAAAAATAGAGAATAATAACATGAACACCACCCCCCCCCCATTTACCCACCACCCAGGTGCAACCAGAGGCAGTTTTTTATGCCAAAGACAAGCAATCACCTATAAAGAGTTTATTCCTGCCACTGGGAAAATGTAAGCGTGCTGGTGAGGCAGTGACTTCTAAGAATATACATCAAAGAGTCTGGCTAGTGATGTCCTTATAGAATAAGTATAAAATACTTTGATCAGTTGATACACAACTGAATGAATACTGAAGTTACATTTGGACCACTTGTGTGAAAGTTCAACAATTTCAGACATCTGTAGTTAGAAACAACAGCAGCAGCATAAAATTCTCAAAGCAACAGCAACAACCAACATAAACCAAAAAGCCCAACCAAACTAACCCACACAAGATACTTCTTGGGGGATGGGCTGTGGAAATACTTGTATGAACAATTCAAGTTTATAATTGAAATAGCATGATACTCTTTTTCTTCTGAGACATTATATGTGATTAATAAAATGAAAAGGGTATATCCAACAAAGGAATGTTTGAAAGTACCTCAGCCTTCTACTGAGAGGTGGATAGGGTTAATTACAGTTGGTTCCTATCTTGGCTTTTTTCTCTGACTCTCTGACTCCAGCCACACTCATTCTTTCCTCAGAACCATCTGCATCTTATTGCAGGTATTTGCACACTTCCTCTTTCACTTTCACAACACCCAGGGCAGACTCTGCAAATGCAAGCAGGTAAATTAAGGTTTTTGGAGCTGAGCAAAATCTAACCAAGAAGACACAGCCTCTTTGAAATAGTCTGTTTCACACAACTTGAACTTACTTGCACCTGAATTTAAGAAAAAAGCATATAAAGTAATCTGTTAGCTAATCTTTCCTTAATCTATACTGGCCCTTTTCTCAACTTGTTCCAGTAGTGAGATTTTGATAACATACTAATTCACTTTCATTTTCCTGTAGTAGAGTTAGAAACTGCCTATGCACCTGTTTCTCAGTACACTGGTGGCGTGAACACTTTTTCGGTGAGGGACCCGGTAATACCCATCTTAGGTTTTATGGGCCATATGGTCTCTGTCGAAACTACTTAAATGAACTCTCTGTACTATCTGCAACTTTTATGTAAATCTACATTTTTTTGTCTATAAATCTATAAAGTTATATAATATTGAAAATACAGTATAATTTTTATAATGATAATGCAGCAATAAACTTCCTTTTACTGAAGAAAAATCTACTCAAGTTATTAGGAGAACCACTGACTAAAACTACCCCAGCTGGCTAGGCATGATAGTAACAACTTGGGTGAGTTATCTTATGACAGGAGGTCCTGGTAAGGAATGTGGTACTAACAAGCTACATCAGCCAGAAGAATTTGGGAAAGGTCTAAAGGAGAGAAGAGATGCCAGTTCATATGTCCTACCAACCTCCCAGAATCCTTCTCACTGACTCCATCTTGGCTGAGAGATACACGTGCCACCAGGAAAAACCCTGAGTCATAATGATTGGCCAGAGACAACCCGGAAACTAACTCTATTACCATAAAACCTGAGACTGTGAGTCACATCAAAGAGCAGTGCTCCTGGGTTCCCTTACCTTCCTGCTCTCTGCTCAGGCGCCCCTTCCCAATCAAATCTTTTGCTTTTCAACACATGCATCTCCTCAGACAATTCATTTCCAAGTGTTAGACAAGAGGCCACTCTCAGGCCCTGGAAGGGGTCCCCCTTCCTGCAACAAAAACAGCTATTGTAGTGCAAAGGTAGCTGTACATAATTAAACAAATGGGCCTAGCTGTGTCCCAGTAAAACTGAGGGTCAGATTTGTCCCTGGGGCCATAGTTTGCCAAGTATGAATAACTATGCCATCAACTGAAGCTGCCTGAAAGTCAGTCACTCAGGATAAGGTGGCTTTCTGTTGGAGGGGAAAAAAGAGGCATGAACCTAGTGTTGTAGGAATTTATGTTAAGCTACATTGAAAGTATGACAAGTGATTTTGGACTCTGGCCAGAGAAAATGTTATCCTGCCCATTACTGGAAGAGTGGGAGGGAATTTTGTTCTTGGGGATAAAAATAGTTTTGGAGCCATTCCTTTCAATGGCATATACTATTGTTTTTATGTCTCTATTAAGCAATCTGCTCAACTGTCCAGCATTGGGAAAATATACCTGTTCACTATATTCCTTCACTTTCTTCTCCCTAAGTTCAAAGGTAAGCTTATCAGCTGAGCCAAGACAAAGGAATGAGCTCATGCCTGTCCTCCTCTTCCTTTTAGGAGTGTCTACTCAAGGGACAGGTCTGTCCCCTTCTGGAAAGCATGTTGGAAGTAAGCCTAATATCTGCCTTTTAAAGATAGCTCTGAAAAGCTATCACCCTCCCTTTGGGGGCTAAATAGTTACAAAAAGCAGCTTCCCTTTGGCTCAGATGGTAAAGAATCTGCCTGCAAGGCAGGATACCCAGGTTCATTCAGGGTCAGGAAGATTCCTTTGGAGGGTGGAATGGCTATCCATGCCAGTATTCTTGGCTGGAGAATTCCATGGACAGAGGAGCCTGGCAGGCTACAGTCCACAGGGTCTCAAAGAGTCGTTCACAACTGAATAACTAACACTTTTTTTTCACCATTACAAAAACAGTAGTATTTCCTCCACCTGGGCGGGTTAACTGTGTCCTCTGCAGTTCCAGATTCACCCATAGATGGGTCATCTCAAGGTCTAGGTTCCAAGAATCTAGTGGAAAGTCTTTTGACATGGATCTAAGCCATGTTCTTCAATTACCACAATTTAGCACTTTATTACTTTTAATAAAGATGACACTTCAATTTTCCACATGAATCCATGTGAGAACAAAGGTTAATGTAACAGGGCTGGTTGCTTATTCCTGGTGTGTCTCCAAGAGAACCATGACTTCACTAAGTCCTGGGGACTGTGGTCCTCCAAGTGTTTCTTGCGTGAGTGATGGATGATTTTGTAGTATATATCTCTAGAGCAATGGACTATGCCATTGCTGGCTTATTAAGCTGCTTTGCATAAACATCTATAATGATGATGAGCACCTAGTTTTACTGCTGAGTTTCCATTGTTATGGCTGGTTGTGAAGCAATGGTTGCTTAGCAAGTTATGTCATTGTGACCAGTCCCCATATAAAAGAACTCAGACCCAGAGACTCAAAAAGGCATCCCTAGGCATAGATATTCCACACATATCCTTGAAGTTCCTGCTAGGGAGTGCTTGTCCAGGGGTACTTAGAAACTTAGGTACTGCTAAGTAGCCCTGGACAAGGAAGAACATCAGAAATTCGTGCTGGACCTTTCTAGACTCCAACAATGCCTATCTTTTTTTCCCTTGTTGCTTTAACTCTATGTTTATTGCTGTAATAAATCTTAGCTATGAATATAACATGCTATTCATTGAGTCTTGTTAAAACTTTTGTGAATCACTGAATCAAACACTCCCTATAATTTCAACAAATTTAAAATTCAGAGAAGAACAGGGCTGGGACTAGGGTGGAAAATTTAAGGGGTGCCAAAAAATGTTAGTAATGAAGATAAATAATATCTTAGTACTTTAAAAAAAGTATTAAAATTTAATGCAAAAAAACCCATGATAAACAAAAGTTCAAATGAAGAAACGTTTCCACCCAGTAAGTGCAGTATCTTGCCTCACCCAAAACCCTGCCCTGGAGAAAAGACATACTACACAAGTAATTACTGCCTTTAAGTTGCTAAAGCTGAGAGCTGTATCTTTAGCAATCTTTAGGAAGGTTGCTAAATGGTGGTAAATAGTTGCTGTACTTCTCTGACTTTCCCTTCATGTTCACTTAGTTCTTGCCTCCTCCAGTCAATTAATCTCTGCCAACACATTAGATGCTCATGGGGCTGATACGTAACCCCTTCTAGGCACTGACACCTCTCAGAGCCCTGAAGACCATGTGAAAGCTCTTTACTTTTTCCCCTCATGCAGAATGCCTCTGTAACTGTGTGGGCTAAGTTGCTTCAGTCGTGTCCAACTCTTTGCAACCCTATGAACAGGAGCACACCAGGTTCCTCTGTCCATGGGACTTTCCAAGCCAGAATACTGGAGTGGATTGCCATGCCCTCCTCCAGGGGATCTTCCTGACGCAGGGATCTAACTTGCATCGTGCATGTCTCCTACATTGGCAGGTGGGTTCTTCACCTCTCTGGCCACCTAAGAAGCCACAATCTATTAAGACTGAAACCACGGGGTAGGTAACTCTAGAATACTAAGATGACTTAGCTTAAATGCATACTGTAGTTACTCAAAGAGCTTTAGAGGCCTCCAATAACCTTTATTTCTATATTTCTATTTACATATAAATTTTCAGGGAGATAGGTACACAGCTAGGTCCTAGGGCTCGAATAATAGCTACACTTCATAGTATACACCAAGTCTAGCGTGAGGCACTTTATTTACATTGTCACAAATTTTCATGATCAAGGTTCAAAGACACATGATGTTGTCGCTATGAAGAATGAAACTGAGCCTAAAGGTGGTTAAGGTACATTCCCAAGATCCTCACTAATAAGAAGCAGACCTGGAATTTAACTTACGATCATTTGATTCCAAAGACGGCAAGTCAGCCACAGACATTTTTTTGGAGTGGTGGGTCAATGCTGTTTGTTTTCTTTTTAGGGTGCAGCATATATATATATATATATATATATTTTTTTTTTAATACAAATAAAGTGACAATTTTATTATTTGGAATAAAGTTATGTGATTGCAAACTTCTTCTCCCCCAGCAATATCCAATAAGTCCATCAATACATTGTTTAAATAACCACATTCAAATGCATTAAAATAATGTATTTGAAATCTGATGTCATACATTTTAACGTTTTTATGAAGATGAACAAAGACCATTTGGGAGGGTGATTCTCCAGGGACCACCATTCTCCTCACTTCTACTATCTCATCTATTGTCCCTGCCTGGCCCTTGAAGACGCTGAGTATATGACCACTGCTTCCAACCCTATCCTCTTTCCGGCACCCAGTGGTGCTGCCCACTTGGGATTCTTTTCATCTCTGTGCCTCCTTCAAGGAGGGCGCTTGCTGAAAATGACGTCCGTGTCCTCAGCTGGAGCCCACAATTCACACCCATAAGGGCAAGATCTTCCTCTCACTTAAAATGAGAGCTCAGTTCTTCTGAATTATTCATTTATGAATAACTCATTTATTAGCATCTATGTACTTACATCCCTTCACTCTCAGCTTTCCTAAGTGCTTTGGGAAACCATCTTACTCTTATATCAAAAGATGAAAAAGTTAAAGTGAAAGTTGCTCAGTTGTGTCTGACTCTTTGTGACCCCATGGACTGTCCATGGAATTCTCCAGGCCAGAATACTCAAGTGGGTAGGCTTTCCCTTTTCCAGGGGATTTCCCAACCCAGGGATCGAACCCAGGTCTCCCGCATTGCAGGCAGATTCTTTACCAGCTGAGCCAGAAGGGAAGCCCAGGAATGCTGGAGCAGGTAGCCTATCCCTTCCCCAAGGGATCTTCCTGACCCAGGAATCGAACAAGGGTCTCCCACATTGTAGGCAGATTCTTTACCAACTGAGCTACCAGGGAAGCCCAAAAGATGAAAAGATGGAACCAATTTTTGAGAGTTGGCCCATATTTAAGCAGTTGACTAAGACCTGGCAAATCTCTGTTACTCTTCCTTCTCTACTTCACAGACTTCTACCAATTTCAGTCTGGAACCAATGTTATGAACATAGGGGATCTAGTGATTGGCTTCACAGGCTCACTGAATAGCCTAGCAATATATGCACATTTCAATTTAGATGCATACATATATTCTTATGGAAAGAATTTATAGTCTCCATTGGATTTTAAGAGGGTCTATAAACAAGTTTATGAACTACCCTTAACAGAATATAGTGTAATATTCTGGTCACAAAAATCAGCCAAGATTTTGGGTGTCCCATCTGAAAGACACCAGAGGAATGCATTTTTATTTTTTGTTTTCTTTCTCTTTTTAGTTTTTTTTAAAATTATTTATTTTTAATTGAAGGATAATTGTTTGACAATATCGTGTTGGTTTCTACCACACATTAACATGGATCAGCCATAGGTACACCTATGTCCCCTTCTTTTTGAACCTCCCTCCCACCTCCTACCCCATCCCTCTAGGCTGTTACAGAGCCCCAGTCTGAGTTCGCTGAGTCATACAGCAAATTCCCTCTGGCTATCTATTTCACACTGTAGTGTATATATTTCCATGCTATCTTTCTTTCTTTTTTTAACCACAGTGAATCTTACTGGAACAGCCTATGATGGCCTAGATGAAAACACTCAGGGGCAGAGCAGGAAAGAACAATCCCACTGTATTTATTACCTGGAATTTGCTTTGGCTGGCCTTTGGCCTAAAACTGTGAAATAATTATAGCTGTTGTTTACAGCACATCCCAGCCAGATGTTCACCCAACCTCTGCATGGAAACTTTCAGCAGCAGGGAAGGCCCATTATCCACCATAACCCTAGGTCATGGTTATGTAGCTTCATTTGATTTAGATTTTTAAATTTTTATTTTGTGAATAGTCTATGCGCTTTGTGAATATTTTGAATGAGCAAGACTCAAGAGGCTAAAATAACAAAACCAGGGGCTCTCCTGGTGGCTCAGTGGTAAACAGTCCGCCTGCCAATGCAGGGAAGACAGGTTCGATCTCTGATCTGGAAAGATCCTATATGCAGCAGAGCGACTAATCCTGTGTGCCAAAACTATAGAGCCTGTGCTCTAGAGCCTGGGAGCTGCAACTACTGAGCCCCATGCCTCAACTGCTGAAGCCTGCCTGCCCTAGAGTCTGTGCTCCACAACGAGAAGCCACCGCAACGAGAAGCCCACACACAGCGATCAGAGAGTGGCCCCCGCTTGCCGCAACTAGAGGAAAAAATCTGCACAGCAGCAAAGACCCAGCACAGCCAAAAATAAATAAAAGTATCCAAAAATATATAACAAAACCATTAAAGGATGATCCAGGGTGGAGTTGGCAGTTAGGAAACGCCAGGAAACTGAGGGTAAGGGAGACTACTGTGTTTGAGTAGAAGAGGTAATCCTGAGATTTTTGGCAGCAATGAAAAGAGAGAAACCCAAGGGATTCCCTAAGTCTTCTGGTCTAATGAGAGGAAGCTGATCATATTTTCAAGGGAGGCAAACATTCCCCTAACTCTCAGTCCTATGAGGAATTACCATAAGGTTTTTTATACAGTGTACATTTTAAAAGACATTAATGGACAGTGGCTCTTTGCCAGATGTTTTACCAGAAATGTAAAGACATTTCTCATAACATTTCTTCATAGCAGCTAAATTCTAGGGGTTTTAAAAATACTAGATAAGTAGCAGTTAACTGCTTCAATAAGTCAATTTTCAGTTGTGCCGTGCCAGAAGAAAGAGGAGAACATTTATGGAAGTGGTCTCAGAGAACTGAACTTAGTTTTTCGCCACCCCAGGAAAATGGTGAATGTTACAGGTAGCCTTCCTATTGACAGGTGGGGGTAAATTCACTGGTGGCAGTGCTGGTTGTGGTGGTTTAGTCGCTAAGTCGTGTCTGACTCTTGCAACCCCATGGACTGTAGCTCACCAGGCTCCTCTGTCTATCAAATTTTCCAGGCATGAATACTGGAGTAGGTTGCCAATTCCTTCTCCAGGGGATCTTCCGGACCCAGGAATCAAACCTGAGTCTCTTGTATCTCCTGTATTGGCAAGTGGGTTCTTTACCAGCTGGATCATTGGGGAAGCCCAAAAGATTTATAATACTGTGTCTATATATCTCTCCCACCCCATTTTTTTTGATGCCTTTGTCTTTTGCACAGAAGATTGACATTTTTTGTCAGTTGGAACCAGCATTACAAATCTTTTCCACAGGTTTTCAAATGATATCTCAATTGCTACAGATATGAATCCTTCTGGAGATATGATTACATATACACACAAACAAAAAAATTTGGAAAACTCAGCAGTGGCCACAGGACTGGAAAAGATCAGTTTTCATTCCAATCCCAAAGAAAGGCAAGTCTAAAGAATGTTCAAACTACTGCACAATTGCATTCATTTCACATGCTAGCAAGGTAATGCTCACAATTCTCCAAGCCAGGCTCAACAGTCCATGACCCAGATGTACAAGCTGGATTTAGAAAAGGCAGAAGAACCAGAGATCAAGTTGCCAACAGCCACTGGATCACAGAAAAAGCAAGAGAATTCCAGAAGAACATCTACTTCTGCTTCATTGACAATGCTAAAGCCTTTGACTGTATGGATCACAACAAACTATGGAAAATTCTTAAAGAGATGGGAATGCCAGAATACCCTACCTGTCTCCTGAGAAATCTGTATGCAGGTCAAGAAGTAACAGCTAGAACTGGACAAGGAACAATGGACTGGTTCAAAATCAGGAAAGGAGTATGTCAAGGCTGTATACTGTCACCCTGCTTATTTAACTTATATGCAGAGTACAGCATGTGAAATGCTGGGCTGGATGACTCACAAGCTGAAATCAAGACTGCTGGGAGAAATATTAACAACCTCAGATATGCAGATGACACCACCCATATGGCAGAAAGTGAAGAGAAACTAAAGAGCCTCTTGATAAAGGTGGAAGAGGAGAGTGAAAAAGCCGGCTGAAAACCCAACATTCAAAAAACTAAGATCATGGCATCTGGTCCCATCATTTCATGGCAAATAGATGGGGAATAAAATGGAAACAGTGGCAGATTTTATTTCCTTGGGCTCCAAAATCACTGTGGATAGTGACTGCAGCCATGAAATTAAAAGACACTTGCTCCTTGGAAGAAAAGCTGTAACAAACCTAGATAGCATATTAAAAAGCAGAGATATCACTTTGCCAATAAAAGCCTATATAGTCAAAGCTGTGGCTTTTCCAGTAGTCAGGTATGATGTGAGAGGTGGACCATGAAGAAGGCTGAGCACCGAAGAATTGATGCTTTTGAATTGTGGTGCTGGAGAAGACTCTTGAGAGTCCCTTGGACAGCAAGATCAAACCAGCCAATCCTAAAGGAAATCAGTCCTGAATATTCATTGTAAGGACTAATGCTGAAGCTGAAGCTCCAATACTTTGGCCACCTGAGGTGAAGAGCTGACTCTTGGAAAAGATCCTGATGATGGAAAAGATCAAGGGCGTGAGAAGAAGGGGGCCAAAAGAGGATGAGATGGTTGGATGGCATCATTGACTCAATGGACAAGAGTTTGAGCAAACTGCGGGTGGCAGAAGGACAGGGAAGTCTGGCATACTGCAATTTATGAGGTTGCAAAGAGTCGGACATGACTTAGCATCTGAACATTTGATATCATGACATAACATACCAAGTTTTAAAAATTAACTCCATAATCAGCATGCTAATTTAGTGCTATTCAACAAGAAATTCTAGTCTCAAGAAAATTTCTTGGGAGATAAATATCCATGTGATAATCAAAGGCTTGCTGGATGACTCTGCAGTTAGAATACAGGGAGGCAGATCAGCTTAATGGACAGGGTCATTTGACTTTATTTTCCATTAGCTAATCAGCATAAAATTCAAATTGAAGCTCCTTAGTGATCCCTAGAATACAGGTATCCTGTTCCATTAATTCAAAAGGGATCCACACCCTACAGACACCAGTTAAGAAATACTTGATGATAAGAGGTTGCTCCACCCCTAGGGCAGGGCTCTTTTACCTCCAGTAGAACTGAGACCAAACGGGACCAAGTCTTTCCTCAAAAGCATGGCTATGGATTTGCTCCAGAGCCTAAATACAGAATCAACTGAGAATCCAAAGTTTTATTTTTATAAAACAGGGAAAAAACTGTTGAGTAGCAGCAGCCATCAAGCAGTATCATCTGTAAAGAGAAGGAAACCAGAAAGCTGTTCTGAGCTGGAGAGAAAATTTCTCTGAGTCTGATTAATACAAGGATAAAATCAGAAAGGGAGACAAAGCTGGTGGGGGGATGCAGGGGAAAGACAGCAAGATTCACTTGTTCACCCATTCATTCATTTGCTCACTCATTGGTGATGGTTTAGTTACTAAGTAGTGTCTGACTGTTGTGACCCTATGGACTGTAGCCCGCTAGGCTCTTCTCTCCATGGGATTTCCCAGGCAAGAGTACTAGAGTGGGTTACCATTTCCTTCTCCAGGGGATCTTCCCAACCCAGGGATCAGACCTGGATCTCCTGCATTGCAGATGGATTCTTTACCAACTGAGTCACCATCAAACACAAAGTATGTGTTTTCTATAGAGGGGGGATTCTTCTAGGCACTGGGGTTTCAAATCAGACATGAACAACTCCAAGTAATTGGAAGAGAATGAGAATAATGTACGAAGTTAAGATCTGAGTCACACAAAAAATGGGCTTGGGAACATAGGCTGGGTTAAAATCATGGAGAAATTCGACTCAGACTGGAATACAAGGGTCTAGTCTTGATTCTGTAGGTAACGGCAGAGGAGGGGTATAAAAATTTAAATAAGAGGATAACATACATGGAGCAAGGAATTATTTGGAAAAGAAAACAAGAGCTTTGGTGTGAACTTGAGGCTATTGTTTCAGTTAAAGATATTTATAGCTAGAATTAGAACTGGGGGATGAAATTATTAATGGAGAGAGGTAGAATGGAAAAAAGATAGAGCCTTGGAAAACACATGTGAGAACAACTGGAGATAAAGAAGCCAGAGGAAAACCTGGGGAGGAATCAGGGATCAAAGCCAAAAGAAGAGGAAGTTTCCAGGGTATAGAAGCTGATCAGTTAATGCACTTTGGTGTAAGCAAGGGGTACTAGGATTGAGAAACGGGAATTTAAACTAGGTGCAAGAAGATCCTTGGTAACTTTCAAGACCGTAAATGAGGGAATGAGTGGAAAATGAGACTTGGAAGTGGTAAATACATCTAATTCTTTTAAGAGTTAGATTATGAATAAAAGAGAATAGTCTGAGAGAACAGACATATTCATTAGAAATGTTTTGGTTGCAAATGACAGAAAAAGCAACCCAAAGTTTATATAACTGAAGAATTTATGGGGGTAGTTCAGGCTTCAGACATACATAGATTCAGGGTTCCATCAATGCCATGGGCACTCCTTGGGCTGATTCTGCATTCCTCTGTATGGTAGCTTCATTTTTAGGTTCCCTGTGGTGGCAACCCAGCTATAGGAGCTTTAGCACTATATCTTTCCAAGTTCAAATTCAGTGCAATCAAAATAAGAGACTTTTACCGAGTTGCTTAAGCAAAATCCTGGAATTAGCTCTGGTTGGGTTTGGATTGGCTTGACTGGAGTGAAGGGCCCATTCCTGATGGTGATGGAGTTCACTGACTGGTCTACACCTAGAGATGGACCCCTAAGGAAGTATACGGACTAAGGACTAGAAAGGGCTTGGTTTCCTGGAGGAACATCAGAGAACTGCTAACAGGGAATGGAGAATGGTAGCTGGGTAGCAAACAACAGAGTCCAATGACCAGGTTTGAAACAGGATAACTAATGGATAAAGGCAGGGCACAGATGGGAGGGATGCGGTCAAGAGACAGATGGAACTGACTTCAAAGGAGGAAGCATCTTCATTTCTGAGATGGAAGAGAAGAGAAGATAATAAAAGATGACACACAAACAATTTGATAATGTAGGTAAGCGGAGTTGAGAAGGCATGTGTTAAACTGTTTCAATTTTCAAGTAAAAACTCAAGAGAGGAAACAGGTAGTGTTATCTTTTGGGGGAAGAATTATTTAAATCTATTGCCTCAATTATGTTACAGCAAGCACATATGGACAAGCAGAAATTGAAAAAATTCTACAGCTAGCATATCAAATGATCTCATTCTTTATACTGTAGACATAATTTTTTAAAAAGTAAAGTATGAATTTTTTTACTTTATATGTATTCCTTATAACTCTTTTTATTTTATTGAATCTTTTTAATGCATTTCAAAAATTCTAAAACATTTTTATAATTTTGAAAGGTTGCTTTCCATTTATAGCTATTATAAAATATTGGCCATATTCGCCATGTTGTACAATACATCCTTGAGCCTGTCACACCCAACAGTTTGTGCCTCCCACTCCTCTGCCCCTATATTGCACTCCTACCCGTAACCACTAATTTGTTTTCTCTATCTGGGAGTCTGCTTCTTTTCTATTCACAACTCTTTTTAGTTGTATACTCTTTCATAGACTAGATGGGCTTCCCAGGTAGTCCTAGTGGCAAAGAACCTGCTTGCCAATGCAGGAGACGTTAGATGTGCGTGTTTGATCCCTGGGTCAGGAAGATCCCCTGGAGAAGGGCACGGCAACCCACTCCAGTTTCTTGCCTGGAGAATCCCATGGACGGAGGAGCCTGGCAGACTACTCTCCACAGGGCTGCAAAGAATCAGACATGACTGAAGCAACTCAGCACACACATAGACAAGACGTATCATAAATCACTTAGCCACTTGACTAAAAAAAGTCACTTACATTGCTTCCATATTTTGTTAGAAATAATGCTACAATTACCATGCACTTAGATGTTTATTTTTCCATGAGGTATTTTCATCGGCAAAAGTTTCCCCAAATTGGATGGTGTATGAAAGGGAATGAACAGTTTATTCCTCTTAAGTATGTTGCAAAATCACCTTTCATAAGGTACACACAGGTGTCCGTGCTCCCAGTCATATACATTATTACTAGTTTCATTACACAGAGTATTTGAGACACTTCATTCCATTAATATCTTCAAGATAACAACTAACATAACATATCCGTGGGTCAGGAAGGGTCTAAAAAGTTTAGTTGTGTTAATTCACTTCATTTTCAAAACAATCCTATAAGGGAAGGGGAAACTTGCTGTGATTCATGTTTTTACAGATAGAGAAACTAAGATACCAGGAGCTTAGTAAGTAAACTGCTAGGAAATGGAAGAACTGGTTTTTGAACCACAGAAATCTGAATCCAGACCCTGCCTGGTCAACCAGTAGGCCATATTACCTTGTGATTGCTTTTGACTGACATTCACTCAAGTGTTGTTAAAAATGCGTATATATTTGTGCTAGAATTTCACCATGTCTTTTGTTGTAAGGTTATTTTTTAATGGTCATGCCCCCAGAGAGAGGTAAGAGTGGGGTATTTCGTATAGATTTGGACACTTCAAATGGTCTGAATGGGAGATTTCTCACAGTTCATCCCCCCCTTTTTTTAACTCCTTGCCAATATGTAAGTGCAGAAACTAAGAATGGCATTGCTATAAAAATAAGTACAGTTGTTTCATCCATCCAGGATACCTCAGGCCTTTTTTAGACTGATGGCTTTATGATCTATTTCAACCTGCCAGCTACAATAGAAACATACCTTCTTGGTTTGCTTGAACAACTGAAATGTGGGTACTGCTTTGATGTGGTAAGTTTGGGCCAACTCCTAGAAAAGAAAAGAAATGGAATGAAGTCATCATTTTCATATCCTCTTTTTGGACCAAGAATGGTACTTGGTGACATCTCAGGAGGCATGTCTGAGAGCCCAGGGATTGCTGATACTTTACAGATTCTCTTGCCAAGAACTTTCCTAACATATCCTCAAAGCCTCCAGGAATCTTAAAACATAAAGTGACTGTTTCCAGCATTCCTGAGCTTTCTCACTGATGGGCTCTAGGAGCCAAAGCAGAAGGACTGAGGAACGAAATGAGCTCTATTTAAAAGAGCTTGTGAAAGACTGCAGAAGGCCCCAGCAGAGCCCAATATGGAAAGAGTATATTGCAAAGAAGTAAGAATGAGTAAAGGTCTCTTTACAACTCACACTTAGACATGGAGTGGTATATCGTGCATTTTAAGGCTTATGTGTTTCTTTCTTATATGCCTTACACCTTTTCACTGCCCATTTCTGTAAAAGATTTTGTAGCCATGAGATAAGAAAATATATCAGAATCCCAACTGTTCTAATCCATTACAATCTGATTTCAAGTATCACTTTTTTGTTTATCTTGTTTAAGAGTCAAGCGAAAGTTAGCCACCCACAGTTCAGTTCAGCCGCTCAGTTGCCCTTTGTGACCCCACAGACTGCAGCACACCAGGCCTCCCTGTCCACTGCCAACTCCCGGAGTTTATTCAAACTCAAGTCCATTGAGTCGGTGATGCCATCCAACCATCGCATCCTCTGTCATCCCCTTCTCCTCCTGCCTTCAATCTTTCCCAGCATCAGGGTCTTTTCAAATGAGTCAGTTCTTCACATCGGGTAGCCAAAGTATTGGAGTTTCACCTTCAGCATCAGTCCTTCCAATGAATATTCAGGACTGATCTCCTTCAGAATGGACTGGTTGGATCTCCTTGCAGTCCAAGGGACTCTCAAGAGTCTTCTCCAATACCACAGTTCAAAAGCATCAATTCTTTGGCACTCAGCTTTCTTTATAGTCCAACTTTCACATCTATACATGACTACTGGAAAAACCATAGCCTTGAGTAGATGGACCTTTGTTAGCAAAGTAACATCTCTGCTTTTTAATATGCTGTCTAGGTTGGTCATAACTTTTCTTCCAAGGAACAAGCGTCTTTAATTTCATGGCTGCCCACAGGATCAAAACAAATCTTTCCCCTACTGCCCACCCCTACTCCCAATACACACTAAATTATAATTTTCATGACCACAGTAATGACAACAATGAATACATTATTAGAAAAGAAAACTGCATTTTGTCTCACCTTGAGAAACAAAGAGCTATAAAAATCAAAAAGTGAAACAGGAACTAATGCTGCTGAGGATATGGAGAAATAAGAAACCTCTTACTTTGCTGGTGGGAATGTAAAGTCGTACAGTACTTTGTATGATAATTTATAAATTCCTCAATAAGTTAAATACAGAGTTATCATATGACCCAATAATCCCACTCCTAGATATATAGCCAAGAGAAATGAAAATATATGCTTAAATGTTTGTGCCAGTATGAGTCATAATACCCAAAAGTTGCAAACAAACCAAATGTCCATAAAAGAATGAATGGATAAAAAAGAGGTAGTAAATTATTCAGCAATAAAAGGGAATGGAAGACTGATACATGCTACCTCATGGATGAATCTTGCAAACCTATGTTAAGTGAGAGAAGCCAGTCACAAAAGACCACATTTTCTATCATTCCATTTATAAGAAATGGCCAGAATCAGCAAGTCTGCAGACAAGGTAGACTAGCAGTTACCTAGGGCTGAGGTGGTGGATACAGGGAACTAGGGGGTGACTACTAACGAGGGCATATTTCTTTTTGGAGTTGTAAATACCTTCTAAAATTGATTGTACTGATAGCTGCACAAGTCTTTGAATATCTGACAGATAATAATCCTAGCTGTTTATTCTGAATGCACGGCACACAATTCAGCGTAAAGGACAATTAAACACTGTCACACTTTGAGGGAAATAGAAAAATGGAACTTTTATTACATTCTGGGTATAATGCCATAATGTTTTTTCATATTCTGTTAAATATTATTACTTTGTTTTACATATAGAGAAACTGACATTTATAGAGGTTAACAGATAAGTGGTCACAAAACTGTTAAAGGGCAGATAGGATAAATAATAGATTGTTTAATTATAAAGCTTAAATTCAATCCAATGTATGCACAGGCCACTTATTACTGCTATTTTTCTTCATTTTAAAATAACAAATACTAGGAAGAATAAATTTTTAGACACATTGTATGTATTAATAAGCACATGTTGATTGAAAACATGAGGCTGATTATTTGGCGGTGGGGGTGGGGCTGGGATGAGGAAGAAAGACTCTAGAGAAAAAAGGGAAAGGTTTCCTGGAATTCCCTGTGATGCTTAAGAAAGTCCACACACACACACAAACAGAACTCCACAAAAAGCATAAGCTATAGAAAGGGGAAAGCAAGGTATGTAAAAATGTCTGTAACGCACAGAATTGGATTTTAGAAATTTATTAATAATCTATTACAGGGGTGAAATTAAAAGATGCTTCGTCCTTGGAATGAAAGCTATGACAAACCTAGACAGCATATTAAAAAGAGAAGCATCACTTTACTGACAAAGGCCTGGGCCTCCCGGGTAGCTCAGCTTGTAAAGAATCCTCCTGCAATGCAGGAGACCCTGGTTCGATTCCTGGGTCAGGAACTTTCCCCTAGAGAACTGATAGGCTACCCACTCCAGTATTCTTGGGCTTCCCTGGTGGATCAGATGGTAGAGAATCTGCCTGTAGTGTGGGAGATGTGGGTTCAATCCCTGGCTTGGAAAGATTGCCTGGAGGAGGGCATGGCAACGCACTCCAGCATTCTTGCCTAGAGAATCTCTATGGACAGAGGAGCCTAGTAGGCTACAGTCTGTGGAGCCGCAAAGAGTCAGACATGACTGAGCAACTAGCCACACATGGTTATTCCAATCGTCATATACAGATGTGAGAGCTGGACCATAAAGAAGGCTAAACACTGAAGAATGGACACTTTCAAACTGTGGTGCTGGAGAAGACTCTTGAGAGTCTCTTGCATAGCAGGGAGATCAAACTAGTCAATCCTAAAAGAAGTCAACCCTTTTAGTATTCATCGGAAAGGCTGATGCTGAAGCTTGAATACTTTGGCCACCTAATGCAAAGAGCGGATTCAGTGGAAAATACCCTGATGCTCAGAAAGATTGAAGGCAAAAGGAGAAGAGGGCAGCAGAGCATGAGATGGTTAGATAGCATCACCAACTCAATGGACATGAATTTGAGCAAACTCCAGGAGATAGTGAAGGATAGAGGAGCCTGGTGTGCTGCAGTCCATAGGGTCACTAAGAGTCAGACACAGCTTAGCAACTGAAGAACAACAACAGGGGTGAAAATCATTTTTCACTTTGAGCCCAACCCTAACCAACTGGTATTGTCTGTCTAGAGCAACTCTGTTGGGTAGGACTGTGGGGCAGAGTCAAGAGAAATTGATGAAAAACACTGGACTGATCAGTGAATTCTACCATAGTGTGGGAGAAGGGCACACAGCAGGAGAGCCACATATTTATTGTCTTTTAAAGAATACAAAACATAGAAGAACCTTATGAAGGCATTTACTGCTTCATTACACTTTAAACTGCTTGTATAATCACTGAGACAGCATTTCAACATCACACTGGATTTTACGAATCTACAAGGAGGGATTTAAGATTCTTACCCGAGCATTGTCCACATCCACATTAGCAAACATGACGCTTCGGTATTGCACAGACATTGCCTTCAAAAGAATAAAAATTTCCCATTAGCTTAATGTTAAGATTAAATCACACACTAGCAGTGTCTTTTAGCAAGAGCAAGAACCAAATAAAAGAGCTGAGAAAAGAGAGCTAAGCATCATCCTGGCACTACTGCCTAGAATCTTAAGGACAGAAGTCAAGGGCTGGGTGTTGCCAAAGTCAAGCAAAGATCAATGGCAGAACCAGAGTCTAAAGTCTGTGTTATGTATCAAAACTAGATTTCCCAGAATACTCTGCCAGTTGTCTTCCTGTTAGGTTCTGCCAATGGGAAGCATTTGCAGGAAAATGGAAAATGGGAATAGGGAAAAACAACTCTTCTCTGCTTCTGTTCCAGACGTTCTGGAAGCATCTTTGACAGTGGTGGAGATAATGGTGGTGGTATAATGGGCGTACGGTAATGGATGCAGAAGCAGCCTGTAAATGTCAGCTCCTGGGATATTCTTTTTTTCCAGACAGCTGTGCTTATTCTGTAAAGGTACTTAATGGGATATTGATTTGTTTGCATTACATCCTATCTCAAGCATTCCCATCGAGCTGTTTCAAATGAAACCTCTCTTTCACGGTGGTGTGAGGTCTCTGGAGCATGACCAAGTGGAGGTAACAGCAGACAGAGCTGTCACTGGGGGCTGCACCCACGGACAGGCAGGAAGCAGCATGACATGAACTGATTAGGTGGACGGTAGGTGCAGAGCTCTGTTGAAGGGATTCTCTCCAGTTGTATGTCCATAGAATGTGCCCTAAGTGGGAGTTCTTTCTTCAGTGGTTCATCAAGATGGGGAAATTAGGGGGAAATTCTTGGATGATAAACATGAAGGCCTTTGGTATTTTAGAGTACTTTTCAGATTAAAAAATAGACGCTGATTTTGATTGGCAGCATCTCCATGCCTGGCAGGAAGATGGTGATGCCCAGGAACTCTGGGGAAACTGACTTGTGCTTTTCAAGTTTAAGATATGTGGATGTTCCCTGGTAGCAGTCAGGTAGGGAAATGGATTGGACAGATATGGACATCTGATTCCAGAGTCAGGTTCTATTGATGAAGTTTTCAGAGTTTCCCAAGTCTGACAGGAAATGGATAGGTTTGTCATTTTTGTACTGAGTAGTAGCCAGAAGACCTGGTACAGATGTGGGTTTCTTGCTAGACTGACTGGTGTCCCTTATGAACACTTCCTTCCCTCTCTATGCCATACCATCCACAACAGACCATCCTCTGTCCTCAACAAAAACTCCTCCTTCTGCTCTATTCTTCCTCCCATACAATCTGTTACCATCTAGTCACCTATTCTGTTGATCTTCACTCTAAACTGTCTCCTGAATTTGATCTTTCCTTTTTCTCCCCAAACCACCACCCTAGTTCTGATAAATCCATCACTGACATTGTTGTTAAACTTGGGTTACCTGCCTCAGCCTTTCTAGCCCATTCTTATACAAACTGCCAAAAGTATTTCCCCCAAGTTCACAGCTGATCATTGCAAAACCCTTAACATTCTTTATGACTCTGCTGCTTCTGCTAAATCGCTTCAGTGGTGTCCGACTCTGTGCGACCCCATAGACAACAGCCCACCAGGCTCTGCCGTCCCTGAGATTCTCCAGGCAAGAATACTGGAGTGGGTTGCCATTTCCTTCTCCAATGCATGAAAGTGGAAAGTGAAAGTGCAGTCGCTCAGTCGTGTCTGACTCTTTGTGACCCCATGTGCTGCAGCCCGCCAGGCTCCTCCGTCCGTGGGATTTGCCAGGCGAGAGTACTGGAGTGGTGCGCCATTGGCTTCTTCGTTATGACTCTACAGCAGCTCATTAAGCTATAACACAAGGGTCTTTCCCCTCTGGGCTCAGCTTTCTTTCAAGGCTCATGGGTTGCCACTTCCACTGTATAAACTGAAAACGAGCCTCACAGAGTACATGCCTTCTCATGATCAAACCATACAATTTCTCAACAAATTTATAATCTCCCTTTTCTCAAAAATGCTCTGTTTGGGGATCTATGCCTGGTGATTCTCTTAGCCCAGAGTCAGCAATCTTTACCCTATACACCAAATCCAGGACTCCATATGGTCTCATGAACAAAATTTTAGTGGAACACGTTTGCCCATTCATTTGCATATTGCCATTGCCTGCTTTTGTGCTACAACACCAGAGCTGAGTATATATACTATAGACCATACAGCCCATAAACCTGAAAATATTGACTGTCTTTAACCTCTACAGACAAGGTTGCTGGCCCTTGCTTTCAGTCCTCAAGGCCCAGATCAAATGGGACCATGGAATTCACTTAAGACTTAAAAGCTTTAAATCGCTTCTTAAAAACCACTTTCAGTTATGATTTACTTTTTCTTATTACCAGACATCCTTTAGTAGAGACTGTGGGTGGTCAACTTTCAGTTTTTGTGTATTTGAAAATATCTTGGATTCTTCCCCACCTAGAGTAACGGTGTTGTCAGCTCACTTCCATTCCACCTTCCTGCAGAGCCTGGAAAAGGGAAAAGGGAAAGATTCCTCGGATTCCCTTGCAGCTAGAGTTCTGGATGCAAACTGGTTTCACCAATGAGACTCATGCAGGTAAGACTGGGAAGGCAGAAGTGAGACGGAGCTACTTTCTTTTTGTCTTTGGATGTTCCTGCTGGAGAGCAAGATCATGCTACCTCCATGCTGCTGGATCTAAAGGATCCAGTGCCCCAGCACCAGCTTCCAGATTCTGGTTCTGACTCCCCAACTGCTATTGTTGTTGTTTTCTCCCAGTAGTGGCCTCTCATCTCCTCTCATATCTCATTATGGCAAAGTTAGGATCCCCTCAAATGGGTCTGTGGTGCTCTTGAGTCATTCTTGGGGTTCCAGTCTGGAGCCCATTCATCCAGCCTTATAATGATTTTATGAGCATTTAATTCCTTGTATTCAAGTTTTTTTCTATCTAATTTGGTTCCTGTTTCCAGTTTTTGAGCTCTGACTGATACAGTACCCTAGAGTAATAAAAGCCTTTTCTCCAAATCCATTAGCTACTGTGGGTTTTTAAAAAATGACACAGAATACATAAATACATTCTCTTGTAAAAGTTCAAACATCACAAGAAAAATAAAGCAAAATATGAAATTTCCCTATTCTCAACCCTACTCCAATTTTCACTCCCTTTCACAGAAAAAAAACCATTTGCTATGCATCTTCTGCTCCTCTTTGTCTACATACATACTGATATATACACACACAGATACAGTCTGCATGCTTAGTCGCTCATTCGTGACCCCATGGACTGTAGCCCTCCAGGCTCCTCTGTCCATGGGATTCTCCACACAAGAATACTGGAGTGGTTTGCTGTGCTCTTCTCCAGGGGATCTTCCCAACCTAGGGATTGAACCCAGGTCTTCCATATTGCAGGCAAATTCTTTACTGTCTGAGCGACCAGGGCCCTGGTGTGTATATATATATATATGGATATTTATCTCTGCTTTACATAAATGGTACTATATCCATAAATTTTCCTATATTGTTCTCTTTTTACTTAATTCTATGTTGTCTTGGAGAGAATTTCATCATTATGTATGGGTCTACTTGACTCTTTTTATCATCTGAATAGTATTTCAGAGTGTGGATACACCCAAATTAAAAAAAAACAAAACAAAACTAAACTGTGTGTACATTAGTCTGGATTCCAACAGAAAACAGCACATTCAAGTTAGGATAATTTAGGGAAGTTCATCACCAAAGGGCTAACTATAAATAACTGTAAAGTTAAGGATGGGTGTGGAGGAGCTGTGAGAGCCTGGACACAACCCCAGCCATTCTCAGGGCCTAAAGGTATGAAGGGAAGAAGGGGTTACTAAGCCTGAGCCTAAAATGCCTGTTGGGAAATAAAATCTGATCAGCTTTGACTTTGTGGCAGGTGAGGATATTTATACTCCTAAAGCTAAACATTGGAGACCCTTAAGTTTTAAGTGTCTGAATAGAGAGGCCTGCCAGATATTAAAATATGTGCTGTAGATATTCCAATAATTTCAGGCACAAAATAGATGTTGATATGTGAACTGTGAACTTCCAGATGTTCAAGATGGATTTAGAAAAGGCAGAGGAACCAGAGATCAAACTGCCAACATCTGCTGGATCATGGAAAAAGCAAGAGAGTTCCAGCAAAACATCTATTTCTGCTTTATTGACTATGCCAAAGCCTTTGACTGTGTGGATCACAATAAACTGTGGACAATTCTGAAAGAGATGGGAATACCAGACCACCTGACCTGCCTGCTGAGAAACCTGTATGCAGGTCAAGAAGCAACAGTTAGAACTGGACACGGAACAACAGACTGGTTCCAAATTGGGAAAGGAGTACATCAAGGCTGTACATTGTCACTCTGCTTATTTAACTTATATATATCATGTGAAATACTGGGCTGGATGAAGCACAAGCTGGAATCAAGATTGCCCAGAGAAGTATCAATAACCTCAGATATACAGATGATACCACCCTTATGGCAGAAAGCGAAGAACTAAAGAGCCAGAAAGAGGAGAGTGAAAAAGTTGGCTTAAAACTCAACATTCAGAAAACTAAGATCATGGCAGTTGGTCCCATCACTTCATGGCAAACAGAAGGGGAAACAATGGAAACAGTGGCTGACTTTATTTTCTTGGGCTCCAAAATCACTGCAGATGGTGACTGCAGCCATGAAATTAAAAGACACTTGTTACCTGGAAAAAAAGCTATGACCAACCTAGACAGCATAGTAAAAAGCAGAGACATTACTTTGTCAACAAAGGTCCATCTAGTCAAGGCTATGGTTTTTCCAGTAGTCATGTATGGATGTGAGAGTTGGAGTATAAAGAAAGCTGAGCGCCAAAGAATTGATTCAGCTTTTGAACTGTGGTGTTGGAGAAGACTCTTGAGAGTCCCTTGGATTGCAAGAAGATCTAACCAGCCAATCCTAAAGGAAATCAATTCTGAATATTCATTGGAAGGACTGATGTTGAAGCTGAAACTCCAATACTTCAGCCACCTGATGTGAAGAACTGATTCACTGGAAAAGACCCTGATGCTGGAAAGATTGAAGGTGGAGGGAGAAGGGGATGACGGAGGATGAGATGGTAGGATGGCATCACTGACTCAATGGACATGAGTTTGAGTAAGCTCCAGGATTTGGTGATGGACAGGGAAACCTGGCGTGCTCCAGTCCATGGGGTCACAAAGAGTTGGACATGACTGAACTGAACTGATGTCATGTAGCGAATTTCGTTATCTGAATATGTTTCTTTTAAATATCAAAGTTTATGACTGGTTAGAATGAATTCAAGTAGATTTAAGAGTTTAAGTCAAAAAATTGAAATGTTAGAAACCCTGCTGAAAAATAATATATTTTCGGTTGTGTAGAGAAATCTGAACTTTATAACTGAAGTAGGAAATTGCACAAAATGGACCATAAATGTGAAACTTCTGTGCAGAAGGAGAAATGAAAAGAAAATGTCCTGAGTTTCTTTCTGCAGCATGTTGTACACTCTCCCCACCAAATGGTGTAAACACTTAAATGGGGTAACAGAAAAATTAACTAGATGAAACACTGTATGGACATGGAAAGTATAATCTGGAGAGTTGATAAAAATATAAACCAATGTGTAGATGGCAAAAGACCTGAATATAAACATATGATTACAATTAAGTGGAATATTTTACAAAGAAATTTTATAAAGGAGCTCAGATATGAAAGGAATAAGTAAGACATAGGATTTCTTCTGATAATGGGGTTGAAAGATTGGGGGTAGTTTACTCTTTTTTATTATAGTTTAAAAAATACCATGTTCATCTGTAATCTATTCCAATATTTGGAAGTTCTGAACTCTAGAACTTTGGTAAAATGTCATTATTATGAATAATCCATTCCTTTATACAACTGTACTCTCGCACATTTTGATGATCCTTGTAGAATTATCCACAAATAAACAGTATTAATCTGGTGTGTGTACTAATGATCTAATTAGATCTCACTAAATTATCTTCAGGTTAAGCAGGACGCTTCCAAAAAAAACTATGATTCCATGCAGAAGATTTTAAGTGTAATCAGGTCCCATTTGTTTATTTTTGTTTTTATTTTCATTACTTTAGAAGATGGATCTAAAAAGATATTGTTGCAATTTATGTCAAAGAGTGTTCTGCCTATATTTTCCTTTATGGTATTTGGTTTTACATTTAGATCTTTAATCCATTTAGATTATTATTTTAATACCATTTTTATATGGTGCTAGTGAATGCTATAATTTCATTCTTTTACATCTAGCTGTCCAGTTTTCTGAGCACCACTTACTGAAGAGACTGTACAGTCTCTTCTCCATTTATAGTCTTGCCTCTTGATAAACTGATCTTCATAAATTGATCATAGGTATGTGGGTTTATTTTTGGCTTTCTATCCTGTCCCATTGATCTACATGTTTGCTTTTGTGCCAGTACCATGCTGTTTTGATTACTGTAGCTTTGTAGTATAGTCTGAAGTCAGGAAGCCTGATTCTTCCAACTCCAGTTTTCTTTCTCAAGATTGCTATTTGCTTTGTTTCCATGCAAATTAAAAAAATTTTTTTCTAGCTCAGTGAAGAAAGCCATTGGCAATTTGATGAGGACTGCATTGAGTCTGTAGATTGCCTTGGGTAGTACAATTATTTTAAAACAAACTTATGCTTACTAACAAAGAAAGGAGGGGGAGGGATAAATTAGGAAGTTTGTGTTGGGATTATTTATTGGGATTAACACATACACACTGATATACATAAAACAAATAACCAACAAGGACCAGGGAACTATAGTCAATATTTTATAATAACTTATAAGAAAAAAGAATATGAAAAAAATATCTCTGTCTCTATACCCCTATCTATCCATCTAAGTGAATCACTGTGCCGTATGCTTGAAACTAACACAACACTGTAAACCAACTATCCATCAATAACATTTTAAAGATTAAAATAAGAATAGTAATAAGGAGGTGGGCACTAAGTGGGGGAAAAACTATCGCCCCAGAATGGCTCGTAACTGCCAAACTTTTAAGATTTATTGGGAAAAGTATTCAAGGACTTTAAATTCCTTCTAAAAAACTGTGAAATAGACGCTGATGATACTTACATGAAAAACAGGATAAATCCTTTTGCAAGGCCCACACCATTTTGCTGAGAATTCAATTACCACGAGTTTGTTTCCAGCAGCTTTCAAAAACGCTTTTAATTCATCCTGAGACCAGAACATAAATGAGGAAATGTGTACAGTCACTGAATCTCATATAGTCAAGCAAGGCACAAAATGACAGCATAGTTATGGTGCCCACCCCATTGTTCTCCAGGGAACCCAATCTTTCCTAAATGTCCCTGAGGGCATATATATATTTATCTTCCTAAGTATACATGCTGCTGCTACTGCTGCTAAGTCGCTTCAGTCGAGTCTGACTCTGTGCGAACCCATAGACGGTAGCCCACCAGGCTTCTCCGTCCCTGGGATTCTCCAGGCAAGAACACTGGAGTGGGTTGCCATTTCCTTCTCCAATGCATGAAAGTGAAAAGTGAAAGTGAAGTCGCTCAGTCGTGTCCGACTCTTCGCGACCCCATGGACTGCAGCCCACCAGGCTCCTCTGTCCATGGGATTTTCTAGCCAAAAGTACTGGAGTGGGGTGCCAAAAACTTTCAGTTCAGTTCAGTTCAGTCACTCAGTCGTGTCCAACTCTTTGCAACCCCACAAAAACTTTAGGATTCTATTTACCAGATGGATTGGTAATGATGGTTGATAATGGCTGGATACCTCTGGCAAGAGACTGAGACTGGTCAATGAGAGATGAGGGGTAGAGGGTGAGGATGAATGGGTGTTCAAGGTGGATATCTACATATAATTTTTTAAAACAAGGACCTAAACATGCATTAACAGAGAAATCTAAATAGAAGCTAATTCAGCACCTTTAATCATTTTTTGTTTTTGTTTTTTTTTTGGGGGGGGAGGCTGATCATTATTAAAGCTATAGTTAAAACCATACATTTAAGGATAAGACATGCTTCTTGCTGAATGTCTTAAGTGAATTTTCTATCAGCTATCTGTATCATCTAAATAAAGTAAGACTTCCCTTCTGGGACCTCATGTCATGGTATCTATGCTTGACTGCTTTGTGAACAATGTCCTACAGTACTTATTTCATTCACGACTTTCCAACAAGTCCCCCACAGAGCCCAGTCCTGATTCACTTCAGTGCCTTCATGGCCCCTAAGTGGCACATGGTAAGTACTCAGGGAGCATTTAGTTGACTAGATGAATAATCTGCTAGTACACAGTGTTCTGTTAAGGATTTATTTTTCCTTTTCTCACTGGAATTGCAATAATAGTACCTAATTTACTCTGTGGCTGGTATTCTCTTCCTTAATCTTTACAACCACCCTATGCAGTATTATCATTATTATCCCCATTTCACAGATGAATAAAATAACATTTTTAAACTTTCTCAAGGTCAACCAGCTGGTGAGTGTCATAGTTGGGGTTACTAACCTTACTAGTTTGACTCCAAGGTCCATTTCCTTAACCACTATAGAAAATTGCCTCCTGAGTTCTTTATGGTAATGGAGCTTACTCTCTCTCTCTCTCTCTAGCCCAAATGCCATCATTCACTCATCCCTGGACCACTAATTAAGATGGAGGGGTGGGATCAGTAATTGAGTTACGTCAATTGGGGCCTATCACTGGAAATAGGGATGGGATTTATTCCATACAGATGGAATACACTCTATAACAGGGGAGTCCTGACAATTACACTGTCATTTGACTTCCTTTCAGGAGGTGAAACTGATAACTCAAAGAAGACACATTCTTCCTTTAATAATATGCCTCCAAGAGAGGAGTGATTAACTTTTCAGAGAGCCACGCCACCTCCACTTCTCACTTGCTTCTGAAGTTGTAAGTTAGAGGTCATCTTCAGAAACCCCCAACTCTTCACTTCCCAGTAGTTATTAGGGTATAAACTGACCTAGTTGGTCCCATGAACTTGACTTGGCTAAGTTCTCTGTAGGTAATACTCCATGGTACAGAGTGATCCCACATGTACCAGTTAAGGCCTACTCTGTGCCGGGTACTGGACACACTGCTAGGATGCAGCATGGACAAAAAGACAAAACATTCCACCCCCGCCCTTCATGAAGTCTGCATTTAGGGGAAAGTCAACGGTAACCATCTCTGGGGTCGCAAAGAATCAGACACGACGGAAGCGACTTAGCAGTAGCAGCAGCAGCAACGGTGAGATAAGTGAAATATATAGTAAATTTGTGATCACTGCTAATAAAGAAAAAAAGTGAAAGCATCTTAGTCGTGTCCAAGTCTTTGCGACCCCATGGACTATACAGTCCATGGAATTCTCCAGGCCAGAATACTGGAGTGGGTAGCCGTTCCCTTCTCCAGGGGATCTTTCCCAACCCAGGGATCAAACCCAGGTCTCCCAGATTGCAAGCGGATTCTTTACCAGCTGAGTTACCAGAGAAGCCCAAAGAAAAAAAAGGAGAAGAATAAAATAAAAAGGAAGGATGAGAGTTGGATTACAATTTCAGTCTGGGTGGCCAAGGACCACCTCGATGTAATATTTGAATAAAGGCATAAAGGAAACAATAGGTCCTCAGAATAGGTACCTAAGAAGGAGATGGAGAGGGCTTCTCTGTGAGATTCCCAGGAAACCAAAAAAAAAAAAAAAGAAAAGAATGAGTAAAATCATTAGCAAGTGTATGCTATATTTAAAACATTTTCTTAAGCCAAAGTTACTTGGCCATACCTTCTTTCAATCTGGTTGGTCTCATATTTGTGATCTTAAACACAAGCGTGTTTGGGAAAGCGTCAAAAGTCTAAGTCTGAAGGTGCTAGTGGAGGGAAGACCCAGGCCCTACGCCTCCCCCTTCCCTCCAGCTCCTGGTCCCCTGAAATGAGTGGGTATCAGAATGTCTGGATGCTAATGCCTGCTTCACCTCTCTACTCTTTTAAAGGCAATTTTCTTCTTTATAAATAATTATCCCTGGCCTTTACATGTATTGAGGTCCGTTACAGCGGTACCACTGGACAATGGATGGCAAGTGGCTTTATGAAATACCACCTCAACAATTACTAATGCCCCCTGTCTAGGGGTTCTCTTTCCTAGGATAAGAGAAAAATGTGGACTATTTTACTTCCAGAAAAATTTCCAGGTACAATCAAAGTAAAATTGGTAGGATCAGATATAGGATGAGATATGTTACAAGCTGGTCTGGATCTAGCTAGAGTAAAAGCAAGAAATGAGAAGCAGGAAGGGATAAAACTCTTTTTGACCAACTTTGCTCTTGGCTCTTCTCCACAGAATGCCATCCCTCAAGAAACAGCATGAAGAAAAAGCATTAAAAAAACAAACTCTTCTTGCCTCGGAGCAACAAAGATGTACCGCGTGGAGGAAATATTACTTAGAGCTAATCAAATCTGCTCTCAAGACGGTCTCTTTTGAAATACTTCTTGAAGCCAAATGAATACTTGCCATGTCTCTAATATTCTGCACCATGATTTACACCTGGGAATTGCTGACAAAGCTCTCCTGTTGGTTCAGTTGGCAGACTGTAGCTGTCTCTTACCAATTATAGCATCCTGGCCAGAGTATAAGGGTACCTTCTCTATGACATCACTGAACATGACATCTTAGAACCTAGAACTTTGGAAGACATGGAGCTAATTTCATTTGTATGCCATGACTACTTGGTCAGTATGTGGTCAGTGAGAATCTGACAACTGCTGGCCTTGTGTGCAGAATCAATAATGTGTCTGTCTCTTTTTAATCTCCTACTACCTATTTCTATGCGCCTCCTTCCCTCCCCCAGTCCTGGCAACCACCAAATGAGAAATAAGCAAGGTATTCATGTATTAAATAGATGAAAGTTATTTTCATTTAGGATTCTGAAGGAATTATTTTGCAGTTGAGAAAGATACTAAAGCCTTAATTCTAAAATAATGCTTCTTGTAAATTGGGTCTTTTGAGTCCCAGATTCCCTAAACTTTGTTACTTTGCCTTAATTATTTAGGAGGTAGTGAAATTTCACTCTTATGGACTGACTGCACCAGGGGTTGGCATACTTTTCCTGTCAAGAACCAGATAATATTGGGGGCTTTATGGACAACATGCAGTTGTTGGTTCATATTCTTTGTTTTCACAATCTTTTAAAATGTAATTTTTCTTCTTCTTCTTATTTTTTTTAATATAAACTTATTTATTTTAATTGGAGGCTAATTACTTTACAATATTGTATTGGTTTGGCCATACATCAACATGAATCCGCCACGGGTATACATGTGTTCCCCATCCTGAACCCCTCTCCCACCTCCCTCCCTGTACCATCCCTCTGGGTCATCCCAGTGCACCAGCCCCAAGCATCCTGTATCATGCATCGAACCTGGACTGGCGATTCGTTTCATATATAATATGATACATTTTAACTGCTGGGCTTTATAAAAACAGCAGCAACTCCTTAAACCTTCTTCAGAGCAACAGCAACCACCACTGCTAGCTGAAATCCCAGCAAAATTATTCTTTCTAGCTTTTCCATTCCTCCATTCAGGCCTCTCAGGAATGAATTATCCGCCTTTCTTCTGTGTGTGTGTGCTAGATGGTAAACTATGAATATTTCTTGTATAGCTTCAGCCAAATTGTTTTTTGTAGCAGATATTTGTCAGTTGCTTTCTAGTACCCATTTCTTCCTCTTTCTACCAAAAATACCCTGATCTTCTGTGGGCAAATTTATCCCTCCCCCATTTTATTGCAGCTATGCAGTTTATATGGGATTACTCTAACCCTAAATCCAGGGTTCAACCCTGATGATTTTTTATTTTTTGGCCACACCACGTGGCTGGGAGATCTTAGTTCCCTGGCCATGGATCAAACTCATGCCCCTGCAATGGAAGCATGGATCTCTAACCACTGGGAAACCAGGGAACTCCCTTGACCTAATGATCTTAATCCAACCAACAATCCTATATTTAGACCAAGGGTTACCCAAGAGAAGATAAGAAAACAAGAGAAAGCAATTCCTAGCGGTTGTGACAGTTACTGAAATTTCCTCTTTATCCAGATATAAACAAGATGCTGATTGGCAGCTACCATAAAACATGCAGGAACCCAGTCTTTGTGTAATACCAATGTTTCAGATCTTCCCTGTAGCTCAGATGGTAAAGAATCTGCTTGCAATGTATGAGGCCTGGGTTTGATCCCTGGGTCGGGAAGACCCTCTGGAGAAGGGAATGGCTAGCCACTCCAGTATTCTGGCCTGGAGAATCCCATGGACAGAGGAGCCTGGTGGGCTATAGTCCATGCAGTCACAAAGAGTTGGACATGACTGAGTAACTAACACTACTACTACTATTTCAGAGAGCAGAGAGGAAACCTGGGTTTTTGGTTTCTCAGTCCCCAGGATGAAATACTGCCAGAAGTTCAATCAAAGCCTGGAATTTTTGTTTCCATAGACAGCAAATCCTTTTATAGTTTAAACTAAATTAAGTTGGAATTTCAAATAATTACGAAATCAGATTGATTATATTCTTTGCAGCCAAAGATGGAGAAGCTCTATACAGTCAGCAAAAACAAGACCAGGAACTGACTGTGGCTCAGACCATGAACTCCTTATTGCCAAATTCAGACTTAAATTGAAGAAAGTAGGGAAAACCACTAGACCATTCAGGTATGACCTAAATTAAATCCCTTATGATTATACAGTGGAAGTGAGAAATAGATTTAAGGGACTAGATCTGATAGATAGAGTGCCTGATGAAATATGGACAGAGGTTCGTGACATTGTACAGGAGACAGGGATCAAGACCATTCCCATAGAAAAGAAATGCAAAAAAGCAAAATGGCTGTCTGGGGAGGCCTTACAAATAGCTGTGAAAGAAGAGAAGCGAAAAGCAAAGGAGAAAAGGAAAGATATAAACATCTGAATGTACAGTTCCAAAGAATAGCAAAAAGAGATAAGAAAGCTTTCTTCAGCGATCAATGCAAAGAAATAGAGGAAAACAACAGAATGGGAAAGACTAGGGATCTCTTCAAGAAAATCAGAGATACCAAAGGAACATTTCATGCAAAGATGAGCTCAATAAAGGACAGAAATGGTATGGACCTAACAGAAGCAGAAGATGTTAATAAGAGATGGCAAGAATACACAGAAGAACTGTACAAAAAAGATCTTCACGACCCAGATAATCATGACGGTGTGATCACTGACATAGAGCCAGATATCCTGGAATGTGAAGTCAAGTGGGCCTTAGAAAGCATCACTACAAACAAAGCTAGTGGAGGTGATGGAATTCCAGTTGAGCTATTCCAAATCCTGAAAGATGATGCTGTGAAAGTGCTGCACTCAATATGCCAGCAAATTTGGAAAACTCAGCAGTGGCCACAGGACTGGAAAAGGTCAGTTTTCATTCCAATCCCAAAGAAAGGCAATGCCAAAGAATGCTCAAACTACCGCACAATTGCACTCATCTCACACGCTAGTAAAACAATGCTCAAAATTTTCCAAGCCAGGCTTCAGCAATATGTGAACCATGAACTTCCCGATGTTCAAGCTGGTTTTAGAAAAGGCAGAGGAACCAGAGATCAAATTGCCAACATCCGCTGGATCATGGAAAAAGCAAGAGAGTTCCAGAAAAACAAGCTTTGTTGACTATGCCAAAGCCTTTGACTGTGTGGATCACAATAAACTGTGGAAAATTCTGAAAGAGATGGGAATACCAGACCACCTGACCTGCCTCTTGAGAAACCTGTATGCAGGTCAGGAAGAAACAGTTAGAACTGGACATGGAACAACAGACTGGTTCCAAATAGGAAAAGGAGTTCGTCAAGGCTGTATATTGTCACCCTGCTTATTTAACTTATATGCAGAGTACATCATGAGAAATGCTGGACTGGAAGAAACACAAGCTGGAATCAAGATTGCCAGGAGAAATATCAATAACCTCAGATATGCAGATGACACCACCCTTATGGCAGAAAGTGAAGAGGAACACAAAAGCCTCTTGATGAAAGTGAAAGAGGAGAGTGAAAAAGTTGGCTTAAAGCTCAACATTCAGAAAACGAAGATCATGGCATCTGGTCCCATCACTTCATGGGAAATAGATGGGGAAACAGTGGAAACAGTGTCAGACTTTATTTTTCTGGGCTCCAAAATCACTGCAGCCATGAAGTTAAAAGATGCTTACTCCTTGGAAGGAAAGTTATGACCAACCTAGATAGCATTTTCAAAAGCAGAGACATTACTTTGCCAACAAAGGTTTGTCTAGTCAAGGCTATGGTTTTTCCTGTGGTCATGTATGGATGTGAGAGTTGGACTGTGAAGAAGGCTGAGCACCGAAGAATGATGCTTTTGAACCATGGTGTTAGAGAAGACTCTTGAGAGTCCCTTGGACTGCAAGGAGATCCAACCAGTCCATTCTGAAGGAGATCAGCCCTGGGATTTCTTTGGAAGGAATGATGCTAAAGCTGAAACTCCAGTACTTTGGCCACCTCATGAGAAGAGTTGACTCATTGGAAAAGACTCTGATGCTGGGAGGGATTGGGGGCAGGAGGAGAAGGGGCCAACAGAGGATGAGATGGCTGGATGGCATCACTGACTCGATGGACGTGAGTCTCAGTGAACTTTGGGAGTTGGTGATGGACAGGGAGGCCTGGCATGCTGCGATTCATGGGGTCGCAAAGAGTCGGACACGACTGAGCGACTGATCTGATCTGATCTGAACCACTCAGATACGGTATTATAGAAATTTCTCCATTTGGGTCAAACTGCAAGAACTGTGACTCAACATTGCCACTGCTGTTTAAAAAATCTCTCATTCAAGATATACAACAGTAGAGCAAAATCTAACTTTAGAACTGAGGAATCTAATTTCTGTCCTGCAATATGTCCAGACTCAAAATATTCATTGCCACTCTGAAATAACTATTTACCAACTGGCATTCCAGTCATCTAAGTTTCTTTCTGAGCTTCCCTAACTGCTTAATATTTATCAAGGGAGAAGGTGGAAGGAAAACAAGCTTTAGACTCAGACAAATGTTATTTTTCCACTTTGCAATACATGAGAGGCACCAGACTTGGATGAAACAACTTGGTTTCAAATCTGAGTGCTGCTACTTTGAGCTCTTGAGCAAATGATAGCTTATCTAAACTTCTATTTCTTTATCTGCAAAATAGTGAGTACCTCCTAGGGATATGATGATAATTAACAGATATAAAGAAGTATATTTAAAATGATTATTTCTTTATATCTTTTATAATTATATATGCTTTTATAATTATACAAGATAATTAACAGATATAAACAGATATGAAAAAGAGCTCCTAGCTCAAGTCAGCAAAGGCATGTATCACTCTGGCCTTCCAAGTTTCTACTTCAGAAAGGGTTTTCTTACCTCTTAGTGGACAAAAGGCAAACTGCAAGTCAGTATGCTCCCTTCTGAGCTGGCAGATCTCTGAAAAGGAGAAGCAACGTGGGTTGTAAATTAATGTCCACAAGCCCCTGATGGCCCACTGTTGGTCATATCATAGGGTTGACCAACATTTACAAACTGGAATACTTTAGGAATAAACAAAGCCTCTTACTCATCTTGCAAGGAGTCCTAAGATCTGGCAACCCTGGGCCTCGACTGTCAAACGAAGAGCAGTGGTTGCCCTACTAGAAGGAGCATGCTCTTTCCAGCTGGGTCCTGTCCTCATCATCTTCCATTGTTCCACGAACCCAAGGTGGAGTAGAAAGATGTCATTTTTGTTGAGGGGTGCAGCTATTTGTCTTCTACCATGACAATAGGTAGTTGAAGTATTTCTAATGTCCCTGTCCAGTATCTGCTGTATTCTTTTCGTTGTTGTTGTTCTGGGGGTGGTTTGCTTATTAATATTACTTGCCTGGCTTCTATTGGCATTTGAGTTTGAGCCTGCTGATTTTGATGCTTTTAGCATCACAGCCCAGAATTTTATTCATGGTTATCCACTGAAGATCCTGCCATTATCTCTCCTTCTTTTTTTCCTTTTTTATTCAAGAAGAAAAGATAGATATTGGTACATATTGAACATCTTCCAAGCCCCCTGTTGAGAAACGCTGTTTCAAAGTATGGACTCTGTTCTTGGCATCACTTTGTTATTTTACAAATACTCTCCTAGTTAAGGTGATTGTGTCCACTCTACAGATGAGATCATCAAGGTGCAGCAGCAAGCTTAGATAACTTATTTTAGCCAGAATTAATTTTGAATTCAAGTCTGGGTTACCTGTCAGACAGGGAGGAACATAAGGTCAGCTGACGAATCTGCAGGTCTCTTAGTGAGCTAGTTAGTACTGGATGAACTGAATGCAGTGAATTTCTTTTTTCCCCCACAACAATAAGGTATCTACCATCTCCACTATCCTTTTCCTTATGGAATTAGCTCTTCTTGAACTTCCTTCCACTGCACTTGGATAGGAGATGGCACAGATTTAACTCTTAGGCACAGCTACTAAACCAACAAACTCCTGCCATGTCCCTGGGTTCCCAGAAGTGGAGCAAGATTGGGCTAGGACTTCTGCCTTTTGGAATTAGGGCTTGCAGATTTTTCCATATAATTTGCAGCAAAGCAGCTTGCCCAGCCCAAGGGCAGGGAGAGTAGGAGCTGACGGATCTCAGAAGTCTGTTTATATCCAACTGGAATTAAGCACTATTATAAGGTCCAGGAAATGAATGATCAAGTTCATAAAAACACATCTTTTTTATGTTTTGCAGAAAAAGTACTTAGTTGGTAAGAAGTACAAGTTTCTAGTCCTGGATAAAAGCTCTCAGTCAAGTATTTTCTGGAAAAGGGCGCTCTAGTTTTGCCTTTTGTACTTGACTGTCTTCTTTGTTTCCCCAACCCACACTCACATGTATTTTCCTAGACCCATGTCTGACCTCATTGTTGGAATCGTGAAGCTCCAAAACAGTCTGGGTGGAGTCTCTTTCTGAGTACCTGGGGTTGCATTAAAATAAAAAAAAAAAATTATCCAGGGATGGAATCCTAAGCATTGGTTGAGAATTTAAAATCTTAAAAATATTAACAAGGAAAAAAAAAAAAAAAAAACAGAGTGGGAAGAAAAGTAAAGAGAGAAAGAAAGAAAAGAAAGTCAGTGAGAGGAAAAGGGAGCAAGGAAGAGCAAAAGAGGGCCAAGAGAAAATAATTTTTAAAAGGATAACTAAAAAATAAGAATAAAGAGATAAATCATTGATATACATGACTTGCAATCCACCTCAGAACTTACAGAGACATGCCAACATGTGAAGGACTATTTAGTATTAATATAAGATTCAGATCATGGTTAGTTTTATCCTAAGGAAAAAAAGATCAGATTCTCTCTTACCAAACACTCCAGTGGGTGATACCTTCTTTGAGTTGATTTTGGTTTTAGTTGAGTGGTCAGGAGAAGTTCAAGGATACGTTTGCAAGCAAGAGTGACTTCTTTTTTTGCCTGGGCTCAATCCCTAGGTTGGGAAGATCCCCTGGAGGAGGAAATGGCAACCTGCTCCAGTATTCTTGCCTGGGAAATCCCATGGAGAGAGGAGCATGGTGGGCTTACAGTACATGAGGTCACAGAAAAGTCAGACACAACTTAGCGACTAAACAACAACATGAGAGGAAGAAGGGGTTGTTCTGAAGGGCTCTGCAACCAAGGCCTAGAATTAAAGCCATTTTAGGGTCTTACTCTCCAGGATGCTCTCAGACTAACAGTATTAGCATCACCCGTGAATTTGTCATTAAAGAAGAAAAGAATGAAAGAAGCTGCAGGAACTACAAAGAGTAATACATGAAAGAAGGGTGGGAAGGGAATTGTGTACAGAAAGGATAAAGGATTTGTAAGGGAGGACTTTCATTATGTGGATGAGAAGTATGAATTCTCTTTAGAAGACCTTGCTATTCAAGGTCATACAGACAGTGGCATCATCACCTGGGATGCTTAAAGGAAAAGCAGAATGTCAAGCTCCATCCCTGATGTTCCGAATAAGAATCTGGATTACAAGATTCCCCAGGTGGTTCTTATGCACATTGGTGTTTGAGAAGCTGCTCTAGAGATCCTTTTCGATCAGGGAGCTGTCTGTGGAACAGAGGACCGGGAGCATCAGCCTCAGGGTTGCCTGGGAATTGTGACAAATGCCAATTCTCAGGCCCCACCCTGGACCTAATGAATCAGAATCTCTGAGGGTAGGGCCCAGATGTGTGGTTTAACTAGCCCTCCAGGTGATTCTGCTGGGTTCTCAAGCTGGCTAGAAGTTCTTTGTAACAAAGGGATTGATTTATATATTGATCTGGTGTATTGGGCTTTCCAGGTGGCTCAGCTGGTAAAGAGTCTGCCTGCAATGCAGGAGATGCAGATTCAATCCCTGGGTCAGGATCCAGGATCCTCTGGAGATGGGAATGGCAACCCACTGCAGTATTCTTGACTGGAGAAGCCCATGGACAGAGGAGCCTGGAGGGCTACAGATCCTGGGGTCACGAAGAGTCAGATATACCCAAGTGACTAACCATGCATCTGATGTATCACGGTTTGAGCCACCAGGGAAGCCCGATGATGAAGCAGCAGCAATCAAAATCACACCCTGAGAATTCCCTGCCTATCCAGTGGTTAGGACTTCTATCAGGGTAACTAAAATCCCATAAGCTGTGAGAGGCAGCAAAACAAAGGAAAAGAATGGAAACAAACAAACGAAACTTACACCCTGAGTGCCTTGGCCACTGATCAATCCAAATTTGTATCAGCTTAGCTGGTGCCTGGCCAAGTATTAACCCCTTGGTTAATACTGGATTGTATTAACCAAGTTGCTGGATTGTAGGGAGATCCAGGGTGTCCTAGGGGAGGGACTGGGGCAACCTCAATGAAGTGGGACATGAGGGCAGAGGCTGCTTATTAGCCTACACATTCCAATAGTTTAACAACTGGTTCAGCTAGCCATTCCTGCACCTATCAACTAAGGATCAGCCTCGTGATATTGATGAAAAATGCAACAACTGCTCTTTCCAGATATCCAGGGCAATTGTAACATTCAGAAGATGTTATTTACCAAGAGGAATATTTGCTTGGAGCTTTCACATTGAGAAAGGAATAAAACCTTCTGTGATCCCTTAACTGTGTTGCGCTTAATGGCTCAGTTGTGTCCAACTCTTTGTGACCCAATGGACTGTAGCCTCCCGGCTCCACTGTCCATGGAGGTTCTCCAGGCAAGGATACTGGAGTGGGTTGCCATGCCCTCCTTCAGGGGATCTTCCCAACCCAGGAATCGAACCCCGGTCTCCAGCACTGCAGGCAGATTCTTTACCATCTGAGTCACCAGGGAAGCCTGATCCCTTTACTAGAAGTAAGCAAAACTCTGCTAGGTCCCTAGGCTGAGGGCTAGTCTATGGGACAGAGCAGGAAGGAGCTGTGTTACTTGAGAGGCACTTGGTACTGGCTCAAGGTTATGGGGCCAGAGTCACAATGGCGGGTAGTGTGAATAGTACAGAGCTCAGACAGTGGGGAGAAAAAGAAAGGCAAGAGGCCAAGGACTCACAGAAAGACCAAGACAGAAAATTTTCAAGCATCTCTTAACCATCCCCCCCACAACAAGCCTTCGGGGAAGTGAATGAAATTGTAGGTATCAAAAACTGTGCCAAAGGCAAAGTGTTCACAAAGGTGAGTTGTTTAGCATTAGGGTAATTATTAATATAACCATCACAGGGCAATTTCTGCCAGCTTGGGGCAAACTCGTGCCTCTGACTTTTGTGGGCTGTGGCTGCAGTACATGGGTGTGAGATATGTGATACTGTGGTAAAAGTAAGGGAAAACACGTACATCATTACCCCAAACTCCTTAGATTTGGATCCTAAAAGTCCTTGGATTTTCCTTCAGACATGGAAAGAGCTGGAACACAAGCTGAGGTCAAGGAAATGCCTGTTACTCGGAGTGAGGGAGAAGTTACAAGGGAGTCAGTTTAGAAAACAAACCATCTGCTTGAATCAGCAAACGTTCTGTAAGAAGAAAAGAAAAATCAGTGTTCTCTTGGATAAACTGAGGCACAGGGGATCGCCAAGGAAAAGAACTGACCAAAACGTTGCCATAGCTTCTTTCCTACTGAAAGATCCCTTTGTTTTCCTTATTTCAGAGAACACTGGAGTCTTCATTTACTTCTCTCATGTCCACAGGTGGCTTACAGTCCTCCCACACTTCCCAAGGCTTCTTGTAAAATCTATAGTTACTTGTTTATTTCTGATTGCTTTTTTATTAAAAAAAAAAAAAAAAACATTTCAAAATACTGAGAACAGGAAACTAGAAAAATAATTAATGGAGGTTTTATTTCCAAGATTGTATTACCACCATTGTTTATATTTTGATGTTACGCACACACACAATTTAGTTTAATCAAATCACCATTTTATTACTGTGTGGTTCTGCATTCTGCTCTCTCCCTTAATGTTATGCTAGGGACATTTCCTGATTATCTAATGAACTCAGACTGCATAATTTGCAATTGTTGCATACCATTCTATCATTTGGGTGCATTGTGTGTTTTTTGGTTTGTTTTTTTAAAAAAAATTTACTTTGGAGTATACTTGCTTTACAATGTTGTGCTAGTTTCTGCTGTATCTTAATTGATTTTTTCTTATGGTCTTTACAAATTCACAGTCACAAAGCATCACATAAAACTGTGATGAGTGTCTTTCCAATAAGTAATTGTGAAAACTCTTTATTTTCTGAGAGTAATTTCCTAGGAATGTACTATTTTAAGGAATCTCGATGTGTTATGCAAAACTTCCTTCTTGAGTGCTTGTGCCAGTAAGTAACTTACATCACCATGTCCATGAATTTGCTCATCTCACCATTTTTTAATTATCAGTACTGATTTTTATGACTTTACTTTCTGGTAAATTGATAGATAAGATGTTATTTCATTATAGTTTAAAGTTGTATTTCCTTGATTACTAATGTGGTTGAACATATTTATATTTTTTATATAAACTTACTCAGTATTTTGGAGAAGGCAATGGCCACCCACTCCAGTACTCTTGCCTGGAAAATCCCATGGACAGAGGAGGTTGGTGGGCTGCAGTCCATGGGGTCGCAAAGAGTCGGACACGACTGAGCAACTTTACTTTCACTTTTCCCTTTCATGCATTGGAGAAGGAAATGGCAACCCACTCCAGTCTTCTTGCCTAGAGAATCCCAGGGATGGCGGAGCCTGGTGGGCTGCCATCTATGGGGTCGCACAGAGTCGGACACAACTGAAGTGACTTAGCAGCATTCAGTATTTAATTTTTTATTAGGATGTCTGATTTTTAATTTGTGAGAGTCTCTTTATGTTTTAGGTTTTTTGGTAATTAATATTTTTTTTAGGCATAGAAATTAAATTTTTAGTCAAATCTGTCGATCGTGTATTTTGCCATTGCTCCACTGATTGTATACTAGGAAAGATACCCTCTTTTTGTGGTTATTAGTGAATACTCATAATTTTCCTGATAACAAAAAGTAATTTTAGTTTTTAAACTTTTTTTGGTAATGATGAAAACACTAATTATAAAAACCCAGGACAATCATAATACATAAAGGACAAAGGATGTACCCATCCTTCAACGAACAGCATATCACATTTATTCCTCCCCCATCGTGTCCATGTACACTTTGCTTTTTAATACTTTCACCATTTCTTTTGCTGCTGAGGAACAGATGAGGATATATTTACATTTTCCTTGATCCGATTTATGGAATGTCCATCTTTCTCCCTTGCTATATGATGTTTCCTATATAACCTATTGGTTATATAAATATATTATTGGGATAATATCTGACAGGGCACGTTTAAGCATTTCTATTTTTCTACCACTGCTTTATGTATTTATTCTTGTACCAGACCCACATGTGTTCATCACACATTTAATTAAAATACAAAAACACATATTACTTTTCCACTGTAAACTTTTCTTAGATATGAATAAAAGGGTGGGGTAGGCATAGATTAGGAATTTGGGATTAACAGATACACACTGCTACATATGAAACAGATATACAACAAGGACCCAGTGTATAGAACAGGGAACCACATTAAATATCTTATAATAACCTACAATGACAAAGAATCTGAAAAAGAATATATATGTATGTATGTATATATCAATAAATCACTTTGCTGTTCACTTGAAGCTAACACAATATTGTAAATCAACTACTGTAAATCAATGAGAAAGAAAAAGAAAAGAAAAAGAGGTCTGGAAAAAAATTTGTGCTGTTAAGTTATATAAAAAAATAGCTCCTTAAAAAACTAAAAATAGAGCCACCATATGATCCAGCAATCCTACTCCTGGGAATACATATAAAGGAAACTATAATGAAAAATACAGCCACATCAATGTTCTCTGAAGCACTATTTACAATAGCTAAAACACGGAAGTCACTTGAATGTCCACCAACAGAAAAAGGATAAATAGGAATAAGAAAGGCATGGTATATTTCTACAAGGACTATGATTCAGCCATAAAAAAGAATGAAATAATGTCATCTGCAGCAATACCAATGGACCTAGACATTATCATACTAAGTGAAATAAGTCAGAGACAAATATACATTATCACTTATACGTGCAATCTAAAGAAAAATGATACAAATGAACTTATATACAAAACAGAAACAGACCCACAAACATAACAAACTTACCTTTATCAAAGGGGAAAGAGGTGGGGGAGGGATAAATTAGGAGTTTGAGATTAACATAAACATGCTGCTGCTGCTGCTGCTGCTAAGTCGCTTCAGTCGTGTCCAACCCTGTGCGACCCCATAGACGGCAGCCCACCAGGCTCCCCTGTCCCTGGATTCTCCAGGCAAGAACACTGGAGTGGGTTGCCATTTCCTTCTCCAGTGCATGAAAGTGAAAAGTGAAAGTAAAGTCGCTCAGTCGTGTCCGACTCTTTGCCACCCCATGGACTGCAGCCTACCGGGCTCCTCCGTCCATGGGATTTTCCAGGCAAGAGTACTGGAGTGGGGTGCCATCACCTTCTCCAATAAACATGCTACTACATATAAAGTAGATAACCAACAAGGACCTACTGTAGAACACAGTGAACTATATTCAGTGTCTTGTAATAAAATATAATAGAAAAGAATCTTCAAAAAATATGTATAACTGAATTACTTTGCTGGTACCTGAAACTTATACAACAGTGTAATCAGCTATACTTACATTAAATAAAAAGAAAGCAAAAAAAAAAAATAGTTTTTGCACATGAAGGACAATAGAGTGTTAATACATGAAGTGGAAATGTGAGTTGTATAAAAGTTGTATAAAAGATGTTTGACCACTGTATCCCTCTATGTAGAGCAACTTGGAGATGAGTTGTAAGAAAAGTGACTGGATAGGTAGACTGTGGTCAGATTACAAAGGGACTTCACAGAGAAGAGTCTGATGTTAATAAGCAGCTAAGAAGAACATTACAGGTTCTTGAGAAGAAACAGCGATGGTGGAAAAGCATACTTTAGGGAGGATTTTTATACTAATGTTATGTGGCTCAGTGGTAAAGAATCACTTGCCAGTGCAGGAGACAGGGATTCAATCCCCGGGTCAGGAAAATCCCCTGGAGGAGGAAATGGCAACCCACTCCAGTATTTTTGCCTGAAAAATCCCATGGCCCTCCATGGCAGGCCACAGTCCATGGGGTCACAAAGAGTTGGAAGTGACAGAGCATGCATCCTATACAGGCTAAAGGCAGAGACACAGATTCAGAGGAGCATGTTGGGAATTATAGAAATTCATCTATAGTAGAATTAGAAATTTTATAAGAGTGCGATGGAGCAGAAGGCAATGTGTCCTCCATATGTAAAATAAATATGATGGCACTGGCTCAACAGATATTTACTGTTTCTATATACTCTAGGTCTACAAGGGACAAGAAAGAGAGGATGCCACTGTTAAGAGCCTTATACTAGTAATGTGTGTTAGTTGCTCAGTCGTGTCCGACTCTGTGACCCCATGGACTGTACAGCCTGCCAGGCTCTTCTGTCCATGGGATTTTCCTGGCAAAGATACTGGAGTGGGTTGCCATTTCTTTCTCCAGGGGATCTTCCTGACTCAGGGATCGAACCCAGGTCTCCTGCATTGCAGTCAGATGCTTTACCATCTGAGCTACTAATACCACTGATCAAAATGGGAACGTTTTCTCCTACTGTGTGGGCTACAGGAATACCCCTTTTCCACTCAACTCACCATAACTAAACCCAAAAGACTGTCCTCATCATTTTTCTCTACAATAATTCCCAAGGAGAACCCAAACATTTTTTTTTTTTTTTGTCCATCAATCCGTGGATGGAGAATCCAGTTGTGATTACTGGTCATGTGCTCTGACTTACAGGTGATCTTCACTTCCCTCCACTCTCCCCAAGTCCCATGCAGGACAAACTCCAATGGGGGTTTTCCACCTGGGAGGTCCCTATCATCAGTTTATGTAGGAGGAGGAAAAGGGTCAAATTGCCCTCATCCTTTCTAGGTCTTGGAGACAACCCCTCCAGGGTGATCTAGCCCATCTCATCAGAGTATAAGGTGATGGCTACTGACCTTACTTCAGTATTCAGTCTTGAATTTGGGGCTAATTTTGGTTCTCTGTTTGACCATCACAAAACTAGTAGGAACCCAGAGGCTCCAGCCCTGTTCATGGTCCAAACATTCAGGAGGATTTGGGGAGCAGAGTCTCAGGGGAATTTTGTCACAAAAGAGCTGGATCTCTTACACAAATTTCATAATATGTTGGAAATGTGGGCAGTGCCCTTTGGCAATCATTATGCTAGATTATTGCAACAATGGCACTGCCCGCATTGTGGGCAGATTCTTTATCATCTGAGCCACCAGGGAAGGGATTTTATCTCCTTTCACTTCAGTCACTCAGTCATGCCCGACTCTTTGTGACCCCATGAACTGCAGCAAGCCAGGCTTCCCTGTCCTTCACCAACTCCCAGAGCTTGCTCAAACTCATGTGCATTAAGTAGGTGATGCCATCCAACCATCTCATTTTCTGTCGTCCCCTTCTCCCCTCCTGCCTTCAATCTTTTCCAGCATCAGGGTCTTTTCTAATGAGTCAGTTATTCTCAATAGGTGGCCAAAGTATTGGAGCTTCAGTTTCAGCATCAGTCCTTCCAATGAATATTCAGGACTGATTTCCTTTAGGATGGACTGGTTGGATCTCCTTGGAATCCAAGGGACTCTCAAGAGTCTTCTCCAACACCACAGTTCAAAAGCATCAATTCCTCAGTGCTCAGATTTCTTTTTTTTTTTTTTTTTGCTCGGATTTCTTTATGGTTCAACTCTCACATCTATACATGACTACAGGAAAAACCATAGCTCTGACTATGTGGACCTTTGTTGGTTAAATAATGTCTCTGCTTTTTAATATGCTGTCTAGGTTGGTCACCAAGGCTTCCCTGGTGGCTCAGATGGTAAAGCGTCTGCCTGCAGTGCGGGAGACGCCGGTTCAATCCCTGGGTTGGGAAGATCCCCTGGAGAAGGAAATGGTAACCCACTCCAGTACTCTTGCCTGGAAAATTCCATGGACTGAGAGGTTCCTCAGAGCCTGGCAGGCTACAGTCCATGGGGTCGCAAAGAGTTGGACACAACTGAGCCACTTAACTTTTTAGGTTGGTCACAGCTTTATTTGAGACAAAAGAAATGAATCTTCTTTGAATTTTGTGTGTGTTCCTGTGTATTTTTGTTCAAGAAGGAATGTAGGCTTTCAAGATCTTTAATAGCATGGGGAGAAGAATACATCCCCAAGTCCATGTTAAATAATTTTACTGTAATGAAAGAATGATCATGAATGGATCCAACCAGGGAAGATCCTCAAGTGGTGAAGGCATTTAAGGGGTCAAAGATTAGGGACCTATTGCCTGACTGAGGTGAGGGCACCTAGACTGCAGTGTGGGACGTGCTTTAACCCTTTCCACAAACCTTCTACTCTTTGATGTGGACAATTGATTCTTTCTTGATCTTCAGTGAAATCCTATGCAAATCAAGCTCCATTTCCCAACCACACTGCTGCACCTATAAAGTCATCACATTCTGGGTGATAACAGTGATATCCAGTGCATTCTCATACCCTTTTATGAGGGGAAAAAAAAAAAAAAAAACCCTGTTATGATCCAGAATGACTACAAAGAGGATGACAGCTATTCAATACTGCAGTCTATCTGATCTTCTTAAACTGCAGTTCAGTTCAGTTCAGTCGCTCAGTCATGTCCGACTCTTTGTGACCCCATGAATCGCAGCACGCCAGGCCTCCCTGTCCATCACCAACTCCCGGAGTTCACTGAGACTCACGTCCATCGAGTCAGTGATACCATCCAGCCATCTCATCCTCTGTCGTCCCCTTCTCCTCCTGCCCCCAATCCCTCCCAGCATCCGAGTCTTTTCCAATGAGTCAACTCTTCGCATGAGGTGGCCAAAGTCCTGGAGTTTCAGCTTCAGCATCATTCCCTCCAAAGAAATCCCAGGGCTGATCTCCTTCAGAATGGACTGGTTGGATCTCCTTGCAGTCCAAGGGACTCTCAAGAGTCTTCTCCAACACCACAGTTCAAAAGCATCAACTCATCTAAACACAGGGAAGAGGTATCTATTCCCTAGTGGTGGTCGCCAAGGTTCTATTATTTACTTTGTTGACGATGATGTTGCTCTGTGTAAGTTCCTCAGCCCTGAGCTTCATGTTTAAGAATCTAAAAGTATACACAGCACACTGTGTGTACACATTATACACAGATGTATAGAACATTCTTTTGGACTCTGTGGGAGAGGGAGAGGGTGAGGGTGGGATGATTTGGGAGAATGGCATTGAAACATGTATATTATCATATGTGAAACGAATCGCCAGTCCAGGTTCGATGCATGAGACAGGGTGCTCGGGGCTGGTGCACTGGGATGACCCAGAGGGATGGGATGGGGAGGGAGGTGGGAGGGAGGTTCAGGATGGGGAATACATGTACACCCATGGCAGATTCATGTCAATGTATGGAAAAACCACTACAATATTGTAAAAAAAAATCTAAAAGTAAAGAGAGTCCATGACTCTCAAGGACCTTAAGAACTTCACTAAAGTCTGTATCCCTTCCAGTAACAATAATATTACAGAGAGCTGTGCTGTTAGCAGGACTGATTGGTTGTGATTGTTACTGCAGAAGCAGGAAAGAAGAATATAAAGTTCAAGGTCAGCACACCGAGGAGAAAAGGGAAAAATGACCGTATCAGCAATAGGAAGACCAGGACTTCGCTGGTGGAAGAGTGGATAGGAATCCGCCTGCAAATGCTGACGACATGGGTTAGATCCCTGATCCATGTCATGGAGCAGCTAAGCCTGTAAGCTACAACCACTGAAGCCTGCATACCTAGAGCCTGTGCTCTGCAACCAGAGAAGCCATCACAATGAGAAGCCCATGCACCTCAACAAAGAGCAGCCCCTACTCACTGCAACTAGAGAAATCCCATGCAAGGAAGCAAGGAAGACCCAATGCACCGCCCCCCCCCCCCACCCCGCCAAAAAAAAAAAAAAGAGGAAGACTAAATGTTCCTCTTCAAGGTGGAGGGGTGTAGTCCAGATACCGCTGCCAAACAGACAAGCCCTCCAGTTCATGCTAATGTGAATCACCCAGGAACTTGATGACAAGACACTGGGCGGAGAAGGTACTTCAAGTACATGAAAGGGAATGACTATTATAAGTGGCATCTTAGGTGGAAAGAAGATGGATTTAACCAACTCCTTTTTCCCATAGCTTCCACTTAGCCGTAAGAAAAACTGACAGAATTGAGGGCCAGGGTAGACGCGGGTCAGGGTCTAGAGAGATCTTCCACAATGACTCATACTAACAATGATGCTTAGGAAAGAGCCTTTCTCAAATCAAAGTTCAGAGTTTCAAAGAACTTACATGTTTTTCTTCTATCTTGATGCTTACTTTTTTTTTTTTTTTTTAATTAGAAATAGAAGAGTTTAGAGAACACAGAGACTCCACATGGCTTTTCACAGACCCAGGAAATATCTCTAGAGCTCTGGGTCATAATTCACCTAAGCTTGTAAGTTTCCATATGTCAAATGTTATATTGATACAATGCCAGGAACTGAAGATGTCATTCGATCACTTCTTACAGAATCTAAGCTACAATGATGGCAAGGTATACTCTTAAAATGCCAATTGTACCACACAATGCCATTTTAAGAGGTATTCCTAGTTCCAAGATGTTAAAACACATGCATTTAGGATGAATGAAGCATATTTAATATCCTGTTGAATACTGTGATTTCTATTTAATTGCTACCATAGCACTGTTATACTATCTAGGGATGTGGTGAGGCAACTCTGGCCAAGAGTTTATTAATTCTCAGGGCCTTATTGTGATACCTGGGTCAGAATCCTACACACCAAGCCAGGAGAACTAAGTGGGGAGGGTCATGGTAGTGTGCTGGTAGCAGGGGCACTGGATGGTAACAGGAAAACTGATTGTCTTGGCAAATTGATAGCATGGCACAACAGGCCAAGGATAAGAGTGCTTTTCAACTCTACTTCCCAATGCTGATAGTGCCCTTATCTCAATATTGTCCTTTCTTTTTTTAAAAAAGTATTTCATTAAAGTATAGTTGGTTTACAATGTTAATTTCTGCTGTACAGCAAAATGATTGAGTTACACACACACACACTAATACTGTCCCTTCTTTAGTGGAAAAGGTTTGGGGTCATCCAGGCATCAAATCTGTAAGATGCACAAAATGTTTTATTTACTCATCTAGAGCATCAGCAATGTTGGATTGGGATTAATTTGCCTGCAATTTCCTGCAGGCAATGTACTGAAGTGCTTGGCTTTCAGTATTTTGGCCAGGTTTCCTAGAGGGTTGCCCAGACTGGATATGAGGTTAGGCGATAAAAGAACCTGGATTACCGACCCACTGACTGTTAGCATAGTAGTGAAACTCACAAGGAAATGTACTTGATAGACAAAGATGGACTGACTCCATAAATTCTGTGAGTATCTCCTTATTTGTGAGACTTGATCTTCACAACAATTGGAGCAGGTCTTTCATTATGCAGATGAGGACAGAGAGGCACCTTGTTCAATTCACACAGCTTATAAAGCAAGAGGCTAGCACTTGAATGTGGTTGATTAAATTCCAGAGCTTGTGCTTTTAATCAACTGCACCTGGTAGCTCAGCTGGTAAAGAATCTGCCTGCAATGCAGGAGACCCAGGTTCGATTCCTGGGTTGGGAAGATCGCCTGGAAAAGGGATAGGCTACCCACTCCAGTATTCTTGGGCTTCTCTGGTGGCTCAGCTGGTAAAGAATCCACCTGCAAAGCCAGAGACCTGGGTTCGATCCCTGGGTTGGGAAGATCCCCTGGAGAAGGGAATGGCTACCCACTCCAGTATTCTGGCCTGGAGAATTCCATGGATTATCTATATAGTCCATGGGGTCCCAAAGAGTGGGACACAACTGAGCAACTTTCAATTCACTTCACCCATAAATAAGAACTCAATCTTGCCATTAAGGAGATTCAGACATAAATTGGTCATGACAGAACGACAAAAGTACTTTAATCCACATATGTATGGAATGCTATGGAGCCCAGAGAATGAAGCAACTAAGTTTATGTATCTCACATACTAATACGAAAACTAAGCAGGAGAAAGAGTCAGCTATCTTTTTTTTTTTTTACACATATACATGTATTTATTCTTTTTCAAATTCTTTTTCCAATTAAGTTGTTACATAATACTGAGGTTTTCTAATCTCACATTCAATGTTCTTTCTCATGTGTGTATTTCTTCTCCTTTTATTTATTTTTAATATAAATTTATTTTAATTGGAGACTAATTACTTTACAATATTGTATTGGTCTTGTCATACATTGACATGAATCTGCCACAGGTGTACATGTGTTCCCCATCCTGAAACCCCCTCCCACCTCCCTCCCCATCGCATTGCTCTGGGTCATCCCAGTGCACCAGCCCCGAGCACCCTGTCTCATGCATTGAACCTAGACTGGTGATCTGTTTCACATATGATAATATACATGTTTCAATGCCACTCTCCCAAATCATCCCACCCTCGCCCTCTCCCACAGAGTCCAAAAGACTGTTTTATACATCTGTGTCTCTTTTGTTGTCTCGCATACAGAGTTATTGTTACCATCTTTCTAAATTCCATATATATGCGTTAGTATACTGTATTGGTGTTTTTCGTTCTGGCTTACTTCACTCTGTATAATAGGCTCCAGTTTCATCCACCTCATTTGAACTGATTCAAATGTATTCTTTTTAATGGCTGAGTAATACTCCATTGTGTATATGTACCCCAGCTTTCTTATCCATTCATCTGCTGATGGACATCTAGGTTGCTTCCATGTCCTGGCGATTATAAACAGTGCTGCGATGAACATATTAAAGAAGGAACACACAACTAGTGAGCTCGCGAGCTGCAACTACTGAAGTTTGAGCACCTTGGAGTCCATGCTTTGCAATGAGAGGAGTCACAGCAATGAGACGCCCTTGCACTGCAGCTAGAGAGTAGCCCCCTCTCACCACAACTAGAGAAAGCCCACACACAGCAACAAAGACATCCAAAAACAAAGAAATGTTTTAAAAAATAAAAGAAGGAACACATCTTATTGTTCCATAATTTCAGCTTACGGGTTCCCAAAGTACCGTGTATCTGCTTGTTCGTGGCTCCAATCACAATGCTTTTACTCCTAGACTCCTGAATATTAAACCTGAGATTCATCAATACTAGCCAATAAATGAGACATAAACATGTTTTTCTTGATTGTGGAAAATTTCAAACACTCACAAAAGTAGAGAAGAGAGGATAATGAACTTCAAGTATCCCTAACTCAACTTCAACTATTATTAACACTCTGCTGTTCTTGCTTTAGCTATACCTATCTCTCCTCTTCCACCATGTCCCCTCCTTTTTTTTCTGGAGCATTTGAAAGCAAATCTAAGCATGCATATAATTTATTAGTAAATACTTTGGTGTGACTGTCTAAACTACCAAGGCTTAAAAAATAATCAAATGCCATTATACCAACTAGTGAAATAACAAGAATTCCAAATGTTCATCTAATACCTAGTTTATGTCTAATTTTTCCTGATTAATAAACACGCTTTTATCAGAAGGACTTCTGTCACTATCAAATGTCTTTCCAAACCTCTTCAGGACACCAACTGTTAAGGACGCTGGACCCTTCTAGGAATCCTCTGAATCAATCCAGCTATCACCATTTTCACTTTTCAGATTTCTTCTTTGACTTTGGTAAGGCACATTATGAAAAAGGATTGAGGAACTGGGTTTTTGCCTCTGAGGAAAAATTATACACACACACAAATATTATCTAAAATATCATGTTATATTTTTATGATACTGTATTCCAGGCTCCCCCTAAATACTTTTTTGTTATCTTGTATGAAAGCTTTTCTTCCCCACCGGTCTTTACTATTTCATTCTTTCCTTAGTATCTATTCTATGGAAAATATCATCAAGGATAAATTGATAAATAAGACACAATTTCTGCCTTCATGGAGGGAGGCAGGCTGGCAAATGATACTATGTACCATGGCCTAGCCTCAGAACCACAGATTGGGGGTGGTGGGGCAACTATTGATCAGGAGAAAAATAAGAAGGGTAATTTACTCTATGAGAGAAAGAAAATGTATCAAGTTTAGAAGTAGACAGAGAGTTGAATTGATAGTGTTTTATATATCAGAAGGTGAAATCAGGAGAAAACGCAATGACTTATATTGCTTCTTTGGGAGTAGGATGATGGTTACCATGACTTGGGTAGATTTGTTTTCCTTCAATCTACTGCAGGATTAGTCAAATACTCACATAATAATGTACATGAGGCCAAGAATACACATGAGTGGATGGGCCCTTCTGTCGACTTCTTTGATCCACTTGGAGTTATCAGAGTTTGATCATCTTGACAACCTGGGCAATGAGGAATCAACTGGAGCTCAGTGCCTGTTCTTTTACTTTGACAGGAGACACCTTAGCACCCAAGAGTCTACTCTGTTAAAGTACACGCATATTCCTTTCACACCATGCTTACAGGCTTCTGGGGGCCATCTCTGTATTTTGGGGGTATACTCAAGGTTGAAGTGTAGCAAGTTAGGCAGAATCTTAGGACCAAGATTGTGAACTATTTTGGTAGGAATAAAATGGTTTGTGGTGTGCATGCACTTGTATGTAATACCACTTCCAGATATATCTAACCTATTGTTTCTTCCCCTGAATCTTACATCTTTCACACCCATACCCACAAACACCCAGAGTATTCATTCTATACTTGAATAACAATGTTGGTTTGTCTGTTCTGCTAACTGGCAATGTTGACGAGAAGTGAGAATGGGACTGAGGTAGGAGGATTTAGAACAAGGACAGCATCTGAAGGCTCAAAAACAAGTGCTGTTGCTGATGCTGGGGTTGGGGGAGAACTGGGAGCAGAGGAAAGTGGCCCAGGTAAAGGAAATGCCTGTGCAAAGGCTTCAAGATGAGACTATGGATATCCAGATGCCTGAAAGCTATTCGTCATGATACCTTTTCAATGATGCAGCCATGACTTATGGAACACTTTGAGCTGTCCTTTAAACACAGCCTGGAGTTATTTGGTGGGACTCCTAGGAAAACCAAGGTTGCTTTGTGATTAGGAACATTTTCTTTCGCAAACCTCAGAAACACAGGCTGTAATAATAAAGTACCGTAGCTATAAAGGTTCCTGAAGGTTGAGAATGTGCTGTGGCTGGTTACTCTGAACCTCAGCCTTGGTCTTCAGGTGTCAGGCAATAATTTCTAGATCTTGTAGGCATTGCTTCACTGCCTCGGTTTTCTTAAATGTAAAGAGGGAGCTTTGCAGAATTAGCTGAAATGGGGTGGGGAGGGCCTGAAAAGCATGAGGGATGCAGGTATTCATCCAGCCACTGCTAAATGCCAGGCACCCATGTGACTTCCCGTTCTCACAACTTTATGAGACAAAGAAGAAAATACAGTTTAAATTATAAAGCAGAATACAAACTCTAAGGTGTGCAAAAAAAAGTTTGGAAACCTTTCCATTTTGACTATACATTTCACAGACTCTCAATAAAGGATTCAGCTTTCTTTGAAGAAAGTGGCAGAACTGAGAAATGCATACAAGTGATTTTTGCTCCTTCTTTGTGATCCTCTTCTTATTCCATTCTTTCAGGTTCTTCTCGTTTGTCAGTTTCTGTTTATTATCCTTGCTGACTGAATACACTTTAACTTGGAGAAACATAAATGACCTTGAACACTGCTGGGAAAGTAAAAGATACAGTGGATATAATGAAAGCAAGAACTTTAATGATTCAGAAGGGCGAGGATCAGGTGTGTAATTAGACAGGTCAGGACTCATGTGGGTGGAGCAAACACACTACAGAGTGGTTTCTATGAGGAGCGGGTGTGATCAGCATTTCCTCCAAAGAGAAAGAAACAGCGGTCTGTACTGCAACGTTTACAGACACCTCAAGAGCCTCAGTCTATGTGGTCTCTTTTGAGCAGTTTGACTGTGTGCACAGAATTTAACAGCCCAGAAATATTCCACTGAGGATCATATACTTTAAGTGACTTTGCCTGCCGATTACTGTGGCTGGAAGAGGTAGCTGTAGAACCAGCTGAAGACATGTGACCCTTACAATATGTTTGCAGCTTTTTTATTATTTTCAAAATAGTGCATTTCTTTCAGGCTCTATCCAATGCTACGCTTTGACCCAGGGACCTTGACGAGCTGATTGATAAGATGATTAGCGGGGGGATGGGGGGGTGGGGGGCAGGGAAAGTCTGAAGTTACTGTCACTGTTTTAAGGTCAGAGTCAGGACAGAATCATGAGTAATTAAGTGTAATTCCTCCTAACAAAAAAGCAATGCAGTTGCTATGTTAGTTGTTAAGGAAGTACAATTCTGATGTAACTTGGCTGGTAAATTTCAGGTGTTGTAAGTGTAGGTCTCTTATGTTCCATGGAGCATAAAGCACAAGCATATACTCTATAAATACACTGAGAGTTTTAATAACCGATTTAAGTTCCTTAATTTGATCATCAGCAAATATTTCCCTTTGGTGTATATATAAACAGCTCACGATTGATATTTCCTCTTGGTAACAGTTCCCATTTTTATGTTAACCTACTAACCATCTTGCTCTGAACTTTTGTCTAAAGTGTCATTCTAAGGAGAGTTTAAATTATATGGAGGCATGATTTTTAAACTTATACAATACATGCCAATGCATATGCAAGGCTAATTAGGGAAACAGAAAGATGATATTATACTCATTCATGTGGGGCTTTTACTTCAATTCATTTTCATGAATTTAAGTTTATTTTGTATGAATATTAAAGTACATTTAAGAATGTAAAAGAAACACATGTTCATTGAAAATACAAATAAAGGGAAAATTAGATGAGATAAAAATCACCATTGTTTTCTATCTTAGGGAAAATCATGATTAACAAAGTTTGTAAATTTCTATGAATACTGCATATGGATATTCTAGGCAATTGAAAGCACATTATAAACACATTTTATATAGTGATTTCCACTGAACACTATGCCATGATGATTTTTCCTGTTATTAAAACTCTTTGTAAACATAATACCTCATGGCTTAATAATATTTAATCTTATGAATTCCATAACCAATACCATGAATTCCATAACCAATTCCAGGAATTTTAGTCATATAAATTGTTGCTGATTTTTAATATTAAAAATGCTGGACTTCCCAGGTAGTCCAGAGGTAAAGAATCTGTCTGATGATGCAGGGGGCACAGGTTCGATCCCTGGTCTGGGAGGATTCCATCTGCCATGGGGCAACTAAGGCCTTGCGCCACAGACTGAGCCTGGAAACTGCAAGCCACAACTACCGAAGCCTGAGTGCTTAGAGCCTGTGCTCCGCAGCAAGAGAAGCCACGGTAATGAGGAGCCTGTGCACAGCAACTACGGAGAAGACTCTGCTCACTGCAATTCGAGAAAGACCAGGCATAGCACTGAAGGCCTAGTATCAGTTCCGTTCAGTTGCTCAGTCGTGTCTGACTCTTTGCGACCCCATGAATCGCAGCACGCCAGGCCTCCCTGTCCATCACCAACTCCCGGAGTTCACTCAAACTCATATCCATCGAGTCGGTGATGCCATCCAGCCATCTCATCCTCTGTTGTCTCCTTCTCCTCCTGCCCCCAATCCCTCCCAGCATCAGGGTCTTTTCAAATGAGTCAGCTCTTGGCATCAGGTGGCCAAAGTACTGGAGTTTCAACTTCAACATCAGTCATTCCAATGGACACCCAGGACTGATCTCCTTTAGAATGGACCGGTTGGATCTCCTTGCAGTCTAAGGGACTCTCAAGAGTCTTCTCCAACACCACAGTTCAAAAGCATCAATTCTTCGGCACTCAGCTTTCTTCACAGTCCAACTCTCACATCCATATATGACCACTGGAAAAACCATAGCCTTGACTAGACGGACCTTTGTTGGCAAAGTAATGTTTCTGCTTTTCAATATGCTATCTAGGTTGGCCATAACTTTCCTTCCAAGGAGTAAGCATCTTTTATTTTCATGGCTGCAATCACCATCTGCAGTGATTTTGGAGCCCCCCCAAAATAAAGTCTGACACTGTCTCCACTGTTTCCCCATCTATTTCCCATTAAGTAGTAAATAAATAGATAAAACATTAAAAAATGCTGTGATAATTGTCTTGTGCATAAATATTTGCCTTTCAGTTTGATTTTTTTAAAAAATGAGACTGTTTCAGGCAAGGAATTACTGTAGCAAATGTCATGCATTTAAAAAATTTTGATACAAGTTGCCAATTGTTTGGAAGAGAGATTGTTCCAGTTTATTTAACATTTCCCTACAAATGTTCAAGAAAATGATTTTATCTAACAGCCAACTGCATACAGTCATTAAACAAACACTGCCACCACCACCACCACAATCTTTGCCAAGTGGGTAGGTGAAAATTTACCTCATTTCTTTTATAATTAATGAAGCTGCTCATTTTCTACCTATATTTCTTCTCCAGTGAACTGCTTGCTCATCTCTCTGCCCCAAACATAGTTTTCTTATAGTTATCTGTTAGATCATAAGATTTTAGAGCATTATTGTTTTGTCACCCATGTTTCTGCTTGGTTTTACAATGCAGTTTGTGTTAAATTTCAACGTAGAAATTCCCACATTTTTGTAGTGAAACATATTTACTGCATGGGTCCTTTAAATTTTTACTTAAAAAAATTTCACGTATATACTTCTGAGGTTTTTAGCACACTGCTCATAAAGTTGTGTAGCTATCACCACTATCTAATTGCAGAGAATTTCATCAGTCCTATATCTATTAGCAATTATTCTTCATTCTCTCCTCTCTCACCTTCTCTATAGATTTGCCTGTCCTGGGCATTTCATATAAAAAGAATCTGATACTATAGGGCTTTTTGGGTCTGGCTTCTTTGACTTAGCATAATATCGTCAAGGTTCCCAAGGTTAATGTCAGCCTTTGTTTTTTGCCTCCTTTTGACCACATTTGGTTTTGCTACATCCTTTGTCTTTTTTGAGAAACCAGAGGAACTTAAAATCTATCTGTTCATAGTACACCTTAATCCACTGACTTTGGTTAATTTACTATTCAGCTTCTACTCCTTCTTACATCATCTTTCTAGTCTGAGTTTTAGAGATTGTTAAAAATAGAGGGACTTCCCTGGTGGTCCAGTGGCTAAGACTTCTTGCTCCCAATGCAGGGGGCCCGGGTTTGATCCCTGGTCAGGGAACTACACCCAGCATGGTGCAATTAAGAGTTCACAGGCCAAAACTCAAGATCCCACGCGCTACAACGAAGACCGAAGATCCTGTACACCACAACTGAGACCTGGCTCAGCCAAATAAACACATACATAAATATTAAAAAAAGATATTAAATTTTTCTGAAAGGTTTTCCTACATCTATTGAAATGATCATATGGCTTTTAGTACTTGACGTTCCTATGATATACAGTAGGAGCAATTTTACCATAGTTGGACAAATTGTTCATTCTTGTTACAAGACACCATATCCCATTTGACTGTCATGGATTGTTGAATTTGTTTTTATCTATTATCATTAACTGTTTTATGTTTGCCATATGGATGTTCCAAAGTTAAGAAGCAGCCTTTGAACACAGTGATAAAACACAGGTATTTAAGGCCAGCATATCTGAGTTTTAATTCAAGTTACAAAATGTAAAATTTTGTGACCTTGGACATTTTCCTTTTCATCCTCATTTTGTGTTATTTTTGTAGAGTTTTGACCATATGAAGATGGGAAATCTTATATCTTCCTCTTTTCCTCACTTATTCTTATACTACATACATTTTCCATGTTATTGCATTATCTTTTTGAAGGCTGGTATAATATATGATTGAGAATTGTGCTTGAGGTAGCACAGAGTTCTTTATTGGGACTTTCATCTATGTCCACATTTCACCAATAAATTCTGTAATGGGCTTTATTATGTCTAAAACTTGTTTTATTAGCTCAAATATAAAAATACTTTTAGAGATACAGATCATAGTGCTTTCTAAAATTATTATACTGATTTACACTCTAACTGACAATACATAAAATTTCCTGTTTTATCCCATGCTTACCAGCACTGTTTATTAACACTAAAAATAAGTCACTGCTAATCTGATATACAAAATGTTTTTTCCGTATCTGTGAGGTTAAACTTTTTCTCACACACATATGAATATACAGCATTTGTTTGGTGAGTTGTCTGTGTTCTGCAGGTCCATAAATTTTTTCAATTTATATAATAAAACCATTATAATAAAGATTAATATTTGGTCTGTCATAAAAATATATCTTTCCATTTTATGTACCCTTTTTCCTCTTTTTTTGGGCCACACTGCTTGGCTTGTGGGATCTTAATTCCCTGATCAGGAAGATCCCAAATCCATACTCTTGGTAGTAAAAAAATAGAGTCCATGGGCTTCCCTGGTGGCTCAGTGGTCCGCCTGCTAATGTAGGAGACACGGGTTCGATCCCTAGTCCAGGAAGATCCCACATGCCTCAGAGCAACTAAGCCTGTGCTGCACAATAAGAGAAGCCACCACAGCAAGAAGCCCGAGCGCCGCAACTAGAGAGCAGCTCTCACTCACCGCGACGAGAGAAGAGACCCGGTGGCAGCAAAGCCCCAGCGTCTCACTCACTGCAACGAGAAGAGACCCGGCAGCAGCAAAGCCCCAGCGCAGCCAAAACAAACGAAAAAAGAGGAATCCTCACCGCTGGGCCACCAACGGATTCTCTTTCCGTTTTGGTTACGTTTTTTAGAATGACAGCCCAAACTTTTTATTTATTTATGCTATCAAATCTATTACTCCTACCATAATTTTTCTGTAACTTCTAAACTAGAAGATTATTTTAAGTCTTTAATTTTTTTAGATAATCAATATTTAACTCCCCAGTCCACCCTGAATTTATTTCTATGTGGTGAGAATACAAATGAAAGGATTTTCAAATTTTTACCTACTGTCTAATGCCAGTGACCTAACTTTCTAATGTTTTACAACAAAACTGTCACTGGTTGTTGATGCTTCCTTGATGACTTCTGAGTTTTTAAGTAGAATATTTACACTTGCAGGTATAGACGTTCACAATGATGTTTTCATGTTTCTCAACCCAGAATACACCACTTTAATTGCTACAGATTTTAATACTGGAGAAACACCCTTACTCCATTTTTTTTTAGAAATTGAAGAATTCACAGTGAATATATTTAGTACTAAAGGTTTAAAAAATAACATTGTTCTGTAAATTGGTACAGCCACTTTGGAAAATACTATGGAGGTTCCTCAAAAAACTAAAATTAAAGTTGTCATATGAGCCAGCAATCCCATTCCTGGGCATATACCCAGGGAAAACTATAATTCAGAAAGATTCACGCACCTATGTTCACAGTAGCCTGTTTACAAAATCCAGGACAGGGAAACAAGCTCACTGTCCACTGACAGATGAATGGATAAAGAAATGTGGCATGTATACAACAGAACACTACGCAGCCATAAAAAAGAATGAAAGATGCCACTGCAGCAATATGGACGTCAGAAAAAGAAAAATATATGCTATCCCACATATGCAAAATCTAAAACATGACAGAAATGAACAGAGACAGACTCACAGACAGACGAGAGAACAGGCTTGTGGTTGCCAAGGTGAGGCAGATGGGGCAGGCACGGACTGGGAGCTTGGGGTTAGCAGGTGCAAACTGTCATATACAGAGTGGATGAACAGCAAGGTCTTACTGTGTATCCAAGGCAACTATACTCAATATCCTGTAATAAACCAGGATGGAGAAGAGTACAAAGGAGATATATACTATATATATATATATAGTATAATAAACATATACTATATAAATATATATTGGCTTCCCAGGTGCTGCAGTGGTAAAGATTCTGTCTGCGAATGCAGGAGATGCAAGAGACACGGGTTCAATCCCTGGGTCAGGAGGATCCCCTGGAGTAGGAAATGGCGACTCACTTCAGTATTCTTGCCTGGAGAACTCCATGGACAAAGGAGCCAGGTGGGTACAATCCATGGGGTCACAAAGAGTTGGACATGACTGAGCACGCATACTCGTGTGCCCGCATATGCGTGCGCAACCACACACGTAACTGAATCGCTTTGCTATGCAGCAGCAATTAACACATTATAAATCAACTATATCACAATAAATAAAATTTTTTCAACTGCTTTTAATATTATTTCCCTGTGAATCACATTTTTAGTTATGTAGATCCTCATATAATTTGCAAACCTCAGTCATAAGATGCTTTATTTCCTTGTCCTGTCTGCATAACTCAACTAATATAACTTACTGTTAGGTATAGATCTTTTAATCTATTCAAGCTAACCCAATACAAATTTTACATAGTAGGTACATTTTCAGAACTGAGTTTTCCTTTCCACTGTAGTAGCTTTCCCTAGCTTAAAATTTCTGGTACCACCCTGCTTTTTATTAGATTTAGGATAGTTTTATGATAATAAATAACAAAAATCAACATAGTTTGGGAGTCGATGGGGGCATCAATTAAATAAAAGGAATACTGATAAGCATGGAAGACTGGTCAAGAGGGTGACTGTCGGAAGAAAGAAGGAAGAGGAGTCAATGGCTGACAGGAGAGGAGACAGTGAAGAGAACCACTCGGGCAGTCAAGATCTGTATCGTACGTCTCTTCACAGTGTTACAGTGAGCTCTGTGCCTTGTGTGGAAGCAGTTCTCCCAAAGGATGAGATGAATTGACTGCAATTTTCCTATTTTAAACAAAATCCAGTGTTGTGGCTTCCCCCCTACCCCTGAAAGTCTGAGAAAATCTTTATCCTGGTAGAAGGATCGTGATGGAGTTAGGGGGAAGCAGTGGGAATGGAGGGGCAGCTCAGCTCTGCCTTAGGCAAATTCAGTTCTTTTTTTTTTTTTTTGGAGGTGGAGCCAGGCGCACAACTGTGGCAACTTCCCCATTTGCCTTTTCCTTTCCCCTTTCCTGTTGTGTTATTCCAATCTCTTTCTCCCAAAGCAGTGAGTGGTGGGATTATGACCCAGAAATGGGCTCTCTGTTAATCTTCCAATTCTTGCATTTCTTATTCCAGCTGAGAGAAGGAAGTGAAGCACTTTAGTTTGTGAACCATGGTCATGTTTCCCCTCCTCCCCCATCCATTAAGTTGACGCCCACAGCTTTCCAAATGCTGGGGAAGGAATTAGTCAGGCTTCCCTCAGCACCAGAACAGTGTTTTGCATGGAGGATAGTAGGTGCAATAGTTACTTTCTAATTAAATAAAAGGAAACTTTTACTGTTACATATATTGTAGACATGATGGATCCAGCATGAAGGGGTCTCCTTTACTGTCATTTCTCAGTACATTCCATGTAATCTCATTATATGCTAGCGGCACCAGTCACGAATCCTCTTCTTTTTTCCCTCACAAAATGGCACTACTGGAAAAACATTATTTAGTAGCAAAATATATTTTAATTGAAAAATCATTTTAAGTAACTGAATAAAAATGTATACCAGGAACCTTCCAATAGACAGCAGAGTATGTACATTTTGTGAGAGTGGAGCAGCATCTATTTAATATATTTTTATATAGAAAATACAGGCATATTTAAAAATGGAAACATGTAAGAAGGTATGTCACAAGAAATAACAAACTATAACACAAAATAAAAGGGTCAACCCAAAGTAACAAGTCGACTGAAACGAGACAAGACCCAGCACCGTGTCGGAAAGTCTTCACGTAAATTGTGTGATGTCCAGGACTGCCAGGAAGAGATGATCCTGCATTTCAGGAGAGCTGGTTGGTTGTGCGGTGGTTAAAACCCAGTCCTCCTTTTCCTAGAACAAAAAACAAAGATTCAACAGTAAAGAAAGGGGAACAGCTGTTTGGGGGCTGATTAAAACACAAATTGACAGTCTCAGATACCTGGCGTCACCTGTGATGTGGTTTGGATGGATGGGGGTCATTCCTTGAGAAAACGAAGGGGCACGGAGAAAAAGTACTAACGTACCAGCACACTGGAGTTTTAGTCCTGGCTCTGTCACTCATCTGCTCTGATAATCTGCTCATCTGTAGAATGAGGGCTTTGGACTTCGTGAACCTGAAGGTCTCTTACAGCGTGAACTGTCTACGGTTTTTATTTACGGCATTTGTTTAGGATCCATTTTGTGTGCATAGTCAGAGGAAACACAGTATCTGCCTTGAGGACTGAACCATTTGGGAATGACTCATCAGGAGAGAAGGCTACAGATTGAGGGACTTAATGAATGCCACAGGGTACTTCTCCACCAGCTGTCACGCCGCCTGAAAATCGCTCTGTCAACCAGCTGTGCTGTACTAAGTTGCTTCAGTCGTGTCTGACTCTGTGAGACCCCTGGGCTGCAGTCTGCCAGCCTCCTCTGTCCATGGGATTTCCCCAGCAAGAATATCAGAGTGGGTTGCCATGCCCTCCTCCAGGGGATCTTTCCAACCCAGGGATCAAACCCGTATCTCTTAGGTCTCCTGCATTGTCAGTGGATTCTTTACCATGAGCATCAATTTTTATGTCTTTATTAAGTATGAGGGAGACAATCTTTGAGGCACTCAATCTTACAAAAGAGAAAGATGTATTTGTAAACATTTATTGCTTTGATTTCTCAGAAAAGCTTTCTCTCCATCCCATTTCAGGAAATTATATTCCACCTTTCTTTCATCAATGAACTGTCAGTCTCTACCCTTTACCCAAAGGCATGGTAAAAGTTTTAGCAAAGTGAACTTTCACATTAGAATAACCCAACCTAGGATCACCACTGACTGATCCACGGTGGACCCTTGAATTAATCTGGGCTAATGAGTTCTTCTCCTGCAGTTTTAAAATGGATCAGCACATTATTTCTGTGGGCAGCGGGGCCTTCCACGTGAACTGAGAAGCAGAGGAAAGCGCTCTGCATTGTGACGATGGAGAAGATGCTGGAGACAGGTGAGATGGGAGGGGAGAGACTTTAGATGTCTTCAAGTCCTCAGTCTGTTTGCCCTCATGCTCAGCCAACCCATGTATGGGATTCCATATGAGGTCTCATTATTGTGATAACAGAGTCCTTTCTTTGCTTAAGCCACTTGGAGTTGCAATAACAGAGTCCTAGCTAATACAGGTCTCCTTTAAAACCCATCACAGTATAAGGAAAGGGGGGCTGCTGGGTCTTCTGGGTTGATCTTTCCTTGAATTTGCCATCATTTTTTTTTTTGATTCCTTTATCAAGCTTTTGAATTAAAAAAATCTAGATTTTATTACCTTTATTAATAGCATTTTGTTGTTTATAAAGTAAGTTATTTCTGGATATTCTCTGGTCAAGAAAAAGTTCCTATAGGGGTAGTTGACTCTTGAATAATGCAGGGGTGAGGGGCGCTGACCCTCTGAGCAGTCAAAAATTGGTGGATGATTTTACCATCAGTTGGCCCTCTGTATCTGTGGTTCCACATCCACAGATTCAGCCAACTGAAGACTGTATAGATCTGTATTATGGATCTATTGGAAAAAAAATACATATATAGGTGGACTCATGCTGCTCAAACTCATTTTGCTCAACAGTCAATTGTATTTTGATATTAGAGAACCACACAAACTCTGAGCTTCCTTTATTTATCTGTAAGATGAAGGAGCTGAAACACAAAGCTTAAAATAAGAATGTTACAAATACTTCCTGTTCCTTTTTGAGTCACTGTCATTGTTTCTATCTTTGTTTTTTCTTTTCTTTGCTTTTTTCATTTCCCCAGAAATCCTCTCCAGTTTGATTCTCATTTTCTTAAGTTCTTTCAACTCTGCTCTGAGGTAAAACTATCATTTTTCTGTTAGAAACTTCTAAATATACTTGTACAATCCAAATTTGTCCTTCAGGGTTCAATTTTTTTTCTTTCTGCAGAGATGCATATACTTGAGTTGATATAAAGAAATTCACTAGCATGAAACAGATATTTTCAATAATTAAGTTTGTATTTAAATAGATTTTTGTCTTGGCAAGTTGACTTTAATAGTCCAATCAAAATTAAATAAAAGGACATGAAAAAAGAAATACTCTTTCCAGTTAACTGAATTTTTCACTTAAAAAATGAATATGGAAATACCCATTTTTTAATGATTCCTATAATATAGAAGTAAATGTACATAATACAAATCTAAGTGATGTAATATAATGATGTATATTAAAAATTTTAAATAGAGCTGGTAATATTCCAACACTGCAAATATTTATGTGGACAATGTTATAATATTGAAAATATTTTATCAATGGTATGATGCAGTATGTAATCAAAATGATATGGTACTGGCATAAAAAACAGACCATAGATCAATGAAACAGAATAGAGAACCCAGAAATAAATCCACATATATATGGTTAATTAACTTATGGTAAAAGAAGTTACCATAAGTTCTTCTTTCTCCTAGGAGAAAAACATAGGCCATAGGCTCCTTGACATCAGCCTTAGCATTTTTTTTTTTTTTTTTTGGATTTGCCATCAAAGCAAAGGCAACAAAAGCAAAAATTAACAAGTGGGAGCACATCAAACCCAAAACTTCTGCACCATAAAGAAAAACATCAGCAAAATGAAAAGACAACCTACTGAATAGAAGAAAGTATTTTCAAACCATATATCCTATGAGTTAATGTTCAAACTACATAAAGAACTTACAGATGTATATGAGAAGATGCTCAACATCACTAACCATCAGGAAATACAAATGAAAAGTACAATGAAATGTTATCTCAAACCTGTTAGAATTGCTATTATCTGAAAGGCAAGCAATAACAAGCATTGTTGAAGATGTACAGAAAAGGAAATCTTGTGCACTATTGGTGGCAGTATAAGTTGGTGCAGCCACTGTAGAAAATATTATGGAGTTTCCTCAAAAGATTTAAAATAAAACTACCATGTGATCCAGCAACTCTCTGGGCATTTATCCAAAGAAAATGAAAACATTAATTGGAAAAGAAGTCTGCACTCCCATGTTCATTTTGGCATTATTTACAATAACCAAGACATGGAAACAACCTGTGCCCATCAATGAATGAGCAGATAAGAAAATTTTCTTTATAAATACACACACACACGCCTCACAATGGAATATTATTAAGCCATAAAAAGAATGAAATCTTGTCAACTGTGACAAATGGATGGACCTTGAGGTCATTCCTGCTGCTGCTGCTAAGTCACTTCAGTCATGTCCAACTCCGTGTGACCCCATAGACGGCAGCCCACCAGGCTCCCCAGTCCCTGGGATTCTCCAGGCAAGAACACTGGAGTGGGTTGCCATTTCCTTCTCCAATGCATGAAAGTGAAAAATGAAAGTGAATAGGCTAAGTGAAATGAGTCAAAAAGAGAGAGACAGATACTGTATCATTTTGCTTATATGTAGAATCTAAAAACAAAAACCAGAACCAAACTTACAGATACCGAGAACAGATTGGTGGTCGGCCAGAGGTAGACGTGGGTGGGGGGGTTGGGCAAAACGGGTGAAAGGAGTCAAAAGGCACAAATTTCCAGTTATAAAATAAGTAAGTCATGGGGATAGTATATATAACATGGTGATTATAATTAATAATACCGTACTGCACATTGGAAAGTTGCTAAGAGCAGTAGATCTTAAAAAGTGTCATTTCAAGAAAAAAATTGTTATAACTACATACGTGGACTTACATAGTTAACTATATTGGGTGATCACTGCACAATGTGTACATATAGAAATACTGAATCACTATGTTGTACTAATATCCTAAACTAATATAATGTTGTATGTCCATTATACTTCAATAAAAAGTTTATGATATTTAAACTTTCAAACTATTTTTCCCGTATTTTGGGATACTCTTTTCTCAACTATGATATTTATCTGCTTACAAATGAGAAATCAATTGCTAGAACACATTTTTACATAAATTTTCTTCTAGTCCATTAAATACTGACTATATATACTGTAAAAAATATGGAACAAAAATTTTGACTTTAAAAATAAATGTTCCTTATCATCAATACTATTTTTATTATAAATAGGAATGCAAATGAACATCAGTAAACCATATTGAGTTCATCATTTATTTGTATCCTTTCTTATGAAGGGTGAAATCTACCATTCAAGAAGGCGTTAACTTGTTTAATTAACCCCTTTCTCTTTGTCAAAAAACTACACAAATTTGCATGTCCTCCTTGTGCAGAGGCTATTCTAATCCTCTAAAATTGTGTTGCTTCAATTTTAGTATTTGTGCTGTAATAAATGTGTGTTTTTGAGAAATCATTGTTTTATCTGTCAAATATTAAGTAATACTTCTTCATTTGGCTTTAGTTCAAATCTCAAAACGGATATTTCTGGATACAAAATGCTTACCTTCAAACCAGAGATATCTTCTGACTCTTGGGGCAACTTAACTTGAATTTCAGTCTTCTCATGTTGTAGATAAATAGTAGTTTTTGGTTGTCTTACCTGGAACAGTCATGTCCTGTCCATGCTGAGAGACAATGGCATCGGTTTGGTCTTACGCATTTTCCACCATTTAAGCAGGGAGACTGGCAGACAGCTGGGATAAAAAATTCATGCATTTACTTAATGAATACTAAGCAATCACGAAGATGCTCATGAAGACATACAGAATAAGATTTGACTCTGCTCTCTGCTCCAGCTGCCACCATTCCTCATGGACTACATCCTGCCAGTTGGCTCAATCTCACATTATTATGTGGTATCACCTCCCTCTGTACTTCCAAGCAAGAATCGATCTTTATATTTAAATCCCAGCTTAAGTTCTACCTGCATACTCTGAGTCCACTAATTTTTCTCTTCTTTAATTATTTATGTAACTAATTTGACAGTTTTGAACTGAAAATTATTCATATGCTCAATGAGACTGTCGAGCTCTTGAGAGAGCCAGCAGTGAACTCTATGACTGATGAAGTCGTTATATCAGATGTTAATTCTTATGACACTAGATCAGGCACATAGACTGGCTAACATAACAAATGATTCAAAAGCCCTTTGTGCTTGCTAGGAAATGTATTTCATGGCTTTTACCAACTTTAATTGGACTTACAGACTGGGGTCGAGTTAAAAATGAGCCACTGATGTAACCCTGAGTGAAAGCTGAGAGATTTACTATACAGCCATCTTTCTCACAGTCCATAGTCTCAGGGTCAAACTCTTCTTCTCCATGAATCTACTTGTTAAAAAACCTAAGGACACTAAAAACAGATGAAGACCAGCCTGTTTAACGTATCAAAGAAAAAAATAAGATGCCTGTTAGGAGAAAGTTGGAAATGAGAAACATTTCAGTCTCATTATAGCTTGGAAATGCAGGCTTCCCCAGATGAAAAACTCATCTTTGGTGAGAGATAAACGTCACTTCTTTATCACTCATTCGTAAAATATAGGGAAAACGTCAGCAATCCAGGCACTTGATAAGCATTGAGAGAGGATAAGAATGAAAACACCAGTCTTTGCTCTTGGTGAGCTTTCTTGACAAGCAAGCCAACAAAATGCACATATTTGCAATATAACAAAAAGGAAATTATGAAATGAAGCAGGGTCAAGAATAGCAAAAATAAAACTCAATAATCTACAACTAATTCTCCATAGCTGTTTGCTAATGTTAAAAAATCACTCCTTTTCAATACCATGAATTTAGCAGTAACTGACTGTACTAATAATTTTTAAAAATTATTATTTTTCACTTCTCCATGTAAAAGCTTAACACCTTCCTCCTTCCCTATAACATGGGTGACACCAGCGTTCCATTCTGGGCACCTTCTCATGCCACCTTCTGCACAGATTTCTTTTCCTCCACAAAAGTTTTCCAGTGATGACTAATATCTGTCTTCAATGCAGTGTATCTTCTGGGAAGATACATCATCCAAGTGCCTGTCAGACCTCTCCCTTGTGTGTTCCAAACTCAGTGTGTTCTTGCGCATGCATGCATGCGTGCTCAGTCATGTCTTTACCAACTCTTTGTGACCTTATGGACTGTAGTCTGCCAGGCTCCTCTGTCCATGGAACTTTTCAGGTAAGAATAATGGAATGTGTTTCCAGTTCCTCTTTCACAGCATGTATTTTCTTAACTCCTTATCTGTACCTTCAACCTCAACTGTCCTTACTTAACTCTTTATCTGTATCTTCAAACTCAGCCTGTCCTTACTTAACTCCTTATCTGTACCTTCAAAGCTCTTCCTTTTGGGTTCCCTGTCTCAGTAAATGGCACCATCTTCCACTCAGAAGCCTAAACTGGAAATGTCAACCTTAACTCTCCTTAGACCTTTATTTCCACAATAAATCTATAGCCAGGTAGTGTGGATTCATCTATCTTCTCTCAAATATATCCTTTTTGGTCACCATTTCTCTAGACTTCATTGAATGTCAGTGTTAGTCACTCAGTCATGTCCCACTCTTTAGGACCCTGTGGATTGCAACCCGCCAGGCTCCTGTCTACGGGATTCTCCAGGCAAGAAGACTGGAGTGGGCTGCCCATCTCTTCTTCAGAGGATCTTCCCGATCCAGGGATCGAACCCAAGTTTCCTGCACTGCAGGCAGATTCTTTACCTCTTGCCAATTCAGGCTGGGATAAGTCTCTAACAAGTCTATTTTTAAGGCTAGCTTTCTGCCCTTTTCTGTACTGTTTCCAAAATAATTTTTCTAAAAGAAAATCTAATCACATGATTTTCCTGCTTAAGTCCCTTTAACAGCTTCTGTGGCTCAGAAGACATAATTAAGTACACACTGCACTTCCTAATCTGGCTCTGCCTAGCTTTATATTTCACTTCCGGTCATACCCCTCCACGGCCTCTATGGCTTCTGCTCTGGCTCTAGTTAGCTGATCAAGTTTGTGTTACACTTCTATGCCTTTGTCTGGAATGAGCTCCACCTTGTTCTTCCTTTGATTCTACGCTTGTGAATCCTTTTCTGAACATCTACTGGGACTTCCCTAGTGGCTCAGACCATAAAGTGCCTGCCTGCAATGCGGGAGACCCAGGTTCGATCCCTGGGTCGACGACTGAGTGACCTCACTTTACATTTGGGGTGGTTTACTCATTTTACTATTGATATGTAGAGAGTTCAATTCGCCTCCAGTCACATACTTACAGGCCATTCTGCTATAGGCCATTCTACATCCCTTCTTCTTTTCTAGGCTGGATTCTGGAGAGCAAGATCTCCTGTTTTATACCCTTTTGTATGTTTAATACCTAATGGATGTAAGTGGGGTCTTTGCTGAGGTAGCTGCAGCAAAACTGAAAACCATAAAGACTGTATGGCTCATGTCAGGCAGGTGCTTAATGTCAGGAGCTAAGGAACTAAAAGAAATCCACATGAGTCAGATCAATTGAGCTTTAAATGGCGTGTGTGTGTGTTTAGTCCCTCAGTCGTGTCTGACTCTGTGTGACCCTGTAGACTTTAGCCTGCTGGGCTCTGTCCATGGGATTTTCCAGGCAAGAATATTGGAGTAGGTTGCCATTTCCTCCTCCAGTGGATCCTCCTGATTCAGGGATCGAACCTGCGTCTCCTGCATTGCAGGTGGATTCTTTATTGTTGAGTGACCAGGGAAGATCCTTAAATGGCGTGGTTCTAGCTAACTGTGTAATATCTAGAGATGGAATGTTAGAAAACAGATTTCCGTGGTAGAGAGCAAGTTTAGGGATAACAGGAAACTTAGGCAGGCCTTTGGAGGTGAGTTGGAACAGGCAGTAGCCATGTCTGCAGGGGACAAGATGCGACTGGCAGGAACGGAAGTAAGTGTATCAGCTGTGCTGCTGCCGGTCCACGCAGTGCCTCAGGAGGCAGAAGAATCTGGGCTGGATGTGGAGCCAACAAGCAACCATCTCAGGTTCTTAAACAGGGCAAAGATATGCCCAGAGCCGTGTGTAATGGTGTTATTTTGGAAATAGAAAGGGGAAGGTTAAGTAGTAGACTCTGGCAGTGATCCAGAGGAAAGGTCTTCTACTAGTTGGTGATAGTGGAGATAGAGTAGGATGCAAGAGATATGGAGTGGGAAGAAACAGAAAGGAGTGCTGATACTGGTAGACGAAGCGGGAGGGCGACTTGCGAGTGTCTCCATCTGGAAGCATGCTGCCAACACCTACAGAGATAAGATGCCTGGGAAAGGGCAAAGCTGGTTTGCAGATAGGTTCAATTTTGTATGCATGAGAAATATAGATAAATATCAAAGTTGGGGGCTCCCCTGCTGGCTCAGTGATAAAGAATCCACCTGCCAATGCAGGAGACATGGGTTCCACCCCTGATGTGGGGAGATCCCACGTGCCTAGGTGCAACTAAGTCTGTGTGCCACAACTGCTGAGCCATGCTCCAGAGCCTGGGAGCTGCAACTACTGAAGGCCAAGTAGACCGCTAGAGCCTGTGGTCCGCAGCAAGAGAAGCCACTTCAGTGAGAAGCCGGAGCACCGCAACCAGAGAGGAGCCCCCGCTTGCGGCAACTAGGGGAAAGCCCGCATAGCGACAAAGACCCAGCATAGCAAAATAACAAACAAATAAAAAATGTTTAAAACTCAAGGTTGATTTGTGATAAAGAAATACCAAACATTACTTTAAGACTTTCAAATACCCCTTGCTCTAGCCCTTTTTCTTTTATTTTTATTTCATTTTGTTTTTCCCAATTTTTCTCGAGGTATTTCAAATTGGTTCCTTTCCTCTATAACCAACAGAGTCATAACCAATGTAAGCCATTAAAGGAATCTAAAAGTTGTCTGTGTTTTCCATAAAAGTTTATTAAATAATAAGTGAGAACATGGGATGGTGATATCAGATTTTAAGGGGTGTTACAGGAGGCTTCTGTGAGACTTTAGTGAAAGTTATAATCCCACTTATACGGCAAGATACATACATATCAAACTTTTAATGTAAGAGTGAAATGTCATGGGTTCCTACACCACCCAAAGCTCATCTATGGTACTCTAAAATCAACAAGGTTTACAACAGAGCACTAGAGATAATACAATCAGGAGTCAACCCCTGTACCATTTCATTTGACGTCTGCCTTTTCTCTGATGAAAATAAAAATGGAGAAATGCAAAAAATCAAGAGTTTCAAATAAAAGCTTCAAATTTAGCCTCCAGTATTACATTGTTTCTTTCCTACACTCATGGATGGCTCACTTTTGGCTTTATGTGGGGTGGCTGCACATCTGATTTGGGGTTTTTGCAACTTTGACTCCCATTTCCCTGACTTGCTTCTTAATAGCCGCTTTCATCTTCCCAACCTCCCAGTTTGGAGGCTAAATTATACAGTCACTTGAGCCTTAGAGTTCGTGACAAGCTCTGGTGTCAGTTGGCCTGCTCTGTTTTACAATTAACCTCATAGGAAGTGGTATAATTATTATTTACAGGAGCAATAGTAAGGGTTAGAGTTAATGCAAAATAAATACAGTGAGTTCTATGCTTTTAACAGTTGCCTGACAATTAGGACATTAAAAAGGTAAAAAAATCTATCATTTTAGACTGTAGGATTATTTAGACAATTACTGAAAAACCTGTCATACGCGGGCACTATGCTAGCTACTGAGAATATAAAGATCACAAATATCCCTGCCCACCAGTGGCATACAATCTAGTGAGGGCAGGGAAAGATCAAAATCAAGCAATTCAACAGACAGCAAAGTATAGTGGATAGGCAGGTATTTGAACATGGGTCGCTATGAGGACATATTTATCACAAATCAACAATAGTTTGTTACTGTCTTCCATGATAAGGAACCATCTCTTGTTGAGTTATTTCACTTTAACTTCAATTGTATTTATTTAGAGTCCGTTCTTTCCAAATAGTTACTGCAAATTTAGTGATTTAGCTTCATAGAGATTTAAATAAATATTCTTCTGAACTTCTGCATTATGTTTTCTCTCCATTGTGCAACACAGAGCAAATGACATGAAGAAGGCTGACCAATGAGTTAACTCAGATGCTCTTATTTGTCATACCACCCTGAGAGGTGTCTCTGAGGTAGAAATAGGTTGAGCACTGAGACCACCGTTCAAGAGACCATCTTGAGGAATTCGTGAGAAACCCTGATACCCTTTTGTTTTACTGCCACCTCTGAATCTGAGTCACACTCATCAGTTGTTCTCTAGGGTTTCATGGAGCCCAGGCACCAATAAAACCAACTATGCCAGGATGCCTACCTGTATGACAGCGGGACCCTGTCCAGCCAGGTGAGCAGTCACATTGATAAGGGGCCACACAGCGACCGCCGTTCAGACAGGGAAGAATGCAGATCGCTAGAAAGGAGATCAAAAAGGACTGGATCAAAACCCACACACTCAGACATGATCGCGTGTTCCAAAGATATTTTCCAGGGGGAGTAAAACCTTAGATGACCCACTAAATAACCTTCCCGTATATGCTGTGTTTATTAATCAGTATTATTGAGAAAACACAATCCAGAAAGTCAATCTGGACCCTTAGCCTCGTGTAACGACTCCAATGCCAGGTGCACTCTTTCCGAGAGGACACACTGAAATTGATGCCTGCTAAGCGCTTTGCCTTCTCTTCACAAAATAAGCAGAATGCTTTTCATTCATTATCGTTTCAAATTTCCATTACAAATTACATAAAATGCTCTAAGAGGGTTTGGCTGCCTTGAGGTTCTCTTCTTGGCTGTAATTAAATGTGAAAATGGCAGTCAGATAAGCTCTTCCGTGGGCTGGTGTGGGCAACACTTTAGTAGCCGCCACCCTTTATTTCCTTGGAGCTGAGGCCTAATGGTGACTGAATCTGGCCTCCCTGACATTCTGCATGGCAATCATTTCTCCTACTAGAAATCACTGAGGTCCGTAAAGAGGTGTTATCTGTTTAAAAGAAGTGAGACTGTTTATTGACTTGGTATTCAAAGCATGGTTCTCAAGACCAAAACATTGGCATTACATAGGACTTAGCTGGAAATGCAGAATCTCAGGTCCTGTCTTGGATCTACCAAATCAGAACCCGCATTGACCCTCTCCCTGGTTGTCTGTAAGCATAGGAAAGCCTGGGAAGCCCTGATCAAAGGCACATGTTCAGCAAAGCCAGGCCTGTGATGATCCTTGGCATTCTAGTAGGTCACACGTGGAAGCCCTAAGTAGGAAGGTAGGACTGGGGAGAAGAAGAAGGAAAAATTCTCTTCTTTCTGAATCACCGTGAGAATACTTGCTTTGGTGAGCAATTAGCATCCTAAACTGATTTCCATTGTATATTTTCTTTTCTTGATTAGTTGAAATACTTACACTTTAAAAAGTTTCAGAATTTCTAATAAAATGTCTGGCCTTAGGAAAAACTGATATAGACCAATGGCCATCATATTAATGACTCAATGTGATTAATACACTCCCAATAAATTTATCCATGTGTATATATATTTTAAAGATTTTGAAACAAAGTACAGTTTAGACATTAAAAAAATTAAAGCCACTTTTTCACATTCTCCTGGAAACTCAAATTTAAATGTATTTTTTCCTGAGGACTGAAATTCTGTATTAAAGTATCAAGCATTGTCTAGCTACTGGAGTACCAATTTATTCTTTTTTAATTGGAAAGAGCTACTCTTAATGAATGATGGGCTCCCTATCTTACCTGCAAAGTACAATTTTATGCAATGCCATGAATTTACACTAACTGTAGCAAGAAGCAGCACAGAAGATAAATGGACTTGAGATAAAGGGAGACCAAGGTTGGGAAACCCTTTATTATAAGCTCCTTCCCAAGAAGGTTCCTGGAAATCTGTAGGCAGGTGGAGATGGCCTTAGATGGATTTTGATAACTTATTTTCAAGGTCTGTAATATTCTAGATCTTCTGCAATGAAATGACATATGTAGATATGCTCTCAGCCCTTTGTCTGGTCTGTTACGGGATTTAAGCAAGAAAATTCCTGCCACTAGTAAAGCCAGTTCCTAGTAATGCCCCTAAGTTGACAGCTTCCAGGCAAACCATTGGAACTCAAAGTAAAATCTTAGGACACAATTTGTAAGATATGAGGACAGACTCACGCTCTTCACAGAGGCGACCCATCCAGCCATCTGGACAGGAACAAGCATTTGGGCGTTGGCAGATCCCTCCATTCTGACATGGGAATCGACAGACAGCTGGAAAACAAGCAGGATGGGTCATAAATCTAGGGGATTCGGGAAGGCAAGGCTGGTTGTCAGAAAACAGGATTGATCATTTACATTTCAGATTATTTCCTTGAATCAAGTCTTAAGGAAGAGAAACGAAACCCAGTTTCAAGATTTGGCTGGGAATGAACGTGAGGGGCTCAGGAGGGACATAAACAAGTTTGGGTAGTTCTGAGATTATAACTATCAAACATTTTAGTAGTTTGGGGATTCAGGGCAAAAGAGAACAAAGTGGTTTTTATAAAAGATTGTCTCCGTTTATCTGGACCAGGGGAAATGCCTTTCTAGGAGATTTGAAAATTCCCTTAAAGGAAGCCTTTGATGGCTAATAGCTCTCTGGTGCTGCCAGGGTTCCCCATTCTCTTAAAGAAGTGATGATACAAACAAGTAAACAGACACACAACTCTCACTGACTTCTGACTTTAAGTGACACTTGAGCTATTTCTTGAGGAGGTAGCTCCTCAGCACCCCTCTCAAGAGGAGTTTGCATATTTTCTTACAACCTATGAGCTAACAGGCACATGAAAAGATGCTCATTATCACTAGTTATTAGAAAAATGCAAATAAAAACTATAATGAGGTCATTGGTCAGAACAACCATCATCAAAAAGTCTAAAATAATAAATGCTGGAGAGGATGTGGAGAAAAGGAAACCCTCCTATCTTGCTGGTAGGAATGTAAATAGACACAGCCACAATAGAGAACAATGTGGAAGCTCCTTAAAAGATTTAAAAATTTACCATATTAGTCACGATAGGATCCCATATGGGGCCTCATTCCTTATGGGGCAACGGGGTCTGCTAAGGATGGTTGGTTAGAACTGGCATCTGTATTGAAACACCTGAGTGTCCAGGAGGTTGACCTCATGACCCAGTCATGACACAGCTCTGCCTAGCGCCTGGAGAACACTCCTAAGGTCTGGAGAGAAGACTTGCTTAAGGAGCCATGACTGACTCAGGAAGGGGCCAGGTACTGGGCCAAAGGTCTATGTGCAAGCTTTCAAAACTCCAACTTGTAAAGTTAAGGAAAGTAACACACGGGATAAGAGAAAACTGAAAGCCAAGGAAAGATGAAATAGCATGCCTACTAGCTATTGGCCATATCAGACTTCCATATACATTTTCCTACAGCTTCACTAATAACTAACCATTCAAACATCTCCTTACCTCTGCAGACAGGAGGTGATGTCCAGGTTCCATTCTCTAGGCAAACACTCCTCAGGGAACCCTCCAGCATGTATCCACTGTAACAGGAGTAGGTGATCACGTCCCCATACTGATAATGTACGCCTCGGGCAATTGCATTTTCTACGTGAGTTGGCGGACCACATGAGATTTCTATAGGAAAATAAACAAACAAAAAATAAGCTTGCGATACTAACCCAGCCAGTGGAGAGAGAGCATAGTCTCACCTCTAGGACTTAAAGAAGAAAGATAAAATACAAAAAGGTAACCTTTTAAACTACATTAAATCTAAAAGACACCAGAAACTAAAAGCATCACCTGCTGCTCTCTAGAAAAATTAAATGTACAAGATCAAAGGTTTTGCCTTCTGATTCATGTGTTGAAGCTGAGGTACTTTATACTCAAGGCACCAAGTCTTGTCTTCTTATACCTCATCAAAGAGATATAAGAATTTCAATGCAGGGTGCTTAGCTTATCAGATAAGAAGAGAAGTGGATGCGGATTATTTACAGCCGATCACTTTAAAGATCACGATTTGCAGGAATACAGATTCCATCATGGCTGTTTTATCAGTGCCTAGAACAGTGCCTGGCACAGTGGGCTCTCAATAAATATTTGAAAAATGAGTAAAGGAAGGAATATTGTCTCTAACCTAAAGATAACTCCATTTACACAGCTTGACAGGGTTTATGAAATTCAAGCTTTCACATTAGTTTCCCTCTTTTCAAGACTATAAGCAGTGACCCTCTTCTTTTGGAATATGTAAGACTGAAGTCTTTTAAAAGTGCATGTTTTGAATATTTAAATAAAAATGTTTATAACTAATTTTGCTTTGGGAATTTTATGGGGATAAATTAGATAACTAGAGTTGTTCCGCAGTGCCTCATACAACAAGGGCTGGATTGGAGCCAGGATTCTCATCAGTTTCCAGTTTGTACAAGGCTAACTTTTAGATGAGTTTTCATGAACTGGCTTTTAAAAGGCCACTTTCTGGCCATAATACCATTTGAAAACTTGCCAGAGGCCATGATCAAATGTTCTGATTCTTCTAAATTTTCTTTTCCTTCTAAAGTAGTTAAAAACATTAATTCAATCAGTCACATATCAAATAAACATGTATTCATGCCTTACTGTGTACAAGAAACTGGAAAGAGATAAATGAAGAAAACATGGTACCTTTGCTCAAATGGGTAAAGACAGATAAAGAAATACAGTCACATAATTTAAAAACAGCTGTATTAGAGGCCTGGTTACCATAGTGCAGAAAATTGAGGTCAGTGTAACTAATTATGCCCAGGGGATTATCAGTGACAATGGTCTTTGGACTAGGCTGTAAAACTTGAGTGAATCAGAGGACTATGGCTCCCAGGTTAGAGGAACACTAGGTAGAGAGATAACAGTGAGCTGCTGGTTGGTTTATAGAAGTGGTTATCAAAGCAGAGATTTCAGGCCACCTATGTGGGAATCAGCTTGGATTGTTATTAAAAACGCAAACTTCTGGGCTTTCTGGCTTATGAGTCTTCATCTTACATACTCTCTCCAGCAGATTCTCATGCCCACTGAATTTTAATCACTGATTTGTAGTGATAAATAGCAGGATGAGGTGAAAAGGATGAGGAAGGTAGCTAATTCGGTCTCAGGAAGGATATTTGTTCTAAGCCACAGACCTCCTGTCTAATAGAAAATGCAAAAGAGGGACTGGGGATAACAAACAACTGTGGAAACTGTCTCCTCTCCTAGGCAACCCCTGATCTTCTCAGGAATATTGAGGAGTGATTAAGCATGCACTGAAAGGACATTTGTAATAAAGGCATGTCCCTCCTTGCTGGTGCTTCCGGTGCTCTGAGTAGTAAGTCTCTGGGAGCCAAGACCAACGTGAGGATATGCGGGTAGAATCAGGCCACTTGGCTCACTTCAGTTCAGGCTAATGGCTTTAAAGTAGCCTAGACAGTCTGGCTTATACATATTTAGTTCTTCTCACTTAACTGGGGGTAGATTTCATCAGGATTTGGGAACCAAATCCCCAGCTAAAAGTATGACAAACACTTTCCTGGAGTAAAATCAAAATTCTAATGTTGCAGTAGGCTGCTGGTGGAAAATTCAGGGCTTTGGGGTTATTTTATGCTTTCTATCAGGAGACAGCAATATCAAAAATATATATCAATTCATTTATGTTTTTAAAACAAACCTATAATGTTGGGGGCCAGAGTGAGGTACTCCGCCCGTGACAAAGGTCATGAGGAAGGAGGCTCGACATACGCAAAGGCGGGATCGAGCCTCAGGAGTCCCCCTGGAACTCCTCGAGCATCTACCCCCATAACCAGAGCCTGCCTACTTTACTACTTTGTGCTCACCTACACCTCTGACTTTACGGGGGGCTGTCCCCCACCACCTCTTTTGGAGAAGGAGTTAACTTAGAGCTCCAGTTTATAATAATTCCTGGGCGTGATAAGAGTGTTTTAACCTACAAACTCCTCTGAAGGTTCTCTGGCCTGCCTGACAGGCTTGTCCGGCCACATGTGATCGCTCACAGCCTCCCAACCGTGAGAGGCACAAGATGCTTTAAACCTTCTAAAAACAGGTTCCTTAGAAAAGTTAGAAAACTATTAGTATAAGTATAATGGGCTAATTAGAAATTGTGTTGGTGAAGGGTTTTTCATTTGTTGAGCCAATGTTTGTTGCTAAGTCTCCATATCCCCTGGCCTTACACACATTAATGAATATATAGAATTAACCTTTGATATTAATCACGTTAGACCTTAGGCTAAGTAAATTCTTTCCTTAACTAAAACCCACTACACCCTCACCCTGTAGGAATGTAACTTTATTTGGGTGGCGTCTGTTTTGAGAATAATCAGCCCTGGAGAAATAAGTGTCCTGATTGACTGACCGCTGTCACAAGGAGAGGGTCGTAAATTGTCAGCAGGCCCCCCTGGCCAGAAGATGATGTAACACCCCTAAGACCTCTGTATACATTTGTATGAAGCACCTGACTTTGATAAAAGTCAGGACTGCTGACCCCGCGTGACTTTTGCATAACATCTCAGTGTATAAAAGTAGACCATGGAAAATAAAGAATTGGGATCAGTTTCTCGAAATACTGGTCTCCCCATGTCGCTCTCTCTCTCACTCTGGTTGAGTCTCCATCTGGAGCGCGGAACCCACCATGCTTACTAATTATGCCTGGGCTTCTAAGATCCGACCGGGGAGGCCTCAGTGTCTCCTCTCCTTCGGGAGAACGGAAGGACGCCTGCAGCCTACGTAAGTGGTGCAAACTTCTTGTCTTGAAGTTTTATTGGTCTCCCGCGTAAACCAAGCTACTCAGCCTCTTTTCTCCACTGAATTTTCCTACTGAGCTATCCTCATCCTATTACTCTTTATATCTTTGATAAAATATTTAAATAAATAGGTCGCCGACGCCGTCCCTGCTTCGAATACCCTGGATCAGCCGGGGCAGGACCCCGGCACTATAAGATAGGAATTTCTGGTACTATTTACAGATGAGAACTCCAAAATTAAAGAAGTTAGGGCACCAGCTAAAGAAGTTGAGGATTAGGACATTTTGAGGATAGAATTCAAACCCAGGAGGGTAGGATATTGGGCAGGCAAGATGCATTACGTGTGTTAAGAAGTATCAAGAGTTCTAAAAAAATGAAGGAAATAATGCTATTATTTTAATAATATTATTATTAATAAATAATGAAATAATGCTATGAATGAAATAACGCCATTCGCAGCGACTTGCGATGATCATACTAAGTGAAGTAAGTTAGACAAAGACAAATATCATATGATATTGCTTATATGTGGAATCTAAAAACAGGGTGTAAATGAACTTATTTACAAAACAGAAACAGACTCACAGACACAGAAAACAATTTTACAGCCACTAAAGGGGAAGGGGCTGTTGTTCAGTTGCTCGTTGTGTCTGACTCTGCAATCCCATGGACTGTACCACACCAGGCTCCCCTGTCCTTTACTATCTCCTGGCATTTGCTCAAACTCATGTCCATTGATTAATGATGCCATCCAACCATCTTATCCTCTGTCACCCCCGTCTCCTCCTGCCTTCAATCTTTCCCAGCATCAGTGTCTTTTCCAATGAGTTGGCTCTTCGCATCAGGTGGCCAAAGTATTGAGCTTCAGCATCAGTCCTTCCAATGAATATTCAGGACTGATTTCCTTTGGATTGATTGGTTTGATCTCCTTGCTGTCCAAGGGAATCTCAAGAGTCTTATTCAGCACCACACTTTGAAAGTATCAATTCTTCGGCACTCGGCTTTTTTTATAGTCCAGCTGTCACATCCATACATGAATATTGGAAAAGCTGTAGCTTTGACTATATGGACCTTTGTTGGCAAAGTGATATCTCTGCTTTTTCATATGCTCTCTAGGTTTGTCATAGCTTTTCTTCCAAGGAGCAAGTGTCTTTTAATTTCATGGCTGCAGTTACTGTCCTCAGTGATTTTGGAGCCCAAGAAGATAAAATCTGCCCGTTTCCATTTTTTCTCCATTTGCAATGAAGTGATGGGAGCAGATGCCATGATCTTAGTTTTTTGAATGTTGAGTTTTAAGTCAGCTTTTTCAATCTCCTCTTTCACCACCACCAAGAAGCTCTTTGATTGCTCACTTTCTGCTATTAGAGTGGTATCATCTGCATATCTGAGGTTGTTGATAGTTCTCCTGGCAATCCTGATTCCAGCTTATGATTCATCCATCCCAACATTTCACATGATGTACTCTGCATATAAATAAGCAGGGTGACAGTATACAGCACTGACATACTCCTTTTCCAATTTTGAACTAGTTCGTGTTCCATGACCAGTTCTAACTGTTGCTTCTTGACCTGCACACAAGGTTTTTCAGCAGGTAAGTAAGGTGGTCTTCAATAATTCTCATCTCTTTAATAATTTTCCAAAGTTTGTTGTGATCTATACAGTCAAAGGCTTTAGTGTAGTCAATGAAACAGATGTTTTTCTGGAATTTTCTTGCTTTTTGTATGATCCAGCGAATGCTGGCAATTTGATCTCTGGTTCCTCTGCCTTTTCTAAATCCAGATTGAACTCTGGAAGTTCTCAGTTCACATACTGCTGAAGCCTAGCTTAAAGGATTTTGAAAATTACCTTGCTAGCATGTGAGATGAGCGCGATTGTGTAGTAGTTTGAACATTCTTGGGCGTTGCCTTTCTTTGGGATTGGAATGAAAACTGACCTTTTCCAGTCTTGTGGCCACTGGTGAGTTTTCCAAATTGGCTGACATATTGAGTGCAGCACTTTGACAGCATTGTCTTTTAGGATTTTAAAGAGCTCAGCTGGAATTTCTCCACTAGCTTTGTTCATAGTAATGCTTCCAAAGGCCCACTTGACTTCACAGTCCAGGATGTCTGGCTCTAGGTGAATGACCACACCACTGTGGTTATCCAGGTCATGACAGGGTTAATCAAGGTTATCCAAGTCATGAAGGGAAAGGAGGGGGAGGGATAAATTAGGAGTTTGGAATTAACAGATACACAGAAATATATATATATATATATATATATATATATTATATATATATAAAATAGCATAGGGCACTGCATTCAATATTTTGTAATAACTTATAATGGAAAAGAATTTGAAAAAGATTATATACAGACATGTGTAACTGAGTCACTTTGCTGTCCACCTGAAACTGACAACACTGTAAATCTAGTATATGTCAGAAAAAGAAAAAAATGAAACAGCAAATGCTTATGTATATTAAAATATTAAAAAAAAAACCCACAAAGACATGTCAAGAGTTGTCACAAGGCTGCAAGAGAAGCTGCCAGACTGCTATGTATCAGCCCGGTGCTAGCCCACAGGTTCTCCAGTTGTGTTTTCAGGACCAGCAGTATTGCCATCAGCAACATCTGGAAAACTGTTAAAAATGCAAATTATCAGGCGTCACCCCAGAGTCAGATCCTCTAAGGTGGGCCCTGTTTGTACCATGCCTGCTAGGTGGTTCTGCTATCCGCTCAAGTTGGAGAACTACTGTGAAATACATTTTCTATTCCAAAGCCCATTAATGGATAGTTTAGAGACTCGACAATGCGGAGAAAAATACGTATTTTAGATTTAACATCCTGCCCATTCCTAGAAAAGTGTGATTTGAAAATCTATTCAAGTGAATCCTGGTCAGGCAGGTTTTAGCCTAGTTCTGGTAAGTGTCTCTTTATGTTTGGATTTCAAATTAAATAAGAAAAAAAATTTTTAAATAGCAACACAGAAGTTGATGACCATGATAAGACAGAGATCTAAATATTTACATGTAAATTACGTGATTGAAAATAATCTCAGGAAGATGAGAAAATTTCATTCCCCACTAAGTAAATTCACTGGCTCGCACGTGTCCACTTACTTTCACATTTGGCGCTTGTCTGTGTCCACGTCTCGTCGGGGTTGCATGTGATGGTGCTCTGGCCCCGGAGCAGGAAGCCTTCCCTACACTTGATAGACACGTTTTGATCGACATAGAACTCCTTTTCAGAAAGCACAGCATTCTCAGGGATCACAAATGGGACAGGGCATGGATTTGCTGTGAAAAAGAAAAGAAAATGCTTACTGGTATTTTCTCTCCTTTTTTAGTTTGTTTCTTTGAAGGCAGAGTATGAACTCTGCCAGAGTTGAGTTCCCAGTGATGATACTTCAAATATATAGAACTTCAAACATTAAATAGACTTAGTTTGCATCCCCATGGAATTATTTGTCAGGATAAAATAGGTAAGATGATACTTCAAAATATAGAACTTCAAACATTAAATAGACTTAGTTTGCATCCCCATGGAATTATTTGTCAGGATAAAACAGGTAAGATCTGAAAACATCAAGCTATTCAACCACTAACGCGTGGTCCTAAAATTCTAAGATGGCAAATTAAAGGCTTGTTCACAACTGCAGCCCTTCACCAGTGAAACCAAAGCTGCGCTAGAAACCAAGGAGTATATCAAATATCCCCTTCATGTTTGAAGACTATTAAGAACATGGGATGAACGCTTCCTACTGTCCCTGTACTTTCTTTTACTGAACATCCTTCAGAAGGATGAGCCAGAGAAAAGTCAGACATTTCTCAGAGAGCTGAATATAACTTTAGACCCACACTACTCTATCAGAGCATCAGAGCTGAAATTATAGAGTTTCCCAGGCTTTTTGGTAAAAATGGACTCATTTTTCTTCGGGTCTGAAGGAAAAACAGGAAGTGTGCTTTTAGTGTAAGACTGTGATGCACATACAACACCAATTTCACGCAATTTCAGTTTTTCTAATTTTCAATGGGCACAAACGAAGTCTTTGTTTGTAAGAAGGGTGTCAGCTGACTTCCAAAGGTTTGATTAATGTGTTGTAATACTTTAAACAATAGCTAGAGTTTTCTCAATTTATACCTTGCTTGGGAATATTGTTTTCATTCCAGTGGCTATAGCTAATTATCTTCATACACTATATTTATGTTTACTTTATTATATTAATATTGAACATCAAATATATTTTCTTTCATTACTCCTATCACATGCAATTCATTATACATTTATGTCAAATTTTTTTAATTAAGTTGCATTTTCTGTGAGTGTTTTTGGACTTGTACTCATCTAAGGAATCTTATGAAAGCTGATTCTCAGACAGGCTATTTTATACAATACAGTTGATTTTTAAAACACCCCATAGTATTCGGCTTGGATATGCACAGATTTCTTTCTCTGGGCCAATCTCACTTATCAATGGAGTTTCTACTATGTTTTAGACATCCGGGGAAACTGAATCTGATTTAAACCCCTTCTATGGTCAACACACACGTTTGCAGAGAGGAACAGGGTGGCTCCAAGTCCCATTTTCTGTGCAGGAAGCCTCGGGCGCCCCTTCAAGGCTGTAGCCTCTGTTGCAGGAATATATCACGCTGGGCCCAGCGGTACTGTTTTCAACTTCAGCTTTCCCATTCAGAAACTTAAGTGGAGCTTCACACATGATCTCTAAGAAGAAAAAGCAAAGCCTCATCTTAAATGATTCTCCCAACCCTCTTCTTTATACAAGGAATTTAGATCACTTATTTGATAATTTAGAAAGAAAAAACCACAGAGAATAACAGGATTCACAAACAGTGTTCTATTACTATCTTGCATTCCAGAGATAGAAGCTATACAAACCATTATCATTGTAGTTTGAATTAAACCTGCTGCAAAATGGAAACAATCCCTTCACCAACCCCAGAAAGAAAGAAGGAAACTGAAATAGCTCAGTCGTGTCAGACTCTTTGCGACCCCATGGACTGCAGCCTGCCAGGCTTCTCCGTCCATGGGATTTTCCAGGCAAGAGTACTGAGTAGGTTGCCATTTCCTTCTCCAGGGAATCTTCCCAACCCAGGGATCAAACCCAGGTCTCTCACATTGCAGGCAGACGCTTTACCCTCTGAGCCACCAGGGAAGCCCCCACCGTAGCAGTTTCCTATTTCAGACACGTTTCCTTTTCATTCCCCTCTTCCCTCCTCCGTACATACATTCACTTTTGATCATGCACTGTTTGATCATGAACGACTGAAACAAAAAAAATGCTATTATCTGGAAAACCCATTGATGTGAGTATTGAGATGTTACTCAATGTTTATGTACGTCTTTCTGTATGCACACACATAGAGTTCCCTTTTAGAGCTACAAAGTCATACTCTCCATTGAACATTAGCCATATAATATTGTTTAAAAGACTTAGGATGCCTATTGCATACAAAATCAGCTCATTAATCTACATTCAAAACAAAGTGAACAAAACTCAGGTAACCCATGTCCTAGTGTTAGCTTGCCACTAACTTCATTTCTGATACTGGGCAGGTCACGTCCCTTCTCCTAGTTCATTCTTTCTCATTGGTTAACCGAAGCGGGTAGACTAGATTATCCAAGAAGTCTCTTCTGGTTTGAAAATTTGATAACTCCTCCAGAATTATTAAGAGAAAAAAAATTTTTAACTTGCCATTTGACTGGTTTGTAACTACTGCATTTAAATACATTGCTTTTTGGCAGAGGAATCATATGAGCCATATCCTAGGAACTGAGTCACTTGAATTCACCCACATCTTGCTAAATAAACTTGGCTGTCCTCATACAATGAATTAATGCAAAATTCCAGCAAAAATGTGAATATTCATTTGTTGGACAGATGTGTCAATGTTAAGAAGATGTCAGTTTTACCCACTACTGTTACCAAGGAAACAGCTCTAAGTCTTCTAAATTATCATTATTTCGGGGGAAACCCACAGAAAGAAGGCAAGTAATCTCAATAATTAGTTTTGAAACAAAATGTTTGCCATTCCAGAGTCAGCAATCTTGTGTTCTGTTCCAATCTAATCATTAATCTCTACCCCAGTTTTTCACTCTTTTATTGTTTTGGTGCCCGTGAGCAAAAGCCCATAAAAGGTTTTCATGCAGCTCATGGAGTCAAAATTGGAAACAACTTGCAAAGAAAATGTGGCCACACTATTATTCCATGTCCTTAGTATCGTTTTGGGACCGAGAGTCATTTGACTTACTTTTGCATGTCGCCACCCCTCCAGTCCACTGTCCGTTCTCCTGACACACCCGTTCTCTGCTCCCCTGTGGATCAATAAAAACCATCACTGACAAGACGATACCTCTATAATGAAAAAATACGAGAGTGCAAAGTCAACTCAGCGGGGATCTGGAAATTCTTGGCACTGGGATGCTAAATGAGTTCATTAAATAAATACAGTTTAAGAAGTGGGTTTAGACTTTCAAAAATGTTGTCATCAAATTACCTCAAAATTCATATTCTGGCTGGCCAGTGTAATTCAGGTACAGACACGGTTTCACTTTCTGCTTAAATGACAACTAATTATAACCGGTAGCAAAGAGCGATGTAGACTGTGTCCAAAATGTCTGAGAGGTCTATCTGCCGAGGATTTTTAAAAAAAATTTTGAATTGAGTTTATTTTTCAGTATCTGAGAGGTACAGCAAAGAAGTGAATTTGTTTATATACACCCTTGGACATGAACTAGGTCAAGATACCTTATTGAGATCAGGATTGAATTTTTTGACAATGTAACTTATCCATTATATCTAAACTTACCCTATTAAGGGCCCAAGCAAGTAAAATTTTAAATATTTTGAGCAAAAATCTTTCTAAAAATTTATTTCCCTGCCTTCTGAAATAAGGGTAAAAATAATATAAAGTTATTTGAAAAACCATTTATAGTTGTTATCCTCAATGGACTTTTGATATATTTTCCAATACCCCACAGCCCTTGGGCGTGGGGTGGGGGTGGGGTAGGGGGAAGGGGGAGGATATCAGCTATTTACCCTCAGAGTTACTCAGCCTAGAGCTGAGCTAGGCTAAGATTATTGTGTTTTTATTTCTGGATACAATTTTTATGCGTCCTCTTTTTTTTGTGGTTTATCTTTTCTTGTAATCACACCTGTTTCTAATGATAACTTTTTCCTATGTTTTAAATTCCTAATTTGCTATGGAACAATTAATAAGATAAATAAAATTCTGTAACATTATGGGTTCTAAGTAGTGTGTTAAGGGGCCTGGCTTTAATTATATGAATTGCAGCACATGGATTTTGTGTGATGTGTTTTCAATCCTCAGAGCTCTTTGGATACACATTCTCAGAGCTAGTTCTAAATGAGCAATATGTCTGAAAAGGAGCTATCACTTCTACTTTGATTTTTATCTGCTCAACTATTGTCTTTCATCCCTAATCTTCTACTACTCAAAGGTATTTTGTTTGAGTTTACTGACAAAGCTTCACCTACAAAAACTCCACTGACATCTATGGAAGGATACTCACCTGACCTTCCAAAAAATAACCGAACCCAAAAAAGTAAATGTTTTAAAAAATATAGATTATCTTTTTCTTATTGAAAAAGTAATATGTGTTGATTATAGAAGGCTTAGAAAACATGAAAGAGAAGTAAAAAATTTTCTAGAATTCTTCATCCAGAGATAAACCCTGTTAATATTTGCTGTACTTTTCCTGTGCTTATATACTTACATATGCAAAGGAAAACATACATTCTAGTTTGTGAACTATTTATTAATTTTTAGCAAGTATATGACAAACTATTGAAGTCAGCTCCCTATTTGGGTATTCCAGAGTGGACTGCTGCTGCTGCTAAGTCGCTTCAGTCATGTCCGACTCTGTGCGACCCCATAGACGGCAGCCCACCAGGCTCGCCCGTCCCTGGGATTCTCCAGGCAAACGCACTGGAGTGGGTTGCCACTTCCTTCTCCAATGCATGAAGTGAAAAGTGAAAGTGAAGTCGCTCAGTCGTGTCCGACTCTTAGCGACCCCATGGACTGCAGCCTACCAGGCTCCTCCGTCCATGGGATTTTCCAGGCAAGAGCATTGGAGTGGGGTGCCATCGCCTTCTCCAAGAGTGGACTACACTCAAGTAGTTAATTTAAGCCAACAGTGTTTTTCTAATTTTTTCCTCCTTTAATATTTTGCATAATAAATATTCTGTTTCAATCATGTCAATTTTTGTTCCAATAAAATTCTATTTTCTGTAGCTATTGCTGTAAAAAGTTGCAAGTTTTACTATTTATTATTTTATGACTTATTATTTACTTTCCCTTCTTTCTTTTTCTCTCTCTATTCCTTTACATATCTTGTTTTTGATGATTAAGCTGGAGTTTTAGATCCAGATTAGCATCAAGTTACTATTTTCAACATAATATATCTGTTTAATCAACAATTAACTTAGATAGCTATATTAATTTTTAGCATCATAGAAACCACTTTACTGCTCATTAACAGCAATTTTAGAACACGATTATCTCATTTTTGTGTTCTTTATTTTGATTTATTACTCAGTTGACTCTCAGTTCAGTTCAGTTCAGTCACTCAGTCGTGTCTGACTCCTTGCGACCCCATGAATCGCAGTACGCCAGGCCTCCCTGTCAATCATCAACTCCTGGAGTTCACTCAGACTCACGTCCATCGAGTCAGTGATGCCATCCAGCCATCTCATCCTCTGTTGTCCCCTTTTCCTCTTGCCCCTAATCCCTCCCAGCATCAGAGTCTTTTCCAATGAGTCAACTCTTCTCATGAGGTGGCCAAAGTACTGGAGTTTCAGCTTTAGCATCATTCCTTCCAAAGAAATCCCAGGGCTGATCTCCTTCAGAATGGACTGGTTGGATCTCCTTGCAGTCCAAGGGACTCTCAAGAGTCTTCTCCAACACCACACTTCAAAAGCATCAATTCTTCGGTGCTCAGCCTTCTTCACAGTCCAACTCTCACATCCATACATGACCACAGGAAAAACCATAGCCTTGACTAGATGGACCTTTGTTGGCAAAGTTATGTCCCTGCTTTTGAATATGCTATTTAGGTTGGTCATAACTTTCCTTCCAAGGAGTAGTTGATTGTAGGGATTTATATTTCAAGATGATCACATGTCTAGTGACATTTGGGGGATTTAGATGTCTCAAAAACATTGGTAATCCTCATATAAAAATGATAACATTTACAGAGTAGGAAAACTGACCATGATTTATATTAGTTATCTTAATTGCTTTGTCTGACTTTGGTAATCATATGAATACTAGGAGTAATGACAGTTACTACCCTCTATTGAGCTCAGACATTGTATAAAGTGTAGTACTTGCCACTTTCTTTTATCGCTAGTCCTTATAGTAACTTTGTAAAGGTGGTTATCACATACTGGACAGGATGAAACAGAGGCTCAGAGAGGTTCCCCAGCATCTTTACATCCAGCAAAAGCAGAGAGCATGCAACAGAGGTCTGCTGGGACTAAGTCCCTCTTCTTTCCCAGCCACTGACCTTTGGTACTGGGGGAACTTGTTAAGAAATGCAAAAATTCAAAAGTTCTTTTTATGGTAAGACTTTCCCCTAATGGTATGTTTTTCCATTGAGAGGCATAATGTCTGGCTCCATTATTATTATTATTATTATTATTATTATTATTTTTGACATCAGTAGCCATGCTGATGAAAACCTAAATCCATTAATTCATAAGAGTTGCAAATTCTGAGATTTGAATTCTATCGTTATTGACTAGAGTTCATCTACTATTTGGTTATCTAGTCATTCAGTTGGGGTTCTCTGGTGGCTCAGCTGGTAAAGAATCTGCCTGCAATGCAGGAGACCTGGGTTCAATCTGTGGGTTGGGAAGATCCCCTGGAGAAGGGAAAGGCTACCCACTCCAGTATTCTGGCCTGGAGAATTCCAGGGACTGTATAGTTCATGAGGTCTAAAAGAGTCATTCAGTTAGCCTTGAAAAGATACTTTTCCTCTTTTTGATGTACTTTCAAAATAATGGATTTGCCCATGGGAATCCCCTAAAAGTTACCAAATAATCTTTTAGTATCATTATGAGTCTGTCATTCATGACGTATTTGATGTGTCCATTAAAGTTACTGATGCTAAAAAGGTTTCATCTTGGCCATCTTGGGAGCCTTATCCAATTGGCTCCTGAGGTCTTTTTAAAAAACTTTAGTATTTTTGGCTTTGCTGGGTCTTTGTTGCTGCACTGACTTTTCTCTAGTTGAGGTGAGAGGGGGTTACTCTCTAGTTACTCTCTAGGTTTTTCATTGCAGTGGCTTCTTTTGTTGCAGAGCATGGGCTCTGGAGTGAGAGAGTTTCAGAAGATGCAGTTCCTGGTCTCTAGAGCAAAGGCTCAGTAGATGTGGCACACAGGCTTAGTTGTTATCCTGGCATGTGGGATCATCCTGTCCCTGGGACTGAACCCATGTCTCCTGCGTTGGCAGGTGGATTCTTTACCTCTGAGCCACCAGGGAAGTCCATCTCCTGAGTTTTCTTTTTTTTAAATATATTGCCTTTGATAGATTCCCTCCTATCTCATATGATAAAGATTTTCTAGGCTAATTTTTTACATACCCTGTTCCAGACCTGGATTTGATTATTTTTGTAAATAACTGGACATAAATATTTAGAGACAGTCTCTCAGGTGCTTCAAACATGTAGCTTGGAATAATAACAGTTGCTATAACATCTCTTTCAATTTTGTGGTTACCACTGGGATATTTCCAAAAATTTTAAGGTAAATCATCCACTTCCTCAAATTTAATGACCCATCAGTTTGCTTTAGATTTTATACCACTTTTCTTCTTAACAAATGCAAGGTTAGTACTCTCACATGAAGAACAACTGAGTTTCAAAACCAGAAAAGCTCTCCAACTGCCATCAACCATTACATTATCATCCTTTTCTCCCCTAAAAAAGAATCTTTTGAGGAAATAAAACAAGATCCACATAAGCCTAGTTTCATCTTTCATGGACCTTGCTTATGAAAATTCTCTGATTCTATGGTCAGCAGGAAAATAATGGAACACACCATACACATTAACAAATCTTTGGCAATGAACACTTCTCAAAACCTGCATTTAATACCATTATAACAACAAAAACAGGGAATAAAGCTTCCTGAAAAATCAAAGGGCAACATTATACAATATAAAAAAGGCCTCTTATATTTCAAGTTTGACGATATGATCATGTTTTGATGGCAGCATTCCCACCAGAGTAAATTGGTGCTGCTAATAGGATTTCAATATTACAAACCAGGCAGGCGTGATCTTGAGACCCATCATTTGGTTAAAACAGCTCTGGGGATTTTTTTTTCAGGCTATACCTGCCTTGAGGGAATCTGGCATCTCAATAAAAAACCCTCCAAGGTATTTGAGCCTGTGGCTTGAGGAAATTCTAGCTGTGCATACTTAAATCCCTGTAGACACTGCCCCATGGTGACAGATTATGCAAAATATGGTTAACAGGAGGCCAAAACATAGGTTTAAGTGACCAACTAAAGTAACAATGTCAGTCTTGGGCAGGTATGTAAACTCCATTTTTTTCATGGCTTTGGTTTTTTAATTTGAAACTCATTCTGCTTTTTAAAGTTATAAGTCACTTTAAATACTTCCAAGAAAAGGTTAAGCTATAAGGCAACAATGTATAAAAAAAGTGTAAAAAAGTCTTTTAGGACTCAAATCAGTGAGATAAAATGGTGTAATACTAAAAATATTCCTACTGCTACTGCTACTGCTAAGTCACTTCAGTCCTGTCCAACTCTGTGCGACCCCATAGACGGCAGCCCACCAGGCTCCCCCGTCCCTGGAATTCTCCAGGCAAGAGCACTGGAGTGGGTTGCCATTTCCTTCTCCAGTGCATGAAAGTGGAAAGTGAAAGTGAAGTCGCTCAGTCGTGTCTGACTCTTAGTGACCTCATGGACTGCAGCCTGCCAGGCTCCTCCGTGCATGGGATTTTCCAGGCAAGAGTACTGGAGTGGGGTGCCATTGCCTTCTCTGAAAAATATTCCTAAGTATATTGGAAAAACAAATTAATTCTAGTTAAACAATTTGTTTGCTTACCTCTAATTCATAGCCAGTTTCACAGTGATAAGTAATCGTGCTTTCAAAGTTGTATTCACTGCCAAACACAAATCCATGTTCTGGACTTTCAGGTTTCCCACAAGAAATTGGACTGCAGGATTCATCAGAAAACGGGGGCTCCCAGGTGCCATCAAGCTAAATAACAAATTATAAGTTACACTTAGGAATTAGTGCACATGAATGGGTGTGAGTGAGTGTGCACTCAGTCATGTCCGACTCTCTGCGACCCCATGGACTGCAGCCCGCCAGACTCCTCTGCCCATGGGATTTTCCAGGCAAGAATACTGGAGTGGGTTGCTATTTCCTCCTCCAGGGGAAATGGCACATTAATGAAGACGTCTGGAAATACCGCTAACATAACAGGATAATCCTCAAATGACAGTCAAAGGATCTAGAACTTGCTGCTACTACTGCTACTTATCTTTGACATTAAGAAGCACACGTTAATTATCAGATGGTCATCAGTAAACAATTTTAGACACTTCTAAAACTCATAAAACAAGCATTTTCTTCCTAATAGAATCATTAAAAAAAAATCAAGAACATGAACAAGTATGTCTTCATTATGATGAGAACTGTATGGTAGATACAAATATTCCATGACTTAATACACCCTTATATTTTACATAATTCTACATTTTAATCTAAAGCTGATAAGAAATAGACACGTTCAGGCATACCACCCAAAGTCTAAAAAGATGGCTTCCTTTTCTCCATGTCAACACGAATACTTGAAAACATTCTATGACATATTGTGAGCAAGTCACAAAGTTAAAAAAATAAAAAAACAATAACACACACAGAGACATTACTTTGCCAACAAAGGTCTGTGGAGTCAAAGCTATGGTTTTGCCAGTAGTCATGTACGGATTCGAGAGCTGGACCATAAAGAAGGCTGAGCACCGAAGAACTGACGCTTTCAAACTGTGGTGCTGGAGAGTCCCTTGGACTGGAAGGAGATCAAATCAGTTAATTCTAAAGGATATCAACCCTGAATATTCATTGGAAGGACTGATGCTGAAGCGCCAATACTTCAGCCACCTGATGCAAAGAGCCAACTCATTGGACAAGATCCTGATGCTGGGAAAAACTGACGGCAGGAGAAGAAGGGGGTGATAGAGGATGAGACGGTTGGATGGCATCATTGGCTCGATGGACATGAGTTTGAGCAAACTCCGGGAGATAGTGAAGGACAGTGAAGCCTGGTGTGCTGCAGTCCATGGGGTCGTAAAGAGTTGGACATGACTAAGTGACTGAACAACCAAACACACACACACATTTACTTTATTCCCCCACCACCACAATTAGTATTAACATTTTCCAGTCTTCTTTTCGGGTGTACAAAGAGGTGCACACAGATGTTTCCCTTGAAGACAGTTATTCTCTGCTAATGTTGTATTGTTTTCTTTGAGGAAATAGCATATGAGTTGAATAGCATTTGAAACAGGACTTCAGACTAAACCCTTTATTCTACAGATGAGCCAAAAGTAATTTTATATATTTAATATACACCTGTCACATAATTAACCATTCCCCTAGTGTTGGAAATATACATTATATCTAATTTTTCAATGCTGTAAATAATGCTTCAATAAATATGTCTTGCACAGATTATTCTAGGTATTACTATTAACTTTCAAAAGCTACACAGTGTTATTTTCTTTTGATGTATCTGGAGTTTATTTTAGCATATATTAATTTTCCCTAGTGGGAAAAATTGTCATGATTCCTTTATTAGGATCTGCTTTTGACAATTTCTTCCATTTCATTCACTTCTCCTTCTAAAAAATTTCACACTAATGCCATGCTGATATGTTGTTGTTCAGTCACTAAGTCGTGTCTGACTCTTTGCAACCCTATGGACTACAGCACACCAGACGTCCCTGTCCTTCACTGTCTCGTGGAGTTTTCTCAAACTCATGTCCATTGAGTCAGTGATGCCATCCAATCATCTCACCCTCTGTTGTTCCCTTTTTCTCCCGCACTCAATCTTTCTCAGCATCAGGGTCTTTTCCAATGAGTAGGCTCTTTGCATCAGGTGGCCAAAGTATTGGAGCTTCAGCTTCAGCATGAGTCCTTCCAATGAAGGTTTAATTCAGGGTTGATTTCCTTAAGGATTGACTGGTTTGATCTCATTGCAGTCCAAGGGACTTCAAGAGTCTTCTCCAGCACCACAATTCAAAAGCGTCAATTCTTTGGTGCTCAACCTTCTTTATAGTCCAACTCTCACATCCATACATGACTACTGGAAAAACGGTAGCTCTGACTATATGGACCTTTGTCAGCAAAATGTCTCTGCTTTTGAATATGCTGTCTAGGTTTGTCATAGCTTTTCTTCCACGGAGCAAGTGTCTTTTAATTTCATGGCTGCAGTCATCTGACAATCCAGCACTGGATTAGGAATGCCATGCTGATAGAAGCTAAGCAATTCTAAGTAACTTTATAAAGTGACATAAGCAGAGGCAGAATTCGACTCCAATTTGTGTCTTCTGCCTCTGCTCTTCTCCTAAAACCAGAAACATACGTGGTAACAGTCAGGGCTCATTTCTACACAGACTGTCTATGTGCAAAGCATTCACACGGTTAATCCGTCATGAATCTTTTGTTATAGATATCTGAACATTTTATCTATCTTTGGTACTTCTCACGTACCCTTGGCACTTTATTTTTAAAAATGAGAATATTGGAAAGAAATATATGTTTTTATATTTCTGTGAAAAAACTCCTCAAATTCTTTGACAGGATTGGAAACTTGAGGCGTTTTCTCTTTTCAGGATAACAAGATACTGCCTGTGTGGATATATCTATATCTATATCCACATACTTATACACACACATACACTTGCACATATATCCACATGCACACACACAGAGCATAATACACACTTACATATATATCCACATACACACACACTCACATATAGTATAATATATATATAGATGAGTTACACTCTACATGTTCTAATTAAGAAAATCTTACCTGACATGTTGATGTATTAACTCCCTCATAGGTATACCCTTCCACACATGACACAGACACTTGCTTATTCACACTGAAATCATCTCCATGAACAAGTATATGTGTTACATTTGTTGGCAGAGGACATTTTTTAGGACTGCAAGAAATTGTCTCAGGGAACCAATGACCGTCTTTCTGACAGGTGAATGTGTCTATATCTGTATCCATCACATAACCTTCTAGACACCTGCAATTGAAAAGAAAAGTGAGTGCCTTAAATGGAGTGTGCTCTAGTTGGTGACTTGTTCTTGGATTCAGGAAGTTGCTACAAAGCTCAGCACACATTTTATATGATATATTAAAATGGACTCAAATGTCAGGGAGATGGTGTTGCCATGCAAAAACACCAGGATAACAATGATCATCAAATCAATCCTCAGTTATTCACATTAAAGAGGAGCCACGTCTAAACTTGCCTTAAATTTTGTTGACATGATTTACCTTTGCTCTGGATGATACCATTATTGAATTCATTTTTATTCTGAAAATACCTAACAGCTCAAGAAATTCTAGACAAGTTTCAAAATACACTCAGATACTAGTAAGAATGTAGCACAATTAGTATTGACTGGGAATCTATTTTGTTCCAAGAACTGTTCTAAGTCCTCTACATAATGTGTGTCTTTTAATCTTGTTTAGTAGCTATCATGTAACAATAGTATTGGTGTTCAAACTAGAGTAAATCTGACTCTAAACACTCAGTGATTTTGAAAACTTTGCATTTTTTTCATTCAACAAATGTTTACAGAATATTTATTAAATTCCACTCACTGTTCTAATTGCTCTACAGATACTAAATCATTTTCATGTCAACTCTATGAATAGGTGTGGTTATTTTTATTCCCATTTTATAGGTGAAGAAACTGACGCCAGAGAGATTAAATAACTTCTCCAGGAAGCAGCAGAGCTGAGATTCCTGCCTAGGGAATCTGGCTCTAGAGGCCCTGCTTTTACCACTATACTGAAACAAATATTAATTAATATTTATTGGGTGGGTATATTTTCAAAATTTCACAAACTACCAGGCTAGGTAACAGTCACAGGTTTGCAAACTTGGAATGATCAGTTTACTAACAAGTGAAGATCTGAAGATTGTCAACACACAAGGAATAACAGGACAGTCTTAGGAAGCAGGTGGTGTTGTGATTTTTCAAGCTATCTGACACATGAACATCCAAAAAGAAAACTGCAAATGCACTTCAAAAGTAAGGAATAATTTTTGTTTTTCTTCTAGGTGCATAACCCACTCTTTCTTAGCTTTCATTTCACTGAAAATCTTCCCTCGGGTCTGTTTCTTACTGCAAGTAAGAGAAAATGAAGGGCTAAAATGTCTACAACAGACAGGCTTAAGAAGAGTTATTATTCATAAAACTTAAGAAGCCAATATGTGAAGAATAATCCTTAATTCCTTCAGAGATACCAACAAAATCTAAATTGATTTAGAGGGCTGAGATATATTTGCACATTACAGGCATTTATTCCAATAAAAATCTAAATTATACATTCATTCCATATTTTCTCATTTTTTTAATACTACATTTTAAATAGAGAATTTTTCAGCAAAAAGTCACCATTTGTGCATTAAATGCTTAGTTTGCTCAGATAGCATAGGTTAGACGTCCTCTTAAGACTATCTCCTTATTTATGTTGAAAGTATGTGACTTTTGACCTGAATTCTTCAGTTTTTGCCCTATTTCCCCAACATTTACATATATGAATATAATTCTTAGGTGATATCAAAGAAATTTATCAGTGTATCATTCAAAAAAGAGCCTATGAGTTAATAGGTATTAAAGCTAGTTAGAGGATCTTGATGGTCCAAGAAGCTCAACAGAATCCGTTAATTATGATAACTGTATTAGAAACTATAATCTGAAAATGTGGAAATTTACTTTTACAAGCCAATCTATGGATAATTATGGGCAGAATAAGGCCCAGTGTTAAAAGCTTCAGTTTTCAGAGAACAGCCCAAAGAAGATGTTTTCTTCCCAACTAGCTTAATTTCTGATTTATCGCTTTTCATTTTACAACCCTTCTGTCTGTGCCCCTTGGAGACTCTGGAACCACGCATGGTCTTACCTGAGCCTCACTTGACTTTCATAGGTGTGTGCTTCTCCAGTTGCCACTGCATTGGAGACAGATGGTGGAGGTCCACAGGACAGGGGCTCACAGACTGGGTAAGGCTGGCTCCATGTCCCTTTCTCTGTACAAATCAGATCTGAACTGCCTTGGATGACATACCCAGGCTTGCAGGTGTAAGTTATTACATTTTCCTCCAATGAACCCCTCTCAACAATGAACGCATTTGGTATCGTTGGAGGAGAACCACAAGAAGGGTGTTCACAGCGTGGGAAGTCAGAGCTCCACTGGCCATCGGCTTCACAGGTGATCTCAGACAGTCCCAGGAGTTGGAAGCCTTTGAAGCACCGAATCTGAGCTGCCTTTCCACAACTGAAATCTGTCCCATTAACAGCTCCACTCTGAATGGTTGGTGGGGAGCACTTGCAAGGCAAGCAGGAAGGGGGGCTGCCACTCCAGGAGCTATTAGAGAGACACTTTCTTGAAGGACTTCCATGGAGCTTATAACCAGGAAAGCACTGGTACTCTATCTGCCCCCCACGATAAAAGGAAAAGCCATTAGGGAAGCCACGGTCAAGATCTTCAGGAGGGCTGCAGTTGACTGGTTTACAGAAAGGAACCTGGGCATCCCAGTTACCATCTGACTGACAGGTGAGTTTGGGGGCCCCGTGTAACGCATACCCATCCTGACAGTGGAACACCACTTCCTTCCCGAAGCCGTAGTCCAGGCCATCCATCACCCCATTTGCCACCTGTGATGGGGGAGCACACCGGACGGGCACGCAGATGGGAGTGTTTCCACTCCAACTTCCATCAGCAAGACAAACACGGCTGCTGGCCCCCTCCAGCAAGAAGCCTGTGTTGCAAGTGTACTGAACCTCTTTCTGGAAGGTATATTCCTCTCCCTTTACCTGGCCGTTGGCTGAGCTTGGGGGTGAACCACAGTCCACGGGAATACAAACGGGCTCATCTCCATCCCACGTTTTATCTTCTTGGCATGTTCTCCTGCTGGTGCCATTCAGCACATACCCAGAATTACACTCATAGTACAACACGCTCAGGTACGAGTAGTTGCTTCCTCGGATGGAGCCATCCGTAACTGGATTTGGTTTGGGGCATGAGATGGCCTCACAGCGTGGGGAAGCACCGCTCCATTCTCTGTTCCTTAGACAAAGTCTGAGGTCAGAGCCCACCAGAGTGTGCCCAGGTTTGCAGCTATACTGGACGGCACTGCCCGTGGTCGTCTCTGTAACGTGCAGAAAGCCATTTTCAGGAGCAACAGGCAGGTCACATTCCATTGAAATGCATGACGGTGCACTGCCATTCCAAGTTCCATCTTCCTGGCAGATCAGCACAGCGTTCCCCAGGAGTTCGTATCCCGGATTACAGCTGTATGAAACCAGGGTGTTGTATGGAAATTTTGCCGAATGCATAGCAGGAGACCCCTTCGTGTTTCCCCAGATTTTAGCCACTGTTCCCAGAGGATGAGGGGGGTGAGGAGTCACATGCGGAACTTCCATCATGTCGTCTTCTTGGTTAAAATATCCCTGACCATCTCTGACCACAGTAGAGTCTCCAAAATCAATGTGAGGGGGGAGACCACAGTCGATGGGTACACACGTCGGGATGGAGCTTGACCATCCCGACTCTTCACAGGTCTGCATGGCGTGACCAGCTACCTGGAACCCAGGGAAGCAGCTGTAGATGATCATGGCACCGTAGCTGTAATCTGCACCTTCTACGAACCCATTCTCAATGGGCTGTGGGGGATCACAGTGGATGGCATTGCAAGATGGGACGTCCACATTCCAATCTCCTGTCTCTAAACAAGTCAAGGCTTTGGGACCTTCGAGCCTGAAGCCTCGGTCACAAGAGTATGTAATGGTTTGCCCGTAGTGTAGCTTTGTGTAAGACAATTTGCCGTTCAAAATCTCCTTGGGCTTTGGGCACTCAATGGGTTTACAGGTTGGTTTTTTCCCGAGCCAGTGACCATTTTCTCCACAAAGACTGGTGGTATTGCCCACCAACTCAAAGCCTGGCTTGCATGTATACAAAGCTGTGCTCAGGTAGGCAAGACCTTGCACATCGATGATGCCATTGAGGATTTCCTCAGGCTGCGGGCATTCTACTGGCACGCATTCCGGCAGTGGAGAGCTCCAGGTACCATCAGCTTGGCAGGAGGTGGTAGGATCTCCTTTTAAGAAAAACCCATCCACACAAGAATACTTGACAGTACTTCCAAAATGAAGAGCAGAAGAAGGAGCAGGGACGCCGAAGGAAATGAGGGGAGGTGGGAGGCACAGAACCATCTTACAAACAGGAAAAGAATCATTCCACTGCTGGGATGGCAAGCATCTCAGGACAGAGCGGCCCTGGAGGACGTGCCCTTCCTTACAGGAAAATGTCACCACTCCCACCTCCGTGGTCAACTCCTTCAATACGAGCTGGTTCTCCAAGAGGGGTGGCTCTGGGCACTTGGCAGGCACACACTTTTGGTTCGGCTTCTTATTCCATTTGCCAGATTTCAGGCATGTCCAAGAATGTTCACCGATAAGCTCGTAACCCTCATTACAGAAAAAGTGAACTTTGGCCCCTACTTCAAAATTTTCTCCTTTTGTGTAGCCGTTCTGGATCGGGGGAGGTTTCCCACAGTTGAGAGGGATGCATGCCAGAGGGGATTCACTGTGCCAGTGGCGATTGGCTTGGCAGACAAACACAGGACTTCCAACTGACTTATAGCCTGGGTTACACTGGTACCTCACTTCACTCTCAAAGGTCCTGCCAGTTGTATGCTGGATAACAGGGAGAGACAATTAAACACAGTTTGTTAACAGATAATATAACTGACAAAATACAATGAATCATAGTAAAGAACTAAAATGCCTGTGTTAAAATAAATCAATTAAAACATAAGCAAATGAGGATTTATATTTTTCCAACAGGTCCACTCTATTTTTTCAATTTAAATAAACAAAAAGGATGGTAGAAGGTCAAATTAAGTAATCAGTCCCTACAGCAGAAATACTAGCCACAGTGTTAAGACCATAATAAGTAAAAATTCAAGTCTCTAAATTGATTGATGAGTAGATGGAGCAATACCAAAAATTATAAACTGCTTGGTAAATTCAAAAAAATCTCACAATGCTATAGTTTGTTGTTTTACTCACAGAAAAGAACACATACACAACACAAAGATACATCTGTTTGTGCTGTTAAAAAAACTGCTGCCGTAATATAAGGGTGGAAAATAAAAAGTAGTATTTTATCTTTTAAACAAAAAATATAATATTCATGAGCTCAACATTCAGATACCTAAGTATATAATATAATAATAGATCATTTTAGGCAATACTAAGATGAATGAGTTATTAAAACTTTAAAAACATTACAATGGTTCTTTTGTTAGCGATCATGGTAAAGTCCAGCTTCTGTGCTGCAGTAAACCTCCCAGTATTTGGACATAATTATTTACTTTGTTTACCTATTTATTTCTTGGGTACCCCACATACACGTAAACACCATGATGGATCTAATCACAGACCTATTCAGAATTATTAAATACTAGATCTCGATTCGGAGAAGGCAATGGCACCCCACTCCAGTACTCTTGCCTGGAGAATCCCATGGACGGAGGAGCCTGGTAGGCTGCAGTCCATGGGGTCGCTAGGAGTCGGACACGACTGAGCGACTTCACTTTCACTTTTCACTTTCATGCACTGGAGAAGGAAATGGCAACCCACTCCAGTGTTCTTGCCTGAGAATCCCAGGGACGGGGGAGCCTGGTGGGCTGCCATCTACGGGGTCACACAGAGTCGGACACGACTGAAGTGACTCGGCAGCAGCAGCAGATCTCGATTGCTTACCTGATACCTAGTAGGAGCTCCAGAAATATTTGCTAAATGAATAAATGAAGAAAGCCTTCTTACATATACTAGACACTCTCATTTCAATGGAAAGTTAATATATCTGAACAAAGGTCTTAGACAAAGCCTTTGACTCTTTTAAAATATAAAGGAGAAATGGTGCTATATGCATGTGTGAATTTTTAAGAAGTATTTAATTAGAATATAACCTGCTTAAAATGGCCCTTGATTTGGGGGAATAGATTCTTATTCCTGATTTCTTGATAGATTTAATGAGCAGACACATATTAATGAGAAAGGAGGACGTTTGTGGATAGGATATAATGTTTTGTCCTGATAAAATTACCTTTAGGTGCCCTAAAAGAAAATCACAGAAGCTGTCCTACAGTGAATGGATGGTTTACCGCCCTACCTGTGTCTAAAAATTAGAGATGATAATAGATTTCTCTAGGTTCCTTTTCGACCTTGATTTCTATAAAAATAATACATCCATCTTGCACCAACTTTTATAAAGCAAAATAATATTTTCTTAAAACTGTTTTATTGTAACTTCATGGTTAGGGCTAAGATACTGCTAAGAAGTATTTCAAGTGTCTGTATGCTAGCAGAAGGTAGAAAGCTATAGATTAAAAGGATTTATAACCTCTCAGATTCTCTCCATTATTTACTGCCTACAGATTTAGTCTCCTGTTCAATTATATGCCCCTGCTTCTTTATTTTTCAATAGCATTTTTAAAAATTGGAGTAGAGCTGCTTTCCAATGTTGTGCTCGTCTCTGCCGTACAGCAAGGTCAATCAGTCCCATGTGTAAGTATATCCCCTCTTCCTCGGATTTCCTTCCACACCCCTGCTTCCGAGTAAGCCACGCAGTGGGCTGGCCCTGTCAGCGACGAAAGCCAGGACTCTTGTGAACCAGCCTCTTACCTCCAGAAAGCCGTTCTCAACCTTCGGCGGTTCAGCGCAGGACACGGGGTGGCACGTGGGTGTGGGGCTGCCCCACCGCCCCGTGGCTTCGCAGGCACTCTTCTTCTCCCCTTTGATGTAGAAGCCCCTGTTGCAGCTGTAAGCCACCATGGCTCCAAAACTGTAGTTTGATCCAATTGCATAGCCATTCAGGATTCTGGGCGGCTCCCCACAGCGCACGGGGATGCACTGGATGGACATGGGGGAAGGGCTCCACTGCCCACCTCGCAGACACTCAATCTTTGCTGAGGTATTCAGTACAAAACCCTCCATGCACTTGAAGCTCACAACTGAGCCTGCTGCAAATTTTGCTTTGCTCACAGATTCCAGGATGCTGTAGGAAACAGCAGGGGGTTTTTCACAGAAATGAGCTATACAACGGGGCATGGCCTGACCTTCCGGAGGAACCCACTTGCCCTGGGCATTGCAGAGGAGCTGGGAGTTGTCTGCCAGGCTGTAGCCATCTGAGCAATAGTAGAACGCAATGTCTCCAAACAGCCGATGGGCAGTCTCTGGGGACGCGTGCTCCACGCTGGGCGGCTCGTCACAGGAGACGGCCAGACATTGCTGGTCACTTCTGCTCCACTTGCCACTGGCCAGGCACTCAATGGTGTCAGGACCAGCAAGGGTGTAGCTATGAGATTGGGGAGAAAGAAACAGTAACGAAAGTATATTTGAGAAAAGGTGTTTGCATCTTCTTATTCCGTTTTTATTTTTGATCTTTCCAACAATGACTTTACTTTTATTCTTTATCCTTTACAACAGTATTTACTGTTTGAATTTGAGCTTATTGACCAAATCATCTTAATTTAAGATACACATCTTGGTAATAATACTAGGGCTTGTTCAGAAAGGGAAGTGGATTTTTTCTATTTAAGAAACTCTAAAAATTGTTATACATTTTCTTACAAATAAAAATGAGGAATAAGTTATGGTTCTGTTTGACTCAACTTAGTTGGAACTTCATCTGTCTACAGATAGTTTCAGTTTCTGACTTGATCATTAGTCCTAAAAGCTCTGATAAACCATAGGTAGCCTCTATGTAACTCTTAGTTATTCTCTTACTTATAATCAATGAACTTTAAAGGAGAGATTATAATTTCAGTCTCCAATGTTTCCAAAGGCCTTAACCACACTGTTAGCATTAAAAGCTGTGTCTGAGTATGGCTATTTGACCAGCACAAATACATTTTGCTTAATAACGCTCAGTCTTTTTTACGTACAAGGCTTTTCACCATATATGATGGTAGATTGATGATTTACAAAAATCTTAAAATTATTCTCAAGTACTCTTTCAATGAAGTAGAACACAATATTAGGATATGCAGTATTAGAATAATTACACTCTGATTTTCATTTTCACTTTCTTACTGAAGAGAAAGAGGATGGGGAGATTGAAAGGAATGCCTAACATCTGATCGGTCCGTCGTTCTGATACTAATGAAGGGTAAGGGGACTGAAATAATTTGGTAGCAATTGAACTCTGCTAAGAAATACTACTTTCTTCATTTTACAGTGATGGTTTAGGAGGCTACATAATCTGCTGAGAATCACACAGATGTAAGCAGCAGAGTTAGGGTCTGATTTTGGTTTCCTGAATTCTAACACTTCTGTCTTCTCTCCTTCTCTCCTTAAAATGAGATCAGTTACATCACAGACAGTGGGTATCCTGTGGAAACTGTATGTCAGTGTTAATAGTACAAGTTATTTGACCGACTCTTCAGCAGATTCTTAAATCATCAGTTAGTTAACATCTCCAATTTCACTTATGATAGAGAGGGTGGAATTTCTTTATCTTTGTTGGCAAGATTTATGAAATCTATAGAAAACAGAGATCAGGTAAAAAATGATCGAGCAACATAAGAGATGTTTGTAACCTCCCTACCTACAATAATCATATATTATGCTGTGGGTAGAAATGGTATCAAAGCAAACACTCATAGCTGTACTCAATAGCTAAGGAGTCTCCAGTTGGGGTCTGCGGGAGCTCAATGTAGATAAGCTCAGTTCTTTGTATAAGAATCTGAACTTCATAAACTGTTAGATGGCTTCCATCTTAAAGGGTCTGGGAAGATGTACAAAGACAGTACATTAAAACTTTAATTTTATTATTAAAAATCCATTGTCCAAGGTCTGAGTTCCTAGCTTTGGCTATTACTGTGTAGAACGTGCTCCATTTGTAGACATTCTCAATGTTTTATATTTTTATGGCACAAATTTACATCCTTGGAACATTCTGAACCATGTATCATCATTTTTACAAGGTCCTTTAATGCTGCTACTATATTTCATTGGCTGAAGTTCACAGCCATCACCTGAGACATCCCTGATTTATGAGGATCCATTGTGCCATCTATAAACTGCTTTCTTTATGTCATGAGACTAGCTGCTTTGAGGCAGAAGCCTCTGCCTCCAGAAACTTCCTTATTTCTTAAAGCCTCTTAAGGACACAAAAACGGTGCTTTGTAATCTGGCAGCATTTTGTTAGGCCTCTGACCTCTGATCTGCTGGAAAATCTCCACTAACTACTCTTTGCTAATGGGAAAATCACAGCAAAAAAGCACTTTGTAATGTAGTGGGAGATTACCACTAAATACTTGTATTTTGAACAAATGAACTTAAAGAACGCATTTTTGATACTATCCATACTTTCCTAGAATGGACACCATCCCTTTGTCTTTTCTTTATTACGCTCCATCAACATTTAGTCCTTCATTGGACAATGTGGCGATGCTATGTGCTAGAATCCCTTCCCCTAGCACACAAGGCAATGCCAGTGCCTGTACTTGTTTACACATCCGTGTCCCAGACGAAACAGCTTTTGAGAGGAGTCATGAAGAAAGCAGGAAAGGATGAAAACAGGAGCAAAGAAATGGGAGTGTGGTATAGCCGAGGCCTTCTGTGGACTTACACACAGGAATGGCTTATGAACATCTGGAAAAGGAAGCAGCGGTCACTAGGATCTCGTGTGTTTTTTGACAACTTCTGATGGCTAATCAGTGAAAGTGTGGCAGGCATAAAGGAACTGGAAACTGTTTTTGACAGTTGCTCCGACAAGGTGTCTCATAAGATTTTAGCTGACAAAATGCTGCTGGAACAGAAAGATATTTAAGTGGTTTATTAACTGGATGACCCAAAGAGTACTGGTTAACAGAAGTAAGCTAGCTGGGCATTTCCTATCTTGTGAATGCCACAAAACTCTGTCCTTAGCCCACTGGTTTGTAAACATACATAAGTGTAGGATGAAGGATGAGGGTTTTAATAATCCAGTTCAATGTTTCTAATCTTACAAGGCAATATTTATAACAAAGATAAAATAGAGGTCCTGTATATAGATAACAAAGAAAAACTGCACAGAGGGAAACCCGGCTTAGTGGCAGCCCGTGTAAAAGACTTTAGTTTCATCAAACGAATTGAGTGAGTCAATGGTGGCATCCTTAAAAGGGTTACTGTATCTCTAGAATACAGTTTATTTAACTTATATGCAGAGTACATCATGAGAAACGCTGGACTGGAAGAAACACAAGCTAGAATCAAGATTGCTGGGAGAAATATCAATAACCTCAGATATGCAGATGATACCACCCTTATGGCAGAAAGTGAAGAGGAACTAAAAAGCCTCTTGATGAAGGTGAAAGTGGAGAGTGAAAAAGTTGGCTTAAAGCTCAACATTCAGAAAACAAAGATCATGGCATCCGGTCCCATCACTTTATGGGAAATAGATGGGGAAACAGTGTCAGACTTTAGTTTTCTGGGCTCCAAAATCACTATAGATGATGACTGCAGCCATGAAATTAAAAGACGCTTACTCCTTGGAAGGAAAGTTATGACCAACCTAGATAGCATATTCAAAAGCAAAGATATTACTTTGCCAACAAAGGTTCGTCTAGTCAAGGCTATGGTTTTTCCAGTGGTCATGTATGGATGTGAGAGTTGGACTGTGAAGAAGGCTGAGCGCCGAAGAATTGATGCTTTTGAACTGTGGTGTTGGAGAAGACTCTTGAGAGTCCTTTGGACTGCAAGGAGATCCAACCAGTCCTTTCTGAAGGAGATCAGCCCTGGGATTTCTTTGGAAGGAATGATACTGAAGCTTAAACTCCAGTACTTTGGCTACCTCATGCGAAGAGTTGATTCATTGGAAAAGACTCTGATGCTGGGAGGGATTGGGGGCAAGAGGAGAAGGGGATGACAGAGGATGAGATGGCTGGATGGCATCACTGACTCGATGGACATGAGTCTCAGTGAACTCTGGGGGTTGGTGATGGACAGGGAGGCCTGGCGTGCTGCGATTCAAGAGGTCGCAAAGAGTCGGACACGACTGAGCGACTGATCTGATGTGATCTGTATCTCTAGAAACTCATTTATTCAGAAAGAGAACAGGAGAGATGAAATAAACAGTTATGTTTTAAGTACCATGCTCCAGTCCCTAAATTTAGTGTTTTTTTTTGCTGTTGTAGTTATGTTCTAATATGCATGTGTCAGTGTAGCTTCAGCTCTGGGTATCACAGTTCAAAAATGGCTATAGGCCTATTGGAATAGGCTCAGAGGACTCAGAGTGAACAGACTTGGAATCACTTCCATTTATGAGAAAGAGAAAGGCAGATTTGAGGTTGAGCTGGCTGAAATGTCTGTCTCCCAACATCTTCACTTCCAATGCTGCGAGCTTGACATCTTAACCAGAGTGTAGGATCTTTTTTTTTTTTTTAAGTCATGGGAATGTATGAAGGGCTGGGATCCCTTTCTGAAACCTCTCAATTAGCTCCAATGATCCATTTGTAGGAAAACTTGGGGACCAAGCCATCAAAACTTGAATGGCTGGCATTTCAGAGAAGTAGAGAAATTTATAGTGAATAACTTCAAAAGGTGGAAATAAAGCCAGTGCTTTAGACTAGATAAAATATTCAATGAAGATGAGGTCAGGAGCTTATTAAAAATAACTGTCTTCTAAGATACATCAGTTAGTCTTTTAAGATGCTAAAGAAGCGTATGTTCTCTGAACGACAAAAAGAGGAATTAACTTGTAGTTACTGCCTAGATAGAACTATAACCGGTCTTTGATCAAACTGCCACATCATTCCATTATGTTAGAAATCTAAATGAGTGCTCAGCTTTCTGGAGGACATAGTTAACCCGCTTATGTAAAAGAGTCATTTAAAAATGATGAAGTTTTATACTGATGATAAGATATGGCCTATAAATGTTGGCTACCAAAACAGGAAAAATGGAAATTGGTAAAAATCTAAAATGTTGAAATATTTAATTTTATTCTGTGTGACATTTTGTAGTCTCATTCAAAATACAATGGGTTGGATTCTGATTGCTAGAATTTTGTTAAGGATTTTTGCATCTATGTTCATCAGTGATATTGGCCTGTAGTTTTCTTTTTTTGTGGCATCTTTGTCATACAAAGATGTGGATCTTTGGTATTAGGGTGATGGTGGCTTCATAGAATGAGTTTGGAAGTTTACCTTCCTCTGCAATTTTCTGGAAGAGTTTGAGTAGGCTAGGTGTTAGCTCTTCTCTAAATTTTTGGTAGAATTCAGCTGTGAAGCCGTCTGGACCTGGGCTTTTGTTTGCTGGAAGATTTTTGATTACAGTTTCAATTTCCGTGCTTGTGATGGGTCTGTTAAGATTTTCTATTTCTTTCTGGTCCAGTTTTGGAAAGTTGTACTTTTCTAAGAATTTGTCCATTTCTTCCATGTTGTCCATTTTATTGGCATATAATTGTTGATAGTAGTCTCTTATGATCCTTTGTATTTCTGTGTTGTCTGTTGTGATCTCTCCATTTTCATTTCTAATTTTATTGATTTGATTTTTCTCCCTTTGTTTCTTGATGAGTCTGGCTAATGGTTTGTCAATTTTATTTATCCTTTCAAAGAACCAGCTTTTGGCTTTGTTGATTTTTGCTATGGTCTCTTTTGTTTCTTTTGCATTTATTTCTGCTCTAATTTTTAAGATTTCTTTCCTTCTACTAACCCTGGGGTTCTTCATTTCTTCCTTTTCTAGTTGCTTTAGGTGTAGAGATAGGTTATTTATTTGACTTTTTTCTTGTTTTTTGAGGTACGCCTGTATTGCTATGAACTTTCCCCTTAGGACTGCTTTTACAGTGTCCCACAGGTTTTGGGTTGTTGTGTTTTCATTTTCATTCATTTCTATGCAAATTTTGGTTTCTTTTTTGATTTCTTCTGTGATTTGTTGGTTATTCAGCAGTGTGTTGTTCAGCCTCCATATGTGGGAATTTGTAATAGTTTTTCTCCTGTAATTGAGATCTAATCTTACTGCATTGTGGTCAGAAAAGATGCTTGGAATGATTTCTATTTTTTTTTAATTTACCAAGGCTAGATTTATGGCCCAGGATGTGATCTATTCTGGAGAAGGTTCCATGTGCGCCTGAGAAAAAGGTGAAATTCATTGTTTGGGGATGAAATGTCCTATAGATATCAATTAGGTCTAACTGGTCTATTGTATCGTTTAAAGTTTGTGTTTCCTTGTTAATTTTCTGTTTAGTTGATCTATCCATAGGTGTGAGTGGGGAATTAAAGTCTCCCACTATTATTGTGTTATTGTTAATTTCTCCTTTCATACTTGTTAGCATTTGTCTTACATAGTGCGGTGCTCCCGTGTTGGGTGCATATATATTTATAATTGTTATATCTTCTTCTTGGATTGATCCTTTGATCATTATGTAGTGACCATCTTTGTCTCTTTTCACAGCCTTTGTTTTAAAGTCTATTTCATCTGATATGAGTATTGCTACTCCTGCTTTCTTTTGGTCCCTATTTGCATGGAAAATCTTTTTCCAGCCCTTCACTTTCAGTCTGTATGTGTCCCCTGTTTTGAGGTGGGTCTCTTGTAGACAACATATGTAGGGGTCTTGTTTTTGTATCCATTCAGCCAGTCTTTGTCTTTTGGTTGGGGCATTCAACCCATTTACGTTTAAGGTAACTACTGATAAGTATGATCCCGTTGCCATTTACTTTATTGTTTTGGGTTTGAATTTATATACCGTTTTTGTGTTTCCTGTCTAGAGAATATCCTTTAGTATTTGTTGGAGAGCTGGTTTGGTGGTGCAGAATTCTCTCAGCTTTTGCTTGTCTGAAAAGCTTTTGATTTCTCCTTCGTATTTGAATGAGATCCTTGCTGGGTACAATAATCTGGTCTGTAGGTTATTTTCTTTTATCATTTTAAGTATGTCTTGCCATTCCCTCCTGGCTTGAAGAGTTTCTATTGAAAGATCAGCTGTTATCCTTATGGGAATTCCCTTGTGTGTTATTTGTTGTTTTTCCCTTGCTGCTTTTAATATTTGTTCTTTGTGTTTGATACACTATGACCAAGTGGGCTTTATCCCAGGGATGCAAGGATTCTTCAATATCCGCAAATTAATCAATGTAATACACCACATTAACAAATTGAAAAATAAAAACCATATGATTATCTCAATAGATGCAGAGAAAGCCTTTGACAAAATTCAACATCCATTTGTGATAAAACTCTCCAGGAAGCAGGAAGAGAAGGAACATACCTCAACATAATAAAAGCTATATATGACAAACTCACAGCAAACATTATCCTCAATGGTGAAAAATTGAAAGCATTCCCTCTAAAGTCAGGAACAAGACAAGGGTGCCCACTTTCACCATTACTATTCGACATAGTTTTGGAAGTTTTGGCCACAGCAATCAGAGCAGAAAAAGAAATAAAAGGAATCCAAATTGGAAAAGAAGAAGTAAAACTCTCACTATTTGCAGATGACATGATCCTCTACATAGAAAACCCTAAAGACTCCACCAGAAAATTACTAGAACTAATCAATGATTATAGTAAAGTTGCAGGATATAAAATCAACACACAGAAATCCCTTGCATTCCTATACACTAATAATGAGAAAACAGAAAGAGAAATTAAGGAAACAATTCCATTCACCATTGCAATGGAAAGAATAAAATACTTAGGAATATATCTACCTAAAGAAACTAAAGACCTATATATAGAAAACTATAAAACACTGGTGAAAGAAATCAAAGAGGACACTAATAGATGGAGAAATATACCATGTTCATGGATTGGAAGAATCAATATAGTGAAAATGAGTATACTACCCAAAGCAATTTATAGATTCGATGCAATCCCTATCAAGCTACCAACGGTATTCTTCACAGAGCTAGAACAAATAATTTCACAGTTTGTATGGAAATACAAAAAACCTCGAATAGCCAAAGCTATCTTGAGAAAGAAGAATGGAACTGGAGGAATCAACCTACCTGACTTCAGGCTCTACTACAAAGCCACAGTTATCAAGACAGTATGGTACTGGCACAAAGACAGAAATATTGATCAATGGAACAAAATAGAAAGCCCAGAGATAAATCCACACACATATGGACACCTTATCTTTGACAAAGGAGGCAAGAATATACAATGGATTAAAGACAATCTCTTTAACAAGTGGTGCTGGGAAATCTGGTCAACCACTTGTAAAAGAATGAAACTAGAACACTTTCTAACACCATACACAAAAATAAACTCAAAATCGATTAAAGATCTAAACGTAAGACCAGAGACTATAAAACTCCTAGAGGAGAACATAGGCAAAACACTCTCCGACATACATCACAGCAGGATCCTCTATGACCCACCTCCCAGAATATTGGAAATAAAAGCAAAAATAAACAAATGGGACCTAATTAAACTTAAAAGCTTCTGCACATCAAAGGAAACTATTAGCAAGGTGAAAAGGCAGCCTTCAGAATGGGAGAAAATAATAGCAAATGAAGCAACGGACAAGCAACTAATCTCAAAAATATACAAGCAACTCCTACAGCTCAACTCCAGAAAAATAAATGACCCAATCAAAAAATGGGCCAAAGAACTAAATAGACATTTCTCCAAAGAAGACATACAGATGGCTAACAAACACATGAGAAGATGCTCAACACCACTCATTATCAAAGAAATGCAAATCAAAACCACTATGAGGTACCACTTCACACCAGTCAGAATGGCTGCGATCCAAAAGTCTACAAGCAATAAATGCTGGAGAGGGTGTGGAGAAAAGGAAACCCTCTTACACTGTTGGTGGGAATGCAAACTAGTACAGCCACTATGGAGAACAGTGTGGAGATTCCTTAAAAAACTGGAAATAGAACTGCATTATGATCCACCAATCCCACTGCTGGGCATACACACTGAGGAAACCAGAAGGGAAAGAGACACGTGTACCCCAATGTTCATCACAGCACTGTTTATAATAGCCAGGACATGGAAGCAACCTAGATGTCCACCAGAAGATGAATGGATAAGAAAGCTGGGGTACATATACACAATGGAGTATTACTCAGCCATTAAAAAGAATACATTTGAATCAGTTCGAATGAGGTGGATGAAACTAGAGCCTATTATACAGAGTGAATAAGCCAGAAAGAAAAACACCAATACAGTATACTAATGCATATATATGGAATTTAGAAAGATGGTAACAATAACCCTGTGTACGAGACAGCAAAAGAGACACTGATGTATAGAACAGTCTTATGGACTCTGTTGGAGAGGGAGAGGGTGGGAAGATTTGGGAGAATGGCATTGAAACATGTATAATATCATGTATGAAACGAGTTGCCAGTCCAGGTTTGATGCACGATACTGGATGCTTGGGGCTGGTGCACTGGGACGACCCAGAGGGATGGTATGGGGAGGGAGGAGGGAGGAGGGTTCAGGATGGGGAACACATGTATACCTGTGGCGGATTCATTTTGATGTTTGGCAAAACTAATACAATATTGTAAAGTTTAAAAATAAAATAAAATTAAACTAAAAAAAAATGGGGACACCCTTGAAGTCTGTTATTTAAAACCAGGCCATATATATTTTAAAACAACAAAAAATTTCTGTAATTCCTAAGAAAACTGTCCCACTGATACTATAGTGATGCCATAGAAGGAACATTTTAGGATGAACTGGCTGTAATGCATTATCATACTTCTGGAATGATTAAAAAAATCCTTTGAAAATGGGCAGAGTAATCTCCAGATGCAATTTTCAGTGGTTTGATTCATGGCATGAACACTTACTAATGGGCCTGGGCAGCTTTATGAGAAGACTTTATGAGTGGGTTATTAGCTCTTCTCTTAAGAAGTCTTAAAAGAGCAGCATACTAGATATTTAAAGAGCTGCAATATAATAAGATCAGCAGAAAGTATAAATCTGTATCAGTAAGTAATTCTGTTTTCAATTGAAAAAGATTATAAAAATGTTATTGTAGTGTATACAGTAATCGCATTTTAAAAGTCTCTATTTGAGAAGACTCAAAAAGGAAACATTCTATCAGGATGTTAGGCTGTCAATAATCCTTCCTTCCTGTTGAATTTCTTACCAAGAGAAAATATGTAAGGATGAAAAGGAAAATGGGAAATTAGTGATCATTCTGTAAGTTGGGGCAGAAAGCTAAAAACCTCCAGTGTACTGTTTTAATAAAAGATGGATTTGGAAGGCCAATTTCAGGGCAGGAGACAGAAATGAGACATTCCTTTTCTCCCATTCATCTTACTACTCTAGGCTCCTAAAGTCTCTGCTCTTCCATCCTTGACTTGAGAGGGTATTGTCCCTTCTTAATCCAAGCAAAGGCTCATGCAAAGCACAACACTGGTATAAGACGACAAAACACTGAGACCAAAGCAAGAAGCTGTGTATGTGCACCCAATAATGCAGGAGAGGGTAGCTCACACACCATGCAGGGCAGAGGCCTGTGTTAGGCAGCCAGAGGGAGAAGAGGAAGCTGAGCGGGTTAGAGAGGGAAACAGGTTCTCATCAGGCCAACAGCACTTTAGGAAACAGGAGGAGATGACAGTACACAAAAGCCATTACACAAAAGCTGTGACATGAGCACAGTGACTCTATCCTGTAACAGACACAGTGCATGTTCTATGCACTTTCCCTTGTGGGGGAAGAGATGGAAAAGAAGTGAAGCGATAAGGACAAGCACTGACTTCTTGTGCTGGCTATAATATAGTCTGAAAACTGCCTTTATGCAATACTTAATTAAATACAACAAAAATTATTTTAAATGTATAGCTAAGCTGACAACAAATGTGCCAGAAATGAAGAGGAAATTAAAAACAGAAAAGTCTGTGAATAAATGCTATGGTTGCCCTTGGGTTGGACAGGAAAGGGAAGTAAGGGCAGTAAATATAACCTTGGGGTTGAAGTAGAGAGTAATAGCATGATTTTATGTCCTGGAAGGACATTCAGTGAAAGGATATTCACTAGAAAATTTGCACCTTGAGGCCCAGTGATGTGACAAGTGAGATCCCTGCACTTGCTAGGAATCTGGTTAGAAAAACAAAGTTCCAGCTAAGGTAGCAGAACCCAGGGGTGCATCTCATGTGGATTTGAGGATAGGATTTATAGCAATCGGGCTTCCCTGATAGTTCAGTTGGTAAAGAATGGGCCTGTAAAACAGGAGACCCCAGTTCGATTCCAGGGTCGGGAAAATCCGCTGGAGAAGGGTTAGGCTACCCACTCCAGTATTCTTGGGCTTCCCTTGTGGCTCAGCTGGTAAAGAATCTGCCTGCAATGCGGGAGACTTGGGTTCGATCCCTGGGTTGGGAAGATCCCCTGGAGAAGGGAAAGGCTACCACTCCAGCCTTCTGGCCTAGAGAATTCCATGGACTATATAGTTCCTGGGGTCACAAAGAGTCGGACACGACTGAGAGACTTTATACCAATCATTTTGTATGGAAGGCCTTCAAACTGATAAATAAGCGTAAAATTGGGTTTTGGTTGGTGATATTCTTGGGGTATGTAGCAGGAAAAATAGTCCATATACTCAGATCATTAAAGAACTGTCATAGATAAAACAAGCCCCAATACTATAAGGATACAATATAAAATTATAAAACACATGCATATTTTTCATCATGAATGGGTCAGTAGACAAACAGCAAGATGAGGGCACCAATAAATTGAGATAATAGAAAAAGTGGTCTAGAATTTTAAAAATAATATGAAATAAATATGTTCAAATAATTAAAGACAAAAGCCTCAAAATTCTATTTAAAAAGAAAAGACTATGTAAAAAGACACTTGAAAAATAAAGAGTAAGTTTAAAAAGAAAAATATAGAAAAATATAGAAAATGGACACACTTCAAAAGCAGATTATAGACAGCAGAAAGAAAAACTAGTGAACTGCAAGATATAAATTAGGAAATTACCCAAATGCAACTCAAGTGTTTACAGATAAATGAACATGTAAAACAGAAATAAAAGCTCTAGTATATATCTAATAAAACTAATATATATCTAGAAATAGAGAAAAGTGAATGTGAAGAAGAGAGAATATCTGAAGTGAAAAAGAGTTTATTCTAAAACTGGTGAAAGATACAAATCCTCAGATGTAAGAAGTCCAGTGAGCCCTGAACAAGATGAACGACAATCAATGCAGCTTTAGTCACAACATGGAGAACCACCAAAACAAAAAGACAAAAAAAAAAAAAAAAAATCAAAGGGAAAACACACTGTGTGTAAAGGAACAACTCTACCATTTTCTCAACCTCAGCACTACCAACAGTTTGGACCAGACAAATCTTTCTTGTGGGGGTTTGTCTTATGCATTGTAGTATGTCTTAGCAGCATCCCCAGAGTATATCTGCTCACTGCTAATAGCATCTTTCTCTCAACTGGGACATCAAAGACATCTCCAGACCTTGTCTAATGCTCCTGAAGGGCAACACTGCCCCTGATTAAGGACCACCGATGGCACCCACTCCAGCACTCTTGCCTGGAAAATCCCACGGATGGAGGAGCCTGGTGGGCTGCAGTCCACGGGGTCGCTAAGAGTCGGACACGACTGAAGTGACTTAGCAGCAGCAGCAGCAAATTAGATTGATGGAATCTTCGACAGAAATGCTCAAAGTCACGGGACAATGGAATAACATCTTTAAAAAATGTTTATGGAAGAAAACTATTAATGTAGACTTGTATACACAGCTGGGGGCTTCCCAGGTGGCACGAGTGGGAAAGAACATGCCTGCTGATGCAGGAGATGTAAGAGATGCAGGTTCGATCCCTGGGTAGGGAAGATCCCCTGGAGGAGAAAATGGCCACCCATTCCAGCGTTCTTGCCTGGAGACTCCCAAGGACAGAGGAGTCTGGTGAGCTGCAGTCCGTAGGTCGCAAAGGGTTGGACATGATTGAAGCAATTTGGCGTGCACACATGCATACCCAGCTAAATTATAATTCAAGAGCAAGGGTAAAATACTATTATTTTCAGACAAAGATTGTCTGAAGTACATGCCAAAAGACGAATATAAAGGACGTACTTCAGGAAGAAGCATTAAAGCCAAAAGGAAGGAGGGGGATGGAAAAAGCAATTTCCAGGACCCAGTAAGTCCCACTCTTAGTATGTAGGCCAGAGGTACACTTCCTTTTATGGACCAGGAAACCTGTACAAGGAAGTTTACATCAGCACCGTTGTGTCAGCAAATAAAGTGGAAATCAATTAACCCTCTACCAGTAGGGAAATGGGTAATTTAGAGATTGCTCATTCTTACAAGGAAATTAAAATGAATTCTGCAATTCAAATGAATTCTGTTGATTTACATGTATCAATAGTTATACATTAGGCTCAGCCTCTAAGTTGTGTCTCTTTTCAACCCCATGGACTATGGAGCATGCCAGGCTTGCCCATCCCTCACTATCTCCCAGAGGGTGCCCAAATTCATGCGCATTGAGTAGGTGATACTATCTAACCATCTCATTCTCTACCGCCCCCTTCTCTAATAGCTGTCAATCTTTCCCAGCATCAGGGATTTTTCCAATGTATCAATAGAGATAAATATAAAAAATATGATATTAAATGAAAATCAAGCCTCAAAGTGATACTCAGAATATGAAGCAACATACACAAAATTAAAATATTTATGAATATAAATGTTTTTGAGGACCTATATATATAGTACAGAAAAGATACACATTTACTTTGGAAAGAGTAGGTGGTGAGAATGGCTTCCAGTTATCTTTGTAATATTGTATGTCTTTTTATAAAAAGAAATCTGCAATAACTATGGAAAAATTTAACTTGCTGTTTTATGTCAGCAGTGGATACACAGGTAATTTTAATATAGATTATTTAATTTGGCTCTGTGCTTTTTTATATATTTAAATGTTTCATTAGACATTTGCCCAGAAAAAAGGAATAAGACAGAAGCTCTCCAGTCTGGCCACCCTCGTGACACTCCAAAGATGAGTAAATGTATATAAAGTGGGAAAACTGTTCTTCCTCGTATCAAGTTTTACTTTCAAAACCATGAAGCTATCTCGTAATAGCTATTAATATTTTCTTTCTTTTAGGGAAAAAACAGGGGTGATTGTGATTTGTGACTGCGTGTACTTTCTACTAATTTGGTTAAGACAGTTTCCCTTATATTATTAAAATGTCATCTCTTTACATAATGATAATGATGATAGGTGCATGCGTGCTCAGCGTGCTCCTGACTCTTGCAACCCCATGGACTGTAACTCACCAGGCTCCTCTGGCCACGGGATTTCCCAGGCAAGAATACTGGAGTGGGTTGCTATTTCCTTCTCCAGGGGATCTTCCCGATTCAGGGTGTAAACCCACATCTCCTGCACTGCAGGTAGATTCTTTACCACTGAGCCAGCAGGGATGCCCAACAACGATACAGAAAATACTGATAAAGCCATAGCACTTCTTGCATATATAAAGCACTTTAATAAAAATGGCCTCATGTCCTTTAACAGCTATATCATTTAGGTGGACAGACTTGGTTTCCATCTTTCCAATGAGAAGAAAGCTCCCACAGAGTGTCTATTTGCTTAGAGCTGAAGGAGTCTGCATGACAATAGGGCCCCAACACCTTCTGTTTTAACTATAAAATGGGAATAATTATTTCTTCGGCAAAAACCCCCTCTTTGTGGAAGGGAACACCTGAGATAAATCACAGGAAAGTCCTCTGAAGAATGCAAAACCCTCTACGAAGGCTGGGATTTATCATCATTTTCAATGTTATCTTTAGTTCGTCTTTTAATAAATCTTTTTTTTTTTCATAATATATAGACCTAACATTAGGTGGATACAGAACTCTTATGATACAAATGAATGATTTATACAGAAAAAAAGAAAATATGGGAATTTTTATAAGAGATGAACTTTAAAACTATATGTGAAGACAAAGTTCTAGCAGGAGATATAGTAAAATATTACCAGCATTTATCTTTGGGCAATTTAAAAAATATATTTTTATTTTCTAGTTTTATATAGTGGTAATAGGTTACTTTTGTAATCAGAAAAGAACCCAGAAGTAGTCAATATCTAGTTATTATTTGAAACATTCATATTTGAAAAGATTTCACAAACATTTAAGTGACTAATCTTATATAGTACTATGCAGTTCATTAGGAAGCAGTTTTTACATGAGTCAATCCACAGGGGAGAGATGAGGCCATCAAAAGTTAACTTCTACAAGTTAACAACACTGTAAATCAACTATATTTAATAAGTTTTGAAAAGCTAATTCCTACACTAACATTTTAATATTCAAGATTTATTTTTTCACTTGTTAAGTGTTAAGATCACTTAACAAGTGTTAAGTGATGTTAAAATGTTAAGATCTGGGATTTCTGTCAACTATTTGAGTATTTGACACTCAAGAGCTTTTTGCAAGAAAATGTTGTCGCCACCTTCTGGCGGCCTGTATTAGTGGGATGGTCTTTTTATCTAAGTGAAATGAACTTCAACATTCATGTTCTAGAAACTGTGTCCTCTCTTCTAACATCATAATAATGGCAGAGTTCGTTGAGAGATTGTCTTCTGGCTAGTCCATGTCTTATATAATTTTATTCCTCACAATGGCCATAAGGAGTACAAACCTTTAATGAATTTGTAGAAGCAGCACAGAGAGGTTATACCATTTCCCCAAGGCTACACAGTAAGCAAATGTCAGAACTGAGACACACATCCAGGAAATGGCAAGCCCTCTGCTGCCACTCGTTACAACTGTATGAAAAGTAACTGTAAATCTGGAGTGTGAACGCTATCAACTATCACTGCTAAAACATTTATTGAGGAAGCACAGGAAAAAATGAGCAATTAAATGCCAGATGATCTGGGATTTAGTCACCCTTCAATTCTTTACTCCTTGCCTGAGACCTTAGGCCAATCACTGGCCCAGAGGGAACCTTTCCTTTCTCTGTGTCCTACATGGTTTTTGCGCGGATAAAATGAGACAAGGAGTAGGAAAGCACTTTGTAACCTGCTTCCTATTTGCTTACATCTCTAAATGAAATGAGAGCAGTAAAAATGTAAAAGTCTGAACTTTAATTCATGCAGACGTGGCATCTTTGTGCTGTGACCTAAGTCTTACCTTAGGTTTTGCAGGGAACAAGACACAAATGCTTATTTAAATGTGCTTTTTGCCTCTATAACTAAAGTATCAAGATATTTTCCACTGCACTGCCCAATGTCCATTCTTCAAGGTCCAATTTGATAAATTACTTTAATTCCGGGAAAACACTATTTTTACAGGAGAATATGCTCCCTTTCTTACAAGAAAAGAATATCAAGCTCTCTCTGGCTTTGGCTGCCAGGAAATTTAATTTAGTGTTCAATGGGGTCCATCTGCAGTTGGGACCACTCTCTCCCAATAATCCTTTCCTTCCTCGGGTTTACTCACCCTTCTCTGCAAGCGTAAGTGACAGTGTTCCCAAAGGTGAAGTTACTCCCTGTGGTGACAGCATCTTTGATGGCCGGTGGCTCTCCGCAGGAGACGAGATGGCAGGTAGGTGGCGCTCTATCCCAGCTGCCTGAGGCCGAGCATTCAATGACCGAAGGGCCCTGCAAACTATAGGAAAGAAAGGTGTCACTTCTTTCCCTGGCTATTGACTTACTGCTCTAGAGATGAACTAGGAAGGACTTAGGGGAGAACAGGGGCCACTTGGGAATTTTAACACATGAATTTTCTTTCTGTTTTATTGCTTTATATAAAAACAAAAATCTGAGTTTGGCTATAGATTGATTTAAAACTAGGAGTAGGCTAAAACAACATAGCAACAACTGGGGTATAAAATAAAATGGTTTAATGTGCTCACTGGTGATGTTGTCAAGTACTCCAAACCTTGGATTAGCAGATTACTTGGCTGAGAAGCAGCATTAGGCTGGTTAGGGTCCAGTGATAAGGGCGACAGACACCCAGGAAGTCAGAGTAAGTCAAATCAAAGGGCACCGTCCTTGCCATGAGCCTGGGCATCTGAACAGTATTGTTCATCACTCTGACCTCTGGTCTGCCTTTGAATTTAAAAACCCAGGAGCTCTTCGGCATGGTTTTACCCACCCTCACTTGCCAACCAGATTTTGATGGTACAACTCACTCCATTTTCCGTTCACTTGATCTGTTAGCCAAGTTTTTGATCACAGCCTGACTCTTTCACTTCTTTTTGAACACACACACACATGCACACACACACACAACATTGATCAAATTAACCTCTTAACAGTATTAAAGACTCAGGCCCTTATCTTGACATGATTTTTTAACAATATTCTATGCAATGTTTTGTTTACCAAAAAAAAAAAATCATCATCAAAGCGTTTTATTAGGTGTTATGTTATGCTTCATAAACAATTTTTGCTTTCATGTTTAGTGTCTAAATGTTTATAGTATTGAACTGGAGCTCTCAAAGTTAGACGGAATATTTCCCTGAGCATTTACTATAGGCTGAGCTTTAAGAAGCAAACATGTTTAAGAATATCTTTTACACTTAGAAACTTGTATTTAAAGCCAGCCAATCAATGGCACCCCACTCCAGTACTCTTGCCTGGAAAATCCCATGGATGGAGGAGCCTGGTGGGCTGCAGTCCATGGGGTCGCTAAGAGTCGGACATGACTGAGCGACTTTACTTTCACTTTTCACTTTCATGCATTGGAGAAGGCAATGGCACCCCACTCCAGTACTCTTGCCTGGAAAATCCCATGGATGGAGGAGCCTGGTGGGCTGCAGTCCATGGGGTCGCTGGGAGTCGGACACAACTAAGCGACTTCACTTTCACTTTTCACTTGCATGCATTGGAGAAGGCAATGGCAACCCACTCCAGTGTTCTTGCCTGGAGAATCCCAGGGACGGGGGAGCCTGGTGGGCTGCCATCTCTGGGGTCGCACGGAGTTGGACACGACTGAAGCGACTTAGCAGCAGCAGCAGCAATCACATGGAAGTGAAACCCATTGAGTAAATAATGAGTAACAGGGTACTATAGGAAGCTGGACTGCTGTCTAGGACTGTACCTGTATCCATTATCACATGAATACGATGCAGTAGAAAGATAGGTAAGCCCACTCAAAATATAGTTCCCGTGATTTACATCTTCGGGGCTAGAACACTTGACCAGTTCACACACAGGAGGAGACTGACTCCAAGAACCACTAGCAAGACACGATGATTCTTTCTCACCCTCCAGAGTATATCCTTTATTACATCTAAAGAAGATAAAAGAAAATGACAGAATAGAATTCACTTTGCATAATTTCATCTGTGCCAAAAACTCCAAAAAGACTAAGAATTTATACATATTGCTAGAATTTTTTTCCCTATTGAAATAATGTTTTGAAAAAATTTTTTCAATATTGAATACTATGCATTCTGCCCACAGGGACCCTGCTGGGTAATAAATAGAAGGATAGATTTTAAGCATTTGACTTGCCTCCAGTTTGTGTCATGGGTTAGCATCTGCCAACAGAAAGTTCACTCTTTAAAATTTAATTGAAGTATAGTTGATTTACAATGTTGTGTCAATTTCTGCTGCACAGCACAGTAATTCAGTTTTATGTATGTACACATTCAGTTATACATATATATACATACATATATATTCATATATATGTGGCTCATATGGTAAAGAGTCTGCCTGCAGTGCAGGAGACCCGCGTTCAATCCCTGGGTCGGGAAGATCCCCTGGAGAAGGAATGGCAACCTACTCCAGTATCCTTGCCCGGAAAACCCCATGGACAGAGGAGCCTGGCAGGCTACTGTCTATGGGGTTGCAAAGAGTCAGACACAACTGAAGCGACTTCACTTTCACTTTTCACTTTCATATATTCTTTTCCATTATATTTATCATAGGATATTGAATACAGTTCCCTATGCTATATAGGAAGAACTTGTTTATCCATTCTGTATATAATAGTTTGCATCTGGCTAATCCCAAATTCTCAATCCTTCCCTCCTCTTCTCCCCTCCCCCTTGAAAAACCACACACCTGTTCTCCATGTCTGTGAGTTGTTCCTGGCAAACAGAAAATCCCTGGTTTGATAATGGTCCTATCTAAAATAAGTCCCTAAGATGCTATGAAAGAAGGCCCTACAAGCTAATGAATATTTTTGGTTATAAACTGGAGCTTTGGATCCAAGCCCAAATATAGAATTCAATTAATTCCATATTAATCTGAAAACATCCTCTGGGATTACTCTTTGTCTTTTTTTTTTTCAATCAGTATTCTTTCACTGCCAGCATGTTATCGACAACATCTACAGTGCAGTGTTCATCTTAGACACTCACCTATATATTACTTTATTGCCATAGGTAAATGCAGATCCATCAACACCACCATTTTCTGGGAGAGCTGGTGCACCACAGGAAACAGCTTAAAGGAGGAAAACCGACAGGCATTACTTTTCTTAGCCAGTATGTGTAAAAATCTCTTTAAGGGCAGCTCCAGGATTTTGGTCACGTTTAAATATGAGCCTAGGGGCTTCCCCGGTGGTCTGGTGGTTCAGATTCTGCCTTCCAATGCAGGGAGTGTGGGTTTGATCCCTGGTCAGGGAGCTAAGATGTACATGCCTTGTGGCCAACCAGAACATGAACAATAGAAACAAAACTGGAACCAATTCAATAAAGACTTTAAAAATGGTCCACATCAAAAAAATCTTTACAAAAATAAATATCAGTCCATAATTTGGGCTTTAAATATAAAAAATATTGGGACCACACTTGGCATTTCTCCACCCTGACTTTCTAGCACTGCTGTACACCATAAACATGGGGAATTTACTCAACATACCTTCACAATATGGTATCAGATGACTCCATTCTCCAGACTCCAAACATGTGATCCTGGCCGCCCCCACCAGCTGGTATCCTTCTTCACATGAAAACGTGACCTCGGCACCCACGGTATAAGTCTCTCCAGAAGAGTGGCCGTTTTCTGGATTTCCTGGAGTCTTGCATTTTATGGGTTCTTGAAAGAGAGAAAACAGTTTTTGTGGGTCAACAGGGTCTTTCACATAACCACATGAGGTCTCATAGCAAAAGAATTCCACTGCAGTTAAGGTACCAATTAAATCTTGAAGGGGGAAGAAAAAACTTCTGAAGGGAAAGGCATGAATTCCAAGGACACACCAGATGATTTAATAGGCATTTGAAAAACAGTATTTTGAAACAGCAATGAATAAGAAAAAGAAACATAATGTCTCTGTCCCCAAAGGAAACTGTTTAGGGAGGAATTAGTGGTGGTTCCAGGGCGTAGCTCAGAAGGGCTTCAGCCCCTCCTCCCTCATTTGTTGTTGTTCAGCCGCTCAGTTGTGTCCAACTCTTTGCGATCCCATGGACTACAGCGCTCCAGGCCTCCCTGTCCTTCACCATCTCCTGGAACTTGCTCAAACTCATGTCCAGTGAGTCAGTGATGCCATCCAACCATCTCATCCTCTGCTGTCCCCTTCTCCTCCTGCCTTCAGTCTTTCCCAGCATCAGGGTCTTTTCCAATGAAAAGACCACTTTTTAAGTGCAACTGACTTTCTCTCAAGATGATATAAAGACAGCCACAAAGCACACCGAGGGGAAGTTCCCTGCCTCCCCTTTCAAACAGCTCCCAGATCAAAGTCTGCTATGTGCAAATCCAGGGTCAGTCACCCCTTCTAGGAAGGGGAATTACAGAAAGGGAGATTTAGGGCTAGAGCTGAACAATGGGACCAAAGGAAAACTGAAATTCTCAAAAAAGGGAGATACACTGATTCAATCTTTCTAAAGATCTTTTGGACTTTACATGGAACCCTCGCAAAACGTAAATGCAATTATAAGACTGATTTTGAGAATTCCTCATTAAGTTCTAATTTTTCTAGTAGCTGCTTTCTCACAATTAGTATAGAAAGACGTTGATGGGTTGAGTATTATCGACCTTATCACAAAATACAGGTAAAGCAAGTAGTAAGGCAGGATGTCTATTTTTTTTCCCCCAATGATATAATTCTGTGTGGCTGAGGCAGAGGAAAGATTCTGAAAGTGAAGAGGTGATGGAAGTAACCTCTTTGCTGTGACTGAAGGCAGTAGAGGCCACCGCTTATATTTCTAGATCCACTCTATTATTCTTCTATTATGGAGACATTTCTTCAACAGTCAGGTGATAAAGTTGGCTCTCAGTCTTGTTTTTCAGAAATTGGATCTATGGCCATACCACCCTGACTGTGCCCGATTTCGTCTGATCTCAGAAGCTAAGCAGGATCAGGTCTGGTTAGTACTTGGATGCGAGAATTTGTGAAGTTAGGAAAAGCACGGTGCTAGTTTAAAGCACCTCCAACTGTTGCTTGTGTATCTTTACACACTTTTTACTGAAGTATAAGTTGATTTACAATGTTGCATTAGCTTCAGATGTACAGCAAAATGATTCACTTATACATATATAAGTATATCTATTCTTTTCCAGATTCTTTTCCATTACACATGATTATAGGATATTGAATATAGCTCCCTGTGTTATACAGTAGGTCCTTTGATTATCTATTTTACATATAGCATTTATAGTATATATATGCCAATCCCAAATTCCTAATTTATCCCTCCCTCCACTTTCCCCTTTGATAACCATAAGTTTGTTTTCTATGCCTGTGAGTCTGCTTCTGTTTTGTAAAGAAGTTAAAGTGTATCATTTTTTTAGATTTCACACGTAAGCGATATCATGTATTTGTCTTTCTCTTTAAAGTATCTTTTCAAAGATGATTTTTCTTCTCGCTATCCCCTTTGAAGTTGAAAATACCGTCTTATTTTTATATGACATACATTTGAAATGAATGAAACAATTGAAATAGGCTTCCCAACTACACATAGCCTAGTTACCTGCACAGTTTTTCCCATCTCCTGTGTAGGGCGGGATACATGAGCAGACGTAGGATCCATTTGTATTCAGGCAGGAGGCGTGCTCACTGCAGTCTGACCCAACCGCACATTCATCGACATCTAAAATAGAGATGGTTTACAGGCCATAAGGCTGATGGATTTGTCTCATGGAGCAAACATTTGTTTTCACTTTTAAATCATTCTGTATCACTTAATGCATCACACTATATATATTTTTCATGAAGTTTAGATGTAATAGTCATAATCCATTGCAGATCTACAATAAAAGCTATTTCCACAGTTTATAGGTGGATAAGTAGAAGAAAGAAAGAAAAAGATATTCTTATATTGGGCCTGGTAAAAATTTAAAACATGTTTGGCATGTCCATGGACAGCTGCTTTGTCACTATGGCTTGCCCAGAGCTGACTAGGACGAGATGAAATTAACAAAGGCATGCCACAAGAGCCTCAGGAATTTGGGACAATTATCTCCCACAGAGTCAGAATAAAGGCACGCAGTAATTGCCAAGATTCATCTCACCAAGACACGATGGTGAAATGCCATTCCAGCTCCCATTATCCGTACAGAACATCCTTGAATCGCCCAACAAATAGTAGCCATTGTTGCATTGGTAGGTCACTGTGCTGCCAGCATGGAAGTCCTCAGCTGAATAGAAGCCATTCTCCAAAGGGGGTGGCACCCCACAGCTAATGCCTAGAATGTGACAACTACTTAAGGAGCAAAATACTCAATGAACATCTTATTTATATTAAACCTGTAGTTGAGTTAAGCATGAACTCTTCGATGCACACAAACATTACACTGAAAATACTACAGGGGTGGTGGCAGGCTGCAGCCACGCTTGAGCCCAGAGCATCAAGCACAGTGTCTGGCTCACAATGGGCATGCAATTCATTCATTAAAAAAAATATTTATGGAGGGACTTCCTTGGTCGTCCAGTAGCTAAGACTTTGCGGTCCCAAAGCAGGGGGCCTGGGTTCCATTCCTGGTCAGGGAACTAGATCCCACATGCCGCAAGTAAAGATCTAAAGTGTCACAACTAATACCCAACACAGCCAAATAAATAAATACTGAAAAGAAAATTATGGTGACCCCACTACCTGCTAGACATTGTCTGGGTGCTTAGGTTGAACCAAACAGACAAAATCCCTGCCTTACAAAGTGTAGTGTCTAGTCAGAGATGAGATACATGAAACAGATAAATATGCCCCAGGGGGAAAGAGATGTTATGGAGGAACTTCCCCAATCACCCTGTCTACAATAGCAGTCCTGCTTCCACCCAACCCTCTCACTTTATATCTTCCTATCCTGCCTTTCCCCTGGTGGCTCAGTCGCTAAAAAACCCGCCTCCAATGCAGAAGACACAGGTTTGATCCCTGGGGTGGGAAAATCCCCTGGAGAAGGAAATGGCAACCCACTCCCGTATTCTTGCCTGGGAAACCCCATGGACAGAGGAGCCTGGAGGGCTACAGTCCATGGGTCCCGAGAGTTAGACACAACTGAGCGGCCAAACCACCACAGCACCACCCCACTTTAGTTTTCTTCAAAGCCTTTACTTCTGCATTTGCTGTTCTTACTTACTGTAAATAATAATGTTACTTGTTACTTCTTGCCTTTCCTACTACAATGTAAACTCCACAGAAAGAGAGACTTTCCCCAACTGCTGTATCTCCAGAACTTAGTTCAGTGTCTAGCACATACTAGGTACTTTCAAAATTGTTGAATAAATGAATGAATGGGTGCATCCAACTTAAAGAGATATAGCCCTGTTTTCCCACCCAGCAACGGCCCATCTCCCTCTGGGCTCCAGGCTTCACACCTGTCTTTCCCTCCATTCATTTCCTTGGGCCACGTGGGTGCCTTCACGGGTGGTGTGCTCTCTGTATCCTCATTTCCCACCTCCCTCATGGTGCCCAGCACACTTCATTACACAAAGAAAGTAATGAGTATCTGCTATATTGGCTGTTAAGAAGTACTTCACTTTTATCTAGCATTCCTCAAAAAGTGTTCTTAGGGTTTCAGTAATTTTCAAGAGCTACTGAAATGCCTTCAACAAAGGCTGCTCACGTTCACAGCGAGGCAATGGTTGTGTCCACTGTCCTTGATTCAGGCAATACTGCACAGAGTTCCCGACCATCTGGAAGCCTGGATCACAGAACAGACTGATTTTGGAGCCTGGCTTTACGTCTCTTGATGCAGTTCGCAGATGAGGTACTGATCCTTCTAAAGACGGGCAATCTGAGGGCAAAGAACACTGGTTCAGAGCTTGTCAGAAACACACAAGCAACATCACCAGGTTAAGGGTTTCAAATCATATATTGTACCAGTATTTGAGAGCCACTCTACTGATACTAAAACAAGATAACGTGTAACCAGATCTCTGGCATGCAAAATTTCTAGAAAAAAACTATTGGAGTCAACAAACAATTTTTCTTCTTTCAGCAGAAGTCTGCTGAATATTTTTAAGGAAAATGGTATTTTTGAATTACAAATAGTATTTCAGAATTAATAAAATGTTCTTATGAGTTAACAAAAGCCCTGAATTCTAGGATACCTTCAGAAACTTCTTTAAATATTATATATTGAATTTTAGGAGGCAGCTGGGACCATTCAGAGTTTGACCACTCGGTATGTATATTATTACATCTATTTCTTTCCCCTCTGTGCTACCTGCACATGGATGATGGCTAGTAATTACAGAGCCAAGAGAGTACCCCATCTCAAACTGGAGGACAGGACTTCGATGGGCATTTAAAAAAAATTAACCATATCCCTCTGCTCATCCTATTTCCCTTATTTTACCTTTGTTCAAGTTTCCTGCACAATTATTTTGTACTGTGTTATACAGAAGGTATTTAAGTATGTATATAAAAAATAACAGACCCTTTAGATAAGGTAGGCTAAACATGAATTATTAGGTAAACAGTAGACTGACAAGCACATGCTATTTGACCAGTAGAGAATCACATGTCTCCTTTTGCTAGAAAATCCCGGAGTAATCAAGAGACAGCAGAGTCTAAAGAAGAAGGAAGCTATAACCTGAACAGAATATGCTCTTCGGATTGATCTTCACTCTCCCCACAATTCCTGACAGGAAATCAGGCCAGGCTAGCACGTTTCCTTTACTGAGTTCCTCTGGGCATGAGGTGGCCAGCGATTTCACCTGAAAGTTTACAAATCCATCTTTTAGACAAACCTCACTTGTTTCTGGAAGACAGAGCTATTATATCTTAATCTGGTCCTGCTGAAAACATTCACAGGCTTGTGAGGGGTGGGGGCGGGAAGCAGAGTTTTGGATATAGGGAGTGATTTCAGGGGCAAAGGAAAGTTCTCTTCCTTTTCTCTCTCTCCCCTCCACCCCCACCATTCCTTTTACCAAATATTTCATAGTCGCTGGAAATTCTGAAATTCTACATATAGAATTTCTTGTCTAAAACTTTGCAGTTTGTTAAGGTGTTGAGGGGCACTTCCTCTCTGGCCTCCTATCTCTGATCTGGAGGTGAGAAAGCTGAGGTTCAGGCAAGTTCTGCCACAATAACAGTCAGAGTAAACATCTATCAAGCACTTTTGCTGCTGTTTAGTCACTAAGTCGTATCCAACTCTTTGCAACCCCATGAACTGCAGCCTGCCAGGCTCCTCTGTCCATGGGGTTTCCCAGCAAGAACACTGGAGTGGGTTGCCATTTCCTTCTCTTGGGGATCTTTCTGACTCAGGGATCGAACCCACGGCTCCTGCATTGGCAGGTGGGTTCTTTACCACTGAGCTACCAGGGAAGCCTGTCAAGCCCTTACTATATGTGCCAAACAATACCTCAATCTTATATGCAGGATTTTGTTCCATTCTGCCAAAGCTCCACTATGCAGTTCTATTTGTTTATCTTTAATAGATTTGAAAACTGAAGCACAGAGAGATGGGATAACATGTTCAAAATCATCAGAGTGAGTTCATGGTGAAACTGGAACTTGAACCCAGGCCATTGGACTGTAGGCTGGCTTTAACCACTAGCCCATCTGTTACTCTGTATGTGTGATCTTGTGCCAGCCCTAAATTTCTGCTTCTTGAGTCAGAGGGATTGGAAATATTCTTCTCTATGATTCTTTCTAGTTCTGAAATCACAAGATTTTATGAAACAGTCATGTCCAATAAAATTATAAAACATCACCAAGACACTATAAATAACATCTGCCTAGCTTAGTCTACTATCATAGCATCAAATGATACTGCTGGTAAGTTCTGAAAACTCAGCGGTGGCATAGATGTGGTAGCAGTAGGCTGTGCACGTTCGTACTGGTTTGTACCTTTGCATGTCATTACTGTCATACACTGAAAATGGAATTGACCTGCTGTGGAGACAGGACATAGTCCCAGAGGTTGAGCTGGCTTATGGAGCCCACAAAAGACTCAGCCGGGTTGAATCCCTCTCCTTTTTTGTCTTGTTCTTGCCCAATAACCAATGCACCACCACCTAGAAAAGGAAAGAAAAAAGGAAGAAGAGTGGCCTGGCTGTTCTTTCTAAAATGCTAACTTAATGAAGGCACAGCCTATACAAACGGGAAATTATAGAGAAGCTAAATTATCTACATTCACTGCATGATTTAACAGTAAGATGAGTTCAACATTTTATATAGCAACTGAAAAATCAGTCAAAGAGGATTTGGAACACAAGATTAGATTTATACATATTTAACTATAAAACTACATATATACATATATATGTATATAATATTTTATGTCAACAAAGTAGTTAAGTCCTACTTTGCCTCTTTAGCTCTAGGAAATTACCCTCCGTGACAGATTACCAGTAGCTGCTCTTCATCGTATTATTCTTTAGCCTATAATGCTTAAAGTTCTATTACCAATTCCAAGGAACATTCATTCCAGTGGCTGCTTAACGACCCAATCCAATGGAAACTCTTCAATATTCACCTCTGGTGACTTCTCTGTATCACTTGTTTCTTGGAAGCATTTCATTCTATTAAACTGCCCTTCCTGGCACTCAAAAAGGTCTGTACCCCTCGAGAGCTACCCTTCCCCTTTCTCCACTCTGCTTTGTGGCCGCAAGGTTCATGCCCATGGACTACACCACCTGGTTTCTTCAGTCCTCTGGCCTCTGTTTGTCTGGCCAATGGAGACCAGCCCAAGATAAGAAAGTGGGATGAGAAACAAGTTTAACTTCCTGGATACCTTCTCCCAGGCAACAGATGGAAGGGGCTGGAAGGGGCCACTTTCCTCTGCCTTGCATCATTGCTCCCACTGGGTGATTTCTCCCCATCACTACAGGTTCACCTACATTCTGGTGACAACTCCCACTCTCTGTCACTTCATGTACATCTCTTGTGCCTTTCCATAGCTACTAGGCATGGGTATTTTACTACCTCATTTTGGTTCTCTTAACCTTGCCCAGGACAGCATTCTAAGTCATTTCAATTGTGTTCTGACTCTTTGTCTCCCTATGGACCACAGCCTGCCAGGTTCCTCCGTCCATAGGATTTTCCAGGCAAGAATACTGGAGTGGGTTGCCATTTCCTACTCCAAGGGATCTTCCCAACCTAGGGATCGAAACCGCACCTCTTGCGTCTACCTGCATTGGCAGGCGGGTTCTTTACCACTAGCTGGGAAGCCCACATCTTTGAAAACAATCCTTTCATTAAATTCTTCAGTTATCCTTCTGGTGTGTGTCACTTGTTTCCTGCCAGGAGCCCTCCTGATTGCAGCTGGTTTCCATGACAGCATCCTCCCCTGGTTCTCCTTGAGCCTTTCTACTCACCCTCAGTCTCCCTTCTCCACCTGCCTCTTAGATTCCGATGCACCCAGGATTCTACCCTGGCTTCATCTCTTCTTCCTTCACTTACTCTCCCATGTGATCTCCTGCAAATCCATGTCTGTAGAGCCCTCATTCATGATTTCCCAACCTATATTTTTCTCTTATAAAATTAATAATTAAAAATGAATATATACACATGGAAGAACGTTTTTAAAAATTAAGTATAAGGAATTCTTCCTATTCAGGAAAAATCACTTAACAGTTCTGTGTATTTCTTTCTAGATTATATGTTTTTAAAATTATTTTTTTAGTATGTGTGTGTGAGAGAGATTTTAAAACACACAGCATAGGATCCTATTACACATGATGTTGGAAGCTTGCTTTTCTTGAACATAATTTCATTTCATGAGTTTTCAGTTCCATTCAGTTCAGTTCAGTTGCTCAGTCACATCTGACTCTTTGCAACCCCATGAATTGCAGCGCTCTAGGCCTCCCTGTCCATCACCAACTCCTGGAGTTCACTCAAACTCACGTCCATCGAGTTGGTGATGCCATCCAGCCATCTCATCCTCTGTCGTCCCCTTCTCCTCTTGCCCCCAATCCCTCCCAGCATCAGAGTCTTTTCCAATGAGTCAACTCTTCGCATGAGGTGGCCAAAGTACTGGAGTTTCAGCTGTAGCATCATTCCTTCCAAAGAAATCCCAGGGTTGATCTCCTTCAGAATGGACTGGTTGGATCTCCTTGCAGTCCAAGGGACTCTCAAGAGTCTTCTACTTCATCATGTGAATGTGCAACAATCCATAATTTTCTTAATTGACTAAGTTAACAACCATTTCTTACTGGGTACTGGAGGTGTTTCCAGGCTCGGTACCGAGGTAATGCTGAACTAATTCATAGATACACAGATATTTGTTCAGATCACCGATTCTTTCTTTTTGATTAATTCCTGGTAGAGAATTGTTGGTTCCATGCAAAGAGTTTCTCTAAGGCTGTTGATGAAATATTTCTAAATATCTTCCCAGAAAGTCTGGATCAATGTTCACACCCCCCAGGACTCTATAAGAGCATTTACCATGCTTAATTCTTGACAAACATAACCTATCACTAAAAGACAGTTCTGTCATTTTGATATAAAATGGTATCAAATTATGTTTTTAGCTGCATACATTTGTGGGATTAAAATTCATACTCAATATGTCTAAAACCAAATACAGAATGTTCCTCTACCCCTAATTCTTGCTCTAATAATGGTCCTTTCCCAAGAATTTCTATCTCACCTAACACAGTCTTCAATAAATATGGTCACCCAAACCACAGTCAGTCATTCACTAGGGTCTGTCAAATGCAGTTCTGCAATAGTTATGGACTATAATTCATTCTTATTGCTGTGGTCAGAGAACCATCCCTGTGGGTAGCTACTATTATAGTTTCAATTCTTTTAAAATAGAAACTTTTTTTTTTTACCATAAATGAAATAAATGCTCATTATAAAAATATCAGAAAAGGACCAAGAAGAAATATAAAAGCCACCTGCAATCTCACCACCCAGAGAAGGGAGAGTTAAAAACAACAACACTTTAAACACAAAAAGAAGCCAGCACTTCACTTCACAGGATAATACCACTTCCTGCAGAAACACTTTTAACGTTTCCTTATTTACTACAGGGAGCCTCCAGCTGTTCTTCCTCACATGACATACGTCACAGAAGTCACAGAAGAACCTAGATAGAGTAGGCTTACTGCCAGGTACAATGCCGAGAACCCTGGAACACTTAATACTTTTGCATTCCTTCAAAACTCAACTCTCTAAATATTTGTTTAAAAGTATTTTTAGAAGAGAGTTTGAGTTCTATGAGAAAAAGGGCATAAAAGATAGAGAAGTATTAGCAGTGCTCCAGCTTGTATTCTGAACCTACTTGTTTAGTGTGTATACTGATCACAAACCAAACCTAAAAAAAAAAAAAAAAAAAAAAAAAGACAAAACCAACAAACAAAACACCAGCAATTAATCTCCTTCTTGGAAGACAATTTAGTAATCACGCAGTCAGTTCAGCATGCATCTTGGTAGTCTTATTTTAGATCCCAAAGGCATTTCTCATACAGTCACACAGCTCACCTAGGAAAAGCTTCTAATAATTCAGTCTGGATAATCAGGAGGTGGTAAATGGGAAAGAGAACTTAGCAAACTTGCTATTCATCAGAGCACCACCGCCTCTAGCATTGAATGGAAGTATATGCTGTTTGCTAAGACGTACCAGGGATGGGTGATCCAATAGAGAGGCCCATGCCACCGTCGGATAAGTTCCCATCGATGTAGACTTTCCAGGCTCCACCAGTACTCGTCCAAGTGATGGCAATGTGATGCCAATTACCGTCATTCACAGAGGGACAGTCTGTTATTTTTTCCTTGCCATTTACATAAAGAACCCAGCTGCACAAAGATTCAAGGGATACAATCATTAGTCATACGTTGTAATCCCTTACGTGGGGCATGTTACTATCTTTCTTCCTTTTTTGTGGGTAAAGCACTTTGGGTACAACCATTACCTCTTTTTCTCCATCTGAGCCATGTTTCATAGAAGCAGAGTTGATTATTAATTACCTTTTATTGTCTTGTAGCTTACTGAAAACTGGTTTGTGTTTCTTGAACACTGAGGGGTAGGGAAAATGTCTTAGGACAAGCTGAAACAAACTGGCCCAATTTGAGATAATTCACCAACTGTCTATTCTAGAGAGAATGAGTCAAGAATGGAAGGAATGAGAGTTTCGCAAATGTCAGTCTGGTTTCTTTTCTCTAGGATGTATGCTCCTACAACTTGGAACAGACTTCAGAGATGTCCTAGGAAGTCAGTCCTATCTCTCTGTTGCCAGAACAGTCACTTGGCAGATGAAGTACATTGATGCAAGGGAAAGAATAATTGGAAATAAACAGAGGTGACCAGCTACAAAAGGGTTCCAACAACCATGTCACTTAGAGAAATGTCCAAGTTAAGAAGCAGCGGAAAGTGGAGTATCTTCAAAAGCAAATGGAGAAAAAGAAAATATTAGGGGAAACTGATAAAGAAGAAGTCATTCAGTAACTGTATCAGCATCTTCTAAACCTCTATTCAAAGATGTTTATGAAAAGATATTTCTAAAACACAAATTGTTTCCCCACTGTTCTTCCTCCCCAAAATTAAGCAGGCAACAGATTTTCTCCTTCTATACAATCTGTCTCGGGGGAGGATTTTGAAATTTCTTACATTTTGTTTCTGACTGTTCAAGTCCACTAAGAAGGACAGGGTTTGAGGATGGAAAGATTTTCACCAGAACAGTGAGAATCTCATGGACTGAGGCAAGGAAGGAGAGCTCAATGTGTTGTCCCTGAGGCCTGGAACCTGTTCAGAGCAAAAGGCCACACGTTTGGGTGGACCTGGGAGGAAAAGGCCATGTGGTGTGCCACAGAATCTTTCTTAATCAAAAGGCATAAACTCTCAGCCTTGCCAAGGACGCCACACGTGGCGAACAGCCGAGGTTCTGAAAGGATCACAGAGGCAGAGGTAGCAGACAGCTCAGTGATCGGCAGGGTGGACAGACAACCAGTGGTCGAAGTCCTGCAGGTTGAGACAGGTTGAGCCTCTCTGTGGCTCTTTAGCAAAACTTTGTGGGTTTTAGATGATCCATGAGTATCTAAGACAGGATAAGCAGTTACTAGTGAAAGAAATCAGAGAAACAGCTAAAGCTGACTTTCCTATCAGCCCAGAGGGATGGGGCCCCGAACTGGAACTAATTGATCCAAAAAGACATAAAAAAAATGTCATCTTGCACCCTGGAGATTTCAAATGGATTCTTATTCAATACAAGGGTCTTCCAAGGACCAGGAGTGCCACGGAAGTCCTTTGACCTTTGGCCACTGACAGGTAAATAAAGGAGCACTGGTCTGAACAGTCAGTTTGACAGTTCTGCCACTCCCGTGGTGTGAGATTTGGGAGGGAAAGCATTTAGCTTCTCATTCATTTTACCTGTTAAGGGGCATCAGTTCCTCAAGTCCTTGTGAAGCTCAAATGAAATAATACATAAGAAGATATCTGGGCTTCCCTGGTGGCTCAGATGGTAATACTTAGCAAATAGCAAAACACAATCCATGTATAAGGCACTACCACTGAAATGCTGCCTTCGTATAGGACCTGTCCAGATGCTCTGATTGACTACCGTCACCCTGTTGTCCTGTTGGAACACTTGACCCTCCTACTGCTCCATCCCCTCCCATGTCAGTTCTAACCTGGTGCCAGGATAAGTCCTAACATGGCCTTCCTGATGTCTCTGCTTACCCATTATAATCGGTTAGGAGGAAGGTATTGTCACTGCCATTCTCCAGGGCATAGGAGATCGGTGTCCCGTAATTAATGTCGTCAGACGATTTCATCCAGAACGTGCAGGTCACAGCATGGAGGGTCGGAAGGACACCATCCAGCATGATGTAACCATAAATGCCAGAAACTTCAAAATCCAGGTTAAAGCCTGCTGACTGTTCTGCAACAAATAAGAAAAGAATGAGAAGACATACAGATGGCCAAGAGACACATGAAAAGATGCTCAATACCACTAATTATTAAAGAAATGTAAATCAAAACTACCATGAGGTATCACCTCACATGGTCAGGAGAGTCATCACTAAAATGTCTATAAATAATAAATGCTGGAGAGGGTGTGGAGAAAAGGGAATCTCCTCTACTGTTGGGAAGGCAAACTGGTGCAGCTACTATGGAAAATGGTATGGAGGTTTCCTCAAAAACCAGAAAACAGAACTACTGTACAGCCCAGCAATCGCACTCCTGGGCATATGTCTGAAGAAAACTCTAATTCTAAAAGATACATGTACTTCAATGTTCACAGTGGCACACACACACATACACACGAATGGAATACTATGCTATGCTATGCTAAGTCGCTTCAGTCGTGTCCGACTCTGCGACCCCATAGATGGCAGCCCACCAGGCTCCCCCGTCCCTGGGATTCTCCAGGCAAGAACACTGGAGTGGGTTGCCATTTCCTTCTCCAATGCATGAAAGTGAAAAGTGAAAGTGAAGTCGCTCAGTTGTGTCCGACTCCCAGCGACCCCATGGACTTCAGCCCACCAGGCTCCTCCATCCATGGGATTCTCCAGGCAAGAGTACTGGAGTGGGGTGCCATTGCCTTCTCCAGGGGATCTTCCTGACCCAGGGATCAAACCCGGGTCTCCCTCATTGCAGGCAGACGCTTTACCCTCTGAGCTACCGGGGAAGCCTGGTAATGAATGAAGTAATGCCATGTATAGCAACATGGATGGACCTAGAGATTATCACAATAAATGAAGTACGTCGTATGGAAAAAGACAAACATCATGATATCACTTACCTGTAGAACCTAAAAAAAAGTGATACAGATGAACTTATTTACAAAACAGAAACAGACTCACAGACACAGAAAATCAGCTTATAGTTACCATAGTTACCAAAGAGGGTAAAGGGATAAATGAGGAGTTTGGGATTAGAAGATACAGACTGCTGTACATAAAATGAACAAGTTTAGCACAGGGAGCTGTATTCAGTATCTTGTAATATAGTACAGGGAAAAGAATATGAAAAAGAATATATATACATGTGTATATAAACATATATGACTGAACCACTCTGTGTATACCAGAAACTAACAAAACATTGTAAATCAACTATACTTTAATAAAAAGAAAATATCATGGCACTTGTGAAGCATTTTTCAATTGTCTAAGGTAGTAGCAAGTATGCAATACTATCGTCAAAGAAGTTCATTTCAGTAAATATGATCATCTGAGAAGCAATTTCAAAATTAAACACATGTTGCTTATGAAATAAATAACATATTACTTTAGTATTTCGTATGTATTTTATTATTATTGAGATATAACTGATTTACAATATTAAATCAGTTTCAGGTGTACAACACAGTGACTCACAATTTTAAAGCTTATGTTCCATTTATAGCTATTATAAAATACTCAGTCTTTCCTATGCTTATCCCTGCAGCCTATTTATTTTATTCATAGTAATTTGTACCTCTTCTATCCCCATACCCATCTTGCCCTCCCGTCTTCCCCCTTCCACTAGTACCCACTAGTATGTTCTCTGTAAATCTGTTTCCTTTTTGTTCAACAAATTGGTTTAAATAAAACCAACAGTGAATATCCAAGACAGCAAAAGCACTCAGCAGTGAAAGGAAGCTTTGAAACAGAATAGCTGGAAGGAGAGGTGGGGCTGGGGAGTCATTCAAGATGAGAGACTAAGCACCTGTGGGCTGATGGGAATAACTCAAGAGAGTGGAGTCACTGACATTGCAGGAGAGAAGGTGGGCGGGGCGGGGGGGGTCCACTGCTAGGGCAATAGGTCATTCCTGCTCAGGGCCCTGGTTCTTCCCCATTTCAGAAGCCCCAATCCTGCATATCCCAGTCAACAGAACGAAAGTCCTATAGCTAGAAGACTCCTACGTTCTGAGAAAGCTGTTTAGCATTAATTCTCAAACATATCCATGGACTCTGACCTTCTACATCAAGTGACTTATCCAAGTGTCCTTTTCTAAACACGCAGAATGTGAAGAGTTCTGCTAAATTCAATTTTCTCCATTTCACCCTCACATCTCTAAGCTCAACCTCCTCCTCTGTGCTACTGGAGATAACATGACCCACTTCATTGGACAGCTGTGAAGGTTAAATAAATACAAAATGCTTCACACAGTCTTTGGTATATAGACTGTGCTTAGTGCAGGTAAAAATTGACATTATTATCACTATACTTGGACTTCCCTGGTGGCTCAGACGGTAAAGCGTCTGTCTACAACGCGGGAGCCCTGGGTTCCATCACTGGGTCGGGAAGATCCGCTGGAAAAGGAAATGGCAATCCACTCCAGTACTATTGCCGGGAAAATCCCATGGACAGAGGAGCCTGGTAGGCTACACAGTCCATGGAGTCGAAAAGAGTCGGACACGACTGAGCGACTTCACTTTCACTATCACTATACTTGGTATCGTTCTTAACAACACGAAGCTCACATATACCTGTTTCACACCTGCTGCCTGAAAATCCTGGCTGACATTTACAGCTGTATGCGTTTAATTCATCCACACAGGTGGCCTGATTTTTACAGGGGTTAGACTGACATTCGTCGATGTTCAGCTCACAGTGTGTCCCCGTGAAGCCTGCTGCACACTGGCACCTGAAAGAACACACAATGTTGTGACAATCAGAAGAGCTGCAGCGAGGCGGCAGAAGCAGACTCCTGTTAGTGACAGCACCGTCTCCAAAGACTCGGGGAAGTTTAGTGCTAACGTGAGCTCTCTTGCATGTGGAATCTAAATATGCATACATGTATACATACCCACCCACAGCCTACAAAACAGGCTGGTGGTTGCCAGAGGCATAGGGTGGGAAAAATGGGTGAATTGTTTTTGTTTTTCCTTTTTTTCAGTTTAACTGAATTTTTAAAAAATCCTGAAATGCTGAAACTCATTTTCCACATTAAAACGGTGCTTTAACTATTACTTTTTAAAGTTCATTCAAATAAACCTATTTAAGACAACTAAAAAGCCTCTTGATGAAAGTGAAAGAGGAGAGTGAAAAAGCTGGCTTAAAGCTCAACATTCAGAAAACGAAGATCATGGCACCTGGTCCCATCACTTCATGGGAAATAGATGGGGAAACAGTGGAAACCATGTCAGACTTTATTTTTCTGGGCTCCAAAATCACTGCAGATGGTGACTGCAGCCATGAAATTAAAAGATGCTTACTACTTGGAAGAAAAGTTATGACCAACTTAGATAGCATATTCAAAAGCAGAGACATTACTTTGCCAACAAAGGTCCATCTAGTCAAGGCTATGGTTTTTCCTGTGGTCATGTATGGATGTGAGAGTTGGACTGTGAAGAAGGCTGAGTGCCGAAGAATTGATGGTTTTGAACTGTGGTGTTGGAGAAGACTCTTGAGAGTCCCTTGGACTGCAAGGAGATCCAACCAGTCCATTCTAAAGGAGATCAGTCCTGGGTGTTCATTGGAAGGACTGATGTTGAAGCTGAAACTCCAATACTTTGGCTGCCTCATTCGAAGAGTTGAATCATTAGAAAAGACTCTGATGCTGGGAGGGATTGGGGGCAGGAGGAAAAGGGGACGACAGAGGATGAGATGGCTGGATGGCATCACCAACTTGATGGACATGAGTTTGAGTATACTCCAGAAATTGGTGATGGACAGGGAGGCCTGGCACGCTGTGATTCATGGGGTCGCAAAGAGTCGGACATGACTGAGTGACTGAACTGAACTGAAGACAACATGTACTTGAAATGTTGTAGTGGTAAAAATAGAGTATAAACTAGTTCTGGTTATTCACACACTGGTGATTTCTCTCACCACAAAGTGCTAGGAAAAATATAAAAAGTTCACATGCTCTTCTAAACACTTACATATGCCATGCCAAGTTGCTTTAGCTTGTTTGACTCTCTGCGACCCCATGGACTGTAGCCTGCCAGACTCTTCTGCCCATGGGATTCTCCAGGCAAGAATACTGGAGTGAGTTTCCATGCCCTCCTCCAAGGGATCTTCCTGACCTAGGGACTGAACTCGTGTCTCTTATGGTCTTCCTGCATTGGCAGGTGGGGTCTTTACTACTAACACCACCTGGGAATCCCCACATACATTAATTCAATCCTTATAATGATGAAGAATATTATTATTCCCAGTTACAATGAGTAAATCGTGGTTCTGAGAGGTTAATTTGCCTAAGTCCTCTTGATACTAAGAGGTGGTGAAGGACTTTGATCTCAATCAGGACGCCACACAGTCTCTGGGGAATGCAAGAAGCCATTTAAACCCCTCCAAATGGAAAATACATCCGATGATGTCAAATACTGACAAGAGTGTCATGAACCATGTGGCAATGTCAAAGAAAGTGGAGGGTTTGCATTTCCAGAGCCCTGTATGTCCACTTCTGGTATGAATTCTAGGAGATGACTGCCAGGTGTTCAAGGACAAATGTAATGCATGTTCACAACAGCATCATTCTGCATGTTCATGAAGAAGTGACTGGGAAAATAAACTGTGGTATAATTACCAATAGAATACTAATTGGCAGTTGAAATGAGCAAAAGTGAAGTGAAGTGAAGTCACTCAGTTGTGTCCGACTCTTTGCAACCCCATGGACTGTAGCCTAACAGGATCCTCCATCCATGGGATTTTCCAGGCAAGAATACTTGAGTGGGTTGCCATTTCCTTCTCTAGGGGATCTACCCGACCCAGGGATCAAACTCGGGTCTCCTGCATTGTAGGCAGCCGCTTTACTGTCTGAGCCACCAGGGAAGTCCTGAGATGAGCAAACTAGAGGCAAATTACCAACCTTGATAATACAGTGTCAAAAGGAAAAACAAAATACAAAAGGATTATATATATAGTATGATACTACTTATGTAACATGTAAAACTATACTATTTATTGTTTATGAAGTCATATATGTAGTAAAGCAAAGTCTGAATGAGAAAGCTATAAACCGACTTCAAGACAGTGGTTACTGTTAGGGAAGAAGAGGAATGTGTGTGTGTGTCCCTCCATGCTTATTGGAGGGACTCCAAATCTATCTTCAGAATTTATTCTTTTTTAAATGAAAGATATGAACCAAATATAGCAAAAGGCTAAGGATTGATCACTACTGTGGTGAGTGTATAAACTTTTATTATTCTTTGTAATTTTCAGTATATCTGAAATATCTTTAATTAAAAAGCATCTGCCCAATAAATGTAGTTAATATTACTACTAGCATGTTTATATGGGGACCTCTTTGATATTGGTAATAATATAAATAAATGGTATTTGGAGGTTTAAAAGAAAATCTCAGTTGGAATTGGTGGGCATCTTTATGGAGTTCTGTGTATTTGATGGTAAACTTACTTCGGCTGAATTTCACTCATCTTTATCTGTCCATGCTTTTTTTTGGAAATACTTTAAAAACACTTGTTTTTTAAATTTTATTGAAGTATAGTTAATTTCAATTCAGTTGTTCAGTCATGTCCGACTCTTTGTGACCCCATGAATTGCAGCACACCAGGCCTCCCTGTCCATCACCAACTCCCAGAGTTCACTCAAACTCACATCCATCGAGTCAGTGATGCCATCCAGCCATCTCATCCTCTGTCATCCCCTTCTCCTTCTGCCCCCAATCCCTCCCAGCATCAGTCTTTTCCAATGAGTCAACCCTTCTCATGAGGTGGCCAAAGTACTGGAATTACAGCTTTAGCATCATTCCTTCCAAAGAACACCCAGGACTGATCTCCTTTAGAATGGACTGGTTGGATGATTTACAATGTTGTTTTAATTTCTGATGTATATCTGTCCATGTTTGATATCATTATAGTAGTTCAGTATCTTTGTGAAACAGATTCACTTCGGTGGCAACTAGCATTCCTTTTGAAGTGGAGAGTTTGCCCTCTTCACCTTTCCTCTAGTTAGGATTTAGACAAATTTGGTATTTATCAATTGTTTTGGACCGTGGGGAGAGTTTGGAACTCGTGCTGTTCATCTGGAAATGTCTCATTGCCTATGGTTAGGTGCTATATGCCTGAAGATTAAAAAAAAAAAAAAAAAAAAAAACTATGAAAAGTTGATGCTACACTAAGATCTCATTTTCACATTGAGAGTGAAAGTCTCACTGGCAAAACTGGCTCCCTATTTCTTCCAGATAGTGTCCTAGCTGTCTTGGGGGATGGTAATGGAAGGGGGCTGGGAAATGTTGCAACTGAGGTAGAATTTTTTTTTTTTAAGCTTTTAACTTTTGAAAACTTGCAGAACCAGTTGCTTACTGAGGACAGTGAAGTTCCCTAAAATTCTGCAAGCAAAGCCAGTCTGTCTTTCTGTACTGCAGAAGCCACAGATCCTGCAAGGGGAAGTGAATGGAACAGAGCAGACTTGGTAGTGATTAAAAAAAAAGTGTTGGTTTTCAAACCACTTTCTACTGGTACCCCAGTAAGACCTGTCTTAGGAAGCCAGTCTTTCTCCTTCAAAACACCACTATTTTCAACCACAAAAGCTTAGCTTTAATTTCTTGTTTACACTCTGATTTCCCTGGAAATAAGGGACACTAAACTAAAAAAAAGTTTGAAAACCATGGTCATAGAATGGCTCTGTGACAGCAGAATTGCACTATTCCTTCTGATTTTAGTTGGTGGGAAAACTCCAGCTAAAATATAAAACATTAAAAACTGGGTTTTGAATAGTGATTCTGCATTTGCTTTTGAATATATGTCCTTCCTTTTATCTTTTATGACTTCCCAAGTATAGAACAGTGGTTTCAAAGTCTGGCTGTGCTTCAGAAACACAGGAGAACTTAAAACCTACCGATTGTCTATTACAAAATTACAGACTTTACCCAAGAGGTAGGAAATCAGAACATCAGGTGGTAGTCAAGATTCTACCATAGCTTATCCTTGGGCTAGGATTTGGGAACGGCTGGCCTGGGATTCAAAGTAATACTCTGTAAAGACGGCAGAATGACTGAACAGTTAAGATAATAAAAACAGCGAAAAGAGCCAGGCTTAGTCTCTTACCTGAAGCCATTGGCACCGTCCTTGCAGGTAGCTCCATTTTTGCATGGTTGGCTGAGACACTCATCCATGTTTATGTCACACCGGGTGCCCAAAAATCCAGGTGGGCATTTGCACAAGAACCCCCCAAGCTGATCTTCACAGACTGCGTTATTTAAACATGGGCTTGACTGGCATTCATTGACTTCTGTTTCACAGTGTAGGCCTGGGGATGGATGAGGATGAGAGACAGCCCAAAGGTTAACCCCTTTGGAAAACTGGAATCAAGGTGAGGACTCCTTGGAGGATGCTGCTTCAAAAGGATGAAATGGAGGCTGTGGAGCCACTGGGAGACCAAACAGGTTTGGGACCTATTCTTAAATAAGCTCTGGCTTTTCTAAATCATTTTAGGACTGTATTTTTGATAATCTGCTCTTTTAACCTTATCTTTTTCTGGAACTAACATTAGCAATGGACGCCTAATTGAGAAAATGTTTAAACAAAAATGAAACTGGCACATATAGTCCAAAATGTTCATCTGTATCTTTGATCTTGCCTCTTTCTGTCACTGATCATTTTCGGTTTTGGACTTATTCTTTACCAGTTATATATGTGTGTTTGTGTATATATAATATATAATATATATAATAATATATATATATACACACACACACACACACATTCTATTATTTAGCATTCACTTATAACAACATTTTATCATCTCCAGTTACTTCTTGAGTGTTTATCTTAGCATATAAACTCAAGTCTTCTCTTTCTGTCCCTACATATACATATATACACACACATGCACAAGAACATATTACTTTTTCTGAATTGCTTTAGTCAATTTTAGACCTGATGCTCTTTTACCTCTAAATATTTCAGTGTGAATTTCCTCAAAAATAAGGACTTTCCCTCATAAAATCATGGTGCAGTTATAAAATCAGATAATTAACATTAACTTATATAATGTCACTTGTATAACAGTAAATATCATGATTTGTGAGGCTTTACGGAACTCTTTAAGACAACTAGGAAGAACGGAAACATTTTACCCATGTATCCTTTCACACATGTGCAGTGATAACCAGCCAGGCCATCAACGCAAGTTCCTTTATTTAAACAAGGACTGGAGATGCACTCATTTACATTGTCTTCACACAGCTGACCTGTAAAGAATCACAGAATATTTGCGCTTGAGAAAACTGAAAGGAATTTAAGACTAATAGTTTCAAGCAAGTTGTTCAGGTGTAAGAGCAGAGAAATTGGAAATCAAGGCTAATGTTTATCGAAAAAAATATGCTCTTTGCCAAATATTTGCTGAATAATATCCCAATACATGTTATATATAGGGCTTCCCAGGTGGTGCTAGTGGTAAACAACCTGTCTGCCAATGCAGAAGACACAATGAGATGTGGGTTGGATCCCTTCCCTCTAGGAAGATCCCCTGGAGAAGGGCATGGCAAGCCAGTCCAATATTCTTGTCTGCAGAATCCCATGGACAGAGAAGCCGGGTGGGCTACAGTCTACAGGGTCACAAAGAGTCAGACACAACTGAAGCGACATAGCATTGAAGGATATCTACCTACCTACCTCCCTCACATTTTCTTTATCCATTCATCTCTTGATATATACTTAGCTTGTTTCCATATCTTGGCCATTGGCTATTGTGAATAATGCTGCAATGAACATGGAAGTACAGATATCTCTTTGAGATAGTGATTTCATTTCTTTGAATGGATACCCAGAAGAGGGACTGTTGGACTGTATGGTAATTCTATTTCCAATTTTTTGAGGAACCTCCATGCTGTTTTCCACAGTGGCTGAAGCAATTTACATTCCCACCAAGAGTGCACAATAGTCCTCTTTTCTTCATGGACTCACTAGCACTGTTATCTCTTACCTTTTGATGATAGCCATTCTAACAGGTGTGAAATGGTAACTCATTATTTTAAGGTTTCAAAGGTTTATATTGTAAGAATGAGACACTCTTTCCTTACCTGTATAACCAGATGGGCATTCACAAATGAATTCTCCAACTCGGTCTTTACAAATTCCATTGTTGTGGCAGGGCAGTGAGCTGCATTCATCAATGTCTATCTCACATTTTAAGCCTAAAATGCAAACACTGAAGGTCAATCAAAGAGAGGATGAACAGAAACAGAACTGTCCTTTAAAGGTAATTATCACAATAACCTGAATTTATAGGGAGTGGCAGTGATGAAGAAAAAGGAAGTATGTTAGGAATTACCATCTAATTAAGCATTTCATAAAGGTATTACCTCTTTCTAAATAGATTTAAGCTATCCTTACAAGGATACATAAAAGACAGCAAAAGATCCCAAGTCAGAAGTAGAGGGGAAAGAGGGAAATCTAGAAGCATAAAATGGAGCCAGGAATTAGTTTGATTCCAAAGTCAAAAGTAGAAAGTCACATGTACTTGTTACCAAGGCCACTGGCTGAGGAATGGGGGTGGTGCTAAATCCTGCCAGATCTCAACTCATATGCCAGGTGTCCTAGAATAGGGTTTATCTTCTCATAGGATACACACAGTCCTTCTATGGACTAATTCTGCTGAAATCCATGTTCTTCTACACAAGGAGGTCTCACAGAATGGTGACCAATAGCATCAGTAATCCCCTGGGAATGTGACAGAAATGCCACAGTCTGTGTTTTAGGAAATCCTCCAGATGATTCTAATGAACATCAAAATTTGAGAATCACTGTCCTATACTATGCTTTTCTCAACCACCTCTCATTTATAAAATTATAGGACAAGATTATTATTTCTTATGAAGTGTTGGGACAAAAATTCTTATAAAAATTGAAACATACACACACATACATGTGTGCACATGTTGAAATAAGTGGAAGGACAATATTCTGTATTTTGTCTTCCAACTTCTCTTTTGTGGTGAATTCTTTTATCTAAATACCACTTTTCTCGTTAAAATACTTCATGTTGGTGACACAAAACTCAAAAGGAAAAACTGCATTTCTAGAAGAAAACAGGAAATTATTTTAAATGAACTGCAACATTTAATGTATAGTTCATTTCTCCTCAAAAAAACTATCTTTCTGTACTGAACTGGAATTTGAACCAAGCTGCAAGAAAACACAATTCTTACATAATTCCTACATAATCAAGTTCAAAGCCATACTGTTTTCCTAAGCACAGCTTGCATAAAAATAGAAATAAACAACACATCATGGCCATAAGAACTTCCATTCGTGTGAAACAAATGAGAGAAATGAGTTTGTTTAAAAATGTTTATGCTAGACAATCTGTTCTAGGTTGAGTGTCATGCATTTGATTTGTGTTAGAATGCAACCTTGGACATGACCTCTGGAACCGTATTCAAATTTAAATCATAAGTTATGATGTGATTTTTTCACAGAGAAGCTGATTTATTCTTCCTCCAAAATATGCAAAGAAAATTGTCATTTGTAAGACCTGTATACTTTTTTCACATATTGGTTTGTCTTGTTCAACCAAATTTTTGTGCATCATTCATTATCTTTTTAAGGTTTTTTTTTTATGCAGACCATTTTTTAAATTTTATTTTATTTTTAAACTTTACATAATTGTATTAGTTTTGCCAAATATCAAAATGAATCCGCCACAGACCATTTTTAAAGTCTTTATTATATTTGTTATAATAGTACTTCTGTACTGTGTTTTGGTTTTTTGGCTACAAGTTACGTGAGATCTTTAGCTTCCCAACCAGGGATCAAACCTGTACCCCCTGCATTTTTGAAGGTGAAATCTTAATCACTAGATTGCCAGGGAAGTCCCTAGTCTAATGTATCTTGTGGCATTCATTTTTAAAGTTTCAAAGTTTGATACTTGAAGTTACAATGATGCAGTATGAAAGATACATGAAAATTTGCATTCCTCTGTGTTACCTGTATATCCAGGCAGACAGACACACACATAACCACGGCCCAGCTGCTGGCAGGTTCCACCATTGTAGCAAGGGTTTAAGAAACATTCATGGAAAACCTGTGAAAAGAAAATTTATCAGAGACAAGTTCATTTCAAAGCAATTCTGAGTAGGGAGTTAAAAGATTTACAGCATTAGCTGGTTCCTATTTCCAAGTGAGTCCAGCAGGATGGCTGCCTGCATAACATTGGTACCTGCCATGCTGCTGCTGCTGCTGCTGCTAAGTCACTTCAGTCACCACGCTCCCCCGTCCCTGGGATTCTCCAGGCAAGAACACTGGAGTGGGTTGCCATTTCCTTCTCCAATGCATGAAAGTGAAAAGTGAAAGTGAAGTCGCTCAGTTGTGTCCGACTCCTAGCAACCCCATGGACTGCAGCCCACCAGGCCCCTCCGTCCTTGGGATTTTACAGGCAAGAGTACTGGAGTGGGGTGCCATTGCCTTCTCCGATACCTGCCATATATGGGCACAAATACTACATATTATTCTTGAGTGATGCTCTGCTAAACCCAGGCAGTGTCACTCAATGCTGGTTGCATGTTAGACTTCATTTAAGGCATTTAAAAAGTTTACTAAGGACGGGTCCCAACCCAGACCAGCTAAATCAGGAATCTCTGGAAGTTATATCTGCACATCATTATTTTAAAAAGTTAGCCAGTGGATTCTAATATGTCTCCCGAGGTGATAGTCATGTCTTTAGAGGTTCTATGTCCATTAGGCTCAGTTTCAAAGCTTCATTTATGAAGCCCTTACAAGTGAGAATGTTTGGAAGCAGGAAGTTAAAATAAGAAATATAACTTCATTATCCTCCTAAAAAATACTTAAAACCTAGGAATTTATTATGACATTGGGCAAGGTGCATTCAGATTAATGGCTGAATCACTCTAAATAATTGGTCTTAACTAGTTTTTAAAACAAATGGAGAACAATTATGTTTACGAGTTATGTTTCTTAATTTTTAAAACAGTCACAACTTTTCTCCAATAAATGATTCCCCCCCATTCCCACTGGCAAAAAATTTAAATATCTTTCATGGAAGTTGAGTAACTTGTTTTGCTAATCAGAAATGGCCTTTGGCTAATCCCAACATGCTTACTCAAATGATGGGTTATGCTCATGGTACATGTTAATTATTAGCAAATTAAAAGACTCTCCACATCCACAATTCTCTACACCAGACATCGCAGGGAAACATTCCAATTTCTGGTACTTAGGACTTCTAATGGTGCATTCTTGGAAAGTTCCTATTATAAGTCATAAGCAAATGCAATTACTCATTGATAATATTCATGACCCTTGATTAGTTGAAATTTCAAGTCTGGTAGTTTTCCTCTGTGTGACATGTATAATGAGAAATTGTTTTCCAAGCACTCCATTAGAGAAAATTTTACAAATACAAAGTAGACTTGCCTGACTGCTGACTTCATACTTCTTTTTGACATGTCCAGGAGAAGCAAGAAGCACTGCACTTTCCTCTGCTGCTGAGAAAGTTGAACTAAAGCCTAACAAAGTTAAAGGGAAAATATCTGAGAAACGTATTTGGTGTAGTAGATATTGCCAATTAAGTGCATTCTATTTTTTCCTTTTTCTTTTTTAATTGAAGTATAGTTGTCTTACAATGTTGCGCTAATTTTTGCTGGGAAGCAAAGTGGTTCAGTTTTATATATATATATATGTATATATAAAAGTGAATATATATGTAACTTAACATATTTTTTATAGATGTGTTTTTTATTCTTTTCCATTATGGTTTATCATAGGATTCTGAATATACAGTCCCATGTGCTATACAATAGGACATTGCTGTTTATCCATTCTATATATACGAGCTTCTCTCTTCTACTCCCAACTTCCCACTCCATTCCTCCCTCCACCCCCTCCCCCTGGGCAACCACAGTCTGTTCTCTACGAATAGACTCTATTCAAATGCCACGGTCATGATTTTGCTTCTCAGAGTCAGTAAAGCCACATATATTTTCCTTTAGTCATATAAAAAGACAGAACATAAGAGACAGATGGGATATGTCATTAAATTCTAGACTCTTAGAAATTTGGAGGTTATGAAGTTTGCCATTCCCAGAGTGAAGAATCTGAGTCATTGTCATCAAAAACCCCTTCAAAAGGACAGCTTACATCCAGACACCCAAAGGCACTGAACATATAACAGTCACAATTAAAGTTACTGCAGAAATAAAACTCTCCCATACAGGATAACGTGAAGAACGAAGTAGTATCATCTTACTGGAACAATCTGTGATGGATCTGGCACCCGTGATGGTTGTAGTTCCATAAAAGGGACACGATAAACAGAAGGACTTCCCTGGATTGGGTTGGTAGTAGTCTTGGGGACATGGATAACAGGGCATTAACCCAGAACGAGAGAATTCTCCCACTGGACAAGGCACTGCAAAAGAAAGAAAAAATCATTTGTGCTTATAAAGCAGTATACCCTACGTTCTAAAAGAAGTGCATTAACCTTTGGTTATAAGAAAGCTATCACATTGGTGATATTTTCTCTTGCACGTATTTAATACCCAGATCATTAAGTAATACTCAGACCACTTAAGTAAATATTTTGTTGCTTCCTTCCCATCTTTAACAATACACATTAACTTAATAAAAATCAGAATTGGTCATATAATATTGTACTCTGATTTTTTCACTTCATATCACAAGTAAACCATTCCCCAAATCATTAAATAACATGATGTTTAATAAATGAAACATATTACATCTCACTGGCAGACCATAATTGTTCTCATATTTACTCTACTACTGAACAATTAGTTATTTCTACTACTTCTATTTGTTTCTAATATAAACAATGCTGACATGAAATTTTCTATACAAATTTTTTTATATAACTCTGATTATTTCCTTGGGATAACACTTGCCTTTAGTTAAAGCTAAAGATATGAAAATCTAAAGCCATAAATATATCATGCCTGAATCATTCAGTTCAGTTCAGTCACTCAGTCATGTCCGACTCTTTGCAACCCCATGAATCACAGCATGCCAGGCCTCCCTGTCCATCACCAACTCCCGGAGTTCAAACTCATGTCCATTGAGTCGGTGATGCCACCCAACCATCTCATCCTCTGTTACCCCCTTCTCCTCCTGCCCCCAATCCCTCCCAGCATCAGACTCTTTTCCAATGAGTCAACTCTTCGCATTAGGTGGCCAAAGTACTGGAGTTTCAGTTTTAGCATCATTCCTTCCAAAGAACACCCAGGGCTGATCTCCTTCAGAATGGACTGGTTGGATCTCCTTGCAGTCCAAGGGATGCTCAAGAGTCTTCTCCAACACCACAGCTCAAAAGCATCAATTCTTCAGCGCTCAGCCTTCTTCACAGTCCAACTCTCACATCCATACATGACCACTGGAAAAACCATGACCTTGACTAGACAGACCTTTGTTGGCAAAGTAACGTCTCTGCTTTTGAATATGCTATCTAGGTTGGTCATAACTTTTCTTCCAAGGAGTAAGTGTCTTTTAATTTCATGGCTGCAGTCACCATCTGCCTGAATCATTAAAAAAATTTACTTTACAGCCCCTCGACAGTGTATGAAATTATCCTTCTCATTGCATGCTCATCAGCATTGAAAATGATACCTTTTTTCTATTTGAAGGTAAAAATGGAACTGCTCTGTTAATTTGCATTTTCATGATATATGAAGTTGTATTTTTAAGTTTATCTGAAATGGTTATTGCTCTTGTATAGTTGTCTATTATGTATTGGGGGGTCTTTTATTTTAAAACCTTTTAATGTTATTTTGTGTTTAAAATGCTTTTCATATATTACATGCAGTTGAATATTGTCATTTAACCAAGTTTGAAATTCTCTTGCAAATATTTGGTGGAATATGAGAAAAGAGCCCTGGGCTTCCCTGGTGGCTCAGTGGTAAAGAATCTGCCTACCAATGTAGAAGAAGGAGTTTGATCTCTGGTTTGGGACTATCCCACAAGCCACAGAGCAACTAAACCCATGCACCACATCTATTAAGACAGTGCTCTAGAGCCCAGGAGCCACAACTACTGAAGCCCATGCGCCTAGAGCCTGTGCTCTGCAACGAGAAGACCCAGCAATGAGAAGCCCAAGCGTCACAACTAGAGAACAGTCCCCGCTCACCGCAACTAGAGAAAAGCCCAGAGAAGCAACAAAGACCCAGCACAGCCAAAAAGTAATTAGATAAATAAATAAAATGAAAAAGAGAAGAGCTCCAAACATAACATGGATTTTCATAAATAAATTTTGGTTACATTTGGCAGAGGGGCAGTGAGGTAGATTATCCATGACTAAATCTGTGGGTTGGGGTTTTTGACAATGATCCAAAGACAAATTCAGGTGGAGTGTGTGAACTGGAGTCATTTGGGTGAGCCCAAAAGTCATGACAAGCTGAGAAAACTACTAGAACTATTAAGATCCAACTGTATAAAATTAGGCATGGAAGATAGAACACAGGAAAACAGCTACTCAGTGTATCAGCATACTTACTCTTTAGGTCTTGGATTCTTGATAATAAAAATTAGTTTAGCAGAAATAATTACCAAAGAGGTTGAAAGATTTAAAGATACACTTGAGGCTCAAGGAAGCAGGATACTCCAAGTGGTGGCATCCCTTCATCAGTAGGACAATAAACATGAAATAAATGACAACACATCTGTCATAACCTCAAGATGCTTAGATCAAATTTTTTAAGCAAAAACAGCCAGCCAAATCTTTTGCAAAAGATCTCCTTTATGTACCCAACTGACAAAACTCAGGAGTTGAATCAATAGATGGCAGAAGATAACATAGATATTAATGCATATTTAGAAAAAACGTTCTGGTGGCTACATTTGCTGCATTCAAGAAAAGTTTTAAACTCTAAGTATCTTGGTTTCACCAAGAATAAAATAATCTACTCTGTTACTGCTGCTGCTGCTAAGGCGCTTCAGTCATGTCCGACTCTGTGTGACCCCATAGACGGCAGCCCACCAGGCTCCTGTGCCTGGAATTCTCCAGGCAAGAACACTGAAGTGGGTTGCCATTTCCTTCTCCAATGCATGAAAGTGAAAAGTGAAAGTGAAGTTGCTCGGTCGTGTCCGACTCTTAGCGACCCCTTGGACTGCAGCCCACCAGGCTCCTCCATCCCTGGGATTTTCCAGACAAGAGTACTGGAGTGGGTTGCCATTTCCTTCTCCAGTGCATGAAAGTGAAAAGTGAAAGTGAAGTTGCTTGGTCGTGTCCGACTCTTAGTGACCCCTTGGACTGCAGCCCACCAGGTTCCTCCGTCCATGGGATTTTCCAGGCAACAGAACTGGAGTGGGAGAGGTAACTAAACTTACAGGAGTTTATAATAGGTTTCCTGATTCTCAAATTTCTAAAAATTATTGCCTATTTAGAAGAGGTATTAATACTTTCCAAAAAGCTAACTATTAATAGTTAACTGAAAGCATAAATGTTCCACTGATAAAAGTATAAATTTTCTGTTTGAAAAGACATCTATGAATATGTATCATATGCTAGAAATATAAATGCTACCTGTAAAACTCAAGATACTATAATGAATTAAACTACTTTTTTCATATAATTTTTTCAGTACAACCTCACCTTTAAAAAGAAAAAAAGACTGTGCCCTAAAACCTGGCAGAATTATACTGTCAGCTGTAGTACATAATTATACTATATTAGCCAACAATTATACTAAGACATAATAATAATAAAATCTTAAGATGAAAAAATCCATAAGCCAGTTGTCATCTCAAAACAGCAGACATAGTACTGTGATGTCTATTCTTTGCTTTTTGATCCAGAAAGTGCAAAATAAACTTTCACGTGGAAATTAGTTTACATTACCTTCCAAGGGCAAACAGTTGTCATCACAAATGTACTTTCCAAGATTGGATAATCAGCATTTAATATATAATTTATATATGTAGTTCGTACATACACACGCACACATGTGGTGCTAGTGGTAAAGAACCCGCCTGCCAATGCAGGAGATGTAAGAGATGTGGGTTCGATCCCTGGGTAGGGAAGATCGCCTGGAGGAGGATGTGGCCGCCCACTCCAGTATTCTTGCCTGGAGAACCCCATGGACAGAGGAACCAGGCAAGCTGCGGTACAAAGGGTTGCAAAGAGTCAGACACGACTAAAGTGACTTAACACGCACTCATACAACATATGAATGTATAACATACATATATACATAATAATAGCACTATCTACTACAGTATTAAATACACAGACACGACACATACACGACACAGTTCCCAATGGATTAACATCACAAGGAAAAAGGGGAGAAGTTTTTGATTTGAATCTTGGACAAAGAAACCATATGGTTTCTTTTTTTTTTTTATTTTTATTTTTAAACTTTACAATTTTGTATTAGTTTTGCCAAATATCGAAATGAATCCGCCACAGGTATACATGTGTTCCCCATCCTGAACCTTCCTCCCTCCTCCCTCCCCATACCATCCCTCTGGGTCGTCCCAGTGCACCAGCCCCAAGCATCCAGTATCGTGCATCGAACCTGGACTGGCAACTCGTTTCATACATGATATTATACGTGTTTCAATGCCATTCTCATCAAGAAAAATGAAACAAAATCTTTCTCACCTCTTTTATTGTAGAGAAGGGGAAAAATATTTAAATATGCCCAAAGTGATATAAAAATAGAATTAAAAAAGAGAGCATTAAAATGAACAGGGAAAAATGTAACCCCACAGGCCTGTCCCGTGATGGTATAAAAGGAAAAATATAGTCTTGGAGATACTGGTTTCTGATGACAAAGCCAGAAGTCAAAGCTTCTCATTCTGAGCCTCCTTTTAACTTCATCCTAGATGGTCAAGGTAAGAAGTGTTGTTATCTTGTTCCATAAATAATTTTTCCTTCTATTGGCACCATATGTAAACAACATCAACCAAAAGCCATTTGTGGGACTTATTATTTTGGTAAAAATCATTTTTAAAAAACTGAAAAACTTCAGACTCATAACCAAGACTCAAGACTGTTAACCAAGGACTCAAGACTGTTTAATATCCTGCTGCTGGTAAGTCACTTCAGTCGTGTCCGACTCTGTGCGACCCCATAGACGGCAGCCCACCAGGCTTCCCAATCCCTGGGATTCTCAAGGCAAGAACACTGGAGTGGGTTGCCATTTCCCTCTCCAATGCATGAAAGCGAAAATTGAAAGTGAAGTCGCTCAGTCGTGTCCGACCCTCAGCGACCCCATGGACTGCAGCCTTCCAGGCTCCTCCGTCTGTGGGACTCTCCAGGCAAGAGTATCCTAACACATGATAATAGATGAAGTGTATAAAGAATATTACGTTATACTAACATAGTTATATTTGTTCTTCTTTAGTAGCTAAGTCCAGAGAAGGTGATGGCACCCCACTCCAGCACTCTTGCCTGGAAAATCCCATGGGCGGAGGAGCCTGGGGGGTTGCAGTCCATGGGGTCGCTAAGAGTCAGACACGACTGAGCGACTTCACTTTCACTTTTCACTTTTATGCATTGGAGAAGGAAATGGCAACCCACTCCAGTGTTCTTGCCTGGAGAATCCCAGGGATGAGGGAGCCTGGTGGGCTGCCGTCTATGGGGTGGCACAGAGTCAGACACGACTGAAGCGACTTAGCAGCAGTAGCTAAGTCGTGTCTGACTCTCTTTGTAACTGCATGGGCTGTAGCCTCCTTGGCTTCTCTGGCTATGGGATTCTCCCAGGCAAGAATACTGGAGTGGGTTGCCATTTCATTCTCCAGGGGATCTTCCTGACCCAGGGATTCAAGCCAGGTCTCCTGCATGGCAGGCAGATTCTTCACCACTGAGGTACTTAGGAAGCCCAACATAATAATACACTTAAATATAATTGCTATATTTATTAACGATATTTTAAGTTCAGTTCAGTTGCTCAGTCGTGTCCAACTGTTTGCGACCCCATAAACTGCAGCACGCCAGGCCTCCCTGTCTATCACCAACTCCCGGAGTCCACCCAAACCCATCTCCATTGAGTCGGTGATGCCATCCAACCATCTCATCCTCTGTTGTTCCCTTCTCCTCCTGCCCTCAGTCTTTCCCAGCATCAGGGTCTTTTCAAATGAGTCAGCTCTTCGCATCAGATGGCCAAAGTATTGGAGTTTCAGCTTCAACATCAGTCCTTCCAATGAACACCCAGAACTGATCTCCTCTAGGATAGACTGGTTGGATCTCCTTGCAGTCCAAGGGACTCTCAAGAGTCTTCTCCAGCACCAGAGTTTGAAAGCATCAATTCTTTGGTGCTCAGCCTTCTTTATGGTCCAACTCTTCCATCTGTACATGACTGCTGGAAAATCATAGCCTTGACTAGATGGACCTTTGTTGACAAAGTGATGTCTCTGCTTTTTAATATGCTGTCTAGGTTGGTCCTAACTTTCCTTCCAAGGAGCAAGCGTTTTTTTAATTTCATGGCTGCAATCACCATCTGCAGTGATTTTGGAGCCGAGAAAAATAAAGTCAGCCATTGTTTCCACTGTTTCCCCATCTATTTGCCATGAAGTGATGGGACCGGATGCCATGATGTTAGTTTTCTGAATGTTGAGCTTTAAGCCAACACTTTCACTGTCCTCTTTCACTTTCATCAAGAGGCCCTTTAGAGCTTCACTTTCTGCCATAAGGGTAGTGTCATTTGCATATTTGAAGTTACTGATGTTTCTCCTGGCAATCTTGATTCCAGCTGGTGCTTCTTCCAGCCCAGCCTTTCTCATGACGTACTCTGCATATAAGTTAAATAAGCAGTGTGACAATATACAGCCTTGACGTACTCCTTTTCCTATTTGGAACCAGTCTGTTGTTCCATGTCTAGTTCTAACTGTTGCTTCCTGACCTGCATATAGGTTTCTCAAGAGGCAGATCAGGTGGTCTGGTATTCCCATCTCTTTCAGAATTTTCCACAGTTTATTGTGATCCACACAGTCAAAGGCTTTGGCATAGTCAATAAAGCAGAAATACATGTTTTTCTGGAACTCTCTTGCTTTTTCGATGATCCAGCGGATGTTTGCAATTTGATCTCTGGTTCCTCTGCCTTTTCTAAAACCAGCTTGAACATCTGGAAGTTCATGGTTCACGTATTGCTGAAGCCTGGCTTGGAGAATTTTGAGCATTACTTTACTAGTGTGTGAGATGAGTGCAACTGTGCGGTAGTTTGAGCATTCTTTGGCATTGCCTTTCTTTGGAATTGGAATGAAAACTGACCTTTTCCAGTCCTGTGGCCACTGCTGAGTTTTCCAAATTTGCTGGCATATTGAGTGCAGCACTTTCACAGCATCATCTTTCAGGATTTGAAATAGCTCAACTGGAATTCCATCACCTCCACGAGCTTTGTTCGTAGTGATGCTTCCTAAGGCCCATTTGACTTCACATTCCAGGATGTTTGGCTCTAGGTGAGTAATCACACCATTGTGATTATCTGGGTCATGAAGATCTTTTTTGTACAGTTCTTCTATGTATTCTTGCCACCTCTTCTTAATATATTCTGCTTCTGTTAGGTCGCTACCATTTCTGTCCTTTATGGAGCCCATTTTTGCATGAAATGTTCCCTTGGTATCTCTAATTTTCTTGAAGGGATCTCTCGTCTTTCCCATTCTATTGTTTTCCTCTATTTCTTTGCATTGATCGCTGAGGAAGGCTTTCTTGTCTCTCCTTGCTATTCTTTGGAACTCTGCATTCAAATGGGTGTATCTTCCCTTTTCTCCTTTGCTTTTTGTATCCCTTCTTTTCATAGCTATTTGTAAGGCCTCCGCAGACAGCCATTTTGCTTTTTTGCATTTCTTTTTCTTGGGGATGGTCTTGATTGCTGTCTTCAGCAGTGTCACAGCAATGTCATAGCAATGTCACAAACCCTCATTCCATAGTTCATCAGGCACTCTGTCTATCAGATCTAGTCCCTTAAATCTATTTCTCACTTCTACTGTATAATCATAAGGGATTTGATTTAGGTCATACATGAATGGTCTAGTGGTTTTCCCCACTTTCTTCAATTTCAGTCTGAATTTGGCAATAAGGAGTTCATAATCTGAGCCACAGTCAGCTCCTAGTCTTGTTTTTGCTGACTGTATAGAGCTTCTCCATCTTTGGCTGCAAAGAATATAATCAGATTTTGGTGTTGACCATCTGGTGATGTCCATGTGTAGTCTTCTCTTGTGTTGTTGGAAGAGGGTGTTTGCTATGACCAGTGCATTCTCTTCGCAAAACTCTATTAGTCTTTGCCCTGCTTCATTCTGTATTCCAAGGCCAAATTTGCTTGTTACTCCAGGTGTTTCTTGACTTCCTACTTTTGCATTCCAGTCTCCTATAATGAAAAGGACATCTTTTTTGGGTGTTAGTTCTAGAAGGTCTTGTAGGTCTTCATAGAACCGGTTAACTTCAGCTTCTTCAGCAATACTGGTCAGGGCATAGACTTGGATTACTGTGATGTTGAATGCTTTGCCTTGGAAACAGACAGAGATCATTTTGTCATTTTTGAGACTGCATCCAAGTACTGCATTTCAGACTCTTCTGTTGACTATGATGGCTACTCCATTTCTTCTAAGGGATTCCTGCCCACAGTAGTAGATAAAATGGTCATCTGAGTTAAATTCACCCCTCCAGTCCATCTTAGTTTGCTGATTCCTAGAATGTTGACATTCACTCTTGCCATCTCCTGTTTGACCTCTTCCAATTTGCCTTGATTCATGGACCTAACATTCCAGGTTCCTATGCAATATTGCCCTTTTCAGCATTGGACTTTACTTCTATCACCAGTCCCATCCACAACTGGGTGTTGTTTTTGCTTTGGCTCCATCCCTTCATTCTTTCTGGAGTTATTTGTCCACTGATCTCCAGTAGCATATTTTAAGTTCAAAGGCTAAATAATGCAAAAAGTGATACATCAGTAAAAAATAAGGTAAACTGTACAACATGCCTATAAAAATAAAGCAGTACAGAAAGAAAGAGAAAAGAGGAAAAGGAGAGAAAGAAGGGGCGGGGAGAAAGGGGGTTGATTGAAAACTACAGAAATGTATATGAGGGGCTATTCTAGAATTCACACACACTTAAATTAAAAACAAAATGGTGCTTATCCAGCACTGCAGGGGAGAGTGTCATTACCAATTACTACTGATTTTCCACTCACGACAAGTAGAATGTGGTTAAACATATGCTAGGAATATTAGAAATAGAGCAGTTACCAGAAGTTTAAAGATTTTCTGGGAATTACAATTTCTTAATTGCGGCAATTTGGTATTAGAAAACCTCAAGGCTTATTCGGAAACTTCAAGGAAAAAATTGTCAAATATGAACTTATTTTACTGTAAAAGTCCTAGTTGGCTTTTGCATTTGGAGGGAGGGAGGAAGGGAAAGAGAGAAGACTTATTTTTCTTGCAGATTTTCTTCCAAAGTTAGACTGTATACTGACAAAATAAGAGAGTCTTTGGTAGCTCTCTTTCAACCATAATGTGAGGTTTTGTTGGACTTTTAATTAAAAAAAAAAAAATCCACAGCTGGTATTACACAACACACATGGTTTATGAGTTTCAAGTAGTTCCTAGCTAACCTTTCTTCTCATTTCTTCAGTGAAGCATTAGGTTGATGAACACTACTTGCCCAGTTCCTCATGTCTAAGAGGCTTTCATCCACTGTGATTCTGGTTCTGAGATTCAAACAGATGCAGCATATATAACATATATTTAGGGTAGCACTTAACTTACAGGGACTACAACTCCCAGAACACAATGCTGGACATCTCCTGCCCCCTCCCCACATCTACACTCAAAACATCCTAAGTATTTTCCAGGAATCTCAGTCTTTAACTGGATACAGATGTATACATGTGTGTGTAGCCTGGGGAAATGAGAAACTGCCAGACTGGCTTATTAAAACATCACTCATTCAATAAGAGAAGTTTTTAAACTTTCAGATTGTCATGGATACATGCTAAGTCGTTTCAGTTGTGTCTGACTCTGAGTGATTCCATGGACTGCAGACTGCCAGGCTTCTCTGTCCATGGGATTCTGCATGCAAGAATACTGGAGTGGGTTGCCATTCTTTTCTCCAGGGGATCTTCCCCACCCAGGGATCAAACTCGGGTCTCTTAAGTCTACCTACATTGGCGGATGGGTTCTTTACCACTAGTGCCAGCTGGGAAGTCCAGATTGCCATAGGCCTTGGGTCTTTCAATAAGGGTATACAGAATGGGGAGGACACACAATTTTTTTAAAGTCACTTTTCGCCAGCCATGCTTGTTCTGTTCCCAGTGCTGTAACAGACAGAGGTAAACAACTGTTTATTTTTTTGCAAAGTTCCACGGACTTTGCAAGGTCACCGCAGGTTTTTGGTTTTTTTTCGTTTGTTTGTTTTGTTTTGTTTTCTGACAACAGGCTGACGTTGATTTGTCAGATGGAGTCCACTGGCATTGTAAGTTTGCATCCTTTACTTTTGTTTCTGTCTTCCAGTTTTTACACTGCTGGAAAGCTGTACCTGGTAAGGACATTAGAACTATTTGAAATTGAAACTGTAATCTTCATATTTCTATTTAATGAGTGGTTCCCAGTGTGGGGCCCCTGGACCAAGCAGAATCAGCACCACCTGAGAACGTCCAACTATTTGTGACCCCATGGACTGCACAGTCCACGGAACTCTGCAGGCCAGAATACTGGAGTGGGCAGCCTTTCCTTTCCCCAGGGCATCTTCCCAACCCAGGGACTGAACCCAGGTCTCCCGCATTGCGGGCAGATTCTTTACCAGCTGAGCCACAAGGGAAGCCCAAGAATACTGGAGTGGGTAGCCTATCCCTTCTCCAGCAGATCTTCCCGACCCAGGGATCGAACCAGGGTCTCCTGCATTGCAGACAGATTCTTTACCAACTGTGCTATCAGGGAAGCCTGAGAACTAGTTAGAAATGCAAATTCTCAAGGCCTTTACCAGACCTGTTGATTTAAATCTCTGGGGTAGCCCCAGGAGTCCATGTTTCAACAAACCCTCCATGGTGACACTTGAGAAACAAAAATTAGTTGTATTTTAGAATCACCTGTGGCAACTTTGGGTTTCCCTCGTGGCTCAGTGGTAAAGAATCCGCCTGCCATGAGGGAGACACGGGTTCTATCCCTCAGTAGGGAAGATCCCATGGAGAAGGAAATGGCTACCCCCTCCAGTATTCTTGCCTGGAGAATCCCATGGACAGAGGACGCTGGTGGGCTACAGTCCATGGGGTCACAGTAGAGTCAGACATAACTTAGCAACTAAACAACAACATGGGGAGAGGGGCGATCTTCAGAAGAAAACAGTAAACTTACACCAGAATTCTCTGGGGGGGTGGAGATGGGTTTCAGTAGTTTTAACATGTTACTCACTGGGCCAATTTTTGCAGAAATTAACACCTGTGGCCCAGTGATCTGTTATGTAAGTGATATTGAAACATTCTGGTCAATAATGTTCAGGTAACAAAAGATGTACTAACATGTCTCTAGTCAATAAGTGGCTACAATACTGAAATGAATGTGCAACAATTCTAGTAGGAGCCAAAGTGGATAACCACTCGTGAAAATCTTCAAATTGCAGGGAACAAAGGTCACAATCCAAAGGATGTATTTTTCGAGTTTCAAGGAACATAAGACAAGACCTCATTTTATACATGAAAAATCTACGTTCCTGGTTGACAAGTATTTCTCTCATACCATGTGGTCACATGGTTACTAGTGTTGAGGGCTGGGACCCAGTCATGTGCTTCTTGTGAGTCCCTAACGGTACCAGGATGGTGTTTATATTATGGGTGTTTACACTTAAGTACCAACTGGCTGAATAGAAGGAAACACTCTATGAAGAGACAGTTATTTACATTCTTTGCATATGGCAGACATATGCCTCTGCTAACAAGATTCCACTCTTCCATGCAGAGAACCTAGCACAGGCTTGGGGGAAAAAAAAGCAATGTGTAAGACTTAACCTCCACAAGCAGAAATGTCCACGGCTCCTCTCTTCACAGTTGAAGTGTTTTCTGGACATGAGAGGCACCCCCGGGAACCAAATGCTGGCTGATAGCTGCCCAGCGGACACGATTCGCATGTTTCAAGCCCATTTGATGAGTAGGTGCCTTGTTTACACTGAGCTAAAATGAAAAATGTAATATGGTTAATAATAATGACATCAACTGTACGAAAGTAGCGCTGTGTACAATAGGGTTTTCCATATTTTTGTTTATTTAGGATAAAATGAGGGTCACAAAGAACTCCAGGCAGACACATTATCTTTTAGATTCTTCATACTTCTGTATACTAATAAGTTATAGGCTCATTTCCAGTTCCTTCTATTATGACCTAGCATGTGTTGGACACATAGAAAATGTCAATAAATAGTTTTGGGGTGAAGTTAGAAATCTGCATCTGACAAGGTCCAGCTGTTACAAGGAAACTTGCTCTTGTACAAGTGCCCAGCTTGTACGCTGTTCTCTTGAGTGACAGAAACAAAACCCACAACTGGGCTTTCGTCTCGTAACTATGCTGGTACCATTTTCACCCTAAATAACAACTGGCCCTCTTACCTCCTCGTGCTTACAGACACCATTTCATTTGAGGGCTGGCAGAGGAGGAAGTAAGAGTAGTCTTAGCATCAGGCCCAGAGAGGTGAATTAAGCAACTTTCCAAAATGCATAGCAATGGTTTTGTAGCAGAGTGGGCCTCGGGCCAGATTTCTCCAGCGCACTGGCCTCTCCTTCTGCCCTTTTCCTCCAGATTAATCTCACTTTCAGCATCGTTTGCAGTCACCCAGCACTGCTCTTAAGCTTACACGTGTCGTGAAGCACCCACACCTGTACTGGCAACAACGGGCAAGGAGGACAACCCTGCAGCTCCTTCTTTTAGGTGCATCTTAACCAGAACGTGAAAGAGAATGTGTCCATTAGGAATGGTCATTGAGAATGACAGGAACAATATTTTGCAAAGATTGGATAATTTAGTAGCAAGAATATCTGCATATGGGTCTGTAGTTATTCATTTCCAAGTAAATGGAGTTAATCTCATCATATCAAATATTATTCAAACAAAAAGCAGCCCAATGCTTGCTAAGTCATGAAAGTCCCTTCTACCAGTTAATGTGAGATTCACTAAAACACATGGAATTAACTGATGAAAACAGATTAAATTTCTTGACAGTGGAGTGTGATTTAGACAGCAATGGGCTGTTCCAAAAGGAAGGTAAATGGACTTCTCTAAGTGAGGGAAACATTCAAGTATTAGCTTATAACTGGAAGAAAGAAAAAAATCAGTTAATGAAATTGCTTTTGGTAATGCTTGTATTTCATCCTATTTGCTAGCGAGATTTCCTAAGTGGAAATAAAATTCAGGCTTCTGGTCTAAGCCTCTACCTTTGCATTCTGAGCTGCTCCTTGAATGGAGATATTCGGTGTAAGTCCCAGTCGGACAGGGTTTGCACTCCAGCTGCCCTTCTTCATCTTGATAGGAGCCCATCAAGCAACTCTCACAGACAGAATGCTCCAGGGAATAGTAGGTTCCCAAAGGGCAGTTGACTGAAAATAAGCAGGAAACGCTGAATATTGTATGGAACATACTTTTGTCCCTTAGGTATGAGACTAATAAAGCCTGCTTCCAGCTACTATTGTTTATGAGTTAAATTTTACTGTCAGAGGTTTACTCACAAGATAAACTTTCCATAAATGTAGTCCTCTAAACCAACAAACAGATTTTTTTTTTTTTTTTTTTTAGAAAATGCCAATTCTTAACTGACCAAGCTTACAGCTTATAGGATGGGGGCTTTGAAATGTGGGTTAAAGCATAAACCAGATCATTCTGGAAATACACAGCTAATGGAAGAAAAATAAAGCAGTTAATTTGGGGCTTTGAGATATTAAAAATGGTTTCTTCGCTGTTCTTCTGAATGGTTTCCCTTATGAAACTGTCCATTATAGCATCACTTCTAGAAATAAAAACAGACAAAGGTGGTGAGCTTAGAACAAATGAGTTAAGTCGACCCCTCTCCCTGCTTAGACTGCTTCCACTGAAGCCAAGTGTAAGTCTGAGGCATCCTCAGACCCAAAGACCCCGCTGAAACTGGCCAGTTTCAAAACCTTCCTTCCCCGGAGATTTGGTCTACTATTTTGGCAGGCTAGGAGTGCAGAATTTCTGAAATCAAAGTGGGATATTAAATTCCCTGAGAGGTTGCTATCAAAGTTAGCGTTCTTACAGAGAGAACACCTGGAAGAATCACTTGGGTGATTCTGAGGTGTTAACGTGTGAAAGATTTATCAGGCAACTTACTAAAATTTCAGATTCCAAGGACCTGACCCCAAAGGGTCAGGAGGTATCCCCTGTGGATTGGGACCTGAATCAAGCTGCAATCTGACAAGCACTTCAGGGGGTGCTGACACAGGTAGTCTGAAGACCACACTGAGAAATGCAGAATGCTGGCCAAGGCAATTCCGGATTTTTACTTACAAGTTGAGAAAGAAACAAGAGGAGGCTCAGAATGATAATATTAATGTGCTTTTGATGAGCTGGGTTTATTCCAGTGTGAAAAACCTAGCTGAGCTCTGAGAATAGCGATGAGAACTGTTGATGAAGGTTTTCTGACCAGGACACAATATCACACACTATAGAGAGATTAACAGAAGCCTCATGTCATTCGGTTCTGTTTGAGCACATAGATTTTGCTTGGAGACTCTGCTATCTATAAATGAGGACTGACTTAGGAAAGAGACTGGAATGGACTCAGATTGTGACAGTCTAAAGTCAGTAAAAGCTAAGGGATTGAGGGGGCAGGAGGGAGAACAGGGACTGGCACTTTAACGGGTCTGGGGTCTCCTTTGGGGGTGATGGAAATGTTTTGGAACTGTGATAGAGGTAATGGTTGAATGCCACTGTGACTATACTAAACACCACTAAACTACATACTTCAAAATGGTTCATTTTATGCTATGTGAATTTTGTGTTGGCTGCCTGGGTGGGTATATCAGCTGAATCACTTACTGTCTTAAAAGGCTAAGTTCTTAGCCTCTTGGCTTCGGTTTTCTCATGCATAAAATGTACTTAATAATAATGGTACCTCATACAGTAGCCAAACAGGATTAAACAAGACAGGGTCTCAGTCAGCACACAGGGGTGGTCAGAAAAGTTTTAGTGTTTGTCACTGGAGTTGCTGCTGAAAGCTGTGAGCTGAGAAAGATCTATAAATAAAACTACGATTTGAGTCCCTTACCTAAAGTAATCTTATCCTGACCATTAGTGGTTATCTAGACTTTTGAGACAAAAAGCATGCAACAATAACAGAATGTAGGTTTCATGACAAAACCCCTTCAGAGTTGTAGGGTGACTCTACCTGTCACTTGACCCAATAGGCACCAAATATTTTTGGTGACAGCGAGAAATCTTACCACACATTCGGCCTCTCAGCACAGAGCCTGGTCTGCAGAAGAGGAAAGCCTTTTCTGTTTCTAAGGAGTTGCTGTCAGCTACAAGCATTTCAGAGGCAAGCTGAAAGGAATACATGGGCTCCTTAGTAAGGGTCCTTTTCAGTCGATTTGTGATAGTTTCCAACGTCTTAATGAGTCGCTGCTGATTTTCCAATTCAAGGGTATCGTTTCTCTCATCAGGTAATGGCACACTAGCTGAGATAAAAACAAAACAAAAGAAAACACACACACACACCGTGTTGTAGCAAGCCATTTGGAGTGAGTTTTTACCCTAAAAAATGACACGTATTAACTTTAAAAACACATTCCAATATACAGTAGGTGCAGACAAATACTGTTTGATTCCACTTATATGAGGAATAATAGTCAAACTCAAAGTCAGAAAGGACACTAGTAGTAGATCCTGGGGTCAGGTCGCGGGTGGGGAGCGAGAATGGGGACTTAGTGTTGAATGGTGACAGGGTTTCAGTTTAGCAAAGTGAAAAATCCAGTAGGTAGATGATGGAGGGAGATGAATGTATTTAATGCCACTGAATTGTACAGTTAAATATGGTTAAAATAGTATGTTTTATATAATGTGCCTTTTTAATCACAATTAAAAAAACATTCCAGGAAAGATACACACAAATTTAAATAGTATTTACTGAGTAGCTAGTACACGAACAACATGTTTTGTTTTAATCCTTCTCTCCTATGCTGGATCTACAGCCCCGTTTTGTAGAGTTCTTAATGATTATATATTCAGTTCCTGCTAACTCTCAATTTTTAAAAACATGCCTTAGCTCAACATGTTAAGATGAGTTTGAAGCCGGGGGGCTTGTTGCTATGAGAATCATAAAATAGATCTGTGATATTTTGAAGAAGAACAGAACAGGTGACTGTGCTTGCCTTAATATAGAGTTCCAGGGTAATTTCCTAATAATGACAGCACATAGGAAGTTTGAAAACAGATCTCCAACCGAGAATTTCCCATTATATTAACCTCTTCAAAAAGACAGTATATTCTTACCTGTGATGTTAAAAATTAACCTAATTTTGTGGTCGGATAATGGGGCACTTCTTTCAATCCGGGAAGACCTGGCTTTGCCAGCACCCGTGGGTGTTTCTCGCACTGTGTCCTGGAAGTCACCGTAAGAGTAATCCAGCCTGTTGGCTGCACCCCAGCCACCAGGTCCTGAAAAGGTGTGGTAGAGAAACAAAAGATTGTAGAGTTGCATCTTTATCAGCTTTTAGTGTCTAATGTTCAGCCACAAATTGCGTTGTCTTTGATCACTATTTAAATTGCCCATAATGTTCTACATATAAAGCTTTGCCTGTAATTTTATACTGTAGTCTTGGGTACTTCATATTAAATTTAGATGAACAAGGAAAAGTCTTTATAGAGCTATGTAGGCATTTAAACCATTCTATCTTTGGCCTAATAATTAATTATTGTAGGTTTAGAGGAATTGGAGGTAGGTATAGATTTTAATCAATTTCTATTTCCCTTCAGGGTTTGTTCTATTCTTGTCTTTTTTAATATCAGTGTCATAAACTGAATGTGCATAAACAGATTTCCCTTTGTGAAGATTATTCAAGATATTTTCATATCTGCATATTTTAAATATAAACATACTGTACTTTTAACAAAGATAATAACAAAGATAATACTATGTGTATATTATTTGGTAATCACTTTTCAACTTTTCTCAACAATATAATATTTCTGTGTCAAATAGTTTAATATCTTTTTCTATAGCTATACTAGTTTCTGAGGGCAGCATTATGAGTTAAATGTTTACACACTTAGGAAACTGCTGGAGGCAGTATGCCATGCTTAGTCATTCAGTCATGTCAGACTCTCCAGGGATTGCAGCCTGCCAGGCTCCTCTGTCCACGGAATTCTCCAGGCAAAAATACTAGAGTGGGTTGCCACGCCCTCCTCCAGGGAATCTTCCCAAACCAAGGATCAAACCCAGGACTTCTTTACTGTCTGAGCCACCAGGGAAGCCCAAGGATACTGGAGTGGGTTGCCATACCCTCCTCCAGGGGATTTCCCATCCCAGGGATCAAACCCAGGTCTCCCACAATACAGGCAGATTCTTTACCATCTGAGTCACCAGGAAAGCCCATGAATACTGGAGTGAGTAGCATGGTTGTATGTGTCTCTTTAGATGCCTTCCATATCACTGTGACCAACTGCATGGATTCAGATTGTAACTTCTTGATAAATGATATATGCCTGTACAATCTTAATCAAGCTACTTTCATTACTCTTTATCTCAGTTTCTTTATGTCTACATTGAGATCATTATTCCTACCTTGTAGGTCTGCGGAATAACTGAGCTAATTCATGCAAACTAGCTCATAGACTAGTTTTTAGACTAGCTTTTAGACTCATTCTAAAAGCTTGGTGAGAGTAAATAATATTAATATTGATGTAGGCACACTGTTGTTGCTTAGTGATGTGCTTTAAACATCAAATCTATTTATACAGGTTTGTCCACTTAAGTAAGTTGGTTTTTGAGTTTCTTTTTTAGCTTAATTCATGCTTTCAGCCATTTATAAAGAACTAGATCAATAGTTTTATTTTTCACTTAAACATTTTTCCCTACAAGTGTCATGTAGCCATTATAAAAAACACAACAACACAAAATCCCAGAGGAACAAAGAGAAAAATGTAAAAGATTGCCTATAATTCCACCACACAGAAATAATGACAGTAACATTTTAGCCAAGAATATTTTCTATGACTATATAGACACACACATACACATTTATGCGCACAGTGTGTGGGCGGGGCAGGGGGATTCCCTAGTAGCTCAGATGGTGGAGTCTGCTTGCTATGCGGGAGACCCAGGTTTGAGCCCTGGGTGGGGAAGATCCTTTGGAGAAAGAAATGGCAACCCACTCCAGTATTCTTGCCTGGACAATCCCATGGATGGAGGAGCATGACAGGCAACAGTCCATGGGGTCATAAAGAGTCAGACATGACTGAGTGACTTCACTTGCTTTCCTTACATACACACACACACACACACACACACACACACACACAGCTAGACTAAATATAAACATACTGTACTTTTAACAAAATAAGATCATACTATATGTATATTATTTGCTAATCACTTTTCAAATTTTCTCAACAATATAATATTTCTGTGTCAAATGGTTTAATATCTTTTTCTGTAGCTATACTACAAACTAACCAAGTTTCTATGTTCAGACTTTGAGGTTATTTCAAAAATTTAGAACATCCTTGTACATACACTATGTCATAAAATATAAGACACCATCAGTGAGAAGACACCACCCAATTCCATAAATACCCAAATGCAAAATGTACATCTTGGAATTTACAAAATATGGTATATGCTTATACATTAGTATGACTTTTATCTTGAGAAATATCCTCAGATGGGTCTGAGCATTTTTAACCCTTTAGTTACATACGCCAAATGCCCTTCAATTTCTTCCCTACACATAATATGTGAGTATAATTTTTATCTCATGACACCCTTGTCAACTCTGGGTATTGAGATTTTTACTCAAATTTGTTCATCTAACAGGATAAAAAATGGCATCTCATTTTAGTTTTAATTTGAACTACATGAGTAGTATAACATCTAATCATTTTAGTGTATTTATTGGCCCTTTATTTTCCACACATTATGACATGCCAAGGTGTTATAAATATTACTGATTTTGTGAGAGGTGTAAAGACACTTGAGGAAGAAGGTTTGCGTCTTAGGGTCACTTGTATCACTGTCCCATACACCACTCAGATTCTTACAGGATGACACACATCACCCATCACAAAGTCTCATGAGGATAGCCGACTCCGTCCGTGTGAGGTCCTGAACCCTTGCAACCAACCTCCACAATCCGGGGGCAGTGGGAGCCTGGGTCACGTGTGACCGAAGAGGCACTGGTATTCTAGACGTGCCGCTGCCAACTCCCCCGCCAAGGCCACTTTGTGGTTTTCTATCTAAAACTTTAACTTCATTATGTTCACTGAGAAGTTGCATATAATTGTTAAAACTGGAAAACAAAGTCTACCAATAGGAATTGTTTATATAAATTATGGCAAATTGATAAAATAATATGTAGCCATTAAAACGGCATTGAACACACTGGTGTATTTAAAATGGATAACCAACAAAGATTCACGTACAGCACATGGAACCCTATTCAACGTTATGCGGCAGCCTTGATGGCAGTGGGGGTTTGGGGGAGAACGAATAATCTATATTTATGGCTGAGTCCCTTCACTGTTCATCTGAAACTATCACAACATTGTTAATCAGCTATCAGATCAGATCAGATCAGTCGCTCAGTCGTGTCCGACTCTTTGCGACCCCAATACAAAATAAGAAGTTCAAAAAATTGCGTTGAAGTATAATATTTATGACATAAAATTATCCTCAATAAAATATTAACTAGAAATTCATGTTTACAAAATAGCATGGGTCTACACACAAATGCAGTACAGTAATATATACGTTAATATACGTTAATATAGTAATAATTATTTCTGGAACTGCAGGTTATCTCAATTTCATTCTTTTTTTTAGTATTTTTCAAATTTTTGCAAAAAACATATACAGCAATAATATTTTTCAATTTAAAAACTCTAAAGCAATAGTCAATATCACTCAATGCTAAATCACTGAGAAATATGATTAGTGTCAAAAACAAAAAGAATGTCCACTGTCATGTGAATTAATACTGCTTCAAATAATCTTCTAAGCACTTTACTATTCTTGTACTTCCTCATTTAATCCTTACAACGGCCCTATGAGTTCAGCACTCCTAACACCCAGTTTAAAGATGAGAAAATTGAGGCACAGGGTGGCTTGAGAACTTAAGTGCTTCCCCTGCCTCCTAGTCAGTGGGTAAGCCAGGATTCAGACATTTACTAGTTGGTTGTAGAGTTCATGTGTCTAACCAGGACGGAATCACCACTGTGTTCTAAACACTACTCTGCAAGTTCTGTTGAGACGGTTTTCTAAGAATGAAATAAGTATAATTACTGGAAAGGGCAAAGAAATCCCATAACACACTTTGGAGTACCCTTAATAAAAGTTGTATGTCAATTATATCTTAAAAAAACAGAAGAAAAAAACGTTCAGCGTCTACATGAAGAAAACATCCAAATTCTACTTGAAGGTATATCAGACTTGAATAGATTGAGTCTTAACAATATTATAAGTGAGGAATGTGAATATTTTACATGTGTTACTCTTTTGAATAAATGACTTACTTGCAATTTAAGTTAAATTCCATATAAAAATTGCTGTTAGTATCTTATAACTATTACTATTCTAAGATATCATACAAATATTTGAATTTTACAATCACAATGTCACTTAGTTTTCTTAGTATTTATCATCCTGAAGCATTCTGGCTAATACTTTGAAAGAATTACATATCTATGAAGATCATTATGTACAGGATCAGGTTATCCAGTCATCCTAGAACTCTTTTCTGGAATGATTTTCTTAGTTTGCACAACAGTTTCCCCAACTACCCACACTAAATAATTTCATTACCGATTGCAAAGCCATTTTCATAGTCATAATTATATTCAAGGCAGTATTTTTTGGTCAAGTCCTCCAGTCTGCAGTCAATGTCATCAGCATCACTACAAAATGACGGGACCTGTAAATAAAAAAAAATGGAAGAGGACAAACTGTGCTTCACATCTGGGTGTGCCTTGGATAAGCTCTATGCTCCTGTTCTTCACGTCTCCATCAGCAGGAAGGAAGGACGGACCCGAGAGCGCTCCCTGTCCTTAAAAAGGCTCCTGACCCTCCTCCTTGGCCTCCCCCACCTCCTCTCAGTACAGTGGACCAAGATCAGTCTCATGCCTTTTCTCTCTGTTTACATCACTTACTGCAAGAAGCTCAGGACTCCCAGGATATCTGTCTCTAAACTTTCATCTCAATTGAGTTTTGTTTTTTTTTTAAATAAAGTATAGCTGATTTACAGTTTTATGTTAATGACTCTTTAGATCGCTTTTCTCTGACCCCATCTCCCACCCTCCTCCAAGTAAAGTCCTCAAAACTTTCCTTGGTGCCCTCTGAAATTCACAGTCAAGAAGCAGTCAAACCCTTATTAGTATTCACCTCCTCTATGTTCTCTTCACTTTTGCTCTCAATGAAACCTGACTTGCTTGTTTTTTTAGGTGGTGGTCATGGAGGTGAGGAAGTGCCCTCCTCACTCTTTAGTGCTGTTTCTAGCTCATACTCCCATGAACCTCCTTGAAGCCTGAGTTTTGAAGCTCCCACAATAAGCTATACCACACACTGATCTCCTTGTGCCCGTCACCTACAGCCCTCGCCTATTCCGGGTCACTTCCTCATTCCAAGAACCTTAGTAAGTGTCCCTGGTATAGCCCTTGGTGATTTCTATATGCAGCCAGCTGATCCTTCCATCACCTTGAATTCTCACTTCCTCTTCCATCTTCCAGCTTTGTCACTTACTCTCACAGTCATACCCTCAGATCTTGTCATTACCAGTAACTGCACCGTCTCTTAGACCCAGGAATCCAACACCTCTTCTGTAATCCACTGACACTGTCACCTCCTCACTGTCCCTCGGCCCCTGATGTCTTCACTTCCTTATTTACCCATCTTGGATCCCGTCTTGATCCATCACCATAAATTACTTACTCCTTTGCACGCACCCTCCTTGGTCTATCACCGTGAATTACTCCTTTGCATGCACCCTTCTCAATTTGTCTGGAGAACTTTAACCCCAGTTAAGTTTATTGCTCTGCTTTCTCCACATTTGTGCCCACATGCTCAACTATAGTCTGGGAGAAAACACATCCCTGCTTATGGCCAATCCTACATTTCTCTAGTATATTCATTTATGCTCTCCTAGAACATCATTTGTACCACATTCTCTTTTCTCAAACCTCCAACAACTCCTCCCCAACCTTACTGCAGACTGATCATTCTGCATCTTTTTGCACAGATCAGATAGTCACAAAAGATCCTTCTTTCACACATATCACACGTGGACTCACTCCTGTACCTGTCCTCATGTACTCCATCCCTTCTCGACACCTCTCTTTCTCACACTCTATATCAAATCTACTACTATTGCATCTACTTTCAGAATCTATCCAAAATCTAAGCCACTCAACTCTGTTAGGGATACAAGTGTGTGTATATATATATATATATATATATATATATATATTTTGTATGTACTCAAGATAGTTCTGGAGTTAACTACACATTAAGTTGCTTAGAGGACTATGATTTAACAGAAGTTATATATACATACACACATATATATAATAGAAATATATAAAAAACATATAAAAAACATTTATATACACACACACATATATAGAACATTTTCTGCTTTCAAGATGCTTAGTACACTTACATACATTGCTTTGCTCTCCTGGAATCCTGAAAGAGTCCTAAACTTGCATGAAAAAGAAAACCCTTTACATGTCCAGTGTTCATAAAAGAAAAACAGACTACAAGGGCATTTCTGTCATATTTTAAATAACAAAGCAGACATTCTCAAACCAAAGGGACTCTAAGTTTTTCTGAATGTTTTAAGAAATTCAAAGTGCTTTAACACAGATTTACTTAAAATTCACTCCAGGAGACCAAAACCTATGAATAATTCTAAATATGAGGAGCAAGTTTGGGTCACAAAGAAAAAGGAAATCATCAAGACAAAGAATTTCTGTTGTAGGTGATGCAAAGCAACTATGGAAAACTCAACAGCATCCTTTAAAATATGGCAACCAACCAAGGAATGCTACTGACATACCATTTTCCCCAGGGTGGTCTCAAATGCTTCAGAAAATTTCTTCAACAGATCTGTGTCATCACAGCGAGTTGCTTTGTACAGCATCTCAAAGGACTTGTACCCATGATTTGCAAAACGTTTTACTGGAAAAAACCAGTTTCAGTTGGTTAGTGTTTTCAAAACACAAATTTAATTTCTGTGGAATTAAACTGGTATTTTCATCCCGACATGGTTTGCAGGATTGTTATAAAAACAAAAGTTGATAGTTAAGGAATGTTTCCAGGCATTAATCGATCATAATAAACCACCAGCCAAGCAGCCGTGTACCCAGTTACCTGGTGACATATTTGCTTTCATATATTATTCTTTACCTTCCAATTATATGACAAAGTGAACATTTAAGGGAGAAAGAGATACAAACATTTTTTTCATTATATTCCTGGGAATCTTTGAAAAATTCTAGTTGCAAAGATATTATATAAGTTTATAATACATATGTTTATATTATATTTTCAATCAATAGACACTAAAAAATTTCTGAATGGTATGTGAAATTATATTTCTTAAAAGTGTAATTTCACAGAGATAAACTTTTCCTTGGATCAGAAATTTAGAAGTTAAGACTCAGCAAGAAGTCTCAAAATATTCACAGTCTCCTAACAATATCAACATTAAAATCCTACGGTCTAAATCTTTGATAGAGGTAAGTAATATCACTTATATTTACCAAATTTAGGAACAATACAGCTCAAGTAAGTGGGTTTTACTTTGTAAGACACTGGCATTTAAACTTCATCTATAGTAGGGGACCAAAGATTCACTCCAGAGATTATTATTATTATTTTAATTCTTTGTCAGTTTATTTATTTTTTAAAAATTTATTTATTTTAATACACAAGATGAAGGCATTGGATTATTTTTAGAATAATACACAAGATTACAGAATACCTCTAAATCACTTCTAAAAAAGAGTATGACTGATCTGACTGCATCATGCTCTTACTTTAAATATAAGTTCTTCTCCAGACATCAGACTATAGTTCAAGTTCACAGCTCAAGAATGACATGCTGACTCTTCTGACAATTCTGGTGAATAATAATGAAGGGGCCAAGATGGTTTTCCCATAAACTGAGTCTTATCCTACAGCAATCCAATCAGCAATAAGATTCTGGGCTAATATTTTAAATTGAGGGATGGACATTTCTCCTATCTATAAACACTTCAAATTCATGGCACTATTTTCTACTTACCAAATCTAAACCCTGTAGTAAGGCAATTTTCCTCTTTAATGTTAAGAAATTTACACATATAGGTAGTCGAACACATATTCACACATACTAAAGAAGCCCAGAAAAATTTAGAACTTACTAGCACAGTCTGGCCATTCAGTGGAATATGGTGGTTTCCAGATACCATCTTCATAAGCACAATAATACTTGTCAGTAGATCCTTCTGTGAAATCATAGCCCTCTAAGCAACTTAATGAGCAGTTAACACCAGTACTATCTTGAGTACATACAAAATCCCCATTTACAGGTGTAAATGGAACTTCACAGGGGGAACCTGTGTAAAAAAATTGAATTATTCATATACAGTGGTATTAAAATATAAATTAAAATCTAAGTGTCTAAGCTGAATTTTGAAAAGGATTCCTCCTGTCCACCCCTACTCCTAGAAAAACTTTCACACTAAATCCATAGTGTGAGGCTGCTGCAATTTCTGCTTTTCGATTCCTAGGTGGGTACAGCTAAAAAGCTGTACCAATGTGCAATTAATTACATGTGCATAACTGTGCATATGTTATGAAAAGCTAAAAGTACTTCTGACGTGCAACTGTTATTTTCGGCATTTTTTAATAAAAAGGAAAACCAAATAACATTACATAGCAACAAATTTTTGGAATCTGTCTCCTCAAGCATTCAAAATAGAATCATGACAACAATACTTTGTAACTTTAGAGAAAATATTAATAAGTGGTTACAGACTAGCTCGGAAGAAAGCACGTGTATTTACCATGAAGTGAAGTAATAATTGGAAACCTCAATATAATCCGTCAGTATTCTAACTTTAAACAGCTGGGTTCATAGCCTATTTTCTATCACAAAGGAGAGTGCAATAATGATTACACATCTCAAGTGTCAGCTGGATTTCGGAGGCTTATGCAGAGTATACCTTTTACGACAATGTGGATGTCACATGTTCTGTTATTGCCTGAGGGGTCAGTGGCTGTATACCGCACTATCGTCTCCCCTTGAGGGAACAGGTCTCCTGGTGTATGGCTTCTGGTGATGGTCAACATGGCCCCTAAAAAGGAGAGAAGGAGAAAGGAGGACTCCAATCTGGGGGTTATTGTGTGCAGTCACTTTATGTGATTTGAATTTTCATTTACTCTTTATACAAACCAGCTGAACATTCTATTGGTACTAACTGGGCTGCTAACAGAAATTAAACTATAAAATCTTACACTAAACTATAGAAACAGTTGACTCAAAAGCCTCATTAAATGAAGGCATTCTTGTTAAATAGATTATTTTCCTTTACTAGGTCAGTCTCTGTGAATACTGGAAATTTAATTAAGAAATCTATTTCGCTTGCATTCTTGTTTTCAGGGTGTTTGTGAAAACTTTAAAGTGAACTTCAGCTATATTTGCTCACTTTTTTCTGTTTTCCCATGCGCTTTTATAACATTTTTGGCAAATGTTTAAGAACTGAGTATGAATACATAGAACTGCATTAGACTTGCCAATAGGATGCATAGCTTATGTCTCTAGGATAAAGGAAGCTTAGAGGCTCAGTGAATTTACTAGCACACTTTCAAATAAAATACACTGTACAAGTTTAATAAATCCCCACTGAATAATGAATGAAAAGCCATGGACAGGTAAGATTAACAATGTTAAAATATATAGAATTATCCTAGCATTAAAACATCTTATGTAATTATCCATGCTACTATATTTAGATGTAATTTGCTTTTTATTTCTCTTTTATCTTTTTACAAGCTTTGTATTTGGTGGTAACATGTTGATGAGAAGATACCCGCATTCTCACCTGAGTTGTCTGAAAACTGAGGCTCATCCCAGGTCACAGCATGCTCCTTCTCAGAGACCTGGACTGGAGGCGGGGACCTGCACCAGTCTATGCTAGGTGGCTCTACATCTAAAAAACATGAAATCAGAGGATGAAGTCACAACTGATGTTCAAAACTGATGAGGAGGGTTGCAAGAGAGAATAGAAGTCTACTTGTGCAGGCGGAGAACCTTGACACAAGGCTGGCCCTGGGATCCCTTTGATGATGACATGGTAAAGAATCCACCTGCCAGTGCAGGAACTGTAAGAGATGTGGGTTCAATCCCTAGGTCAGGAAGACCCCTGGAGGAGGAAATGGCAACCAACGCCAATATTCTTGCCAGGATAATCCCATGGACAGAGGAGCCTGGTGGGCTATAGTCCTTGGGGTTGCAAACAGTTCCACACAACTGAGCACTCATGCATGTTTCATCCCTGATCTCAACATCACAAGAAAAAGCTGATTCTTGCTATGCTTCACTCTACTTGTTGAAGAAATACCAGATTGCTAAAACCACCATGAACACAGCAGCAGAAACGGTAAATTTGGGAGCATTTAATTTGTGAGTTTCGCCAGTGGAAGTTGAGCTGATCCACCCAGAAGTGAAGTAAACATTCCCAGATAATGAGAAGGCATGAAATGACCAAGGCAATGCTTTCACAGGGATCTCTTGAATGATCCTCCTCTTAACTGAAGGGCTGACAGATGCTGCATGGAAGACCAACGGGCAGAGATCTGAGTCATGCTGCAGAATATGTAAGACATTTAAGTGTCGTTGTCACTGTTAAGTTTCTCGTCATGTCTGACTCTTTGCGACCCCATGGGCTATAGCATATCAGGCTTCCCTGGTGTTCACTATCTCCCAAAGTTTGCTCAAACTCATGTCCATTGAGTCGGTGGTGCCATCCAACCATCTCATCCTCTGTTACACTGCTGCTCTCAATCTTTCCCAGCATCAGGCTCTTTTCCCATGAGTCAACTCTTTGCATCAGGTGGCCAAAGTATTAGAGCTTCAGCTTCGGCGTCAATCGTTCCAATGAATATTCAGGGCTGAGGACTGGTTTGATCTCCTTGGTGTCCAGGGACTCTCAAGAGTCTTCTCCAGTACCATAGTTCGAAAGCGTCAATTCTTCTGCACTCAGTCTTTTCATGGTCCAACTCTTACATCTGTATATGACTACAGGGAAAACCATAGTTTTGATTACACGAACCCTTGTCAGAAAAAAAGTGAGGATGTGATATTGCTGGAAGGCCAGGAGGTTACATCCATAGGTGGGACTCTGGGGTCTAAGATGCCTAGGTTGATCAATTCCAGGTAAAGACAATGAACAGGGTGTGGACACAGGAATACGGGGCTGCAATGAAGAGGGGGTGAAAGCCACGGTAGAAATGAAAGATCTGTGAGTCTGTTGCTGGGCACTGTAATCTACATTGAAGGAAGGGTTTGAGGGGGTGCGGGTGAGCCAGGTTTCACACTCGGGTGGAATGCGGTGGAATTTGAGGAAGTCAGTAAAGTACAACCAAGAAGTAGTAAAGGAGGATATTTTCACAGAACTGTTGATTTTTACATATACGAAATGTCCTTCTATCTGTAATAACACGTCTTTGAGGGAGCCTGGATGAACAGTAATTTTCTTATTATATAGGTAAAGAGTCTCAAACCAGGCAAATTTACGAGACTTGCCTGAGGTCAGTAAACCGGTAAATTACAGTCACAGGCATCAAGACTAGGATGATATAGTATCTATGTATATGGAAACACATATCCTGAAATGAAACAAGCTGTACCTATAAGAATATACAGATTTCTGTTTGATGCTAAGTCTTGTGAATATTCAGTTTTTCTCTTTTCCTAGTATTTGCATTTCCTTAGTGTAGGATCTTTGATTTACTGCTTTCTTAGGCTGTGAACTCTCAACCAGTGATGGAGCCTCTTTGGCTCACAAGTCTCCCTGGCTATAGCACAGCACCTGGCCCACAACAGATGCTCAGAAAAAGTTGTTGCATAAAGAAAAGAATGAAGGAATGCTTGTAGGAGGCCAGTGCACTTTGAGAATTCGGAATCAAGCCAACGCACAGTTAAATTTATAAATCTAACAGTACTTACTATGCTCCCCAAAGAAAGTGCAAATGAAATAGCTCCAAGATTTTCTAAAGTTATCTGATTTTAGCCAAACATTTAAAAACTGAAGTTTGGGGATGACAGAGAGCAGTCCTCAGAGGCCACTGAGTGTCAAATAGCTGGGGGTCCCAGCAGATGCAGCATCTCCAGAAAAAGAAAGTCCATTTCAAAGCACATGAGGCAGCATTCTGTGGAATGTGAAGCAAAAGCATTCCTACTCCTCTCATCTATCATTAAGACACCAACACTCTGTCATCTGAGGAAAACAAGAAAATGTAGGCTTTGGACTGTTTTCCGTCTCCCTCTCCTCCTGCCTTTCTGGTCTCTTTACCTCCCCTTCTTCCGTTCCCTCCTCCCTGCCATTTCCTTGCTCTCTTTGAGAATTTGAAAAGTCAGCTAGTATCTAGCTAGACACGTGAGTATACTTTTTACATTTCACCACGCTGACTCTTCATTGTGAAAAATGAAAACGTGGCAAACTCTTGACTCACAGGTCCATGTTTAAAATCACGGCACCATAAAAATAAATCCAACGTATTTTTCATGTGACAGGTGATGTTCATGTTTAAAACATTCAAAAGGCAATTAAAGACAACTAAGCACTAGAACATAAACATAGATTTTTATGTAAGTCAGTTTATTTACTTTCACCAAAACTTATCATTTCTAGGGTAAGAAGCCAGTTTGATACACATTTCAAGAGGTTATGTAAAATTCTTAAAATGAATTCAATGTACTGAATTTTAAAATAAACACTAAACATATATATGAAACCAAAAGAGCAAAATGTTAGTATATTTACATAGAGCTTAATGCAGGTCAGGAAGCAACAGTTAGAACTGGACATGGAACAACAGACTGGTTTCAAACAGGAAAAGGAGTACATGAAGGCTGTATATTGTCATACTGCTTTTTTAACTTATATGCAGAGTACATCATGAGAAACGCTGGGCTGGAAGAAGCACCAGCTGGAATCAAGATTGCTGGGAGAAATATCAATAACCTCAGATATGCAGATGACACCACCCTTATGGCAGACAGTGAAGAAGAACTAAAGAACCTCTTGATGAAAGTGAAAGAGGAGAGTGCAAATGTTGGTTTAAAGCTCAACATTCAGAAAACTAAGATCATGGCATCTGGTCCCATCACTTCAAGGGAAATGGATGGGGAAACAGTGGAAGACTATATTTTGTTGGGCTCCAAAATCACTGCAGATGGTGATTACAGCCATGAAATTAAAAGATGCTTACTCCTTGGAAGGAAAGTTATGACCAACCTAGACAGCATGTTAAAAAGCAGAGACATCACTTTGTCAACAAAGGTCCATCTAGTCAAGGCTATGGTTTTTCCAGTAGTCATGTATAGATATGAGAGTTGGACTATAACGAAAGCTAAGTGCCAAAGAAATTGATGCTTTTGAACTGAGGTGTTGGAGAAGACTCTTGAGAGTCCCTTGGACTGCAAGGAGATCCAACCAGTCCCTCCTAAAGGAGATCAGTCCTGGGTGTTCACTGGAAGGACTGATGTTGAAGCTGAAACTCTAATACTTTGGCCACCTGATGCGAAGAGTTGACTCACTGGAAAAGACACTGATGCTGGGAGGGATTGGGGGCAGGAGGAGAAGGGGACGACAGAGGATGAGATGGCTGGATGGCATGACCGACTCGATGGACGTGAGTCTCATTGAACTCCGGGAGTTGGTGATGGACAGGGAGGCCTGGCGTGCTGCGGTTCATGGGGTCGCAAAGAGTCGGACATGACTTGAATGACTGAACTGAACTGAAAGTGTCAGGCGCTACTTCAAGTAGTTTGTATATCTTAACAAATTAAAAACCTCACAATAACCCTATGAGGTAATATATTTATTAATTCTATTTCTGGATGAAGAAATAATCACAGAGAAGTGGCCACTCTGTCTTAAGTAGGAGAGATGGCTCTGGAGTCAAGCAGTTTGTGTTCACAGTCTGTACTTTTGAGCACTACAGACCACCTCATTCATATATTCCCCACATATTAAGTCTTATTGGTGGCTATCTATTTGGGCTTCCCTGGTGATTCAGATGGTAAAGAATCTGCCTGCAATGCAAGAGACTTGAGTTCGATCCCTGGGTCGGGAAGATCCTCTGGGGAATGGAATGCCTACCCACTTCAGTATTCTTGCCTGGAGAGTGAAAGTGAAAGTGAAGTCGCTCAGCTGTGTCCAACTCTTTGCGACCCCATGGACTATAGACTACCAGGCTCCTCCATCCATGGGATTTTCCAGGCAAGAGTACTGGAGTGGGTTGCCGTTTCCGAGTACCATCTAGTATCTACTGAATATCTATTGAATTGACTGAAAGTACAAACACCAGTTAGGAGATGATGGAGTAAACCAGGTCAAGAAAATGAAATTAAAAAGGACTGATCTATAGCAGTGGGGTGTGAGGATGGAGAGATGGAGACAGATTTCAGAGATATTAAGTAGATGAAACCAGTAGAACCTGATAACTTATTGGATGTTGGTGACAGAGGGAGAGGAGTCAAGAATGACTTCCAGATTTCTTGTCTGGTAACTAGGTCTTCACTCTGTTTTCTGAGCTAAGAAATATCTTAAGTTTGAGTGAATGTGAAATGCCTGTGGGGCATTCACATGGGAAAGTTCAGTAGGAAGTTTTATATACAAATTTGAAATTCAGAAGAGAAATCTGAGCTGGAGACAGAAATCCAGGAGTTATCAGTTAGCAAAATTACCGGGAAAACTAGAGAGAAAGAAAGAGGGTCAAGGCTGGAATCCTGGGATGATCCACATTTGAGAGTTGGTCTAAGGAAGAGAAACCTAAAAAAGCAATCAAGGAGGGAAAAAATGAGAATAATGGGGAAAAGAAACAAGAAAGACCGGTGTCCAAGAAGATAGGAAAGGAGGCAGTTTTGATAAAGAGAACATTGTCAACAATGTAAAATCTATGGAAACATTATATAAAATAAGCTAAAAAGTGTGCAGTAGGATTAACTCTAGAGATTACCTGGTGACCTTGATTTCTATGAGTAGAGGAGACAGAAGCCAGAATTGAGCGACTTTAAGAATAAATGGCAGTTAAGCCAAAAGATATGGCAACCACTGGGGAATTTTCAAAAGGCTCAGATAGAAAGGAATCAGGGATATAGTGATCGTTAAGGGGTACATGGAGAAGGAAATGGCAACCCACTCCAGTATTCTTGCCTGGAGAATCCCATGGACAGAGAAGCCTGGTAGGCTACAGTCCATGGGGTCACAAAGAGTCACACATGACTGAGCAACTTCAGAAGAAAGGATACATAGGTTTCAAAGAGGAAGCCGCTTCAATGACAGAAGGAAGAATCAGTGAAAATGAAGTTATTGAAGATAAAGAAGAGGCAAAGCTTTTGGGGGTTCTGGATTATTTTCACAAATTTACCAAAGTAATCTGAAGACTTACCAATAACCTTGATATGGAAGGTGCAGCTGGCTTGGTTGCTGGATGGGTCAGTTGCCGTGTATGTGACAGCAACATCTCCAATTGGGAAAAGATAAGGTGGGGTAAAAGCTGGATGAACGTGGATTGATACCTTTTGGAAAGAAATTTCCAAATATTTGGAAAGTTAAAGTTAACATTAATAGTACTTTTATTACTTTTTGGTTTATAATATATAATTAGCAAAGTGAAGTTAAAAATGACACAATATTTTACATATAGTAAAAAGGAAAAAAAAAATCAGGCATAGCCTTTGGTGTATTCCTTTCTAGGTTATTCTACGTAGGCAGTTTATAGAGTTCGGATAGATATGAAATGTTGTTCCTTATTTATTAAACACAATATCTTAGAACATTTTTTAGGCTCTTACATATTTTCTGAAAACTTATGACTGTTAAATATCTTTATAACTTAGGAAATAAGTATATGGTACTTTTTTTAAAGAAAAATCTATTCAAGGACATTTAAATTGGTCCCAAACTTGACTGGTATAAGCAGCACTAGGAAAAATGGTTTTGCACAGACACTAAAAAAATATTTTTATTATGTCCTATTCTTCCTAGGAATAGATTAACCTCAAATTCATTAAAATTTTACTCATAGGTAATACAAAATTTATTTCCCAGATTTTGGTAAAAATTTGCATCCCCACTGTTAGTATTTGATAGGACCAGTATCAAAGTTCCCATTCAGAGTTCTCTGATCTATGTTAAATATCATTATTTTTTGATAAATCAAAAATATGGCATCAGGTCATCGTTTTAATTTCCAATTTCTTACTGTCTCATGGTAAGATTAAATTCTCACATGACTGCATGAGATAGATGTATTCTTCTCTTTTTGAATCATATGTTTGCACTTAGTCCATTTGAAAATTATGTGATAAAGATAAACTTACATTAACATGTAATAAACATTCTAACATTTGAGAAATTCAAAGCATTTTTCTCTAGTTTGCTGTTTATCTTTTGAGAAATATTTTAAAAATACAATTTAAAAAAATTGTATTTTTAAAAAATATTTCAACACACAGGTACTTCATTTAGTCTAAATTCTCATGGATCCTAAAGTATGTCCCTGCACTCTTCTTAGTGTTTGATGACAATGACCATGTTGACGATGATCATGTATATTTTCATAGGCCTCTTAGGCAGCATGCAATGCACACGTCACCTACAGAACAGTAAGTCCTAGAAGCCTGGAAATCACATTTAAATCAGACTTAGAAGTTGAGTTTGGTTACCTAAATACCATATGATCTTTCTTACAAGTGGAGGAAAAAAAAAAAAGAACTACAGATACAGAGAACAGTATGGTGGTTGCCAGAAGACAGGTCTGGGGGTGGTCAAAATGAGAGAAAGTGGACAAAGGTACAAATTTCCACTTATAAGTTCTGGAGATGTAATACAGATACTCGATGGACGTGAGTCTCAGTGAACTCCGGGAGTTGGTGATGGATAGGGAGGCCTGGCGTGCTGTGATTCACGGGGTCGCAAAGAGTCGGACACAACTGAGCGACTGATGTGATCTGATCTGATCTGAATACAGATACAGAGTGACAGTTCTATTAAATGATACACTATAAAAAGTTATCTTTATTGTTAAGTATATTCAACACAATTATCAGAACATATTGTGTTGCTTGTTGTGCCCTTGAACGGCCCTACTTACATACATGTTTACATACAGGTGTGAAAACTCTATACTGTTTAAGAGCATGTTCATGTATGTGAATACTAAAAGTACAGACTGCAGAGGGTGTTAAATTCCTAATTCCTTTTCTAATATCTGATGGATAATTATCTCAAGCTCTTGTATGCAAATACTAAAATACTGTGTTTTGAATAATGCTGGTTTTTGAAAGCAAAGTAAGAAACACTGTTATCTTCTTTAGACTATCATTTCAGGATCATATTTTAAAAGATATGTTTATAAATAGGAACTAAGATTGATTTCCCATCTTTCTTTTTCTTAAAAGATCTTCAGAGCATAGTAAAGGGCCAAGAATTTTTAGCCAAGTAATCTTAGAGGATACACAACACAAAAAATCCACGGAATGAAAAGTTTCTGTTTTTAGAGATTTTCATCTGAGATTTCTAATGAAAAATTCAAGGCTGATCATTCTGTTATCAGATGGGGCATTTGCATTTATGAGTAGAGTACAGCTAGAGACAGTACAATCATTAGAGTACTGGAAAGTTTTCAATAGCACCATTTGAAAAAGGATACAAATATTTGCTCAAACCTTACCTTTTCCCCAGAGTTGTCTTTAGCTGTTGGGATTTGCCATGTGATATTAGCAGAGTCTTGCTGTTCCTGGGTCTCAGCCTCTATGTCTGCAGGACAGTTGATCTGAGGAGCTTCCACATCTAATTCAGAAAATTCACACAGCAGTTAACTTACTGATGCAGTGATATAATTCTAAGTCATTTAAGAGACTAGGGCATGCATGCTCAGTAGCTAAGTCGTTTGACTCTTTTGTGACCCCATGGACGGTAGCCTGGCAGGCTTCTCTCCATGGGATTTCCCAGGCATGAATAATGGAGTGGATTGACATTTCCTTCTCTAGGAGATCTTTCTCACCCAGGGATCGACCCACGTTTCCTGCATTGACAGGCAGATTCTTTACCATCTGAGCCATCAAGGAAGGCCACAAGAGACAGGTAAGAAATATTTTTAATTCTCATCTAATCATAGAGGATTTCTAACGTACTTCAGCATGGCTTCCAAAGTTCTTCCTGAACTGGTACCTGCTTCTCTCTTAGCCTCTTCACTTACAGATCCCCAATCAGAACTCAGTCTCCACACCAGATGTCCCACAAGAGCACCATGATCCTTCTTATACCTGGGCCTTTGTTCATGCTCTTTTATTTGTCTGAATCAATGCTCTCTTCTTCCTTGAGGCAGGTAACCTCTACTTGTCCTGTAATTCTCAGCTTAGACACAAGCTCCCGAGGAAGCTTTTCTGACCCATTGGTCCATTTTAGGTGCTCACTGCACAACTTCTGATTGCCCTCTGTCCTTCCTAGCCATAATGCACCTTGCCATTTTTAAACTGAATTTCCTCCCTGCAAATAACTGAAGTTCTTTGAATGTCATGATTTCTTATTTCATTGTATTATATAGTACCTGGAATATAATATGAACTTGACAAATACTTTTGGAATGAAATAAACAGAAAAAAATGAATGCTGAGTATGGTAGGAAGGGACTGCACTTGAAAACAGACTGTCAAGTAGCATTAATTAATATGCTAAAATGTCCTGTCAAAGCAAACAACAAATTAAAGGCAAAGATATTTTTTGCAGTGTGAAACTTTGCAGTACAGATACTGCATTAGATGTGGTAACATTCCACATAGCTGCAACAGTCACTGTAGAGCTAAGTTCTTATTATATAATAAATTCTCTTCAGTTATATTAAGGCTTCTGCAACTTGCAGCTGAATATATCCAGATTAATCTGCATCTCACTTTCTTGTTTCTTAAAAGTTTTATTCAATTTATATTTTCCCTTTCTCAGAGGGGCTACTATGTAGACAGCTTCCCCCCACAAAGGTGCATGAGCATATCGACTCTTAACATCTAAAGAAGCATTTCATTTTTCCTTTAGATTTGAATAATAGTGTGAATGAACTTGGAATTTCAAGTTTATATGCACTCTCCCTTTGTATTCTTAGCACACTGCTACATTTCCTTCTGGCATTTATTTATTTTTTTATTTTTTTAACTTTACAATATTGTGTTGGTTTTGCCATATATCAACATGAATCCGCCACAGGTATACACATGTTCCCCATCCTGAACCCTCCTCCCTCCCCGTACCATCCCTCTGAGTCATCCCAGTGCGCCAGCCCCAAGCATCCAATATCGTTCATTGAACCTGGACTGGTGACTCGTTTCCTTTATGATATTATTCATGTTTCAATGCCATTCTCCCAAATCATCCCACCCTCTCCCAGCCAGAAAGGAAAACATCAATACAGTATACTAACGCATATATATATGGACAATAACCCTGTATACGAGACAGCAAAAGAGACACTGATATGTACAACAGCCTTCTGGCATTTAGAGTTGCAAAGGAAAAGCGTAGTGTAGTGTGAGTCTGAATCTTGTTTCCTTTGTGAAGTTCCTCTTTTCTCTCTGGAAACTTCAGATTTTCTCCTTACCTTTGGCCCTACTGGTGGCTCAGACAATAAAGCATCTGCCTGCAATGCAGGAGACATGGGTTCGATCGCTGGGTCAGGAAGATCCCCTGGAGCAGGAAATGGCAACCCACTCCAGTACTCTTGCCTGGAGAATCCCATGAACGGAGAAGCCTGGTAGGCTATACAGTCCATGGGGTCACAAAAAGTCGGACACAACTGAGCGACTTCACTTTCACTTTGGATCTTAAAAATTTCACAGAGTAGTGAAAGTATGCCTGCCCAATACTCAGAAGCTTTTCGACTCACATTATTCAGTGTTTAGTGCATATGGATAAACAAACTCTTTTCCTCTGATAATGGTACTTTTTATTTTTTATTGAGGTACAGCTGATTTACAACGCTGTGCTAGTTTCAGGTATACAGCAAAGTGATTCAGTGATACATACGTACATTCTTTTTCAGATTCTTTTCCATTATAAGTTATTATAAGATATTGGATGTAGTTCTCTGAGCTATACAGCAGGGCCGTACTGTTGGGGGTTGGGGAGGGACAAATTAGAGGCTTGAGATTAACAGATATAACTACTTTATATAAAATAGATAACCAACAAGGTCAGAGGTTATTTTCGATCTAAAAGTTCAAGCCTTTCTGTAGCTCAGGGAAACTTTCTTCTGCTGGTAGGAAAAGTCTTCCCCTCCATCCCTTTTCCTCTCTATGCTTCTGGAGCTCCTTATTAAAGGGCACTGGTGTTCCTCAATTTCTCCTGGGTATATCTCTTAACTTGTATCTTTTGAACTTGATCCACTGGGATACTCAAGTTCCTTGTTTAGCAGTTCTCCCTTCTGAAGGAATTCTCAATTTGCTTCTTCAAATCACTAATACTCTTTTCAACAACCTCCACTCCGCTGTTTCGTCCTTCTCTTAGAGAGATTTATATTTTTACTTCTAAGAACGTTTTCTTGCTCTCCATACCTCCTTTTTCATAGCAGTCTGCTCTTGCTGTAAGGAAGGTGGCAATGTTCTCTTGAATGTACCGAGATGCAGGTTTTAAAGTGCTGATGACTTGCTTTTTTCAAAAAAAAATTAATTTAATCTCACTTGCTTAATAGGAGTCAGAAATTCTTCAAAGATTTTCAATTCCCATTGGAAAACTTACCTGATTTCTGGCCCTAATATCATCCCTAGTTTTCTATTTTTTTCTATCATTGCCTGGCATGTGGTACTGGATTTTTGTAAATTCACCATCCTAAAGCCAAAATCTTCATAGCATATATCGGGGTGACATCTACGCTTTTACCATAGGTATGCACCAAAAGTTGCAAAGGATAGTCCGACACTGCAATAACACGTCATTATACAGAATTTGGTTTTCAATTTGACCCACGTGGGGACCTACCTTTACAGGCAGCTGTCTGAACTTTGGCACTCCATTTTCCAGAGGTGGTACACCTCACTTCTTCTCTGCCCCCTGATAAAATGAATCCTTGGCGGCAACTTAGCTGACAGATCGTGCCAGGTTTGGCTGGATGCCTGCCACAGTTGGGAGGTGACAGGGTAACACCTTTGGGCTTCTGAAAGGTGGCACAGTAGCGTTCTATTGCAGGAGAGCAAGAAGATATTATTTACATTCTCACAAATTACAAAATGCCACAGAGTCACTTTACTCAAGAAAAATACAATCGGTCTGCATGCAGACGTCTGCATATGACACGGAACAAACATTGTTATTGTTAATTATGCTCAACCAGGTAGTTCTAGTCGTGAAGAACCTGCCTGCCACTGCAGGCAGACGTGACAGGGGTTCGATCCCTGGATCGGGAAGATCCCCTGGAGAAGGAAATAGTCACCCACTCTGGTATTCTTGCCTGGAGAATCCATGGACAGAGGACCCTGGCACAGTGGAGCCCACAGAGTCACAAAGAGTCAGATATGACTGAAGCGACTAAGCACACACACACACCTCTTTAGTTACCTCATGTTTTCTACCAGTGTATCAAATCTTTAAAAGATTTCTAACTAGTATTTAAATCAATGCTGACTGTGACTTTTATCATTTGCGTAGAGAATCTTCAGTTTGCAGAACATTACATTATGGCGCTGAAGTGTAAAATAGTGAATTAGATTCTATCTTTCATGGGGTAAGTGGCGATTCAACAGTCAGTTTCCATTTTTATGAGCTTATGGTGGCATCTTTAAGCAAGCAGATTTTGAGAAAAGTTTTTACACTGTCCCTAGAATCACTGTGTTATATTAGGGCCCAGACTCTTAATGATGTTATTTTTAGAAATGAAGAAGAATAGCAGGTGAATTAGGTAGAATGGAGATAGAATGGAAAATCAGATGAGGACTTAATACAAGATATGTGTGTATACGCACATGAACCCATGTACATGTTTGCTTATTGTAGTAGTGATTCTTCTGGTAGCACCACCAGCATCTTTAGTCTGTATTTCCCATGTGATAATCACTAAGTTTATCCAGTGTCTACTATGTGCCAGGCATTATTCTAAGTGCTTTACATGGATAGACTCATTTAATCCTATGCAGGAACGACTAGTGTTATTATTTTCACTTACAAACAAGAGCACTGGTTGCTGCTGCTGCTAAGTCGCTTCAGTAGTGTCTGACTCTGTGCAACCCCGTAGACAGCAGCCCACCAGGTTCCTCTGTCCCTGGGATGCTCCAGGCAAGAACACTGGAGTGGGTTGCCATTTCCTTCTCCAATTCATGAAAGTGAAAGTGAAGTTGCTCAGTCGCGTCCGACTCTTCCCAACCCCATGGACTGTAGCCTACCAGGCTCCTCCGTCCATGGGATTTTCCAGACAAGAGTACTGGAATGGGTTGCCATTTCCTTCTCCAAAGAGCACTGGGGCATAATAGTAATTCTGGTAGTTAACTTTCCTGATGTTACCAACAGGAAAATGGCAGAACCTGTGTGCCCTCCAAACATTCTACAATCATGCCTTCTCCCTGAAATGACTGCTTTCAAACCTCTCTGTGAACAGAAGTAATTCTTTCCTGAGAATTGCTATGTTCCTTTATTTTTACACATAGAAGCCTGGTGTGCTGTAGTCCATGGGGTCGCAAAGTGCTGGACACGACTTAGTGACTGAACAAAAAAGAACAAATGTACCAGATGACAGTCCAGATTTCCTGTTCTGCTTTGATCAAGAGGACTGTCAGAGCCAAATTTGTGGTTCAAATATAAACAACATATGGGACTTTAAATCCTTTATTTCAGGACAGTTGTTTATAAATTAAGGAAATTAACCTTTTAGCTCTCATATCAAGATTTTATTCCCTGCTAATATTCTTTCTTATTGTTTGTTTATGGCATTTTGAATTTTTATATTATTGTTGTTTCGTTGCTAAGTCGTGTCTGTCTCTTTGTGATCCCATGGCTGGAGCCCACCAGGCTCCTCTGTCCAAGGGATTTCCCAGGCAAGAATACTGTAGTGGGCTGTCATTTCCTTCTCCAGGGGATCTTCCTGACCCAGGGACTGAACCATGTCTCCTGCACTGGCAATTTAATCTATTCTAATGTAATGGAGAATCTTTTCCCATTGCTTTTATGTTTAATAAATTCTGAAATGGATTAATATTTACTCTACATATATTAACTATACTCTCTTCTAGCTTTTAATGGTTTTATTTTTAATTTATATCTTAAAACTATAAAGTATTTACATTGGTGTCTGGTGTGTATTAAAGACATATGAAAACTTCATTTTGATTCATTTTGCTTTTTCCCAAGGAGCGAGCCAATTTTACTATATTATCAGTTGAATAAATCTTATCTTCTCAACTGAGCTATGATGCTTCCTTAATAATATATGAAACTCATAAGTTTGGGAATCTATTATGTCCCACTGATCTGATGGCAGTTCTTACATACTCTTCATTTTTGCAATTTAGTATATATTTAAAAACCCAGCAGAACTACTTCCTTTTTACTATTCTTTATTACACTTTCATTTCAATCTTATTTTAGTGAGTTTTGCCTGCACATTCTCCCAGATGAATCCTGGAATCACTCCCCAGTTCCAAGAAGGGGAAAAAAAGAAAATCTCTTTTGGGCTATTGAATAGGTTGCATTTTACCTATACATATATTTGGGAAGAACTTTGCCTTTTGACAAAATTTTATAAATATATTAAAATGTTCTTTTTATCTCAGCAATATTTTGTAGTTTGTGTAATACAGGTTCCATATATTTTTGTTTGAGGTTTATTCTTACATATTTTATATTTTATACAGATCTCTGTGGTTTTTCATCACATATTCTGTTTATCATTTATACAGAGGAGTTGTTTCTTTGGTATTCTTAAGACTTTAATGAACTCTCAGTCTTTAGTAGTCTCATTTTATTTTAGAGGTAGACACATAGTTTACAAATGATGATTTTGAATCCTCTAAGCTCTAACCTTATGATTTATTACAAGAGCTAAATCTTAGACAATCTTACTAAATAACATGGATGATTCTAGCATCCTTTTCATTTTCCAGATTTAATAAGACTGTCCATATTTTTTAAGTAGATACAGATGGAAGATGAACTTTTTTTATGTCAGTTATCAATGAGTTTCTAAGAACTTTATCAAAAATGTGTTTCAAATGATAATGAATACATTTTTATCTTATACTGAGCAACCATATGAATTTTTCCTATTTGTTATGAAGTAATTTATTATGTTAATAGAATATCTCATTTTAAACCCTTCTTGCATTCCTAGGATAAACCTTTACACATCCTGGCAGACCAATCTTTTGAGTATGGATTGCTAGTATATTTGCTGTCATAGTTTTATTTTTTCCTCTCGGTAAAAGTTGTCAGATTGGCAACAGAATAATAATAGCTGGATAGTATGAACTGATTAATTTTCCACTATTTGGGCCAAATTAGATGGTATGAGAATTGTTTCATTTTAAAAGTTGGAAAGAGTTTCATATTTCCCTCAGTCATTTTCAAATGCTTGGAAAGATTGAGGGCAGGGGGAGAAGGGGGCGACAGATGAGCTAGATAGCATCACTGACTCAATGGACATGAATCTGAGCAAACTCTGGGAGATGATGAAGGACATGGAAGCCGGCTTGCTGCAGTCCATGGGGTCGGACACGACTTACCAACCAAACAGCAAGAGTAACAATTAAGTAAACTCTGATATTTCCATTACTTTGTAAATCACTCATAGGTAAGTATTTATTTGCTTTTCTACTTTTTTTCTTGGTTCATTTAATAGTTTTCATTTTCTTAGAAAATCGTGCATCATAAATGGTGTTTCATTACTTTGAAAACCTCAGACCTCTATATAGCCCTTTGGTACAGCTTCTTAGAAGAATTCCATTTTTGCATTTTTCTTTCTTCTTTCTAGAATCTATTACTTTATTCAAAGATTTTCCTTTCATCCACTCAACTGCATTCCATCTCCTTTTATAATTGATCTTCCTTTACACTATTATGTGCTTCTTTCAACTTCTCTTACAATCAGTCTTTTCCTAGTATTTAATGTTTAGCTATTTTTATTCTTCCTGTTTAACAAAAATATTTATATCTTTGAAATTACATCAGTGTATAATTTAACTTAGGTCTCATAACTATGGTTTCAGAATTTTCTCAATTTTGTTATTTTTTTAATTGTATTTTTAAAATGTCTCCTTTGTCCATTTAATTAATTTCCTTTATCCCTCTTTGGAGTCTTCATATTTTTCTGTTTTGGTCTAATTTCATATGTCAGAAAATGTTAAGGACCTTGACTTTTTTGTATGTGTTTCAAATAACTTTTCCTTTTTCTTGTTTGCATTTTAAATATAGAGAATTTATGTCTGAAGTACTGAAATGTAAAGCTTTAGATACTCCGATCTATTGCCCTTTTCTCTTTAGGAAGTTATGCTCTGTTAAAATCCATAGTTTGCCCATTTTCCTACATTTCACTCCTTAACCTGCCTCATTTAATTAATAAAATTAATTGAACTTAATTTTTTAAATGAAGCAAGAGTCCAAACTAATTTTTAGATAAGCTTTTCCCCTACTGATATCTACAATTTTCCTTCTTGAATACTGTATTTTTCTACAAACTAATGTCTGTTTCTGAGGCATGTTTGCTTCCATTGTTCTGTGCATCCGTGTACCATGAATCTACCGTATTAATTACCGTGCGTTCATATTCGTCTTATGACGGTAAAAATAAGATCTCTCTCATTGTACTTCATCTTCAGAATTTTCTTATTTTGCAACTGTCTACTCAATACTCTTTTTTTAATTAATTATTTTATTTCTTCTTTGTTGCACCAGGCCTTAGTCGTGGCATGAGGGATCTTTCGTGGCAGTGCTCGGGCTCTTTTAGCTGTGGCTTGTGGACCCGAGCGTGTCACCACTACTGAGCCCGCATGCTCTGTTGCCCTGGGGCAAGTGGGATCTTAGTTCCCAGACAAGGGTTGAACCCGAGTCCAATCTGCATTGGAAGGCAGATTCTTAACCACTGGATGATGAGGGAAATCTCTAATATAATTTCTATTCATGTCCATCAATGTTTAAGTGGAAAATTTCATAGTACTTATGGCTATTGTCAGAATTTGGGGGTTACAGTGAGTTGTTCCCCAATAAACTGTATTAAATAAGGATGGTTATACTTCAAATTGACCAAAACTGACATCCACTTTAAATCATTACAGAGATAGGTACAAAAATTTTAAAAAGAATTCTTAAAGCTTAAAGCATTTTAAAAATTTAAGTTAAACTTAAGAGTTAAAGTTTTAAAGAAAAACTCCAGAGCAACCTTATTAAATATATTACCATTTTTAATATAAGACTGGGTTCCTCACAAGAAAAGCTGCTCGCTCAGCTATGGAACCATAGATGATTCCTGGGAGTTCAGTTTAGTTCAGTCACTCAGTCGTGTCCAACTCTTTGCGAGCCCATGAATTGCAGCACTCCAGGCCTCCCTGTCCGTCACCAACTCCCGGAGTTCACTCAGACTCACGTCCATCGAGTCAGTGATGCCATCCAGCCATCTCATCCTCTGTCGGCCCCTTCTCCTCCTGCCCCCAATCCCTCCCAGCATCAGAGCCTTTTCCAATGAGTCAACTCTTCTCATGAGGTGGCCAAAGTACTGGAGTTTCAGCTTTAGCATCATTCCTTCCAAAGAAATCCCAGGGCTGATCTCCTTCAGAACGGACTGGTTGGATCTCCTTGCAATCGAAGGGACTCTGAAGAGTCTTCTCCAACACCACAGTTCAAAAGCATCAATTCTTCGGTGCTCAGCTTTCTTCACAGTCCAACTCTCACATCCATACATGACCACTGGAAAAACCATAGCCTTGACTAGATGGACCTTTGTTGGCAAAGTAATGTCTCTGCTTTTGAATATGCTATCTAGGTTGGTCATAACTTTCCTTCCAAGGAGTAAGTGTCTTTTAATTTCATGGCTGCAGTCACCATCTGCAGTGATTTTGGAGCCCAAAAAAGTAGTCTGACACTGTTTCCACTGTTTCCCCATCTATTTGCCGTGAAGTGATGGGACCAGATGCCATGATCTTCGTTTTCTGAATGTTGAGCTTTAAGCCAGCTTTTTCACTCTCCACTTTCACTTTCATCAAGAGGCTTTTTAGTTCCTCTTCACTTTCTGCCATAAGGGTGGTGTCAGCTGCATATCTGAGGTTACTGATATTTCTCCTAGCAATCTTGATTCCAGCTTGTGCTTCTTCCAGCCAGCCTTTCTCATGATGTACTCTGCATATAAGTTAAATAAACAGGGTGACAATATACAGCCTTGACATACTCCTTTTCCTATTTGGAACCAGTCTGTTGTTCCATGTCCAGTTCTAACTGCTGCCTCCTGACCTGCATACAGGTTTCCCAAGAGGCAGGTCAGGTGGTCTGGTATTCCCATCTCTTTCAGAATTTTCCACAGTTTATTGTGATCCACACAGTCAAAGGCTTTGTCATAGTCAATAAAGCAGAAATAGATGTTTTTCTGGAACTCTCTTGCTTTTTCGATGATCCAGCAGATGTATGCAATTTGATCTCTGGTTCCTCTGCCTCTTCTAAAACCAGCTTGAACATCTAATCCGGGGAGACAACTTTCCAACAAAAGGGATTTATTAAGAGTTAATGTTCCATTGCTAAACCATCCTTTTTATGATGGACAGATCCGTCATTTTCATTTAATTCTGTGAAATATCTGGAGAAGCTAACTCCTTTTATTTTAGTTTTATGCCAACTAAATCTAAGGTTATCAAAAGCCTCAGGTATGCAGATGACCACCCTTATGGCAGAAAGTGAAGAACTAAAGAGCCTGTTGTGAGAGTGAAAGAGAGTGAAAAAGTTGGCTTAAAACTCAACATTCAGAAAATTAAGATCATGGCATTTGGTCCTATCACTTCATGGCAAATAGAAGAGGAAACAGTGGAAATAGTGACAGACTTTATTTCTTTGGGCTTCAAAGTCACTGGAGATGGTGACTGCAGCCAGGAAATTAAAAGATGCTTGCTCCTTGGGTGAAAAGTTTTGACCAACCTAGACAGCATACTAAAAAGCAGAGACATTACTTTGCCAACAAAGGTCCATCTAGTCAAAGCTATGGTTTTTCCAGTGGTCATGTATGGATGTGACAGTTCGACGATAAAGAAAGCTGAGCGCTGAAGAATTGATGCTTTTGAACTGTGGTGTTGGAGAAGACTCTTGAGAGTCCCTTGGACTGCAAGGAGATCCAACCAGTCCATCCTAAAGGCAATCAGTCCCGAATATTCATTGGAAGGACTGATGTTGAAGCGGAAACTCTAATACTTTGGGCACATGATGTGAGGAACTGACTCATTGGAAAAGACCCTGATGCTGGGAAAGATTAAGGGCAGGAGAAGAAGGGGACGACAGAGGATGAGATGGTTGGATGGCATCACTGAATCAATGGACATGAGTCTGAGTAAACTGGGGGAGTTGGTGACGGACAGGGAGGCCTGGCATGCTGCTGTCCATAGGGTTGCAAAGAGTCAACTGAGCAACTGAACTGAGCAACTGAACTGAACTACAACTAAGTCTGTCTACGGTTTAGGAATCCTTGTAGCTTCTGTCTCTGGGAAATACAATGACTGTCAGGCCTACGTCTTTTAGTAGGCCATAACTGCCATCTCATTGCTAATAAACTTTACTTATTATTTTATACCCCCCTATAAGCTTTCTGAGCCTGCACAGTGAGGGTCAATGCTACGACTGTTTTTGAATCCCTCAGTAAAGCCCAACATCCTTCCTGGAGACCCTCGCTTAGCCTTGGATCGTACTAGATCATACTAGAATAATCCTAGAAACCAATTTAAAAAGCCTTCCCGTCCAGGATCCTGGCATATTATAACTTATTCCCTACATATAATTCTCTTTTCTATTTTGGAAGTTGGTTATTTAATGAAATAGCTGTTAGTGCTCCCAGGTTTACCATATCTGACATCTTTTAAGGGTTCACTAAATGGTGGCTGTCATCATTTCATCATGATCATTATGATCATGATCATTATTGTTACCATTGCTAAAGTGTCCATGGTGTATAAGCAGCAGCAAACTGGAAAAGCTGCATTCATTCTGGACCCAATTACAGGAGTGTCACGACTCTTAGTGAATGACAATGAAGAAAAATCTTTTGATGAAACAGAATTCTACAGCCAAGATTCACTGGGTTCATAATTTCATCATTTCAATAACAAGGTAAACTGTTCTGAAAAGTGAGGGAATTACATGGCATTTGCTTTTAAAACAAATCTGTTCCAAATGTGCCCCAAGTATAACAAAATTTATTATTATTAGAAGCTGTAAACTTTAGGGAGTTGGAAAATTGGATTCTGGTGTAGAAGTCTTTTTACCAGTGGTGAGGAGTAAAACCACATACTTGTTCATGTACGTACCCATCATATATCTATATACATATGGATGTGTATTTATACATATGTGTATATACATATGGATGTATATTTATACTCGTATATATATAGATAGATGTGTATTTATATTCGTATCTGTATACATATGCATGTGTATTTATACTCGTATATCTGTATACATATGCATGTGTATTTATACTCGTCATTCTATGTACACACGCATGTGTTTATGCTCATCTTGAGTATAAATGTATATCTATATACGTATATGATACTTGAGGGAGCTCGAGGTGTTCAGGATGGATGTGTATTTACACTCACCATGAGCCAGTTTTTGGTTCCAGTTTTTAGTTCACAGAAAACAGGAGAAACCAGAGAACTACAGAAATGACCCATCCAAGGCACCATGCCCTAAGAACTTACCCACACACCGGGGCTCTGGACCATCCCATTGGGCGTTCACTTGACAGGTAAGCCTAGCACTTCCTTCTAGTCTGTAGCCTTCATCACAGGTGACCAAGCACATGGTCCTGTAGGACATTTCTCCAGCTGAACAGCTGAGGCGGCCATGTTTGGGCTGGCGGAGACGAGGGCATGTTCTCACTATATGAAAACAATTAGATCACTCAATAAAGATGGAGAAAAAATTATAAATTTAATAATGCCTACACATTGCAAGCAATAAATAATACTTTTTTAAAATGAGAATGGGATAATTAAAAGTACGTATTTTATCAAATGCATTGCCTAAAAATATTCCTGTTGTCTGCCTTTGCCTACAGGTGGGAAACTTAAGCTATTGAAGGAGTTTGGCCCTGGCCGGGGGATGATGGCTGGAGACTGCGGATGGCTGACAGAGGGAGGGACTTTCAGCTCTTAATGGGCCTTTGCTATGATTCTCCAGGCTACGTTCTAACAAAAGGAAGGGGTCTTTTTCTGGGACAGAGTTCAGGTTCAATTCAGTTTTCAGACCTCTTATGAAATTTTCCTTACTTTCTTATCCTAGTTTAAAAAAAAAATCTTGTCATTTCTTACAGACAGAGTTGGAGGTGAGAGAGTGGTCATCTTTTTTCCTTATTGCTTTCCCAGGTCATTCTCTCTCCCTTCTTCCTGAACACCTCCAGCTCCCCTCAAGTATCATATTATATACCCAACATCCCTTTCCCCCAACTGTCTGTGGACTTCTAGGCCATTTCTCATTCTTTGACGATTTTATATTTCCTCTTTTTCTCTCTCTCTCTTCCCTTTCTTTCTTCCCTTCTCTCTTTTACACACATATGCACACACACTTGATGGTGATTTCATTATCTATATAGATGATCATTCCAGGACCCTAGAGTCATATTCCTCACTTCTCCTCCAATAATCAGGTCCTTTCCCTTATTTCAGCACCCCCTCCAAGTCTTAAATCCTCCAGACCTGACCATGACCAATCCATGCACCCCACTCTCTGACAACAACCTGTCTTCCCAGATTACTCCCGCAAGAGCTTCAACTCCATCAAACTCTAAACCCGATTGCAGTCTCCAATCCAGAAGACCATGTAGTAATCAAGAACTTTGTTGGGACTCTGGGTAAGATGTCTTTCCTTCTTTTATGAATTTGTCAATTTTTCTTATCAAGCAAGTAGTTACTTATGATGAAAGTTTAATTTTAAAATAATAAGAAAGGAAGTTGGGGTAAAATATTCAGTGCATATTCAACTAAAGTCATGGTTTGACAGAATCTACTCAAAAGAAACCAATTCAAATTATGTGAGTTGACAGAATATAAATTCTGATTTCATGAAAGATATATTTAAGATTGATTACTCCTTAGAGAAAACTCAAGAATTAGAAGTTAAACCATAGCCCTAGATTTTCAATTAGTTTGAAATGAAGTCAATTATTAATGACAAATGAGTATAATTATGTTGCCTTCTATGTTTTGATTTTTATTGAGTGTGTCCATCACGTAAGTAGAATTTTTATTAAGTGTGTCCATCAAGTGCATAGAAAATATTTTGTCTTTCATATTTTGACTTTTCTTGGGGTAATCATCAGGGGTAGCACAATGCCAAATGCCAGATAGGATTAAAAGTGAATAAGATAAATTACTATGATCAAGATATATAAAATCTAGAAAATCACATTAAACAACTGCTTTTCAATTCAATAAACTGCTGAAATGATTCCAGCTTTCCAACTTGGGACAAAACGAACTGGCAACATGTCTCAAGAGAACTGATAGTAAATGAGAACTGGTGTTTCATACACATACAAATTATACTGCTTCTCAAAAGTGTTGGTTTTAATAAACTTTCATTGCTCCTCTGGGAAAACAAAAGCAATAATAAATAGCAACGTAATAAATCCTATTTAGTTCTTAAATATTTTATGTTCCTTTTCAACCAAGAATGATCATTTTAATCATTTTGGATAGGAACATGCTTATATATGAGTTTCAGCTTCAAAAACGTTTTTATTTCAATAAGCTGGAAAATTCTGCAATAAGGGTTTGACATTCATATTAAAGCATTCCTTAAATATTTATTAAGCCTTTCGAAAACAGCAATTTAGTATTTTAGGAGAATGGTTTACTTGGTAGCAGACAATTTAAGAACATGTTCTGGTTCTCATTTGAAAGAATTGCTATATTTTTTCTCAGACTCACATTTTCTGTCTATCTCCCAATTGTGACAGCCTTAATGAAGAATGTATAAGAATTAGTTATTATCTAACACTACAAAACATTCAGGATGTAACATGAAATTTGTGAAAAGTTTTACATTTTATACCAGTCTTTTATTTCTGTCTCACTTTTAGAAAAACTTTTAAGAAAACAAAAAAACAACTAAAATTATCCTGTCTTTATAATCAGATTTAAATTAGATCTTTAAACTGCTAGTTTCTCCATACTATGAATAAAACTAACTTTATTGCTAAAAATGTTCAACATAATCTGACAATGTGGGGTTTTTAATTTGTAAAAAATATAACATCAGCAAAGCAAAATAAATCAAAGTGCAGTAAAATGAAGTATGCCTATAAAAATCTATTAATGAGGAGCCAGAGGAAGAGCCTGAATTAGTACCTTCCTTCAGGACAACTTTGTTCACTGATAAGTTACGAAGCACCACTAGAGATGAAATGGAAAGAATTTTAGGAAAATTCACATCCTTGAGCATTGCTTTTACTTTGACTAAACTTATTTTATTTATATTATGCAAATTGCATAAAAGGCAATAACCCTGCTTTGTAACAGTGAAACTGCATGATGGGAAGTGACATAGAAGACCACCAATGTAATTTGTCAATGTATTTGTCCGTCTAATACTTACCAACACGTGTATTTGTTAAATTCAGATTTTCAGTCATTCATCAGAGGTATAACCCAGGACTTGTTGGGGTAGGAGAAGATACAGTCTATGCTCATAATGAGTTCACAGACTAGCAGAGATGATAGAAGAGTTAATTCATAAAAATACAGCAGTGTATATTGAAACAAGCTGGTTAAGCTGGCAAATGCTGTCAGAATCCCCTTACAGTGGGCCAGTTTAGGGCTGATCAAAGAACCTGCACTTGATTGTGGAAGATGGAAGAGAAGCAGTAGTCACTGCAGGCAGACTCACTGATGGACAAATGTAGACGTGCAGTAGGTTCCAGTTCATGTTTCTTTGCTTCTCTCCACCCTACATCTCAACTGCTAACCCTGTTGACCCAAGGTGGCCCAAGCTCACTGCTAGGTTCTTGGTATAGAACATCAGGGCGGGGTTACACAGAGGGGAAGCTTCTCCTAGGCTTCCTAACACACTTCTCTCTTGTGATTCCACTACAGCAGCTGCCTGGGCTTGGATTCTTGAGTTGGTAGTAACTCTTCGGAGGCTCCAGTTTCTCTTTCTGAAACTTCTACTTTCCAGCTCCTTCTAAAATTGTATAAGGTCTGATTCTTAAAGTAAGTTTCTTGTCCCATAATACAGACAGGGTATTTCCTGGCTTTTCCTGACTAACCCTGACACACGGAGCATAAGGGCTAGAATGAGGGCACAACAGGTCTGTGTATGCACATATGGAGGTTAGAGGTCATCCCATCCCAGAGGAGATGGGTGATAGGGAGGGCTTATCCATAGGCGCCATAGGTCCCTATAGACCAGAGGATCAAGGCTGTTCAAACAACTTACAAAGGGATGGCTTCCTGACAGGTGTGGCCATTTCTTAAGGCTTTAGCATAGGATTCAAGGTTCAGGATGGAGATTGTAGAGGGTTAAAGAAGCAGGGGCTAGATCTTATCCTAAAGGGATTGTCTGCCTGATTTTCTCACTCTCCTTTGGAGGTCAATAAGGGGAAAGTTAAAATGTCAGGCTTTCCACCTTTTGCCATGAGGTATTTAGGAAAAGGGGTAGAGATTATACATAGACCTTTTTAACTACACAGGAATATATTTAAGAGGTTCTTATGATTAACTTTTTCAGGAACGGGCTTTTTAGCACTTGAAACTATGTGACTGAGAATGTCTTGGCTTTCCCACATAAACAATCGCTTGTCAGAGTTTAGAGATCTAGAGTCTAATCCTTTTCTTTCAGAATTTTGGAAATATTTGCCCATCTTCTAAAATTTAGAGTGGCTAGTAATGGGCTCAAGGCGAGTCTGATTCCCCCTCCTTCATAGGTAATGTTATTAAACATTTCTAACTGTGAAACAGGCACAATTTTCTAATTTTTCCAAGGCTTTCAGTAAGATCATTTCCAGACATGGATCTGTTTGCAATAATTTGTTTTCTGGCACTCAGTAAGTGGTTTTAAGTTCAGTATCAAAGATTTCAGTCACGTGTATTTTCAAGATTTCAGTTTGCAGATACATTCTTTGATCTTCTACGAGTCCTTCTTCTCTGCTCCATTTTCCCTCTGGATTCCTAGTCTGCGAAGAGTCTATTTCCTCTGACATGTCTCATGTCATTTGATTCTTTCACCTTTTCTCTAATCTTTCAAATGTTGCTCTACTCTCAGAAGGATTTCTGGGGTCGATTTTCTAACTTATTAATTCGGCTTTTAACTGCGATCTCAGGCTTATCCCAGTTCTTGGACTCCTAATCTTACTTTACCAATGCAGTTGTAACTGCCTTTGAATCTCAGTGATTCCGTTACTCCCCACCTTTACCTTCAAGTCTCCTTTGTTCGATCTGTTCTTTTTGTAAATATAGGTAAGAGTCTGAATTAGGACCTGGATTTAAGCAAATTTGTAGATGAGTTCAGTATTGGTAGCTGATAAATACAAAGATGAATGTCTCCTGGGGTTCACAAGTGACCCTGAAGTTATGAGTAGGTTGGCTTCCCTTATGGGTGTGGGAGCTGAGAGAAGCCAAGAAGACAGAACTTCTCACTCTACTGCAGTGAGCAAGGTGATACTCGGTCTTGGAGTAGTCAAAGCCTCAGCAAAACTATTATGGCATGCTGTCTATTCAAAGTCAAGGCTGGGGATGTATATGTTGGCTAACTACTCTTGGCACAGGATACTGGCATGGTTCCCCAAATCCTGCCATCAAAATAGACATCAAAGCCCCATGCTGACCATCCTCTAACTCTCCCTGGACCCTGTCTTGGCTGCCTGAAATCTGAGGTTTAAGGTAACCTGTCCATTTCCTTCCCAGGCAGGCCTTTCCTTTGCTTGTTCATAAAAGAAACACAGAAGGCACAGTTTATGACGATGCGGTCAATTGAACTTATTAGTAGTTCTGACTAAACTTCCTATAATTTCTTCTCTTTCTGTGGTCCGTGGTCCATGAAATCAAAAGCAACAAAGAATTTACTGGTCCATTAGAGTTTAAATCAAGGACATCGAGCAAGACAATCAATAAACAATGTGAACTGGCCGTCTGCATACCTCTGCAGGAGCTTTCGGTACTGGACCACAAACCACTGGGGAGACACAGGAAGATGCTGCTTCCCACGAGGTCAAACCCAGGGTGACATCGGACCCCACAGGCTGCATTGAAGTGGTTGTTGCAAGTGTTTCGGATAAAGTAACCGTTTTCAGGAGGCTTCAGGGCAGGGCAGTGGACAACTAACATTGACAGAAATAAAATTAAAAGCAAAGCTAGCCTTTGTCTATAAAGCATCCTCCCCCCACATTTCCTGTTTAAGACGACATTTTATACACAGAGCTAAACTTACCTCCAGCATTCCCATTTATTGCATATGAATTTGCAAGTGCATATTGGGAAGAACACTTACATCTCATGCTTAGTACGTATTTGTTTCTAATTACAGACAGACTAAATATTTAAGCCTGAAAATTTTTTTTTATCCATGCAAATATGAAATTTTCTAGTTCTTGACCTTCATGTGTCATTAGCTATTTTCCTTCTCAATTAAAGCAGCATAAAATAAGGAATGAGTAAGGCCAGCAAAACATGTCTGTCACAATCCTAGGACCCACAGCTTCTTGTACAAATTATTGGCTAAGTAAATATTTTTAATTTTTGGTATGAATAATTTCAAGGCACATTACTTATAAAAATATTTTCTTTAAATTGATTTAACCATCACCAGGGTCCAAAATAGCTCATTTATTATTCAAATTTGCTGTTAAATTTGAGACTTCTCAAGACTTCCCTGGTGGTCCAGTGGTTTGAGAATTCCTTATTCCCACCACAGGGGGCACAGGTTTGATCCCTGGTCGGGGAGTCAAGATCCCTCATGCTGCATCCCATGGCCCCACCAAAAATATTTATCTGAAAAAAAAACTATGAGTCCTCTCTTAACATTCATTTTAAATCTTTTCTAAGTCTGTTTTCATAGTTGATACTTCTGGAGTCTCAGACCTCCTTTCTCTGGAAGAAGATATGGCTATGTTCAGTGATAAGAAATGCTAGATAATAAAAACAAAGAATTTTCCCCAAAAAAGATTAGAGGATCATGCCCAGTGAACTGCATGAAAACACTGGCCTTACTTCCCTAAAAGAGATCAGCTTTTATATTTCCTATCTGCCAGCAGTGGGATCCTTACCTTTGCAGGTCTGGCCAGAGGCCTGGTACCCCTCCTTGCAGACACAGTCTTCAGGGGATGTACTTCCGGGTGGAGAGGTGTGATTTTCATCAGGACACGGAAGGCAAGTGCTGATTCCTCCCGGTGAACCTTCTGGTTTGTATGTCCCGGATGGGCAAGCTGTGGGTAAGCCAGGGAAGTCCATTTTATGTGATATGTCAATGGATAGTGAACAACATTCTGGAAACTCATTGGGGGAAAAAGAATCCCAAACAATAGCTTTCCATAGAAATAATCGTACAATTCAAGCAAGGAGAGAAACCAAGATTTTTTTTTTCTTTTTTAGAGTGATGTAGTTTGTAATCTGCAGGTTATGAAGTAGCCTCTTGCTGCTGCTGCTGCTAAGTCGCGTCAGTCGTGTCTGACTCTATGTGACCCCACAGACGGCAGCCCACCAGGCTCCTCCGTCCCTGGGATTCTCCAGGCAAGAACACTGGAGTGGGTGAAGAAGCCTCTTCATGTCCCACAATTAGTTCCAATCACAACACGCTGCAGCATGATATGGCTGGGCTGATTTGTGGGAAAACTTAAACAGTGTACTTGAGGGGACTGAAAGGAATCAATGATGCTCAGTGTTTCAAACAATCTTCTAAAGACTGTATACCCATATTCTAACACCCCCCCCACCCCAACCTCTGCAGCTGCATCTCGAGAACTGCGCTGCTAACACTCACTCCCAATGGAACAGAATGACTGTAGACGTGCAAAAATTACTGTGCCCTTTATTTTGGTTCAAAGTACTTGACAAAGGCTGAGGAGAAAGTAAAGGGCTTGAGGGAAATGATCCTACTGATGAGAAATAGGCCCTTTGAAGGAAAGAGAATCACAGACTCTGCTTTTCCCAGGCTCAGGGGAGAAACAAAAAAAGATGAAAGCAGGATCTAACTGACCTTGCTTCATGTCTTCCCTTTGCACCAACAATGTGGCTTTGAACCTGTATTTACTCTCTCTAGAGTTACACTTCTGTAAAATACCTGAAAATTAAGAATTCAATAATAGAAGAAATTGTGGAAATAGAATTTGAAGTGCCTAGTGAAGCAAAATAAATGTAGCATTGTCAAGTAAGCATTAGACCATTTTTAAAAAGTAATAACCAAGGAATGTACACTTATGTGTGATGCTATTTGATATACATGATCTCATTTAATACTCACAGTACTAATTAGTATTAATAATTACTAATATTTTTATGAATAAGTACATTATTTTTATTAGTACTGTGTCCATTTTAAAGAGAAAATGGGGGCTTAGAGTAACCTGATGATCAGGCTAAAGTTACTCAGTTAAAAGGTTATAGAGCTATGAGTTGTTGTTGTTGTTTTTTTTTTTTTTTTTAGTACTTAACACAGACTGGTTCCAAATAGGAAACAGAGTATGTCAAGGCTGTATATTGTCACCCTACTTATTTAACTTATATGCAGAGTACATCATGAGAAATGCTGGGCTGGAAGAAGCACAAGCTGGAATCAAGATTGCCGGGAGAAATATCAATAACCTCAGATATGCAAATGACACCATCCTTATGGCAGAAAGTGAAGAGGAACTAAAAAGCTTCCTGATGAAAGTGAAAGAGGAGAGTGAAAAAGTTGGCTTAAAGCTCAGTATTCAGAAAACGAAGATCATGGCATCCGGTCCCATCACTTCATGGGAAATAGATGGGGAAACAGTGGAAACAGTGTCAGACTTTATTTTTTTGGGCTCCAAAATCCCTGCAGATGGTGACTGCAGCCATGAAATTAAAAGACGCTTACCCCTTGAAAGAAAAGTTATGACCAACCTAGAGAGCATATTGAAAAGCAGAGACATTACTTTGCCAACAAAGGTCTGTCTAGTCAGAGCTATGGTTTTTCCTGTGGTCATGTATGGATGTGAGAGTTGGACTGTGCAGAAAGCTGAGCACCGAAGAATTGATGCTTTTGAACTGTGGTGTTGGAGAAGACTCTTGAGAGCCCCTTGGACTGCAAGGAGATCCAACCAGTCCATTCTAAAGGAGATTGGTCCTGGGTGTTCTTTGGAAAGAATGATGCTAAAGCTGAAACTCCAGTACTTTGGCTACCTCACACGAAGAGTTGACTCATTGGAAAAGACCCTGATGCTGGGAGAGATTGGGGGCAGAAAGAGAAGGGGACGACAGAGGATGAGATGGCTGGATGGCATCACCGACTCAATGGACATGAGTTTGAGTGAACTCCAGGAGTTGTTGATGGACAGGGAGGCCTGGCGTGCTGCGATTCATGGGGTTGCAAAGAGTCGGACACAACTGAGTGACTGAACTGAACTGAACATTGGCTTATTATATTTTTATATTGAAAATTCAACATCACATTAATCTTGGTTGTAATTAGCAAGCAAATATTTTTTAATTAAATACATTCAAACTTTTTATCTTCCTGTTATCATTTGTTTAAGGCCTGTTTCTAGGTAGATAAGCTCTGGCTTATTTTTTTAAAGTTTTTTTTTTTAAGGTTTACAACAAAATTGAGATGAAAATCTGTGCTAGAATTTTACAGCAAATATTTAAACAGCATTCACTATGTCCCAGGGACTGTTCCACATATTTTGTAAATTATCTTTTTAATCTCTTTAAGAAGTATCATAGAAATGACACTATGAAGTATCATTTATCTCATATTACAGATGAGAAGGCAATGGCAACCCACTCCAGTACTCTTGCCTGGAAAATCCCATGGACGGAGGAGCACAGAGTTGGACACGACTGAAGTGACTTAGTGACAGATGAGAAAATTAAAGCACTAAGAAGTTAAATAACTAGCCAAAATTATATAGTAAGTGACAAAACTGAGATCTGAACTAGGAGAATTTGGATCCAGAAGCCACGTTCTTTATCACTACATGTTCTATGTCTCACACCCAGGTCTCCTAGATGTAAAAGTCCTTGTTTCAACAACTATAATGCTAAAACCAGAAACAATCAGCATTGAGATAGAAGATTCATAATGTTAGTCTTAGAAAAAGTACTCATGTTTCTAATGTTCTTGATTATATTTAAAAATGAAAGAGAACATTTTCCCATGTACATAGTAGAAAATTCCAGAACTTGATAAATCTGTAGCTATTTAAGAATGAAAGAAACATTTTATAAATGTTTTTATAAATTTATAACTATTTTATAAATAGTTATAATGATGTGTGACTTATGAAAAGCACTTCAGCAGGAAAAAGGGGAACATGACTTCAAAGCATCATAACATTAAATATTGAATTATTCATATTTCTGAATATTCATTTCTATAAAAAGTTCAGTAAATATTTGCACAGATCTTCACAAAGAAGCAAGACAACACTGTCTCCTTTAAACAGAAGTCAGCAGCTGTAGGAAAAAATGATTAAGAGAAATACAAAGATGGAAAAGAAAACATAAACTGTAACAGCAAAATAAATTGTCATTGGAGGCAGCAAAAAGTAGCCATAAAATTCCAAATCAACAGAATTGAGTAGATCTTGGATAAGTTGTAATATTAATGTAAGAAAATACTCTTTACTTGAAATTTTAGTGCCATAAAAACTCATCAAGTTCCAAGCAGAATTAATAAAGAGTATTTCACACCTAGAATAAAGGAAAAGCATTACAAGCAGCTAAGAAAGAAACAAAAAGCAAACGGACATTTCACTTCTCCTGTGCAAAAACAAACGTAAGGAAAAAGAATGACAAATATAGCTATGTGCAAAAAATATTTTGAACCCCAAATTCTGTATTTGGACAAACTATTGGCAAATATGAGGAAAGAGAAAGACATGTGAGAATGTGCATGGCTTCTGGAAATCAGTATGTATTTCACTGATTGAAAAGAAGTCAAAATAAAGAATTCATACTTGAGAAAAATGGTATTGAAAAAATCGCTTGAAATTAAGAAAGTAGTGGAACATGTAGTATATTGCTAAAATAATTGCAAAAATGAAAACAAGTGTCAAATAAAGCCCCTTCTTAAAAATATATATAATCCAATGGAAAAAGAATAATCTTTACATATTACAAAGATAAAAGATTTAAAATCTGAGAGAAACGGGGAGATAGTTGGGAAGAGGAAAAGGTGAAGTTCTCATTTCATATACACCAATATGATAAAAGTGAAAGAAAAACAGGTTTAAATTTGGACACAAAGAATACACAAAACTATGAATAGAAAAAGTGCACAACCGTCAAATCAGTGGGGGAGGAAAAAACCACAAATAACAAAGATATGAAAATGGACAAGAAAATAGCAGAGAGAACGAATAACAAAACATTGTAAACTATGGTAATGGAAGCAAAACCAAACATATTGTTTACCATCAATAAGAGGAATGGGTTAATTTAACCCTGTTGAAAAGATATAAACTTAAAACAAGCCAGAAAAATAGGTTAAAAATAATTGGATGTACCAAGACAAGTTAAATATTTCCAAAAAATCTGCAGGAAGCAAACAAGTTACTACCTTAAGGAGAAATAAAAGTTTAACACATAAAGGGCTTTTTTATCATATGAAAAATAGGATAACTTCAACAGAAAAGTTAACAAAGAACAAAAAAGCTGGAGATTAAAGAAATGACAATGACCAATAATTGTTGCATACATAGTCTAACCTCACTTATAATGAAGAAATGCAAACGGATGACTACTTTTTAATTTGAAAAAAATTGAGAGGATATAATACCCATTCCCATTGTTGGCAGGCATGTCGGCAAACAGGCTTTCTCCCACTTTGTAGGGAAACCTGAGGGTACACACTAAAACCCTCAAATGGAGCCCTTCTTTTGATATAGCAATTCATTTCTAAGAATTTGTCCAAGTGAAAGTCAACATTTCTTAGCTACACATATAAGTACGTATAATTGTTAATTATACACATAAGTATGTATAGTTATTGTTTGTCATTACACAGCACTGGAGATAACACGAATGTCAAGACACGAAGGGTCTGTTAAATTCTCACGACACATCCATCCAGTGGCATATTAGCCATAAAAATAAAATGTTGACAAGGAACATCAATAAAATTGTGTAGTCAAGTGTAAATAAAAGCATGTCTCAAACACCATATGTATTGTATGATCTTTTGGCTAATAAACGTATACAAATCTATAAGGTTATGTACACACGATGTGTTTCTCTGGTGGTAAAGAATATGCCTGCAATGCAGGAGACCCAGGTTTGATCCCTGGATCAGGAAGATCCCCTGGAGTAGGAAATACAACCCACTCCAGTATTCTTGCCTGGAGAATCCCATGGACGGAGGAGCCTGGCGGTCCGTGGGGTCACAAAGAGTCGGACACAGCTGAGCAACCAACACACATGGTATATATTCATGACAGAATTACGAGGCTTCCAAGGTTGTTTATTTTTGCTGATCTACATTTTCTTGTTTTGTTACACTGAATAGGTACTGTGCCAAAACATTCAAAGTAAATGAAAATTATGTGTAAGAGAAAGTCATTGTCTCAAACATATATGTTTCATTTCACAGTTACTACTTCTCTGACCTCAGAGATCACTTTGATTCCTCCTCCTCCTTCCATCTCTTTCAATATTGACATGAAAAACATGTTGTTTGGATTTTACTCCTTAAAAACCCTCCAAGTTTCACCTATCTCTCCATCTGCATTTCTCTTATCTTAGATCTCAACTCATCACCTCTCTTTCAGATTTTCACAAAATCATTTCACTGGTCCCTCAGTCTTCACCTCTACTCTTTAACCCATCTTAGATGTTGCTGCCTGAACATTTTTCTGAAATAAAATTTGAGCAAATCACTTTCTACCAAAAACTGCACCAACAGGATGAAGTCTTCTCTCCTTAAAGTGAAAGGAAAGTGAAGTCGCCCAGTCGTGTCCGACTCTTTGCGACCCCATGGACTGTGTAGCCTACCAAGCTCCTCTGTCCATGGGATTTTCCAGGCAATAGTGCTGGATGGATTGCCATTTCCTTCTCCAGCGGATCTTCCCGATCCAGGGATGGAACCCAGGTCTCCCGCATTGTAGACAGACGCTTTACCATCTGAGCCACCAGGGAAGTCCATCTTCTCTCTTTACTTAGATCTTTAAAGACATCTTTGATCCACCTGTAACCTTCCTGTGAGTCTACTACAATGAATGCGTGAATTCCATATCCTGATCAGAGGCTGCTTCAGAATTGAGCAGAGACTAGTTGTTTGTTTGTTTATTTATTTTAAAGTCTTTATTGGACTTGTTACAATACTGTTTTTGTCTGATGTTTCATTTTTTTGGCCATGAGGCAAGTGAGCTCCCAGACCAGGGATTGAACCCACACCCCCTGCGTTGGAAGGCCAAGTCCTAATCACTGGACCACCAGGGAAGTCTCAAGCAGAGACTAGTTTGCACCACACCTCCCCCACCTCAGTTTACTGGACTTGGCAGTTGGACCAATTTACTTAATTTTTCTGAGATTTAGTTTCTTCGTGTGCAATTCCCTTATAAATTTGTTGCTAGGGTTAATTGAAATAATGTAAGTAAAGAAACATGCCAGACATGTAGTTGGCATTCAGTAAATGTGATAATAATGCCCCCAACTTTTAATCTTCTTAACCATGAAAGCGCTAATTATACTTCTTTTATAGGCTTGTTGTGCCCAGTAAATGCTCCGGTGCTTGGTAAATATTATCTCCCTCTCTTCCCTCTCCTATCTTCCACTTAGCTTCTGCCTTGGCATATGCTGTCCTTTCTCTGAGTGAACCTCCTGCACCCTCAATGACTCGTTCTTCAAAGCATCCCCAACTTTTTGAGATGGGTTTTGTCAGCTTCATTTCTGTGCCCCGGAAAATGTTACTCTCACCTCTCCTGGCACCTATCACACTGTATGTAACATACACACTTGTCTCTGTCCCTCCATGGGGAACACACTCTTGTAAGTTTAGGGAGTCTTCTGGTCATCTGACTCAGCCTTTGCTCATCCCATTGCCCGAGCCAGCAGTCACTCAGCAAAGGAGGACAGAAGGTGGAGGACGGGTTAGTGTGAAGGAAGGACCAAAGTCAGAGGGACTAACCAGGGCAATGTGAAAGGACATTAGACTCTGAGTCAAGACAACTGAGTTGCTATCTTGGCTGCTCCACTAACAAGCTATGGGGTCACTGCCAAGGGTTTTTTGTTTTTTTTTTCTTTTCCTACAAAATACAGAAGTTACATTTAACGATGGCTGTGACCTTTCTGATGCTATTACTGAATGATTCTATAAATAGACTAATACTAAAAAGCAAGTTAAAGAAACTTGTCACATAAGCCGTCAGATTTTATCTACAGATTTTATAATTTATTTGAAAATGGTATTACACAAAAAGGACTTAATCTTACACTGTTACTCCCCAAAACCTTTTAAGTAATAAAGAGTTTACAACATTGGAGAACAGTGTTTTGGATAAAAATATCCAAAAGTACATTTGGAAGTGTATTGTGAAATTCATAATGATAATCGAAAACAGACTTAAGGAGAACTATTTAAAGGCATTGCACAATTCTAGTGGGAGAGGTGTAATCAATTTGATTTCCAAGGGAGAAAATTCCTCATCTAAAACCAAGCAAAAGTTGAAAAGATGAAATTAACTGTGGTTTGAAAAAGTCCTACAAGTGATAGTAAAGACCAGGATACAGTTTTTTCTTTATTGTATGAAATGACTCCCTTCCTGGAAATGTACCAAGCATTTTTTTAAATTGTTCTTTTTGTTGTCAAAATAAAATTTCTCCTTTCAGAAACATCTTAGCAGTTATCAGCTACAATTACTGGAAGGGTGTTTCTTGAAGATATCACATGCTAAGATTAGATTTTCCTTCTGCCAACACAATTTTTTGACTGAAGTAAATGAAAATATCAACCAGTTTGCAATTCATAAAATCTAAAGAAGTCTCCATTCTTTAATTATCAATTCTTTCGATGACTACTTCAGTTAATAATATTTATTATACAGTAACTTACACTTTATAAAATTCCTTCTCATTAATAACCTAAGATTAATTTTAAAACTCTCCATAAATATTAAGAGCCTCTGTTCTTTGCACAATTCACCTTTAAAGCTTAATGAATTTCTTTAAAGAATATAGTTTCAGGGCAGTTGCATCAGCTCCCTTCAAACTGTGAAGTACACAACTCCAAGAGCATCCATTCATGAAGATGAAAATATACCCGGGAATTGTGGAAATCAAAAGTTTTCATTTTGGCTATATCTAGGTAGGGGGCCCCTGGAAGAAAGTTCTTTATTATTACAATATTATGCTTCTTCTCAACTTTATGGATTCATTCTGAATAAGCAATAATTCCTATAAATAGTGTGCTAGGGTTCTGAACACAGGGACCCACTGCACGAGAAAAGAACCAGCTTCCCCAGGCTAAGTCAATCCTTGTCACAAGTACTAGACAAGGACCTAGGCATACATACGAGGGACTTTCTTATTAAACAGTCAAGATCCTTTCCATTTTCATCAAGGATTAGACGAGGAGACTATTGACTGCCCTGGATTCTGCACATCTGAATCTGTGTATAATGAATTAGCATCCTGCCAGCCTCTCTGTGATTGGTTAACTCATTTGGCTGGAACACAGGTTATTTGGACAAAATTATGGGCAACTGCGTGGTGCCATAGCAGCAAATGGCACCCTAGCTGCAGGATGCCATGCTGCAAATGTAAACACCTGCTCTGACTAGAAAGGAGATTAGTGATGGATTAGGACAAGTCTATACAAAAACAAAAAAGCAAAACGTTCAAAGGCTGTGTGCAAAAGAAGACAGTGAAATAAGAGTCACGTTACGAATATATGTGTGCACACATACATACACATATAGACATAATATATACATATCACATATAAACACATATATCACACACAAATATAACCTGGATGAGTACATAACACTTATGCAAAGTATTTTTAGTTGAAAACTCTGTATTCTTAATTGTTTTAAGGTATGAACTGTCTGGGTGAGAAATGTGACATCATTTTGAGTTTTATAACAAAAACTCTGTGTATAATCACTTTGATGAAAGGTCTCTGGAGATCTTAGAATTATCTTTAATTTTATTTGTTCATCCTAAAATAGTTAATAACTCAGACTTGTATAAAGAAGAAAATAAAATTTACCATAAGCTATACTACTCTGGTTTAAAGTGAAAGTGAAGTCGCTCAGTCGTGTCCGACTCTTTGCGACCCCATGGACTATAACCTATCAGGCTCCTGTATCCATGGGATGTTCCAGGCAAGAGTGCTGGAGTGGATTTCCATTTCCTTCTCCAGGGGATCTTCCCGACCCAGGAATCGAACCTGGGTCTCCCGCATTGCAGCAGATGCTTTACCGTCTGAGCCACCAGGGAAGCTGAACTCTGGTTTCACTATGCTTTAAATGTTTAATATTTAGTTGGATTCCAAGTGTTTTACAATTTACAAGTGTTTTTACAATTAAAAACAACTTTCCTACCCACCTTGTTTCTTTACATTTTTCATCCACTATATTTTTTTCTTAGAAAAATAATACTAACTTTTCATTAGCCTGTTGCTGTTTAGGCACTAAGTCATGTCCAACTCTTTGCGACCCCAAGGACCATAGCCCTCTAGGCTCCTCTGTCCATGGGATTTTCTAGGCAAGAATACTGGAGTAGGTTTCCTTCTCCAGGGGATCCTCCTGATCCAGGGACTGAACCCAAGTCTCCTGCATTGCAGGTGGATTCTTGACCATTGAGCCACCTGTGATATCGGTCCTGAGAAACAAGTCAACTGGTCTAGTGTTCAACATAATGCTACCAAAAAACCTGAAAGCCTTAGCATTTATGTCTCAGACTACAACAAAGGGATAATTCTCTTTAAGCTAAATTTCATGATTATCTAGAAAATCACTGATCTTCAGACAGTAAATTCATACTATACTACTAAGTATTTCATTAGCCTACTGTGCATGGGGTCGCAAAGCATCACACACGACTGAGCAACTAAGCCCAGCAGCAGTACTGTCAAATTACTGCATATTCCCATCAACAAGAATAAAAATACATATTTTATTGTAGTCTCATTACCACTGGGTATTAACAGTTTTTTAAATTACCAATTAATCATTATTTAAATGTGAAGTCCCAGACTTCCCTGGTGGTCCAGCGATTAAGAATCCACCTGCCAATGCAGGGCACCCAGATTTGGTCCAAGAAGGGCAGCTAAGGGCACCATGCCGCAGGGCAACTAAACCCATGTGCCACAACTACTGAAGCCCGTGTGCCCTAGAGCCTGTGCTCTGCAACAAGAGAAGACACTGCACTGAAAAGCCTGTGCACCACAGCTAGAGAAAGCCCACAAACAGCAACAGAGACCCGGCACAGTCAAAAATAAACAAATACATACAATTTTTTAAAGTTTAAAAAAATGTGAAGTCCCAAGAATTTTAATGCAACAGACTTTCAACTTAAATTTAGGGCAAATCTCTCTCTGAGATTCAGACATGTGTAGGCCCAACAGAAGTCTGTTTGCTTACAAAAGTTGAGAACCTTCTGGGTGAAAACTTTATCTGTGGTAAGGGTAATATTTAAAATGTTACCAAGATGGCGTGATCGTTGATCAACAAGAGCATACATAAGCTGTAGCATTAAGCAGAGTTCTGGCACGCCCACTAATCTGCTGGGCTTCCCAAGTGGCACTAGCCGTAAAGAACCTGCCTGCCAATTCAGGAGACATAAGAGACGCATGTTTGATCCCCAGCTTGGGAAGATCCCCTGGAGGAGGGGATGGCAACCCACTCCAGTATCCTTGCCTGGAGAATCCCATGGACAGAGGAGTCTGGTGGGCTACAGTCCACAAGGTCGCAAAGAATTGGACACGACTGAAGAGACTTAGAGTGCGCGCACACACACACTAATCTGTAGATGAGACCTCTCTAGGTGCTGGATTGTGGGACAGATCAATGAGCCTAGAGAAAGGGGTCAGATCAGTAAAAGGGCATTTAGGGACTTGGGGGCAACACTATTTTTACCAACAAGCATGTATGTACTTCAACATTTTGACAACTTTTATAACTGTACTCATGCACATGTTATGAATTAGCTTGTCCTAAGGAACAAGATAAATGATACACAGTTGGACCTAGTAACACTTGTCTTAGTAGTCAGAAAGGAAGAAGATTCTGAGTATAGTTTGGTGTTGTCAGACTTATTTCCCTTTGGGTCAAATAAAGAGTGATGAGGATGAGTAAAGTCACAGGCCATAGTCGCCTTTCATGTTTTCCTTCCTCATCTCCTCTACCTCCTCGATTCAGTAGGACTTTGGGGGTTTGGAAGTACAGATAAATATCAGTTGCTATGCCCACTGCTGCTGTGATAATTTTGGACCTTATTATTTTATGACTTGATTTAGCTGCAACCTCTATAAACACATTTCTTGTTCTACAATATACAGAGTCAGTGATTTCTGTCACAGATACCAAATTAATATTCTTATAACATGCCTCTCAAAATGCCATATTCCTGCTCAAAAATCTTCAAGAGCCATCGTTGCCAGTTGACGAAAGGCCATCTCTATAGCCTGGAGTTCAAGTCCCAGTACAATTTAGTGCCTCCTTACCGTTCTTGACCTAAATCCCACTTGTTCTATTGATTTAACCTACTTTCCCATCCATACAAGCTAACTTCAATCCCCATCACAAATACTTTTCATTGTCCACAAAAGTATCCCCTTTCTAACTGTGCTAATCCTATTTTTCAAACCCAGTTCATCTTCACAACTAAAAGTAAATATTTTTTGAACAGCCATAGCATTTTACATATCACATATGTGTATTTTGTACATCACATTTTATTTTTATTCCATCTCAACTGCTTAGAACTGGATTAAATGTAACTCTTGGTTCATGGCACACATTCTGACTTCTTTGTAATAATTACAGCCCTACTTTATATGAAGTTCCTTTAAGGGAAGTACTATGCAATAATCAAACCTTCTGAAATACCCAAAAGATATTCAATAAATAGTTAAATGAGTCAATGGACAGATTTAAAAGATTTCCTTCTGTAGTTTCCACAAAACCTGATTCAGAATGACCCGTTCTGCCTGGCATTCTTTCTGATGATCTGCGTGGTCTAATCTACTGCACCTTGAAATACTCCAATCATTTAGTCACTGTTTCCCTTTCAGATTCCCATATTCAAATGTTTGGATTATTTTCTGAATTTTAATCAGCGTGTAAAGAAAATTGCAAGTATTTTACTTTGGCAACTACAATGCTTTCAACATGTTAAATTTCACCATGACACCACCTTTCTCCCTTTCCATTCCTTAAAGGAGGGTGTGGTGCAAAAGCCACAAGGGAGAATCCCTGGATGAGAATTCTGCTAATTACTACTGGCTATGACACTGTCTGACCTTCTCTGTGTTATGTAACCAATTGGAGAACTGTTTTTTTCTACCACGACACATGGGTGATCAAGTTTACAGCCAAGTAATTGTAAAACTAAAATGTTATGAGCCTCTCTAGGGGTGAAAAGGATATGACAGGTGATGGGATTCCTAGGATAGAAGAGTGAGATAGAGCTTTGCCTGAAGTCTTCAACAGATGATTATAAAGGGCCAAAGTACCATGTTATATAATAAAACATGAGGGAGATGTTATCCAGACTTGAAGCAGGAGTGGGTGGTCAGGTAAGCTTTGTTGGTCAAAAAGATTTCAGAAGTGAGACCAGAACCATGAATAAAAGTGAGGGGATATAGAAACAGGGTGATGGCATTTCAGACAGAGGGATCAACATGTGCAGACTCAAAGGCAAGGGAGGACAAGCTTGAAAACATTCAGAGTTCTCTCTAGCTGGAAGAAAGAGGGGGTGAGGTTAGAAAGGTCAGTGCAAGAACCACTGGGCTGAATAGGTCACTTTCAAAAGCTAGGAAATTATTCTTAAAACAATGAGGAAAATGACAATAAGTTAGGACGTTTGAAAAGATCACCTTGGATGTCTTTTGGAGAATGATTTTGAAAGGCAATAACATTCATCCTCAAACATGGAAAGACTTACTCACCCCCACATATGCCTATACATAAGGATGATTTAAGAACTTAATTATAGTTAACTTTTTTTTTTTTTTGCTTAACTGCTTTACTGTTTTTCTCCATGACTCCCATTTTCCTTTTGGCTATTTTTGGTTTTCTAGAAATAGAAGTTATCACTGGGCATATACTATGAGGAAAACTGACATCACCCATTCTAAAGACATAACATGTAAAGAACAATATCACTGGATTGATATAGCCATCATGGAAAAAAGTGTCAACAGAAAAGAAAGAAATGATGCACATGAAAAGCAGAGGCATCTGTTTCTGGGAGAATGGAGTAGATGTATTTTTCCTTAGTCCTTCTGCTAAAGTACAGCTAAAACCTGTAGATGTTATATATAAAATAAACACGAAATGACACTGATAAGGCAGACCCCCCAAGGACCTCAAGATTCAAAGAACAACATGCTGGTAAGTTCCCTGGGCTTTCTTTTCCCTCACATATCCCCGACTTAGAGCTGAAGAAGCTGGAAACCTCAAAACACCAACAGGGGTGGATATAAAAGCCCCCAAACAACAAAACACACTTCTATCAGCCAAAGGATGAAGAAAGGGGCAGGCTAGCAAAATAGATCACTTCTGGACAATAATCAATCAACCCTATTCTAGCCAAACACTGCAGAAAAACCTGTGGCCCAAGCCGAACCTTACCAGGCAGAAGCCAAGTAGACAGCCTAATTTCCATTCCTGCAAAGATCTAGAAAGGCACCCACACGTCTGCCAGGGTTGGTATGAGAGAAGGCCAAGCAGAGAGATGGGTCTTTCATATCAATGGAGACCAAAGGGGTGAGGATGGTGTCTCACTTCCATACTCACCCAGAAGTAACAAAGATTCCTCCCCTGCTCCACTGGAGTGGGTCTCAAGAGTAGGCTCAGTGGTATATGAGAACTTGCACTACACCCAACAGTGAAGAGGCTCCCTCCTTGCAGTGTCAATGGAGGCCACATGGAGAGCAATCAGCAGGCATCCAGACCCCTTCCATCCCAGGGGAACCAGTGTAGGCTAGCAAAGAGCATGGACTTCCATCCACATCCAGCAGTAATGAGGATCCCCTCACACACATATGTGTCAGTGTCAGTCAACAGGGCAAATGAGGAACCTGGGTTTCTATATTCACCTGGATGTGCTCCTCTCTCTTCCCCTGCTGGAGGAATGTTTATAAACACTCATGAAATGACAAAATCAAAGACTCAAGAGAACAGACTCGTGGTTTCAAGAGGTTAAAGTAGGGCAATCAGGGGTAGGAGGGAAGTGTTTGTGGATCTAAAAGGACATGTTATGGATTCTCATGGTGGTGACGCTGTTCTATAGCTTGACTCTATTAATGTCAATATCCTGGTTGTGATATTAAACTATAGCTTTGCAAGATGATATCATTGGGAAAAATTAGGAAAATGGTAATAGGGGATTTCTCTGTATTAGTTCTTAAAGCTGCACATGACAATAATATCTCAAACGTGTAATAAAAATTTAAAAAGTGAAAGGCAGAGAAGCAAAAATTTCAGGGTGCATCCAGAAATACCCAAGACACAGAAACTTTACCTCGGAGCCTGCAGTATCTGAGTCACTAAAGAGGTATGACTGATTGCAGGCCAGGGATATTGCTTTATATATGGAACAGAATATGACGAAGAGTATGCATGCCTATTGGAATGACTGGAGAGAGGTATTCCTCCTATAGAAAGTTACTATTTGACCTCTTATGCATCTATCAGTTTCTATAAAATTTTACAGTTGCCCATGAGGGTCACACATTTCTCTCTGAAATTATTCTTAGGAAACGCATTTTGTTTTCTTATTACTATAAATTCGATTTCATGACATTTTTAAAATTTAATGTTTCACTGATATGAGGTCTTTATCTTGCCACCTTACAAGTCTATTGTATTAATTCTAGTGGTTTTCCATGGATTTCTTCGGATTTTCTAGGTTAGCAATAACATCATATGCAAATAGTAAAACAGCTCTTTTTTGTTTTAAATATTGATGGTGAAAAGGAGTAACCATGCCTTATTAACCTTTATGGTTATGCCTTTACATATTTCACATTTCACATATAATGTGTATTTGATTACTTTTTTCTCATAACTTATTCTATAGTTCATGATTTATTTTCCTACAACTGCTTCCATATTTTGACAAAATCTATAAATGTCAAGGTTTTATGAAAAATTTCCTAAACATGAACATATGCTTCCTTGGTGGCTCAGTTGGTAAAGACCCTGCCAGCAATGCAGGAGACCTGAGTATGATCTTTGGATTGGGAAGATCCCCTAGAGAAGGAAATGGCAATCCACTCCAGTATCCTTGCCTGGGAAATCCCATGGACACAGAAGCCTGGAGGGCTACAGTCCACAGGGTCACAAAAAGTCACGTACAACTTAGGGATTCAACCGCCACCAACATATGTTACATATAGCAAACATGGTTTGCTTTGTATTTGTTAACTACTGCTTAAATGGTAAAACTCCACAATATCCTGGAATGTTCTCTTGACTGTGCTATGAATTAAGACACTCCCCAAACTATGAATCATCAATACATGCAAATAGCTTTACACATACAAACAGACATACATATACACAATACCATGGTTTTAGAACTAAATTTGTAAAATAATCTCAGTGTAACTAGATAACATGAAAGGCATAAATGTGTGATTAGCCACTTCCTACTGTTGCACTTGAGCTTCCAGATGGCTGACTTTGATTCTTAGCCAGTGCTTCTAAGGGTCAGTAGACTTGTTCACCTTCATTTCTCTAAAAAAGGAATGGAAAATTCCCAGGAAATTGGGAACCAAGCAGAGTTTCCATATGCTGTGTTCTAGTATCTAAACATGCAATTTACTTTATTTACTCATTCATTCATTTACTCAAAATTTATTAATGCTGACACCAAGTTCACAGCCATGTAGCAGAGGCGATAAAGTGGGGGACAGAGAGAGAAAGACATAGATATAATCCTCCCCTAAAGGGATTCAGAGAATATCAAAGGAAAAAAACATACCAAAAATGGTGATACTGTGTGGTAAGTGTTAACAGAAGAAAGATATTTATGAGAAGCAAAAAAATCTAGATCAAAGTGTGCCAGGACAACAAGAAATGAAAGGGAAAGTTTCATAAGAAACGTGAGTTTGTTATGAATCGTGAAGGACTGGTAAAACTGAACAGATAGACAAGATGTGGACTATTCTAAGCAAAGGAGGATAAATTTGGCACCATGAAAGGGCTTTAAGCCTAGGAAGGCTGGAGCATAAGATACTGTAATGTTCATACCCAAGAGATTATTTAAGCCTGGTAAAATCACATGGCTTTCATCTTTTTTATCAAACTTTCAAAAGAGATAAAATGTTTTCTCAGTCTTTCATGAAACCATTAATTCACTTTGTCAATACAGAGCAGGTGTCGCAACCTCAGTAGAGGGTGACATTTGGAACCTGTCACAGCTGTTTGGTGTACTGTACGCTATTTAGCATTGTCCCTGGCTGCTAGTCAGTAGGCAACAGTAGTTCTTCCAACTGTGACAATTAACGATGTCTTCAGACAAAGCCAACTGTCCCCAAAGAGCAAAACCTCTCTCTGTTCAGAACCACCACTGGTAAAGCATCATGATTTAAATTAATCAAGGACTTACTATATGCCAAGCACTGTAATATGCTTTTTACACATACTATCTCATTGAATTTTTGTAACAATCCTACTTTATTAACCCCACTTCATAGACTAAGAAACTAAGGTTCACAGAGGTCAAAAAACTTGCCCAGAAAAACTCAGTGAGGAAGTAACAGAACTAGGATTCATCACTAGCATTCATGCCACTAACTGCAATCTGTAACAATTTATTATAGATTTATGGATTTACAAGGTTGTGTAAGGGTTTCTCAAGTGGCACTAATGGTAAAGAACCTGCCTGCCAATGCAGAAGACATGAGAGACACAGGTTCAATCCTGCATCAGGAAGATCCCCTGGAGGAGGGCATGGCAACCCACTCCAGTATTCTTGCCTGGAGAATCTCATGGACAGAGGAGCCCGGTAGGCTACAGTCCAGAGGGTCTCAAAGAGTCAGACATGACTGAAGTGACCTAGCATACATGCACACATAAGGACTCAATCACATATCTCGGTATTGCCAGCATACAGCAAGCTCATTGGGTCCATTATTTCTCTGAGCCTGACTTTTGTCTAGCTTCAGTTTAGTCACTCAGTCGTGTCTGACTCTTTGTGACCCCATGGACTGCAGCACGCCAGGTCTCCCTGTCCATCACCAATTCCCAGAGTTCACTCAAACTCATGTCCATCGAGTCGGTGATGCCATCCAACCATCTCATCCTCTGTCATCAACTTCTCCTCCCACCTTCAATCTTTCCCAGCATCAGGGTCTTTTCCAATGAGTCAGTTCTTCACATCAGGTGGCCAAAGTATTGCAGTTTCAGCTTCAGCATCAGTCCTTTTGTCTAGATTGGTCTATCATTTTCAAACTGCTAACTGTGGCTACCATCCAAACATGGCTCATCATCTCATATTTAGTGAGCACCAACTCCATGCAGAGCCCAGGGAACCAAACACAGGAGATGCTAAGCTACAACTGAGAAGCAACGGTTTATGTTAAATGTAGCCTGGAAGGAGCAGCAAAATATTTCTGAATCATTTCTTTGACAGATAAGGACAGTGCAATGAGTGCTATGGAATGACTGTTGGCAATAAAATGGAGCAGAGATCGCTGGATTCTGGGCTCCCAGAGAGTTGGGTCTGCACGCTAACATCTTCAGAAATGAATCACATTAGGAAAATTTAACATTCTTTCGCATCGTCTCCTGTTCTGCAAACGAGGAACATAAGCAGGCGAAGACTGTGCAAGAGTCTTTCCCTGTGGGTATGGCATGAATTCTCTTAGCCAATTTCCAGGACTTCAGCATCCGTATGTACTCTTACCTAAACTGATGTGCCAGAGAAAGCATCTATTGCACCTTGTCACAATTGCCCTTCGTTCCCTTTTCAAAAGCAACATGTACTTTTCACCTCTTCTAAATCTTTTTTATATTGCCCCAAGGCAATAAATCCCCACCACAATTCAACATCTTGTATCTGGAGACCCTTCAGATTAAGGCACAATAAGCAGGTCCTCTAGGAAACATTTTTTTACTTCGTCTTTTTTTTTAAAAAGCATTTATTTATTTGGCTGCACTGCGTTTTAGTTGCCATGTGGGGATCTTCGATCTTCCTGGAAGCATCTGGAATCTTCAGTTGCAGCATGTAACCTCTTAGTTGAGGCATGTGGGATCTAGTTCCCTGACCAGTGATCAAACCCGGACCCTCTGCATTGGGCGCGTGGAGTCATAGCCATTGGATCACAGCACAAGTCGTAAAGAAACTTTTCTAGTCTTTCACATATTTCAGTTAAGTATCTTTCAGTAACATTTCCTGACACCGGAAATGGGGCATTTTGGTCCATTCCTGGGATTTTCGAATTCATGTATGTTGCAGGGCGGGGAAGTGGAGTAAAAGCGCTGTTCATTCGTCATTTTTCCTTTTCAAACCCCTGCTACTGTCAAAGCGTATGTCACTTTTTAAGAAAAATCCCACAAGGGCAAAACAAAGGGGAAAATAACCTGAAATAATGAAGGTGGCGGCAGCTTATTTCATCCAGCTGACAAATTCAGGGCAGTATCTCTGCCTCGTTTGTCAATCATAGAATTCTAAAGTAATATGACTGCCGGTGGAATGTTCATTAGCTTATTTAGCCTTTTTTCTCAGAAAGGAAATCTGATTCGGAGGATAGGTTTGACTGTTAGAAATATTTTAACAAATAGATATGGTAGATATTTGTTCAGAAATTAAACCAGCTAAATCTATGGCTCCAAGATTTGGATAAGAATATATTAATGCACATTTTAGGGTAAAATTACTTTATCAAAAACTATTCAACGGCAAAAAGTTTATTAAACTTTGTACTATTTTGTTTTTCCCAAAATTGATTACGTTAAGCAAAAATGGTTCCAAATGAAATAGTGACAGACAGTCTTTTAATAAGTCCTGGTAAACTTCAGTCTTTGGGGGCTTCCCAGAAATTCGAGGAAGTGAATGACTGGAATGATGGGCTAAAAACTCCTTTTGCTGGTGAAAAGTTTTCCAATTTCTTAGTTGCAATAGAATTGAAAAAGGACCTAAGGGAATTGTCAGCTGAGAGATCATTTAGAATCACTTTTTGATAAAAGATAACTCATTTATTTTTGGCATGCCACTCAGGAGGAATTCCTAGAACTAAGTGACATCAATTTAGCCCAACTTTTTCAAGTCCCATCTACATTTCTGTATGAAGGTTTTCAGCACTGAAAGCTACAAAAATGAAAAACACTGAAATGAATGCTGTAAGGTCTCTTATTCTAACAGTGAATGACAAATCCATGGATCCATGAATTAATGAACAAGCCATCTTATTAACAGGTGAATCTCCAACAGTATCTTATTTTTATATGTAATAAGTATCAAAATGTATAATAATGTTTGACACATTATATACAAATAACAATTGAAAAAATAACAATCTGTTAGCCATTTTGGTCACAGAACATGTGAAAATTTCAATTGATATCAACAATTTTTGTAGCAGAAAAGTAGACGTCTGTGATCAACAAAAGGCTTTAGGACATAAAAATACTTTCATTAGAACAGAATTATGTGGTGGAGGTGGAGTAAGAAGATCTAAGAAAACATGGAAAGTTTCTGCACTTAAAAAAAAAAAAAAAAGGTGCTTGCAGACCAATAAATTTTTGGTTACCAAAGAGGGAAGGGTGGGAGAGGGATAAACTGGGGTTTCGATTAACATATGCACACTACTATTAATATATATAAAACCAACAACAACCTACTGTATAGCACAGGGAACTATACTCAGTATTTTCCTCTTTCTTCGGCTGCACTGTTAGGCATGTGGGTCTTAGTTCCCTGACCAGGGTTCAAACCCTTGTGCCCTGTAGAGGAAGCACAGAGTCTTAACCACTGGACTACCAGGAAAGGCCCTACACTCACTATTTTGTAATAACTTAGAAGGGAAAAGCGGGTTTCCCATGTAGCTCAGCTGGTAAAGAATCCGCATGCAATGCAGGAGACCCTGGTTCGATCCCAGGGTCAGGAAGATCCCCTGGAGAAGGGATAGGCTACACTCCAGTATTCTGGCCTGGAGAATTCCCTGGACTGTATAGTCCATAGGATTGCAAAGAGTTGGACAGGACTGAGCGACTTTCACTTTCATAAGGGAAAAGAATATGAAAAAGAATACGTATATGCATAACTGAATCACTTTTCTGTACACCTAACACAACACGTACATGCATAACTGAATCACTTTTCTGTACACCTAACACAACACTCAACTTCAATAAAAAAATTTAAGTGCTTCTTCATAAATGGATACTACTAGAAAGAATCAAATTTGCTCTAGTATTTAGACTTTGGTGGGAATGTTTAACAGTAATACAACAGTTTTATTTTGTTTTAAATTTTTATTGGAGTATAATTGCACAATGGTTTTTAAACATCAATACAGTACTATGGAAATGCCATCTTTAAAAACCCTGTTGAAAAGTGTGGATGGCCTCTTAAAAAGCAATGAGGGGCACATGCATTTTCAATCTTTCTTCAGTGTTTATATGAGCAAAAATATTTGAAGATTACTTATTTATCAGGTGTTAATTGTTTTCCCTCTGTCTCCCTTTCACCGCTATAGGAAAGTTACTTATAGTGTGACTGGGGGAAAGAAGAAGGAAGCAAGGAATATTTTACAGTGAGAAGCAGGAATTGTTCATAATCTTTTTTTGACAATTTCAGAACATTGGGTATATTTTTATGCATATTTCTAAAGAAAACGACATACTGACTTTGGGAGGTCTCCGCTCAAGACGGCGATGGAGGAGGATCCCCGGGTCATCTCCTCCCACAACACACACAGAATCTGCAGCTATAATACATATGGGACAATTTCCTCTGAAAAAACCTAAAGGCCATCTAAGCAACTACAACACATTGGCCAAGGCTTCCCAGGTGGCACAGTGGTAAAGAATCTGCCTGCCAATGCGGGTGTCATCCCTGATTTGTGAAGATTCCCCAGAGAAAGAAGGTCCGTCCAGTCAAGGTTATGTATGGTTTTTCCAGTAGCCATGTATGGATGTGAGAGTTTGACTATAAAGAAAGCTGAGCGCAGAAGAATTGATGCTTTTGAACTGTGGTGTTGGAGAAGACTCTTGAGAGTCCCTTGGACTGCAAGGAGATCCAACCAGTCCATCCTAAAGGAGATCAGTCCTGAGTGATAATTGGAAGGACTGATGTTGAAGCTGAAACTCCAATACTTTGGCCACCTGATGCAAAGAGCTGACTCATTTGAAAAAGCTGTGATGCTGGGAAAGATTGAAGGCAGGAGGAGAAGGGGACAACAGAGGATGAGACGGTTGGATGGCGTTACCGACTCAATGGACAAGAGTTTGGGTAAACTCCGGGAGTTGGTGATGGACAGGGAGGCCTAGCGTGCTGCAGTCCATGGGGTCGCAAAGAGTCGGACACCACTGAGCATGCGCACACACACACACACACATTGAGCCAAGGAGACAAAGCCCCCATAGAAGCAGGCAGGAGGAGCTGGGACAAAACCTCATCATAAACCCCATCCCAGCATGGCCACCCACAAATCAGAGAGAACTCAAAACCTGGAGCTGCTCCCTGAGGAGGGAGGAGTTGAACCCCACAGTGGGCTCCCAACTTGTAACACTTGCATCTGAGAGACAATACCCCGAAACATATAGCTTTGAAATCCAACAGGGCTCAAGTCCAAGAAACCCACAGACTGTAAGGAACTGAGAAATGCCTCTTAATGGGGTCTTTCATGACTCACCTGACACGGGGCTCAACGCAGAGACAGAGGGTCCGGAGGCATCCAGATTTGATACGACTCAAGTTCATTTGCTCATCTTAAAGCATCTGAGTTTAGACCCACACAGAGGCCTGCTGGCTGGCGGACACCATCTTTTACCCTCATTCTCTTCCTCACGCTGGTTAGTGGATACCATCTTTTTTCTTATTTCCTTCTTTCTCCCAACAGGCACCATCTATATTCTCTCCCTCTGCTATGCTCTAGAGCCACAGTACCTCCAAAAGGGGAGCTTTCAAACATGGCCAGTGCCCCAGTTTTTGTGGCTGCTCAGTAGCAGCTACCCCTAGATTGCTCGGCTCTGGAAGTGGGTGGGACTTATGCTTGTAGGTCCCAAAGGAGAAAGAGCAACCAATGGAGAAAAAGTTCTTAAACCGCTTCCGCCCTCAAGAGACAGGAAGAGGCTTTAGCTCCCTGGAGCACAGACTTTCTCTGTTAATTAAGCTTTCTAGCTGCAGCCCAAAGGGCAGGTTTCTAATTAAATCCACGTGTAAATGCTATTTACAATCCTTTCCAGAGCTCTCCAAGGGGATGTGCTAACTTCATGCTCTCCTTGGACAAACCAAAATGCCAGAATCTCCCAGAGGGAGGCTTCACACGCGTCTGGTGGCCGGGTTTTGAGGCTGCCTCCCAGGAGATGCTGCTGGATTGCAAGGCTCTGGAGATGGTGGTGGGGATGGGGGTTAACTGCTTTGGAGTCCTCTGGGCCTTATAACAATGGGAGAGACTGTTCTGGCAGGCTAGCACCCCCAGAGCACTGCACAGACTATAGACTGAAACATTGCCCTGACTTTCTATGAAAGAGGCCTATTTGCTTCTTCTGGAGCCTGAGGGGTAGCCTCAGGTTTGCCAAGCACAAGGAGACCTAGAGAGGTGCTCTCAGGGAACCCAGGCAGTTGGATGCCATCTTTATTTGCTCTCTCCTCTCGCCACACCTTGCTGATGGCCTCCTGGAGAGGAGTTTAGAAACTCATCTGGAGCCCCAATTTTTGTGACTACCATTCTGGGGACACCTCCAGATGGCCTGGCTCTGGCAGCCAGTGAGTCTTCCACTTGTAGACTGTATGTATTTGCATACTTTAAAAGCTGCTGCCTGAAGGTATGAATTCCAAACAGCCTGAATCTAGGTGCTGACTGAGATCCCTCCCCATTGGAACACCTGCAGGTTTTGCACACCCTCAACTAATGGGAGCCATTAAAAATAAAAATGCTGCTGCTAAGTCACTTCAGTCGTGTCCGACTCTGTGCGACCCCATAGACGGCAGCCCACCAGGTTCCCCGTCCCTGGGATTCTCCAGGCAAGAATACTGGAGTGGGTTGCCATTTCCCTCTCCAATGCATGAAAGTCAAAAGTGAAAGTGAAGTCTCTCAGTCGTGTCTGACCCTCAGCAACCCCATGGACGCAGCTTTCCAGGCTCCTCCGTCCATGGGATTTTCCAGACAAGAGTACTGGAGTCGGATGCCATAAAAATAAAAATAGGCTGTCCTATATAGCTCAGGGAACTCGACTCAGTAATGCTATGCTGCTGCTGCTAAGTCACTTCAGTCATGTCTGATTCTGTGCAACCCCACAGACGGCAGCCCACCAGGTTCCTCTGTCCCTGGGATTCTCCAGGCAAGAATACTGGAGTGGGTTGCCATTTCCTTCCCCAATGCATGCATGCGTACTAAGGCGCTTCAGCCGTGTCTGACTGTGCGACCCCATGGACAGCAGCCCACCAGGCTCCTCTGTCCATGGGATTCTCTAGGCTACAATACTGGAGTGGGTTGCCATTTCCTTCTCCACAATAATGCTCTATGGTGATCTAAATGGGAAAGAAATCCAGAAAAGAGGGGATATACGTATGGGTAGAGCTGATTCACTTTACTGCACAGTAGAAACTAACACAATATTGTAAAGCGATTCTACTCCAGTAAATTTTTTTTAATAATAAAGTACAATAAAATAAGCTGCTTGGACAATCACAAAAGTTTAAGAGACAACCAAGAGCTGGGGAGGGTTGAAAGATACAGGTCATCCCCTATATGGGGCCACTTCTTCAAGACTGAGAGAGCTCTCTGTTTTATCTAACACATAGAAAGCAATGTACAGAGACAAGGGAAATGAAACAGAGAAATATGTTCTAATCAAAGGAATAAGACAAAACTTCAGGGGAAAAAAAAAACACCTTAAATAGATATAAGTAATTTGCCTGATAAAGAGTTTAAAATCACGGTCATAAAGATGCTCACCAAACTCAAAGAAAACTGAGCGAACACAGTGAGAACTTCAACAAGAAATAGAAACTATAGTAAAGTACCAAACAGAAGTCACAGAGCTGCAGAAGACAATAAGTGAACTGAAATACAGTATTCTGACTTTGAAGTTGGGTAGTGTTTCACACCTACAGTCTAATGATACATGTTGTCCTGTTTTAACAATTATGATAGACTGGAAAACGCACCATCAGGACTGAATCCCTACCTCATTCAGTGGCAAACCAAACTAGCCCCGTCCAGGCAGCAGTGACCCATCCTCCTCAAGCTGATGAGAGCCACTGTCAACATGCCAGCAATATTCCCTCATAAAAAAGTGAATAGGAATACATTGTACAAATTCCTTACACCTTACAAATCCATTATTAGGCACAGCCGGGGAAGTTTTCTGGGAGAAAAAAATAGCCACGCTCTGCTCAGAGAACAAGATTTCCAAATGTTCTGGTTTCTATTCAAGAATGTCTACAGCTTTGTGTCCTTTCTCTTTCCAAAGAAATGATATAGTAGTTAGACAGGAAAATGAGTGTGTGTGCAGGGTGAGGGTGGAGATTTGTGTGCATATATTTACATGTGTAATAAGATATTTCCATGTAAATACTTCACTGTTTCCATTTCTATTGTGTATCCTCCTTTTATGAAAAATAATATAACTGGGGCTTCGGCTCATTATCTGGTCCTCGGCCTTGGCCCCCATCCAGGTATAATTTTCAACCTGCTCACCATTCCAAATTCACTGAAACGGAGCCTTGCCTGCAAAGCAGTGTCCTCAAGATGCCTATTGTCTCCATACTGTCTCTCAAATCCCTTGAGGGGAAATTCACAACAGCTGCAACTGCTTGGATTTACAAGAGGAGTTCATTGGCTATGCACAACTAGCCTTTTAAAATGACTCATCCAGGGAATTAACCATTACCATGCACTGTATTTGATTAATTGTTGACAAAAGTTAACCAAATGTCAATATTTTGCATTCAAGTAAACTGAATACATTCTTAAAAAGTCTTATCACGTGCCTTTGTGCTAAGGATCCCATGCTGCCCAAGGCGGATGTGGACACCAGGCAATTGCCTCAGATTTAGATAATGAGTTCTTTGTTTGCTCAAGATTCTGGTATTAAACTTGGCCTCATACTTACATCTGTTTTCTTGATGGGCATTGAAAGCAGGCAATGGGGATGCACAGTGAACTAGAAAATCACTGCCCATTAAATCACTAGTCTGATGAAGTAGGAACAAGGCAAACAGTTGTGGTGGGAAAGGGGACTTGAAGAAGCAGGAAAAAAGGTCTGAGAGATCAAATCTTGTGGTATTTGGGGGGAACTATAACTAGTTCCAGCTTTTAGCTCAAAGGGTAAAGAGAGGTCAAATCATACAACCTTTGTGCTCTGCTAAGGAACTTGTAGCTTATTCCATGAAGTGAAAGTCACTCAGTCATCTCAGACTCTTAGCAACCCCACTGACTATACAGTTCATGGAATTCTCCAGGCTGGAATACTGGAGTGGGTAGCCATTCCCTTCTCCAGGGTATCTTCCCAACCCAGGGATCAAACCCAGGTCTCCCACAATGCAGGTAGATTCTTTACTAGCTGAGCCACCAGGGAAGCCCAGCTTATTCCATAATGAGTAATAATTAAAAAACTGTAAGCAGTGGCAAGATCGGGTTAGTCCTTTCTGTCATTCAGTCTCTTCTTTTCCTGCCTTGTATTAGATTGAACTGCATGAAACTGCTACCTCGTGGGTTGAAAGTAAACAAACATTGATGCTCTCATAAGGGTCAAATTAAATAACAGCACTTTGCAATTATATTTTTAATTGTGTTTATTGGTTAAATGTCTATCTCTGTGGCTAGATGGTAGACTCCAGAGCCGGACAATTTTGGTTCATAAATCAGCTCTTATTAGCTGTGTGACTCTGGATAAGTTACTTAACCTCTCAGACTTCTAGTTTCCTTGTCTCTAAAGTGGAACACTATTCCTGAGAGTTATTCTGAACATTAAGGAGTTAACATATATCAATGCTTGAAATGGTATTTGAGATACAGTAAAGTGAGAGTCAGTCATGGATGACTGACTTTCAATCCCGTGGATGTATAGTCCGTGGGATTCTCCAGGCCAGAATACTGGAGTGGGTAGCCGCTCCCTTCTCCGGGGGATCCTCCCAACTCAAGGATCATACTGAGGTCTCCTGCATTGCAGGCAGATTCTTTACCAGCTAAGCCACCAGGGAAGCCCGAGATATAGCAAGTGCCACTAAAATATTGATATTGGCTATTATTATTATCCTCATCATCAGTTATTACTGCTATCATCAGCATCAGCCTCTTCATCACTTTCAAATGCCTTTGTTGACTGTGAAGAATGAGGAAAGTAAACCTAGAGCTAGAAACTGGAAGCACCTTCTTTTTGTTAGATTCCACAGGTTTTGAGTCTTCTTCCCTTAGCTTAAGTTCAATAACTAATCCTAGAAGGATATTTCTTCAACCTTTTAAACCTTCTCATGTAGTATTAAAATCCCATACCTGAATTTCTGAATTATACAAAATACCTGCAGTAAATGAAAATGAATTATGTCAGTTTTTTTTTAAAAAAGACAAAATATCAACAGCCTTTCATAAAGCACTGACTTACAACCAAAAAATAAAAACTTCCTTCGTGGGATGTACTTTCCTCATCTCCCAAGTGAATGTTGAGAAAGACGCTTATAGCTAGCTCTAGTATTCTGCTTTTCTACGAATTAACAAATACAGTTTGCCTCAGCATGTAACTTTTCCCCAGTCAAGCCAACAATCTCTACTTCAGTATACAATGGCACATTATCCTGCTGCCTTTTCTCATGCAGGATTCTTGCTTTTCACTGGATACTCATTAGGTCAATATGCTGTCCACCTTTAGAAGCTGCAGTGCTTCTTGATGGTACTCACCTGCATGCAGGGATTCTCCTTATCCTCCCAACAGCATGATTTCTCAAGTGAAGGCCACTAGTCACACCCAGAAGAGCAGGATTTACAAAAGAGATGCTGTCCTTTATATTCCAGTATCTCGTTCTTGAGATTAGCATTTTAGTGTTTATTCATTAGTTTTCTCACAATATTATCTCATAACCGTAACTACCACTGATTGAGAACTGACATGCCAGATACTGTCCTAGGCACTCCAAGTGTATTCTCTCAATTACCCAACCATCTATCTATACATATGTATATACATACCCATATCTACAGATATACTTAAGTATACATATATATTGGGTTGGCCAAAAAGTTTGTTTGGGTTTTTTATACAATGTTACAGAACAGTCTGAATGGATGTTTTGGCCAACCCACTATGTACATACACACATATATGTATGTATACACACACGTGTGAAACTCAAAGTGTTAGCTGCTCAGTCATGTCTGACTCTTCTGTCACCCATGGACTGTAGCCCATCAAGCTCCTCTGTCCATGGAATTCTCCAGGCAAGAGTACTGGCGTGGGTAGCCATTCCCTTCTCCACTGGGATCTTCCCGAGCCAGGGAGACTTTTCATCATCTGAGCCACTGGGTGTATGCATATATACATACATATATGTATATATACACCCAGTGGATCAGATGACAAAGAATACACACACACACATACACACACACACACATACACACACACACACACACACACATATAAAACTATACGATTACGAAGCCCATTTTACAGAAGGAACAGAGAATTAGAAGGACTTAATCATTCAAAGTGACATAGTTTGTGTCAGAGGCTGAAAGTGAGCCAGTCTTTCTGCATTTTTTAAACACTTTGAGTACAATTCAGTGTTTACGGTTTCTGAAAAGCAATGAATCCAAGAAGCTTTTCAGGAAAAAAATGCAAAATAAGCAGTATGATATTTTGGGAATAGGATTTAGAGAAAAATGTCCTGGGTCCCTTCCTGGGTCCTGCTGATCGCGGGTGGGATATGCCCTCTTGAGCAAAATACTCACCTTTCCCTGAGACTTCAATTTCCTCTTGTAGAATAAAGAGTTTAGAGCAGATAATCTCTAAGGTTTCTTTTGGCTCTAAAGAGAAATGATTTGCTTTGGAAAGGCATTGTTTCTACAATGAGGATAAATGCTCAGAATTCCAACTATTCTGAACAAAAGGTAACATTCTCTCCTGAAGCAAAAAAATAACTATCATCTAGCCATCCTTCAGATCTCAGTTTAGAGAGTAGGATATTAGCCTAACCTTCCCTGGGATCCCTCCTTCATACTGTATCAACACAGCACAGTCTGCGATTACAAATCGCTTTGTGTAGCTAGACTGTAAGTTCCTAGAAAGTAGGCACCATGTCTATCGGCCCACTGAACCCCTGCCTGGTGCCTAGCACAGGGCTTGGCACAGAGAAAGTGCTCAGGAACATCTATCAACCAACTGTATTTTAAAAGGGGCTCACGGCTTCCAGGTTTTCAGTACTGGATGATATAGAGCCAATATTTCTTTCTGCCTTTCCAAGCAGTAAGACTCTAGTAATGAGTCTTTCAGGTCATGGGAAGGTTATAATTTATTTTCTTAGCTCGTAGCATGCAGGAGAAACCAGTGATGAGCAGAGCCTACCACAAGTGTGCAAAGCACAACTCAGAGTTCCGATACCACTTTCTCCCATCCCTAAGAAACAAATATCGAAGATGATAACATCAACTTTTATATCAATGAACTGGATCTAGCTGAAATCTTGCACATAAGGAAGGCTTACTAACTGAAGCAAAGGGATGGATAAATGAATCCTTTTGTGCTTGGTGTTCCTGGCTAGAACCAGCAGCCAAAGCGCTTCTGTCCCCTCTGCTGAGGCTGCACTGATGGGCCCACCCACTGCATACATCTTAAAGACAGCTGTGCCTTTCAGCCTGGAATGCACAACTGGTGGCAGCCACAGGGACTTGGGTAACTGGGGGCAGTGGGTTTGTGAACCGCCTCCCTCTCTTCATGCAGCCTGTCCCCTGGGATGCAAGATTACAGTGCCCAGGAATGGTAGGGGCTGGGCACAGCATGGCTGAGGCTGCTGGGCAGCCACTCAGCAGCGGCTTATTGGCAGGGAACAGCTCAGTCTCGGACCACACGGAAACAGACGTGCTGACTACAGCATGCAGCAAAGAAAACGAGAGCTTCTGACTGTGTTTGGTGGGCTTGAAAGGGTGGAGGGAAGGAGGGGGCGTCAGGGAGGCTGCCAAGCTGTGCTGTTCATGGAAGTGTGGGAAGACTCAAGGGGAGGCGTTTTGCCAACTCAGAGGCAGTTGGGCTGACTCTCTACAACCCCCCTTTTTCCCCGCTTAAATGAGAAATCCTGCTGGGTGGAATGGGAACGGGGCCAAGAAAGGAGTGATTCTGCTGGGCAAGCGTGGATGCTTGCACCCAGGAAGGGTGTCCGCCAGATGGGATCAGGGCCAGTGGGATGGGGGAGGGGAGGAGGAGAAGAAACTGAGGGAAGGGAGATGAGGGGCAATGAGAATGAAAGTCAGTATCAGAGATTGGGACCAGCAGATGCCACCACTTATATACAGCAAGGATCAATAAGGTTCTACTGTACAGCACAGGAAACTATACTCAATGTCCTGTGAGAAACCACAATGGAAAAGAGGATTAAAAAGAGAATGTATACATGTATAACTGAATCACTTTGCTGTACAGCAGAAACGAACAACATTGTAAATCAACTACACTTCAATTTTAAAAAACAAATAACAGCAAGTAGAAAAAGCAAAAAGAAATGTTCCACGAGGAGAAGAAAAGAGAGAAAAACAGATCAGGTCAAAACTGGGAAGTTCAACCCTGGAAGAGCCACATTTCTGTGTTACAGAGCAGACCTACCTACCTTCCAAATGTCAAAATGAAACAACATTCACACGAAACAAGCAGTGAACAGCCGCACCGGACAGTATAAAGTAAGCCTACTGCCCGGAAATTCTCCTGGTGGGTGTTAATTTCCATGGGAATACATTTTTCCCAAGCAGCAAACCACGGAAGAGTTGTTTAAAAAGAAACAAAAAAAACCTCTAAAAACCATGCTGCTTTTTAAGTAAAGTAGAACAAATAAGATGCTGTCACAGAAAAACCACACACTACTTCTAAATAGTCGATATTTCCTAAAATATAATTTAAAACACAAGAATCCTAAGTTGTTTTTCTAACAAAATATTAAAATTACAAAGATATTATGGTAAGGAAACCTAGAGGTAAAATTACAGATGTCAAAGAAGTGAATTCCATTTTGAAGTGATGTCACTTTTAGAGCTTTTTGATGTTCCTTTGTGGAGACTTATGAGGAGCTAAAAGACCATAAAGTGAATGTTACATTTTTTGGTGACAATCCCACAAGCTCCAGGTGCCCTGAGGACCAGAATCCCACTTGTTTCAATCTCTCACAGAGGATGAAGCATATTTTGACAATTTGGCTATTGACTGATTACAAATAAAAAGCCCCAAACCTTCCCCCTTCCCAGATCTGGATCTAGGCTTCAAGAGGTCCTTGAAGCCTTCCACTTCCTCTTGGAACTCTGTGCCCACCACGTGAACAAGACTGGGGGGCCTCATGGAGTCTGAGAAGCCACATGAACAACACCCTAGAGGTCCTGGGCAAGCCTGGGCAAGTCCCCAGGTCCCCAGCTAGCTGATGTGCAAACAGGTGAGAGAACTCAGGTAAGATCAGCAGGGCAGCCAACCCTACTCAGGGTCAACCACAAATTGAGGACCAAACGTGCTGCCCAACTGATTCACTGATTCATAAGCAATATCAAATACTCTTGGGACTTCCCGGGTGGTCCGGTGGTTAAGACTTTGCTTTCCAGTGGAGGGGGAGCACGTTCCATCCCTCGTTGGGGAACTAAGATCCCAAGTGCCTCATGGCCAAAAAAACAAAATAAAAACGAAGCAATATTGTAACAAATTCAAGAAAGACTTTAAAAATGGTCCACATTAAAAAAAAAAATCTAAAACCAATACTAAATTCTTTGTGGTTAAGCCATTGAGCGCGGGGCTCCTTTCCTACAGAGCAACAAGGCAACTGATACAGTTGACACAGACCAGACACTCACCTGTGCATTCGTACTGGAGACCTTTCCCGTAATAGCCCTTCTCACAGATGCACTCAAACTGACCCGTGTGAGTCCCACATTTGCAGCTTGCCATCTGGTCACAGCAGTCTTTGCCGGCTTCACACAGATAGGAGCAATGGGACATATCCTCTTGAATAAAACTCCCAGAAGGCAGATCTACAAGCACATACGACAGGGAGGTCACAAAAAAAAGGAATGAGCAGTGGAATGTTACATTCTCTTGTTACGAGGAAATATCTTTTCATTTCCGTCAAATTCCCAATCGCTCCCCACTCCCATCCGAATAGCAAAGTGTGTGATTTGCACAAGCACAGGCTGGGGATTTGGTGCGGCCGGTTAAGCTCTTTCAGTCTGGGACCTCATCCTCAGTTCTCCAGGCCAGGCAGGGTCAGGCAGAAATTGAGTCGTTTCAGTGAGGAATCTCCAGATGCAGCAGGAAGTTATGCAGTCGGTTCTCCAGGTCAGTCTCCTGGCTTCCCCACCAGCATGAGGTCAGGCAGCAGTAACCAGATTTCTAGAGTCCCTGCTCAAATAAACAAATAAAGCTGCAGCCCTGACTGCTGCCTAAAGAGTGTTGATTACGGGCAACTGGCTTAAAACACATACCTTTACTTCTATAATTATTTGATTGAAGACTGAAACAATGGCACCACACACGTTGAGTCACAGAACTAGGATCTGGTTTGTCTCTCAATTCTAAATAAATTTTCACATGTAAAAGGTGACCATTACTGATTACTCGAGCCATGCTCTGAAGTGAGCCATGCTGGGAATTCAAGAACCCAGGCAGAGCTGTCCTGTTCTGAAAGTGACTTAACAGGGCAGGGTAAAGTTGATTATGACTTACCAAGAATCGATGGCCTAGAATCAGGCACACAGTAAGTTCTATTTACCCTGTGGAAGAGGTTCAAAAGTCCCAGCCTAAATTTCAGTACTAGGTCCATGGTGGTAGGCCCAGATACAGTGATGGGCTCACAGTAGGAGCTCAAATGGGTGAGTTTCAGCAATACACATGAACTGCTAATGAATACCCAGAAAAGAGACAGGTGATGGCCTCAGTTATGGAACATCTCTCTCAACGCATTAAGACCCGAACAATAATAGACAGGGACAAAGTAAAGGGAAGAGTCCAGCCCTAAGAGAAAGAGACTAGTACAGCCAAGTACCCTATTAAAGCCCCACGCAATAGACTGTGGTGTGGGTATGCAACATGGGCACCCAGGAATTACCTCTGAGACACAGGTTGATCTGGAAGTCTAGGGAGCAAGAAAAATGGAGCTGTAAGATTGGTGCACTGGCATTTAGGTCTGGAAGAGATAAGTGAACAACTTGTATATGGGGAAAGCTATTATTCTAGAACCTACGTCCACTGAGAATGGCCACAAACACAGACAGTCTTGAGGCCAAAAGTACACTAAGTTGTTTCAGTCATTTCCAACTATTTGCAACCTCATGGACTGTAGCCCTCCTGGCTCCTCTGTCCACGGGATTCTCCAGGCAAGAATACTAGAGTGGGTTGCCACTTCCTTCCCCAGGGGATCTTTCTGACTCAGGGATTGAACTTGTATCTCTTAAGTCTCTTGTGTTGGCAGGTGGGTTCTTTACCACTAGAGCCACCCTGGGAATCTTAAAAAGTGGATTCATCCAAATTGAAAGTAGTTTCAGCAGACCCCAAAATACAGAGAACCAGTGGTTACCAGTAGGGGGATGGGCAATAGAGGGGTGGTGGAGTGAGAGGCACAAACTACTGGATGTGAATTACGCTACAAGGATGTATTGTACAACATGGGGAATACAGCCAGTATTTTGCAATAACTAAATGGAAAGTAACTTTAACAATTGTATGAAAATTAAAAACTATTAAAAAAAAAAAGGATGCAACTTCAGAGAACATCAAGACAGGGGAAATGAGGTTAATTTCTTTTGCTATGATCACATTTTTCAGAAAAAAACAGGATCTTTTATTACAGAATCTGGAAACTCCCATCAGAGTAGTACACATTTTAGATACTAGTTTACAGTAATAAAAGTTATGCCTTTCAAAACCCTGTTGCAATATGGTAACCAAAATCCTTTCCTTGAAGACTCTATCCCATCCAGTTTCTGACTCACATTAGGGCAGAAGGCCCCCATCCTCCAAGACAGAAGGCTGGTAGGACTGGAAACAAGTCCTCTAAGACACAGCTAATAACACTCATAATTTCATAATCCCAGCTAGTGCAACAGCCATTCTGTCTTCCCACTCAACATATCACTTTTCCCAGAGAAAAGGACAAACAAAAAAAGTCCCAGGTAGTGAACTTCTGCCATGTGCCAAATATTACATTGGTGAAATTGAAATATTTCATTTAATCCTCTTGACAAAACTATATGGCACATGTTATAATAGCTCCATTTTAAAAGCAGAGAAAACTGAAGGTCACAGATGTTAGATAAATTGCCTAAAATAATAGCAATAATGGACAGTCATTGACAGCTTAGTATTATAAGCCCTCAGTAAGTTTTCTAGTCGCTTTCTATGTATTAATCCATGTATTCCTTGGAACAAACCCTATGAAGTAGATAGTCTTCTTCTATCCTATTTCATCAATAAGAAATCTAAGGAGTACAAAAGCTAAATAATTTGGTCAAAGCCACTCAGTTACTAGTTGACTGACTGGGACTTTTTTTTGCTATATCCACAGGTAGCCTGAGATGCTGCTCCAAACTCTTCTGTTGGAACTACAGTAGGGCTGACCCATTTATTTTGTGTGTATATTAGTCACTCAGTTGTGTCCAACTCTTTGTGATCCCATGGACTATATAGCCCCTCAGGCTCCTCTATCCATGGAATTCTCCAGGCAAGAATACTGGAGTGGGTAGCCATTCCCTTCTCCCAGGGATCTTCCTGACCCAGGGATTGAACTGGGTGTCCTACATTGCAACAGAGTCTTTACCATCTGAGCCACCAGGGAAGTTTATCACTAATTGTGAGGAAATCTTGTGTTGCCATGATTTACCCATCAAACTGAATCTTTTACATGGATATCTGAAAGATCAAGCCTAATTTGCTCCATGGCTTTGGTCTGAGGCTATATCCTCGATCCCCTACTTCAAATCTACACTTTCTCTTCTGGATCACAGTAACATACATGCCCATACTACACCTGGAAGTTCATCATCTGACTTAAGTCATTCAACTAAACATCACTATAAACAGTGTGCAAGGAACTTAATGAATGGATTTACTGATGCTATCCTCTGTTGCTCTCACTGCTCTTCAGTTTATCCATAAGCATATCATATGCTATGCTATGCTAAGTCCCTTCAGTCATGTCCGACTCTGTGTGACCCCATAGACGGCAGCCTACCAGGCTCCCCTGTCCCTGGGATTCTCCAGGCAAGAACACTGGAGTGGGTTGCCATTTCCTTCTCCAATGCATGAAAGTGAAAAGTGAAAGTGAAGTCGCTCAGTCATCAGGTCAATAAATACGTGTTAAGTATTTATTATCCCTCTAATCTTCACGAATATTTCTGGAAACATTCTGGTGAGATTCACGAAGGCTGTCTCTCAATGTTTACTTCATCCTTCCAGATAACTGTAGATGAAATCTAAGTCAAGGTTCCTGACTCCGTGTGTGGCCTTAAAACACACCTCCATTCATTCCCCTGATTCTAATGGTCCTGGGTGGAAGCATACGGATATTTTAGTGAAAATATATCACAGCTGTTAAAAAACAAAACAATACTCCTGTTGCAAGGTCAGAGTGTCATCTCTATGTATGAAGTTCAACACATCTCATAATACACAAGGGGTGCGTGGCTAGCACGCTCAGCAAAGACCCCATAGGTCTTGGTATTGCCTTCCCTGCGGGGTGGGTTTCAAGCAGTAAGCAAGAAGGAAACCCCATATAAAGGCACTGTGGTATGCCATTAAGCTTCCATTACCTTCATGCAATGCCCGGCGAGCTAAAGCCTCAAATTCTTCAAAACTGTGGAGCAGATAGCAATGTTCCTCCTTTGGGATGGAAGCCATGTCATTCAGCTCTCGAATGTTTCCTTGCCATATGCCAAATGTAAATATTTCCACTCCAAAATCTCGCAGTGATGCCGCAATGGGTCTTGGGTCTCCCCCGTTGGAATATCCATCCGTAATGAGAAATATAACTTTTGTTGAGTTTTCTCTAGAATGACGAAGAATTTGCTGTAACAAAACAGAGAAAGTTAGTATGAGTCTGTACTGTGTGTCCTACTCTGCGCCTCCCTTACTAGGCAACGGAGTGCTTGTGTACAGCATTAACATTCTACAAGCGTGAGGAATGGAGCTCTGATCAGTGAGGGTAAAACAAACAGGCACAGATAAGCGCCTATGACAGTCTTCTCACAGAACCATAATAAAACTCAAAAGCATTTTGTAACATCATCAGTGTCCTCATCATCACTATGATTATTGCCATGCGTGCTAAGTTGCTTCAGTCATGTCCGACTCTGCTTGACCCCATGGACTGTAGCCCACCAGGCTGCTTGGGCCATGGGGATTCTCTTGTCAAGAATACTGGAGTGGACTATCATGCCCTCCTTCAAGGGATCTTCCCAACCCAGGGATCGAACCCAGGTCTCCTTCATTGAGGGGAGATTCTTTACTGTTTGAGCCACTGTAGAAGTCCATAAAAATTACTTAGCATAGAGCTTGCTAATAAAGAGCAACAAATGTTTACGGAATGAATTTGTATTATCAATTATTGTTAAGCTATTTTTAAATTGATTTTCAGGCTCAAAATTTGGACCAAATCTGAGTCCTATATATCTACTTCCTAGCATATCTAGCTAGCTACCCACTTACCTACCTAGCTGAACCACCTCATGCTCAAACAGTAAAAGCTGAACCAGAAGAAAATTTAGCAGAATACGTCTTTTCCAGAGTTAACCATGGCTCACTTGCTTCCTCTATTTGTTTTTCCACTGTTCTTCCAAAATTGGAGAATTGCTTCAACACTTCGTCTTTTTTGGACCACCCAGTATCAGCACAAAAATCAGCTGTTTTTTCGGTGGTGTCCTATCTTCATGAGAAAATACTACCGCTTCACTCAATTTGTTAGTTGGGCTTTAATGTTTTAGGATAAGTGAGTTATGCTTTATAGTGTTACATGCTATTCCTTCTCATACATAAAAAGAAAAAAAACAAGCCTTTTTAAAAAGGTGTATATTTTATTGCCATTGATATTTTGTAATATCATACTGTAGAGGCACAGAAGATTCAATGGTTGGCCTGGTTTATAATTAAACTCGCTGATATTGCTGTTCATTAGAAATGGGTCAGAAAGGTAAAGAAGCACCAGGGGACATTTTCTGGCAAGTCCTTAGAAAGAATTCCATGTTTTTAGGCAGTGATTCAAGAAGAGCAACATTGGAACCTAGGGTTCTGTTAATGTTAAAAGAAGATATTATGATCTTAAAAATAACTTTGCCTCAATTCATTTTAGGGGACAGACTCAACTATAAGCTCTAGATTCTCAGATTTTAAGATTCATGTCTATAGACAACATATTTCATTGGTACATAATCAAGAAGGATTTATTCTAATTCAGTAATTGCTGCCAACTTGTTTTAGAGTCTATGAGCAAAAGATAACGCTGTTAAATCTGAATTTATAAACAAACTAAAAATTACTCTGGAAAACATCTGGAAAGCCAGCATTTTGAGAAAAGGTATTCAAACACTTCACTCCACTCCTTCGCCAAAACCAAGTGAAGTATAAACAACAAAGTCCTAATGTACAGCACAGGGAACTATACTCAATATCCTACGATAAACCACAATGGAAAAGAACATGAAAAAAAGAATGTATACATGTGTACAACTGAGTCACTTGGCTGTACAGCAGAGATTGGCACAACACTGTAAATCAACTATACTTCAATTAAAAAAACAGTGAAATAAAGAAAAACAAAGAGTGCCGAGGGGCCACACTGAAGACAGGAACTGAGGACAGGTGTGTGTTGCAGGGAAACGTGAGATACTAATGGAGACATTTACCAAGGACACACACCAAGGGGCTCAATTGACAGTCTCAAAAGTCTTAGTGCCCCCCCCATTTAGCTTCAAATTTATTGGCATAAACTAATCATAATAAGATCTGTTTACTGTCGACATCAAAATGCTTGGCTCTTAAAGCTTAAAAATCTACCCTCTTGATGAGTGACAGAAGATGTGAATGAATACTAGGTACATGAGAGCTAATTCCTGACTCCAGACAAGGAAAGAACCTCTGAATGACTCTCCTCAAAATGAACAGAAGTAACTAATGTTGGTGAGAACGGGGTGAAAAGGGAACACATGTACACTGCTGCTGAGAATGTAAATTGGTGCAACCACTGTGAAAGACAGTATGGAGGCTGTGCAAAAATCTGAAAATAGAACTGCCATATGTCCCAGCAACGCTACTCCTGGGTCTATAGCTGAAGAAAGCAAAAAAAAAAAAAAAAAAATGAAAGATACATGCACCTCAAAGTTCATAGCGGCATTATTCACAAATGCCAAGATCAGGAAGCAATCTAAGTGTCTGTAAACAGATGAATGGATAAAAAGAAGTGGTATATATACACAATGCAATATTCAGTTCAGTTCAGTTCAGTCACTCTGTTGTGTCCGACTCTTTGCAACCCCATGAATCACAGCATGCCAGGCCTCCCTGTCCATCACCAACTCCTGGAGTTCACTCAAACTCATGTCCATCGAGTCGGTGATGCCATCCAGCCATCTCATCCTCTGTTGTCCCCTTCTCCTCCTGCCCCCAATCCCTCCCAGAATCAGGGTCTTTCCAATGAGTCAACTCTTCGCATGAGGTGGCCAAAGTATTGGAGTTTCAGCTTCAGCATCAGTCCTTCCAATGAACACCCAAGACTGATTTGCTTTAGGATGGACTGGTTGGATCTCCTTGCAGTCCAAGGGACTCTCAAGAGTCTTCTCCAACGCCACAGTTCAAAAGCATCAATTCTTTGGCACTCAGTTTTCTTCACAGTCCTACTCTCACATCCATACATGACCACAGGAAAAACCATAGCCTTGACTAGATGGACCTTTGTTGGCAAAGTAATGTCTCTGCTTTTGAATATGCTATCTAGGTTGGTCATAACTTTCCTTCCAAGGAGTAAGCGTCTTTTAATTTCATGGCTGCAATATTACATATCCATAAAAAAGAAAGAAAATTTGACATCTTCCGCAAGATAGATTTGGAGGGCACTAGGCTAAGTGAAATAAGTCAGACAAGAAAGACAAATACTATATGGTATTATGTGGAACCTAAAATGTACAACAAACTAGTGAATATAACAAAAAAGAAGCAGACGTACAGATATGGAGGACGAACTAGTGGTTACCAGTGGGGAGACAAAGGGAGGGGCAAGATAAGGCTAGGGGAGTGGGAAGTGCAGACTACTGGGTGTAAGGTAGGCTACAAGGATGTGTTGTACAACACGGGGGACAAAACCAATATTTTATAATAACTGCAACTGGAATGCAACCTTTAAAGTTGTATAACAAGTAAAAAATAATAAAGAAAAAAAAAAAAACTCCAAGGAGAGAAAGAGAGTTCGAGAACAAGAGATTTTAGATATTGCTGTGAGGTTCTCTGCTCTACACCAATCTCTCCATATCTCCCAACTCAGTCACAGAAGGAGTATGACTGACATCCCTTTATGGGGATGGGTATAGGGATGTATGAGTTCTCATTCCATGTGCTTATTTAGGATAGTGCTAAGTCCCACAGAAGTGCCACTGGTCACAGTGATATGAGGCAACAGAACATAACTATGTGGGATGATCAAGGGAAGAGGACCTGATGAGTCTTGTATATTCCTGGAGAGACTTAGGAGAGAGAATCAGTGCAATGCGAAGACTTCTGGAGCAGTCCTGCAATATTTAGGATGTGTTGGAGAAGACTCTTAAGAGTCCCTTGGACTGCAAGGAGATCCAACCAGTCCATCCTAAAGGAAATCAGTCCTGAATATTCATTGGAAGAACTGATGCTGAAGCTGAAACTCCAATACTTTGGCCACCTGATACAAAGAACTGACTCATTTGAAAAGACCCTGATGCTGGGAAGGATTGAAGGCGGGAGGAGAAGGGGATGACAGAGGATGAGATGGTTGGATGGCATCACCAACTCATGACATGAGTTTGAGTGAACTCCGGGAGTTGGTGATGGACAGGGAGGCCTGGCGTGCTGCAGTCCATGGGGTCGCAAAGAGTCAGACACGACTGAGTGACTGAATTGAACTGAACTAAGTGGCTGACAGCATGGACCATGGAAGCCACGCCTCTCTCAAACTGCCTGAGAGGAGAAATCCTGGAAGAAATCCTGGAAGCCATAAGATATGACTGCACCAAGGTGACAAAGATGACAAACCCATATGCAGACGACCAACAATGATCATTGTGACCACTGATGAGAGAACTGAGACAATTCCAGAGGATGGTCATGCAGAGAATGTCAGGACTGAGGGGTGGACAACTCCTCCCACGCTGCTGCTTTGCAGAAGCTCCAAAGCTTAGATTCAACTAGAGAGTGAAAGGGAAGAGGAAAACCTTTCTGAATGTGGCTCAGTTTCCAACAGTGAAGTCCTTGAGACATGTCTTATTTGAGTTTGCTTGAAGTTTTCTGTCATCGGATGAAGTCTCAAAATAGAAATGACAGTTGGTATTAGAAAAAAAAAATACTTGAAAAAGATCTTAATTGGTGGATAGGAAAATATTTTCTTTTTTAATAAACACAGTTTCTCTTCCTGATGTAACCTTGTGATATCTTAGAAAATAGGTAGGAAAAACTTTTAGAACTCTACCATCCACACCTTATTTAGAGGAAGACACAAAGACTAGCGACGAAGGGCAGGGGGAGGGAGAGAAGGAGGTCACTTGATTCAACCTCCTTGCAGCCCAGCTCAAATGTATTCAGAGGTGACAAAGGCAAGGACAACTTCAGACAAAAGCCTAGTCTCGTCCCCAAATGAAACTTCCTTGAAGGCAGGCATTTTTGTCTATTTTTCAATTCCTTAATTCCCAATGTCTAGCACAGTGCTTGGCAAATAGTACACACTCAGTGAATCAGATCAGATCAGATCAGATCAGTCGCTCAGTCGTGTCCGACTCTTTGCGACCCCATGAATCATAGCACGCCAGGCCTCCCTGTCCATCACCAACTCCCGGAGTTCAAACTCACATCCATCGAGTCAGTGATGCCATCCAGCCATCTCATCCTCTGTCGTCCCCTTCTCCTCTTGCCCCCAATCCCTCCCAGCATCAGAGTCTTTTCCAATGAGTCAGCTCTTCTCATGAGGTGGCCAAAGTACTGGAGTTTCAGCTTTAGCATCACTCCTTCCAAAGAAATCCCAGGCTGATCTCCTTCAGAATGGACTGGTTGGATCTCCTTGCAGTCCAAGGGACTCTCAAGAGTCTTCTCCAACACCACAGTTCAAAAGCATCAATTCAGCACTCAGCCTTCTTCACAGTCCAACTCTCACATCCATACATGACCACTGGAAAAACCATAGTCTTGACTAGACGGACCTTTGTTGGCAAAGTAATGTCTTTGCTTTTGAATATGCTATCTAGGTTAGTCATAACTTTCCTTCCAAGGAGTAAATGTCTTTTAATTTCATGGCTGCAGTCACCATCTGTAGTGATTTTGGAGCCCCAAAAAATAAAGTCTGACACTGTTTCCACTGTTTCCCCATCTATTTCCCATGAAGTGATGGGACCAGATGCCATGATCTTCGTTTTCTGAATGTTGAGCTTTAAGCCAACTTTTCACTCTCTACTTTCACTTTCATCAAGAGGCTTTTTAGTTCCTCTTCACTTTCTGCCATAAGGGTGGTGTCATCTGCATATCTGAGGTTATTGATATTTCTCCTGGCAATCTTGATTCCAGCTTGTGTTTCTTCCAGTCCAGCATTTCTCATGATGTACTCTGCATATAAGTTAAATAAGCAGGGTGACAATATACAGCCTTGACGAACTCCTTTTCCTATTTGGAACCAGTCTGTTGTTCCATGTCCAGTTCTAACTGTTGCTTCCTGACCTGCATACAAATTTCTCAAGAGGAAGATCAGGTGTTCTGGTATTCCCATCTCTTTCAGAATTTTCCACAGTTTATTGTGATCCACACAGTCAAAGGCTTTGGCATAGTCAATAAAGCAGAAATAGATGCTTTTCTGGAACTCTCTTGCTTTTCGATGATCCAGCGAATGTTGGCAATTTGATCTCCGGTTCCTCTGCCTTTTCTAAAACCAGCTTGAACATCAGCAAGTTCACGGTTCACATATTGTTGAAGCCTGGCTTGGAGAATTTTGAGCATTACTTTACTAGCATGTGAGATGAGTGCAATTCTGTGTCAGTTTGAGCATTCTTTGGCATTGTCTTTGTTTGGGATTGGAATGAAAACTGACCTTTTCCAGTCCTGTGGCCACTGCTGAGTTTTCCAAATTTGCTGGCATATTGAGTGCAGCACTTTCACAGCACCATCTTTCAGGATTTGGAATAGCTCAACTCAGTGAACAGTCAATAAACAGCAGCCCATAGTACAGCCAGCGCTCAGTCCAAAATCCTTGGTGTCAACTTACCTGTTGTCTCTTCTTGTATACTGCTTTAGAAAGCTTCCCCTCCCTAAAATATTCTCATATTCTTTTCTCTAATACTTCTGTTTTTCTTTAAAAAATTATTAAATCCATACACTTTTCTTTGATGTGAAGTAGATACTCCCTTTATTTTTATCCAACTTCATAAGCCATTTTCCTCAAATCATTTACTGACTGACCTGTTATTTTCCTGGCTAGAGCCTCTTTTATTCTGTTTTACTTATTTCTTTGCCTACTCTTGGTCAATACCACATAGTTTTGGTTACCACACCTTCATAGTATTTTTTTCATATCTGGTGAGGGAAGTCTAACATCCTTTTATTTCCGCTTTTAAAAAGCTTGCAGTTAACCTTGAAAATTCTCTTCTCCAATACAGCTTGAGAGTCAGTTTATCAAATTCTTCCAAGACACAGAGGCCAAAAAGCAAACAGACAGAATCAAGGGCCGGCCCCACGAGAAATGACCATCCTTAGAACCCTGACCATTTATCACTGAGAGGAACCAAGAATTCTTGAACAAATGATTAATTCAGGTCAAGAAATATACAACATGAGCTTAGAATATTCTGTCATGACAGAAAGCAAAGAAGCACTTAAATGCTATGAAGACACAACAAAGTGAATCAGAAGCCAGTCTGAAGAAAGTTCCTTCTATCCTTCTGGCCAAAGAAGTGTATCAGTAAAAATAATAACTGGAGTTGAATTTAAATATATCAAGTATGATACATATATATGTGTGTGTATGTGTGTGTGTGTGTGTGTGTGTGTGTGTACTTACGATGGCAACCCACTCCAGTGTTCTTGCCTGGAGAATCCCAGGGACGGGGGAGCCTGGTGGGCTGCCGTCTATGGGGTCGCACAGAGTCGGACACAACTGAAGCGACTTAGCAGCAGCAGCAGCAGCACACAACTCAAGCAAAAAGTCCTCTCAGTATAAATAATAACTGAAATAAACTGAAACACACACACATTTTTTAGTTCAGTGTCACCTCTTGGGAAAAATCCAATTATCTGTTTTGGATGGCATAAAGTGAGACATTATTTTGTGTCTTTAAAGTTATACATATGTTTCAAAGGGTAACCCCTAGCTCTAGTTCGTCAAAATGTGGGCAAGTTGTGTTTACACCACCCTTGCCCTTTACTTAAAGTGATAAAGTCTGTCTGAGTTGTTCCACATGGAAATCATAACGTAACCTCTATGGACATCCCCTAAAAGCTTTTGCTCATCTTCTCTCTCCCTTCTATAAGGCTGTGACAATGAATGGTAAACAAGACACTGAAAAAGTGACAATTGTGATGGCGAGGAGAAGAGGAAACAATGTAAACTTTTTTTTTTCGTTTGATATTCTTGACAGTGCCTGGCACAGAGTATACGCTCATAAATATTTATTCAATGAATGAATGAATGAATGAATAAGTGAAGCAGATAAATTCGAGGATTTGCTGGAGAGAGTTCATGAGTAGGTTGGTCTTAATTGAGCAGTGGGAATATACAGCATGTGTGTGTGTATGTGTGTATGCTGTATGTTGTATAGGTTTGCACAAAAAAGATAAAGCTTTCTTTGTGTGCTGTTATCATCCTTCTGACACAAATACCATCTTGCAATATTAATCTTAACTCCTGTCAATAACATTCCTTAATATCCAGGTTAGGATTTGCAGAGACTTCTGGCTGTACTACTTATTATGTATAAAACTCTTTAAGCTGTGATTCTATTTTTCTTTTCTTGCACAGAACTGCTGTTACGGGAACCATTATATCTGTTGGCAAGACAATATATTAAGCTTAAAATAGTAAGAAGAATAGCAGGCCTAGAAGTCCAAGCAAAGAATTACACAAGATCTGGGTTTGGAATGTACTTTAACGATCGAGGTGGGGGAGTGGATGATTTACTGAAAATAATTTACCCCTCCCCCAATCTCTGGGCTTCATCATACTTGAATAAGAACATAATTCAATAAAAACATTTTTTCGTCCCACAGATTTAAGAAGTAAATAGATCTGTGGTAATGTTGGTGGAATGTGGTAGAGGACCAACTCTTGATTCTCCTCTTCGTGTTCCTGAAATAGTTTACATCATCTGCAATCCTTTGAAAAGCATTTAAGAAATGGAATTTTTTGTCCAGAATATTGAATGAGGCAAACCCTTTGTGGCCAACAAGAAACTCAATGTGAACTTTGTATAGCGAAAGGTTATCACCATCTGTATTGTATCAAGCTCTGATTAGTTTGTATAAATATCTGGCAGGGAAGTAAGCTTCCCTTGTCCAGTAAGAGTCATTAGAATGATAAAAATGCAGGGTTGTGTAACCTTGTTCTAACACCCGAGATCCATCACCATTACACAAGATTGCAATCCCCTCTCCCCACACCCTCCAAGTTAGACCACAAGAGAACTGCTTTGAAAAATGATCTTGAAAGAAAAAGAGAGGTTACAACAATGCTGACGTGGGTACAATATTTGCCCTTGGGCTCCATTAATTAAACCACATGTAGATATAACACCAACCTCAGCACAACCTGAGTTGCAATTACTCCCTGTGGCCAACCTTGACTGAAGACAGCAACTGGAGAAACTTATAAGTCATCTTTTAAGAAAAATTTGATTCTGTGAATCGATACCTATTATGATTCTATCGAAGCCACCTTCCTCCAGGGAGCAGAAAATTAGTAAAGTATGCCAGTATTTCAACTTGTTTTCCACGTATGTTTTTTTCCATGTTAGGAAACATTAAGTACAAACAAGACACCCTAGGGATTGTAAATTGGTACAGCCACTATGGAAAACAGCGGAGAGGTTCCTCAAAAAAATAAATTTGAGTTGCCATGTGATTCAGGAATCCTACTGGGCACCTCCCCAGACAAAACTGTAATTCAAAAAGATATGTGCACGCCTATGGTGATGGACAGGGAGGCCTGGTGTGCTGCGATTCATGGGGTTGCAAAGAGTCAGACATGACTGAGCGACTGATCTGATCTGATCTGATTTTCATAGCAGCATTATTCACCATAGCCAAAACATGGAAACATCCTATATGTTCATCAGACGAATGGATAAGGAAGATGTGGTCTGTACACACACACACACACACACACACACACACACACACACACACTGGAATACTACTCAGCCATAAAAGAACAAAGTAATGTCATTTGCAGCAATATGAATGGATTTGGAGACTACCATTCTAAGTGAGGTAAGTCAGAAAGATAAAGACAAATACCATATGATATCACTTTATCTGTAGAATCTAAAATATGACACAAGTGAACCTATCTGTGAAACAAAAACAGACTCAGAGACATAGATAACAAGCTGTGGATGCCAAGGGGTTGGGGGTGAGGGAGAGATGGATTGGGAGTTGGGGTTAGCAGATGCAAACCAGAAATATATATAGAATGGATGAACAACAAAGTCCTGCTAGAGAGCATAGAGAATTACATTCAATCTCCTGTGATAAACCAAAATGAAAAAGAATTTTTAAAAGAATACACACACGTATACATACATTTGTATAACTGAATCCCTTTGCTGTACGGAAGAAATTAACACATCATTGTAAATCAACTATACTTCAATTTTTAAAAAATACCATAAGCTATTTATACTACTTTCCTCATCCTTCAAATTGTAAAATTTCACCAAGGTTCATCTGTTATTTAGCTAACATTTTTAATTTGAATACTCAAATATTCTTCAGTTCAAGGAACATTTATTGCTTTACATTGGTGAATAGTATATCTGGGGAAAAAAGTTATTCATCTTTTGGTTCATCATTTTTCTGGACACATTCTATTCTTTTATTTTTATCTCATCCTACTTCCTTCTGAATTTGGTGGAAATGTCTCAAGCTTTTCTTTCACATCATTGGTTTTGCAGTGTTGCTTCTCTTCTACTTCCAATTAAAAATGAATCCTGGATCAACAGATATCATACTAAGTGAAGTAAGGAGATAAAGACAAATATCATGACATGATTTATATGTGGAATCTAAAAACATGATGCAAATGAACTTGTTTACAAAATAGACATCGATTTACAAATATAGAAAATAAACTTATGGCTACCAAAGGGGAGGGGGGGATAAATTAGGAGTTTGGGATTGAAATACGCACACTACTGTATATAAAATAAACAGGACCTACTGTATAGCACAGGGAACTATATTCAATAACTTGTAATAACCTATAGTGGGAAGTAATCTGAAAAATCAGATATATATAATGGAATCACTTTCCTGTACACCAGAAACTAATACAACATTGTAAATTAATTATACTTCAATTAAAAAAACTTCTTAAAAATCACCTAAAAACTGGCCCTTTAAAAAAAGAATCCTAGCATTGCATTTATTTTTCTTGTTACAATATTTCTTTGTTTCATACAGTTTTCTCTTGATTCCTTTGAGCTTCTCAGGCAGTTTTGCTTTCTTTTCTCCCCTTTGTTTATCTCATTTCTCATCACCATTTCAGTGTTTTATTTACATATGGTAAGTACATATAACAAATGCTTTCGAGGATTTAGTTCTGTTTTTCATAGTGAATTCCTGAACTTTATCTGTATGTTATACTCTATTTTTATTTTACTTACCAAAAAAATTCAAAGAAACCAGATAGAAGTTTTTTGTCCTTTTCCTCATCCATGAGTGAAGAGGTATAGCCAGTCAAAGTGTTTGCAGCAAATGATCAAGTGGGTAAAATTAGTGTTGGAATACATGGCTATAACATTTGCTATTATTGTTATTATTATTGATAAAACAAATTGAAGTGATTAGTGAAGAAAGAAAGAAGAAAGTGTCAGTCGCTCAGTCGTGTCTGACTCTTTGTGACACCATGGACTGTAGTCCACCAGGCTCCTCTGTCCATGGGATTTCCCAGGCAAGAATACTGGAGTGGGTTGCCATTGAGGGTTAAAAATAAACCACACACTGTGCCTAGAAACAGAGGGTCTAGATCAGCACTGTCCAATAGAACTTTCTGTGATAGCTGACATGCTATCTTTGCTGTTCAACAAAGTAGCCTCCAGGCACATGTGGCTACTGAACACTTGAAATCAAGCAACTGCAACTAAGGAACCAGATTCATAATTTTATGAATCATATGAATTTAATGATTCATATATTTAATTTTAATTAGTATAAATTTAAATAGCTACATCTAGCTAGTGTCCACAATTCTGGACCATGTAAGTCAAGCCTAGATACAGACTCATCCCTGGAGGGAAAAACACAGAAAGTCTAAGTAGGCCCATAAACATATTCTGTCAACTCAAGACCTGCAAAATCAATTTGAAGATTCAGATGAATACAAAATTTAATACTGAAATAAGAAGAAAGTAAAAAAAAAAAGAGAGGAAAGTAACATGATGGAACAGCACTTGTATCTGTAGGACTTAGAAAGGCTTAACATCCTGAAAACAGGAACTCAAAGTCATAGAAAGGGAGCAGGCTAAGAGGAAAACAGAAATATGCAGGAGAAGAAGGATCTGAAAAGAAAAGAAAGCCAGGAAAGCAAAAAGGCAATGAAAGACAGAAATCCACCTTGGTGGCAGTGAGACAAATGTCAAAAACCCAAACTAATAAAGTTTAGTACAAATTTTAGAGTAAAAACCTGCTGATTAGCCTCACCTAAGAACACAGATGCTCAATTCCAAATAAACACTTCCAAACTGAATACAGATAATATTCAAAACAGAGAAAGACAAATACCATGTGATATCACTTATATATAGAATCTAAAATATAACACAAGTTATCTATGAAACGGAAATAGACTCACAGACAGAGAAAACAAACTTATGGTTACCAGAGGGGAAAGGGGGGGCTGGAAATAAATGAGGAGTTTGGGGCTAGCAGATACAAACTACTATATATAAAATAGATAAACAACAAGGTCCTACTGTATAGCACAGGGGAATATATTTAATATCTTGCAATCACCTATAATGGAAAAGAATCTGAAAAAGAATAAAGAAACAAAATATATGGATAATTGACTCTGACTGTGTGGATCACAACAACTTGTGGAAAATTCTTAAAGAGATGGGAGTACCAGACCATCTTACCTGTCTCCTGAGAAACCTGTATGTGGGTCAAGAAGCAACACTTAGAACCTTATACAGAACCACTGACTGGTTCAAAACTGGTAAAGGAGTATGACAAGGCTGTATACTTTCATCCTGTTTATTTAACTTATATAGAGAGTACATCATGTGAAATGCCAGGCTGAATGAATCACAAGCTGGAATCAAGATTGCTGAGAGAAATATCAATAACCTCAGATACACAGATGATACCACTTTAATGTCAGAAACTGAAGAGGAACTAAAGAGCCTCTTGATGAAGGTGAAACAGGAGAGTAAAAAAACTGGCATAAAACTCAACATTCAAAAAATGAAGTTCATGGCATCCTACCCATCACTTCATGGCAAATAGGTGTGAAAAAAGTGGAAACAGTGACAGATATATTTTCTTGGGTTCCAAAATCACTGCGGACGGTGACTGCAGCCATGAAATTAAAAGACACTTGCTCCTTGGAAGAAAAGCTATAACAAACCTAGACAGCATATTAAAAAGCAAAGATATCACTTTACCAACAAAGGTCTGTATAGTCAAAGCTATGGTTTTTCCAGTTGTCACATATGGGTGAGAGAGTTGGACCATAAAGAAGACTAAATGCTGAAGCATTGATCCTTTTGAATTGCGGTGCTGGAGAAGACTCTTGAGAGTCCCTTGGACTGCAAGGGGATCAAACCAGTCAATCCTTAAGGAAATCAATCCTGAATATTCATTGGAAGGACTGATGCTGAAGCTGAAACCCCAATACCTTCATCACATGATGTGAAGAACTGACTCATTGGAAAAGACCCTGATGTTGGGAAAGATTGAAGGCAGGAGAAGGGGACAACAGAGGATGAGATGGTTGGATGGCATCACCAACTCAATGGACGAATCTGAGCAAACTCCGGGAGATGGTGATGGACAGGGAGGCTTGGAGTACTGCAGTCCATGTGGTCATAAAGAGTCGGACGTGACTTAGTGACCGAACAGCAACAACAACATAACTGAATCACTTTGCTGTATATCTGAAACACTGTAAATTAAATATAATTCAATAAAAATAAAAATAAAGTTAATCTATATAAAAAATAAGATTCAAAAGATCTTTGTCCTTTATTCGACAAGGCTCATTTCTCAAATGCAAAAGTAGACTAAAATTAAGTCTTTTGCTATTATACAACACAATAATTGTGCCAATTAAAAGAAAATAATAATCTAAGGCACTAAAAAGGCATTCAATAAAATTTTCTGCTTTTTTTATGAATAAAAATTAGAAATAAAAAGATAACTCAGTAATATGATAGAGTATTGATCTCAAAGAAACACTGTAAGTCATGCTCAGCTGTGAAAACCCAGCATATTTCCCAATTAAGGAGCAAATCAGTAATTCTAATCGTTTTCACTCTTATTTAAAATCTTTTTGAAATTTCTAGCCAAAGCAATATGACAAAACCATAATTAGCATTGCATTTCTTAAAGTTTCTGCTCTGTATCAAAAAATCAAAATTAGAAAGCCAGGGAAAAACTAGACAATATATTCATCAAATCAAGCTTATCAAATAGAGCATTAAGGCCTTTAAAATATGAGAAAACTTCTCTATATCTCTAAACAAAAAGATTTTGAAAAATAACTGAAACAAAAGGTTTTTTTTAAACAAAATAAAGACCCAAAATAATGAATTATATGTCAGAAAGTGTGAAAAACATTTAACTTTACTAACAACCAAAATAAAGTTCAATCATAGAAACACTATTTTTTCACTTCTCTAATGGTCAAAGATTTTTTAAGTTAAAAGTTGTAAAATATGTGGGAAACAGTACTTCTATTGAGAATGCCACCTGAACTGGTAATATTTGGGAGTACAGCGTGACAAAGTGACCATAGCTGCAAAAATGTCATGTGATTTGAACTACAACTATACATCTAAGAATATCTTAAGGAAATAACCATGGAAACTCATAAAAAGTGATCAATATGATGAATATCTGAGAATAACTTGAAAAACAGAAAATACAAACAACATGAAATTTCAACCAAAGATTACTGGTTTATAAATTACAGGGCAATCATGACATATCCTTATACAAATATTGCTGAATAATATTAAATGAAAAAGTAGCTAACCAAAAATAATGGTTTTATTACATTAGTGTGCATGTGTGTGTAAAGGTAATACATGTATGTACACATATGTATGAGAATGACTAACAGCATGTACATCAAAATGTTAACTCTCTCTTGGTAGTATATTTACGGGGTTTCACTCACCTCTATTTTTTACTTTTGTATCATTTCCAAAATTTATCTTTCTTTTTTCTCTATTCTTCCCCTAGGGAATGTCATGTGAACTCAGAATTTTGAGTCTCACCTATAGACTAAATGACTCCTAAATCTATTCAAATAAACTCATACTCCTAATGTGAAGCTCGAGTGGCCCAGTGGACACCTCTGCCTGAAGATGGCATATGTCCCTCAAACTCAATATATCCTCTCATGAACAAATAATGGTTCCCTCCTCTTGTATTTTATAAATCTGCAACCTTGGAGCAATCTGTGATGCCTTCTTTGTCATCACTTATTGTAACCCATCCAGACCTATTTATCTCTGTATCATCTACCTGCCTCATGATCCTAGAGTTCCCGGCTTGGTGTAGGTACCAGATATTGGTTTTTTTTTGGATCCATTGTCTGACCTGCCATCCAACTTCTTGGTCTGAAATACTGAACTAATCATGTTTAAAAATTCCATGATTTTTCCCTCCATCTACAAAATAAAGTCAAAATTTCTTTACAAATCTTTTTATCACCTAGTCTTAAATAACATTCCCAGTCACATTCCATACCTCATCCCTATCTTCTACTTCCCCAACCTACCTCTTACACCATACTCTTGCTACATCATTCTATTAAGAAGTTTTAAGCCATATCATGCTTTCCTTCTGTTTGTTCTATCTGGAAATAAACAACTCTTTCTTATCTCCCACTATGAATATCTCCACTTGTACCAGCTCTTTGGAAGCCAGATCAAAGTTCATCTCCTCAGTGAAACTTTCCCAAAAATTAAACCCACCTCAGTGTCCTCCACTACCTTCCATTACACCAACCCCATCATAATTACAGTTTACACATTTGTGGTTCAGTTGCTCAGTCATGTCCGGCACTTTGTGACCCCGTGGACTGCACCATGCCAGGCTTCCTTGTCCTTCACCATCTCCTGGAGCTTGCTCAAACTCATGTCTACTGAGTCAGTGATGCTATCCAACTGTCTTGTACTGTCATCCCCTTCTTCTCCTGCCTTCAATCCTTCCCAGCATCAGGGTCTTTTCTAATGAGTCACATACATCTGGCCATACCCCAAGCTAGCAAGATACTCTACTGCAAGGCTGACTCATATTTTTACTCTACTGAAGATCAAAAAATAACTATGAAATAAGTGGATGAAACAATAAACAAGCAGATGTCTTAATTTTCACTAGCTATATGTCCAACATGCAAAATAAGCTAATAAATTACAGGCCAAAATTTTTGGTACAGTAATTTTGCTATGCAATTGTGAAATGAAAAAATCTTACGAATGTTGCAGTTTAAACTTAATCCACCAAACCTGTATGGAGCCTCTACTATAAACCAAGCACTGTGCTACAGATTTTTAATCATTCTATTTGATGATACAACAGAACCACTCACTAAAAACAAACAAGCCAAAAATAAAGCAATGACAAAAGCACTAGTCGGAAGATTATTCTGCAGTAACTGAGCTTTGCTATTCATACTGTAATATAAAATCAATTATATATAGTAAGTCTTATTTACTCAGGCTTTCTAGACTGAAAAAAAAATGTTGGCTTGAGTAAGATTTAGGCTATTTTTTATAAGTCTAGCCAAATCAGCGGAGAAGGCAATGGCCACCCACTCCAGTACTCTTGCCTGGAAAATCCCATGAACGGAGGAGCCTGGTAGGCTGCAGTCCATGGGGTCGCTAAGAGTCAGACACAACTGAGCGACTTCACTTTCACTTTTGACTTTTATGCACTGGAGAAGGAAATGGCAAACCCACTCCAGTGTTCTTGCCTAGTGAATCCCAGGGACGGGGGAGCCTGGTGGGCTGCTGTCTATAGGGTCACACAGAGTTGGACTGAAGCGACTTAGCAGCAGCAGCAGCAGCCAAATCAGAAATGACCCCGAGGGTCAAAGAAGAACTTAATCTCAGATTTATGGTCACAGAGTTTTTCCACCCACATACATGCTTTAGTTATCAAACACAGACAGAAAACATTCTAAAGTGGACCCACTGGGACAGTATATCAAATTGAGAAATGGTGTGCACGGGAGTTGATGAGTAGTAGACTTAATCCAGACTGTAAAAAAAATCAACAGAAGAAACACACAAAAGATCAAACAATCTTTCAGTAATGCCAAATTCCACCATCCGTTCTAAAAACATGCCGGGAATAAAGAAAATGTGGATAGCAAAAAGTGTACTTATCAGAATCCAAATGACAGCAAAAGAGGGCTAAATGACATGTCACTCAAACTGCTAATTTACTACAAAATAATAAGATAAAAATTCAAATTTATGATTAACATTGTTATCAATCAACTTATAAAGTGATTTCAGCTGACATGTTAAATGTCCATACAGTATAACTGAGTAGCTGTTAGCCCATAAAGTCAGAGATATTAGGAGTCTATTCTTTTGCTCACATCAAGTGGTCAGAGCAGAAAGCAACCTCGAATGATACCTGGGTATCAGTTTAGGGTTTTACAAATGACTGAGGCAAAGAATACAAGGGTACTGACTTAATATAACAGAAAGAATAAACCAATGGGCAAAAACATGCTTGAAGCGTTCTCATTAAATTTAATAACAAGGCTAGACCGTCTCATTACTTCTATGTGGAAAGTCTAATATAATGAGGCAAGAAATGGAAATGTATAATTAACAAATTTTATATTTTTTTCAGATGAAACAGAATTAAATTGTGAGGAAATATTGAGAAACGTTGAGAAAGAGGCATGCAAGGGATGACTGTTTTAACTGCAAAGTTCTGAAATGACAACTTACTGGTGATACTTAAAAATTCAGTTGTGATAAAATAGGAAGGCAATTTTTGGAGAATTTTACTGTATGGGGAAATTTTCAATTTGCAGCTTTAAAAATAAAACTTAAAAAACATTCTTTCACTACATAATTATATACGTTCTCATACACATATAAAAAAAGAGTAAAAGACAAAAACTATAATAGCTATATTTTTCTGTTTCACCTAAAACTATTAATTGATCTATTATTTACATAATAAGGAAAAGATACAAAAATTATTTGTAGAGAAGCACTTGCAAATGGAAGTCAGTAAAATTTCTCAATGGTTACCCTTGAATTAAAGGTATATGGACTATTTCAAGATAAAAATCGATGAAGGGTGTTTTAACCACGCCTGGTAGTCAATAAAGATTTGATATCCACTGAGTTAGCTTGAGAAAAGCAGGGGGGTTATTAGAAGTATATAAAAATCTTTCTCCAAACCTAAGAGCCAGGAGAGGAAATGGGCTTTAAGAAGAACTGGAACCAGGAATGATCAAGCCACAGGGACCGAGGTGGCCGCTCCCTCCACCCTTCCATCTCTTTCTTGCTGGGGCCATGCTGTATCATGTTTCAGCTTCTGTCACCCTGACAGGATTCCTCTGGTTCTCCCTGCATAGTCTTACCTCTGTTTCCTACCTACTGGGAAAAAAGTTCTACTCTCTCAGAGTTCTTTGTGCCTGAGTCCAAGTTCCCAGGAGAAAGACTACAAATGATACATCCGAAACGCTGGCTTGCCACCCACAATCCATCCAGAATGGGACAATCTCCGCAGGGGGACAAAGGATTGAGGAGGAATATGGGTGTGAGTCTCAGGGGAAAATGGATGTTGACATGGACTACAGAAGAAATGAGCTACCAGGGAAAGGAAGAATTCAATGCTGTGCCTAGACCTGTCCAGCAGAAAAACTGCTTTGGAAATTTATCAGGTCAAACTGTCCTTCCAAAAAATCACCAAATGCTAGGAAACATGGTATAGAGAATTCAAGTGTAAACATGTAACTGAGAAAGTAGAAACACATTATTTATGATTCAAAGCTGTCAGGAAAGATGTCTTTTTACCAGGTATTTCAATAGTAACTATGAAGGAAAGCTTAGCAGGAGCTTGTACAAGTGTGCATACTAAGTCACTTTAGTTGTGTCCAACTCTTTGCAACTCTATGGGCTGTAGCTTGCCAGGCTCTTTTGTCCATGGGATTCCCCAGGCAAGAAAACTGGAGTGGGTTGCCATACCTTCCTCCAGGGGATCTTCCTAACCCTGGGATTGAACCTGTGTCTCTTGCTTCTCCTGCATTGGCAGGCAGCTCCTTCACCACTAGAGCCACCTGGGAAGCCCTTAGCAGGAGTTTGCTGCTACTGCTGCTAAGTCGCTTCAGTCGTGTCCGACTCTGTGCGACCCCACAGACGGCAGCCCATCAGGCTCCCCCGTCCCTGGGATTCTCCAGGCAAAAACACTGGAGTGGGTTGCCATTTCCTTCTCCAATGCATGAAAGTGAAAAGTGAAAGGGAGGTCCCTCAGTCGTGTCTGACTCTTAGCGACCCCATGGACTGCAGCCTACCAGGCTCCTCCGTCCATGGGATTTTCCAGGCAAGAGTACTGGAGTAGGGTGCCATTGCCTTTAGAATATACTAAACACACAGAGAATCTAACCATTCTATTGTAAATACCTGGGGTTTCAGGAACAACCCAACTTTTCAAAAAGCCAGACATATTTTACATCAACTGCAGTGACGCATGGGAGATTCAAAGACGGTGGAGGTTGAGAGGAGATTCTCAGTTCATGAACTTACTGTGTATTGTATTTGGTTAAATCAGCCTAAATTTATCAAAAAACACATTTAATTGTAACATTTATTAGCATTCTAAATAAATGATATTTGGAAGTTTATTTTTTCTTTTTTTAAAAAATATTTTTGTTTTGCTCTGTATTTCAACTTGTATGAAGATCTACATTAATTGCCATTACAGTTTTTTTTTTTTTTGCAAATCTCTTTATTTTTTTCTCATTGGAATAAAACTGCTTTATAATGTTGTATAGTTTCTGCTGTACAACCAAGTGAATCACTTGTATGTATATATTTATCCCCTCCCTCTTCAGCCTCCCTCCCAGCTCCCCCATCCCATCTCTCTAGGTCATCACAGACCATTGAGCTGAGCTCCCTGTGCTATACAGCAGCTTCCCACTTGTTATCATATAAGTGTTTCATATTTTTAACAAAACTGTAATTAGACCCTAAATGGTTTACAGTTGAGTTTGCATAGAAGATTTATCATATGTATATATTTAAGTGATTAATCAAAGACTGTAGTCATATTTACATCCATCATCATTCAAAAGTGTTGACTTTTAAAATTACTATAGTATAGTCTCTAGCGAATTAAACAACTCATATAAATACATGCTTAGAACACTGACAATGTTCCTTAAATATGCACTGAATATATAAATGAATCCAGTTCATTACCTAAGGTACTTGAAGAAAGATTTGTCCAAGCATTGACGATCATGGAGCCGATTGCTAAAGTGAGGTTTTCTTATCTGAAGAAACTACTAAAATAGTCTTAAGGCTGATTGTTTTTCTTTTGTGAGCTGGAATGGCATATTAAAAAAAAAAAAAAAAAAAGGAGGGAACGCAATTATGCAGAGGAACACTGAGTATCCCAGATCAGGATAAATTAATTTAGTTGGAAGACCACGTTTTATACTGAGGCTTGGCAAATAAATTTACAGACTTAAGTTTACACAGGATGACATTTTGAGACACGGTGTAGAAGTATCTAGGGCTAAAAAATGGACCAGCAGAGATCAGCCTTTCAGTAGGAACTGTCCTTTTCCCAAAGGCAAAGGTCCCAATGCCTGTCCTGTTTCTGGGTCTCAGTTTTCCACTTCTCAGCTCTCTGATGGTATAAACTAGAGGAGGGTGCTAGGCAGGGGCTGAAGGAGATTGGGTAGGGCTGCACATGCGTGTGTCCTAAGTCGCTTCAGTCGTGTCCTACTCTTTGTGACCCTATGGACACATTGTAGCCCACCTGGCTCCTCTGTCCAGGGAATTCTCCAGGCAAGAATACTGGAGTGAATTGCCATGCCCTCCTCCTGAGGATCTTCCCAACCCAGGGATCGAACCTTCGTCTCTTCCATCTCCAGCATTGGTTTCTCTACCACTAGCACCATCTGGGAAGCCTGTAGGCTTGTACAGCATCCATGAACTCTGAGGACTGTATCACTCGCAGCTGGTGAGTGGCTCTCCTTAAAATGTGGACTATTCAGTGCTTGTTACTTTAAACCATGGGTCCCAGTGCCAAATCTGAGACCACAGAGAAAGTCCTACATCACATCCTGTTGCCGATGAATACTTAAAATGTAGACTTTTTACTACTCATTAGATACAAACAGCCTAAACTTTGGTATCTTTATTGCTAGAAACTTCCAACAATAACTGCCTGGAATCATCACTTTGGGAGCAACATTTAAAAGCCAAGCATGCATATTTTAAAGGGAATTGTGACTAAGAAGAGAGAAATCTTGGCTAGAAAAAGTACTGAGAAAAACAAATAAAAATTGCCAAATTTCTTTCAAAGTCAATGACAGATTCATCTGGAAAGGTAAAACCTACAAAACAGAATCAAGACGAGGCTGTATTTGCAGACATGACTCGATTGGTATAGGTCAAAATGAGTGAGCCAAGTTGAAAGAGATGCCATTATCAAAACAGTCTATCAAATAACACAGCTGAATGTGGCTGAACACCCTTTACCAACAATAGCAAGCAAACAGGCTGCCTGTTTCTGCATAGGACAAAATCACGATAAAAAAAAATGAACTTTGAGAGCTAGGGAAGAATGGATTATGGAAACTGGGTCCTTTGAGGCATTTATTTACATGTGGTGATATTAATGGATTGTGTGTGTTAGTCGTTCAGTCATGTCCGACTCTCCACGACCCCAAGGACTGTAGTCCACCAGGCTCCTCCATCCATGGAATTCTCTAGGCAAGAATACTGGAGTGGGTTGCCATTTCCTTCTCCGAGGAAATTAACAGATTAGAGAACATCTTTCAGCACTGAGAATGTCTTTTTTTTTTAATGAAGGAGAAGGAAAGAGTGGCTTTATTTCTTTGCCAGGCAAAGGGGGAGCACAGTGGGCTAGCGCCTCAGTTACTGTCAAGAATGTCTTTGATGAGTGAAAGTAAGAGGGATTGATGGGGTAGTGGGTCAGCACCCCTCTCCGTGTGTGACAAGCCAAAAGGAGGGCCATGTTCCCCTAACCTCTCAGCAAGTGATGGAGTCAGTTTCCACCATCTGCACCCTCAGCACTCTGCTCTGTGTCACATCATGGCCAGCCATCCAAACTCCTCTGAGCAAACGCTGAAACAACCGCTGTCATCTGTGTGCAGATTTTTATGTGAGTTTTGATCCTCAAGAGGCAATGTGACACTAGGAAGGAGAAAGGGGACAGCTGGAGGGCATAACAGAATGTGTAGGGTCAGCACTTTCAACCCAGGACAAAGCTCCAGTTCGGATGGGTTCAGTGCAATAGCACTTGGTGCTTGACAAAAAAAAAAAGATTCGATTGTTTTACTTCAATTTCCTGATAATCAGCTAAAGTATCATTTTTATTTCTTAAATCTGGGCTGTAATGTGGGATAGAATATAAAGTTCTTATGACAATTTAGGTAAAAGCTGAGATTTAAAAGGATTTTTATACTTGAGACCAATCGCTTCAGGCTACACCTCCAGATGCCCCAAAGGCATGTCTTCAATCATCTGTGTCCAGATGAGCAATGATATGTCACTTCCCAGTAAGTAACACATGTTCATTATAACTAGTTTTTCAAAGGCAGAAGAAACGGATTTATTTAAATGAATAAATATATTACATATTGATAACTATGGTTAATATTTTGACATTTTTATTCCCAGTTTTATTGAGTACATTTATTTTATGAAACTGGACTTTTACAATATAAACACACAGAAAGTTTTGGCTCATTTAATATGATATTTGGCCAATTTACAAGGCCATTAAATAGCCTTTAAAGATAGGATGTTATTGAATATATTTCACTGAATATGTTTTTATTTTGTTAAGCTTGGAACTTGGTTTTTTCTGTCTCTAGTTTCTGGACATAGCGCCAGCCATCAGAGTTACCGTCTGGTCCCCGATACCCCATTCTCACCCTTCCCCTGGGAAGGGGGCTTCCTCAGCCTCTCCCTCTCCCCTTTTCTTCACCTTTGGCAGCCTGTCTGCATTTTATAAAGACAGATTCCATGTGTCCAGCACCGCCTGCTTCTGGGGATGCAAGTCAATCTAATTTAAAGATTCAGTATTAGGGACTTATGTACCTGAGCCACATTCTGTATTAACCTGATGAAGGCATTCTTGATTCTCCACCTGCCTTCTGCTATATTATAATTCAACTGATTCAGAACTCAGAGGTGGAAAAGGTGTCATTTATTAAACTCTTCCAAATCACAGCCAGATTGCATTATAATTCAACTGATTTAGAATTCAAGAAAGATGGGTCATTTATTAAACCCTCCCAAATCAAAGCCAAATGGTTTCTAAATTCCTATTCCAAACAATGCTGGGATGAACAGCCTTTTACAGGAATCTTTGTATGTTTCTTGAACGATTTCTTATGAGAAGCGAGTTCTCTGATGGGGAATAACTTAGTTTTACTGTTCATACTTTTAAGACTGCAAAATACTGCCAGTCTACCATATCACTCTGGAAACATACTGCCAATATTTAAATACACAGATGTACTGTGAATGTCTACACGAAGAGAAGCACAGCTTTTAAGAGAAACATCTTGAAGAGAGAAGAAAGAAATGTTCTGAAGAAGGTCTTCCTTGACTGAGGGAAGAGACCCTTAACCCTACTAAAGGTAAGGAAGTATGGTTAAACACAGAGACGGAACTACTAGAAATTTGAAAGAGTTCATATCTGAGAAAATTAGAAGTGTATGTACTAACTGTATACACATTACATACATTTTAAATATCACTGGAAATTTTATAAAATTGTATTTTACAGTAGCAACCAGGATATCCTATAACCAGTAGAGCAGGAAGGACATTAAACAATGAAAACTTCCAGGATCATTTTGGAGGGAATTAATAGTGCATCGAACTCATGTACCTCAAAATATATTTTCTATACCCACTCTTGAACTGGAAAAATACCCAACTTGAATTTCATTTAGTAAATGACTAAGTGGGCTTCCCAGGTGGCTCAGTGGTAAAGAATCCACCTGCCAGTGTAGGAGATGCAGGAAACATGGGTTTGATCCCTAGGTTGGGAAGATCCCCTGAAAGAGGAAACAGCAACTCACTCCAGTATTCTTGCCTGGAAAATCCCATGGACAGAGGAGCCTGGAGGGCTACAGTCCTCCAGAGTCACAGAGTTGGACATGACCGAGTGATTTGAGAACAGGCATGTGCACACAGATAGATACATACACACACACACACACAATGACTAAGTACATTTACTCTATAAACTTTCTTTACTCCATAAATGATTCAGTCTTATAATAAGCCCTGCTAAGAACTTTCTTTGAAATGTTTTTTCTCTATTAATCTCATAGGAAGTTTTGTCCTTAATTTTGAAAGACATCTATTTGCAAAACAAGCTACAAAACAAGGTAGCTGTCACTATCTCAACATATCTAGTTATCAGACTCTCTCCTCAAGGTTATAGCTTTCACATTCACTGAAGCTAAGAAGAAAGCATGCTCTGAATCTGAAAAATTGTTATTGCTTGACCCTTTACACAAAGAAAATGGCAACTGCTTGAATGACCCCATGACAAAGACAGAGAGCAAGGAAGATGAATATTTTAAAAATCTTTTCATCAAAATAGATTAAGAAAATGCACCTACTAATGGGCTGCAGATTTCATTTTCTTCCCACTATCATTCATTTCAAGTGAAGTCCTGTAACAACATCCATGGGCTACAACAACATCTCAGAATGTTTCCTATCCACAATTAGCCCCCAGGCTAAAGCAGGTTACTGTATGTAAGCAGATCCTATGCCAGAAAGACATTCTTCATACGGCTGGGGGAGATTTAGAGAACAGTCTTAAAAATCTATGGGAAAGACCGAGATAATACAGAACAGGAAATTCCTTTTAATGTAGAAGTCTCTTAACCTGACAGCTTCCTCTGAAAAGTCAAAGGAGAACCACATTTTCCTGAGAAAGGTTCATTTGGGTTTCGTAAACTGACAATAAAATATTGATTACATTTTGTGGGATGTGTTTGTTGCCCCGTGATGCTCAGTATAATCTTTTACTTGGGGGTGAATGCCGTATTATTTAGAAGCTTCTGGGAAACTAAGAGAAGTTTCTGTTGCCAAAATTTAAACGGATTGCTCAGGAACTTTGAAAGCTTTTTTCTAAAAAAAAAAAAAGGATAAAGGTATTCTGCAGTGAGGCAAGGCCTGGCTTTGCCATCTTGAGCTGGGTTAGGCCATTTGAGGAAGAAACAAAGTGGATTTCCAGACATTTCTTTGGTCACACACACACACACATACACACACACTCTTCCTGACACACTGGTTTGGTAAAGACCCCTCATCACTTCCTCAGTATCCACATTCTCCTTCCTCTTCAGTAATAAAATTCCATAAAGCTAAGGATGGAATTGAGACCAGGTTCCCCCCGCAATGAGATCTACGTGAAAGTATTGGTTAAACTGCTACAGTCTTCTTAAAGACCAATGTGACTATCTTTGTCCTTTCTTCCTTCTGGGGTCTGGAATGAGTCCCTGATGGTAGGAGCTCCAATAGCCATCTTGGACCATGAGGTAAGCAGAAAATGATAGAGCAGAGGGCTGAAAGCAATAACTCTGGATCCCCAAAGACAGAGCTGCCGTATTTGCTCTGACTTTTCTACTCAAGACTTAATGTGAGAGAGAACCAACTGTTTATCATGTTTAAGCCAGTGGTACTTTAGAGTTTTCTACTACATCCAGCTAAATTTAATCTTAGCTAATTTATTGGGTTAAAAAGCAAGCTCAGAAGACAAGCTAGAAGGGATTAAACCATCTCAGGGTCTGCCAATGATTTGTCTGCGTTAGGGTGTGGAACACAATCAAGGATCACAAAATGAAATTCTAAGTATCAGGTGGTGGTGGTTAGTCTCTAAGTCATGTTCTACTCTTGTGACCCCATGGACTATAGCCTGCCAGGCTCTGTTCATGAGATTTCCCAAGCAAGAGTACTGGCTGCTGCTAAGTCGCTTCAGTCGTGTCCGACTCTGTGTGACCCCATAGACGGCAGCCCACCAGGCTCCCCCGTCCCTGGGATTCTCCAGGCAAGAATACTGGAGTGGGTCGCCAATTCCTTCTCCAGGGGATCTTCTCAACCAAGGGGTTGAACCCAGGTCTGTCTCTTGTACTGCAGGTGATTTCCTGCATTGCAGGCAGATTCTTTACCAAATGAGCCACCAGGGAAGCCCAAGTGCCAGACGCTGATTAGTTGTGAGAAATCACACCCAGAACTGTTAAATATTCCAGTCTGTCGAGAGTAAAGCTCCAAACTTAGGTTTTTTTAAAAAAATGCTACCTCCTGATTTTAAAATGCCTGCCAAAATTAGAACATATATTAAATATGCATATATATTTTTAAATACACAAATACATACACACACACACAGGCCACATATATCACACATATTGAAGGCCAATTGAAAAGCAGCCATGGAATGAATATAGCTTGAAAGCCACAGTTTTTGTCTTCTGGGTTAGACTGGCATTATATCTTCTGTAACATGTTCAAAGCTCTGGAGATGGAATTCCCTGCTTCCCCCTGGCTTTTGATGCAACTCAACACGTGAAGGTAATACAGTAAGATGTGGGTGGGGGGAGGGGAGGAGAAAGACCAGATGACAAATCAGATATCTCTATTGACTCTGCCTTTGGCCTTGACTTAGCCTTGTAAGTAGCATTTAGTTACCTAACCTCTCCTCGTATCCATGTCTTTTCTGTAAAACTAAGTCTTTAAAATCATAACATAAAAGTGCTTTGAAAATTACGGGTCACTTTACAAATTAAAGGTATATCTGGTCAAGAATGAATACATTTAATGATTCTCCTTCACGGTCATTGTTAAGAGAAATCCTCTTTAGCACATTTTTACTTCGAGAACACTGGGGGAGGCTTTCCTATCTTTGGACCACAGAAGTGAAGTAGAAAGAGCAGTCTACCCTTCCCCTGTGTTTAAATAATAAGTCACTGACCAAATATCTTTATGATGCATTTCGACCAAACATCATAGAATACTGGTAGCCAATAGTGATGTGTCTTTAACAGTAACACAGATACACCTTCTGAATACATTTCACAGTGCCCTGTATGCTGGGAATAACAAAACTAATAAAACATGCAGATACTAGACTAAGAAGAAACTGGAATTCAATATTTGATAATTATTTGTGCACGCGCTCCCTCTCCCTCTCTTCCTCTCTCTCTCCCGCAAATGATTTTCAGTACCATCTTTACCTGGGAAATATATAAGAGGTCTGGTTCAGTTTAAGCACTGAGGCTTCATTCATGCATCCATTCACATGTCTAACATCCTGATGGGATTACAAAAGAAGTTCCTATAGAAGACCAAGGCAATATGAAAACTGTTGAAAAATTTAAGAAGCACAAAAGAGAGGCCATTTTCAGAGGCCCGTTTAGAAAGATCATCTTTCTAGCATCAGAAAAGAACTTAGCTCCCTCAACAGTGAGGAATTCTTGACATTTAAAGCAAGAGTCTCTGAGTCTGGAGCAGCTGAATCCACTGCAGACTGAATGACTCCCTCACACCCTTTCCAACAGGGAAGGAGAACCTACACCTTCCTTATTCCTTCAGCGTTCAGGTCATCAGAAAGACTGCTGCACAGACTGTTATTGGTTCATTGTATGAAAATAAAATAGCTCTAATCTAGTAGTCTCTCACACAACTCCAGGTTTTATCAGAAACATAAAAGCAGATACTTTTTTCCTACGAGGCTGAGAGCAGAATACTCCCCAGGTAAAGGCGTGAACACGCACCAGTGTGGACATATAACGATGATCTCCTTTCCTTGAAGCAAGGAGGAGTTTCTGCCTATCTATTCCCAGTCTTCTGTCCCTCTATAGCACAGATTTTTGGAGAGGCAGCATATTCCCCACCAGAGGATCATATTTCTGGAACTCTGGAGCAAAAAAGAACTTTTTTTCAAAGGAAGCTCCATACTATGGTTGTATGCTGCTGCTGCTGCTGCCAAGTCGCGTCAGTCATGTCTGACTCTGTGCGACCCCATAGACGGCAGCCCATCGGGCTCCCCTGTCCCTGGGATTCTCCAGGCAAGAACACTGGAGTGGGTTGCCATTTCCTTCTCCAATGCATGAAAGTGAAAAGTGAAAGTGAAGTCTCTCAGTCGTGTCCGACCCTCAGCGACCCCATGGACTGCAGCCTACCAGGCTCCTCCGTCCATGGGATTTTCCAGGTAAGGGTCCTGGAGTGGGGTGCCATTGCCTTCTCTGATGTTTGTATAACAGATAGCAAAAGTGAAGTGGAAGGAGGGGCTCTGATTTCATGATAATGTGAAATGCTTAGATGTTGAAGAGTTTTGCATGCAGAAAGGGGTCAACCCCAAAACACACTTGAGGAAAGGCAATTTATAAATACATGATGGAGAGGAAAACCAAGAAGAAAGGTTGTTCTGAAATAGTCATCCCTTGGAAAGGAAAAGCTGAAGAGCATTTCGTTTATTTTTTAAAAGACTTTCATGTAATTAAGTTCAAGGTGCTAAATCTTTCCCTATTCTATTGACGGTGTCTCTGCAAAGATCTGTACTGCCTGCCAGTTTCACTGCTTTTGTCCTGTACTCTTTGATAAGTGCTGGGGGTGGTCCCCAAGAAAAAAACATCTACACTGCAGTTCATCCATTCAAATACAGTGCGTCCAAGCATATATTCTCTCATCAAGTGGTACAACTCTGACACCCTATAAAAAGTGAAGCAACACCATTATCCTTTTTGTTTGGTCAATCATATGCACTGACAGATAACAGCAAATTTCAAGTTGGTAAAGAAAGTTCTCCATCTCGAGATTTTACATAAGAGGAATAAGGTGTCTGAATTGGGAGGTAGCCATGCACTCGCGTGTGTCAATATGCGTATTTTATGTGTTTGTATATTTGTCTGCCTGTGTTTGTGGCTGTGGACAGTTGTGTGGTCATTCCGTTTCAAACGGAAAAGGTTTGAAAATCTCATTTTCCTGGGGTTTTGAGGTTTGAAAAACCTCAAAAATGTACCTGTGACTTTGAATTTCACATCAAGGCTAGACCACAATCAGTTCCAATATCACCATTCTATTCACACAGGGGAACCTAAAAAACTGTCTCATCTCCATGAAAAAATGTCTCAGTTCCCAAATCAAACCGTACAGCTTATCATTTTCAGACCAATCTTGTGATAAAACAGGCTTTGATCCCTTTGCCAAAATTCGCATTGAAACTTCTTCTAATGCCATTTCTAAACACTGATCATCTTTTATCAAATTTCTTCATGAATATCTCATTAAACCTAAGCATGCTCATCAGAGGCCTGGCAAAGTTACAATAACGACATGCAGGTTGCCAGGTTAGACAGGAACTGAGTCCAGCTGACCCTCTCTTGCACCTTCTCATAACCCAACCAAAATGAGAAAAGGAAAATAAAATCAAGGGAAAGTTCAGTTAACACAAACGTTTGAGAAATCCCTGCTTGTTGGATTACAAATGGATCCAGACTGAAGAAAGGCACTGGGACCCCTTTGGCAATTCTACTTTCCAAGACAGGATGTAGTATTTGGAAGGAGAAAGCTGAAGACAGAGTAGGTTTTGAGGAGAGCAGTCTGTACTCGACTCATTATGCATTTAACTGTTTTGAATCAACAATACTGAGAGGCCCTGGGCAGACCTGGCCAAGCCAAACAGAGGAGCTGGTCTATGGCAAGTTCTTCCTGATGCCGCGAGGTTCTTCTCCACTAGGAGTGGAAGCCAGCAGAAAACTCAGCCTATAAAACTGAATCCTGCCTGGGGCAACTGTTAATAGTTCAGTACACAGAGGGCATCTTTAGTGAGTTCTTTTCTCTCATAAAGGCCTTGCAAACATCACAAGACAGGGAAAAAAACACAAATGAAAAGTAGATTCAATACACTGATAAAATGGTAGATGCTGTCATCATAAACAAAATTCAAAGGCAAGTGAAACACAGAGAAAAAATACCTGCCGCAGACTTGGGGACAAAAAGGTTAATATCATTAAAATTTAAAGAGTATTTACAAATCACTAAGAAAAAGAACCACGTTCAAATAAAAAATGGTTAATAATTCCAAAGGATTTTAATAGGAATTTTTCAAAAAAGCTATATATGGCCAGTATATTCAAAAAGTGTATGAAAAAAGTGTTCAACGTCACTAATAAAGGGCAATATAAAAATAAGGTTCTATTTTTCACATATAAATTAGAGGGTCATGTTCCAACGATACTAACCTGTATTGGCTGCATCCTAGATATGGACCTAGGCACTGCATGTAGAAGTATAATTTGGTATACATTTTCTGCAGAGCCACTTGGCACAGGTATCAGAGGCCTTTAAAACAGGCATCTTCTCTGAAGGAATAATACCCACCAGTTCAGAAATCTGTATTAAGGAAATTATTAGAGATATGAGCAAAGATCTGGTTTTGCCGTGTTGCTCTTAACAGGCTGTGTGTATGTTAGTGGCTCAGTTGTGTCTGACTCAATAAATTCAAGGACTGTAGCCCACCAGGCTTCTCTGTCCATGGAATTCTCCAAGCAAGAATACTGGAGTGGGTAGCCATTTCCTTCTCCAGGGGATCTTCCTAACCCAAGGATCGAACTAGGATCTCCTGCATTACAGGTGGAATCTTTACCATCTGAGCCACCAGAGAAGCCTATAACAGCCTAACTACATGATAATAGGTAATTACATGATACAAATAAACACACATCCTGTAATGGAATACTGTGTGGCCATGAAAAATGATAAAGTAGAAATGTATTTCTTATTATGGAAAGAAGACTGCAAAATATGATGGAAAAGTTAAGTTAAAAAAGAGAATATACAATATGATGCTTTTTTGGGTAAACATTATTTATACATGATATATGTACATGTATGAATATATACCTATTACCTAGACAACTGCAAAAAGATCAAGACGGATATGTGCCAAAATATTACAGTGTATTTTCAGAAAATTTTTCTGATTATTTTATCTTCTAAGATAAACACTTATTATAAGTAAAATAAAATGTGTTTTAAAAAAATGAGTCAAAGAGCAAAACAAGAATCTAGATATAGAAGTCCTGTTTAAAAAATTAACAATGTTTCTTTACATCAAGAATAATTGTTTAACTGCTCATATAACTCAGTAACAAAACAAAATCCAATCCAATTGAAAAGTGTTCCAAAGACCTAAATAGGTATTTCTCCAAAGACATACAGATGGCCAACAGGCACACAATAAGACACTCATCATCACTAACTGTTAGAGAAATGCAAATCAAAATTACAATGAGGTAACACCTCACTCCAGTCCGAATGGCCATCATCAAAAAATCTACAAGTAGGTGGCGCTACTGGTAAAGAACCTACCTGCCAATGCAGGAAACAAGAGAGGTGGGCTGGATCCCTGGGTTGGGAACAATCCCCTTGAGGATGACATGGACACCCACTCCAGTATTCTTGCCTGGAGAATCCCAAGGACAGAGGAGGCTGGTGGGCTACAGTCCTTAGGGTCACAAAGAGTCAGACACAACTGAAGTGACTTAGCACAGAACAACAAATGCTGGAGAGGGCGCGGAGAAAAGGGAGCCCTCCAACACCCCTGGCGGGAATGTAAATCAGTGCAGGTGCTATGGAGAACAGAATGGAGGCTTCTTAAATTAAAAACAGAGTTGCCATAAGAGCCAGAAATCCCACTCCTGGGCATATACCCAGGCAAAACTATACTTTGAAAAAATACATGCACCTCTCTGTTAATAGCAGCACTATTTACAATAAACAAAACCTGGAAACAACCTAAACATCAACAGATGCATGGATATAGAAGATGCGGTACATATATAATGGAATACTACTCAGCCATCGAAATGGATGAAATAATGCCACGTGCAGCAACATAGATGAACCTGAAGATTATCATACCGAGTGAAGTAAGTCAGAAAGAGAGAGACAATGACCATATGATATCACTTATACATGGATTCTAAAATACAACACAAATGAACACGTCTGTGAAACAGAAACAGATTCACAGATATAAAGAAAAGACTGTTTGCCACGGGGAAGGGAAGTCAGGGAGGGAAGGATTGGGTGTTTGGGATTCGCAAATGTAAACTAGCATATACAGGATGGATTAATAATGAGGTCCTGCTACATAGCATAGGGAACTATATTCAATATCCTGTGATAAACCATAATGGAAAAGAATATGAAAATATATGTATAACTGAGTCACTTGGCTGTATAGCAGAAATTAACACAACATTGTAAATAAAATATACTACAATTGAATTTTTTTAATTTTAAAAAAGAATACTTGTTTAACATTTAATTTGTAAAGATGCTATTCATGATGGCAATATTGAATGGAATACATTTAAGTCTAAAGTTGAAAAATATATGCAGGACTTAATTACTAGAAATCTATAACTTTATTGAAGGATATGAAAAGAACTGGTTAAAAATGGACATACTGTAGTCTTGTCTTGGAAGGACTATAATTATAAAATGTAAATAATTCCCAAGTTAATTCTATATTTTCTATAATGAAATCAAAATCTTGGCTAGTTTCATTTGGAATATGTGAAAATGAATTAAAACTTCATATTAATAAATATATGAGAATTGACTTAAAGAGGAAAAAATAAGAAAATGGAGACTTCTCATGATCAGGTATTTAAATAGGTTGTAAAGTTATAATAATTAAATCATTTTTGCAAAGCTTAAAAGTAATAGATAGATAATAGGATGAACTATCCTATTATCCAGGATAATACAAAATTCATAGAAGGCCAGGAGAAGCTCAAATACCCATAAACTCTTAGTGTATGACAAAAGAGGCATTCAATTAAATTGGAAAAGGATGAATGGCTGGTAAACACATGATGCTGGGGAAACTGGTTAACTATTAAAAAATACAGTTAGACATCTTTGTCATACTATACACTAAAATAAACTCCTGATAGATTAAACTGTGAGATGGGAAAATATTTCTCTGATATGGGAAATGAGAAAGCCATGCTAAGAATATAAGCAAATGTAGGATCTTAAAGACAAAGTTTGATAGATTTGACTATATACAAATTTAAATCATCCATTTAACCACACTGTGATAAACAAAAGCAAAAGGCAGTGAGCTGGAAAAAAACAATTGTAGCATGTATACATAGTTACCAGTCTTACTATATGAAGAGCTTTTACAAATGATCAAACCAACAAACAAACATACACCATAGTTGCAAAATGGTCAAAAACAATGACCAGGTAATCATCAAAGAATACAAATGCCCAGTAAATGTATTAGAAAATACTCATTCCACAATAAAATGAAAACAATTGAATTTGCTAAAATGATACCTCTGTTCACCTACCAAATAGGCAAAGACATTAAAAATATTGGCACATGTTACTGGTGACCCTGAGGCAAACTTACTGCTGTGGTACTCTGCTGAAGTGAAGTGAAAGTCATTCAGTTGTGTCCAACTCTTTGGAGCCCTATGGACTATACAGCCCATGGAATTCTCCAGGCCATAATACTGGAGTGGGTAGCCTTTCCCATCTCCAGGGGAATCTTCCCGACCCAGGGATTGAACCCAGGTCTCCCGCATTGCAGGCAGATTCTTTACCAGCTGAGCCATAAGAGAAGTCCAAAAACACTTGGGTAAGTAGCATATCCCTTCTCCAGGGGATCTTCCAGACCCAGGAATCCAACCCGGGTCTCCTGCATTGCAGGCAGATTCTTTACAAACTGAGCTATGGGGTGGGGTGTGCGGCAACTCTGCTGATGGGAATGTAAATCTATACAACCCTCCAAGGCAGAACTGGACAAAATGTATCAAGTAGTTTACAGATGTTCACATCTCTTAATTTAGCAACTTTACAGAAATTCTTCCTAAGAAAGTAATCAAAGGGGTCTATAAATATTTGTGTTTACCAAAACCTTTGTTCGACAACAGATGACAGGTCAAATAGATTATAAACTATAATAATCTAGCAAGAAAGGTCGGTATATAATAACTACATTATATTAGATATATAATGATATAGGTCATTTCATGATATAACAAGTGAAAAATGTAGGCTACAAAACAGCAAGACACTAGTTTGTTTTAAAGTATGAGCAGATGTGCATAATGGGAAAATATTCAACAACATGTAAACAGTGGCTTTTTAAGGGTGATGAGATTAGAGGGTTCCCCCCCCCCTTTTTCTCCGCTGGTTTCATTCATTTCACACACGTTGGCTTGCTATCGTGTGCCCAACATCTCTATAGGCTCTAAATTTTCTTCAAATGAATATGCATTACACTGTAACCAAAAAAAGTTAAATTTTGGCAAAGTAAAAGTCCAGCATCTGAAACTGACTTCCTTCTTTTAAAAGTCTGGTAAAGGACTCAGAGCAACGAAGTGCATATTGAAAATATAAAATCACATCCCAGAATTGGGGAAATGTTCAGGTCGCTCCACCTCTTACCTTTAGTGACACTTTCTAAAACATACTCACCTGTTAGTTTGCCCACAGTTTGTTCCCACGACAGTGAATGTGAACAGCATCTCAATGACTCCTTCCTAATAGAGTTCTCAAAGACCACTTAATGAACCTGACATCTCCTTAAGCCTTTAAAACCCATCCTTCCAAGGGAACCCCCTCCCTTCCACAACAGGATAGGTATGATTCTGACTTTGGAGATGGGGACGCTTGACTTGGGGTGCTATGGCTGGCCCGAGGCTGAGCCCGGCTTATTGCCGGGCAGGCGGTGGTGGGTGGGAAGGGCACCTTACCGCGGCTTGCTGGAAGGCGCCCTTGGTGTAGGTGCCACCGCCTCGGTAGGTGATGGCCGGGATCTCGCGGCTGAGCAGCGCGCACTTGTGTTGGTGCGCGCGGCGGGAGGAGATGTAATCGACGCGCGGCACCACGTTGTTCTTGGACGAGAAGGTCACGATGGCCACGCGCGTGGCCGTGGGCACCACGGGGAAGTCGGACAGCAGCTTGCGGACGAACTTGAGCTCGCTGAGGAAGTTGGCTTGGCCCACGCTGGACGACTCGTCCACCAGGAAGACGAGCTCCAGGCGCTCGCTGAGCTCTCGCAGCCTCCGCACGCGTCGCCGGAACGCCTGGCCCAGCCGCTCCACTTTGCTCTCCGCGGCCGCCGCGTCCTCGCTGGGCGCGGGCGGCTCCGGCAGCCGCCCGGGGGCTCCGGGCGCCGCCTCGGGGAAGAGGCGGAAGCTGAAATTGCGCGACGGGGACAGCTGCTGAAAGGTCGCCCAGCCTGAAACCAGCGCCAGACCCCAGCAACAAAAGGCCAGGCGCGCCCACATTGCGCTAGAGACGGAGCGGCCGCCCGGAGCGCAGGCGTCTGCCCAGCGCGGAGAGATGCTCGGGCGCCGGGGTCGCCGAGGGGCGTGCGCGGCGCGGGGCGTGGGACGGCGGCCGCGAGCCTCAGCGCTCTCTCATCTGACACTGGGGACACAGTCCAGACTCCTCCGGCAGCCCGAGGATTAGGGAGGGAAGGCGCGCGCTCGCTACCCCTCTCGCTCCCGTCTTTTCTCTCCCCTTACTCCTCCTCCTCCTCGCTCTCCCTGAAGCCTATAAAATGTTTGAAGGCAAGGGGGCAGTCAAGAAGAATCTCCCGCTTCCCTCCTTCTCTCCCTCCTCTGTCTCCCTCTCCCCTCGCCTTCCTCTATCTCTGCCTCTATCTCTCTCCTCCCCCTTCTCCTCCCGGGTTCAAGCCAAAGACTCTCGGAGATTCCATGACACCAGAACCCCGCGTCTGTCAGGCTGTCAACATTCCCGCAGCAAGCGCACCAGCGCCGAAGCCCTGATTGATCCCATATGTCTGGCAGGAGCCGCAGAGGAATTCACTGGAGATGGATCCAGATACCGAGAGTGCCACAGTAATTGGAAACACTTTGTAGAGGAAAACACACACGGACTGGCCAGGGAGTTGAAAGCATCCTTTGAAAATTGCTTGCTCACCTTTTGTGTCTCTTTCCCCCTGTCCAGAGAAACCTCAAAGCCTTCTCCAACTGGATGTTTTATTCGACTTTTGTTGGTGGGGCTTTCTGATCGGTGGGGGGTGTGTGTGTCCTCTTGAGGGTCCCCTCTGATCACAATATATAGGGGTTGCATCTACCCCTATGCAGCCCATAGAATGACTGCCGTGGCGCTGCACGCATGCATTTATTTATTCATCCATTTGGTTACCCCTTCATTCATTTAGCAAATATTTTTGAGCACCTGTTGTGTGCTAGGACACCCGGAATATAAGGAGGAACACAAATTGACATAGATCTTGTCCCCAAGAAACTTACAGGGTAACAAGTGAGATGACCATTAACCAGATATTTCAGAAATAATGTATATAATTACATCTGACCATGCTAAATTCTATGAAGATCTTAGGCAGATAGACTTGACCTTGAAAGATCAGGGAAGCCTTCACTGAGGACGTGAAGTTTGTGCTGAAATCTGATGATGAGTAAGAGTTTCTATCCCCCAGTCCTCTCTCATATGCCCATGGCCTGTTTCAACAGGTGAGACTCACAGAGGCCTACCTCCTTGACTTTAAATGGCACCTAACACATAACTACATACCTACACAGGTTGCCACCTTGGGGTAGTTTTTTTTCCCCAAAACAAAACCCTGAAAGGGGTATGCAAGTGCAAAGAAGGAGGAAACTTTGCAGAAGAGATGGAGTAAACTTTGCAAAAGTAATTCTAGTGAGGAGTCAGGAGCCTTGTGCAGATACGTTTCTGCAATTATATAAATCACCTGAACCAAGACACTTCCAAGTCTTAGCTTCAGTTTCTATATCTGTTTCATGATGGAAATCAATAATCTCAGAATTTCCTTTGTCTCTAATGTCAGATGATTTAATTCCATCTGTATTTAATGAAATATCTTCACAGTGTATATAATGGTTGAAGTTTTAGGGCTCTGGACTCCGTTTGCCGGGAATGAAATCTGGATTCCGCCATTCAGTAGTTGTATGACCTTGACATCAGTTTGCTCATCTGTAAAATGGAGTGATATTAAATAATAGCATATTAAAGTTATTGGGAAGATATCATACAAAGTTCTTAGACTAGCACTTAGAATATAGCATGTAGTCTACAAATGCTGATTGCTATTATTTCCACATTTAATAATGAATACTCTTCAGATCTTTATTTTCCTAGTAATATTTCTTGACCATCTACCATGCCAGAATATTAGATACTGAGGTATTAAAGCCGAATAAGACTCAGTTCTAATCTTCCAGAAGTTCAAAGGCTATCAGAAGAGAAAACAGACTCTGCAAATGATTATAGAGCAGTAGGATGATTGCAAGGATGGGGAATAGGGAGCAAAAAGAAAAAATTCTCAATCTTCCTGGATCTTCCCGGGGAATAAGCAAGACCTCATTTGAGCTGAGACTGTTGAAAAAGAGAAAGTCTGGCCAAATTTCATCTACTCTGTGTTATTTCAAATACATCATTAAGAGCTAACATTTCAGGACCTTTATGTGCCAGGGACCACGGCAACTACTACGTGTACTCACTCGTGTCCCCACGAAAACCCAGAGAGGTAGACGATTGTTTTAGTACTTTTTGGTTGCAAGCAATAGGCACCCGGCTTCTCAATGTAAACAAGAAGGGATTTCTTGGCTCAGTAACAACTGGAGAAAGGGCAAGGGTGGATTTGTCTCAAAAAAGCTTGGAAAAGGAAATCAAGAACGACCTAAGTCTTCCATTTTCCTCTCGCTTCTGTTTCTCTTAGAATGTTAGATTTCATTTGTGTCTTCAGATTTATCAACTGAAAAGGAAAGACTTTTCCCCAGGAGCTCAAGTTAAAAATAATTCAGTAAAAACGATCACCATCATGACCTTAGAGAAAGATGTCACTGAAGCATGCATGGGTTATCTGCCCATCCCTAGCCCAACACTAGGGAGGGCATGTGCTGTGCTCAGTCGCTCAGTTGTGTCTGGCTCTTTGAGACCCACGGACTGTAGCCCGCCAGGCTTCTCTGTCCATGCGGATTTTCCAAGCAAGAACACTGGAGTGGGTTGCCATGCCCTCCACCAGAGGATCTTCCCAACACAGGGACTGAACCTAGGTCTCCTGCAAAGGCAGATTCTTTACTGTCTGAGCTACCAGGGAAGCAGTGGAATGCATGGGCCATTATAATTGCCCTCAGTTCAGTTCAGTTCAGTTCAGTCGCTCAGTCGTGTCCAACTCTTTGCAACCCCATGAATCGCAGCACGCCAGGCCTCCCTGTCCATCACCAACTCCCAGAGTTCACTCAGACTCACGTCCAATGAGTCAGTGATGCCATCCAGCCATCTCATCCTCTGGCGTCCCCTTCTCCTCCTGCCCTCAATCCCTCCCAGCATCAGAGTCTTTTCCAATGAGTCAGCTCTTCTCATGAGGTGGCCAAAGTACTGGAGTTTCAGCTTCAGCATCATTTCCTCCAAAGAAATCCCAGGGCTGATCTCCTTTAGAATGGACTGGTTGGATCTCCTTGCAGTCCAAGGGACTCTCAAGAGTCTTCTCCAACACCACAGTTCAAAAGCATCAATTCTTCGGCGCTCAGCCTTCTTCACAGTCCAGCTCTCACATCCATACGTGACCACAGGAAAAACTATAGCCTTGACTAGACAGACCTTTGTTGGCAAAGTAATGTCTCTGCTTTTCAATATGCTATCTAGGTTGGTCATAACTTTTCTTCCAAGGAGTAAGCGTCTTTTAATTTCATGGCTGCAATCACTATCTGCAGTTATTTTGGAGCCCCAAAAAATAAAGTCTGACACTGTTTCCACTGTTTCCCCATCTATTTCCCATGAAGTGATGGGACCAGATGCCATGATCTTCGTTTTCTGAATGTTGAGCTTTAAGCCAACTTTTTCACTCTCCTCTTTCACTTTCATCAAGAGGCTTTTTAGTTCCTCTTCACTTTCTGCCATAAGGGTGGTGTCATCTGCATATCTGAGGTTATTGATATTTCTCCCGGCAATCTTGATTCCAGCTTGTGTTTCTTCCAGTCCAGCGTTTCTCATGATGTACTCTGCATATAAGTTAAATAAGCAGGGTGACAATATACAGCCTTGACGTACTCCTTTTCCTATTTGGAACCAGTCTGTTGTTCCATGTCCAGTTCTAACTGTTGCTTCCTAACCTGCATACAAATTTCTCAAGAGGCAGATCAGGTGGCCCTAACTTAGGTCATATGCTTACTGTGGCAGAGACTCTCAGTCACTTATCTAGTACATCTATTCTAGAAGGGTCTAGAAGAGATATAGAGCTCCTGAGTTTTTGCTGGGCACAAAATTATCCAAAATTAAGGTTACACATCCCAGCTTCTGTTGCGGATGGATGCAGCCATGTAGCTAGGTTCTGGGCAATGATATACAAATCCTGGTTTTGTGTGGCAGCTTCAGAAAACCTCTTTAAAAGACAGCTGCTCCTTTTGTCTGTTGTCTCCTCCTTTCATCCCTTATTCCCTTTTCTACCTGGAACATGAACCTGGTGGCAGACCTCTAGCAGCCATCTTGGATCATGAGAATAATGGCCACATTCAAGCAACAGGTGAGGAGTAATCTAGAAAGAGCATGGATTCCTGCACACTTCGCAGAGCAGAACCACCATACTCATCTCAGACTGACCCTCTATCCCCTTTTGAGTTTTCCTGTTACATTCAGCTGAACTTGATCCTGTATAATAAACTCAAACCTGGAGCCATGGGAGCTATCCTCTCAATACATCTTTCATAAATGCTATGGGAGAGAAAGGAGGATATAATGAATTACTCACTACTCCAAAACACATCACTTGTTTCATTTCCTTGCCAAAAAAAGATGGCCATGTATACTTCCAAAGGTTGTGAAGTACAATCTTAACATTGCTCTAGAAATCAGAAAGCTAGAAACATTTGGTGAACACAGCAAACAATGACAATATTGAGTCATATGAAATGGGAAAACAGCTGAGTTCAAAAAGAAGAATCGAGAAAATTCTGGGAAGCTTAATCTGCCCTAACATTGAGGAGATTCCTATAGAAAAGAGTTAAAAATCAGTTTTCGCAAGGACTTTCTGATCTTTAGTTGGGGATAGTAAATGCACTTGGTGCCTGCTATATTACTTATAACTATGGTGAAGTACTTAGGAGCGGTGAACTCTAGCAGAAGTTTGTAATTGAGCAACTGTGGGTATTTGATAAAGTTCTTCTTTTCTACATTTTTCATCCCAGCTCTTCTTGGAATCTTTGTCTTTTTTTGGCACCAAAAACACCACCCAATTATACTAAAATAGTTATTAAAATGTTCTTTAAAATTATATTTGTCATATAGTAATGTGTACTTGTTCATGACCCTATTAAATAATATTACCAATCAACTATTCTAGTAAATGCCTTGTTTTCAAAGTATTGATGAAGTAACGATGTTCTGCTGTGGATCTAAGTACATTTAAAGTTTCCTGGATAATTCTGACACATGCCCTAGGGGCAAAAGCATAAGACCAACATACTCTGGCATTGTATATTTCCAATGAGCTAAACAGTCAGGTCTACATTACCTATGCTTGTGATAAGGAGTGGAGACTTAGAGAAATCTTGCCTGTATGTTGCCAAGATTACTGCTCTGTGCTTGGCACTGCCCCCCAGAGCTCTCTAGTGTGTTATGTTCTTTGGTCTAAGGCAGTGATTCTCCTGGGGGGTGATTTTGCACCCCACCAACTTCCCTACCCCTACCACCAGGGAAGACCAGGAAATGTCTGGAGATCTGTGTGTATGGGGGGGACCGTGCTACCGGCATCTAGTGTAGACGTGGGGAATGCAACTAAACATCCTACGATGCATGGAACAGCTCCCACAACCATTCCGCTCAATGTGTCAGGAGCGCCAAGGCTCAGAAACCCTGGCCTGTATGACAATTAACAGACACAAGACAAGATAAACTTTCACTATAGGAAGTAAGTCAGAGAGAGAAAGACAAATACCATGTGATATCACTTATATGTAGAATCCAAAATATGACACAAAGGAACTTACCTATGAAACAGAAACAGAATCACGGGCATAGAGAACAGACTGATGGCTGCCAAGTGTTAGGGAAATTAAAATGGAAAAGCCTTCAGAAGCAGGAGAGCAAGCCTTTGACATGCTTCTGCTCTGCCTGGACACTGCTTGGATTCCATGCTTACATGCAAGCATAGTAAGTCAGGCAGCACCTTAGGTGAGAAAGGTCTTGGAATTCTTGAGCCCCTGGAGGTCTGGCCAGCCCCCTGGGTTCTAACCAAATGCTATGATTCACAAGGTTAAACACACAGCATTGTAAAAAGGTTCAAGTAAAAACAGAGCTGAAGTTTTGCACATAAATCAGTCTGCCGCCTGGGATTATAAGCAGGAGCCCACCAAACTTTAATCTGAAGTCTCACCTGTTGGGTCAACACACTGCCTGGGACCTTTTCCCAATTGGGACTCCAGTTTGCTGTTAATGAGGGACTTCCCAGCGCTGTTTAAATCTGTATGTTGGTCAGCCCAATTGCTGATATATGTGCTGTTACTATTCTTTATTGTTTCTATTCCTCTTCTTTTAATGACTGTATATTAAAATTAAGTCAATTAACCCTCTACTAAATATTGAAATTGTTTATGTGTGTGACAAGTGGTTTGTTTTGTTGACAAGTCCTTCAAACCTCAAACAAAAGTAAAACTTGCAGCAAAACACAAGAAGTTAGGGGGAGGGATGGAGGGGGAGGTTGAGGTTAACAGATGTGAGCTTTTATGTGTATAATGAATAAACGACAAGGTCTTACTGTATAGCACAAAGAAGTATATTTAGCATCCTATGATAAGCCATAATGGGAAAGAATATTAAAAAGAATGTATGTTATATATGTACTGAATCACTTTGCTGTACAGCAATAATTAATACAACATTGTAAATTAACTATACTTCAATTGAAAAAAAAAAAAAAAAAACTTTCGCTCAAGCAAAAATTAACACTGAGAAGCAACCTAAAAGTACTGAAATGACACCATAGCCAGACTAAGAAAAATGACCTGGGATTCATCTCATGACATAAAGACTTCTGTGAGAAAGCCATTTGTGTTGGTGGTGTAAGGGATGCGGGATACATTATATTTTTCTCGCTAGCTGCACACTGATAAACAAGAAACTGAACCTCAATCCCTGCCTATCCAATGGGACTTCTATTAGGCACATCCACCTCCACTCCACCCTTCACAGCAACCATCTTCCTGCATTAAAGCAGGTGCTCTAAAAAGACAGGATGGATTTGAGGTAGGGGAGAGGGAAGGAGAAGGAAGAAAGCAGAGAGTAGTGCTAGCTAAATGTCCTTCTGAGATGTCAAGAATCAAGTCCAGTTAATGGAAGCAGAGGGAGGAAAATTTCACTTTCCATGCATGCTGGGCATGCGGTCTTTTTTAAAATCTATCAGTGTTAGTGAACCACAGCAACAGGCAGGAGGGACAGAAGGAAGATGCCACCTCGTGACTGTATTTTATAAGACTATCTTTCAGATGCTTTTGAACTGTGGTGTTGGAGAAGACTCTTGAGAGTCCCTTGGACTGCAAGGAGATCCAACCAGTCCATTCTGAAGGAGATCAGCCCTGGGTGTTCTTTGGAAGGAATGATGCTAAAGCTGAAACTCCAGTACTTTGGCCACCTCATGCGAAGAGTTGACTCATTGGAAAAGACTCTGATGCTGGGAGGGATTGGGGGCAAGAGGAGAAGGGGACGACAGAGGATGAGATGGCTGGATGGCATCACTGACTCAATGGACGTGAGTCTTGGTGAACTCCAGGAGCTGGTGATGGACAGGGAGCCTGGCGTGCTGCGATTCATGGGGTCGCAAAGAGTCGGACACGACTGAGCGACTGATCTGATCTGATCTGATCTTTCAGTTGTGAATTTAATAAAAAACATTCTCCCCTGTACAGTGACTGTTTAAGTAGAATTATCTGAAGATGGAGTTCATGATGGAAAAGTCCTAGCACTGGACATTGTAAGCAATTAAACAATTAAATAAATAAAAATAAGTGTTGTCAATCTGGCTTTAACACCTTGTGGTAGTTATTTGCCAAATCCTGTCTGATTCTCTTGCAACCCCATGGACTGTAGCCACCAGGCTCTTCTCCATGGGATTATCCAGGCAAGAATATTGGAGTGGGTTGTCATTTCCTTTTCTAGGGAATCTTCCCAACCCAGGTATTGAATCCATGTCTCCTGCATTACGGGCAGACTCTTTACTGCTAAACCACCATGGAGGCCCACTTTTAACACAAAATACAGATTTACAAAATGTTTAAATACGTGTCATTTTATGTGCTTATTTAATTTGATCTTGCCATAAATCCTCAAGTAAATATAATGGGCATTCCGTTTCTATAGGTGAAGAAATAGAGCTGTACGAGGTGGCCATAATGTCTGGAAACAGAAATGGTTTATTGCTATTACATTTTAATGCCTGGCATGTTTAACGTGTTGGCTCTTGCTAGCAATGCAAGCTTGCAGTGAAGGTGGTAATTAACACATCAGTTGTGTCCATCACTGCGTCTGTATCTATAGTGCACTGCCTTCGATAACCTGGTCTCATATCTGACCCTTTATCCTCGAACCTATCCTCAGCTAAACTTTGTAAGGACTTACATCTTGAACTGGTGAAAGGCACATGGATTGAGAATTTTTCATGTGGTAACAAAAGGCACCCTCAGTTTCTAGGATGCTCTTGGGCTATTATGTTTACAGTGACCAATGCCTCTACTCCTTCAGAGATAGTCATCCACAAAACAGCATGCCCAAAACATTGCCTGTATCCTTGAATTCACAAACCAACTTTCCAAAGGTACTCTCTTCCAGAAGGACATGCATTGAAGGACTCTAGATTCACTGACAGGACCAGCCCTCATGCCTACTTAGAAGTAAGAGCTTAATGTGTTCATCTTTCATCATTTTCAACCTGTAAAAAATAGAACAGTATCATTTATATTTATAGATATTATATCCAAGGTCAAGGCTCAAACCAAACTCAGTTTGTGATCTTCACCATAATTCTTGAGGTTGCTCTGCTAAAAACAAACAGTAATAATGATAAAAGTTTTTAAAAGGCACATTCTTTTTATCTTTATCTCTTTTTTTTCCCTCCCACCAGCATGCGGAATACAGAAAGATCAGAAAAGATCATTAATTTCCTATTGACAAACTATGACACCACCACTTCCATGCGGAGGCAGCCATAATTATAGTTACTTCATAAAATTTAGTTTTAAATTATCATGCAGTAAAATGGACTTTTAGTGGGTGTACAGTTCCATGAATTCAAACACATACACAGATTCATGTAACCACACCCACAATCAGGATACAGGATAGTTCCATCACTTGAAAAAGCTCACTTTTGTAGTTACACTGTCTCCTGACCCCTAATGCCTGGCAACCCAACTGATCTGCTCTCCATTACGGTTTCAAGAATCATATAAATGGATTCACATAGTATTGAATTTTCTGAGATTAGTTTCTTTTCATTCAGCAGAATCATATAAATGGATTCATATAGTATGCAATTTTCTGAGATTAGTTTCTTTTCATTCAGCAAAATAACTTCGAAATTCATCTAAGGTTGTGTACAGGTTTTTGTGTGAACTTAAATTTTTATTGACTTAGGATAAATACCCAGAGGTAGGGTTACTAGGTCATATAGTAAAGTATGTTCAGTGCTATAACAAAGAGCCACGATATTTTTCAGGGTGCTGCATGTAGCATTGCTCACTCACAATAGAAATGTATGCATTCTAATGGCTCAGCATCCCATTCATCACTTGGTATGTGCATGTGCGTGCATACATGTACCTATTTGCTTGGGTACATATATATTATTCACATGATTCTCGATTGATAGTACTCCTCTTTTTCTGTTGAGTCCATTATTGAGCCCATTCAGTAAACTTTAAATTTTAGTTATTATATTTTTCAGTTCTACAATTTTCACTTGATTCTTCTTTATATCTTGCCTGAGGTTTGGGAAATACACAAACAGGGTGAGGAAACACACGCACACGTGCTTTTCCACGCTACGCCTGAACTTGAAAGCCTCTTGTGAATCTCTTTGTGTGCCCATGCCTACTTGTGGCTTCAGACTACAGCACTGAGCCGCAAGGGATTTCAGAGGGGGGAAAATGGTAAACTCACTGCTGATTCAGTGGTATTTTATATTCTGGTCTTCTCCCCCAAGTCATCTACTTTATTAACTTTTCTGGGTCCTCAAGTAGTGGTTACATGCACCCTCCAGATGTTACAGTTGTCATTAGATAGGGTGGGATATACTTACACCATCTTACTACTTAGAACTGGTATCACTGTGGGTGTACATGCTCAGCTGTTCACTTTACAGTTAAATAACAATTTTATTTTCTTTTACTACTCTTCCCAAGGTTATCTGTTCATTTAAACTTGCACTCTTCTTAAGAAAGTCTTAGTAATTTACACTCTAAGTTAGGAAATTGTCCTTAATTTAAATGTAGATTTAAAAATTATTAACTAAAATTTTTAAATAGCATACGTTTTCAATTATTATATTCTCCTCCATATAAATGGTATTATTTAGCTTCTTTCCAATGTTATACATTGGTCATTTTACTTTACTTTCATAAACATTTTATCTATTTTTTGGTGCTTTTTAGGGACCCAGTGCTTGGACTCCTTGTTTTCTGATACATTAATTTATGCTTTTATCCTGAATAATATTTTATAGTTCCTTGAGTCCTTTATCATTATCACTTATTATCTTTTAAATAGAGCTCTTAAAGATAACATTCCTACTGAGTGTAACTTCAGCTAAACTTCATGTAAGGTGTCATTGTTGTTTTCTGTGTGTGTGTATGGGCTTAGTCATTCAGTTGTATCCAACTCTTTGTGACCTTTTGGACTGTAGCCCACTGGGCTCCTCTGTCCATGAGATTCTGCAGGCAAGAATACTGGAGTGAGTTGTCATGACCTTCTCCAGGGGATCTTCCCAATTCAGGGATCAAACCCAGGTCTCCTGCACTGCAGACAGATTCTTTACCATCTGAGCCACCAGGGAAGTCCCACTGTTTTCTATGCAACATATAATTAGATTTTTATTTCCTCTTTGGTTCAGAAATTATTAAGTGGGAAATTTCTTTTCTTCTCATGCTATTATTTTAACTCTGAGTATTTGTTTGTGTATTTTGTTAAACTATTTTAAAATTAATTTTCAGTTTACTTCATCGGGGTCAGAAAACAGAATTGTACATTCTTGCTCTTATTAAAATTTCTTGTGACCTAATATATGACAAACAGTAAAACATACCATTAGATTTTGAAAAAAAAGATAAGCAGTTTTGGTTGTAAGATATAAATTATTCTGTCTTTTAAATCAATGTTATTGTACACATTATTCAAACACTCCATATCCCCATTCACTTTAATCTAGTCCATCTGTTTAAGACTGAAAGTATGTTAAAATCTGGTACAGTCACTTTTGACAACTTTTTAAATATTTTCAGGGTTTGCTTTGTATTTTTGTGATATATTAAATTTTACCCATAAATATTTTAAAAGTTGTATTCACTGTGAATAAATATCTTCTCATAAACAAGCTAACTACAACTTCAACAACATAAAATCAGCCTCTATTCACTGAATATATACATTTACCTTGAATTTCACTGTGTCTGGATGATGCCTTAGCTTCACTATAATTATTATCATCAACATGATCAGTATCACTGTTTTTAGTTTGCTTGCTATTTCCTTACTCAGCCTTTTTTATCTCCTTTTTTAGTCTGTTTCTCTTTGAAATGCCTTTGGAGGAGGAGATTAGAATTCTGATGCATTGAATGAGTGAGTGAAAGTCACTCAGTTGTGTCTGACTTTTTGCGACCCCATGACTATATAGTCCATGGAATTCTCCAGGACAGAATACTGGAGTGGGTAGCCTTTCCCTTCTCCAGGGGATCTTTCCAAGCCAGGGATCGAACCCAGGTCTAACACATTGCAGGCATATTCTTTACCAGTTGAGCCACAAGGGAAGCCCAAGAATACTGGAGTGGGTAGCCTATCCCTTCTCCAGTGGCTCTTCCTGACCCAGGAATGGAGCCCAGGTCTCCGGCATTGCAGGCAGATTCTTTACCAACTGAGCTATCAGGGAAGCCCCATGCATCTGATGCATTAAAGAGACAAGTATGAATTAAATCATAAAGAAACCAGAAGGTATAAATGAACATTTCTAAGACTGTAGCATGTAAAAGGTTTCAAGCATGTAAACAAAGGAAGAAATCACAAAAAGAACTCTTATTTGACCACATAGCCATTAACACTTTTATCATCATAAAATATCATAAACAATTTAAAAGGACAATGACAAATTGGAAAATGGCATAAAAAATATCTTATCGTCCTTATATATAATGCATTCTTGTAAGTCTACATTAGCAAGGCAATTGAGAATATAGACAAAGGGTAATGAAAAAGAAATTCTGAGAAGAATAAATGCAGATGGACACCAGTCATATGAAAAGCTATGGAACCACATTTATAATTATGGAAATATGCATTATAGCAAAAACAAACTTTTTTTTTGCATTTCATGTTGGCAAAAATTGATGAATATATATTGAACCTTGGAACTGGCTAAGGCTGGGTTGGCAGACACAAAGCACATGTGCTTCCATTCTTCCTTCCCTCACTGAGGTTAAACACCACTTATTTATTTTAGCATTCTTTGCTGCTGGATCCAGATGTGGTCTTGCAGTCCTTCCCATCAAGGAGTACCAGGTCACCACTATTAACTCTAGATGGAATGTATTTGCCAATCCTAAAGTTTGGTAAAAGTGGAGCTCTTCTACATGGTTAGCCCTTTGCAGTCTGATTCAACAATATGATTTTTCTAAGGTATAATAGTGATCATACAGGGCTTCCGAGGTGGCTCTGGTGGTAAAGAACCTGCCTGCCAGTGCAGGAGACTTGAGAGAGGTGAGTTCGATCCCTGGGTTGGGAAGATCCCCTGCAGAAGGAAATGGCAACCCACTCCAGTATTCTTGCCTAGAGAATTCCATGGACAGAGGAGCCTGGCAGGCTATCACCCATGGGGTTGCAAAGAGTCAGACACAACAGAAGCGACTTAGCACAGCACAGTGATCAAATATACTTTACCTAGGATTCCTTCCTAAGGAGATAATCAGAAATGAGCACACATATTTATGTACAAGGCTGGAATTTACAGTACTAATTATAAAAGTAAAATGTTGGGGATATTGGAAATAATCCTAACATATAGTAATAGAATGGTTACAGCATATTAAATACATAAAAGGGAAATCTAAATATTATGCTTATATTTTCAAAAAATTTAATGCTATAAAAATACTCAATACATCCTGTTAAATTGGGCTGGGGAGGCTGAAAACCCTGTTATGTGAATTTTTTTAAAAATATGCACATAGAAAAACATGACAAAAGTAAACATACAAATATGTAATAATGTTTATCTTAGAGCAGTAGCTATCAACTCTTCTTTTATTCATTATATTTTAAGGGGGTGGAAAGACAGACTCTAACTCATCATAGGGGAGTAGCAAGACCACATGGCAGAAAATCATGTGGAAGGAAAATACTATGGACCTCTTTGAAAAATATATTGTCACTCAATATTAGAAGCAAATCTATAACTTTTAGGAATCTCCCACCTGCTCTTTCAATTGGCAGCCTCATACTTGAGAATTCTAATTCTTCAAAGAGCTTTAATACATTCAGTGGGTCTTAAGCTAATGTAAAGTCTAAAAAATAGGAACTTCTCTCTTATTTCACTACTTGATAAAGAACCAGTTTGCAGTAGCACAATTTATCCCTTATGGAATGTGATTTGATCTCAGACATACAATGTTTGCAAACATGTACAGTTTAAAATGAAGCAATATACTCCGCTAATTTCTGTTTATCCTGTTAATTCTTGCATTGTTTTCCTCCAGCCAGATGTTTCTTATGCTTAATTTGCCTAACAACATTCAGACTAGAAAACCATTCTAGCATTCAAATGATGAACCACGTACCCAGATTTATTTTCCATATCCTCAGCTCTTTCTAGGTCTGTCTTGCATTTTTCAGCATCCTTAATTTCTATTGAACCCAGATGGAATCTATGTTTGTCAGGAAAGAAAGAAAACAAAATATGTGACGGCACTTTATGTTTTTCTGTGTTATGTGGGAAAGGCCTAAAGATATATATTCTTAAAATTATGCTAGTTTGAATGGTTTTTAAGACTGTATCTCCAGACTCAAAGCCGTAATACTCCTAGAAGAAAACATAGGTAGTACAGTCAGTAATGCAAGTCTTAGAAACATATTTTAGGATCTGTCTCCTTAGAGAAGAGAAAAATAAGCAAATGGGACATAAGCAAAATTAAAAAGTTTTGCACAGTGAAGGAAACCATCAACAAAACAAAAAGGCAACCTACTGAATAAGAGAAGATATTTGCAAATGATAAGGGGTCAATATCCAAATTATATATAAAGAACTCATACAACTCCATATCAAAAAAACTATCATCCCAATTAAAAAATGGGCAGAAAAGCTGAAAAGGCATTTTCCCAAAAATATACAGATGGTCAATAGGTATATTAAAAGATGCTCAACATCACTAATCATCAGGGAAATGCAAATCAAAACAGCAATGAGCTATCATCTCATACCTGTCAGAATGATTATTATCAAAAAGACCAGACATAACAAGTGGTGGTAAGGATGCAGAAGAAAAGAGAACCCTCATACACTGTTGGTAGAAATATAAATTGGCACAGCCACTATGGAAAACAGTATGGAGGTTCCTCAAAATGTTAAAAACAAAACTACCATATGACTCAGAAATCCCACATGTAGGTAAATGAAGAAAATGAAAACACTAATACAGAAAGATATACGCACCCCAACGTTCATAGCAACATTATAATAGATAAGATGTAGAAGCAACCTAAGTATCTATCAACAGCTGAATAGGTAAAAAAGATGTAATATATATTCAATATCGGAGAAGGCAATGGCACCCCACTCCAGTACTCTTGCCTGGAAAATCCCATGGACGGAGGAGCCTGGTGGGCTGCAGTCCATGGGGTTGCTGAGAGTTGGACACGACTGAGCAACTTCACTTTCACTTTTCACTTTCATGTATTGGAGAAGGACATGGCAACCCACTCCAGTGTTCTTGCCTGGAGAATCCCAGGGACAGGGGAGCCTGGTGGGCTGCTGTCTATGGGGTCACACAGAGTCGGACACGACTGAAGCGACTTAGCATAGCATAGCATAGCATATTCAATATACACAGACATATAATGGAATACTACTCAACTATACAAAGGAAAGAAATTCTGCCATTTGCAACAGCATGGATGGATCTGGAGGGTGAGTGAAATAAGTGCTTAGTGAAGTAACTAGACAGAAAAAGACAAATACTGTATGTTTTCATTTATATGTAGAATCAAAAAAGTAAAACAAAAAATAGAACAAAACAGAAACAGACACAGATACAGAAAGCAAACTAGAGGGGAGAGGGATGTAGGAGAACCAAGATATATGATGGGGATTAAGAGATATAGACAAATAAATATAAAATAAATAAGTTACAAGGGTATAATGTACACATGGGAATACAGCCAATATTTTATAATGGCTTAACATGGAGTGTAGTCTATAAAAATAGAGTCATCGTGCTACATACCTGAAACTAACAGTGCAAGTCAATTACACTTTGATTTAAAAAATCATGCACATCAGGCATTTGATTTAACAAAGTGTGGTAGACAACCATTGAAACGAACCCTAATGATCCCTACCTCTTGATATTCATTTTGGGTCTTTGCAATTCTTTCCCCTTGAATGTGGGGTTGTTCTTAATGATTCACTTCCAACAATAAAATATGGCTAAAGTGTTGGGATGTCACTTTCAAGATTAAGTCACAAAGACCCTGTTTTCCATTTTGCTCATTCTCTCCCTTTCCCGCTCTGAGGAAAGCCAGTTGTGATGTCGTAACTAATGATGCTTGATGGAGAGGCCCACAGGGCAAAGAACTGATGTCTCTGGCCAACAGCCAACAGGGGCCTGCTGTCTGTCAACAGCCGGGTAGTAAGCTTCAGAGTAGGACTTCTGAAGCCTATCAACAGTCATATGAGTGAACTTGGAAGCAGATCTTCCCACTGCCAAGCCCTAGGATGACCGTAGCCCTGGGCAACATCATGGCTGCAGGTTTGCTAGACACTTTGAGCCAGATAACCCAGTAACACCTGGAATCCTGAGCCACAGAGAATGTTAGATACAAAAGGTTTATTGTGTTAATCTACTATATTTTAACTAATTTACCGTGACAGTGGCATTGTGGGCACCTAAAGCCCATAAAGAAAGCTTATGTCTTTGACATAAGGAGAATAAATAAAAGGGCCCCAGTGGGTCAAAGAGTTCAAGGGAATCACTGTTATTTTTCTTTCTTTCTATTCTCTTGCTACTTCATCCTGATGGCCATCTCAGTAGCATGTGCTACACAACTTGAAAGGAATCCTGGCTTTCCAGTCTAAAAACTAGAAAGAGGAACCATAAAGGACAGAGCAGATAGGGGAAATTTTAGGGAGAAGAGATCTGGAGAAAGAGATCCTGTAATTTTGTGTATGAACTGATCCAAGTCCTTAGTCATGAGCTGAAATGCAAGAACAGACACAAAGAACCATAGCTTTGAGAATGAAACTACAATAATAACCAGTATCCATTATTCTAGACTAACTCCTATGAGGTATGTGCATGAAGCAGACTAAACAGCACAGTAAGGGATTTGAAAATTGACCGTACGTAAGACTTGCCATCCACAGAAGGAGAGACAGAATGTGTGGTCTAAACCTAACTGGGTTTATTCACTATAAAAACAAAACAAAAGACAAAAGTGGGTATCTCCAGAGGATTTTAACAAGATCTAGAATCTTGCAATATAATATTCAAAATGTCCAGGATACATCTCAAAATTAATTAAAAAAAAAAACAGGAAAAAAGAAAACTTGGATCACTTTTTCCTAGGAAGAGACAACAAATGCAGACCCCAAGATGGTCTAGATATTTGAATTATCAAAGATAGTAAAGCAGTTATTATAAATATGTCCCTAAGATAAAGGTGAACACTCTAGAAATGTATTTTAGAAGAAGTTTTGAGTAGAGAAACTATAAAAGTGAATCAAATAGAAATTTAAAAACTGAAAAATGAAATATCAGAAATTAAAAAAAAATTCCTCAATGGGCTCAGTGGCAGAAGGCAATGATGATAACAAAGGAAATATTCAGTGAACTTGAAAATAGACATGTGGAAATTATCCAGTCTGAAGAACAAAGAGTCAAAAAAAGATTGGAGGTGCTGAAGAACAAAATCTCTGGCACCTGTAGGACAATATCCAAGTTCTAATTTTGTGTCATTAAAGTCCCAGGAGAGAGAAAAAAATAGATTGGTGCTACACACACACACACACACACACACACAAAATACATGAAATAATAGGTGAACACTTAAATTTAGTGAAGACATAAATATACAGATTTGAGAAGTTCTGAGACCCATCACAGGATAAACTGAAAAGAAAAAAACCCAGACACGTCATAATCAAGCTATCAAAACCCAAAGATTACATATATATATATATATATATATATATATATATATATATATATATATAAATAATATATATACACACACACACACACTCGGGTGTGTCCAATTCTTTGTGACCTCGTGGACTATAGCCCTCCAAGCTCCTCTGTCCATGGAATTTTCCAGACAAGAATACCTAAATGGATTGACATTTCCTCCTCCAGGGGATCTTTCCAACCCAGGAATTATCCAAGGAGTAAAATGTAATGCTGCAAATAAAGGAAGAACAACAGAAATGGTAAATATCAAGGTAAGTAGACTGTTTTTCTCCTTTTACACATTCTTTTCAAATAAGTATAGCTATCATATGCAAAAATTACAGCATTGTCTGATAGGGCTTTTAATGTGTGTTACAACTATAATATAAAGAATTTGATATAAGGAACTTAAGTGGATGTAAGGCTTCTACATTTCTATGTTTCAATAAAAAACAGAGACTTTTAGGTTAGATTTTCAAAAAGACTCAATTTTATGCTGACTATAGGAAACTCATTTTAAAAGTAAATATAGTGAATTGATAAAAGTAAAAAGAAGGTAAGAGATACACTGTAAAATCACCAAGGACTTCCCTGGTGGCTCAGAGAGTAAAGAATTTGCCTGCGATGCAGGAGACCCAGCTTTGACCCCTTTGTCAGGAAGATCCCCTGGAGGAGGGCATGGCAACCCACTCCAGTATTCTTGCCTAGAAAATCCCATGAAGAGAGGAGCCTTGCAGGCTACAGTCCATGGGGTCAAAAAGAGTCAGACATGACTGAGCGACTAACACATTATATTATCACAGAGTAGACTTTAGAACAAGGAAATATTATTAGGGATGACAAAAGGCATTAAATATTGATAAAAGGGTGAATTCTAGAAGAAGATAAAATAATCCTAAAAGTGTATGCTTCTAACAACCAGACCTCAAACTACATGAAGCAAAAACTGATAGAACTGAATAAAGAAATAGACAAATTAACAAATATAATTGGATATATCTATGTATGCATATATATATGTTAGTTGCTCAGTTTTGTCCAACTCTTTGCAACCCCCTGGACTGTAGCCAGCCAGACTCTTCTGTCCATGGAATTCTCCAGGCAAGAGTTCTGGAGTGGGTTGCCATTCCCTTCTCCAGGGGATCTTCCCAACCCAGGGGTCGAACCCAGGTCTTCTGCATTGCAGGCAGATTCCTTACCATCTGAACCACCAGGGAAGCCTGGAGATATCTATCGTTAGTTATTAATAGAAGAACTTGACAGAAAATCAGCAAGGATAAAGAACACTTAAACAATACTAACTGCCATTTATAGAACATTCCCTACAGTAAGAGCAGAATACATACTCTTTTCAAGTGTTCATAGAACATTCATCAACATAGATGGTATCTTGAGCCATAAAATGAGCCTCAATCAATTTATATGAATTGAAACCACATGAAGTATGTGCTCACTACAGTGGAATTAAAACAGAAATCAGAAATTAGAAGAACATCTGGAAAAACACCAAACATTTGGAAAAGAAACAACCCATGGAGCGAAGAAAAAATCTCAAGAGAAGTTAGAAAGTAACTTTAACTAAATGAAAATGAAAATACACCATATCATAATATATGGAATGCAGTTAAAGCAGTACTTAGAGAGAAATTTATAGCACTAAATGCTTATATTTAAAGAAGGACAGTCTCAAGTTGATTTTCTAACCTCATCTTAAGAAACTTGTGAAGAAAAAAATTAAACCCAAAATGAGTAGAGGAAGGAAATAATGATTGCATTATTAGGGGCATATACTCTCTAAATAAAGGAATAGAAGTAAATGAAGTGGAAAACAGAAAAAAACAGTAGGGAAGAGTCAATGAAACCAAAGAGTGGTTCTCTGATTAAAACTCAAGCCCAGACAGATCATGCAGAGGAAAAAAGTTGCAAATTACCAGCATCAGGATGGAAAGAGGAGATATCACTACAGATCCCACACACATCACAAAGACAACAAAAGGCTACTACAAACAATTCTATCACACAAATTCAACAGCTGATATGAGATGGACCAATTTCTTGAAAATTACAAACTACCAAAGTTTACCCAATCCAAACTGGAGGAACTGTAGAGCATCTATCTCAGGAAATGTTCCAGGGCTTTATTCAGAAGCAGCCTGCTCCCAGAGTGCAATTTGTCCGACCTCAGGATAAATTCTCATCTCCGTAGCTCCAGCTACCATCAAAGCTTAGTCCTGAATTTTGGTCCTTTTTTTCACTGGTCCACACTTTTTGCTATTAACCCGTAATTCTACCCTCTTCCCTTCCCAGACTATTCTTTACTGAGAGGTGAATTAATACAATTTTTAGGAACTTTGGACAGGTTAGGTTTTGCAGAAAAATTTGAAGAATCCAATTAGCCTCTCTTAGGAGCCCCTGTGCCCATTGCCCTCTGCCTAAACTTTCAGCAGGAATCCTAAATACAGCAGGATTTATGTACTTTGTATTAATACACATTCAAAGCACTTGCCTGCCTCTCTCTTCATGGACATGACCTCAATCCAGGAGCTCTCTTCATCCAGCAACCCTTCTCCCCAAATCAACCAGTTTTCAGTAGCATGTGACTTTTCTCATGAGTTTTATTTCCTGCTTTAAAAGACCAATAGAGACAGAGAACAGCAAAATTCTGTAAAGCAAGTATCCTTCAATAAATAAATTAAAAGATCAATAGAATCCTCAGAGAAACTAAGTTCCTTGCCCGAAAAATTGACACAAGGTTAGGATGCTCAGAGGATATCTGCTCTAACTCTTCATTCTAATTTAAGGGAGAACTTGCTGTGTTTTGTACAGCTTATGTCTGTAGATTTATGGTTTATGCATTAACACTTAGGGTCCTTCCTCTCCTGTCAGCTTTTCAGCTAGTATTGTGTTAATTTATAAAATGAAAAAGAAATAACCTAAAAGCATAGTTCTCAATTCTGTCTGAAAGTGAAAAAAAAGTAGTTTTTACCGATTTCTTATAATTTTGGAGCGGTATTCCCGAACTAACAATGCCTGTGAGGGACAAACATGTTCCCAGGCAACAATTGCCAGCATCTGGATAGATATGACAAGGTGCATTCCTGGCAATATTTTTGAGAAAATACAAAAGCAATGGAGTGTGCAATAGACTCACTAGTTAAGCCATGAAGTTATACTGTTTAAACTTCCCAAGAGCCACCCCCATAATTAACGTGGATTTCTTTAAACCACCAGAGCTGGGCTTCCTTCCTCTCCCACACTCCCTGGGAATTTTAACTCTCATCCAAGACCTTCCCTTAAGACCAGCAGGTCATGGTGTTTATGGTCTCGACAAAACTGGACTTTTCCTATTGGTCACATGTTGACTAGTTCCTCATTAAAGTGATCCCCACCTTGGCAGAAACATGAATGCTGCCACCAATGCTTCTCTGAGCTGAGCCCTAAACCTATCTTTTTTTTTCCCCCCTTAATTGGTGTATAGTTGCTTTACAATGTCGTGCTGGTTTCTGCTGTAAAGCAGCATGAATCAGTCATAAGTATACATGTATCCCCTCCCTCTTAATCTGCTTCCTACCCCCTCATCCTACCCATCTAAGTCATCACAAAGTATAGCTCCCTGTGCTATACAGCAGGTTCCCACTAGCTGCCCCATCTTTTTTGTTTGTCTTTCAGAACCAGCATCAGCAAGTGCTCATCTTGCTTTCTAAGCAAGTATAACTCCTACTCACTTCTTTCCTACCTTTTGGCAGCAGCCGGCTCTGCTTACTATCCTCTCTTTCACATAACTGCCTCTTTCTTTATGCTTGGCCCCTTCTCTAAACAGGTATTTTTTTTTTTTTTGTTCTCTTGTTTCCCTGTCTAAATCCCTAGGAGTATAAACGCTAGGACTTGGTCTGCACTTTGAAATGTTTCCCACACTCGTGGCGTGACTGTCACTAGAGGATTTATATTAGATTAAGTGAAGAAAACAAATGAAGTGTGAGAGGAATGAAGGATGAAAAAAACTCATCTGTGATAGATCAATCAAAATGCCAGTCAATGATTCTTTACAGATAAAGCATAATATCACCCCATAGCTTAAATTCTGAGAACTGCAGCCAGCTTGAGTAATCACTAAAATAAATGTGCCTAGTCTTTCTCCTTTAGAATACTGATTTTCAAATTGGAGTGGCCATTGGTATCACCAGAGAAATGTTTTAAAATACTGGATATCTAGATCCCATCCACAAAGATTCTGATTTAACTTGTATGGGTTGCAGCCTGTGCATCAAGATTTTAAAAATTTTCCCAGGTGACTGTATTGTGCACCGAAGGGACTCTATCGTGTAGGAAATTTCAGCAGGATCAGAAGCACCAGCAACATTTAATAAAACATAGATTGCTAGAGTTTCTGATTCGGTTGGTTTGGATGGGGGCCTGAGAATTGCGATGTCTTACGGGCTCCCAGCTGAAGCTTATGGTATTGTCCCAGAGACCTCACTTGAGAACCGCTGCTTCAGAGAAATTTCATGTGCATCTGAATCACTTTTCTGTGCCTGCTGCTGCTGCTGCTGCTAAGTCGCTTCATTCGTGTCTGACTCTGTGCGACCCCATAGACGGCAGCCCACCAGGCTCCCCCGTCCCTGGGATTCTCTGGGCAAGAACACTGGAGTGGGTTGCCTAGGAGTCAGTTAAAAGGTAGGCCTGCTTCAGCACAACTGGGATTGGATCTGAGATTCTGCATTTCTTATGCACTCTCAAATGATACCAATGCTGATTCCTGTACCACACTTTTCTTTTTTTAAGGTTTTTAAAATAACATTTATTTCTTAAAAGTTAACGTGTGCATAATTAGAAACCCAAAAACACAAGAAGTAAAAAAGTCATTCATAATCACAAGCAGTTTACCATTTGATGTGCCCTTCTAGATCTCATTTGTGCATTTTCACAACTAAACATCCATTTTTCTGTAATTAAGATCATACAATTATGTATCATGCTGTTTCACACATCATGAATATTTACCATTTTGAAGTCCCCAAACTATGAGTATTTTGATAACCAAGAATACATTACAGCAACTCAATCTGGAAGGAAAAAATTATAATCCTGCCTTATTTGGCAACAGAAATTTCAGAGAAGACAAAAATAGCAACAGGCCTCTAGATAAAGGTATTGGCAGAGTCTTGATTAAAATGCTACATTCCCTTAATGTTCAGTTAAAGACAAGACAAAGCAACAGAATACACAAAATATAATGCTTCTAAGACAATTCATTATCTAATCGAAACTATTAAAGTATTAGCAAGGATGTATGTTTCCATTGAATTAATTATTTAACAATGTATTCCTATAGAACAGCCAAGAGATGCACACACATCAGTGGTTATCATCAAAATATAAATATTCATTGGAAGGAATGATGCTGAAGCTGAAGCTCCAATACTTTGGCTACCTGATGTGAAGAGCTGACTCAGAAAAGACCCTGATGCTGGGAAAGACAGAAGGCCGGAGAAGGGGATGACAGAGGATGAGATGGTTGGATGGCATCACTGACTCAAAGGACGTGAGTCTGAGCAAGCTCCGGGAGATGGTGAAGAACAGGGAAGCCTGGTGTGCTGCAGTCCATGGGGTCACAAAGAATCGGACATGACTGAGCAACTAAACAACGTAAATATGAACACATCCACATACAGCCCTCCCTTTATACTTCCTTCTGCCCCTCTGCCACTGGTTTTTAGGGAGGGCTGTGTCTTGTGGGCCACACTATTATAGCAAAAGATTAGAGTATAGGAGGTCAACTACAAGAGTACTCATTAAATAAAAACGATTTTGTAAAAAGAGTGAGGAAAAAAAATTAGTACCAAAGCACCAGTTTGAAGGGAGTTTTCAACAGCAATTTCAGTATCATTACACAGATAGATGATAAAAATATTATCAGCTTATTTGGTAAATGTTTGTTACAAAAGTCAATGGGTATTGAAAAATGTCAATAAGTAGTGGACACTACTCATACTGTGATCATCTTTTTGTCTCTTTTTTAGTTTTCTAGGCTTCTGCCTTCTCCTTCCACCAATTAAATGCTTCCTTTATGCATATTCCTTTTTTTGGCCCCATACTGTCATACTCCACACATTCTCCTTGGTGACCTCATCCACTCTCAAGTATCCATGTCATGCAAATCTCCACTGGCAGTCCAGACCTCCCTCCAAACAACGTGTTGATCACCATGGGCATCTTCAAACTCAGCATGTCCAAATGAAGTCGTCATCTTCGACAACCCTTCTATCTCCTGTCCCAACCATTTCTCTCCTATTATCCACACCCTCCCCCCAAATTAACTTCCAGTGTTTGTCATTACCCCCATAATAACCACTGGCATTAACTTATCCATGTGAAATTCAGAATCACCTACGATCATTGATCCATGTGGTCTTTTCACTCATTTATTACCATTTTCTGCATATTTATTTAAGTAAGAAGAACAACTACTTATCTCAGCAGTAGTCTTGTAATTATTTCAAGCCTTTTGCAAATATATTTTTGTGAATTTATAATGCAAAATATTCCATCTTTTAAGTTTGTAACTTTTGGCTAAGAAAACAGTAATATTTTTACTCAAGTCATCTGGGTCTTAGAGATAGCATGTAATTTTGATAATTATATTTGAAATTATATTGTATACTTATCTTTAAAAATTATTTCAGGAATGTTATTTGCTAAATTGCTTTTCCTTTTTGTTTTCCTGAGTGTATTACAACTAACTTGCAATTTAAAGAAAAATTTGAAAAAGCTTATATTTAAACAATTTCAAATGAACATCACAAATACCAAATGATCAAATTAAAACATTAATAACTATAGATGACTCACATGTTTCCTAGACTTATGGTCTTATCTTAACGTTATTTTTCCTCAACATTAAAAAAAAAATTCTTTAGCACCATCTGCTTCTATAGTACTTTGCCATGTTTTAAAAATTTCATTCCCAGACTCTGCAGTTTTAAAATATTTCCATGCAAATTTCTTAAAGGAAGTTAGTTGGAACAAGAGTTTCCATTTCTCTTAGTTTGTTTCTTAATAAACATCAGATGAATTACTCAAGAAACATGGAGCCACATATTTTTTGTTATAATCAGACATGTCCCTTCTGATGTTCCCTATGACCTTATGGCTACATGGTGCCTGAAGAGGCAATATTTTATGTGCTGTATACACAACTTGTGCAATAATTTTACCTTAAAATATGTGGATCTAGTTCTATAATCTGAACCACAAAATGTGATGAATTTCCATGTAGTCTCATTCATTTTATAGATAAACACTTAACAAATGACTAGATTACCAAAATAAATTCTCCAAGGGACGTAGATGGACTAAAGCAATAATTCCAGCAAAATAAATCTGATAAAGTAAACAGACTCTTCCTCTATGAATCAGATTCCTCCAGTCTGGGACAGCAGTAATGGAAGATTAAGTGGCTCACTTTTTCACTGTGTACAAACTCAAGTCTGATATTGATTTAGAAATAGAAAGAAGCATCATTAAGACAGTGATGGTGAAATTGTGGTAGAAGAAATAGCAATAGGTCAACAGTTTTCTCAGGGAAGTACAAACGTGGGTGTGAAGTTGTTTACCAGTATATTTATCCTTGGAGAAGAAATGGCAACCCACTTCAGTATTCTTGCCTGGGGAATCCTGTGGACAGAGGAGCCTGGTGGGCTGTTGTCCACGGGATAGCACAGACTGGGACACGACTGAAGCGACCTAGCATGCATGCATGCATATTTATCCTGTTAGTCATTATTCAACATACATCAAACACTGCTAAGTCACTTCAGTTGTGTCCGACTCTGTGCGACCCCACAGACGGCAGCCCACCAGGCTCCCCCATCCCTGGGATTCTCCAGGCAAGAACACTGGAGTGGGTTGCCATTTCCTTCTCCAATGCATAAAAGTGAAAAGTGAAAGTGAAGTCGCTCAGTTGTGTCTGACCCTTAGCGACCCCATGGACTGCAGCCTACCAGGCTCCTCCGTCCATGGGATTTTCCAGGCAAGAGTACTGGAGTGGGGTGCCATTGCCTTCTACGACATCAAACACTAGCTGTGTCTAGATTCTATACTAGCTTCTGTAATGAATCAATAATTTTCTTAATAATTTTAAATGAAATTGATTCATCATCTTGGAGATGCACCTGGACTCCCTTCCTTCAGTATTTTCTTCTCTGGTCCAATTTTTTCACATACTAACCAGAATTAACTTTGTAAAGTTAAAATTACATCATAAGATGAAGTTCAAGCTCCCTACTGTGGTTTACAGAGACTTGATGCTTTCACAATTACTTACCTCTCTGCCTTGCACTCAACCTTGACCTCCGGCCACACTGAATGACTAAGCATTCACAGCAGTTAGGCATTTCCACAGCCCAAATGCTTTTGCATCTCTCCTTTCTGTCTCTTTTTTTCCTTGCCTTTTAGTTTCTGGCTTAAATATCTCCTTAGCTAAAACTTCTCTAAGAAATAAAACCTGGTAAGGTGAGCCTCTTATGCAGTCAAATGCTCTACACCTGAATTCTCCCATCAGGTGAGTCTCTTATGCTTTCCACCCTTGAGCACCTAACACAGAAACTTATTAACTTTTCTGCCTCTCCTACTGGCCTGGCTACCATTCAAGGACAATTGTTTGTTCTGGAAATCTTTCTGTGTGAAATAGGGCCTTGGTGATAATTGGCTGAATGAGTAAATGGAAAAATGAAATACATTTTTTCCAATTTATTTTCATGAGGTCATTTTATAGTGGCTTGTGAGTGAAGTAAGGGAAATTATTCTTGGCCTCATTACTTGACTACGTGGACTAAAATATTTGATGGTAAATGCACATACTTCGGTGTTTCCTTCCACTAAGTGGCTCAGTAGTAAAAAATCTGCCTGCCAAGCAGGAGACATGGGTTCAATCCCTGAGTCAGGAAGATCCCCTGGAGGAGGGCATGGCAACCCACTCCAGTATTCTTGCCTGGAGAATCCCATGGACAGAGGAACCTGGCGGGCTGCAGCCCACAGGGTCGCAAAAGAGTTGGACACAACTTATCGACTACACAACAACAACAATGCACAGACTTCAGCATATTCTCCCTTTTAACACATTTTAATTTTAATTTGCTATTAAAATGTTTTGTACTGAAATCAGTCTTTGCTACTGAGAAGATTAAGAGCTGGTTCTTGCTTTGATGTATTATGATGAGTCAAAATACAAGGCAACTACAAAATCAACTTAAATTTATTTTATTTTCCTCCTTTTTGAAAGCAGAGTAAGAAGGAATTGCACTAACAAAAATTGTTTCCTGGTTGAATTCTACTTTCATTTTTAAACTCTCCCATATTTTCCTAAACATTGACAATGAAAAGTCAAAAAGGAAACCAATCAACACTTTCACACACAGGAAAGAACAGAAAAGATAATGACATTGTTCAAATGACAGATTAGTAGTATGGGTGATCTGTGACTTTCTTGCTACCTTTAAATTCTATAATTTTATGACTTCTCAATTGTACTATGTAAAAATTTGTAGATTTCAATCCATCCTATATACAGTAGGGACTCACCTAGAAATGTCTGTGACATGTTCTATCATGACAGAAATAATTAATGAAAAAGTTTACATCTGACTTTAGTCATAATAAAAGGTAAGTTCCTTGCATACAGTAGTACTCATGAAATATTAAATGAATAAATCTATCAATTGGTCAACAAATACTGTTAATAAACGGTTTGTGTATTAAAATCCTGTCTCTGCTGCCCTCCAGTGGCTCAATGACTTAACTCTGAAAGACTTCTATTTCCAGATAATTGAGGGGAGTATGAATGTTCAGGTTTGGAAGCTTGGCAGTTTTCTTGGGCGGTTTTGCATCTGTTCTCTGAGATACCACCTTGGAGCATCAAGACTAAAGCCCCAAGACCAAATACATGATCCATCTCCTCTATTTACAGAAGGCTTAACTTTAGCAGTAATAACAGATGTTATCAATATGTAGTAACATTTGTACGTTCATAGATTACATAGATTTTTCATTTGTAATCACATAAAACTCCCCATAAGTAATAGTGGTGGACTTTCTCTGGTAGTCCAGTGGCTAAGGCTCTGTTCCCCCAATGCGGGGGGCCTGGGTTCTATCCCTGGTCAGGGAAGTAGATCCCACATGCTTCTACTAAAGATCCTGCAGGCCAGAATAAAAATCAAAAACCCTGTGTGCCACAACTAAGACGCAGCACAGTCAAATAAATGAATTAAAAAAATGACAACAGTAATTGCAACTGTTTTATTAATATTAGAAATAGCTCTGGCCTTCCGCTGATATGAAAAGTGGGTGATAGTGTTATATGCTTTTAGGCATGAGAGTTTAAAGAAATGATACATGCTAAAAGCAGCCTGGGATGCTAAACTTACATGCAATCTAAGAGTAGTGCCATATATAAAAATGTTAACTTAGCAAATACTATCACAAATATCAGTTTTGCAATCGGGTGAGCTATAGAAGTGAATTTTTGTATTACATCCTAGAGTAGGTGCAAGAGAAAACCTTTTTGTTTCCAAAAAAAAAATAGGATTTTTTGACATTGGCTGTGAGCGAACTGCCAGATCGCCTGTGCTTCAGGCCTTGTCCTGGAGTTTTAGATAATGATCTCCAACCGAATCTTTAAATGTTTACCTTCTTTTGTTATTATAGTTCTTCTGGAATTTCCTTTCAGTTTTAGCCAAGGAAGTGTCTAAATTCCTTCCTAGTCTGCCACCTTGTCTAGGTGATGTGATTCTCTCTTTTTTTTTTTTTGGTTCACCTACCATCTATCATCTTGAATAATAGTCTCTTACTTAAACGTTCTTGGTTTTTTTGGCTTTCATTCACTGACCATTTATTATATTCTTTTTAAAAATTAATTTCTATTGGAACATAGTTGCTTTATAATGTGTTAGTTGCTCCTGACAGCAAAGTGAATCAGTGAATATATATATATCTATCTCCTCTTTTTGGATTTCCTTACCATTTAGGTCACCACAGAGCGCTGAGGAGAGCTCCCTGTGCCACATGGCATTTTCTCATTAGTTATTTATTTTATACATAGTATCAATAGTGTATATATCAATCCCAATCTCCCATTTCATCCCACCCTGCCTTACCCCCTTGGTATGTATGTCCCATTTATCTTTCATAATAATATTTGTGTTTTTCTTAGTTCAGTTCAGTTCAGTCGCTCAGTCGTGTCCGACTCTTTGCAAACCCGTGGACTGCAGCACACCAGGCTTCCTTGTCCATCACCAACTCCCAGAGTCTGCACAAACTCATGTTTTCCTTAGTTTCAATTACATTATTAATTTTTCTTAGTATCAATTACATTATTAGAATTTTGTGTATTTTATTAATGTTTTAATAAACTCTTGGGGTTATTTAACATTTGTATAATTTTTCTACTTTTTCAGTTCAGTTCAGTTCAGTCGCTCAGTCATGTCCGACTCTTTGCGACCCCATGAATCACAGCACGCCAGGCCTCCCTGTCCATCACCAACTGCCAAAGTTCACTCAGACTCACATCCATCGAGTCAGTGATGCCATCCAGCCATCTCATCCTCTGTTGTCCCCTTCTCCTCCTGCCCCCAATCCCTCCCAGCATCAGAGTCTTTTCCAATGAGTCAACTCTTCGCATGAGGTGGCCAAAGTACTGGAGTTTCAGCTTTAGCATCATTCCTTCCAAAGAAATCCCAGGGCTGATCTCCTTCAGAATGGACTGGTTAGATCTCCCTGCAGTCCAAGGGACTCTCAAGAGTCTTCTCCAACACCACAGTTCAAAAGCATCAATTCTTCGGTGCTCAGCCTTCTTCACAGTCCAACTCTCACATCCATACATGACCACAGGAAAAAAAATTATGTTTTATTTAAGTATTCATTTATTTGTTACAAGTCTATAAAACATAAAGTTTAAAATTACATTTTGTGAGTTAAAATTTTAAAGTATTTTAAAGTATTTTTTTCTTCTTTACAAATGGATATGCATGGGGTATTGTGTATATGTTTTATTTGTTACATATACACAGACATACATGTCTGAAAGAATATAGTCTAAGTTACTAACAGTGATTTAATTTATTTTTAATTGGAGGATAATTGCTTTACAGTATTGTGCTGCTGCTGCTGCTGCTGCTAAGTCGTTTCAGTCATGTTCGACTCTGTGCGACCCCATAGATGGCAGCCGACCAGACTCCCCCGTCCCCGGGATTCTCCAGGCAAGAACACTGGAGTGGGTTGCCATTTCCTCCTCCAATGCATGAAAGTGAAGAGTGAAAGTGAAGTCGCTCAGTCATGTCCGACTCTTCATGACCCCATGGACTGCAGCCTACCAGGCTCCTCCATCCATGGAATTTTCCAGGCAAGAGTACTGGAGTGGGGTGCCACTGCCTTCTCTGAATATTGTGCTAGTTTCTGCCATACGTCAACATGAATCAGCCATAGATATACTTATGTCCCCTTCTTCTTGAACTTCCCTCCCACCTTACATCCCATCCCAACCCCTCTAGGTTGTCACAGAGCACCGGGTTTGAGCTTCCTGTATCCTACAGCAAATTTCCATTGGCTATCTATTTTACCAACCTAGATAGCATATTAAAAAGCAGAGACATTACTTTGTCAACGAAGGTCCATCTAGTCAAGGCTACGGTTTTTCCAGTGGTCATGTATGGATGTGAGAGTTGGACTATAAAAAAAGCTGAGTGCCAAATAATTGATGCTTTTGAACTGTGGTGTTGGAGAAGACTCTTGAGAGTCCCTTGGACTGCAAGGAGATCCAATCAGTCCATCCTAAAGGAGATCAGTCCTGAATGTTCACTGGAAAGACTGATGCTAAAGCTGAAACTCCAATACTTTAGCCAGCTGATGCAAAGAGCTGACTCATTTGAAAAGACCCTGATGCTGAGAAAGATTGAAGGCAGGAGGAGAAGGGGCCGACAGAGGATGAGATGGCTGGATAGCATCACCAACTCAATGGACATGGGTTTGGGTGGACTCCAGGAGTTGGTAATGGACAGGGAGGCCTGGTGTGCTGTGGTTCATGGGGTTGCAAAGAGTCAGACACGACTGAGCGACTGAACTGAACTGAACTGAATTTATATGTCCCAAGGTTACTTTTTCAATTCATCCCTCCTCCTTCCACCACTGCGTCCACAAGTCTGTTCCCTGACTACATCTCCAATGCTGCCCTGCAAATAGGTTCATCAATCCTATTTTCTAGATTCCATATATATGCGTTAGTATACGATATTTGTTATTCTCTTTCTGATTTACTTCACTCTGTATACTAGGTTCTTGGTTCATCCACCTCATTAGAACTGACTCAAATGCATCCCTTTTTATGGCTGAGTAATATTGCATTGCATGTATGTGCCACAACTTCTCTATCCGTTCATCTGTCAGTGGACATTCAGGTTGCCTCCATATCCAAGCCTCTGCAAACAGTGCTGCAGTGAACACTGAGGTACATGCGTCTCTTTCAATTCTGGTTTCCTCCAAGTAAACCTTCTATCAGTTAACCCAGTAGCGGGATTGACTGATGTGATTTTATCTGTGGTGTGGTTGTTATTATCTTAATCTAGAACCAAAAATATCCCAACTTTCATTATTTGTCATGAGGCCTTTAACCGAATTCAATTATGCCTTAAAGTTCAACTTGTATTATACTTTAATATGATTTCCTGAACACAAAAATGTTATGGAGATTACGCACACACAAGAAAAAAAAAAAAACTAGGATGTTTTTCATTCTTATTGCAACAAAAGTGAACTGAGAACACAGTGAGAAATTATTTTAAGCCAAGTTTGTGGTACTTTTGTTATGGCAGCCCTAGGAAACTAGTATTCTTTAGGAAATTATCCATTTTATCAAGGCTTTAAAATTTTACTTGTATAGAAGTCTATATATAAAACATGACTTGTAATTCCTTCTGCTTCAATTTTGTTTTCACTCCATTCTTTTTTGCCTTTTACTTTCTAAGTTAGAGGTATTTTGTCCATTTTATTTCACCTCAAAATAAGGATTTTGTTTGTGAATTAGAGATATTATTTTCTACTCTGAATCTCAAAAATTCCTGTTTTACCTTTACTATGTCTTTGATTAGGGCTTCCCTTGTGGCTCAGTTGGTAAGGAATCTGCCTGCAGTGCAGGAGACCCGGGTTTGATCCCTGGGTTGGAGAGATCCCCTGCAGAAGGAAATGGCAACCCACTCCAGTATCCTTGCCTGGAAAATCTCATGGACAGAAGAGCCTGGTGGGCTGCAGTCCATGGGGTCGCAAAGAGTCGGGCATGACTGAGCGACTAACACTTACTTACTAACACTTATTTTTATCTCCTTGGTTTATTTTTGTTGTTTACCTTTATTTTTTTCTTGTTTTTGGTTTACTTTGTTCTTGCATTTTGAGCTGGCTATTTAATTCATTTATCCTCATTCTTTTATTTTATTCATAAACATGTTTAAGGCTTGAGTTTTCCTCTCACCAGTACTTTAAATATCTTCAACAGATTCTGATATATAGTGTTTTCATTGCTACTGGTTTTCATTCATTCTGTAATTTCAGTTTGCATTTCCCTTTTCACCCATTAAGCAGAACTCGTTTAACAGTAGGCTTTTCAATTGCCAGTTGGACATACATCTATTTATTTATTTATCATTAATAATTTTTCAGCAGGTGTTGGCAATTTGATCTCTGGTTCCTCTGCCTTTTCTAAAACCAGCTTGAACATCTGGAAGTTCATGGTTCACATATTGCTGAAGCCTGGCTTGGAGAATTTTGAGCATTACTTTACTAGTGTGTGAGATGAATGCAATTGTGTGGTAGTTTGAGCATTCTTTGGCATTGCCTTTCTTTAGGATTGGAATGAAAACTGACCTTTTCCAGTCCTGTGGCCACTGCTGAGTTTTCCAAATTTGCTGGCATATTGAGTGCAGCACTTTCACAGCATCATCTTTTAGGATTTGGAATAGCTCAACTGGAATTCCATCACCTCCACTAGCTTTGTTTGTAGTGATGCTTCCTAAGGCCCACTTGACTTCACATTCCAGGATGTCTGGCTCTAGGTGAGTGATCACACCATTGTGATTATCTGGGTTGTGAAGATCTTTTTTGTACAGTTCTGTGTATTCTTGCCACCTCTTCTTAATATCTTCTGCTTCTGTTAGGTCCATACCATTTCCGTCCTTTATCGAGCCCATCTTTGCATGAGATGTTCCCTTGGTATCTCTAATTTTCTTGAAGAGATCTCTAGTCTTTTCCATTCTGTTGTTTTCCTCTATTTCTTTGCACTGATCGCTGAAGAAGGCTTTCTTATCTCTCCTTGCTACTCTTTGGAACTCTGCATTCAAAGGGGTAAATTATAAGATTCTAAATTCAAAAGTATCTGCTTCACTCTGTCTAGCAAAATAGAACTTTCTAGATGGTTTTTGTTTTTCTGTAGGGGGTAAAGAGAATGATTATGTGCTCTTTGATATTTTAATTTCCTTTTGTCTTCTAAGATCTTAAATTTCCCTCTCTTGCATCTTTTTCTCATTTATTCTGAATTTTCCAGGATGTTCTCCCCCCATCTGTTTAACCCCTATATCTCCCCAAACTTACCTTTTTCTAATTGCCTCCTTGGATCCTCTGTACATCTCTCAGTCCCTTCCATGAGGTCAGTACTCCTTTTCAGTAATTTTATACTTAGGTGTGGTTTTCTTTTTCTAGGAGTAATTTCTACATTAACCTTAAGCCCACTGCCAGTTTCTATTTTCTCACTTTCAAGCAGTTTTTAATAGACTGCTTTGGCTCTCCATTGACACTTCTATAAGGAATGCAAGCAGTCACTGGTATTTTGTTTTTTATTTTTCTAGTTTTACAAGTGATTGAAAGTTTGGACATTCTCTACTACTAGAGTTTGTATAGTTTTATTTCTTCTTGTTGTTCTGACTTTAAGAGGATATGTTGACAGATATGAATTTACACCATTGCCATTGCCTTCAGTTTAGTTCAGTTCAGTCGCTCAGTCATGTCTCTTTTGTGACCCCATGGACCACAGCACATCAGGCCTCTCTGTCCATCACCAACTCCTGGAGTTTACCCAAACTCATGTCCATTGAGTCGGTGATGCCATCCAACCATCTCATCCTCTGTCGTCCCCTTCTCCCGCCTTCAGTCTTTCCCAGCATCAGGGTCTTTTCAAATGAGTCAGTTCTTTGCATCAGGTAGCCAAAGTATGGAGTTTCAGCTTCAACATCAGTTCTTCCAATGAACACCCAGGACTGATCTCCTTTAGGATGGACTGGTTGGATCTCCTTGCAGTCCAAGGGACTCTCAAAAGTCTTCTCCAACACCACAGTTCAAAAGCATCAATTCTTTGGCGCTCAGCTTTCTTTATATATAGTCCAACTCTCACATTAGCTTCCCTAAATTCTCCCAAGTTTAAGTGGAACATTTTAATATATTATCATTATTAAAAGTAACTTTGTAAATATATATATATTTTTTAAAGCAAAGCAAAAAAACATCCTGTGAAGTGCATGAGATGCTTCACAGCAGAAGACATCTAAGTCTCTGCTCAAGCCTGTGTTCCAAAAAGAATTGCTATTACAATTCTGGAATCACTACTAATGACCTTTGAGATACCAAAGGAACATGTGGAAATTGCAAGGATACTGCAAGTGGGTAACTCCTGTTGAGATTTTCACAGAATGAATTATGCAAGATGACTATAGCAATTTTGACTTTGAGCCCAAGTAGTGTTCTAGGATGATGCAGAAGGCATTTGGAGTTACTCAGATGAAGCATTAGTTGTATATGGATTCATTGTGAAGAAGTACTCTCAGGTTAGCTGCTGCTGCTAAGTCGCTTCAGTCGTGTCCGACTGCTCGACCCCATAGACGGCAGCCCACCAGGCTCCCCCGTCCCTGGGATTCTCCAGGCAAGAACACTGGAGTGGGTTGCCATTTCCTTCTCAGGTTAGCTAGACTACTCTTTTTGACAGGATGGGTCGATTTGGGAATAATGTGAATTATAATGAATCTGGAATTGAAAAGACATTTGCCAAATCTTTTATTACACCCTTTTGGGCAAGATGGAAAAATATAAGCTGTATTATAATATCATCTTTTTCTTATTTGCTCTAAGCTAGCAGACCTATTTGTGTTAGGTGCTCACTTCACTATATAAAAGAGGCCCAACAATACATTTTTTACCCCATTCTAAACAATTTTTCCTTCTTTGTTTCATGTTGCTTTACCCCAACTTCTGACCTGATTCATTTTCCCATTAATGACTTTACCATGAGGCTCGGAACTGTGGCTCATTACGATTTGCTGGCTTAGCAGCTACACTTGGCTGGAATTCATATTCTCTCTTTGATTACTGCTATGAAAAGGGATGACTGTAAATTAAAGATGATAAAAGTGTAAATAAAATGAAGGAATGAAAGAATGACAGACTCCATAATAAAAATTTTGAAAACTGTTTTTAACAGCACCGGAAATATGCAGCACAAAGTAAATTCCATAAGATTCCCCATATATATTCTTCTTCTTATTTTATGATGTTTAATTTTGATAACTACCATCTTCCCTGAGTTCTAAACATTTTGTTGTTGTTGTTCTGAGGAAACAGCCCCAAGATGATCAGCAGATGGCACTGCTAACTTGAGGAACTAATTCCTAGATGAATTAAAAATTGGAGATGCGACTTAAAAAAAACAAACAATTAACAGTCACTATTTTTTTTCATTGTACTACTGTATTGAAGAATAATGAGAAAATAAAGTTAAGCAGATGGAAGAAATTTTAAAATTAGATAAATAACATATAAAGTCACTGTGAATATTTTAGTATATCAGTTCAGTTCAGTCGCTCAGTCATGTCCGACTTTTTGCAACCCCATGAACCGCAGCACACCAGGCCTCCCTGTCCATCACCAACTCCCGGAGTTCACCCAAACCCATGTCCATTGAGTTGGTGATGCCATCCAACCATCTCATCCTCTGTCGTCCCCTTCTCCTCCTGCCCTCAATCTTTCCCAGCATCAGGGTCTTTTCCAATGAGTCAGCTCTTCGCATCAGGTGGCCAAAGTATTGGAGTTTCAGCTTCAACATCAGTCCTTCCAATAAACACCCAGGACTGATCTCCTTTAGGATGGACTGGTTGGATCACCTTGCGGCCAGGTTTTATAGTCACATGTTAAACAAAAATGGAATATATCCTGCAAAAACTTAGTGACTAGGTTTGTTTTTTTTAATGAACAAGGTATTTTAAACAAATTATTATGCCATCTTTCTCAGCAACATGATGTTTTATGCCTGTAAAACTATATCATAATTTAGTTAACTAATAACACGTCTGATATTTGGGTTATTTCCAATTTCTTATTCTCATAAATAACACTGTTGTGAACATCCTTGTGCCTAATACTGTGGTCACAAACATTACAAACTGAATTGTCTCCCCACAGGAGAAATTTTTAGAAGTAGAACTTCTGTTTCAAAATATATCTACATTTTTAAGGTACTGTTTTCAAATTGGTCACAAGAAAGGCTATACTAGTTTACACCCTCCTTTTTGCTTTATTTATATACACTGAATATTATATTAAAAAGCCTTGGTGGACTTCCTTGGTAGTCCAGTGATTAAGAAGCTGCCTGCCAAAGCAAGGGACATGGGTTCAATCCCTGATCCAGGAAGATTCCACAGGCCACAGGGCAACTAAGCCCACATGCCCTAGAGCTCACGATCCACAAGAAAAGAAGCCACTGCCGTGAGAGGCCTCCACACTGCAACTAGAAAGGATCCCCGGCTCACCACAACCAGAGAAAGCTCACATGTAGCAATGAAGACCCAGCACGGCCAAAAATAATAAGGTAAATTAAATAAGTAAAGCCAACTCTATTTTTTAAAAATGCATTTGCTTCAAAATAGGTACAAAAATTAACTTTAAAAAGTGTCTTTTATTAAATATTTTCTAACTTTCAATAGGCTTATTATCTGCTTGATTTTTAGAAAGTTCATATTCAAGTCTTTTACACCTTTTGGAAAATAGAATAATCATGATTTCTCTGCTTAATTTGTAAGCAGTCTATATATATTAGAGCTTCCCTGACAGTTCAGTTGGTAAAGAATCTGCCTGCAACGCAGGAGACCCCAGTTCGATTCCTGGGTTGGGAAGATCCCCTGGAGAAGGGAAAGGCTACCCTCTCCAGTATTCTGGCCTGGAGAATTCAGGCCAGAATATACAGTTCATGAGGTTGCAAAGAGTCAGACATGACTGCATGACTTTCACTTTTGTGTATATATTAAGGTTATCATTCCCACTAAATATCTCAGGACCATTAACTCAAGAGTTATTTAAGAGAGCATCATTTTACTTTAGAAAATATATTTATCTGCAAAGTTTATTAAATTTTTTGAGTATTGTTTTATAATTAATTTTAATAAATATCCCCAGGGGTTATGAAAAGGGCTGGTCTATAATTGTATATTTTACAGTCCTGTTATATTTCTCTTATTCTCTATATAATGCTATTTATTTTTGACTACTTGATTTCTCATGGAGAAGAGAGGTCAAAATTTTCAACAGTTATGTTTCTCTTCAGTTATATTTGTTTTTTCTTTATATATTATATCATTATATTATTATTTGATACATTAAAGTTAATAACTCATACTTTTAGTTTTGCATGGATTTTGCAAGCTGAAATGGATTTTGCATTTCAGCTTAAAGTCTTTTACCTATTTCAATTGTTTCTTTAAAAAAGCTCTCAAATTATACTTAGTATACCCAATTAATACATCAATTGGTACATTATTAATGTATTAGTTAAGAGATGCTTCTAAAGTGGTAGAAACTTTTGATCTTTTCAGTAGCTTTAAACATTTGACTCATAATGTCTCCTAAGTTTTTCAGTGGCTTCTTCAAACTGTCCCACAGGTCTTGGGCTTCCCAGGTGGTACTAGTGGTAAAAAATCCAGAGGAGGGCATGGCAACCCGTTCCAGTATTCTTTGTCCTGGAGAATCCCCATGGACAAAGGAGCCTGGGGGGCCACAGTCCATAGTGTCACAAAGAGTCGGACATGACTGAAGTGACTTATCACACACATGCATTATAAATTAATAGAATTTAATTCCATAATATAAATGCTATAAAAGAGGATGTGTCTCTTAAGCACTTCATGTTTAGAGAGCTGCCTAGTTGGAATAGAATATTTCTCATGTAATTCAATGGATTTTTAAAAATAATCGTATTCACTTAATGACAGTGTTTTCAGGATAGGTGTATTTACTCATCAAAACATCTCCATGAAGCAGATATTATTATTATTATTACTTCTACTACAACATTTTAGGAATGAAGACCAGAAAGATTAAGTTATTGCCCACAGTAACACAGCCAGGATCCAAACCCACACAGCAAAAACATCTGAGCTTGTGGTTTTAATTCCACAACCAAGCCAGAGAGAGAGGCCTGTGAGTAGAAACTTAATGTGCTGATTTTATTTAAGGCTCTGTAAGACAACAGTGTGTGGCACAGCATTGCTGGCGCCTGGTGGCTGGGGTGCCCAGTGGTAGCACTTGGCTACCACAGTGAAGATCGTTTCCACAGGTTGGGGGGTATTAGGAGACAGTCCCTCAGGCAGGCCTAGCGACATTATTACAGTGGGCAATAGAAACAGCGACAGTGATGAGGGGCACTGACGACAGGCTGAGCAAGGTGCTGACCAAGGAAGCTGGGGCAAGACAGGAAGATAATTGCAAAGGAGCAGGTCTAGCCTCAGCTGGGAATTCAAGCACACACACTGTCCCCTGGGGACTTCCGATGAACACGATAGATTCCAGAAAGGACCTGATGCCATAGGAGGGGGTGAAGTTGAAAGCAGAAGATTTTGCTTATTTCTTGACAAATTGTCCTACTTCTAGCTGTCTGCTGCTTTGATCTCCTTGCTTTTCAAGGGACTCTCAAGAGTCTTTGCCAGCACCACAATTCAAAAGCATCAAGGAGATCAAACCAGTCAATTTTAGAGGAAATCAACCCTGAATACTCTTTGGAAGGACTGACACTAAAACTCCAGTGCTTTGGCCACTGATGTGAACAGCTGACTCATTGTGAAAAGACCCTGATTCTGGGAAAGATTGAGGGCCGGGAGAGAAGGGGGTGACAGAGGATGAGATGGTTGGATGGCATCACTGACTTGATGGACAGGAGTCTGAGCCAACTCCAGGAGATGGTGAAGGATAGAGAAGCCTGGCGTGCTGCAGTCCATGGGGTTGTGAAGAGTTAGACACAACTTGGTGGCTGAACAACAACCTGTCTGCTAGTATGGCCTAGAAAATATAGGACTCTACTGTGGGGATGGGGAGAAGCTTTATTGACAAAGCAAAGGCAGTATAATCTACTTGGCAGGAGTTATATTCACAAAAATCAAAAGACTGGTTTACACAGCCACAGTTCATATGTGACCTGCAATGCTTTGTGATGGCTTAGATCCAGTTATCCTGATCCTATAAGTCTTTTCACTAAAGCATCTGCAAATGATAAAAATAGGGCTTGGAACATAGCTAACACAGGATTTAAAAAAATCACCCATGGGACTTCCCTGGTGGTCCAGTGGTTAGGAGTCTGCCTGCCAGTGCAGGGGTAGTGTTAGTCACTCAGTCATGTCTGACTCTTTGTGACCCCACAGACTACAGCCTGCCAGGCTCCTCTGTCCATGGAATTCTCCAGGCAAGGATACTGGAATGGTTGCCGTTTTCTTCTCCAGAGGTTCTTCCCTACCCAGGGATTGAACCCACGTGTCCTGCATTGCAGGCGGATTCTTTACCATCTGAGGCACCAGGAAAGCCCCAGTGCAGGGGACACAGGTTCAAATCCTGATCTGGGAAGATTCCACATGCCACTGGGCAACTAAGCCCATGTGCCATAATTGTGAGCCCTCGAGCTCATGCTCTGCAACGGGAAGCCACTACAATGAGAAGCCCACATACCACAACTAGAGAGCTGCCCAAGCATGGCTATGAAGACCCAGCACAGCCGAAAATAAAACAAAACTTTTAAAAATTTTAAAAAAGAATCACCCATGGGTTACACACCATAGTGTTTTTCATGAATGATTACTAAACTAGTCAGAGTGGATATCTATCATTTCACCTGCAGAGCTGAAGCCCTGGGTGATCTTAGGGAAAGCATACACCTGAGAGTCTTGGACACCTCTGGTGACCACAAACTTCCCATATTTCAAGCAACACTGACCCTCAATTAAAAACAAATGTCTCTTTTAGGGGTGAAATTAGTGACCAATGGACTGAAAGATTTTTGAATTTTGATGATAACGAAATGAAATTCTGTTAGAGTAACTAGCCAAAAACAAAATAAAACAGGTGACTGTCAATGGCACAAAAATTAGATTTGCCTCAAACTTCTACGTAATATTAGATGCCAGACAACACTGAGAAAAGTCTACACTCAGATCCACTGCCTGTCACCTGTGGAGCCTTCAGTAGATACTCTCTGATTATACAAACTTCAGCAAATGCATCTACTATGTATACTTCTTGGAAAAAAAAAAATACTTCACTCAACATAAAAATGAATCAAAATTCACAAGATGATTTTGAGGCACAGAACTGAAAACCCCATGAATACTATATAGAATTGCCTAGAGTATTATGAACATAACTACAAAGATGGGTATAAATGTGAAAATTATTTATTAATTTATACATGCAGATGTATATTTAAAAGCAATACAGCAGAAATTAACAACATTATAGATCAATTATATTTCAATAAAATAAATTCTTAAAAAAGGTAACACAAAATTATGGTGAGGAATTTAGGTAGTCAAAAAAGTAGAGAGAAAAAAATTATTTGTAATTCTATTTATGGAAAAAAAATCTTAACAGAATATTTCCTCCAGCTAGGGATATGCATGTTGCAAACCATACTATAAGGAAGTTTTATTTTTACATTTGAAAATTTAATGGATAAAATATAACAGTCTGAAATTCTAAAAACAATTTTTAAAACTTCTACATAATATTATATTCTACAGAAATCCCATAATTTCAAAAGATTTCCCTTTGGGAGCCATTAGATCATATAGTGATGTAAATGTCTTTTCATCTCTACACTGGATAGAGTCCTGAAAACAAAATTTAGTGAGTTAAAAGATATCTTTATAAAGTTCTTGATAAAAATTTACAAGGGATTCCCTGGTGGCTCAGTGGGAAAGACACTGTCTGCCAATGCAGAGGACAAGGGTTTAAACCCTGATCTGGGAAGATCCCACATGCTCTGGAGCAGCTGGGCCCACGCCCCACAACTACTGAGCCTGTGCCCTAGAGCCCAGGAGCTGCAATTATTGAAGCCCTAGAGCCTGGGCTCTGCAACAAGAGAAGCCATTGCAATAAGACTGCACAGCATAACTCGAGATAGCCCCTGCAGGCCCCAACTAGAGAAAAGCCTGGACAGCAACAAACACCCAGCACAGCCAAAAATAAATAGAGAAAAAATTAAAAAATCCTAATTAATTTATACAACCAGCATTTGTGTAGGAAAGTATTGGTCTCACTATGTCATCAATAACAATGATTATCTTTAGAAAGTTTAACTTCCCAATTAGGAAGGCATGTGTGTGTGCAAAGTCACTTCAATCATGTCCGACTCTTTGCGACTCCATGGACTGTAGCCTACCCAGCTCCTCTGTCCATGGGATTCTCCAGGGAAGAATACTGGAATGGACTGCCACGCATTCTTGCCTGGAGAATCCCATGGACAGAGGAGCCTGGGGGCAACATAGCATCGAAGAAGAGTCAGACACAACTAAAGGGATTTAGCATGCACGTCCACCTTATGGCTTTCACGGAGACTCAGACTGGGACATTTTCCTTGGGTAAGTGTGATCGGCCAAGGAGTCAGGCAGTAAATGTTCTGTCTTGATATGTTATCTCAGCACACTTGTCTATATCCCGACTGCACACACCTGTCAACCAACGAGACCCACTTTTACCAGCCCATCCACTGCTCTTTCCAGCCCTGAGCTAATGTCCTATCATTGCATGATCCATCATGGCACCCCACTCCAGTACTCTTGCCTGGAAAATCCCATGGATGGAGGAGCCTGGTAGGCTGCAGTCCATGGGGTCGCTAAGAGTCGGGCACGACTGAGCAACTTCACTTTCACTTTTCACTTTCATGCATTGGAGAAGGAAATGGCAGCCCACTCCAGTGTTCTTGCCTGGAGAACCCAGGGATGGGGGAGCCTGGTGGACTGCCGTCTATGGGGTTGCACAGAGTCGGACACGACTGAAGCGACTTAGCAGTAGCAGCAAAGCAAGTTAGGGTTTGGGTGGGAGTACAGCAAAGGAGATCAAGCCAGTTCACCCTAAAGGGAATCAACCCTGAATATTCACTGGAAGGACTGAGGCTGAAGCTGAAGCTCCAATACTTTAGCCACCTGATGTGAAGAGCCGACTCACTGGAAAAGATCCTACTGTTGGGAAAGATGGAGGGCAGGAGAAGAAGAGGGTGACAGAAGATGAGGTGGTTGAATGGCATCATGGACTCAATGGACATGAGTCTGAGCAAATCCTGGGAGACAGTGATGGCCAGGGCAGCCTGTGTGCTGCATTCCATGGGGTCACAAAGAGTCAGACACGACTGAGCGACGACAACAACAACAATTGTGTATTACATGCTGCCCATTGACCAACATTCTCCTTCAATTTGCGATTTAGAAATGGGGAACCAATTCTTACTGGTACATTTGATTTAATGCTTTGATGAGATAAACCTTAATAATATCAGGAATTAAATCACTTTTGCAGTCACCAGCTGCTGATTGGTACCAAGTCATGGCTTGTACTCTATCATCACCATACCAACTATACAGAAGCTGATGGATCCTGTTTTTCTCTCCAAGGTGGAATGATTACTCTAAGAAACTTTATATACACGTTAACATTTACTATTTACACTTCTTTGAATACTAATTAGCTTGAGAATTTTCATGTTATTCAGTTCAGTTCAGTCGCTCAGTCATGTCCGACTCTTTGTGACCCCATGAATTGCAGCACACCAGGCCTCCCTGTCCATCACCAACTCCCAGAGTTTACCCAAACTCATGTCCATCGAGTTGGTGATGCCATCCAGCCATCTCATCCTCTGTCGGCCCCTTCTCCTCCTGCCCCCAATACCTCCCAGCATCAGGGTCTTTTCCAATAAGTCAATTCTTCGCATGAGGTGGCCAAAGTACTGCAGTTTCAGCTTCAGCATCAGTCCTTCCAATGAACACCCAGGACTGATCTCCTTTAGGATAGACTGGTTGGATCTCCTTGTAGTCCAAGGGACTCTCAAGAGTCTTCTGCAACACCACAGTTCAAAAGCATCAATTCTTCGGCGCTCAGCTTTCTTCATAGTCCAACTCTCACATCCATACATGACCACCGGAAAAACCATAGCCTTGACTAGACAGACCTTTGTTGGCAAAATAATGTCTCTGCTTTTGAATATTCTAAATTGGTCATAACTTTCCTTCCAAGGAGTAAGTGTCTTTTAATTTCATGGCTGCAGTCACCATCTGCAGTGATTTTGGAGCCCAGAAAAATAAAGTCTGACACTGTTTCCACTGTTTCCCCATCTATTTCCCATGAAGTGATGGGACCAGATGCCATGCTCTTAGTTTTCTGAATGTTGAGGTTTAAGCCAACTTTTTCACTCTACTCTTTCACTTTCATCAAGAGGCTTTTGAGTTCCTCTTAATTTTCTGCCATAAGGGTGGTGTCATCTACATATCTGAGGTTATTGATACTTCTCCCGGCAATCTTGATTCCAGCTTGGGCTTCTTCCAGCCCAGTGTTTCTCATGACGTACTCTGCATATAAGTTAAATAAGCTGGGTGACAATATACAGCCTTGACGTACTCCTTTTCCTATTTGGAACCAGTCTGTTGTTCCATGTCCAGTTCTAACTGTTTCTTCCTGACCTGCATATAGGTTTCTCAAGAGGTAGGTCAGGTGGTCTGGTATTCCCATCTCTTTCAGAATTTTCCACAGTTTATTGTGATCCACACGGTCAAAGGCTTTGGCATACTCAATAAAGCAGAAATAGATGTTTTTCTGGAACTCTCTTGCTTTTTAGATGATCCAGCGAATGTTGGCAATTTGATCTCTGGTTCCTCTGCCTTTTCTAAAACCAGCTTTAACATGTGGAAGTTCACGGTTCACGTATTGCTGAAGCCTGGCTTGGAGTATTTTGAGCATTACTATACTAGTGTGTGGGATGAGTGCAATTGTGTGGTAGTTTGAGCATTCTTTGGCATTGCCTTTCTTTGGGATTGGAATGAAAATTGACCTTTTCCAGTCCTGTGGCCACTGCTGAGTTTTCCAAATTTGCTGGCATATTGAATGCAGCACTTTCACAGCATCATCTTTCAGGATTTGAAATAGCTCAACTGGAATTCCATCACCTCCACTAGCTTTGTTCGTAGTGATGGCCCACTTGACTTCACATTCCAGGATGTCTGGCTCTAGGTCAGTGATTACACCATCATGATTATCTAGGTCATGAAGATTTTTTTTGTACAGTTCTTCTGGGTATTCTTGCCACCTCTTCTTAATATCTTCTGCTTCTGTTAGGTCCATACCATTTCCGTCCTTTACTGAGCCCATCTTTGCATGAAATGTTCCCTTGGTATCTCTAATTTTCTTGAAGAGATCTCTAGTCTTGCCCATTCTGTTGTTTTTCTCTATTTCTTTGCATTGATCACTGAGGAAGGCTTTCTTATCTCTTCTTGCTATTCTTTGGACTCTGAATTCAGATGCTTATATCTTTCCTTTTCTCCTTTGCTTTTTGCTTCTCTTCTTTTCATAGCTATTTGTAAGGCCTCTCCAGACAGCCATTTTGCTTTTTCGCATTTCTTTTCCATGGGGATGGTCTTGATCCCTGTCTCCTGTACAATGTCACGAACCTCATTCCATAGTTCATCAGGCACTCTGTCTATCAGATCTAGTTCCTTAAATCTATTTCTCACTTCCACTGTATAATCATAAGGGATTTGATTTAGGTCATACCTGAATGGTCTAGTGGTTTTCCCTACTTTCTTCAATTTAAGTCTGAATTTGACAATAAGGAGTTCATGATCTGAGCCACAGTCAGCTCCCGGTCTTGTTTTTGTTGACTGTATACAGCTTCTCCATCTTTGGCTGCAAAGAATATAATCAATCTGATTTTGGTGTTGACCATCTGGTGATGTCCATGTGCAGAGTCTTCTCTTGTGTTGTTGGAAGAGGGTGTTTGTTATGACCAGTGCATTTTCTTGGCAAAATTCTATTAGCCTTTGCCCTGCTTAATTCCATATTCCAAGGCCAAATTTGCCTGTTACCCCAGGCAAAACTTGCCTGTTTCTTGACTTCCTACTTTTGCATTCCAGTCCCCTATAATGAAAAGGACATCTTTTTTGGGTATTAGTTCTAAAAGGTCTTGTAGATCTTCATAGAACCGTTCAACTTCAGCTTCTTCAGCATTACTGGTTGGGGCATAGGCTTGGATTACTGTGATATTGAATGGTTTGCCTTGGAAATGAACAGATATCATTCTGTCATTTTTGAGATTGCATCCATATACTGCATTTTGGACTCTTTTGTTGACCATGATGGCTACTCCATTTCTTCTGAGCGATTCCTGCCCACAGTAGTAGATATAATGGTCATCTGAGTTACATTCACCCATTCCAGTCCATTTTAGTTCGCTGATTCCTAGAATGGTCATGGTGGAGAGGTCTGACAGAATGTGGTCCACTGGAGAAGGGAATGGCAAACCACTTCAGTATTCTTGCCTTGAGAACCCCATGAACAGTATGAAAAGGCAAAATGATAGGATACTGAAAGAGGAACTCCCCAGGTCAGTAGGTGCCCAATATGCTACTGGAGATCAGTGGAGAAATAACTCCAGAAAGAATGAAGGGATGGAGCCAAAGCAAAAACAATACCCACTTATGGATGTGACTGGTGATAGAAGCAAGATCCAATGCTATAAAGAGCAATATTTCATAGGAACCTGGAATGTCAGGTCCATGAATCAAGGCAAATTGGAAGTGGTCAAACAAGAGATGGCAATTTCTGTAACAGATATTTACCCTTAATTTCTCTTAGGTAGAGAATGGTCCTATCTCACTCCTGATATCTATAATGAATTCTATGTGCATTAGATTCCTGGACATATTCTGATCTTGCTATCACTTTTTCCTAAGAGAGAAGCAGGATCAAGATCCACTTAATGAGTTTGGGAGCTAAATCTATGCATACATAACTCAGTACTGTTTTCAAGGGGTTTCCCTGGTGGCTCAGCAGGAAAGACTCTGCCTGCCAATGCAGGAAACGAGGGTTGGATCCCTGAGTCGGAAGATCTCCTGGAGAAAGAAATGCAACCCACTCCAGTATTCTTGCCTGGGAAATCCCATGGATTTAGAGGAACCTGGTGGGCTATTGTTCACAGAGCCCCGAAAGAGTTGGACATGACTTAGTGATGAAACAGCAACCCCTTTCAAGTCTTTTCTAATTTGAGAGCAAACATCCCCCCCACTGAGACAAAAGGAACAGCTTCTTTTTTTGCTTTCTCACACTGTAGGTTCAACAGGTGCAAACCCCAAATGTGAAGACTGCCTATGAGTGGACAGGTGGTGGTGATTTAGTTGCTAAGTCATGTCTGACTCTCTAGCGACCCCATGGACTATAATCTGCCAGGCTCCTCTGTCCATGGGATTTCCCAGGAAAGACTACTGGAGTGGGTTGCCATTTCCTTCTCCAGGGTGGACAGGTATGTAAACCAATTCAGGGGCTCTGTGATAGCAAACTCACTTGTCTATTTCCCTGTCTGGCAATACTCTCCAAAATTAGCTTAATAATAATGTGATATTTGGCCTCTATCTATTGACTCATTTCCTTTATATTTCAACTGGTTCATTTGTTGGACAGGGGAGAAGGATACTATTTACTGAAACTTTGAGTTCCAATAATTTGTTTTTTAATGATGTGGTGTCTTAATAATACAAAGTAGTTTAATTTTTATAAAGTCAAATTTATCGTTGCTTTCCTTTATTCCTTACATTGCTTTTATCCTTAGAAAATCTGTTCCCATGCTAAGATCATTCAGATTTATCTACATTTTCATCCAGCACTTACATAGTTTGGTTTTTTGTTTAAATCTTTACCATATGAGCCATCAGGGAATTTGAAATTATCTTATGAACATGATGTAAAGTGCAGATTTCTTTTCCAAATAATTAAGAAAACAGCCTGGCAGAACTTTTTTGAGTAATCCTTTTTATTCACAAAATTGCAATGACCTTATCATATACTGAACTACAAACTATGTATACATGGTCTCACCAACAGCACTATCAGGATCTGGGACCTACAGGACCAGGGTGTGGTAAGGAGCAGGCGGGTAACTCTAGTGGAACCAAGAGCATTGTGTCGAAGATCAGACCACCTAGACCTGGCAGTCTAGACTCTTGCCAGCAGTGCTGAGACCCAAGGAGGGCCAGGGAGCCCCAGGAACACCAACTCCTGTCTCAGATAATGAGCCTATACCCCCACCTTTGAGAGGACTGGGTGCTGGTGGGCACAGCCAATGGCCAACAGCGGCTGCAGCATGTCAGTGGGGGCCGGAAGTACATGGTGAGATGTAAGAACAGCAGCTAAACTCTGTCTAAACTTCTCTCCCCTCCACCAGTGATGGATGAGCACTGAGATGGCCCATCTGCCAGCATCTACCCAAGGTAGCCAAGCTGTTCCTGGCACGTGAGATCTCTTCCATCATGTGCTGTGATGTGTCCGCCCACACCTGCCTGATGGTCATCAGAGTTCAGCGACTACTACTAATGTACCAGATCATGTAGTGAGGGACTCGCCACTGTCGTCCTAATTCAGGGTCTTTTGGTGTTCCCCACCTCTCAAGGGTCAGGGGAGGTGGTAGAGGTGGAGCTGTGTGGTGGGAGCCTGAGTTTCTTTGACATTGCAAGATTGGATTGGTGATCTTTGTTACATGCAATAAAGCAACCAAGGAAAACAATACCCCTCTACACATACATATGCTATGTACACATCCATATATTCATCTATCTGTGTGTTTATTACATATTAGTATATGTCATGTCTCCGGATTGTCAATTATATACCCTGTTGATTCTTTGGCCAAAGTTCTATTTTCCAATTATGATAGCTTCATATTTTTTTATTAGGTAAGGAAGATGGTGAAAGACAGGAAATCTGGGGGATGGTGAAGAACAGGGAAGCCTGGTGTACTGCAATGCTTGGGGTCACAAAGAGTTGGACACGACTGAGAGACTGAACAACAAGGAAAGTTCAACTTTGCACAGTCTCATTGTATGAATACATGTTATAATAAAATGCCATTTTTGACTATCAAATTTGCAAGAAAATGTTAATCTCCTACAATAAACTTTTATTATTTTGTAAGTGTGATATCTACACATTGTTCACGCCTGTGAATCAGGCGTGGACTGGACTGTGGTTTGCACTACCAGCTGGCCTGCTCCATGACTGAGAATGGTCTCCACCAGTCACAAACTACATCTGTTTGTGTCTCTGTTTGTTAGACAATCTGGCACCAGGAACAGCTGAGAATAAAGATTGAAAACAGCTTGCTTGATTGATGTGTCTAGAGTTATCTCTAAATCCAAATAAAATGTTAAGTGCTAACAAGAAATCATAAATCAGGCATGTCTCTCTTTGAGCCAGGAGAAGTCTCACTAAAGCTTTTATGACACCCATTTGTGAGAGTCTGGCTTGCATTCAAAAAGAGATTTTAGACCTGCTTCTTCTACACAATTAATTAGGTTACATTTCTAACACAATTAATTAGGTTACCTTTCAGTTGAGCTGTGAGGTGTAGCACAGGGCCGAGCATTAAAGTCATGATGATTAAAACTGTTGGAACTAGGGTTGTCCACCAGGTAAGAGGAATACAGCACCAACTAAGAATGCAGAAGGTGGTTGATGCCAAAGGCTATGTTGGGAGAGCAGCTGTGACCCAGGAGATGTATTCGTGGGCAGTGAGAGGGGCATGAACAATACAGGGTAGCTGAGCAAAAGTCAGCAGGACATCAACCTGGGGGAGACCCCAGTACTGAACCTTCATGAGTAATGACAAAAAGTTTTCAAAGGAACCTGTCTACACTGTAGGTGGGAATGTAAATTGGTGCAGCAGCCACTATGGAAAACACTACACAGGTTCTTCAAAAACCTAAAACTAGAGCTTCCCTATGACCCAGCAATCCCACTCCTAGGCAAACGTCCAGACAAAACTGTAATTCAAAAAGATACGTGTACCCCTCTGTTCATAGCAGCACTATTTACAATAGCCAAGATGTGTGCATGTGTGTGTGCTTAGTCGCTCAACTGTGTCCAGCTCTTTGCAACCCCATTGACTGTAGCCCACCAGGCTCCACTGTACATGGAATTTTCCAGGCAAGAATACTGGAGTGGATTGCTATTTCCTACTCCAGGGGATCTTCCAGGTCCAAGGACCAAACCCTCATCCCTTGCATCTCCTGCATCGGTAGGCAGATTCTTACCACTGAGCCATTTGGGAAATTCACCCGAGACATGGAAACAACCTAAATGTCCATTTACAGATAAATAGATAAAGAAGATGGAATGCTACAATGAACAGTACTCAGCCATTGAAAAGAACTGGATAGACCTAAAGATTATCATACTAAGTAAGCCAGAAAGAAAAAGACAAACACCATATGATATCACTTATATATGGAATATGAGGTTATGGTAACCTCAGTTATGCAGATGACACTATCCTTATGGCAGAAAGCAAAGAGCTGACTCATTGGAAAAGACCCTGATGCTGGGAAAGACTGAAGGCAGGAGGAGAAGGGGATGGCAGAGGGTGAGATGGTTGGATAGCATCATTGACTTAATGGACATAACTTTGAGCAAACTCCAGGAGATGGTGAAGGACAGGGAAGGGGGCCTGGCATGCTGCAGTCCATGGGGTCCCAAAGAGGCGGACACTTGAGTAACTAAACAACAACAAATATGTGGAATATAAAATACAATGCAAATGAATACATCTTTGGAACAAAAACAGACTCACATACATAGAGAACAGATTGTGGTTGCCACGGGGGAAGGGGTGTGGGGAAGGGAAGGACTGGGAGTTCAGGACAAGCAAATGCAAACTAGCATATACAGGATGGATAAACAACAAGGTCCTACTCTATAGCACAGGGAACTATATTAAATAACCTATGATAAACCATAATGGAAAAGAATATGAAAAGGAATATATATATATATATATATATACATATAATATATACATACATATAACTGAATCACCTCACTGTATATCAAAACTAATGCAACATTATAAATCAATGGTCCTTCAATAAAAAAGCAAGTTTTCACATTTTTATCCTTGTGAAAACCCTAAAGGCCACATGAGAGTGCAAATGGACCTCTTCTTTAGTCAGAGCTTTTTAAAAATATACTTCCTAGTTGTATTAGATGCCACTGGTTAATACTAACTATGCTTAATCTTGGCAGAAAAGTAATTACTGGAAGAGTATTGTGAAGTTCACCGAATCAGCGGGAAGACTAATGAATCATACTTGGAAAATGGGTAAAAACCCAGGAAGGTCAGGCAGGAGGCACTACGTCAAAGCCATACCCCAGGAGCACTGGGCTCTGGTGAGGTCTTTGCACCAGCACCTCTGCCCTCTACTGTGGCTGCCATGTGCCATGTCAGTGAGTGAATTCTCAAGTGCCTTTGGCTTTTGCTGATTTACTTAAGACTGGAAGTCATGGTCAGGAACATCTGATTGACTGATCCCGGTCATGCGCCCACCTAAGTTTGGAGGCAAGTCGGGGAGAATCTGGAAACTTGGGTTTCTTTAATGTAAAGCTCGGTCTTGATGCCTTAGCAAGATGTTGAGAATAGGAGGGGAAGGAGTCTGGGTGTTAGGTAGCAAAACGCATACAATGTGTAACACACACACACATGTACACACACACACACACACACACACACACACACACAAATATACCAAAAATGAATATCTATACCTGAAATTTCAACATTTTGAATATTTTTTGTAAACATCTATTTCTGTTTTCTGCAATAATTTGTTTTTAAAAGTCTATTTCTTAAGGTCTAATTTTTTCCACTTTTTGTGAGAGAAATATTTTTTGTTTACTCATTTTTTTTGACAGGGGCCTGGTATATCTTCCCATTAATAGGGTGTTTACACACATCTGGACTTCCCCAAACTCTCCCAGGTCTTCATAAGGAAGGCTGGTTTCCAGCTCCTTCTTCCAGTAGCCCAAATTGAGTGCAAAGAGATCCAGGCAGTGGGCAGTTTTGGTAGATAAACCTCATTTCTGAGATTTCTGGGCAATGCAGCTGCCCAAGACATACGAGGAAGAGGGTTTATCCATGACCTGACGGTCCATTTCCAACTCAAGCCCTAGACCATATAAACTAATGTATATTTATGTAACTTAGGATTTCTTCTTCATTTTTGAAAGCCTCTAATTTCTAACAAAAGAGATTTGCAAGTCAGTCCTGATTATCTATTCTTAAGCAGATCCCTCCAGCATTCTTGCCTGGAAAATCCCATGGATGGAGGAGCCTGGTGGGCTGCAGTCCTTGGGGTCGCTGAGAGTCAGACACGACTGAGCGACTTCACTTTCACTTTTCACTTTCACGCATTGGAGAAGGAAATGGCAACCCACTCCAGTGTTCTTGCCTGGAGAATCCCAGGGATGGGGGAGCCTGGTGGGCTGCCATCTATGGGGTCGCACAGAGTCGGACACGACTGAAGTGACTTAGCATAGCATAGCTTATGCGTCATAATTAACAAAAATTCTAACATTTGGATGGCACCTGCCCTGGTTTTTGATATGAATGTAACTGTTTCTCCATTTCTTTTCTCATTTCACTAGCTATTGGGAAGAGAAATTAGATATCTGTTGTCAAGTAGCTACCTTCCCACAGATGGCAACAAGATCTGTTTATTCTTTTTATATTTCATTTCACCTCTTCCTTTGAGTTCTTGTCTCATTGCTTTCTCTTGGCATTCTTAAAAAGGTATGAGGCCAAAACAAATGAGGCGAGAAAAGTAGTACATTTCTCTCATAGCCGCACATCTTGGAGAGGTGGTTGCCCTTGAGCTTTACTTCTCTCCCTGCTCTCCCATCTACCTAGTTAACAACTGCTCAGCTCAAGAGCTCTCCTCTATGAGGGATGATCTCAGAATGGCCTCACCATTTGTGTGACCCCCATCAGCATGCAGAGTGACCCCCACAGTGCTCTAAACTCACCTCTCTCATGCCTATCATCATTGTCATGCACTCACCCATCCCCCTAGTCAGACTGTGAACTCTCTGCTAGAGTTACTGGTTGCTGGATCCCCAAGGTCAAGTTGAGTTAGTGAAATGAATGAACAGGTTTGGGAAAGAGATAGCAAAGACAAGAAGAAAACTTTTCTTTGAACCTCTAGACTATTCCTAAATTGGTAACATGCAAGATCTCTCACATTTTGTTCAACCAGTGTGGGAGGACAAATGGGAAGAAAAAAGAAGAAAGAGCTAGATTATGGGGCTGATAACTATTTCTGTTTATTCTGTTAAAAGTAGAATGCATGTGTAAGAGGTTCACATTGTAAATAGTTACCAAGAGCAAATAAAGTATATAAACATAGTCTTTGATAATAGTTTCTATATAATTCCCATTTCTTTAAAATAAAGGCACTATTCTGCATTTATTATTAGAAAAATGAATTGTCCGCTGTGTAAGAGCTACCCATCAGCCTCATGGCTCCTAAACAATATACAGTCTTGTCTTTTATGGCTCTCAGCTGCACCCTGCCTGGAAGATGCTTTAGACATGAGCCAACTTTTTACGTCGAACAAATGCCCAGTAAAAGACACTTCGAATTCCATTTGGGCTGAACTTGCCCTTGCTCCAGAGGGCACATAAATGAATAAATACATCGTGCACACACACTATGCACGCACGCAGTCTTGGAGCAGCTGTGTTATATTATAAGTTGGAGGCCTTTTGTTAGTTCAGATGTTTCAGGTCTGTAAAAGCACTCTGGAGAAGAAATAAATATTATGAGTAAGTCTCGTTTCCAGGCTTGTAGTGGGGAAACACTTACTAGCACGGTTTACTACAGCTTTATACTCAAACAATCTCGTAAAAGAATAGCAGGATTACTCACTCAGCACATGACGGCTAAGACAAAATGGTATTTGTTTTATCCCCTAAATATTCAAAATGTGATTTCATTCAGACCATTTCCCAGATGAATTTTCTTCTCAGTAAAACTAATCAGAATAATCATGGATCATGGACTCATTTTTTTTCTTAGAGCATTCATCTTTCTTTCATTTCACCAAATATTAAATACTAATAAAACTTCACAATGAGAGAGATAAGGTGTATACATCTGAACTGTCCAAGGAAAGGCAGGAAGTTGGGCAAGAACTCATACAGAATCCAGATCATTCCATCTGGGGATCTGGGGTTTTTGCTTTGAAGGCTCAGGGTCTGAGGTTGACAGATTTGGTAACAAGAAGAGAACATACTGAAGACTGATATAAATGTGAATTTATTAATTTACAAGGAGAAAGGACTCTGATAATAACCAAAACACTAAAAGTCTGCCTATAAGTGCATTCTCTTCGTATTATTAAGCCCTATGTGAAGCTAAATTATAATAATATATTTAATGGACATAAAGTCAGAACAAGGGGACAGGGAGAAATTGATTAGTAATGGCACTGAGAGCCTATGTCCATCTCCCTATGAGGTCTTGTTAAAGAGATTAGAAACACTTTGCCATGCTCTTCCCAAAGCCTGGTACATTCTTCCCCCATTCTTCACTGACTTTTACTAATCCATCTAATCTTAGCTTAATTATCACTTTCTTAGAGAGACCTTTTCTGGTCTACTTATCTAAGGAAGGGGCCTCACTGTACACTCCAGGGCACTCTGTAATTTCTTTTTATAGCCCTTCCCTCAGTTTGTGCTTCTCTACTTATTTATTGCTCTAAGTCCGGTCTACCTGTAGACCGTAAACTCCAGGAGAGCAGGCACAGTGTTTGTTTTGAGTTCTACAAGGTTCTCAGCACCAGCCATAGTGCCTGGCACCTCTGTAAGCATTCAGTACATATTTGTTAAATGAATAAATGGATGTTCATCCCCACACTGTGTGGAGTCAGAGCTAAGAGCACAGGTGCTGGATTCAGGCTCCTTAGATTGAAATGCTGGCTCCGCCTCTTAATAACTACGGGAGCTTGAGCAAATTACAGAAGAAGAGCCCCTATCTGTGAAATGAGGACACCGAGCATGCCTGCCTCACAGCATCCTAATGGGGATTAAATTAGTTAACAGATGTAAATTACTCAGCACATGGACTGGCACAGTAAGCACTCAAGCAGACTTAGCTCTTAATAGTTTCTTTCAAAAGACAATTCTAGGAAAAACTGAAAGATTGGTTGCTAAAATTCAATGTCCCTGGGACATTATTGGGACACATATGTAATCAATACTAATCTCTGAAGATATTTATTTATGTTTCCATGGTTTAGCAGACCATCTTTTTAATTTAAAAGTCCTTTATTATTAAATATGTGGATATATTAAAATAAGCCATACCCAAGCCCCTCCAGCCTGGAATTCATTTTATCTTCTCACGATGTTTTGTGTATATGTATTGATCCACTTCCTGGTGGCTCAGATGGTAAAGCGTCTGTCCACAATTTGAGAGACCTGGGTTCATTCCCTGGGTTGGGAAGATTCCCTGGAGAAGGAAATGGCAACCCACTTCAGTACTCTTGCCTTGAAAATCCCATGGACGGAGGAGCTTGGTGCAGGCTACTATCCATGGGGTCGCAAAGAGTCGGGCACGACTGAGTGACTTCACTTCACTTTCACTGATCCACTACACATGGGCAACAGAGCTTAACTAATGGCAGCTGAATTATTCTCGTTTCTGAGTTCTTGGAAGAGCCACCTCTGTAACAATGAATTATGGACAACAATACTCAAGGTGAACATGGTATAAAATTTAGGAAGGAAAGAGGAAAAACAAAAGAAATATACTAAATTCTGTTACAACAGAGGTAATCATTACTGTATTCATTTGTTTTAAAGGTTTTACTGATAAACACCATGGGGTATGTGCCATATTGGACAACTATATATTATAATGTTAAAAGGCAAAACTTTCCTGGTTGTCAGAGTCTCACTCAATGATGTATGAGAATGTACTGCTAAAACAGCTATCTTTTCCCCCTCACTCTATATACACATGAAGTGTATTCTTTGATCACTAGCTGTAGGTCCTATTCAAAGAGCTATTTCATGTTATTTTCATGTACAACTGAGTACTTTTACTTGAAAATACATTTATTTATTAAAACCTGCTCCTTCCTTAACTTTAAGGAAGTTAAAGTTCCTTTAAGGAAGTTAAAGTTCCTGATTTGGGTTTAGCAAACCATCAGGCCTGCTAAATCAGGCCTTTCTGATATGCCTTTCTATATTTAAGCCTTAATTTGTTCCTTTTCTCCATGTTGGGAATCTTCATTTTCTTATTCTCTCATATAGGAACTCTGCTGTTTTCAGTCCTTAAGATTTTAACCATGAATATTCCACAGACTAAATCACTGCACTGAATCTCAAAATTGGACCAAACTCAAAGATTTTCTTTGCTGAGTTTCTTCTTACAAAAAGCAAAGCAAAACAAAACTACAATAAAATATTAATAAAAGAAATTAGACCGAAATAAATGAGATGATAGCACACGTTCATGACTGGAAGAGTTAATATTGATGTTCATATTACCCAAAGCAATCTATAGTTTCAGTTCAACTCTGTCAAAATTCAGATGGCATTTTCACAGAAATACAAAAAAAAAAACAATTTCAAAATTCATGTGCAACAAAAGAACTGAATGACTGAAACAATTTCAAGCAAAAAGAGCAAAGCTGAAGGCATCACACAAATTATATTACAAAACCATAGGAATCAAAACAGTATTGTATTGGCATAAAAACAGAAACAGGGATCAATGGAACAGAATAACATGTTAGGTAGCCAGTTGAACATGAGTGGGTCCTGCCCCATCCTGGACAGGGTCATCTTTTTCTCCCCAACCTGGATACTGGTGATCAGAGCATGCACAGAGACTCTCCCTCTTCTAGTCAAGGACCACTGCTAAATTTTTAGCCATATCAGGACCAAGCAAGAAAAAACTGCTGGTACAGTTTGGCAGAGGCACACTCAAGATCTAAAAGGTGACTCAAAGCAACCCAGGATTCATAACGCTGTATTTGTAATAAATTAGCATTGTGTTTTTGCTCCCACATCCACCCTCTGTGGGTTTTGCTTGAGTGCTTCTAGGTAAGCTGGGAGAAATGATTAATTAATTTATCAGTCCAGTGACACAGAAACACAGAGAGGGACCACCACTCTAAAAAAGTCAACTCTACCCTACTGGGGAGCTGCTTCTGGTTTCCAAACAGCCTCTGTCATCCTTTCTTGGGAACGTACTTTCACTCTGCTTAATAAAAATCTTGCTACTTAAAACTGCTCTATGCCTCTCAACTCAATTCTTCCCCTTGAGAGGGCAAGAACCAAGGAAATCATCGATCTACCAGTGATGGACAGATAAGAAAAAAATCCATACACACACAGTCAGCTATAATTTTTGACAAAAGAGATAAGAATACACAATGAGGGAAGGATAGTCTCTTCAATAAATGGCATTGGGAAGATGGTATTTCCATGCAAAAGAATGAAATTAGGGCTTCTCTGGTGGCTCAGTAGTAAAGAATCTGACTGTCAATGGAGGAGACATGGGTGTGACCCCTGATCCAGGAAGATCCCACGTACAGTGGGCAACTCAGCCCTTGTGCCACAACTACTGAGCCTGTGTTCCAGAGCCTGGAAGCTGCAACTACTAGCCCATGTGCCGCAAGTACTGCAGCCCAAGCACCCTAGAGCCTGTGCTAAGCACCAAGAGAAGCCCCTGCAATGAGAAGCCTGTGCACCACAATAAAAGAGCAGCCCCCACTCTCCACAACTAGAGAAAGCCAAGAGGCAGCAAGGAAGACCCAGCACAGCCAATAAATACATAATTTTTTAGAAAAAGAATAGGGCTTCCCTGGTGGCTCAGACTGTAAAGTGTCTGCCTACAGTGCGGGAGACCTGGGTTCAATCCCTGGGTTGGGAAGATCCCCTGGAGAAGGAAATGGCAACCCACTCCAGTACTCTTGCCTGGAGAATCCCATGGGTGGAGGAGCCTGGTGGGCTACAGGCCATGGGGTCGCAAAGAGTCGGACATGACTGAGTGACTTCTCTTCACTTCACTTTAGAAAAAAATGAAATTAGAATAAAACATACACAAAAATTAACCCAAAGTAGAGTAAAACTTAAATGTATGCCCTGAAATGGTAAGACTTTTAGAAGGAAACACAGGAGAAAATCTCCTTGACACCAATCTCGACAATGATATTTTTAGATTTGACACCAAAAACAAAGTGATGTTTAGCACACTTTCATGTACCTATTAGCCATTTGTATGTCTTATTTGGAAAAATGTCTACTCAGTTCCTCTGCCAATTTTTTAATTTGTTTATTTATTTTTACTGAGTTGGATGAGTTCTTTATATATTTTGGATATTAACCCTTTATCAGATACATGATTTGGAAGTATTTTCTCCCATTTGGTAGCCTTCTCATTTTGTTGATGGATTCCTTTGCTGTGCAGAAACTTTTCAGTTTGATGTGGAACAATGCATTGGTTTCAAATTGGGAAAGGAGTACGTCAAGGTTATATACTGTAACCATGCTCATTTACCTTATATGCAGAGTACATCATGTGAAATGCCAGGCTGGATGAAGCAGAAGCTGGAATTAAGATTACCAGGAGAAATATCAATAACCTCAGATATGCAGAACACCACCCTTATGGCAGAAAGTGAAGAGGAACTAAGGAGTCTCTTGATGAAGGTGAAAGAGGAGAGTGAAAAAGCTGGCTTAAAACTCAACATTCAAAAAATGAAGCCCTAATTTCATCTATTTCCCCAAACAGATGGGGAAAAATGGAAATAGTGACAGACTTTATTTTCTTGGACTCCAAAATCACTGCAGAAGGTGACTGCAGCCATGAAATTAAAAGACACTTGCTCCTTGGAAGAAAAGCTATGACAAACCTGGACAGAAGATTAAAAAGCTGGGACATCACTTTGCCAATAAAGGTGCATATACTCAAAGCTATGGTTTTTCTAGTAGTCATGTATGGGTGTGAGAGTTGGACCAGAAGGAAGGCTGAGCACCAAAGAATTGATGCTTTTGAACTGTGATGTTCGAGAAGACTCTTGAGAGTTCCTTGGACAAGAAGGAGATCAAACTAGTCAATCCTAAAGGAAATCAACCCGGAATATTCATTGGAAGGACTGAAGCTGAAGCTGAAGCTCTGATACTTTGGCCACCTGATGTGAAGAGAGGACTCATTAGAAAAGATCCTGATGCTTTGACAGCAGGAGAAGGGGATGGTAGAGGATGAGATGGTAGGATAGCATCATCAACTCAATGGACATGAGTTTGAGAAAACTTTGGAAAGGACAAGAGAAGCCTGGTGTGCTGCCATTCATGGGGTCACAAAGAGTTGGACATGACTGAGCACCTGATCAACAACAATTTATTTTGTGGTAATAAAGGCAAAAATAAATACATGGGACTGCATCAAACTAAAAAGTTTCACAGCAAAGGAAACCACTAACAAAGTGAGAAGGCAATCTACCAAATGGGGAAAAATATTTGCAAATCATATATCTGATAAGGGGTTAATATCCAAAATATATAAAGAACTCATCCAACTCAGTAAAAATAAACAAACAAATTAAAAAATTGGCAGAGGAACTGAGTAGACATTTTTCCAAAGAAGACATACAAATGGCTAACAGGTACATGAAAATGTTTTCAACATCACTAATTATCAGTGAAATGCAAATCAAAACCACAGTCAAATATCACTTCACACCTATTAAAATGACTATCAGCTAAAAACGAGCCACAGCAAGTTCCAACAAGGATGTGGAGAAAAGAGAACAATTTTACATTGTTGGTAAGAAAGGCTACTCAAAACATTCATAATAGAACTACCACATGATCCAGCAATCCCACTTCTGGGTATTTATCCAAAAGAAATGAAATCAGAATGTCAGAGGGATATTTGTACTCTCATGTTCGCTGCAGCATCATTTAAAATAGTCAACAAATGGAAACAACATAAGTGTCCATCAATGGATGATTAAAGAAAATACGGTATACAGATACAATGGAACATTATTCAGCCTTAAAAAAGCAAGGAAATATAGCCATTTTTGACAACTTGGATGAACCTGGAGGATAGTACGATAAGTAAAGTAAGTCAGACAAAGAAAAATACTGTACTTGTAGGGGTGGAAAAATGGGAAGAAGTTGGTAAAATAGAACAAACTTTCAGTTGTAAGATGAATCAGTTATAAGGATCTAATTTACAGCATGATGACTATACTGTACTGTACACTTGAAATATGCTAAAAGAGTAAGCTTTAAACTTTCTCATCAAAAAAAAAGTGGTAACTGTGAGGTGATGGATATGTAATTAACTTGGTAATGAAAATCATTTCACATTGCATACATATATCACATTATAACACTGTACACTCTAAATAATTATAATTTTGTCAATTATATCTCAATAAAGCTGGAAAAAAACCTGCAATTTTTCCATTTGAATTATCAATTACAAAAAGATGTGTTAAAATCTTCACAGTGGTTAGAATGGTTCCACAATGGATGTGGATTTGCAAATTTTTCATAGTAATTCTATAAATTTTTGCTTTGTATTTATATAATTTATGCCTATGCTATATGTTATTTATAACATATAGTGAAAGGTTAGTGAAAGGTGCATGACACTACAATATATGGTAGTGGGTGAAGAATGGGTAGACATTAATGAAACACAATGTAATAGAAAGCATCTTTATTTTGACTCTCTCACATATGTGCTCATGGGAGACCTTGGCAATCAATCATGGCCCTCTATCCTGATCCTGAAGTTGGTACAGAATATGTTTAACATAGTACTCTGTGAAATCATCAATTCACCCCTCAGGGTAATTCCTTTTTGCCTTTTCCTTCCCCAACATCTTACTGTCCTCAAGAATTGAATACAATAAAAAGATGAAATCTCAGATTAATGGGAGGGGTAAGAGATTACTTTTTAATAAATGGAGAGTATTATCTATTATTCAATTTAATTTATTAAATGGAGATTATTATTTAATAAATGGATTATTTAATAAAGAAATCATTTAATAATTGATACTTTAAAAAATAATATATTTCCACTTTCCATCATACGAAGAATAATTCTGAATTGATCACAAAATTTAATATAAAGATAACAAACTCCTATTTGGTCTAGAAGAGAATATAGGTGGTTATTATCTTTCCCTGGGATCCAGAGATACAAACATAAAAGCAGGACCCAGTAGAAGGCCTACAGAAAAAGTTTGATAGATTAGGTTTTATAAAAATTAAAATCTTTTTTTAGTCATAAAAGGCAAGCTAAATAAATGAGGGACAGTTTGGCAATGTATGTAATACTTAGTGAAAGTTGCTCAGTTGTGTCCGACTCTTTGTGACCCCATGGACTATACAGTCTATGGAATTCTCCAGGCCAGAATACTGGAATGGGTAGCCTTTCCCTTCTCCAGGCAATCTTCCCAACCCAGGGATGGAACCCAGGTCTCTCGCATCGCAGGCAGATTCTTTACCAGCTGAGCCACAAGGGAAGCCCATATAATACTTAAGTTCTTACTATATTACAGGTCTTTATAAATTAGAAAAAGACAAACATCCTAGAGGCAAAATAGACTAACAACAAACTCACATAATTTACAATAGAAGTATTAACAACCAATATACATATTGCAAAAGGTTACACTTCACACATAAAAAAACATAAAATACCTATTTTACCCATAAAATACCTATTTTACCCATAAAATTATCATAGACAGAAAGCCAAAGAGCCTATTATTTCATTTATGTATGGAATTCTAAAAACAAATGAACAAACATAGCAAAACAAAAACAGAGTCACAGATACAGAGAAGAAACAGGTGGTTGCCAGAGGGGAGGGGAGTGGTGGGGCGAGAGAAATAGGTGAGGGAGATTAAGAGGTACAAACATCCAGTTACAAAATACGTGCGTCATGGGAATGAAATGTACAATGTGTGAAATACAGTCAATAATAATGTAATGTCCTCGGATGGTGACAGATGGTAACTAGAATTAGCTTGGTGATCATCTTGTCAATGTATAGAAATGCTGACTCACTGTGTTGTGTACCAGGAATTAACATAGCATTGTAGGTCAATTATTCTTTAAAAACAAACAAGCTTACAGAAAAGAAGAGCAAATTTGTGCTTATCAGAGGTGGGGGGAGGGGGAGAGGTGGGGTGTTGGATCAAGGTGATCAAAAGGTACAAACTTCCAGTTATGAGTGAGTGCTAGGGATGTGAGTACAGCATGATTAATATACTTAATATCATTGTATGGTAAATATGCAAGTTTCTGGGAGTAAATCCCAAGAATTTTCATCATAAGGAAAAAAGAACTTTTTCCTTTCCTTTTATTTTGTATCTGTATGAGATGATGAATGTCACTAAACTTATTGTGAAAATCACATCCCAGTGTCTGTAAGTCAAATCATTATGCTGTATGCCTTAAACTTATACAGTGCTGTATGTCAACTATGTCTCAAGAAAACTGGAAGAAAAATTATCATAGATAGTTCAAAAATGATATCATGATAGACTGAAAATTGGTGACACTGGTAAAAATATCTGGAAGGAAATATTAAAATTTATATCAAAGGCTTCATAAATATTTAGACTCAGTTATGCTGTTTCTTTATCTAAAGGCCAGAGGATCACATGAACAAGAATGGATGAGATGCTGATATTTTACTTCTAAGATTAGAAATTGAAAATAACAAAAATGGGGGAATGATTGCACAGATGACAATATATCTGTATATTAAAATAAAATCTGTAATAATCAACATTCATAGATATGTACACAAAACAATATGCAGTAACCTTCAAACGTTAACACATACATATAACATATTTTCTATAATGTGTAATATGAAGGAAGTTGAGAAATGAGTGTATAAACATGGAAATAATATTTGTTTGCTAAGTTTCTGGAGTACTATTAAGTGATCAACTATTGTTTTTATTGTTCTCAAGGTTTTATAATTGTTTTCCTTTTCTTGTTATTATTTTTTTTTTGGTGCTACAAATGGCTAAAAAAAGAAAATGGCAGCAAAGTATCTAAAAATCACATCAGACTACTGCAGTCTTCAAATATTTCATAATCCAGAGAAGTACAACCATTGACAAAGAAACATCCCCCAAATCTTACTTCACACCAAAGCTAAAATACCACTGAAAATGTCTCCTTGAGTATGTGTTGTAGCAACTCCTAAAGCCCCGTGTAAACTGCCGCTCAGAATCTCCAGAACTTGCCCTAGTCTGCGCAGTTCAGCCTGGCCCTTGCACTGAGCTAAACAGAAGTAACCTCTCCTCTGGTGCACAGGCCACACACATGCAGGTTTTGCAAGAGGGTCAGAGGTACGGTTGGTGTGTCTACCCTAATGCTGGTGATTACCAGGACATTACAAAATAAGACTTATCTGTGGGTTTATATTTTTATTAAATGAAATCTCCTGAGAATGTCAGGGTTATGCATAAGCCACATTTATTAATCCTTGCATCAGCTCAAAGAGATCACTACAAAAATAGACTATGAATAAATTGACCACATCATAATGATTCAGTTTGCAGTGTAATTTTCCAAGTGTTATTTTGTGCTGCTGAGCTGCTGAGGGGCTAAATGAAGGCTTCTCTTTCCCTGGGGTGGTATGTTTTTCAGAACTGGAAAATTCTTTCCAGGCCACTTGGACATCAGTACACACTTCCTGAGCCCTTATTTATCCAGTACATCACTATAAGGGTACTGTGTTGTTTATAGAAATGCTAATGCTAGAAGATGTATCTAGCATCTTGTCCACTTCGTTTAAAATGACTGAATTCAATCACACAGAGAAGCGTTTTCACAGTCTGTGTGTACAACTAGCAATTATTGCTAGGCAAGGAGAAGGAAGAACTGACTGTATTCCTTTTTTGATTGTTTAGTCACCTGGCAAAAATAAGGGCTAGTAATTTTGGGAAGCAAATGCCAAAGCTACTTTAAGTATGGTGTCAACAGTTCAAATATATCATGCTTTTGTTTTCAGAAACAAGGATTTCATAAATCAGATTAAATCAAATGGGAATTTAATACACATAAAGATCTCCTAAGAATTTAGCACACGAATTGTCTGAAATTTTCTTCTATGCTCATGTTAGCACTTGAATTGACATGTTTGAAATATTCCTGACAAGGTCACCAGCAAGCACCACAAGGTCAAATCAGATGGACACCTCCCATCCCTAAACTGCCTCACCCCCAGCAGCATTTGGCCAAGTTAACCACTCCTTACTGCTCAAGGAGGGCCTCGCAGGTGGCACTAATGGTAAAGAATCCACCTGCTGATGCTGAGACACAAGAGATGTGGGTTCGATCCCTGAGTCAGGAAGATCCCATGGAGTAGGAAATGGCACTCCATTCCAGTATTCTTGCCTGGGAAATCCCATGGACAGAGGGCCCTGGTGGGCTGCAGTCCATGGGGTTGCAAAGAGTCAGACGTGACTGAGCACCAGCTTCAGGAACTTCCTTCTTCCCACAAGAATACACACATCTGGATTTCTAGCTTGTCTGGCAATCATTTCTCACTCTATTCTGTCTTATTAACTCACTCTTCTCAATATAGCCTCTAAAAGTTGGCATTCCTAATAGTTCAGTCCTGGGGCCTCAAGTATGTTCCACCTGTGCTTTCCCATGACAATCTCTGCTGTCTAATGAATAAACATCAACATGCTGAAAATACCCAAATTCATATGGAAGCCCAACCTTCTCTTCTAAGCCTCAGGCCCTAAATCCAACCTGCTTAGCAGACATTTTTATTTGGATGTCACATAGACATCTCAAACGTCACATCCAAATTAAAAATCATAAATAAGAATATTTTCCTTCTTAAGCTGTTTTTCTCCTTTAAAAACAAACCCAGTCTTCAGCATCTTAGTGACACCACATCCACCCAGTTATTCAGTCTAAAACCATGAACATCGCTTTTGTTCCTCCTCCTATTCACCAAATCCTGTTGTTCTCACACCCCAGATGAAGGGACAGTCTTCTATAACCTGATATCGGAAGTGAAATACCATTGCTTCTGCTGTGTTTTATCCATTAGAAGTGAGTCATTAAATCCAGACCACACTCAAGGAAAAGGGATTACCCAGGGGCATTCCACGTTTGTGGGCTATCTAAGAGGCTGTCTAAACACTCCGCTGCTGTTCGGCCAGGCTTGGTAAGGATTGCCTTGATTCTTCTTCAGTGCTCCAAACCCTGCCAAGAGCGTCTCTCCTTACATTGCCACATGGCTCAGTGAAAGCAGTTGTCGATGTTTCTTTTGGATTCCAGTGCCTGGCATGAGGCCCCGTAATGACCTGTTGAACTGAATTGAATTGTATGTCTCTAAGCCATGGTCAGAATATGTAAACAGTGCTGATGGTTGGAACTCAACAGAGAAATAAAGCTTATAAAATGGAGGCAATCTAATTTACTGTTCTGAATTTCCTTTGGAGATGATCTAATTCAGCGTTCTCCAATCTTTTCCACAGGGTCCTGAAAACAGATCTAATGTTTTTGAGGAATATATGGTAGGAATCTGGGACACACCAGTTACGATGATGAGGAAGAAGGAAGGCTACAAGTGGTGAGAAATAGGGATTACTTTCTCATCCTTGCAAGGGGTTTAGATGATGGTTTTTGGTCTTCTCTGCATCTCTGTGTCTCAGGAAATTCCAGGTGAAGTTTAAGACTGGGGAAAGCAGAAGAGATGAGGATACAGAAGGGCAGCTTACAGGGCACTCAAGTACCAGCTTTATTATAAGGAAACTGAAGGAGAACATTTGCTTACCACTATCCTCAGGCTCCCAAATGATAAAGGCCAGGGAACGCCCAAATCAAATTCACTCTTTTCCTGTACACAGAGTATGCCTAGAATTCCTGCCTGTCATTTCCCCAATGATCTGGGTAAAATAACATAATCTTTCTTTTCCACAAAACGTATAGACTCAAGCATCTAGACCAAGGACTTCAGTCCTGATTTTTTCTCTAGTGTTGAGGATGCCTTCAAACCATCATTTCTCAAGCTCCAAAACGCAATTCTGCATGGCCTAACACTCCGAATACTACTCTAGAGGAAAGAGAAAACTAAGATCTATAAAAGTAAGCCAAGGAAATGCCTCTTAATGCTTCACTCCCTAATCAAAAGAAACTACTGCCAAGGCCAATATTCCTAGGGAGAAATGAGGGATACTGTTTCATTTATTCATTTCTCATCATAAATAGGTACCAGAGGGTACAATACATCTGGAACTCTGCTAGGCATAGAAGTCACACAAATAAAAGATACAAAAATCAGCCTTCAATAAGCTCACATTCATGAGCAGATAAAAATACTATTGTACAGTGTGTTATGACAGAGAGGGGAACACAGGGTTGGAGCGCTAATGAGAACAGAGAAGAGATCCTACCTGGGTTGAGTCATCAAATGAGACTTCTTAGGGAGATAAGAACCAGGTGGATTCTTGAAAGACAAGCCGTGATTGGCTAAAAAAAAAAAGCAAGCAGAAGAGTAACATTTCATAGGAAAGGAAGCCATGTCAAAAGCATAGAGGCCAGAAAGAATGTGGTGATTTCAAGGTACTACAGTTACTCCCCAAAGAGTGTGAAGAAGGGAGGACGGGAGGAGAGGTGAACAGAGGTTTTTGTTGCTAGGGAGTGTGAAGTTTATCCCCCAAATCAGTGGGAGGCCATAAAACATTCTAGGCGGGAAAATAATGTGGCCAACTTTGTATACTAGAAGGAACTCTGACATCAGTGGAGAGAAATGATTGACAGGGAGACCCATTAGGGGGCTGCTGTGGTGAACAGATAATAAATTTAAAAGGCAGTGAGGGCATTGAGAAAGGGACAAGAAAGGCATTAGAAAGGCCTTCAGAATGTAAATCTGGTAAGTCTCACATTCAATTTTAGGTTAAAGGAAAAAAAAACAAACAAACCAGGATGTCAGGGATGATTCACACACAGCTTAATGACTTGGGAAGTTAAGTAGAAGACGCTGATACTGACTGAAACAGGAGACAAAGGAATTCCCACATTTCAGGGAAGATGATGAGTTTAGTGTCAGACATATTGATGTGATGGGGACTTAGGACCAATTTCCTCTGTCACAAGGATCTTGGATTCATTTAAATTAAAGACAGATCTTTTGGTTGGTAGGAATTTAGACTCCATGTTTTGAGAGCTTTGTAAAAATGTTTTGAATTAGATTTGGTCATCTCTGAAATCATAATACCTTCCCAAGTTATCTTCCCACAATCCCCAAAATAACTTCCTACTACTCCAATAGGGATTAGAGCATATAGGGTGTCAAACAATGGAGACTATCTTATTCAAAGATACAGACGACTGTATACGACTAGCTCTTTGTCTCTTATTAACTTACTCTGAAGAGACTTTAACATTGAAAGTCATGTTTTACAGGTAATTTAGAGCCACATTAACCTGAAAAAAATTTTGATTGGAGTATAATTGCTTTACAATATTTTATTAGTTTCTGCTGCACTACAAAGCAAATCAGCTATATTTATACATATATCCCCTCCCTCTTGAACCACCTTCCCATCCTCCAAAATCCATCCATCTAGGTCATCATAGAACACTGAGCTGAGCTCCCTGTGCTATACAGTGGCTTTCCACTAGCTAGCTATTTTACACATGGTAGTGTACATGTCGGAGAAGGCAATGGCACCCTACTCCAGTACTCTTGCCTGGAAAATCCCATGGACGGAGGAGCCTGGTAGGCTGCAGTCCATGGGGTCGCGAAGAGTCGGACACGACTAAGCGACTTCACTTTCACTTTCATGCACTGGAGAAGGAAATGGCAACCCACTCCAGTGTTCCTGCCTGGAGAATCCCAGGGACGGGGGAGCCTGGTGGGTTGCCGTCTATGGGGTCGGGCAGAGTCAGACATGACTGAAGCACCTTAGCAGCAGCAGCAGCAGCAGCAGCAGCATACATATGTCAATGCTGCTCTCTCAATTTGCCCCACCCTCTCCTTCCCCCATGTCCAAGTCCATTTCCTACATCTGCATCTCTATTTCTGCCTGAAAAAGTTCTTAATTTATGTTCAACTCTTATTTATTATACATATTCCATATGCCAGTCACTCTTCTAAAGTACTTGCCTTCATAGAACTCACCAATAAGAGGAAACATGCATTCTTCAAATTTCCACTGACATCTTCATTTATAAGACTTTGGAACTAGTCTTATTTCTGGAGATGTGTGGGTTTCTAGGAATATTTTAGCTCAATGAAAACAGTAGAAAGCCATTATAGAGATACGGCCTATAAAGGACAGCTTTGTCTTAAAGAGCCCCTTGCAGGGATGAGGAGAGAAAGCAAAGTCTGAAGGTTTCTGTCCTCTCTGATCTCACTGTTAATTATAGTTGTATATTAAATGTTTTTAAGATTAAAAATATTGTATCTCAAAAAAAAAAAAAATACTGTATCTCAACCGTTGAGTTTCAGTTGCTGAGGGACAGTCATGTAAGTGACCAGATATACAAATGTCTCCAAAGAGAGGTGTAATTTAAAGGTACAGGTGAAGGAGTCATATGTGCATAGATAATATCTAATATTATCTAATGCTGTAAAATGGTTAAAACTACTCTCAGAATATGTATGCAAAAAAAGGAGTGCCAAGGATTTGACGCTAGAAAAATCAATATTTAATTCCTACATGGTAGAGAAAGGGTTTTATGAGGGAGACACCAATGAATGACAAGAAAAACAAGAAAGAGCTCTACACAGAAGAAGCAAGTGGGAAAAAAACCCTTCAAGTAAAAAGAACTGGCCAGTATTGTCAAATGCTGAGGAAAATCCAAGCAACATACTGAGATAACTATTAGTTAGCAAGTTTTGTTTTTTCTTTTTTATATTTTGCCTTTTGGCAATATGTTTTCTAAGGTACATTTGAAAACTTTATGTAATGAAATGTATTCATCCTTATATGACTTGTAGATTATGTATCATATGACTTTTCCACATAAATATACACATCTATTTTTTTCATGTATTCTTCTAGTACTTTGGCTTGTTCTAGAAATTTACTTTGGTATAATACATGAAATATATATATATATATATACATACACATATATATATATATATATAATTACTAATTTTAGATGGCTACCCAGTAGACATAATGTTATCTTTTCTCACTGACTTAAAACATCATCTTTATAATTTTAATTTTCCATTTATCTATTTATAGTCTCAGTTCAGTTCAGTTCAGTTGCTCAGTTGTGTCCGACTCTTTGCGACCCCATGAATCGCAGCACGCCAGGCCTCCCTGTCCATCACCAACTCCCAGAGTCCACCCAAACCCATGTCCATTGTGTAGGGGATGCCATCCGACCATCTCATCCTCTGTTGTCCCCTTCTTCTCCTGCCCTCAATCTTTCCCAGCATCAGGATCTTTCAAATGAGTCAGCTCTTCTCATGAGGTGGCCAAAGTACTGGAGTTTCAGCTTTAGCATCATTCTTTCCAAAGAAATCCCAGGGCTGATCTCCTTCAGAATGGACTGGTTGGATCTCCTTGCAGTCCAAGGACTCTCAAGAGTCTTCTCCAACACCACAGTTCAAAAGCATCAATTCTTTGGCGCTCAGCCTTCTTCACAGTCCAACTCTCACATCCATACATGACCACAGGAAAAACCATAGCCTTGACTAGACAGACCTTTGTTGGCAAAGTAATGTCTCTGCTTTTGAATATGCTATCTAGGTTGGACATAACTTTCCTTTGTCTAGTACCATACAATTTTTAATTATTATAGCTTTCCAATATGTTTCATTTCTAGACATATTACCCCTTGTTAGTCTATTTTTTCAACAATTTTCCTTGACCATTTTTCTATATATGGATTCTAAATCATTTCTCTACTTCCAAAAATACTATTGGAATTTTATTCGGTTTATTTTAAATGTAGAGGCAACACGCTATCTTGGGAAGCAATAGTTCTGCTAAAACTGTGACTTGCTCTTTTTCTTTTTGACAAACTGCAGTAGGAATAAGTGAAACGCTATTACAAGTAATTCTCCTTTAAAGTCTAGACCTCCAGTTTTAAGCAGGATTACCAGAACTAAGGGTATAGGCATAGGATTGATGTAAAACTGAGGTTCCAGTGCAGGGAGAAATGCACACTTCTATATAAGAACAAAACAAACCTCCAAACCTCTCCATCATTTGTGTGCTTGCCTGACATCATAGGTGTTAATGTTACCAAGCCAGGTTCGCTTGCCCTGGGTGCAATAAGCCAGATCCTGAGGTGCCAAAGGTTGCTGACAAGAGAGGGTTTATTTAGGAGGTACCCAAATGAGGAAATGGGTAAACAAATCTCCAATCTGTCTTGGCAAAGTTGAAGGGCTCAGGATACTTCTGGGATAAAGCTGGCGCATGAGGAACATGGGGAAAGGTGAGTGGAGATAAGAAAAAGGTGAGGCACTCCTTGTTCTGCACAGGCGCCAGCTAAGCTACCAGCTTCAGAAGCGTGGCAGCAGCACGTTCTGAGGGTGGCGCTCCGGGTTCCCTGACGTCAAAATGCCACTGGGCAGACACCCACGCATGCCCATGTCAGTGGTCCTAACCAGTCTTAACTGGCGTGAGCTCCAACTGGACACAGCTGACTCCAGGTTTTTGAAAAAACAACTTGGGCAAAGATTTCATTGTTTAGGCTACAAGGTGCTTGAAGGAAATGTGAGTTTTGTAAAAAAAAAAAAAAAATTACGTTTGATCCAGTGAAGGCAGGTTAGTTTATTGTTAATGCCCTTGGTTTCACTAAAACACCAAGATAGGTAAATGTACAAGAAGTTCATATTCAATACTGATGATGAGCTAAGTAGTTAAAATCCAATAACGAAGTCTCCCATTCCTAATCCTGTGAGTGACAAAAGCAATGGGTAAACACAAATGACAGAAATTTGGCGGAGAAACTCCTAGGTTTCTAGGGCCAATCTCTGATGCTATCATCTCCTGTTCTTACAGGGAAGTCACTACCTCCTGCATCTCCCCAGAAAACTAGAATACTTTGTGGGGTGAGATTAGGTTTAAAGGCAGTTAGAACTCAGTTTTTGTTTTTTGTTTTTAACTAGGCACCAGGAAGTAGAAGGGAAGCAGTGACTTGGATGAAAACCCTGCATGAATCGTCTGGTCTCCTAGAAGTTCAGGAATATTTCAGCTTTGCCTGCTAAGGGTGTTACTTTTGGTCCCAGAGAGGAGAAGCCCTATACTTACCTGCCTTCAGGTTTATTAGGCTGAATCCCACCAGAAACCTGACTTAGCTCATCAGTAGTTACGAGGACGCGCTGGGTCACCATCTGAGCCAGGCTGCTAGCCGTGACTGTTCACAGCAATTTGTAAAGAAGCCCGGATGACTCACTTCCATACAGCAGGTTACGTCTAAAGTGATCTTGGGACAGCATTTGCCACCTCCATCCTTCTTCCAGAGCCACTGGGTAACCATGTTTGCTGTTTCCCCGATTTCTCAGTTTGTATTCATTAGAGAAGATAACGATCACCTTAACTTGATCACTTAACTTTGACTAGTTTAACCTCTAAGCTTGTCTGGGCATTAAAACACCACCTATCATATGAAGTATGTACTCTATCTACAGTGTAGATGCAGTGGTTTGAGGGATGGAGGGGGAATCATACTTTTATTAAATTAAATTAAATTTTATTAAATTTTTATTTATTATTAAATTTATTATAAAATTTATTAAATTTTGTTAAATTAAAGCCTTTCCAAGCTTTAATGTTCTTATCTGCAAAATAGACACTTACTGTTGCAATCAACCAAAAAATGACTCTGGTTAATTTAGGAACAAAGGAATTTAGGGGAAGGATATTGAGTAGCTTATGGAATCCCTGGGAACACTGAAGAGTCAGGCAGGAAGCTAAGGCAGTCAGGTGGCAAGCACTCAGGCCAAGATCTCAGCAGAGGAACAGCCTGGTCAGGGTGACACAGCTCTGCACTTGAACATGGGCATAGCTGCTGGCACCACCATCACTGGACACTGGATACTGCTGAGGCACTGCCATGGCTACATGCTGCTCTTGGCACTCCTGCCACCAAATACTTGATGCCACCACCACTGGAATGAATTCTAACTACCGCCTTCTTTGTGAGACATGCACCAGATTCACAGTCCCAGCAAAGGCGTCTGACTGTCTAAGCTTAGGTCACTTATCCATATCCAGCTAGCAGGGTTCACAGGAGTAAGTATTCACTTTTCTTAGCTTTACAGGGAGAGCAGAGATTTGCCTTCTACCAGAATTCACTCAAACACAGGAAGAGGTTCAAATACTGAGTTTGAAATAAAAAACAAAATTTCACTTTAGAAGATAATATCTTTCATGCAAAAGATGTTTTTTTATAATTAGTACCTGGTCATAAAAGGACATTTTCAGTTATCATTTTTTAATATTTATCACTTTAATCAAAACACAATAGTCTTGTACTTGACTCTTTACATAAATTCTTTTTTTTTTTTTTTTTTAAGACTTGGTATTTTCAGAGTAGTTTCTAGGACTTCCCTGGTGGTGCAATAGATAAGAATCTGCCTACCAATGCAGGGGATACAGGTTCAACCCCTGGTCCAGGAAGATTCTACATGCCAAGGCACAAAGAAGCCCATGTGCCGCAACTGCTGAGCCCGAGCTGCAGAGCCCATGTGCTGCAGTTACTGAAGCTTGCACACTCTAGGGCCCATGCTCCACTGCAATGAGAAGCCCATATACCGCAATGAAGAGTAGCCTCTGCTCACAACTAGAGAAAGCCTGCATGCAGCAACAAAGACCCTGAGCAGGCAAAACTAATTTTTTTTCTGGAAAGAGGATGAACCTATATTGACACATCGTAATCATCCAAAGTTCATAGTCTACCTTAGGGTTCAATCTTCATGTTGTACATTAAATGAACAGATGTATGATGATATATATATCTATCATGATGATATTATATGGCTAATCTTCACCACCCCAAAATTTCTTGTTTCTCTGCTTATTCATCCCTTCCCTCCTTTCCCTGCCCCTCAAAACCACTGATCTTTTTACTATCACCATAAGTATGTCTTTTCTAGAATGTCATATATGTGGAATCATACATTATGTAGCCTTTTCAGATTGACTTCTTTCTCTTAGTAATATGCATTTAAGTTTCCTCCATGTCTTTTCATGACTTGATAGCTCATTTCTTTTTAGCACTGAATAACATTCCATCATCTAGATATACCACTGTTTGTTTATCCATTCACCTACTGAAGAACAGCCTGATTGCTTCTGAGATTTGGCAATTATGAACAGAACTGCTATAAACACCTGTGTGGAAAAGACCCTGATGCTTGGAAAGATGGAGGGCAGGAGGAGGCAGGGTGGGGAGGTCAACAGAGGATGAGATGGTTGGATGGCATCATCAACTCAATGGACATGAGTTTGAGAAAACTCCAGGAGATGGTGAAGGACAGGGAAGCCTGGTGTGCTGCAGTTCAGGGGGTCACAAAGAGTTGGACACAACTTAGTGACTGGACAATGAACCACAAACACCTGTGTGCAAATTTTTGTGTGGACATAAGTTTTCAGCTCCTTTGGGCAAACACCAAGGAGTGCAACTGTTGGGTCATATGGTCAGAGTATGTTTAGTTTTTCAAGAAACTACACACAGTCTTCCAAAACGGCTGTATCATTTGCATTCCCATCAGCAGTGGATGTAAGTTTCTGTTGCCCTACATCCTCACCAGATTTTGGCCATTTTAACAGGCATGCAGTAGATAATTATTTAAAGTACTTGAGAATCCCACTGGCAGCAGGATTAAGGGGTTGACCAGCCTATGGCAGAAGACTGAGGCAAGCAAGGTAGACAAAACCTGAAGAGTAATAGCAGCTCCATACATTTATCTAGCAGGTAGCTGATGAAATTGGCATTCCCAGTAGGCAGGGTGGAAGACTTCTCCCAGTGCCACTTAAGTCATATATAGAAACTTTAGGGTTCTTGAACTGTAGCCATATTAGAATTTTCCATAGATTTTCAGACTGATCTCTTGATGCTGCCAGAGGGGTTAGATGAACCAAGAAGAAGTGCTGAATTCAGAAATATGAACAGGCTAGAAGCCCCAGACAATACTTTTGTTCCATAGTCTAGAAAAGCCAGAGAAGTAGATCCATAATCTGGAAAAACCCCTGTAACACATTGGAGTACAGAAAATGTATTTCAAATGGACCTAGGGTATTTGATATAGAAGCAGTATAATCAATCTTCGGGAACAAGTAGAGAGGTGGGTAAAAGTGTGACATGATGATTGATTTGAAAAAGAAACTGTTGCAACAAATGGGAATAGCATCATACTTCACTTACCGGTTATCCCATTTGTGTTCCAGGAAAAGCTGGGTTTCCTCAAGAGGCCACCTGATTGCCCTTCCATTTATTCTCTAGATCCATTTCTCCCCTGCTCTGTGTCTGTGGAAACCGATTTCTTTGGACTCTACCAATGGGCTTTCTTGCCCTCCTATTTCCTGTTGGTTTTGGCCAATGGCAAGAATCTACCAAAAATCAAAGGCACCCTCATGAGCTGGCTGAATTCCTCAACCAAAGGTCTTCACTCCTATTATAAGATTTCTCTCAACACAGGCATCTCTGCCTCTTAGGTTCCAGTATCTGTTTTTCATGCCCCTTAAGCCCTAAGGCCTAGAGATGGCAAAGGGTAACTACCTGTTAGTGGTTTACAATTTCCACACTAATACTTGTGGTTTCCCAACATTTTACACCTTTGTACATATTCCTTTATTCTGTTTGAGTGGGCCACCTGTTTTGTTTTGGGACCCAGACAAGCATCCCAAGATATATAAGATATATATCTGTTGTTCAGTTGCTAGTTGTATCCAGCTCTTTGTGAACCCATGGACTGTAGCATGCCAGGCTTCCCTGTCCATCACCGTCTCCTGAGCTTGCTCAAACTCACGTCCATCAAATCGGTGATACCATCCAACCATCTCATTCTCTGTTGTCCCCTTCTCCTCCTGCCTTCAATCTTTCCCAGCATCAGGGTCTTTTCCAATGAGTCAGCTCTTCGCATCAGGTGGTCAAAGAATTGGAGATTCAGCTTCAGCATCAGTCCTTCCAATGAATATTCAGGGTTGATTTCCTTGAGGATTGAGTGGTTTGATCTCCTTGGTGTCCAAGGAACTCTCAAGGGTCTTCTCCAACTTCAAAAATTAAAAAAAAGTTCAACTTCTTCAGTTCAAAAGCATCAATACGTTAGCGGTCAGCCTTTTTTATGGTCCAACTCTCATATCCATACATGACTACTTGAAAAACCATAGCTTTGACTATACCAGACCTTTGTTGGCAAGGTAATGTCTCAGCTTTTTAATATGCTGTTTAGACTGGTCATTGCTTCGCTTCCAAGGAGCAAGCATCCTTTAATTTCATGGCTGCAGTCATCACCTGCAGTGATTTTGGAGTCCAAGAAAATAAAGTCTGTCACTGTTTCCATTGTTTCCCCATCTATTTGCCATGAAATGATAGGACAAGATGGCATGATCTTTTAGTTTTTTGAATGTTGAGTTTTAAGTTAGCTTTTTCAGTCTCCTCTTTCACTTTCATCAAGAAGCTCTTTAGTTCTTCTTCACTTTCTGCCATAAAGGTGGTATCATCTGCATATGTGAGGTTATTGATACTTCTCCTGGAAATCTTGATTCCAGCTTCT